>NC_090924.1:734679223-735929223 GCF_040938575.1 Ambystoma mexicanum
TCATCACTTCCCGTGATGTCACTTTGGGGTGGGGTCAAATGACATAATTTCCTGTGATGTCATCAGATGTCATGGGTCGTGTGATGTCACTTCTGCTAGCCTAGGCATTTTGGTGAAATTACGTCCCGGCTCTATTTGTTATTATTCTACAGAATGTCCTGGAATCTTTATCTTTAACAGCCTCCACCATACTATTCTACTTTTTGTGCGCAAAGGAATTCCTTTTAACCTGTACTATATTTTTAAGATTCTGCCTGAATTGACCCACAGTGCCCCTATCATAAACTAATGTACTCTTTACATAAGTAATCAAATTAGATTTTGCCAAACGACAATCTTTGTCATACCAGTTGTTATGCATCAATGCTTTTTTTCACCACCATCTTGCACGGTTTAGATACGAGCGGAAACATTGCATTAATAATGCTAACATATGTGTCCATCACATCACCCGGAGAGATGCCACATGAAGATAACGCTCTGTGCACGTAGGAGAGAATATATTTATCCAGTTAAGGGGAAGTTGTATCTATATCGATTCGCATTTTAGGGTTTGACTGGTACTTCCTTGTGTAGAAATAATGCGACTTCCTGCACGACTAAAAATATCAATACCCTTGATAATGGGAAAAAAACGTCCTAATGGTAAGGGTCGATGACCGCTCGCTAGGCAGGGAATTACCATGAAATAGCTCACATATTGCCAATCACGAGTGCCAATTAAAATGTAGTCAATTTGGGAATTGTAATTAGTGTCAACAAACGTAGGATTAGCAGGTTTTTCTCCCTCAAGTCTGCCATTTCAGGCCCTGAATTCCGTGTTGTACAAGATTCAACCTGTCTTTAGGGCATAGCAATTAAAGCGTTTTGGTGTAGATGAAATTAGATCGGTAATACACAAACTAGCATCCTCGTCTTTCACGATTTCTGTCATGATTTCAATCAATTACAGATTTGGTTTTAGATCTTGCCTCCTCAATGATATATTTTACCAGCTGGAAGCAGCCATGCCATTGGCATCCTTAACCATAGTACAGCTATTCAATAGTAATATTTGTTTCTGAACCATGGTATTGACAAGAAGTCCCTGTAAATCGCACGAGCCTGTGGCACGATCTGTTACTGACGAGTCCAAAGTATCCTTCACCCATACCATTACCCCCACTGGGTCTTCCACAGACGCCTTTTGTAGTAAGGATGGCAAAACTTAACCTTGAAAGTGCACCTTTTTTTAAAGGCACCGCGGAAAGAATAAGGTCACATCAATCATCCATTACATTCTGTTTGGGCTGGAAATATTCCAAGCAAGGATATTTAATCTCTATGATACAAGGTGGCAATCATTGTGCGCTGATGTGTCTTTGTCAATCAGTTTATGCTTCCTCGCCAGTCGGTCAACCTCATCCAGCCCAGAATCCATATATGTACTCCTCCAATAAGTTACTGGAAGGAGATTATTAACAATTCTATAGGTCATTAGGCAGGAGAGTTAATTAATCACACTGTGTCTATCAGCACTGTGATCTTAATGTCTGTCTTGAGGGATTAGCATTCTACATGTGCAGATTAGTAGAACAGGGTGAATTTATTTCCCCTGATCGAGGGGGGAACGGCTCTCAATTCCATCTTAGAACCCCTGCCTGAAAACCTTTGAAACTCAATAGCCAATCATTCTTGAGCAATTCATTCGGGACAGATATAGTCAGAACTAACATTGCCATTGAATGCCTCTGGCATTGGATTATATCTACCTGAATTATGGAATATCATCCTTTCACACTCTGGATCCAATGTGTATACTTATTAGTCAGTGACATCATATGTTCTTAGGTGCCCCCACTCAACCTAGGAACATTGCACACAATGTTCCTATGCTGCCCTTGTTCATTATTCACCTCAATTCTTAAGTCCTCCTTATTTTTGTCTTCCTTAAATGGGTACCTTGTGCCTGGGGGGGCGCTGTTGCGCACGACCAAGATGGCCGCCTGAAGCGAGTGCTCTGGCCCGACAGAAATCCGAATTATATTTGAATCGTGTTTCGGAGCCACCAGCGGACAGCGAAGTCGAGCAGAGGGTGCACCTTAACCCGATCCACACCCGACTGAAATCCTGAGAGCGGCGGACCAAAACTCACGGAGATATTGGCTTTGGCGGGTTGAGTGGGAGAAGGCCCGGGAGTGTGCCGCGTGGGACGCCCGGCTGGTCTGCGCCCTGCGCCGCTGACGCTCTGGCCAGAGAGGCATAGAGAGGTGGGGCTACTGTGCCGCGGTCGCGGAGCTGGCTCGTGGGTGCTGCGGATCGACTGAGGTGTCTCCCCCTGGGTCCCGTACACGTGGCTGTGCGGGCGAGTGTTGCTGGCTTGTGGGCCCTGCCTTTGCGGTTACTGAGGCGATCCTGTTGGGTGAGAGCTGGGGCTCCCTGCTGTGACACTGCGGGTGCTGGAAAGCGGGCCGTCAACGGACTGCGTGATATCCTTTCCCCCCAGGCCTGAGCTGTGGCCGAGGGGGCGACTCCATTTTCTGGCCTGCAGCCGGGGCGCGCCACACGTGCTATATATCCTGTAAGTTGGCGGCAGGGATGGCGCGGGTCGCGGTGCCGCTGAGACGGTGAGTTGTGCGACATTCAGCAGCTGGGGTGCAGCTCCTTTCTTCATGGGAGGACACAGTCCATTGTAAGTGGGCGAATTAACAGGTCGCCACTGGTGCCTGGTCATTGGTGGCTCCGTGAATCACTAGTTTTGTGGTACCCCGGCCTGAACAAGCCCACTCGACAAATAATATCCTACGCGGCCTGTCCCCGCGGTATAGTCCCACAGGATCCATTGCCCCCAATGGTCCAATCCAATGGTCGGGCAGTGGTGGTGACCCGGCAGGAGTGGCTGACATGGGTAACATGAGGAAACAGGAAAAAGCGGCAGAGGGGGCGACCGGGAAAAAGAAAGGCCAGATGGACTCGTTCAATAGTAGCCAGGCAGTCGGCCATGAACCAGACCTGTTGACAACATCAACGGCTGAACCTGGCGTGGACAGCGGCGACAGGGTTGATCGCCTTACCACGATAGTGCAGAATGGCTTCCTATACCTAAATGTGAAGCTAGATGACATTGTTAACACCATAGGAGCACTGAAAACCAGAGTTGACAAGGAGAGCCTCAGAATCACTGAGGCTGAAGACAGAATTGGTACAAACGAAGACACCATTGCGCGACACGATCGCGACATAGCGCAGCTTAAGGCAGGCATGAACGCGTTGCAAAGTAAATGCGAGGACCTAGACTCCAGATCCCGAAGGAACAATATTCGGATTGTGGGGCTTTCTGAAAAGTTCGGGAAAGGCGCAATGGAACAGCAAGTGGAAAACCTTCTTAAGACTTTTTGGGACAGAATCCTTTTCGAGCCAATTCCTAGTTGAGCGAGCACATCGCACTATGGCCCCCGTGCCGAAACCCAGAGCCCAACCGTGCACCATCATTGCCAGACTGTTGAATTACAGAGGCAGAGATACAATTCTCAGAAAGGCTAGAGAAATTGGGACACTACAATATGAGGAAAACCGCATACATGTTTATCCGGACTTTGCTGCAGGAGTACAGGCTAGCAGGTGATCATATGAGCCGGTCAAGCGGCTACTGAGGGCACGTCAGGTCCCATATACGCTAATATTCCCAGCCAAAACGCGAATCCAGTATGGAGGAAGAACACACTTTTTTGAGACCCCGGCTGCCGCTCAGGCGTATGTGGAAGCAACTATACCCCTACCACCTAGAGGCCGTGGGCCGGACCAGAACGGAAGATCACCTCCGGGAGGTGGAGACCGGGTCTCAGCTGACTGAACCTGGCTGCGCACATATCCTCTGTTGCTACTTTAGTGATGTGTAACGGATTTCTGCTCCCGCTGGGTGGGTCTGAGTAACCTTCGAAGAGGGTTGTAAGCCCGCTCTGGTTGCCCCGTGACAACAACGTGGCACCCACAGGAAAGTTCCTAAAAGGTTTAAGGGTACATCGTCAAGTTGGGGTGGATGATGTGGGTGGAGGGTGGGGTTGGGGAAATCGGGAAGTTACAGAATGTTATTGCTGCCAGGGCATGTTAGGGACCTGGGATGTGGAAGAGTCTGGAGAGGGAGCATGCACTATTGGAAGTTGTAGGTTAATTAAAACATGGTCTCGCAGGCACGGGTGCTACTCTAATGTTGGTCACTTGAGCATTGATGGTCATCACTGTATGGTACAATGTAAAAATGCAAAAAATGGGTGACGGGCTGAAGATAAGATTAATGTCATGCAATGTCCGGGGCCTGAACAATCCAATGAAGGTCAGAAAGGTTGGCAATTATGTCATTAGACACGGGGGCCTCACATTTTAATGTTACAGGAAACGCATGCACAGGGCTTGGTTAACGAGAAAATACTGGCAAAATGGGGCAAATTACGCTATTACACAAACTATTCATCGCAGTCCAGAGGGGTCTGCACCCTCATACATAATTCTCTTAGCTTTGTTGCCAAAGGCCACTTGGCTGACCCGATGGGTAGATATGTTCTGGTTTGGGGGGAAATAGCAGGGAAACAAATAACCTTATTGAACACCTATGGTCCCAATCTGGACGAACCTGACTTTTACCTACACATGCTCGAGATCCTTGCCAAGCATGATGCGACCACAGTACTATGGGGTGGGGACTTTAATGTGATATTAGACCAGACCCTGGATAGATCTACTAAGGTAACCAGGGCACCCACCAAGGCGGCGCAAGTTCTGAAGCAAATTATCCTGTAACTGTCTCTAGTGGACGCCTGGAGAGTGCTCCACCCAACCAGCAGACGGTACACGTTCTATTCTTCTGTCCATGATAGTGAGTCACGTATAGATTATTGGTTTATATCCACAAACATAGCGCATACCCTACAGAATTGCGAAATCCTTCCTTGTACACTATCGGACCACTCCCCGGTGATGTTGGAGATCGTTTTGAAAGATGCCCCCAGACCAACTAGGAGGTGGAGAATGCCAAGAGAAATACTAAAAGATTGGAATGTTGTTGAAACCCTACATATTGAAATTGCCAACTTTTTCACAGACAACATTGGTTCTGTAGAACACATATTGTCAGTATGGGAGGCTTTCAAGGTCTGGGCGAGGGGGGCCCTTATATCTAAGACCACTGGTCTTTTGAGGGAAGTGTGCCGTGAGCTGGAAGGGGTGGAGAAAGAGTTGAAAGCACTAGAAGAAATCTACACCTGCACGCATGGTGGAGACACCCTGGCTGCAATACATAAGTTACTTAGGGATTTTGATCGACTGGCAATAAGGGAAGTACAATATATAGCAGCCCCTACCAGGGCTCGCAGATACGGAGAAGGAAATAAAGAAGGGAGAATGTTGGCCAACTTGGTTAAGCACGAAAAACATATGACCCCGATTACAGCGATTCAAACGGCACAAAACGAGATAGCAACAAGTGAACAGGGAATAAATGATGAGTTTGTTCACTTTTACAAAAATTTGTATAAGAATAGAGATGAAAAATCCCCCGATGAGATAAAAAGATATCTTACTATGCTAGATCTCCCTACACACCCAGAAGAAAGCAAACTAGCACTCGAACAACCTATCACAGCCGAGGAGTTTACTGAGGCGATAAAGGGGCTCACGTCTGGCAAGGCACCCGGCTCGGATGGGCTCGGAGCTGAATTCTATAAAGAATTCCAGGAAGAATTGATACGTGTGCTATTAAAGATGGGGGGAGAGGCTCTGGGGAAACAAATGCTGCCCCCGACAATGCGTGAGGCCATCATTACGGTGTTGGCCAAACCCAGACGCCCACCACAAGATATGTCATCCTATAGGCCCCTGTCCCCGATAAATGTAGACGCCAAAATGTTCGCGAAGGTGCTGGCGAATCGCATGTTACCTATAACACCTACGCTGGTTCATGCAGATCAAAGCGGGTTTATTCCCCATAGGTCCACTGCCCTAAATTTACGTAGGCTATTCGGCATAATGTCGCAAATCAACCCGAGCAAGCAAGCAGTCGCGGTGTCCCTTGACGCCGAGAAGGCGTTTGACTCGGTCTCCTGGGAGTACCTCTTTTTGGTGCTGGAGGTGTTTCGGGTTGGCCCCAACTATATCAAGTACGTCAGGCTGCTGTACACAGCCCCGGGTGCAAGGGTTTGCACGAATAGAACTATATCCGAGCTGTTTGAGCTGGGACGTGGCACCAGACAGGGATGCCCCTTCTCCCCTATCCTCTTTGCTTTGACAATAGAGCCCATGGCGGCTGCGGTTCGTCTGAGACATAATAACAAGGGTGTACCACTGAAAGTTGCCACTCAAATAATATCCCTATACGCGGACGATACCTTGCTGTACGTCCGCGAACCAGACAAAAACATTGTTCCTATCATGGCAGACATCAACGAATTCACGGAGTACTCTGGGTACACGGTGAACAATGCTAAATCAGAAATGTTCCCGCTCATCCCATCCACAAACCGCCCGGCTCGGATGTACAGCCTTAAGTGGTTGGAGCGACACATCAGATACCTGGGAGTCCTGGTTTCAAGTAATAGACAGACCCTGTATGCTGACAACCATGACCAGGCGCTACAAATACTCCATACCAAACTACAGGCCTGGAGACACCTCCCAATCTGACTACACGGTAGAATTGCCATTCTTAAAATGATTGTACTCCCAAAACTGCTATACCTATTTGTAAACATACCTATATGGCCGGGTAAGGAATTTTTCTCCAAACTTCGATCCATGGCAGTGTCATTCTTTTGGAACGGAAAGTTGGCTAGGATTGGGTGGGAAAAGATGATAGAACCATATGAAAAAGGGGGAATAGCAGCACCAGATTTTGAGCTCTATTACAATGCGGCGCAGGCGCAGTTTGCAAAACATTGGTATGACGAGGCGGACAATTCACCCCACACGTGGATAGAAGAGTATACTACTACACCCACAGATGTTAGGTCAGTTATCTTTGATACAATACACAAGGACCCATGTGCATTTGACCCTGCTAGCTGCACAATGAGAGTCTGGGGGGCCATATACAAGAAACTGGACATTGAGATCCCCTCTAACCCCGAGGCCCTGTTATGGAAATACCCAAATATTCCCCCCACATTCAACATCAGCATCCAGGAAGCCTGGGACCCCGATACAGAGATGAAGGTGGGAGATATGTACATAGACGGGAAGTTCGTGACCCTTGCAGTATTCTTAAGGGGTATGGGAGGAGGGTCCCTCCGAACATTACATTTCTATCGGATGAGGTCTGCATTTCAAGCACACTGGCCATCCTTCCCTGAAGAACCCCCCTCCCACCCGTGTATACAACTGGTTATATCACAAGGAGGGCTGGGAATCTCCAAGTTGTATACGACGATACAGACCCACACTCCTACGACCAACCGAGTGAAAGAGAAATGGGTAGCGGATATGAAAATGCTAATTCCTGAAGAGAAATGGGTAAAATACTGTACGCTTACAAGAAGGGTGTCCCTCAATGCGGGATTGCGCCAAATACAGTTTAAAATCCTTAACAGACCGCACTATACCCCGGCCAGAATTGCTAAATTCACGCCTGGTGATACAGGTGACTGCCCCAAATGTAAGTCCCCGCAAGTGGGATCCTATCATATGTACTGGGAGTACCCGGTTGTGGCTCGATTCTGGGAGAGGGTTGCAGCTACGCTGACAGAATTTACACAAATCCCCCGTATTTGTCCCCCCAAAAATACTTGTTCGGGGATATTGGGAAATGTTGCAAAAAAATCAGAAGGCTGTTTAATGTGTCATGTGCTATTGCCAAAAAATGTATACTGCAATCATGGAAAAGCCCGAACTCCCCTACCATGAATACCTTTTTACACGAATTAACCTATGCAAATGAATGCGAGGAACAATATGTGCTAACCCAACCGAGCATGAGTCGACCAAAGGACATCTGGAGCCCCTTCAGGGCGTATTTATGTGACTTGCCCTCGGATAACGAAACAGCTATGTAGACTGTAAACTATCCAACATTTGGTGAAGACATTGTTGTACGTAGGGCCATGTGATGTATTGATTGGGTGCCACTGTAACTGCTGAGACCTTAGTAAAAAGTTGTTTAAAAAAATGGGTACCTTGTGCCTAGAGGTGTGCCTACAGTATTAGCCCTAGGTAAGCTATCCTAAGGGAATACATTTGGTGTATGCAACCTATGGTCACCATTTCCTGTAGGGCCTTTAGAATGTATATGTGAATGCCTGGAATACTCTGTGTAGATTTTACAGTAGGAACCTCACCATCAACACTTCACATTGGAAATGCACTAATATTATTGGAAAATAATAATTATTGTAGTGCACCTATAGCCCTATAACCCTAAGAAGGGTCAGTGGAGACCCAAAGGTACAGAATATATAAGAATAAAAGCAAAAGAGCTCTTACTTTTTTTTGAGAGCTCACATATCTGAGAACCCGCACATTTGAGATCAAGGGTCGACTCATGGGTCCACAGGCTAAGGTCAAATCCCTGACATAAGGTCAAATCCCTGGTCATGCCCAGGTGCGCGTACTGGGATCAGACCCACAAAGAATGTCCACGACTAGTCATTGCACATTTAGTCACCACAGCCAGGTTCAGTGGAGTTTGGTTCTACATTTTTGAAAAAGTGGTCACTGAGCCTTACCTGCAGCAGTAGCAGTGGCCAATTTGGGTGCTTGATGGGGTATTAGGCATGACCATAGATTATGTCCGGGACCCAGTGGCCACTGGCCATAGGCACAAGCCATGGGTACTGGCACTTGGAGTAGCATTGGGATTGGGGGAATGGGCTAATGGGGTTCACGCCAGGCTAGGACCAATGGCTACTTTGCATGGGTTGGCATGGACTCTCAATGGGGATAAAGAGGTAGTCAACCCGACGGAATTCAAACACCAATGGCCACTTTCCATGCTTCGGGCAATATGACCTCTAAGGGTTAAGGTGGTCACTTGGCTTGGCCACAGGCCATGCTCATGGGCGACTTTCGGTGGCTTGGTGGGGCCTAGATAAACACCATGACTATGTCAAAGTGACCAATGACATGACTGAAGGCCATGTCTTATGGCCCATGGACCTGCAAGGATATCAAAGTAGTCACTGGGCCTGGACACAGACAAGCTCAGTGGCTACTTTGCATGACGTATCTGGTACTGGGCAATGGCTTCAGGCCATGCCCTTGGAAATGAGGGCACTGGCCCAAGGACCTGCAATGGGGGTAAAGAGGTAGTCAGCTACTTCAGTTCATTTGGCAGGGCTGGGGGTAGAGCAGAAGGCCATGCCCCATGTAATATGGCCACTGGCACTGATCAAAGGCCTTGAAATGTGGTGCCAGGATCCTCAATGGGCGAGCAGTGACAACTGGGCTTGCCCACATGGAAGGCCTAGTGTCCACTTTGGTTTGCTTGACAGGGCCTGTGGCATGGCTAAAGGCCATGACCAGGGAAAAGTTGCCAATTGGCATGGCCTCTTGCAATTCCCAACAACCAGTGGACTAAATAAAGGGGAAGTGGCCACTGCAAGCAGGTCAGGACAAGTCACTCCTCTGGATGGCTTGATGGGGTCAGTGGTGTGTCGGATTACCATTCACCAGTTCTAGAGACAAGCAGCCATGATAACAGGCAACCCAAGCAATGGCCAGTGGCCCATGGTATTTCAATGGGGACAAAGTGGCCGCTGGGCCTAGACACAGACAAGCTCAGTGGCTACTTTGCATGACATATCAGGTACTGAGCAATGGCTTCAGGCCATGCCCTTGGAAATGAGGGCACTGGCCCAAGGACCTGCAATGGGGGTAAAGATGTAGTCAGCTACTTCAGTTCATTTGGCAGGGCTGGGGATAGAGCAGAAGGCCATGCCCCATGCAATATGGCCACTGGCACTGATCAAAGGCCTTGAAATGTGGTGCCAGGATCCTCAATGGGCGAGCAGTGACAACTGGGCTTGCCCACATGGCAGGCCTAGTGTCCACTTTGGTTTGCTTGACAGGGCCTGTGGCATGGCTAAAGGCCATGACCAGGGAAAAGTTGCCAATTGGCATGGCCTCTTGCAATTCCCAACAGTGGACTAAATAAAGGGGAAGTGGCCACTGCAAGCAGGTCAGGACAAGTCACTCCTCTGGATGGCTTGATAGGGTCAGTGGTGTGTCGGATTACCATTCACCAGTTCTAGAGACAAGCAGCCATGATAACAGGCAACCCAAGCAATGGCCAGTGGCCCATGGTATTTCAATGGGGACAAAGTGGCCGCTGGGCCTGGCTGCAGGCTTGCCCAGTTGCTACTGGTGGCATGTGGGTAATGGACATGCAACAGTGATAAAGTAAATATTTGTCTGGCGGAATGCCAGCCCCAGTGGCCACATAGTGGGTCGCGGGATATTTCCAAAGGACATACCTTGCAAAAAGTGGCCACTGGCCATTGTCAAAGGACATGGCCTGTTGCCATGGACCGGAAATGTAAGCAAGGTGGACAATTGCACTGGCCACATTGCAGACCAGCCTATAATGAAGCAAAACGACTACAATAGTCGAGAGGAAGTAAATGAGGAAGGCTGGTACCATTCAGATACCCAACGACCAGCAAAAACAAATTTTTAGTGAGCCTTCTGTGCCTAATCGTGTTATGCTAAAGTAAAGGCTTGGCCTGATACGCCATAGAGGGTTCTGGGTTCAGGGTACCTAGTGGGGCTTTGGACCCAGCGAGTTCAAGGGAATTGAACTTATAGTATTGCAAGCTGGAGAACGAGGGGTTTTCGCCACCTCATACATAAGGATGGCTTGATGCCCCTGTTAGCAAAGTACAACACGTTCCTTCTATATGAAATCTGGTTTAATACCACATTGCACGTCGACGGATACCATCTATATGAACTAATGGCAAAAAAGGGCACAAAGGACAGACCGTTTGGCGGACTTTTCATTGGAGTCTGACAAGACAATCGACTCACGCCATATAGTCCTCCCCATTGGTAGTAGCTCTGTCCACGCCATCGGATTGAGATCAGACTTTAAGCACAAGACGGGTAACTTGCTGCTTTTAAATGTATATATCCCCTGGGAAACCCAGAGCCTTGATAATATACATGCACTTTTAGTGGACCATTTTTCGGCCTGGGGGGAAGTTCTAAAAATCATTTAATTCTCCTGGGTGGGCACCTAAAGGCACGTTGTACTGACGAGCAAGAATGCGCTGCGTATTGTCACGTTGCTAAGAATAGTGAGATGGTACAGAAAACAAGTAATAGCAAGGGTGCCCAGTGGGTAAATATTTTAAGAGCCTGGTACATCACTTTATTGAATGGTCGACCCAGGCGGGACAGACCGGGCAACATACATGGGGCTTGAAAAATCGCTGAGTCACCCTGGATTACTTTTTTCGTAATAATATATGTCTTGGTGAGGTAATGGACCCAAACGTGGTTCCAAACGACTTTAGTGATCATGCCATTCTGGCATTGACTATGCAAAGACCCAAGCCAGTAGATATTCCCTGTAGCTGTGTAAGAATCCGGTCGAATCACTCGGGTAATCATATTTGTTGGACCAACTGACATGTTTCGGGGTCAAATCAACTCGTTTCCCAACTAAGTGCAAGTGACATTAGGTTGTTGTGTTAGGGCTAGTAGTCAAAACGGGTTCTTATCCCATGGGACATTTGATAGTAGTGGATAAACATATAAATGATTTTGATTCTTCAATTCAAGATGCAAAAAGGGAAATGGAAAGGAGGCTGAGAGCTCTACGAACTGTGGTGGCGCACAAAGCGAGCTGAACTGATTAACAAAGGTGATCAAGGGTAAATATAAACATTGGCTAAAGCACTGGAGATTATAGATTAAGAATAGGCAATGACAAAATCAGATTTGTATCTCAAAAGTGGGGACACTAGAACCATATGGTCAACTCTGGCACGGGCTAAAGGCGAGAGCAAAAAGCACACCTTAAATCCCATTAAGGAACAGGAATGGCTGGATTACTTGACTGACAAAGGTGGCTATTGCTTATTACAGTGAGTGACATTGCGGCCACAATTTTGAAACTCAAGTGCTCCAGAGCTCATAGCCCAAATGGACTAGCCAGTGTAGTTTTGAAACATGACGCAAGTGGTTGGGCCAAGATTCTAGAGATCTTATTTGAGAAAGTATGCCAATCACAGATGATTCCGGCTTCATGGCAGCAATCAACTTTGCTTTGAGTTTACAAAAAAAGGTGATCGATTGATGCCCGAAAATAACATGTTACTGTCCCTCTTGGACGTCACAGGAAAAATGTTCTCTTCATTCGTCCTGAGGAGCTTACAGTCCTGGGTTGATGGATGCCATCTACTCCAATTCGTCCAGACAAGTTTCCGCCCAGGTAGTTCTACCACTCATAACATTAGGATTTTAGACACATTCTTTTCCAGGGCAGCAGCCCAGGGAGGGGCACCATTATATGTAATCCTTGTAGACCTCTGGGCGGCTTTCGGCTGTGTTAACTGAGCAAAGCTCTGGAGTAAAATGGAGGGCTGGGGCTCTCCAATGTGGTTGATTTCCATGTTAAAGGGACATACCAGGAATAATAGAGACTCCCAGACATGTATTTATGGAATGTAAAGCACTGGGTCAGCATACATGGCTATATTTGGTAAATATGTGCACCTCTATGATTCAATAAATAGTGATGTGTTTTGAGACTACTGCCTGAACAGTGACTCTGAGCAGGTGTACATAGCCTTGTATTGGGTATGCTGTCACTTTGTTAAACTTTTAATACGAAATCAAGATGACCTATTGTAGGCACTGTTTTAAGTTTTAAGTGTTTCACAGTATCTTAGAATTTGTATTACAGTCATTCGCTAGCTTTTATTGATTTTATTATATAGAATGAGAGTCGCTTTTTACCTAATATAGATGCTTCAGTGATGAAATTTTAAGAAAAACAGGGAGATCGGCAGTACTGATTAATGATTGATTGATTGATTGACCGTTTTAAATTGATTGTTTTATGTTGCTTCTAAACTGATTATTATTGTCAAATTATTGCTGTTAAAATTTGTAAAGGTTCTCTAAGAATCCAAACCAATAAATAAATCATAATAATTGCAGGCCAAGTGGCCCCGTTGGATAGCTTGGTGGGCCCTGGGACAGGTTGGAAGGCTATGATTCTGGGCAACGTTGCCTCTGGCTATGGCCAGTGGCCCACAGCACCAGAATGGGGGCAAAGTGAAACCTGAGCCTCGCCACATGATAGGCCTGTGGTCCCTTTTGACAGCTTGCTGGCCCATCCAGCATGGCTATTCCCTAGGGTTGCAAGCCATGGCTAGTGATTTGCAGACTTGAAATGAGGTAAAATGGCTAATGTACTTAGCTGTGCATGTAAGTGTTGTTCAAAATGTGTGTAGTTCCCAATATTGCAAAAGTGTTTTAGTGCTTGTGTATGTGTGCTTATGTATGTGTGTCGGAAATTGGAGCAATGTGTGTGTGTGTGTGTATGTGGCTGTTGAGTATGTGTTATGATGAATCCAATGGAGTCATCACTGATCCACAGCCTAGAGTCTCCTCCCATGTGGCCAGAGGAAGGCAGCCACTACCTGATCCTGGGGGTGGCATGATGAGGGAGGATCAAATGGGAGGAGATGGCTATCAGGGAAAGGTGGTGATTCCCTTAGGAGAGACACAGTGTTCCACTTTTTGTGATGATGAAGATCCTATTATCCCCATATTCCTGATGGCATTCTTAAACTGTGTAATCCCTCCCAGGTTAAAACCCAAAGATCAGTGTATGAGAAACCGCCTAAACGGAATATGTTTTCGACCTTAAGAAGCAATGGGTCACATATGATGTCCCCTGATTTTAATGGTTCTATCTTGAGGTAAAGGTTCTTACCCCAATATGACTGCACATACCTGCCACATACCATCTTCTGTTTCTGATAACTTTCAGTTCAACAAACAGTTCAAACAAAATAGCTTTGGAAGGCCTAAAACCATTATGGACTTCAAGACCCATAATGTCTATGGTACTGGGACGAGGATGAGAAGCAAAGAGTTAATGATGATCAATAGTGCTGCCGAGAAGACTGTGCAGTCTAGTTGCTCCAATTACAATCACCTGGGTGGGACATTTACATCTGGAAATCACCCACAGCTGTACGAAGCAGCTGGGAGAAGCTGCAAGAAAAGTAGCAGTCCTCCTGGCAGCAGAGGTGACAGGAGTAGCAGGGGATGCCAAGGAGGCCTGTGCTGGAGATGAAGTTGTGTGGCGCTGCAGAGTATGTGAAGCAGGAAGTGGAATCGTGGAGGGCTGCCGAAGCAGGGAAAGAAGCACAGCTGAATGGAATAGTTGCTCCCGAGCCACAGAGAATTGCTCTTGTGCGCCGGAGTATCAAGAAGCCTGCCAGAGGCTGGTGAGCTCCCAGGAAGTGCCACACAGACAACAGCAGCTACAGGAGAGCTGTCAATGGTGTTGTCAGACCAAAGAGGGTCTGACAGTCTACCAAGGACCTACCCACATCAGCATTGCACCGCAGCACCGAGAGACAACACGGAGACACCGAAAGAAGCCGGTGAGTTGGCTTAAAGAAAAAGGTAACCCTGTGGCACTCTGAAAAGAGCACTAACAATTAAAACATAGCATTGAATACCGACCAATAAGTAAAGGGCGAAAGGCGCAATTCTCCTTACATGGGATAACATTTCTGGGAAACCTGTAACCCACATTGCCAGCAGCCAAGAGATATAAAGAAGAGATAAAAGGGCAAAAAGGACACAACTCTCCTTACATGGGATATTAGTTCGGGGGAAACTGTAACTCGCATTGCCACCGTCCAAGAGACTATAGTTCAGAGATAAAAGGGCAAAAAGGGTGCACTTCTCCTTACACGGGATGTCAGTTTGTGAAAACTGTAACCCACATTGCCACCAGCCAAAAGACTTTAAAGTAGAGATAACAGGTCAAAGAGAGTACAATTCTCTTCCCATGAGATATCAGTTTGAGAAAACCCGGGACCCACATTGCCATGAACAAATTAACAAGCAAATATTTTACAATTCTCCTCATGTGAGACATTGGTGGAGAAATTTGGAACACACATTGCTATGAGCAGAGAAGACATGGTTAATTGTGTCAAGTTGAAGCCATTCCTGGCAGTCGACTAGATCAGGAAAAGAACCAGTTGTATGAAGTAGAAGTTGATCCTGGCAGGCGATTAAACCAGGAGAGGACTGAAGTAGAAGATTATCCTGTGTGGCTAGTAAACAAGGACAGGAATAGTTGTTTTAAAGAAGGAAGCTTGGTAATGCTAAAGAGTGTTGTGGAAGGAGAATATTCACGTTATCATTCTGACAAACTATTGTGAAAGAGGCATTTGCTGTGCTGTCCTGAAAAGTGTTCTACGGAAAGGATGATTGTTACATATGTCTAAATAATCTTTTTTTATCTTGGGAAGAATACGTTGTGGAAGAAGCAGTTGCTTTAGTTTTGGACAAAGTGTTTTGTGAAAGAGACATTTATTTCACCTATTTGGAGGATGAGTTGGATTAAAAGACATCTACCATTGAATTGAAAAGAACACTGTTGAAACAAGACTATCTCAAAAGTCTTCCTGATTTGATTCAAGCAAAGGGAACTAAACCCTGGTCACAAGGATTGTTTTGTGGGGATTATACGTTTGGACCTTTGCACATTTTGGTTGAACTGAAAACAGATACATTTACCTTTTGCACTTGTGAGAGTCAGATACATTTGGACACAAGGTCACTTTAATTTAATTTTAGTTTGCTCGGTAGGAACATTCTCGTTGGGATAGTGATAGACAGGCATTTATCCCATCCCTATTTAATTAAAAAAACTACAATAAACGCTGAGAAAACTACAACTTTTGTCCATCTCTCATTTCTGACAACTCACAGTGTATACATATTCATTTAGAGCATATTGCATGTGTATTGTCTCTGCTTATGTACATTTAAAGTGTTGTGCATAGAGTTTATAGTTTGTGTATGCAGTCTCCATGCATATTCCCCGTTCACTTATATTCTGTGTATTTTATGGGCATAATGTGCTTACCTATTTTCTGTGTGTGCATGCTTTTTGCACATATCGTTCATATTTGTTTCTGTCTGCCAGCCTGCCTGTTTATCTGTCTGAGGTCTGGTCTCTTGGTCTTGTCTTTGGCCTGGGGAGTGATCTGCTTTGGTGTAAAGGTCTTAGCCTAGTCTGATCTAATCTGGTCTCCGAAGTCTGGTCTTGTCTCTGGGGTTTGGTCTGGTCAAGTATCTGGGTACTGGTCTGGAAACTGGTCTCTGGAGTGTGAACTGGTCTCTCTGGTCCAGTCGGGTCTCTGGAGCCGGATTTCTTCTTTACTCAATGGTCTGGTCTGCTCTAGGGCCTAGTCTCTATTGCCAGGTCTGGTCTCTTGCGTATAGTCTCTGGTCTTTTGAGTCAGGCCGCCATATATTTATATATATGCCTGTCTGGTAGTCTGCCTGTCTGTATCACCATCTGTCTATCTGCTTCTCTGCCTATCTACCTGTCTGCCTGTGTACCTCTCTGTCTCTGTACCTGTACTTTTATTTATTTGTTCTTGTCTGTACCTGTCTTTCTCTGCACCTATGGCTGTCTGCCTGTATACATGTTCTTGCCTCTCTCTGTACATGACCTGTCTCTCTTCACCTGTATCTGTCTCTCTTTACCTTTACCTTAGTCCTCTTGACCTGTCTCAAAATGACATGTTTCTTTATTCCCCACCTTGTACCTGTATGTTTCTCTACCTGTCTGTTGCTGTACCTCTCTATCTCTAGACTTGTAACTGCCTGTCTCTGCACATATGTCTCTTTATCTGTCTATATATGTGTCTGACTGCCTCTCTACCTGTATTCATGTACCAGTGCCTACACACTTTACCTGTGTGTCACTGTCTCTGTATAGCTCTACATCTACTAGTCTGTCTCTGTACCTGTACATCTACCTGTCTTTCAAACGGCCTGCCTGTCTCTGCACCTGTACTGATCGATGTACCTTTACTTGTCTGTCTCTGTATTGTCTGTCCCTAACTTTATGTGTCTCTACCTACACTAGTCTTTTTCTACCTGTACTTGTCTTCCTCTATATATGTCTCTCTCAGACTGTTTCCCTGTATCTCCGACTGTCTGTTTCTATACCTGTACATTCCTTTTGAATGGATTGTGTCCTCCAATGTATTCCACATCTTTGACATGTAATGTCGACAGCAGTGCTGCTTTGGAAACATGTTCGACAGAGGGCGTCCTGCGTCGATGGTGTCGAGTCAATTTCCCTCGAAGGCCTCCGTCGAGGGTGACGTCACCGGATGGTATTAATAGGATACACAGCGTCCGTAGCCTCAGTTCTGTTTTTTCTACCAACATGTTTGCTTTGAGAACTTGGCGCGTCTCCTGTTATCTTCTTCGAGAAAATGTCTTCATCTTCTACACCACTGACTCTGCGGCAAGGTTTTAAGACATGCCGGGACTGTAAGTCCAAAATGTCCATCACGGACCCACACCGTATCTGCTTGTGGTGTCTGGGCGAAAGCCATGATACCGAAGACTACACGAAATGGCCAAGGCCATGCGGGAGCATAAGTGGAAGTTACAGGTAGGTTGGGTTTCCAAACCTCATAAAACCAAAAAGTGTACAGGTATTTCCACCGACGACTCGAGGGGTGACTCTCCCTGTCGGAAGGAATCCACGGGATCTAGGTCCCGGAGTGGTTCTCACGTCTCGTCGAGGCACTCCTGGAAGCAGCATCACTGTTCTCCTTGCCCGTCCTCATCGGATGATGGCTCTGTGAGGAAAGTGGCTTGTCCCACTAACTCCTCTACTCCAGCGGAATGGGAACCATTCAGGAAGGAAATGCTGGCGATTTTTTAGTCCCAGGGCATAGAAGCTGGCAGGGAATGGTCTCGGGTCGATGCTCGCATGCCCTCGGGCCCGGGCACTGGGCGCGATATAGATTGGGAACCGTTGAGGTCCCGTTCATACAAGGCTCCGGTGGATTGGCAGAGACGTGCCTGGTCTAGATCGCGGTCCCCAACGAAACCACAGAAATCTGGAAAGGGCTCGAGGTCGGCGTCAACACCGTCGGAACTGTGTCCATTGAGTGAGGCTGTTGGGGCTTTGCCTTCGGACCGGTCATCGGAGCCTTCGGCGCCCTTGTCGACGTCAGTGCCAAGACCGTCGGCGCCCTCGACACCATCGGGGCAAAATGGCCGGAATTTGTCATTGGAAGCCTCTGTGACTGTGGATCCTCTGAGAAAGGCTCTATCTAAGACTGTGAGGCCTGTTCTTGCCTCCAGGACAACTTCTGTCCCTAGGAAGGATTTCTTTCATTCTCTGCAGGACATTTATGAGGATGAGGAGAGGTCTGAGGTGGAGTTGGAGCCCTTTGATAATCCTGGTGTAACACCTGAAGCTCCTGACATGGTCTTTTCTGAGGAAAGTCAGTGGAGGATCTGCGTCAGTCTCTACATGATGCCAGTGGCCTTGACACATCTCCTGAGATGGAGTTTGGTAAGCCAGAGCCTGGGGTTCATGCTGAATCCTCCCATAGAAGGTTGATGTTGAGAGTTAAAGAGTACCTGGAATGGTCCGGCCCTCAGGTTGCATTCGATCAGGGTGACCTGACTGATATTTTAGATCAGGGTCCGTCCACTGAACCAGTGTTGCCTTTTCATCTGGCATTACAGAAAAGGGTGGTGGCTACTTGGCAGATCCTGGAGTCACTTCCGTCAGTCAACAAGTCGTTGACTAAGAAATAATGCCTATTCAGTAGCGACCCCGGCTACCTATCCACTCACCGCACTCCTGAGAGTTTGGTGGTTCAAGTGGCCACGGCCACCTCGAGGCAGGCAGCGTACCCTACCATCCCTCCTGATAGGGACGAAAAGCATTTTGATGGTTGGGCACGCAAGGTATTTTCAGCTGGGAGTATGGCACTGAAGTCGGCCAACTCCACCTGTGCCTTGGCAAGGTTTTCACACACTCTGTGGAATTGTGTCTCTCTAGCGGCTGAGCATATTCCCGAGGGGGAAGAAAGGGATGGGTGCTCTTGTGCAGGATGGCAAGGATGCCATGTGTGAATCGCTTCAGTCTGGGTCGGACACGGCTGAGAGTGTTAGCCGGTCCATGTCTGCGAGCACCATGATATGCAGGTTTGCGTGGTTGCGGAAGTGGCTTTTTGCTCCAGATGTGGAAGCCCGTCTTCTCAACATGCCGTTTGATGGTTCGCACTTGTTTGGCAGCAAGGCTGATGAGAGCCTTGAGAGGTTGCAGACCTCCAAAGCAGCTGCTAAATCATTGGGCGCAGCTGTGCATCAACCTCTGCCTTTTCATCCTAGGGGACAACAGTGGTGGGGGTGTTCCTTTCATTACTACTCCTCTTTTGGTAGAGGGAAAGGAGCCACTAATCAAAGGCGCTACCGTAAAAATACCCATGGTGGACGGGGAAGAAGTGCCAAAGCTGCTCAGGCAGCTGCCTCTTTGCCTTCAGGCGCTGCTGCAGCCGCTCCAAATCAGCTATGAGGCCAGGTCCCATTGTTCGCCGGTTGGGTGCAGACTGTCTCAGCATCTAGAAGAATGGCAAGCCATTACTTCAGATGCATGGGTCCTGGAAAGAATAGCCCACGGCTACTGCATTCCCTTCCTAAAGTGGCCTCACGAAAATCCACCGGGGAATCTCTCTTTAAAGTTTCCGGATCCGCTCCTTGTGCAGGAAATCTTGACCCTGCTGGAGAAACGTGCTATAGAACTAGTGCCTGTGGCAGAGAGGAACAAGGGCTGGTATTCCCCATATTTTTTGATTCCAAAGAAAGATGGAGGACTGAGACCCAACTTGGATTTACGTCACTTGAACAAGTTCCTCAGGAAGGACAAGTTCAAGATGGTCACTCTTTCTCAGGTCCTTCAGGCCCTTCGACTTCAGTATTGGTCGGTGTCGCTGGACCTACAGGATGCTTATTTTCATGTGCCCATCCATCCATCGCACAGAGAATACCTGAGATTTCCGGCTGGCGACTCGCACTTTCAGTTTCGGATCCTGCCATTCGGATTTACCTCCGCCCGAGGGTCTTCACCAAGCTAATGGTGGTGGTGGTGGTGGTGGCAGCGTATCTCAGGAGGGGGGAGGGGTTCACGTCTACCGCCCAAACCTGGACAAATGGCAGATCCAGGCGCATTCTCCTGAACAAGCTTTGGATCATCTCAGCCTCACATGCAACTGCTTCCACAAGCTGGGATCCTCCCTCAATTTCAAGAAGTCCCATATGACACCTTCCAAACAGCCCCAGTACATTGGGGGTGTGTTGGACACGTCCATGGGGAAGTGCTCATCACATTGTTCAGATGGTCAACAAATTCCAACATGCCCAGAGTCTCTTTCAGAGCTTCTGGCTTTTGAATTCTTAAGGTTGCTTGGCCTCATGGCATCCTGCATTTTTCTGGTGCCAGAGGCCAGACTGCGCATGAGATCCCTTCAACGGGCTCTCAAGATGCAGTGGTCGCAATTCTCCTTCTCAGGCAAGATGTCGGATTCCATTCAGATTCAACTCTCGGTCTCGCAGGACCTTCTGTAGTGGGCCAGTGAAGGGAATCTGATGAGGGGGAGCCTTTTTGGCAACCGTGGCCGGAGGTGACGGTGGTGACGGACGCTTCCCTCACAGGATGGGGAGCTCACGCCAACGAGCTGACCACCATCGGTCGTTGGTCTCCGCCGGAGTCCAAACTCCACTTAAACCTTTTGGAGCTGAGGGCCATCAGGCTAGCCCTGAAGGCTTTTCTGCCGTCTGTGCGCAGGAAGAGTGTCCTGATCATGATGGACAATACAGTGGCTATGCATTACCTCAACAAAAAAGGGGTGGTTGTTGGGTCATTCCCTCTGTGCAGAGAGGCATTGCAGCTCTGGTTCTGGGAGATACAGCAAGGAATCTCACTCTCAGAAGTTCATCTCACCGGAGAGGAGAATACGGCGGTGGACGCTCTGAGCAGGCAGAGCACGGTCTCCCATGAGTGGGAGTTGGCTCAGGAAGTCCTTCAGGAGATCTTTACCCTTTGGGGAACCCCTCAAGTGGATCTGTTTGTGACTGGTGCCAACTGGAAGTGCGAGAGATTTTGCTAATGGGAATTTTCTCCGAGAGGTGCCTTAGGGGACACGTTTGTCTTGGATTGGTCATTCCCACTTCTGTACGCGTTTCCTCGGGTCCCCGTCATTCCTCAGGTGCTAATGAAGTGGCAGAGATTTGGGTCCCACATGATCCTCATTGCTCCAGATTGTGCCAGGAGAGCGTGGTACCCGGACCTTCTAGAAATGTCCATCTGTCCTCCACGACGTCTTCCCCACAGAGAGGATCTTCTCCTGTGCGAGGGGCTTCGGGTTCTCCATCCAGAGGTCAGGACTCTCAACCTTCACGCTTGGTTTCTGAAAGGTTGAGATATAAGGATTGGGACCTCCCGGTTGACGTGATGGAGGTGTTGCTTTCAGTCAGGCAGAAATCCCTGTACCGTTGCCGTTGGCGTAGTTTTGCGACTGGTGCAGAGGAAACAATGTTGATCCTTTTCAGTGTTCCATTCCGATGGTTCTTTCTTTCTTGCTTTCTTTGACCCACAGGGATCTCCGAGTGGATACCATTAAAGTTTACCTGGCGGATCTGTCTATTTTTAAGCTTAAGCGCTCATCTGAAAAAAATTCTTATTTTAAGATCCCTTTGATTTCCCAATTTCTAAAAGGGCTCATAAATGTGTTCCCACTGTCCCCTTTTCAGGTGCCTGTTTGGGATCTGAATTTAGTCTTGAAATTCCTGATGGGTGCTCTTTTTGAACCTATGCACTCTTGTCATTTGAGACTGTTGTATTTCAAGACGGTTTTCCTGGTTGCAGTTACATCTGCTCGCAGAGCGAGTGAATTGTAGGCACTTTGATCTAAGCCACCCTTTACTGTGTTCCACAAGGAAAGGGTTGTACTGAGGGTACGTCCGTCCTTTCTACCTAAGATAGTGTCTGAGTTTAATTTGAGCCAGAAAGTAGTACTTCCTACTTTCTATCCTCCCCTTCATCCTTGTAAGGAATAGGAGTGACTCCATATGTTGGACCCTAGGAGAGCTTTGAACTTTTATATTTCTAGGATGTCCAGGGTCAGAATGGACTACCAGATTTTTGTGGGGTACACTGGTCATTGATTGGGCCAGGCTGTTACCAAACAGACCTTGTCCAGGTGGATTATCCTCACCATTGCTGAATGTTACAGATTGGTGGGCAAGGACCCTCCTGAGGGGTTGTGAGCTCACTCCACAAGGGGCGTGGCTACATCCACAGCCCTGCAGCGGGGAGTTCCTATTAAGAATATTTGTGATGCAGCAACGTGGTCTTCCATCCACAGCTTTGTCAAGCATTACTCCCTGGATTCTTTCCATGGTCAAGATATGGCCTTTGGTAAAGCAGTGCTTTATTTTGCCATCTGGTTGGGTATTCTAAATTCTTATCCCTCCTCAATTCATGGATACTGCTTTGGGAGTCTGTCAAAGATGTGGAATACGTTGGAGGACACAATCCATTCGAAGAACAAGTTACTTACCAACTGGTAATGTTCTTTCGACTGGATGTTCCTCCAATGTATTCCACATCGCCGTCCCAGCCTGCCTCTCTGAAGAATTTCCTATGCTATTGCAGCTAGTGTTCCCTCAAGGCTATGTGCAGTCAAACAGGTATTTTGTACGGGCATGTCACAAGTTGTTGAGGGAAAAAACATGAACTGAGGCTAAGGGCGCCGTGCGTCCTATTTATAACATCCCGTGTTGTCACCCTCGATGGAGGCCTTCGAGGGACATCGACCCAACGCCATCGACACAGGACGCCCTCTGCCGAAAAAAAATTCGAAGCAGCACAGCTGTGGACACTACATGTCAAAGATGTGGAATACGTTGGAGGAACATCCAGTCGAAAGAATGTTACCAGTTGGTAATTACTTGTTCTTCTGTACCAGTGCCTGTACGTGTCAGTCTCTGTATCTGTATATGTACCCCTCTGTCTCTCTGTACCTGTATATGTTTGTCCCTGCAAAGGGACTGGGCCAAGTTTCCCCTGCACACAGAAATAACACACATTTCAGAAGATTAGTCCAGAAAGCATCTTGCATGAACTTTAAAAAAAGGTTAATCAGACGTTTGACCATATGGCTAAAAGGAGGATACATGGTTGGTGAGCCTCTACAGTCTCACACAGTTTTAATGGACAGAGGGAGTCATTGCTGGATGTAGGCTTGGGAAATTTAGAAAAGGGTTAATAAACTGGAGTAGTTGTAGTAAGAAGGGTAGAGAGAGGTAGAGTAAGACATGGTCAGAGAGAGAGATTTGGGGTTGGTTTTGATTATGGGGTGCTGTTTGACACGTCCAGTGATTTAAGAAAGGTTAACAACCCAAGTAACATCAACAGAGATTTGGAGAGGTGGGTGCCACACCAGTCAGCCTCTGCCATTTGAAGTGAATGGATGAGACATCTTGTATTGAGTCACATCTGTGAGGAGAAGCAGGAGGAGCCAAGAGACATTGAGGGAAGCTTGTGGTAGAGGCACACTCACATGATCTTGCGGCGAGGGAGCATCATAGATTTAGGTAAGTAGGTGACACAACAGTCATTGTCCACCTCTCGAAGTGAGTGGACAAGACACATGCCGCGTTGACACCTGGGAGGGGAAGTGTTAGATAAGCCAGGAACTCCTGAAGGCTGCTTGTGGGAGGGGCCTTCTCAACTGAATTTTGTTGGGGTGGAGCAGCCGAGATGAAGGCAGGAGGGTAACACAACAGTCAGTCTCCATTTATTGAAGTGAGACAATGACACATGCCACTGGGTGACATTCGGGAGGAGGAGTCAGAGAATCTGCCAACCTATGTGGTCAAGTTTTTAGGTGAAGCATGCTTACAAAGTTTTGCTAGGAGGGAGTAGCAGTGATTCGGGGATGGAGCAGATAACACACCAGTCAGTGTCTGTGTCTTGAAATAAGTGGATGAGAAACATGCAATCGGGTGATGCCTGGGAGAAGGGATGGGAGGAGCCAGAACCACAGCGGGTAGATTTTGAGAGAGGCAGGCAAGCAACAGAGATATGCAAAGTCCATCCCTTGAAGTGAGTGCATGAGCATGTGCTATCAAGTGACACCTGGGAGTAGGAGCAGGAGGAGCCATGGCAGCTTATGGGGGAGGGATGCACAACACTCCGGTCACAGTTTACTCTGGGGTATTGGCGCTGGCGCAAGTAAAAAAAAAATGTACAAGTATTTCACTATGAAAAGTAATATCAACAAAGACTGACTTTCAGTTTTGTCCACTACCTCAGGGGGTGAAGAGGTAGCTGTGCAGATCGTATCCACCAAAGATCAGTGAAGAACAACACACAGAGTACTTGAGCAGCGGCAGGGGATTGAAAATTGCAGGTCTTTAGATCCATCTTCCCATCCACTAATAGATTAGACAGTAATGATGATGATAAAATGGCTCATGATCAAGACAAAGATTATGCTCCATCAAAGTTTCTTTCAGGAACAGGTATTTCTGCTGGAAAACATTGATACTGAGAAGGAAGATGAAAATGGCACCACAGATGCAGATGTTGCTTCATTAGAAGAAGCACCCCCATGCTTCTATATGAGAAACAGGCTGCCTGTCACAGATCAGAAAGTACACTATATATTTTTGTGGCATTCTGACCATCACCAGCACCAACTATACTAGCACTACCCCAATACAAAAGTCATCCGTTTGGTAGTACTTCACAGAGAATGAACAGCAACTGATTTTAGCCACGTGCACGCTCTGTCAGAAAACAGTGTGGCGAAGAAAGGAAGGTACCACATCTATGAGGTCCCATATGCTGCAACACCATGAACACACATGGAAAGAACTAAAGAAAATCAGAAATGCATCCCTCCACTTATCATCAGGGAAGTAGCTTACCTCTACTAGTTTTCACAATTACGCCTGAAAATACTGCAGCTGTGTCAGTGCATGGGAATGAGGCACCAAGCTCCAACCCTGTACTCTAGAGGTGCATAGCTGTGATCCTCATTGCGTCATGACAGTGCGATGGAACAATTTGAAAATGCTTAAAATATCACAAATCCCCTCTTAGATAGGACATGCTCGATGTTATCCTTGGTATACTGTGGTCAATAGATCTATTGTCCTACTCTTTTTGGAACACCCTGAATTTCAGTGCCTAATCAGGAAATATGATCACACTGGGAAGTTCCAGACTGACTTTTTCTATTGCACAACGTTGCAAAGAATTGCACAAGTTCCTGGCTACAGTAGGGTGGGTAGTACAGCAGTCCATATGTTATGTTATGTTATGTTATGTTATGTTATGTTATTGTGATTTGTACTGCACACCGCTGCCATTTTCATGGTCTCCAGTCACTCAGGCAGATCTTAAATAGAAAGGGGTTTGGGATAGGTTAGTTAGTGGGATTGAGAGGAAAAGGCGCAAGAGAGCTTTGATGGGCTGTTGGTGGCTTCAGTTTGGTAAAACTGGTCAATGTGTTGGTATGTTTTTAGCTGGTTGACGTTGTGTGGTGTTTGGTGTGTGGTTGAGTATGGGTGTTTTATGTGAGTCTTGGGTGTTCTGAAGAGTCAGTAGGGTGATTGTTGTTTTGCAGTGTTTTTGTTTTTTTGGCAGAAGGTATGTGTCTTGTTTCATCAGTGTTGGGTGGTGGGTATGCAACGTATTAGAGAGTTTTGAGTAGAGTTAGCAGGCCGTCTGTGTGTTGAGTTTATCTGTTGGGTTAAACTTATTCTATGGTGTCTTGTGTTGAGTGTTTTATTTTTCTGTGTTCTCTGGTTTCGAAGTTTCTTATTGTGCTGTGTTGGTGGTTGTCCTTTATTGGTGCCCTCTATTTAGCTTGGTGAGTTAAAGAGCCATATTTTTAACAGTTTCCTTATTTTTAGGTGATTTTCTGTTGTCCGTATTTTCTTTGCCAGTGAGTTCCAAAGTCTCGCCACTATGCAGGAGGATACTTATCCCCACATTTACATTTTACGTATTGTTTCCATTTGAGGCGAATGTCGTTGCTGGACCTTAGTGTTCATGTTGGTTTGTAGATGGAGATTTTTCCCCTGTATGAATTCTGCTCCTTGGCATTGGGTTGATCTGTGTGTTATGCAGAGTGTTTTAATTGAGCGCACTGTCTACAGTGAATGTGTCATGGTCATCGGACCAAGGACGCAGACCTTACAGGGTCACACACACACACACAGGGGGCCTGGATGGACAGAGTCCTGGCGTCTCTGGCGCCTGGCTCATAAAGTACAATTAACAAGACATTCTTTTGGTTAAGAAATACTTTTATTATGGACATGGCACTTTCATTTCGGGTGCATATTGTATTTAACACAGCCCCATGTGTATTCTTGGGTGGGGCTACTGCTATTGGATTGCCTGGCACATGCTGACCCACTAGGAGTGGCAGGTTGTGGCAGGCAAGCCAACCCAAGTGGGTGTGCCCATGATCACAGCTATAAAAGCTGCTCCGATCCCTGAGAGAGACGCTTTGCGTTATTCTGCACTTATCACCTGGGGGATCCTGCTCTCACCTGTGCGCGTCTTCTGGAGCGCAGACATCTTCATCTTGGCACCGCAGCTCACCTCCAAATCTTCCGGAGAGCAGGCATCTTCATCTTGGCACCGCGGTTCACCTCCAAATCATCCGGGATGTTGTAATCTTCATCTGGACACCGCAGCACAACGTGCTTCACCCGCAACCGCAGCACATGCAAATAAAAATGAAAGGCAAGGTTAGACACTAAACAGACACTAGGTTAAAGGTTGTGCTACCACCGAACCTCGCGCTTTCCCTTAAACCATCACTCACCTGTTGTCGGACATTGCGGTTTCAGTCATCTTTCTCCCGGCCGCGTTCTGCACCTCCACAGCTGCTTTGGGCCGCACTTCCAGCTATTGGGAAGAAAAGAGAAGAGAAAAAATTATTCAGGAATTAACAACAGCATCGAGAGCAATAACATCAAGACAGAAAAACAGAAAGGGGAAAAGGCAAGAGACATTGAGAGAAAACAGAAAGGGGAAAAGGCAAAAGACATTGATATACACTTACCACCAACCCGGAGAAGCATAGTCGCAGCTGGACTGGACTATTACTTACCAGGGATCAGTGAAGGAGCTAGATCCCATCAACAAGCGCCCCTGCCAGAAGTAGCAGGATGGAGAGCTGATCATCCATACTTACCAGGTGAGCCTTATGGGCCTGTACGTGCCCACAGAAATCGCACCTTGGGTAGAAGGGTTGGAGGGGAACAACAGTCACCAATCAGTGCACTCACGTTTTCTCATATCCACGCAGGAGCAGTGCCACCAATTGTCACTGCCCACAGCTTATCCGCAGGGGGAGATACCTAAAGGGGGAGATCTAATTCCTGGGATGGCTGCACCCGTGCCCCAACGCCTCTGCAGAGATCAGGTGAGTGTAACAGAACGTGAAGCCTCTACAACTCTCTCCTTGGGCGTTATGGAAACTTCAGAGACAGATCTATTGGCCCAACTACTGGGGGGAATTGTGGGCTGAAGTACATGCTTCAAGGAAGGAGACCAGTGCATTAAGGAGGGATCTTATAGCAACTCGACAAAGAACTGATGACTTGGCAAGAGAGATGCTACATGCACAAGCAGGACAGGCTCCCTTGCCTGGGGCAACCCATGCTTCTACGCCACAGCAATCAACAGCGGATCAGGTGGTTCTTCCTGGGGCAGTGCCCGTAGCCCCTCCCAAATGCTTCAACAGTGATCCAAATAAGTTTGTCATATTCATGAACCAATGTCGCCTACATTTCTTATGCAGACCAGGAGCCTTTTCTAATGATCAAGCCAAAGTTGCATTTGTACTCTCATACCTAGGAGGCAACGTGACGGACTGGTCAATACCATTTGTAACTCAAGATGACCCTTTAGTTCAGAACTTTGGGGATTTCCAACACGAGATGGAGAAATTGTTTGCCCGACATACGCAAGGACAAGCTCTGGACAATGAGTTATTGTCACTCAGACAGGGGAATCAAGATCTATTAACCTACATTGCGCCCTTCAATCGTCTCCTACGTTCTTTTATCGTGGGTTATGTGGGGAACTCAAGGATGTGTTTTCTCAAGTTGTGAACCCACCTGAGGGGTGTGCGGACTACATAGACCTAACAGTGCAACTCTATCATAGGTTGCAGAATAGAAACATTTACTGAACCAGAACAGAAGGAAGGACAGTTTATGCGCGACCCCGCAAACCCAGGCCAAACCACACGAACAGTCAGAACCAATGCAAATTGGTGGGTTACGGAGTCCTCGAAGACAGCAACAACTCTGCTTATATTGCGGTAAAGCAGGTAATTTTCTCCGCGAATGCCTGGTGGAACCCCCCAGGAAAATGGTTGGGGTAACGGACACAAATAATGAAGAAGAAGAAGTACAGGACTCGGGAAACTCCAATACCCGGCAAGCGTAGGGGTCCACTTGTCGAGCAAGAAAATGGAATGCGTACAGGCCTCACATCTAGTCCTTCTGGTCCTCTTGGTAAATAACAAGCAGCCGTCAAAGATACATGCCTTTGAGGCATACATTGACAGTGTGCCCCACTGTAGGAAACTACATTGACCAAGATCTGGCAATCCGGAGAGGCCTTCCTCTTCAACAAAAGCAGAAATCGGAAAACGTCACTGCAGTGGATGGATCTCAGCTATCATCCGGCCCTGTGACATAATATACCGAGAAAGTCAAGCTTCTGTTGCAGGACGGGCATCAAGAGGACATTACCTTCGATGTCATCGGCAATCCTCAGTTCCAGATGATACTGGGAATGCCTCGGCTGGAGACCCATAATCCTAGGATTAACTGGCGAAAACGAGTTCTGACCTTTCCTCAAGATTGTGTCTACACCTGTTAAAACAAAGACGTCATTAACCTGAAACCCAAGAAAGGTATTGTGCTGGGCCTCACTGGCTCTCTACAACCTGAATATCTGGGTTACCAGGATGTCTTCCAAAAGGAACAAGCCAATGTTTTGCCCCTGCATAGACCCTACGACTGCCAAATAGACCTCATGCCTGCCGCCCAAATTCCATGTAGCCGGATTTACGCTCTAACGGAGCAAGAACACCAACATCTTAAAACTTACCTGGATCAGTATTTGGCAAACAGCTTTATCTGCCCATCCAAGTCCCCTGCTTCGCCGCCCCTCTTCTTTGTGCCTAAAAAGGAGGGGGACTTAAGACTACAGAGCAATCAATCAGATCACAGTAAAAAACCAATACCCCTTACCACTTATACCAGAGCTCCTGGATCAGGTGAAACATGCTCAGATTCACACAAAGTTGGATTTGCGGGGGGCCTACCATCTTGTGAGAGTCCAAAAAGGAGACGAGTGGAAGACGGCATTTCACACAAAGCATGGCCTTTCGAATACCAGGTCATGCCTTTCGGGTTATGTAACGCCCCTGCGGCGTTCCAATTCTTTATGATTGACATGCTCTGAGAGGTATTGGACGTCTGCGCGCTTGTCTACATAGATGACATTCTCATCTACTCGAATTCCAAGGAAGAACATGTCGGTCAGGTCCAAGCAGTCCTAGAGAAACTTTGACAACACCAGTTGTATGCCAAGTTGGAAAAATGTTTCTTCCATGTGACCGAAGTCGAATTTCTCGGTTTCATGCTCACACCACAGGGCGTACAAATGGACACATGGAAGGTGGAGACAATCCTCCAGTGGCCTTCACCAACATCCACGAAGGAAGTACAAAGTGTGCTCCGATTCACTCATTTCTATCGTCGATTTATACCTTGGTTCTCACAAATTGTTCACCCAATTACTTACTTGCTGAGAAAGAACAAGAAATTCAATTGGTCCACAGAAGCTGAAGAAGCCTTTCGGAAGCTGAAACTAACATTAACCACAGCACCAGTTCTTCGACACCCTCAACCAGACCTGACATACGTTGTTGAAACAGACGCTTCAAATGTAGCCATGGGAGCTGTGTTGTCCCAACGGGACCCGGAAACAGGACAGTTACATCCTGTGCATTCTGGTCCCGCAAATTCTTTGCCCCAGATTTGAATTACGCAATCACAGATATAGAACTACTGGTGATTGAAGCAGCATTCAAGGCATGGAGACACTATCTTCTTGGGGCAAGACACACCGTCACCGTCATTACATACCACCGTAATTTACAATATTTGAAAACTGTCAAAGCGCAATCCTCGCGCCATCTCCATTGGATGCTCTTTTCGCAGAATACGACTTTGTTATCACCTATAGACCTGAAGTCCGCAATGGAAAAGCAGACGCACTTTCATGCATGAGTGAAGAAAAAGAGGCTTTTACAACATCAGATCCCATGGCCATCATTCCCGAAAAACGAATCCAAAACACGATCGCTGCTACCACGTGTATAGATGACTTAAAAACCCATTTGCAGTCCCAGATAAATCAAGCAACACAACAGGAATGGCTTTTAAAGGGAGACCGGTACACCATCAAAAACAATCTACCATATTTTCAAGGACACCTATATATCCAAGACAAGAAACTGCAAACTCAGATCATCACAAACTATCATGATTCATTAGTGGAAGGGCATCCTGGAATAGCCAAGACTCAGGCTAAGATAAAACAAAACTACTGGTGGCCCACTTGGAGAAAAGATATTGCCCAGTTTATTGTAACCTGTGGAGTCTGCACACAAAATAAATCTCAGAAGCAAAATCCTGCTGGTTTACTACGCCCCTTGATGGTACCACCAGCACCATGGCATATACTATCAATGGACTTTATTACAGATCTTCCTCCCTGCAATGGTTACAATACCATCTTAGTCATTGTGGATTTATCCTCCAAAATGGCCCATTTCATTCCTCTAAGGGACTTCCAACTGCATCGACTCTCGCTACTGTGTTCTTAGGACACATTTTCCAATTGCATGCATTAACATCAATATTAATATCGGACCATGGAACTCAATTTGTTTCCGCCTTTTGGAGGAGGTGTTGTACAATTGCCACGATTGACCTTCGGTTGTCCACAAGCCATCACCCGCAAACAGATGGGCAAACCAAATGAACTAACCTGACATTAGAGCAATATTTAAGGTGTACGCTACAGCACTCTGAAGACTCCTGGAAAGACATATTCTGGGTAGCAGAGTATGCATACAACAACTCAGTTCACACGAGCACTGGGCAAACCCCATTCTATACTGTACACGGAAGACATCCACAGACATCAGTGTTTGATCCACCCAATACTTTGGAAATGCCAGCAATAAAAACCTTGTATAAAAAAACCTTGTATAAAACCATCATTCAGGTTCTTGAGGAAGTGACAGAACACTTGACTAAGGCCAAAGAAAAACAAAAAAACTGTTTGCTGACCGGCACCAAAAAGAAGCTCCCGATTACCAGATTGGGGATAAAGTCTGCTTAGCATCCAGACACATGCCATTGAAAGGACCACGGGCCTTCTGCCCTAGATATTTCAGCCCCTATACTATCAAAGCAATAATCAACCCTGCCACCATGAAATTGGAGTTACCATCTCACATGAAGATTCACCCAGTATTTCATGTCTCTCTCCTCAAACCAATGAAACCGGATACACGGAGTAGTCCTCCACCAGAACCCAAATTACTTGATGGGGAACCAGAGTATGAACTTAATTCCATCTTAGACTCCAAGGTAGTTCGGTCCAAATTGTATTACCCTATAGACTGGAAAGGTGACGGACCTCAAGACCGAACATGGGAACCCAGTGAACACGTCCATGCTCCACATTTAATCATGCAGTTCCATTGCAACAATCCCACCAAGCCTGGACCAGGAGGAAGGCCACCCTTGAGAGGGGCCTTGAGGGGGAGTGTTGTCATAGTCATTGGGCCAAGGACGCAGACCTTACAGGGTCACACACACCGGGGGCCCGGATGGAGACAGTCCTGGTGCCTTTGGTGACAGGCTCATAAAGAACAATAAACAAGACATTCTTTTGGTTAAGAAATACTTTTATTATGGACATGGTACTTTCATTTCGGGTGCATAGTGTATTTAACATGGAACGGTCATCTTTAAAGCAGCCCTACATGTATTCTTGGGTGGGGCTACTGCTATTGGATTGCCTGGCACGTGCTAACTCACTAGGAGTGGCAGGGTGTGGCAGGCTAGCCAAGCCAAGTGGGTGTGCCCATGATCACAGCTATAAAAGCTGCTCCAATCCCTGAGGCAGACGCTTCCTGTTATTCTGCACTTCCATGCAGCGTAACGCTCACCGCCGCCTGGCATTCAATTTACCTTGGAAATCGTGTCTCCTGCCTCCATACTTACCACCTGGGGGATCCTGTTCTCACCTGTGCACGTCTTCTGAAGTGCAGACATCTTCATCTTGGCAGCGCGGCTCACCTCCAAATCTTCAGGAGCGCAGGCATATTCATCTTGGCACCGCGGCTCACCTCCAAATCATCCGGGACACTGAAATCTTCATCTGGACACCGCAGCACGACGCACTTCACCCGCAACCGCAGCACCTGCAAATAAAAACGAAAGGCAAGGTTAGACACTAAACAGACATTACTTTTAAGGTCGTGCTACCACCAAACCTCGCGCTTTCCCTTAAACCATCACTCTCCTGTTGTCGGACATTGCGGTTTCAGTCATCTTTCTCCGGGCCGCGTTCCGCGCCTCCACAGCTGCTTTGGGCCACACTTCCAGCTATTAGGAAGAAAACAGAAGAGAAAATGTTATTCAGGAATTAACAACAGCATCGAGAGCAATAACATCAAGACAGAAAAACAGAAAGGGGAAAAGGCAAGAGACATTGATAGACACTTACCACCAACCCGGAGAAGCATAGTCGCAGCTGGACTGGACTATTACTTACCAGGGATCAGGGAAGGAACTAGATCCCATCAACATGCGCCACTGCCAGAAGTAGCAGGATGGAGAGTTCCTCATCCATACTTACCAGGTGAGCCTTATGGGCCGCTACGTGCCCACAGAAATTGCACCTTGGGTAGAAGGGTTGGAGGGGTACAACAGTCACCAATCAGCACACTCACATTTTCTCATATCCACGCAGGAGCAGTGCCACCAATTGTCGCTGCCCACAGCTTATCCGCAGGGTGAGATACCTGAAGGGGGAGATCTAATTCCTAGAAGGGCTGCAAACGTGCTCCAACGCCTCCGCAGAGAATGGGTGAGCATAACAGAATGTGAGAGTCTTCTTAATGCTACTGTGGAAGGTGCTTCTGTAATTTAGTATTTGTGTTGGGAGATTTTAACAGCGAGTGTCTGAACAAAGAATATTATAATTGTATTGGCAGACAAAACTGCTTTAAATTGCTAATGGACAAGGGAGATCACATTAGGGAGAACTTGGAGAGGTGGAAAATGGTGATTATTAATGGTACTGTCCAAGGTGACATTTTCCCTGGATATACGTGGTCCAATAGATGGTCATGCTTGATCCTGGACTATATCTCTCTGTTTCTCAGAATATATTTCCATTATGTGAGACAGTGCACATTTAGCATTACATTGTGAGGAGTGACCATAGCCCTTTGGCTTTGAAATTAGTTTTCAATGCATGTGTCCAGTCAACAAATACAATTCCTTTTGACGGTGAATATTAGAGAACGTGATGATGCTGTCCTGTGGAGGCCCTCCCTTTCAAACCAGTTTAATCGCTCCTTGAAGCGTGTTTGCTTAGTGGAGGGTTCTCCTCTATATCACCTGCTGATTATGCCCCCTTCTTTAAAAACCTTTTACAGAGCCTTTCCTCCTTTACAATTTTTAGAGGGGATTGTTTCAATAAAACTAATCTTCACAAATTTGACAAAATGACACAATACAAAAGAAAAATATTAACACGGTTAGTTAGGGTTCTTAAAAAATATGGCCAGGTAAGTATCCTGAGGATCAGTAAAGCCAACAGCAATACAGAAATGGGTAAGAATGCTTAAAAATCAAAAGGATGCAGAAGTAATGTTTTACACTCTGCAGTACCATAACAGCTCCATGTTTTGGTGAATCCTTGAAACACTGTACTCTAAAATTTTCTTACAAATTCACCCAATTTCTCAGGTAGTATGGGAAAACCATTTGACTGAACTTTATTCAAAACCAATAGGTGGCGAGCAGGTCTATGCTGATATGTGGAAGCTCTCTGAGGACTTAGTGGGTGGAACTGTTTAGATATTGATGAGCATTTGGTTCAATGTGCCATTATGAAATCTAAGCGCTCTAATGTTCCAGGTGCTGATGGGCTATCGAATGGCACCCTAACATCCTCTCATGAACCGTGGACCAAAATCTTGAACCGTCTGTTTATACATGTGATGCACTTGCACTTTACACCATCTTCTTGGTGTCACGAACCGTTGGATGCGTCCCTTTTGGACTTCCTGGTCCCTGACACATCGAGGCCTGCACTCAGCAGTACTACCATCATGGCCGACAGACATGGAACTTTGTTTACCAGCTTCCGTGTCGGAGGTAGCACACTCTTTAAAGAAGCCACGCCCCCGCGCTTCTCAATGCTACCGCTTGCAGTGACTAGACGTGCGTTGCCGTAGTTCGCTCTCGCTGACTACCTGTTCCCGGGTACTGGACCCTTTGTTCTTCCTCCTTTAGTCCCTTCCTTTCCTTACCTCCTGTATCCTGGACCCCCGTGTTCCCGTCTCAAGTACACATCATCATTTCCTGGATTTCCCGGACATACTGAACGTTCCAGGAGTCGAAGCGCCGATCACACGCTGGAACCCAAAGAAGCCCACACGGGGATGTACAAGACCCGGACTGTACGCAAGAAAACTCCTTCAAGGAGCTCCAGTAAACAACAGCAACAGGTGAGAAGGGGGGAAACCTGTGACACTTGGAAGGAGTCCACAGGGATTTTAATCCATAAGAAAGGGAATAGAGAAGATCCTGAAAATTATAGGCCCATATCATTGTTGGACTCCTCATATAAATTATTTGCAACATTAATTTTGAAGAAATTACAATCTTGGGTCATTTCAGGTTTTAAAAATGGGGTTATTAACACACACACAGGGTAATTCATAAAATTTCGCAGAAAAGTGTCGCAAGCGGCTGGCGCAGAGTGTCCGCGTGCGATTGTCTGCGCCAGGCACGTGCGCTAAAACCGATTTCCGTGCACAGCGTATTCATGGATTTTAGGCTCCCAAACCAGCCGTGGCGCAGAGTATCGCAGCGACCCTGCAGCAGCGCCAGTAACGCCCCCAAGAACGCCCTCGCGCAAGGAAAAGCCATCAAAATCGCTAAATCATCGCAAAGGGCTGCGCTAACCCTGGACCAGTCTACAGGGCTGCCAAACAAGGAACGCAAAGCGGGTAACGTGCATATCAGGGGTACGCGTGAAGTTATACACGTGATTAGCCAGGGTACGTGTATTACAGGGGTACGCGGGAAGTTCTACACGCGATTGGCCAGGGTACGTGTATTACAGGGGTACGCGTGAAGTTTAACACGCGATTAGCCAGGGCACGTGTATCACAGGGGTACGCAGGAATTATCACACGCGATTTGGCTGGGTACGTGTATTACAGGGGTACACGGGAAGTTCTACACGCGATTTGGCTGGGTACGTGTATTACAGGGGTGCGCGGGAATTCTCACATGCGATTTGGCCAGGTACGTGTATTACAGGGGTGCGCGGGAATTATCACACGCGATTTGGCTTGGTACGTGTATTACAGGGGTGCGTGGGAAGTCCTACACGCGATTGGCCAGGGTACGTGTATTACAAGGGTACGTGGGAATTATCACACGCGATTTGGCTGGGTACGTGTATTACAGGGGTACATGGGAAGTTCTACACGCGATTCGGCCAGGTACGTGTATTACAGGGGTGTGCGGGAATTATCACACGCAATTAGGCTGGGTGGGTCCTCACAGGTGTTCCCTGTACACCCTCCACGGCCCCTGCAGGCAGCCCACAAAACAGGGGACTACCCTGCACACCTGCTCATGTCCCCCTGCACACCCACCCCCAGCAGTGCAGGGGCAGCCTCCACCAGGCCCCCACCCATGTCTCCCAACACCCCCACCCCCCAGCAGTGCAGGGGCAGCCTCCACCAGGCCCCCACTCATGTCCCCTATCACCCCCACCCCCCCGCCACCAGGGGCACCCTCCACCAGGCCCCCACCCATGTCCCCTATCACCCCCACCCCCCAGCAGTGCAGGGGCACCCTCCACCAGGCCCCCACTCATGTCCCCTATCACCCCCACCCCCCAGCAGTGCAGGGGCAGCCTCCACCAGGCCCCCACCCATGTCCCCTATCACCCCCACCCCCCAGCAGTGCAGGGGCACCCTCCACCAGGCCCCCACTCATGTCCCCTATCACCCCCACCCCCCAGCAGTGCAGGGGCACCCTCCACCAGGCCCCCACTCATGTCCCCTATCACCCCCACCCCCCAGCAGTGCAGGGGCACCCTCCACCAGGCCCCCACTCATGTCTCCCACCACCCCCACCCCCCAGCAGTGCAGGGGCACCCTCCACCAGGCCCCCACCCATGTCCCCTATCACCCCCACCCCCCAGCCACCAGGGGCACCCTCCACCAGGCCCCCACCCATGTCCCCTATCACCCCCACCCCCCAGCAGTGCAGGGGCACCCTCCACCAGGCCCCCACCCATGTCCCCTATCACCCCCACCCCCAGCAGTGCAGGGGCACCCTCCACCAGGCCCCCACTCATGTCTCCCAACACCACCACACCCCAGCAGTGCAGGGGCAGCCTCCACCAGGCCCCCACCCATGTCCCCTATCACCCCCACCCCCCAGCAGTGCAGGGGCACCCTCCACCAGGCCCCCACTCATGTCTCCCACCACCCCCACCCCCCAGCAGTGCAGGGGCACCCTCCACCAGGCCCCCACCCATGTCCCCTATCACCCCCACCCCCCAGCCACCAGGGGCACCCTCCACCAGGCCCCCACCCATGTCCCCTATCACCCCCACCCCCCAGCAGTGCAGGGGCACCCTCCACCAGGCCCCCACCCATGTCTCCCAACACCCCCACCCCCCAGCAGTGCAGGGGCAGCCTCCACCAGGCCCCCACCCATGTCCCCTATCACCCCCACCCCCCAGCCACCAGGGGCACCCTCCACCAGGCCCCCACCCATGTCCCCTATCACCCCCACCCCCAGCAGTGCAGGGGCAGCCTCCACCAGGCCCCCACCCATGTCCCCTATCACCCCCACCCCCCAGCAGTGCAGGGGCAACCTCCACTAGGCCCCCACTCATGTCTCCCACCACCCCCACCCCCCAGCAGTGCAGGGGCACCCTCCACCAGGCCCCCACCCATGTCTCCCAACACCCCCACCCCCCAGCAGTGCAGGGGCAGCCTCCACCAGGCCCCCACCCATGTCCCCTATCACCCCCACCCCCCAGCCACCAGGGGCACCCTCCACCAGGCCCCCACCCATGTCCCCTATCACCCCCACCCCCCAGCAGTGCAGGGGCACCCTCCACCAGGCCCCCACCCATGTCTCCCAACACCCCCACCCCCCAGCAGTGCAGGGGCAGCCTCCACCAGGCCCCCACCCATGTCCCCTATCACCCCCACCCCCCAGCAGTGCAGGGGCACCCTCCACCAGGCCCCCACTCATGTCCTCTATCACCCCCACCCCCCAGCAGTGCAGGGGCAGCCTCCACCAGGCCCCCATCCATGTCCCCTATCACCCCCACCCCCCAGCCACCAGGGGCACCCTCCACCAGGCCCCCACCCATGTCCCCTATCACCCCCACCCCCCAGCAGTGCAGGGGCACCCTCCACCAGGCCCCCACCCATGTCTCCCAACACCCCCACCCCCCAGCAGTGCAGAGGCACCCTCCACCAGGCCCCCACCCATGTCCCCTATCACCCCCACCCCCCAGCAGTGCAGGGGCAGCCTCCACCAGGCCCCCACCCATGTCCCCTATCACCCCCACCCCCCAGCAGTGCAGGGGCACCCTCCACCAGGCCCCCACTCATGTCCCCTATCACCCTCACCCCCCAGCAGTGCAGGGGCAGCCTCCACCAGGCCCCCATCCATGTCCCCTATCACCCCCACCCCCCAGCCACCAGGGGCACCCTCCACCAGGCCCCCACCCATGTCCCCTATCACCCCCACCCCCCAGCAGTGCAGGGGCACCCTCCACCAGGCCCCCACCCATGTCTCCCAACACCCCCACCCCCCAGCAGTGCAGGGGCACCCTCCACCAGGCCCCCACCCATGTCCCCTATCACCCCCACCCCCCAGCAGTGCAGGGGCACCCTCCACCAGGCCCCCATCCATGTCCCCTATCACCCCCACCCCCCCGCCACCAGGGGCACCCTCCACCAGGCCCCCACCCATGTCTCCCAACACCCCCACCCCCCAGCAGTGCAGGGGCACCCTCCACCAGGCCCCCACCCATGTCCCCTATCACCCCCACCCCCCAGCAGTGCAGGGGCACCCTCCACCAGGCCCCCATCCATGTCTCCTATCACCCCCACCCCCCGCCACCAGGGGCACCCTCCACCAGGCCCCCACTCATGTCTCCCACCACCCCACCCCCCAGCAGTGCAGGGGCAGCAGGCAGTCAGGCAGCAGCAGGTGGGAGCGTGCTCGGGGCTCTGGGGGGCAGTAGTTCGGCCTTCCGGGCAGGAGCGTGGTATTCCGTGTGCGTACGCGTGGCCAGCTTGGTACGGAGTGATTTGGCACGAGAAAATCCTGCACGTCAGCGTGAAAACCGAGGAAAGGCCCTCAGCGCGTAAGCGCGTCTGTGACGTGACCCGCACGGGTGTTTCCCACACGGCACGTGATGACAGAGCACACGTGGAAAGACTGCACGTCAGAGTGTAATCGCGTGTGATTGGTGGAAATGGCCCTACACGCAGAAGTGACAAAGCGTGTGATTGGTGGAAATGGCCCTACACGCAGAAGTGACAAAGCGTGTGATTGGTGGAAATGGCCCTACACGCAGAAGTGACAAAGCGTGTGATTGGTGGAAATGGCCCTACACGCAGAAGTGACAAAGCATGTAATTGGTGGAAATGGCCCTAGCGCGTACACGCCGCGTAAGTGACGCTGGACGTGTGGGCCTGTATAAAAGGTACGTGTAGAACACGTTTTCCTTGTACGTGCTTTTCGTGGAGAGCGAGTGGGTGAATTCTGTACTTCTTGTCGTTTCACACGCGATTTACTTCACGGCGTTTCAAGTTCGTATTCCCTGTTACCTCTGACAGCTTTTTCTCTTTTTTCGCTTTTACTGGTTTACCTGGGCCTGTTCCCTCAAACAGTGTTCCCTTCTACTGTTGTCCTGTCTCCTCAGACAGCGTACAAATCTTCTTTTGGCGGGGGTGTTGCCAACCAAACGTGCTCCTTTTACACGCTCGTTTACCAGGCAGACGGTGAGTCACGCACGTATCTAACATCTGTGCCTGCCCTGTGTGTAGCCTACCCCTTCAGAGGTCATTCTAGGCTGCGTGTGACACGCGTACGTTCATTCTTGTGTTACTGGGTGCCACAGCGTAGTGCAGGTTTTTCTTTCTGCACACGTGGTCTAGGAGGGGTTGCGTGCACGTCATCTCCCTTTTTTGGGGCTCCTGTGCGTAGCGTGACCCGTCATCTTTCCCCAGGGGTTACAATCAGCCTTGCAAGAACACTAGGGTACAATTACCATCTGGTACCCAACCCCTTTGACCCCCAATTGCCCAGGACAATAGTTTACAGCCACTCCCATACGCACATTTACATCAGTGCCATGGCTGGGAGGCGAGGATTCCGTAAGGGTGGCAAAGGTGGAAGAGCCACAAGTGGTGGCCGTGGTGGATCCGGTAGGGGACGTGGTCGTTACTTGCAGGGTGAGCCTGTCCCCCCATGTGTGGAGGACCAGTCAAGGGCACCCATAATACCCCCCCCCCTCCCGTTGAGGCTGATGTGGCTGACACCATCCATGCTCAGCCCTTGTTGGACCAGCCCATTGTGGCACCAGATCTGGCTGACTCCATGGCTGACTTCCAGGTCAGCAGGCCTATGACATGTGCGCTGGTGCACGTTGATGTCACCATGCCACGTGCATCTGGGCCAGCAAGGTCATCTGCTGCACCAAGGAGGCAGGGCGGAGAGGCTGCAGGGGCAGCTGCGGCTCCATCCACCCCAGCCCTCACACACCCAGCCAGGACAGTGTCGGTCCTAGTCCATGCTGCTGACATTCCCCCTGACACCATCACACTAGAGCCAATGCCTGCACCAACTCCCATGCTGAGTGTGCAATCCCACACTCCTCATACAGAGTCCACCAGGGCTCCTGCCCCTAGTGTCCAGAGCGGCGCAGGACACTCAGGATCACCACCACCTTCCAAGCGGAAGAGGAAGAGTGCTCGTCCGGCACAGGCTGATGCCCCAGACACGGCTACACAGTCCGGCCCGTCCAGGAAGCCCAGCTTCACGGATGACAAACTGAATGCACTTGTCGAGTATGTGTCCGGACATGACAACGAGATGGTCATTGTTGCAGGATCCAAGACCACACCTGCACAACGCCAGGCACACTGGCAGACCGTTGCGGACATCGTAAGTGCCCTTGGAATCGTGAGGCGCACAGCCAATGATTGCTATAAGCGCTGGAATGACCTAAAGCGCAGGGCAAAGAGTAAGCTGGCCTCAAGTCATGCCGCAACTCTAGTGACTGGAGGTGGGTCTCCAGTAGTAGACATGGAACTCACTCCACATGAGTCAGTCGCTGGGACCTACGTCACAGAGGAACAGATCCAAGGCGTGGGAGATCTGGCTGATTACGAGGCATTGTCCGGTGAGTGCACATGCATGTGTGTGTCATCCATGTGCATGGTGTGTGTGTGAGGGCTTCTGTTTGTGTGCCAGGTGAGAGTGTGTGCGCCTGAGTCGTATGGGTCAGCCATGTGCTTCATGCAATACTTCCTGCGCAGCTGCATTTGGCCATAGCAGTATCCCTTCTGCCAACAGTAGACATCTAGCCCAACTGCACGCCAGTTGCCCTTGAAGTGTCACCTTGCCACAACATAGTTGCTAATTTTTCACTGTTCATTCAGTCAGATTGTTTGCATTCCCCCACTTTTACTAGGCATGTCGCTGTCCACTAGTCACATGTCTGACATGGCTATGGTAAAGTGGAGTGACTTTGTTACCTGGATATCATTTGTACACACATGTCCCTGTGCAATTGGACCATTTCAGACTGGCAGCTCCAGGTGAAAAATCAGACCTGTTAGAATTAGAAAAGCGATTACATGCGGGAACTGGACTGAATGAATAGGTGCTGCCCTCCTCTCCATCTTTACTCAATAGCAATGGTACATGCCATCTGTGTGATGGCATGTGTGTTTCACCTGGCAATCACAGGCCAATGTGTGATGCCACTGCCAGGCAGCATGCAGAAAATGTGTTCATCTTCCATCTTGGTGTCATCAGTGTGTGCCATTTGCCTGCACTTCATACGCAGTGAGGGTGCATGCATGGGAGGGTTTTAGTCATGTGGGACATGTGTCAATCAAGTAATGGTTCTCTTGCTTCTCAGCCCTCATTGTGTGCCATGGTGCTAATGCCTGTTTCCATTTCTTTGTTTTCATGTCTTTGCAGGGGAAGACGCACCTGATACTGCTGGGGTTGTGGAGATGGTGCAGACCCAGGAGGGGTCCGAGGGCCGACCAACCACCAGTGAGGGACGTGGTGTGGTGGTGGGGGAGAACCCACAAGTGCTGCAGGTCGTGCTCTCAAGGGGTGTCTCTGGCTGCACCTCCCCCGAGCAGTACTCAGGTGTTGATTCGGATGAGACCTACGTGCCGTCGCAGGTGAGTGTTCCAGGGAGGGATTCTGTTCTGTCTCACCCACCTGCACCAGGGTCAGAACCCTCAATGGGGATGTCAGTGTTGGCAGCTACGCCTTTGGTGGTTACGGATGCAGGGTCACACTCCGCGACATCTGATCCTGTTCCTGGGCCAGCAGATCAGAGGGGGAATGCAGTCCTGCAGCCTCAGGCAGTGCCGGCACAGCAAGGCGCAGTTCGCCTTGCCCCAGACAGGTGTGGTGCCCACCGACGAGGTGGCCGTACGCCACCTGGCAATACCGCATGGGAGCAATCCATTTACGGTATGGCAACCCAACAGGCTGCATCATCCGAGATGATGGCTCAGGCCATGGATAGGGTGGCCACTTCCATTGTCCCCCCAGAAAGGCTGATGGAGCGACTAGAGCAGGCAACCGACTCCATCTGCCAGTCACACAGGGAGGACATGTTGGGGTCCAACAGGGACAGGCGGGCGGCACTGGCGACTCTGCAGGAGGCCATCTCCATTGAGTCCCAGGGCCACAGGGAAGCCCTGAGGCAGGAGCTCCTTCACCTCAGGACGACTCTTGTTGAGCTTGAGGCTTCAACACACCAAAGGACAGAACAGCAGCTGGAGTGTCTCACCCGTACGCTCTCAGCTGAGATGCAGGCAACGAGGGCGGAGGTCCGGGCATCCCGTGAGTTGTTGCATGGGGACCTCCGCACACTCATCCTCCAGAACCAGACCTACCACACCCGCATGCTTGCAGCCATGGAGGAGCAGACTAGGGCCTTGCGTGGGCTGCCTCCCATAGTGCAACCACCTCCGGATGCAGCTGCACAGGGTGACAATAGTGACAGCAGTGATACTCCCACAACAGGGTAGCCGTGTGGGCCATGAGCCCATGGAGGTGTTTTATTTTCCCAGGATCCACGCAGGTGGGTTCTGGTGTGCATCCTGTCCTCGGACCTCCTGGGTGGCCTCCCCAACCCCCCCGGGCCCATCAATGGCCATTTTTGATTGTTTCTTATTTTTATTTTTATTTTTATTTATTTTATTCCCTATTTTTTTGGGATGATTTGTTGGCTTCCGTGGTTCCTGTGGGCATACGCTGCATTGTGGCTGGGCACATGCAGGCTTGTAATGTATTTGGTTCAGATGCTTGGGTTTGAGTCACACACACCCCTCCTGCTTCCCGTTTCCATGGGCTTGCAAAGGGTGTGCCCAAGTGACAGTGAATTACACAGTGACGTTGGACTCCCATGAGCTGTGTGGGCAGTCTGTAGTCAATACTGTGTATACATTCCTAGTGCATATTGCTGTTGTGTTGTACACTGCATGTTGCATTGATGTGTAACTCATCTTCTGTGTCTACCTCCCAATTTGCAGGTCCCTTCCTCATGTCTACACAAGGACCTCTAGTCTGGAGATGGGGTCCATGTTGGCAGCAGTGCACCTACAACTCTACATGGCACCAACACTGCACAGTTGGTAGTGGTGGGAGTGCAGGCATTTCCAGGTGGTGAGACTACTAATATGTAACATTTGTGATGTCATGTTAATGGTAGTACGTGCTCAAGTATGTTGTTGGTCCGGCATTGCTGTGAGCATTTCAGGTGTTGCAGGTTTCTAATAGGGACACTGTACATAGTGACACTAGTGTCATGTTGTGGGGATTACTTTGTTTACCTGCAAATAGCATGACATGGCACGGTGTGTCGTGTGGCGGTGCTGGGGTTGGGTTGGCTGACATGGCACTGTCCTCTTGTTGCATTTTGCAAGTGGGTATTCATTTTACCTGCTTGAATGTGTAACTTCACAAAACTGCATTGGTGGTGTCTGTGTGGGTAGGGATGCACACATTGTGACACTTCCAGGTGAACAATCTCAGGCTGATATGGTATTCACGGTTCATTCTCCAGACATTCAGGATCAGTGTCAGGTTGAGTCATCATTGATTGTCAGATGGAATGTGCCAGGGCAGTGTGCACTCCACAGGGGTGTGATTTCTATGTGAAGTTATTAGCCACTAGCTGTGTACGGGCTGCCTCCCCCCGTGCCCTTTCCCCTCCCATGCGCAGCGGCTGTGCATGTGGTTGGGGATGTGGGGCCACCACCATGTCCACGGCCAGGCCCCGGCATGTTGCAACGTTGTGCAGGACACATGCTGCCACTATGATCCTGCACACTACTGGGGGAGCGTATAACAGCTGCCCGCCAGAACGGTCAAGGGAGCGAAAGCGTGACTTTAGCACTCCGAATGTGCGCTCCACTGTGCCCCGGGTCGTAATGTGGGCTGTGTTATATCTTACCTCGGGTGGCGTGGTGGGGTTCCGAATTGGCGTCATCATGTGGGGGCTGAGAGGGTAGGCACTGTCCCCTGTGGAGGTGGTGATTGGTATCATTGGTGGGGTTGTGACCTTGCTCAGTATCCAACATGCATGCATGTGCAGTGGCATACATACTCACCAAGCAGCCATGTATCGCCATGCCGCCCAGCTTCTAGGTCCCGGCTTAGGGTGGACATTCGGTAAATGAAGCTGTCGTGGGTGGACCCGGGATAGTTGGCATATACTGAGGTGATGATTCCCTTGGCATTACATGCTACCTGCACGTTGATGGAATGCCAGTGCTTGCGGTTCCTATAGATGTGCTCAGATGCCCTGGGGGGACGTAGAGCCACATGGGTGCAGTCGATGGCACCTAGCACTTTGGGGAATCGTGCCACACCGTAAAAATCCAGGGCGGCAGCATGCCTTTCTGCAGGTGTTCTGGGCAGGTATATGTGCCTGCGGACTGATGGGCGTGCAGTGATGATGATCAAGACCTGGTGTAGGCAGCGTGACTGGGTGGCCTGTGACACCCCACCCACTATGGCACTTGTCCGCTGAAATGATCCAGTGGCTAAGAAGTGCAGTACATTGAGGACCTTCTCCAGGGGGCTGAGTGCTTGGGAGCACAGGGTGGGTGATGTGAGGTCATCCTCCCACTCACTCACCAGGTCCAGTATTATGTGTGGTGGAAACCTGTACCTCCCATACACCTGGTCATCAGGCATCCCGAAAAGGCTGGTTTTGGGTGTGAATATTCTGGCCCTGACTATCCTCCTCCTCCTCCTTTGGTAGCCCACTGCCACTGCTGCTAGGAACGGTATGTTCATCCTGGCGTCTGAGCTTGTTATTGTTAAAGTGCGCAAATTAATGCTTTGCGCGTGTTTTAGGCGAGCGTGTGACCCGCGCACACCTGGAATCCAGTTCCCAGTCCAATAGCGTGTGGAAATTCCCACGCACCACGGGATACAGGTGTGCTGACGTACTTGCGTGTGTAAGTGCCTGCGCACCCATGAAATACACGTACATAGGCCAATCGCGTGTATGCGCACTTTTGTCCAATTACACGCGATGACACTCTGACGTGCAGTATTTCCACGTGTGCTCCGTCATCACGTGCTGAGTGGGGAACACCCGTGCGGGTCACGTCACAGACGCGCTTACGCGCTGAGGGACTCTGGTCCAATAGAATCGGGTATGCGTGCTGACGCGCTTACGCGCTAAGGGCCTTTCCTCGGATTTCACGCTGACGTGCAGGATTTTCACGTGCCAAATCACTCCGTATCAAGCTGGCCACGCGAAAACACACGGAAGACCACGCTCCTGCCCAGAAGGCCGAGTTACTGCCCCCCAGTGCCCCGAGCAGCCTCCCACGTGCCATCTGTTGCTGCCTGCCTGCCTGCCTGCCTGCCTGCTGCCACCGTGCCCTGCCATTTGGTGCCTGCACATCAGCCATCTGCAGGGGTCCAGTTGCTGTGTCCACCCCTGCTGGAACTGAAGACTCCCGACTGGGATAACATCGCTCCACAGCCCAGCCCCAGGACCCAGTTGCCCACCCACACCTGCCTCTGGGGTTGCCATGTCGGGCACTTCCACATCTGGCACCAGTGGCAACCCCAGGCCAGAGGGGCAGAGGGGCACCAGCTTCACTGCCACCGAAGTTGGTGTCCTGGTGGAGCATGTCCTGGGGCAGTATGATGCCCTCTTTGGATCGTCCCGCGCCAGCAAGGAAGGACGGGAGAGGATCTGGGCCGACTGTGTGGTTGCCATCAACGCGGAGGGGGTGGCAACCCGCAACGTCCTGAAGATCAAGAAGCGCTGGGAGGACTTGAGGTCCAGGACCCTTGTGAAGGCCCGGCGCCTCATGGAGGGCCTGATGAGGGTCCTGGAACGCGTACGCCCAGCGCTCCACGCCCAGATCCTTGAGAGGGAGGCCCGTCTGGAGTTGAGCGGTAAGTGTCCAAGCATTACTGTGTGAGACAGGGCATGTTGCGGTGTGCTGGTTCTATGATACTTGCCTGTATGTGTGCCATAGGCCATGTATGCATGTATGTGTGCAGGGACATCATGGTAATGCATGTGCGACCAGTGATGTGTGACCCACATGGTTGTTGCATGTGTTCAAATGCCGCATGGGGAGCCCTATGCAGATTTTGAACATGAGAGCATGCCAGTCTCTGTACCTGGACATGGGTCGGGGTGAGGGATGGGTGCTGATGCCAGGTACATATATGGTAGCCATGTCTGTGTGCCTGACCTGCGTGTCTGTGACTTGTGCATGCCATGGATGCATGACACATGTGTGTGACAATGCACAGAATCAGTGAAGCTGCCAAATTACCCTTGTATCCGCTGTGTTTGGTGTGTTTGGGGCCAGATGGATGTGACTGAGGTGAAGTGTGTGCATGTGATAGCCATGAGCCATGATGCATGTGAGTTACATATCATTGAATGTTTCAAGAGTCCATTGGACATGCATTCCAGGCATGTCCAGGCATCTGTTACTGTGTGTGTTTTGCCTGGACTGACCCATGTGTTGTGGAGGGACATGATGGAAGTGTACTTTGACAGTGGTGCTCATCTGCTATTGCTTCCTGTCTAGGGGACCATTGTACAGTGCCCTGATGCTTGTGTTCTTTGTCTCCCTCTACGCAGCGGATAATGAAGAAGAGGGCGGAGACGGCGCTGTGGAGCAAGGCGGCAGGGATGCCCCCACGGCTGCAGCGGAAGGGGTGGGTGAGCCCCCACAGGGGCCTGCTACGGTGGGAGACGGTGAGGAGCCATCCAGGTTGGTGGTTTGCACAGAGGAGGAGGAGGCCGCCACTGGGGCACACATGGGGCCTGGTGGGGGCATCCCTGCTGGTGCAAGTGGTGCAGTCCAGGGCCAGGGGCAGGAGGCAGCACAGGTCACCGTGGAGGGGCCTGTGCATGTCGCTGTCCCTGACCCTGTGAGTGCACCACCATGCACCAGCAGGGATGCCCCGTCCCAGGCCCGTCCGCAGGTAGAGGGGATGTCCATGTCACCTGACTCCCCTCCACCTGCGGACGTGGGAACCCCTGGCCGTGTGGAGAAGGTCCTGATTGGGGTCGCGATGCGCACGGCTGTGATTCGTGATGCCGTGCGTGCTTCCCAGGAGGAGCACGCACGTCATCACGAAGTGCACCGTGCCGACGTGGCCCAATTGGGATCGGCCATGTTCGGGGGTTTCCTGCATGTGTTGGCCAATCTGGCGGCCCTCTCCTCCTCTGTGCAGGCTATACACCAGTCGTTCTCCTTGCCGTCTTCCGGCCCAGATGCCACCAGGGCCCCCTGTGGACCTGCCCCGACCAATGCAGCCAGCTCGGTGGGGATCCCATCCCTGCCACAGTTGGGAGTCGGAGGTCCAGCAGGGGTGGACAACACAGCAACTGCACCCCAGCAGATGGAAGATGTGACAGCATCATCGGGCAGGGCACGTGCACGACGGCGTCGGTGGTTTCCATCAGCCTGGATGCCGTCGTGCTGGCAGAGGCAGTGGCGTCGGAGGCAGCAGCAGGCTCGACGTGGGAGGCATCATGGCTCGGGGCCATCAAGATCAGAGGGGCAGGCATCGGCCGGAGGGCAGGGCAACCCTGGGATGGTGGTGTCTTCCATGTGGGAGCAGTTGGTCCAGCGGATAGGTGCGGAGCGGCAGCGGGCGGAAGAGGAGCGGCTCACCATGGTCAGGGCGGAGTTCTCCATGCGTCGGGCGTTGAGGCGGGCTGAGTGCCTCGAGGAAGCTCGCAGGGAGTTTGAGCTGGACATGGGGTTATCCCTGCGAGACCTCGGGGCCAGGACAGAGTCCCGCCTCCAGGACATCGACATGGAGTTCGATGATGCCCTGGCCAGCAACATCACCGAGTGAGCCGCAGGACTTGCCCGCTGCCTTTGTATATAGTTATTTAGTTAGTTAGTGTTAGGTTTCCTTTCTTTATTTTTATTTTTTTGGACCGCTCGGACAATGGCCACTTTTTTGTATATATTTTTTTCATTAGGTAGTAGTAGGTTTCATTTATGGTGTTGGGCTCATGGACCCTGGAATATTCGTGTATATAGTTTGCTTTTTGAAGAAACATTTTTTTTATTAATTATTGTGTTCACCATGAGGAAATGGTTTTTCATTATTTTCCTTCCACATGATATTGCTTTGGACGACATTTGTTTTTGGATTACTTTGTTTTTTTTATTTTTACATTTGTTCTCGGACATGGACCATTTATTTAGTTATCCCCATTGTTGTATGTTTGATTTGTTTACTTATTTTTCATCTTTAATACATGTTTTTTTAACTTTCACTTGTGGTATTTTCTCATTGGTTTCATACATGTCATGATATGGGTTTTGACATTCACTTGCACCCATTGTGTATGTGTGTGTGACGGACATGTGTTCATTTACAGACTTGCCATTGGGGTTGTATCATGTAATTGCATTCATTATGTGGGTGGATGCAATCCTTGCCTGGGTGTTTGTGCTGGGTATGCTGCCCATTACTGCCATGATTGAGTATCGTCAGGACCTGGGGGTAGGGGGACATGTGTGGGTGCCTGGTGGAGGCTGCCCCTGCACTGCTGGGGGGTGGGGGTGGTGGGAGACATGAGTGGGGGCCTGGTGGAGGGTGCCCATGGTGGCAGGGGGGTGGGGGTGGTGGTCGACAAGAGTGGGGGCCTGGTGGAGGCTGCCCCTGCACTGCTGGGGGGTGGGGGTGGTGGGAGACATGAGTGGGGGCCTGGTGGAGGGTGCCCCTGGTGGCGGGGGGTGGGGGTGATAGGGGACATGAGTGGGGGCCTGGTGGAGGGTGCCCCTGGTGGCGGGGGGGTGGGGGTAATAGGGGACATGAGTGGGGGCCTGGTGGAGGATGCCCCTGGTGGCGGGGGGGTGGGGGTGATAGGGGACATGAGTGGGGACCTGGTGGAGGATCCCCCTGCACTGCTGGGGGGTGGGGGTGGTGGGAGACATGGGTGGGGGCCTGGTGGAGGCTGCCCCTGCACTGCTGGGGGGTGGGGGTGGTGGGAGACATGAGTGGGGGCCTGGTGGAGGGTGCCCCTGGTGGCGGGGGGGTGGGGGTGATAGGGGACATGAGTGGGGGCCTGGTGGGGGCTGCCCCTGCACTGCTGGGGGGTGGGGGTGGTGGGAGACATGAGTGGGGGCCTGGTGGAGGGTGCCCCTGGTGGCGGGGGGGTGGGGGTGATAGGGGACATGAGTGGGGGCCTGGTGGGGGCTGCCCCTGCACTGCTGGGGGGTGGGGGTGGTGGGAGACATGAGTGGGGGCCTGGTGGAGGGTGCCCCTGGTGGCGGGGGGGTGGGGGTGATAGGGGACATGAGTGGGGGCCTGGTGGAGGATGCCCCTGGTGGCGGGGGGGTGGGGGTGATAGGGGACATGAGTGGGGGCCTGGTGGAGGATGCCCCTGCACTGCTGGGGGGTGGGGGTGGTGGGAGACATGAGTGGGGGCCTGGTGGAGGGTGCCCCTGGTGGCGGGGGGGTGGGGGTGATAGGGGACATGAGTGGGGGCCTGGTGGAGGATGCCCCTTCACTGCTGGGGGGTGGGGGTGGTGGGTGACATGGGTGGGTGCCTGCTGGCAGGTGCCCCACAGTGCTGGGGGGTGGGGGTGGTGGGTGACATGGGTGGGGGCCTGGTGGAGGGTGCCCCTGGTGGCTGGGGGGTGGGGGTGGTGGGTGACATGGGTGGGGGCCTGGTGGAGGCTGCCCTTGCACTGCTGGGGGGTGGGAGTGGTGGGAGACATGAGTGGGGGCCTGGTGGAGGCTGCCCCTGCACTGCTGAGGGGTGGGGGTGGTGGGAGACATGAGTGGGGGCCTGGTGGAGGCTGCCCCTGCACTGCTGGGGGGTGGGGGTGGTGGGAGACATGAGTGGGGGCCTGGTGGAGGGTGCCCCTGGTGGCGGGGGGTGGGGGTGATAGGGGACATGAGTGGGGGCCTGGTGGAGGATGCCCTTGCACTGCTGGGGGGTGGGGGTGTTGGGAGACATGGGTGGGGGCCTGGTGGAGGCTGCCCCTGCACTGCTGGGGGGTGGGGGTGGTGGGAGACATGAGTGGGGGCCTGGTGGAGGGTGCCCCTGGTGGCGGGGGGGTGGGGGTGATAGGGGACATGAGTGGGGGCCTGGTGGAGGATGCCCCTGCACTGCTGGGGGGTGGGGGTGGTGGGTGACATGGGTGGGGGCCTGCTGGCAGGTGCCCCACAGTGCTGGGGGGTGGGGGTGGTGGGTGACATGGGTGGGGGCCTGGTGGAGGCTGCCCCTGCACTGCTGGGGGGTGGGGGTGGTGGGAGACATGAGTGGGGGCCTGGTGGAGGCTGCCCCTGGTGGCGGGGGGGTGGGGGTGATAGGGGACATGAGTGGGGGCCTGGTGGGGGCTGCCCCTGCACTGCTGGGGGGTGGGGGTGGTGGGAGACATGGGTGGGGGCCTGGTGGAGGCTGCCCCTCACTGCTGGGGGGTGGGGGTGGTGGGAGACATGAGTGGGGACCTGGTGGAGGCTGCCCCTGGTGGCGGGGGGGTGGGGGTGATAGGGGACATGAGTGGGGGCCTGGTGGGGGCTGCCCCTGCACTGCTGGGGGGTGGGGGTGTTGGGAGACATGGGTGGGGGCCTGGTGGAGGCTGCCCCTGGTGGCTGGGGGGTGGGGGTGGTGGGTGACATGGGTGGGGGCCTGGTGGAGGCTGCCCCTGCACTGCTGGGGGGTGGGGGTGGTGGGAGACATGAGTGGGGGCCTGGTGGAGGCTGCCCCTGGTGGCGGGGGGTGGGGGTGATAGGGGACATGAGTGGGGGCCTGGTGGGGGCTGCCCCTGCACTGCTGGGGGGTGGGGGTGGTGGGAGACATGGGTGGGGGCCTGGTGGAGGCTGCCCCTGCACTGCTGGGGGGTGGGGGTGGTGGGAGACATGAGTGGGGGCCTGGTGGAGGCTGCCCCTGCACTGCTGGGGGGTGGGGGTGGTGGGAGACATGAGTGGGGGCCTGGTGGAGGGTGCCCCTGGTGGCGGGGGGGTGGGGGTGATAGGGGACATGAGTGGGGGCCTGGTGGAGGATGCCCCTGCACTGCTGGGGGGTGGGGGTGGTGGGTGACATGGGTGGGGGCCTGCTGGCAGGTGCCCCACAGTGCTGGGGGGTGGGGGTGGTGGGTGACATGGGTGGGGGCCTGGTGGAGGGTGCCCCCGGTGGCTGGGGGGTGGGGGTGGTGGGTGACATGGGTGGGGGCCTGGTGGAGGCTGCCCCTGCACTGCTGGGGGGTGGGGGTGGTGGGAGACATGAGTGGGGGCCTGGTGGAGGCTGCCCCTGCACTGCTGGGGGGTGGGGGTGGTGGGAGACATGAGTGGGGGCCTGGTGGAGGCTGCCCCTGCACTGCTGGGGGGTGGGGGTGGTGGGAGACATGAGTGGGGGCCTGGTGGAGGGTGCCCCTGGTGGCGGGGGGGTGGGGGTGATAGGGGACATGAGTGGGGGCCTGGTGGAGGATGCCCCTGCACTGCTGGGGGGTGGGGGTGGTGGGTGACATGGGTGGGGGCCTGCTGGCAGGTACCCCACAGTGCTGGGGGGTGGGGGTGGTGGGTGACATGGGTGGGGGCCTGGTGGAGGGTGCCCCTGGTGGCTGGGGGGTGGGGGTGGTGGGTGACATGGGTGGGGGCCTGGTGGAGGCTGCCCCTGCACTGCTGGGGGGTGGGGGTGGTGGGAGACATGAGTGGGGGCCTGGTGGAGGGTGCCCCTGGATGGTGGGGGGTGGGGGTGGTGGGAGACATGAGCAGGTGTGCAGGGTAGTCCCCTGTTTTGTGGGCTGCCTGCAGGGGCCGTCGAGGGTGTACAGGGAACACCTGTGAGGACCCACCCAGCCTAATCACGTGTGTAACTTCCCACGCACCCCTGTAATACACGTACCAAGCCAAATCGCGTGTGATAATTCCCGCGCACCCCTGAAATACACGCGCCCAGGCTATTCGCGTGTGGAAATTCCCGCGCACCCCTGAAATACACGTACCCTGCTGAAATCGCGTGTTAAACTTCCCGCGCACCCCTGTAATACATGCGCCCAGGCTATTCGCGTGTGGAACTTCCCGCGCACCCCTGAAATACACGCGCCCAGGCTATTCGCGTGTGGAACTTCCCGCGCACCCCTGAAATACACGCGCCCAGGCTATTCGCGTGTGGAACTTCCCGCGCACCCCTGAAATACACGCGCCCAGGCTATTCGCGTGTGGAACTTCCCGCGCACCCCTGAAATACACGTACCCTGCTGTAATCGCGTGTGGGACTTCCCGCGCACCCCTGAAATACACGTACCCTGATGGAATCGTGTGTGGAACTTCCCGCGCACCCCTGAAATACACCTACCCTGATGGAATCGCGTGTGGAACTTCACGCGCACCCCTGAAATCCACGTACCCGGCCAAATCGCGTGTGAAACTTCCCGCGCACCCCGGTATACACGCACACGTATTTTTTGTCAGCGTGTCCATGTTTGTGGGTACCCCTTTGCACGTCATTTGTCCTGGAGGGCCACAGTATAGGACATTCATCATGGCAGTATATGGGTGCTATTTGTTGGCGCACCTTTTGGCGCACATTTCTTACAGCCGCAGAGACGCTACCGCCTGCTTTCTTGTGGCGGTCGTGTTTGTGCCTGTGCGCTGGTTTGAGCGTGCGCTTTTTTGCCCTATTCTATTCCATGAATACGTGTTGTAGGCGAGCGTGTGGGCGTTCCGCGCACTTGTGCCCTGTACTTCCCCCGTGACGCCCACGTTTTTGCAAGTTGTTCCCCATTCCGAGTGTTACGCCCGTGTTCCGCCTACTTTTGTTGCGTGCGCCACGCTATGTGCGATTTTCGCTGTGGCCTGTGTGATTTTCGCTGTGACCTGGCGCACGCTGTTAGATGGCCTGTGCGCCAACGTGCGCGGCGCACTTTTTATCGCACATCCGCTGGTTTTCTCGCGCACGGACTTCCATGAATCGACGTGCGCTGCTTTTCGTGCAATTTTCGCACTTGCACTGCGATTCTCGCTATTCCACTGCGATTCGCACGTTTTTGCCCACTTGCGCCGCGCTAATTATTCCATGAATCGGCCTGTAAATTGTTTAGTGATTCATTGATTGGCCGAAGAAGCTAGGTTGGCACAGAGAGAATTGTATTTAGCATTCCTGGATATTACAATAGCTTTTGATTATGTAAAGAGAACATCTTTATGGGAAAAAGTGGCTAATATGGGATGTCCTAATGCGCTACTAAACATGTTGATAGCCCTTCATATGAATACGAGACTGAGAGTCGGACTCGACCAGAAGGGATCCTTTACAAATTGGATTTGTTCTTCCCGAGGCCTGTGACAGAGATGTGTTTTAACATGATTTCTTTTTGCATGCATAGATTAAATCTTAAACTTATTTTAGATAAAATGGGATTAAACCCTCTAAAATTGAGCTTGGTTATTATTCAGTATTTGTTGCTTTCAGATTATATTGTTTTATTCCATTATACATCCAATGGTTCGCAACATTCTTTATCTGCAGTTCATAAATATTGTAGTAACGTACACTTGCTTTTGAACATAGAACAGTCTAAAATCCTGGTAATTAATACCAAAAGAGGTATTAAGGGGAAACTCTGTTATAATTCTTGCCAGTGGTTATTATATGGCAGGAAATTAGAGAAGGTAGATACATTTCAATATTTGGGAGTAGTAATAACAGATAATCCTGGGCGTTGAGTTGATACAGTGGTCCCTAACTCTGCAAATTTGGTTGCTGTAGCCCAATTACGACAATTGGATACTATGTTCAGTAGATTCTCTCTATCTTCAGTTCTATTGTTTTATAGCAGAAGATTATCCCTAAATTAATTTATGGTGGTGAAACATTTTTAGTAGGGCAAGATTGGGACGCAATTGAGGTCACGATTTGGAAGCAAGCATTGGCCCTACCTCAAAGGGTTGCTCTACCTGTGATTAGACATGTACTTGGTCTTTTATCTTTATGAGCATGCATTTCTTGTAGCCGCTTACAGCTGTATAGAGGTTTTCTGGTTCCACCGGCAGGCTCCTTATACATGTTGTTTGTGAAGGTTTTAAAAGCACATTCTTGCCAGGTATTAACAAAATGAAGTGAAGGGTGCCTAGCGACACTAAGAGAGATAGGCACTTCAGAGGAAGAATTTTCGGCCCGACCTCTTCATACTATGAAAACATTTTTTTTTGATTGGGTGGCAAATACAGATTTGCTTTTTACATATAAGATTTTTAACCATTTATTGTATTTTATGTCTTTTAATGTGGTACAATGTTTTTTTTTAACAAAGCATATCTCAAAAGTGTGCTGTAATATGATGTTAAGATTGAAGTTTAATCTGTTTCATACAAATTATGTGATTGGTACAAGGGTGAAAATTCCCAAAAGCAAAAGATTATGTTGCCTCTGTAACGAGGCTATTGAAACTTTGGAACATTTATTTACTAAATCTGACAGATTGGTTTATGTTTGTAGTCAAGTTTTTGGCAAATTTGGGCATGTAGCAGATGAGATATTTTTGTTTTTTCTTTGGCACAACTTGTTATGTGAACTGAGCACATAATTATGTATTGCTGCTATGAGATTTTTAAATTGTTTATTCACTGATGAAATGTGTTTGTTGTTTTAGCTTAATTGGATGTTTAAACCGTGGTGCTACCATGCTAGTGGTGATTTAAAATCCTTTTCTTTTTTCATTTTTTGCTGTGATTTTTATGATTGCGTTTGTGTGAAAAGTTTCTTTAAATCTAAATCATACAATAAATAAAAGAAAATAAAGTGTGTTTTGAAGATGATTCGATTTTTGACTGGTAACCAAATGAGTGTTCTTTTTGCTTGTGTGGTGTGTTCTATTTTAGTGAGTCTGAGGAGTAGCCTTGCTACTGCGTTCTGTATTCGCTGTAGTTTTCTCATAAGGTATTCTGGCATTCCAAGATAGATGCTGCTGGCGTAATCTATTCTTGACATGATGAGAGAGATGATTGCGAGTTTTCTGTGTGGGAAGGTGAAGAAGGGGAGTATCCTCTTTTGATTGTGTTTAAGAGGAAGAAGCATTTCTTAACTACTATGTTGAATTGTGGCTTTAGTGTCAGTTCATTGTCCATTAGCATTCCAAGATTTCTGACCACTTTAGATGGTGCTGGTGGGTTTCCCATTTTGGTAGGCCATGGGATGTGATGGTTATTCAATGAGTCGTTGGGTGCGATCATGACTTCTGTTTTGTCTGGATTGAGTTTCAAGCTGTTGGTGCTCAACCACTGGTTTAATTCAGTGAGGCAGTTGGTGAGTGTTGGGATTGATTTTTTAGATTATTGGCGTGTCATCTACATAGTTGTAGCAGTTGGGGCCATGTTTTTTATGAGGTTAATCTGGGGGTCATATAGAGGTTGAAGAGTAGTGGTAATAGTGATGAGCCCTGTTGACTTGTATGGTGCTATCCAGGTTGTTTCTCTTCTTTCTATCAAGAAGGATTTTAGCCAGAGAAGTGCTGTGTTGCTGATTCCAAAACCTTTCAGTGTTTTGATGAGTGTTTTGTGGTGGACTGTGTCGAAGACTGTTGACAGATCAAGAAGTATTAGTGCTGATTTGACGTTGGAGTCTGCGTGGGTTTTTAGATCATCCCATATAGATAATAATGCAGTTTCCGTTCCTCTCATGGGTCTGAAAACTACTTGCTCCAGGTCTAGTATCCAATTGTTTTCTACATTTTTCCATATTTGATCATAGACGTAGCGTTCGAGTGGTTTTGCTGTGTATCGGATTTTTGAGAATGGTTAGTAGTGTGTTGGCTTATGACCCTTAAATAGGTAGCATATTGTGCAGTAGATGGGATGCAGAGTAACTCTTACACCAAATAAACCAACTCAGGAAGAAGGCAAAGTATTTTAACTGTTTTAATATCAATTGTCTCAAACAGGGAATTACAACGGACATCAACAAATGTCGCACAGCATTCCCTTACTTGCATTTCTTAAAAATAACATTTATATAGTAAAAATTCATCATACGTGACGTCATACTATGTAGCAAACAAGAAAAACCTACAGGGTGTTTTGGTTGACTTAAAGGGATCATCTAATATACTTTTTATAAGGGATCGGGTTTTATGATTGGGTCTTTACAGTCAGGTGAACTACTATACCCTAAGGCAGGCCACCTTCAACAATTATTTGACACACAGTACACCATTGGCTATCAAACGATAAGGCTCTTCATTATGTGGCCTTCTATATTTGGTTGGCACGCGTGTGCCCTTCTGGAACATTCGACACACAAGCAGCACATAAGCTGGGACCCTAGGTGTCAGTGGGTGGACTTTGACCGTGTCTTCCCCCCCAATTAGCCCAACATCTCTTATCATCCATGCCTTCGGCCAAGGAAATTGTCTTTGAACTTGGACTTGCAAAGTATCCTCACTCCTGGGAATGTAAGGGAGCGTGAGCATACGCTATCTCGAGTCTAGAGCTGCATGCCCACCTTCTATTTCTATCCATAGCCCACGTGACACGAGACTGCAATTAGGCTCCTTTTCTTAGAAGTTAATTGTAATAAATGAATAGACTTGGCACGCATAGTGTTCTTTCTCTGCATCTTAGCAAGGGATGATTCAGCGTCTCACGTTCACGATTGTTCAAGGGTAGATACCATTTATTGGCTGCTCCAGCCTTTTACACCAGGCCAGACAGCCCTTCTTAGTCTTTCCTTGATTCCAACTCGTTTCTTGCTGCGACACAGCTTTCGATCCTTCTTTCTCTGTGAGACTGAGCTTACTAAATATGTGACACTGATGTCCAGATTCTATATAATGGCAGCACCGCCTGGAGTCTATTCACTACGTGTAGCTACCCTCTATGATTACTTAGTCTACTTGTGTTGCTGCGTTTGTACAGTTATTAAACGGCTTGCATTTTCTGCAGTGCTTTTCACATGTACACTGTTGACTTCGCATATGAAAGTTTACTTGATTCTTTACTTCATCATCAGATTACATAAGGTCTATACATCTTCTTTTTCAGCCGCTCTTCTCAGTGTGTCACGCTCATCTCCTGTGATGTTATCAGCTTCTCTTTCTTTCATCTTCATATTCCTTCAAGGATCTTTTCCAACAGATTGTCATCTCTACAAGGATACATCAGATAGGGTTTTCTTATTGGATACCTTTTCACAAAGGCTCTCCGCGGAATAGGCATACTCACTGGTGTCATGCATGGTGCTATTTCTGGCTTCCAGCATATAGTAAGGATGGGGGCAGGGCTTCCTGCAGAGGCATTCGGCTGCTCCTCTACAAGTTGGTTAGGTCTTCTGTGGTAAAATGTTCATGCAACAATAGAAATGTGTACCAGTGGTCAGAGCATTGACTACAAGGCCTTCACAACACACCTAGGTGGCCTTTCTTCCTCTAACAACCAAGAAGGATAGTGGTGTAATACCAGGGGGAAGCAGGTGTATGGATCAAATGCCCTTGCTACCTTTGAAATTGTCACGACAATGCACATCCCTTGCTTTGAAAATTTCGTCGGCATTTGTAAACCTGTAAAAGAAATGGTCACGGTGATCCAGAAGATCAACTCGCATTTCAGCCAGGATTACCATGCCATAATTGCATTTTGCCAACTGGAGGTGCACCACAACTTGCCAATGCACACATTGAAGACTTCAGTGGCCACCTGTTGGAGCTCTACTTTGCACATGTTGGACCAGCTACATGAGCAGTGCAATGCTATTTCAGATTACTACAGAACTCACAGCTGAATCCTAAGTTTGGCATTTTTAACACTGTCTGTAGCAAATGCTATGTAATGTCTGCTGCGTGATATGATGTTTGGAGAAGGCATCCAAGCTGGCTTGTCTTCACAATGCAACCATTCATGAGGTTCTCAAGTGTACCTTCTTGAGTTCAACTTGACCAACATGGTGAAGGCCTGTGCCTTGCTAGGTGATGCTGATGTGACACAGCGGGTGAGGATCCTGATTCCAACCTTGTGTGGCAATACATGGCTAGTTGTATTTGAAAGGCAACATTGAGTACTTAAATGCTAGCTTTGTGGACTCACGTTTGAAAGTAAAATCGCCCAATTTTCATTGCCATCTTTCAGGGAGGAGCACTTTCAGAAAGCATCACAAGAAAGATAAAATGTGCAAATGTGCAAGAATGGTTTGCTGCAGTGCTTGCAACATCAATTGGAGAAACAACAGAGGCAGTAGAAAGAACACACATTTGCACAAATGTTGCCACTACACCGGGCACATTAAGCTCATGATTAGCAGGATCAATGGGCATTTAATTGATCACTGACTGCCTATTGAAAGATGTGGGAGGAGCGCAGGTACAACTTACTGGCTGGATGATCTTTAGAACAACCACCCCATTGCCTCAGGCATCTTGAATACAGATGGGACAGTAACAGGAACAGACAGTGGACCATCAGTGCCACAGATTCTTGATGTTTAGCTACTGCCCATTTCACCTCTGTGGAGGGATGATGACCCATTACAGTATTGGAATAACCTGCTGTCCAGCTGGCCAGCATCACTTGTGCAATTTGCTGTAGAATAGCTAATCTACTCCTACCCCACGGCCAGTGTGTAGTTTGAGAGAAAATTTCGTTTGGCCAGGGGATATTGTCTTTAACCACAGGAGAAGCCATGCAGTTTTACATGTTGAAAACTGATATGTATAAAAATGAACAGTCACTTATTTGTGGAAGGCTATAGATGGATGTCTTCTCATGATCAAAGCACCAGCTCAGATGATGTTTCACTTTACCCACGTTATCAGTTGATCATTTTAGCCATCTTTACCATGCCAAAAAGGCACAGCATCAAGTGAAGGCATGGCACACATTACCATTGCCTCTGCATAACCTGAAGACCTCAGCTGCCACCTCTTTGAAGGCTACTTTTATATATGTTGAACAGGCTACAAGAGGTGTGCAATGCCAGCACAGATTAATACAATACTCACAGCAGAGCTCCAGATGGGACATTTGTCACACAGAGGCAGTGCCAGCTTCTGATAATATCTGGTCTGTGCTACATGTTTTTGAGGAGGCCAAAAAGAAAGTAAGCCACACAGTTCATCCTACAGTTAGGTTCTCCCTATTATGTTCCTGCTTGAGCTGAACCTCTCCAAAATGGCAAGTGCTTGTGCCTCAGTAGTTGATGCAGATATGGTGCAGCTGGTGAGGTACCTACCTCCAACTTTGTGTGTCGATCAATGTTGAATAGGATTTAAAGGCAACAATGAGTGACCTCTGGCTTTCATTATGGATACGTTTCAAGGTAAAAGTGTCCGCTTTTAATCCATATGTGTCAGGGAAGTAAGACGCAGAGCAAACAACACAATGAGGATTCCCAGTGCAAATATGCAAAGATGCATTTCTACATCACTTGAAACATCAATTGGAGAAAGAATTAAGGCTGCAGGAAGAGTATCAACCAGTCCAAATTTTGCTGACTTTATCAGGAATGTTAAACTTAACAGCAGCAACAAGCAGTACATCACTGACACCTGCTGGAAGCTATGTGAGTGGTGTTGGCACAGCCTATGGAAAGTAGCTGTGGGAAAAATAGCTCAGTAACTCAAGTTTCTTGAATGTAGAATGGCTATCAACAAGAATAGACAGCAGATCATCTGCTGCACAGTTGCTTGTCGACTATTTACTGGGCACTTCATCTGTTGGAAGAATTAGCACAGTGTTTACACAGCAAGTGGTCAGTCTTGCCAGTGCAACTTGTGCACGTGGCTACTGAATTACAGTGCAGCCCTCCCGCACGAGTAAGAACTGAGAAGGGAGTTTTTGGTGGGACCAAGGCTATTTTCTGTAACCATATGAGAAGCCTCTAAGTATCTCATTTTGAAGCACTTAATAGTGGCATATTGTAGAATGTTGTTTACACATAGATCCAACAGAAGCATGGATGGTGATGATGATGATGATTTGATGACACCTGGTATATATGATAGAAATTGAAAAGTCAAGAAGAATTGTTTTTTGTTTCGTGTGGTTGTGAAACAAATATCTGCAACTCATAGGGCCTGACCAGTTGCTGACTTGCTAATGATAACATGACATTGCCCTTTGTTACAGTACAAATGTGGAGTGCACTGCTGTCATGACTGGCCACTCATCAACATTTTACAGATGCTCCACAGAGCACAGCCATCCCTAAAGGTTTGCAAGCTCTCCCACAGTGCACTCACACAATCACATGTGTGCTGTCTTCATGAGAAGATAGCTGCTCTCCATGATGGCCTCATTCCTTCCTACCAGCATGACCACCTCTGGGTGAAAGGGGTGGTGCTGCAGCATATGGCTCTTCATGGCTACCTCAATTGATTTTGTGTCCAACCCCCCCACCTCCAGCTGATAGACACTAGTCAATGTGAGCTGTATATACCTGCATACCTCATCAGCTGGTTCCACAGATTCTGCCAAATGTGAGTGCTGTCAGTAGTATGCTGCATCTAGCTGGTTGTCTTTAAAGTGTTTTGCTTGAAGGATTTCCTTACCAGCTGATTCTCAAAGTGTGGTGAGTGTTACGTGTGAACATGACTTCACACAAAGAAAATAAGGACACAGAAAGGAAAGCATTATTGGCACCAAAGGAAAGAACAACTAATCCTTTGTTCAACATAAACCTCTGAAAAGAAACATTGAAAGCATTTATATAACCTTGAGAGGTTATACAAAAAAGAGGTATGTAAACACTGGAAGATAGCTGCCCTAAGTAAATATTTAGAAAATTAAATCATACCAAGATGACTGAGAATATATATTTTTCCAAATTTCAACAAGGATGACGATCATACATTTAGTTGAATTATGGAATGATAACCTCCCGACAATCATCAATGACAATGTTCAATTTACTAATCAGATGTGCAGAAAAAAGATGAGATTAAAATTATAGATTAACCAGAGACTACTATAAAACCTTCAACATACTACACCAAATGCTTAAAATAATGAAGACAATTTATTAGGGATTAAAAGGACAGGACAGAATGTATATGCATCAACCTAAATACAATATGAAACAAGACTCAAAAACCAAACACAATTAGAAACACCTGTAAGCTTGGATGCAGAGAGTATAGAAGGTGAAAGGTATGAATGAGGGAACAGCAGTACCAATATATCAACTAAGCTAACTGTAGACATAAAATACATTATCTGGCTGAAATAAAGAGATATAGAAGAAGAAACACATTTCCTGGAAACTACTTTTTTAGATACAAAGCAACAGAACGCAAAATTGAATGGGTCGGAACAAAAGGTAGAAGAAGTAGAAGAGGGAAAGGCAGCCATAGAAAAAGAAACAAATGTAAGTGGAATAATTACTTGTTCAAAATAAAAACAAATGCACAACATGACATAATTGCTAATTCAATAATTAATTTCTCAGAAAAACATTTTGATGAAAGTGGCAGTCAACATTTACAAAAAGCTCTCTCATTAGCAGCAAGTTCTAATTTAAAACCAGAAGAACTATACATAGACATATGCAAATTACGCGGAAAATTGAAATGAACAAAAAATGTGTGAACACAATCCTGACAGGAATAAACCATTCTTGTATCTAATATTTCAGATCAACTTGTAAGAGACACAGAACAAATACATTTTACAATTTCCCTGAAAGATAATAGTAATCCTGATACCCCAAGAACAGTAAATGAATTAGATATTGAACAAGGAGCAAGTATGCAATATTGTTTGAAACTTAAATCTAAATGTATAATGGAAATGTGATTGATACATTTATTAATGCACTATCACAAGACATATTTAGATTTAGGAATATTTGGCAAAAAAAATGACCTTTTACTAAACCCAACCTTACAAATCAATATAATTCCTTTCATACAATGCTGCATGGTCAAAATGTGATTATTAAACACGCTGATAAAGGCAGTAATGAAGCACTCTTGAACCACAAAGACTGTTTAAAAATAGGCAGGGAACGCCTACCAATTTGAGGCACAGATAAATTAACCTTGTTTAATCAGTGGTTTACAAAAAGGGCAGATGTCAACATTGATTATTGGATTAATGAAGGACATATCAGCAAAACATATGCTAAACGGCTTAAGGTTTAGAACCCAGTGATTCATGTTATATATTTTCTCCCCAAGGTACACAGAGAGCTTGACAATTTACCAGGAGTGAGACCAATTGTAAATGGCATTGGCTTCACACTTGAACCTATTTCTGAATTCATTGACAATTTTGTAAATTCTATAGTGTCAGAATTAGCTTCATACTTTAAACACGCAATGCGTACCATACAAATATTGGACAACAGTGAATGGAAAAGGGAAAACTGGATAGTCACAATATATATTATAATCTTAAACACTTCAACAGATCACAGCTCAGCACTATAAGCTGTAAAATAGTTTTAAAATAAGAAATCAGCATCATCCTATAAAGAAAAATTGATGATATTAGATCTTCTCCACTATATACTGACAAACAATTTGTGTTTATTTAACAACACAATTTTCCAGCAATACAAAGAGTAGCCATGGAGTCAACATTTTCTCCCTCTATGGTAAATCTCTTCCAAAATATGTTTTAGATATGGATACGATAAAATGGATACGATTTATAAATGAGATATGTACGATCTGTAAGGGTACAGAGAAAGAACTGATTGATTTCTTAACATCTTTCAATACACAAATTAAATTCACATTCAGTTACAACTGTCAAGAAATTACTTTTTGATATTAACATTGTAATAATATTTGACAAGATTGAAACCAATAACTGAGGAGAACACCACCTTACTGGAATCCAGCTGCCACAAAAAAGTATCATAAACATTATCACGTTGTAGGAATTTATTTAGAGCAAAAATACATTTTTTGTGTAAGTATTTGTACTTTAATGTATTTATAATGCACGATATGCCAATGCGATGAACAAAAGAAAAACGGTACAAAGAGGTGTAGGTTAAATCAATTGCCAAGACATTCATGTGGAAAGCAGAGATGCCTTAAGCAAGTATGAAAAAGAGACCAGGAGGAAGAAGACCCAATATCAAAGGGTCGCTAATTCCAGAATGTAGGTGCTAAGAGAGCAAAGGAATAAAAATGGGACATGGACAAGGGGATCCGAGACAGAAAGAAGGAATTGGCACTGCGATCAAAGGTGTGAGAAAGTGAATAGAACAAGATCAAGGAAGAGAGATAAGTATGGGCCATGCCTCTTTAAGACTCTTGAAAACAACATAGAGAAAATTAAATTGAAGAGTAGATTTAAGGCTCGTCAATGAATAGATTGAAGAGCAGGAAGAATAGAATTGCTAGGAAAGAGATGGAAAAGAAGGTGAACATAAGAATTTAAATGTATCCAAGGGGAGCAAACTGATATGCAGGTAGGCCCAGCAGGAGTGTAGAACAGTAGAATAGCTGAGAGAAGATAAGAGAGGAGACAAGCATTTTAGCACCATGAAAAGAAAGAAAAGGACAGGCCTGATAGATATTATGAGGATGAAAATGGCAAGAATGAGCCACAGAGGATATACGAGAGAGTGGAGTAAACAATTACTAAGTGGATGAGATATCTGGCAAGGATGGTGAAGACCGTAAAAGCTATAGACCAGTATCTCAAATTAACGTGGATTGCACATTTTTTGCAAATATTCTGGCAAATAGGCTTGAACCCTTTCTTTCTATATTGATTAAATCTGATCAAGTAGGTTTTGTAAAAGACATATTTATATCCTCTAACACTAGACTCTTTTCTGACATGCAACATTTATTGACAGAAATAAGAAATTGAGGGACAGCTATGCTGTAATTGTTTAAGACGCAGAGAAAGTGTTTGATAGAGTGTAATGCAATTATTTGCTTGAGGCATTGCATTGGTATGGCTGCAGACATAACTGTACATCATTAGTCACAATGTTACATTTTAACTACAAAACAACGATTTTTATTCATGCACTGTGGTAATGGAGATGAGAGTTAGCCCAGTGTTGGCAATGCCCCCGACAGGCCCACCTGTTCCCCATCACGATCACAAATGGAAATATAAGGTAAGAAAGGTGCAGTAGGCCTTTACCAAAACATTAAGAGGCATGTAATTGCCCTTAAGATCAGAACAGATAGTGTTATATACTTATTATACAAACACAGATAGGGAATAATTAAATGGCAAACACACACATAAAATACATGTAACAGACATGGAGAAACATGTAGACTTGAAGAGCATGCAGACATGAAGAACATGTGCATGTAGACATGAACAATATTTGCATGTAGACATGAAGAAAACATATGAAGACACAAAGAACATCAACATGTAAGAGATGAAGGACACAACATTGTGGAAAGTACTGTCATTTTAGACTAAACCCAACAAGGCCTCAATTGTGGAAGACTGCAGCCTGAGACAACATATTTTAACACACGGTTTTCAGGCCTCACAGCGCTCAGGCAGTAGCCCTCAGCAACCAAGGTCAGTACATGTGAACAGAGTTTGACGTAGCAAGCTGAGACATCACTGGATAGCATTTCCCAGGGCACACAGCCAAATGATTTAAATCATTTCGTTTTTGGTGGTAGAAGTGAGAAACACATATATCCTTTAATGTCAGGTACAAGTAGCTACCATGCCAATTGCTCATATAATGAATTAATACACAGTGCCCTGAGTGGCTGCCAAAACAAAGCACACACACATTAGAATAGTACAAAATCCAATAAATAGCCAAAATTGAGCTTCGAATAGTGGCCCCCTATCACGTGACTGAAACAATGGTCATTTATGCCAGAGCCATTTCCTTAGCACATCCAGACACAGAGGCAGCATGGCAAGGCCACGAACAAAACTGACAGTGAAATCCAGGACCTGGGAAGGAGTAGGGAGTATCTTCTTTAACTAGATTATAGCGGTATACCCATCTCTCCTTTCTCACCACAAACCTTGGCACCACTTGAAGGTGACCAGGGCCGGTGAGCTAAAACCTGTCCAATCACCTGGTGTTTTTCTCATTGACCAATGTAGTATGATATGATATGATATGATATGATGATATGGCATTTATAACGCACCTATATAAAAGTGTTTCAAGGGACGACCAGGCAAGAGAGGGGAACAAAGGGAAGACATAGACAATGATCTTAAAAGGCCAGGTGACAATGAGATTGTGCAAGTGCAGGGGAGGGAGGGAAAGGTAAATGCCAGGGGAAAGGGGAGGGGAAGTGCAGTACATGGGATAAACAATAAATAAAATAAAAACAATAAATAAGAAGTGCAGCTAGCTGGTGGCAGGTGCAAGGGTAAGTGCAGACATCAGGTGTCAAGTGCTGGCAGGGGGCTTTAGGGATACAGAAAAAGCCCCAGAGTGCAAAGGTTGCCAGGGGGGCAGTGCAGGTGTGCAACTGGCAGGGAGGGGACCTGGGCCCGAGAACAGAGGGTAGCCAGGTGACCAGTGCAGTTTCAGTTTCAGCCAGGAGTTCAGCAAAGGAAAGGAGGAGAGAAAGCAGAAGCAAAGAGGAAGGTCTAGAGGTGCTTCAGTAACCAGAGATGGTTCTCCTCAATTTTCAGAGAGTCAGGGAGGCTGTTCCAGAGGGAGGCCCCAGCTGAAGAAAGCGATCTTCCACCAATTCGTTGCTTGGAGAAGCAACTGACCCTGAGGGAGCTGGAGGCGGATAAGCAAAGAGCTCGACAAGGAAGACATTTAGGAAGCAAGAGTTGAAGGTGTTCAGGCCCCAGGCCCCAGAAGGCCTTGTGGACAATGCAGAGGGTTTTGAACATAATCCTCAAACCGCTGGGAGCCACTGCAGAGATTTGAGTCCTGGAGAGATACGATCCCTGGGCTTGAGGCCAAGGACAAATCTCACAGTCCTGTTTTGGATGAGTTGCAGAGGGTGGAGAGTAGAGGCAGGCAGATTTAGAAAGTGGCTGTTGCAGTAGCCCAGCCTCACGAGTACAAGAGCTCTGGAGACAGTGAGCTTCTGTTGGATGGAGAGGAAAGGAAGAATACCTCTGAGGAGGTGCAGCTGGTAGTGTGACTTCATAGAGACGTCAGAGATGTGAGGAGAAAAAGAGAGGCCGGCCACAGAGTAACAGGAAAGGAGGGAGCAGGTGTGCCGATGAGGAGAATCTCAGTCTTACTGGCATTAAGGCAGAGATCATTGTTGGCACACCACTCCTGGAATAGCAGACAGAAAGTCAGAGATGAGAGAAGGAGAAGAGGTGGCTGAAGGGAGCCAGAAAATGAGCTGAATGTCATCCGCATAGCACTGCAATGCGGTGGGCAAGAAGTGCCAGGTATTGGTTGAACAGCCAGGGAGAAAGGCTAGACCCCTGGGAGACACCACAGCTAGAGATAGAGATAGAGGAGAGGAAGGACCCAAGTTGGACCTGGGAGGGTTGATCATAGAGGAAAGAAGTCAGCGAAGCCAGGGCCTGATCGGTAATATCCAGGCTATCACAGAGACGGTTGAGCAGGATGGCATGGTTTACCATGTCAAAGGCAGAAGAGAGATCAAGTAAGATGAGGACAAAGGGTGTGTTGGAATCAAGGATGGAGAGCAGGTTTTCCCGGATGTTCAGGAGAGCAGTTTCTGTGCTTATGGCAGCTCTGAAGCCAGACTGATGGAGACAACCAACAGATTTAGTGTGGGGATTAAGCTGGGAGATGGCCAGCTTTTCAAGGTGTTTGCCCAAGAAAGGAGTGATGGAGATTGGGTGATAGTTAGCTGGGCAGGACAGGTCGGCAGAGGGTTTCTTAAGAAGAGGGTGCACAAGGGAGTGCTTCAGGGGGGAAGAAAAGACTCCAGTGGCGAAGGGGTGGTTGCAGAAGTTAGCCCGGGTGTGAATGTGGTCCTTGATGGTTTTGGAGGAACAGGCTGAACCTGTTTTGATGAGATTTTCACAGATTGGACTTGCCTAGAAACCTTGTCTGGGGAGAACAGGGGAAAGGCAGAGAAGGATGGCGCAGAGGTGGCCGAAGAAGGGTCAGGGGAAGAGCAGGGAGTAGAGGGAGGAGGGGGAGAGGAAGAGAGAGAGGACAGGATGTCCTGAGTTTTACAGATGAAATGAGAAGCCAGAGCCATGCAGAGGGCCTGGGAGGGGACATGAGAGGTAGAGACAGCAGCAGGATTGCCCAGTTCTTTGCATATTTTAAAGAGTTTGGCCGAGTTGTTAGATGCCGTAGAGATGCAGGCTTGTATGTGAGCTCTTGTCTTGGTGCAGTCAGAGAGTCGGTATTGCCTTTGGAGCAGGCGGCAGGCCAGTTTGTCAGAGGATGTACCGGAAGCACACCATTTCCTCTCAGCCACACTGCACTTGCATTTGAGGGTGACAAAGTCTGAGTCATACCAAGAGTTGAACTTGGCTTTGGGCTTCAAGCGGATCCTCATGACAGGGGCAAGAACATCAAGAGTATCCGATATATCAGAGTAGAACATTTAAAGGGCTGTGTCAGAGTGTGAGTCAGCCAAAGGGGGTGGAGGGGGTGAGAAAGTGTCAGTGAAAGCCTCAACTGACACACGTTTCATGAGTCGGATAACCGAGAAGGTAGGTGGCTTGTCCTGACAGGTAGAAAGGGTGAGCTGGGAGGAAAGGAGAAAGTGATCACTCCAGGAGAGAGGCGTGGTGAGTGTTAGGAAAGATTTCGTAATTGTAGGTAATTTTCCTTCCATGTGGCAACCCCTAAACTTTTTGCTGTTGTTTTTCACCTTGTTCTCGACTTTGCCAGAGAAGTGCAGCCTTCTGCCGCCCTCCTCTGGGCTTTCGCTCCTTTCTTACGGGGAAACTGACATGCCCTTAAGACAGTCAGTACCGGGAAACGCTGTTTTCCGTAGTTTCTTTTATCATGTTGCGGCTTTCGTGCAACATGACACAAGAGGGCACTGTAAGCTAAGTTACAGCTCTCTTGGGTCTCTAGCCTTCTACAGGCCCTAGATACTCGTTTAGGATTGTAACTGATCGGTGCAAGTGATTCACGGACGGGAATGGTGGCAGCAATCGTTTCTTGTGTTTTGAGCTCCTTTTGGCGTTCTAAGCGCGTATCTCGCGCTTAACCCAAAATGGTGGCCTGGCTCCCAAAATGGCCAGACCACGAGGCTCCTTTGTCCTGTCCGCTGACCGTCTTGCTCCCTTCAACTTCCCCAGGTCGAGCCGACCCGGGGCCTTCCTTATTTGGGCATGTACTTTCCCGCGAAACACGGATGCTTTCGCGGGCTTCTACATGCCTGGTGTGTGCCTCCAGGATGTGGGCTGGGATGTCTGGTCCCAATACACATCCTGGGTGCCAGAGAGTCTAGGGTGGTGTGAATGCCTGGGACCACCGTGGTCCGTGATTGGTCCACGAATGGTGTGAGTGTTGATGAGCGGATCTCAAATTGGGTCCCCTCCATTTTGGCGCGAAGGGAACCGTGGATAAGAGGGGGCTGGAAACACCACTACCATGTCGATCTCCTGAGTTCTCACGAACGAAGGAATACAGGAGCCAAGTATCCTGCAACCAAGAGGCTGAACCGAGGAATCGCTGGTGACCCGCTGAAGGACTGCTCCTCTGCACTGCTGTCGCCTTGTGAAACCCTTTTCACCTTTGATCGAACCAGAAGGCCTGTACTGGTACTTCGACCCTTGGAATAGCAGGGACAGTTATTCTTGGCATCTTCACCATCTCCTGCTAGTAAGCCTTCGGAAGCGTCTCTGGGCCATCCAGCTGACTGACCAGCCTACACAGGAGTCTTGCTCTGTAACCGCCGCCAGGTTGTGTAGTATTTTGAGTCCTTGTCACTCTCACACGCTTCGTACACTTGGCGTTCCCAGGTCTGAAGTGAGTAGTGTACATTTGGCTCAGATACACACGGCCGCTCCGTTGCCCTGCTGTGGTAACAAACTGTGCGGGTTTCTTCGTTTGGGACGTCTTTTACTCAACTCTGCTGCTGCAGACTCAACACGACGACGAGACGTTCCCTGCTCTTCTGAACCTGCCAGCTACTGAAAGTGACGCGGAGAAGCCTGGGTCTGCTTGCATCGGGGACCAGTGAGTAGCATAGCTAGGAACTGGTCGCCCTCCTGCAGGAGCCCATAGCTTTTCCCCGCTGTGTCAAAACAGCACCCTTTTCCATACTCGCGCTCTGCTTCTGCCCACAGTGGAGGCTGCGCTTGAGTCGCGGAACTTGTTCTTCATTTGTGCACTAAACTGAACTGCCTGATTTCCCTCGAAGAGACCCCCCTTTTGCCCGTTGGCACCAGCGTGTGCAGGTACTTTTGAGCACAAAGCTCCACTCTTCGCAGGGCTCGGACTTCCTTTTAGTTAGGTGCCTCTGAAGGCAGACTGGGTCTAAGCATTATTTTGCACTGCCTGTTTTCCTTCCCTTTTAGGTGGACTACACATTTCGTGCATCTAATGCTTGAGACTTGTTGTATTTGTATATATATTGTATTGGTATGGTATGTGTTGGTTTACTAGAGTTGTATTGTGATTTCTCGCTACGGTCATTGTTTTAAAGGCCTTGGAATAAATGTGTATATATTTTTAATATAACACCTGTTTGGAGTAATTTGTAAGTGTCCTTGCTTTGTGTGCTCATTGCAGGCTTTCAGTCACCCTCACTCCTCTTGAGACCTACAGGGTAATTCATAGAATTTCGCAGAAAAGTGTTGCAAGCGGCTGGCTCAGAGTGTCCGCGTGCGATTGTCTGCGCCAGGCACGTGCGCTAAAACCGATTTCCGCGCACAGCGTATTCATGGATTTTATGCTCCCAAATCAGCCGTGGCGCAGAGTATCGCAGCGACCCTGCAGCAGCGCCAGTAACGCCCCCAAGAACGCCCTTGCGCAAGGAAAAGCCATCAAAATCGCAAAATCATCGCAAAGGGCTGCGCTAACCCTGGACCAGTTTACAGGGCTGCCAAACAAGGAACGCAAAGCGGGTAACGTGCATATCAGGGGTACGCGTGAAGTTATACACGCGATTAGCCAGGGTACGTGTATTACAGGGGTACGCGGGAAGTTTAACACGCGATTGGCCTGGGTACGTGTATTACAGGGGTACGCGTGAAGTTTTACACGCGATTAGCCAGGGCACGTGTATCACAGGGGTACGCGGGAATTATCACACGCGATTTGGCTGGGTACGTGTATTACAGGGGTACACGGGAAGTTTTACATGCGATTCGGCTGGGTACGTGTATTACAGGGGTGCGCGGGAATTCTCACATGCGATTTGGCCAGGTATGTGTATTACAGGGGTGCGCAGGAATTATCACACGCGATTTGGCTTGGTACGTGTATTACAGGGGTGCGTGGGAAGTTACACACGCGATTAGGCTGGGTGGGTCCTCACAGGTGTTCCCTGTACACCCTCCACGGCCCCTGCAGGCAGCCCACAAAACAGGGGACTACCCTGCACACCTGCTCATGTCCCCCTGCACCCCCAACCCCCAGCAGTGCAGGGGTAGCCTCCACCAGGCCCCATCCCATGTCTCCCACCACCCCCACCCCCCAGCAGTGCAGGGGCACCCTCCACCAGGCCCCCACTCATGTCTCCCACCACCCCCACCCCCCAGCATCCAGGGGCACCCTCCACCAGGACCCACTCATGTCTCCCACCACCCCCACCCCCCAGCCACCAGGGGCACCCTCCACCAGGCCCCCACTCATGTCTCCCACCACCCCCACCCCCCAGCAGTGCAGGGGCAGCCTCCACCAGGCCCCCACTCATGTCTACCACCACCCCCACCCCCCAGCCACCAGGGGCACCCTCCACCAGGCCCCCACTCATGTCTCCCACCACCCCCACCCCCCAGCCACCAGGGGCACCCTCCACCAGGCCCCCACTCATGTCTCCCACCACCCCCACCCCCCAGCAGTGCAGGGGCAGCCTCCACCAGGCCCCCACTCATGTCTCCCACAACCCCCACCCCCCAGCCACCAGGGGCAGCCTCCACCAGGCCCCCACTCATGTCCCCTATCACCCCCACCCCCCGCCACCAGGGGCAGCCTCCACCAGGCCCCCACCCATGTCTCCCACCACCCCCTCCCCCAGCCACCAGGGGCACCCTCCACCAGGCCCCCACCCATGTCTCCCACCACCCCCACCCCCCAGCAGTGCAGGGGCAGCCTCCACCAGGCCCCCACCCATGTCTCCCACCACCCCCACCCCCCAGCAGTGCAGGGGCACCCTCCACCAGTCCCCCACTCATGTCTCCCACCACCCCCACCCCCCAGCATCCAGGGGCACCCTCCACCAGGCCCCCACTCATGTCTCCCACCACCCCCACCCCCCAGCAGTGCAGGGGCACCCTCCACCAGGCCCCCACTCATGTCTCCCACCACCCCCACCCCCCAGCAGTGCAGGGGCAGCCTCCACCAGGCCCCCACTCATGTCTACCACCACCCCCACCCCCCAGCCACCAGGGGCACCCTCCACCAGGCCCCCACCCATGTATCCCACCACCCCCACCCCCAGCCACCAGGGGCAGCCTCCACCAGGCCCCCACCCATGTCTCCCACCACCCCCACCCCCCAGCAGTGCAGGGGCAGCCTCCACCAGGCCCCCACTCATGTCTACCACCACCCCCACCCCCCAGCCACCAGGGGCAGCCTCCACCAGGCCCCCACTCATGTCTCCCACCACCCCCACCCCCCAGCCACCAGGGGCACCCTCCACCAGGCCCCCACTCATGTCTCCCACCACCCCCACCCCCCAGCAGTGCAGGGGCAGCCTCCACCAGGCCCCCACTCATGTCTACCACCACCCCCACCCCCCAGCCACCAGGGGCAGCCTCCACCAGGCCCCCACTCATGTCTCCCACCACCCCCACCCCCCAGCAGTGCAGGGGCAGCCTCCACCAGGCCCCCACTCATGTCCCCCACCACCCCCACCCCCCAGCCACCAGGGGCACCCTCCACCAGGCCCCCACTCATGTCTACCACCACCCCCACCCCCCCGCCGCCAGGGGCAGCCTCCACCAGGCCCCCACTCATGTCCCCCTGCCCACAGGCCCTGACAATCCTCAAGCATGTGCCTCATGGCCAGCCACCACAGCCCAAAGACACAACCAAGTATTACATGTGCCCATGATACTACTCCAATGGAAACAATGTAAATCAACACATGTGTCTCACACACACACAATGGTTGCAAGGGAACCTGAAACCCCATATCATGACATGCATGAAAACAATGAGATGAAACCACACATTGAAGAATGAAAAAAACAAAATAATGTATTAAAAACAACAGCAATGGCTATCAAAATCAACCAAAATACACAAGTAAAATAATTAAAAAATTAAGCAGGCTGTCTCTTTTCAAAATGAAATCAATAAATGACAATACGAAAAAATATCTTCCAAAGTTCAAGTCCATGAAAAGTAAATGAAGGTAAAAAAGAAATAGAAAACCATTGCTCCATGGCAAAAAATATTCATAGTTAAAAAAATATCCAAATCCAAAGTCCAACTATGTACAAAGTATTCAGGGTCCATCATCCCAAGAGAAGAAATGAAACCTACCAAAAAACTATGGAACTATATACAAAAGGTGGAGCAGTGTCCGTCGACTCCAAAGAAAAATAAACTGCAAAGGAAACCTATCACTAAATAACTATATACAATGGCGGCGGGCCTGTCCAGCGGCTCACTTAGTGGTGTTCCGGGCCAGGGCATCATCGAATTCCTCGTCTATGCCCCAGAGGCGGTCCTGTCCCATGGCCCCGAGGGTCCGCAGGGACGCCGACATGTTCACCTCCAACTCCCTGCGGATTGCCTCGAGGCACTCGGCCCGCCTCAGGGCCCTCCGCATGGAGTTCTCCGCCCTGACCATCGTGAGCCGCGCCTCTTCTGCCTGCCGCCGCTCCGCATCTATAGCATGGCCCAACCGCTGCCACACGGAAGACACTTCCCATCCAGGGTCCTCCTGCCCTCCGGCCGATGCCTGCCCCTCCGATGTTGAAGGCCCCGAGCTATCGTGGCTCCCACCTACAGCCTCCTGCTGCTGCAGCTGCTGCTGTCCATGTGCCCTGTCCGATGGTGCCTGCACATCCTCCTCCAGCTGGGGTGCAGTCGTTGACGTGGCCACCCCTGCTGGACGTCCGACTCCCGACTGTGGCAGGGATCTGTTGTCCACCAGCCTGGCCGCACGGTCGGAGGCAGCTCCACAGGGCACCCAGGTGACACATGGGTGGGAAGATGGCATGGAGGACGACTGGGGCATAGGGGGTTCTGTGGAGAAGGGGGTCGGAACAAGGTCCAGGAAACGGAGGAATCCAGCCCTGGTGAGCTGTCCCAGTGGGTCAACGCGGTCAACGAGCCATGCGAGAAGACGTGCAGACTCATCATGAAAAGATTGCAGGTCAGCTCGCATGGCCCGTTGACGCAACGCCACCCCACCCTGGACAGGCACAACCTGGTGCATGATAGCCACATCCGCAGGGAGTGGAAGGCCAGGTGTCATAAGCCAATCCTCTCCCTGAGAACGGGTCTGGAGGTAGGCATCCCCGCTGGTGCAAGATGATGCAGTGACAGGGGCAGGGACAGGATTGCACACAGGCCCCTCCGCGGCGGCCTGTGCTGCCTCCTGTCCCTGATCCTGCACTGCACCACTAGCACCAGTGGAATCCCCACCTCCAGACCCCGCCACTGTCGCTTGCACAGCCTCCTCCTCCACCAAACCCCCCACCAACCTGGATGACTCCGTGCCATCTTCCCCCGTTGGGCCCTGTGGGGTCCCAGCTGCCCCTTCTGCTGCCGAGGAGTCCAACTCCAACCTCTGCCTCTTGGACCTCCCCTCGGCAGCTGCGGCCTGGGACGCGGCACCGGACTCCTCACTCCCCGACGAGATCACAACCTGGGAGGGGATCCGGGCCTTGCGTCCCCGGCTGGTGGTGCGACCCCTGCCGCTGTGCTCCACAGCACCTTCTCCGCCCTCTTCATCAGTTGACGCTGCAGACAGGGAGAAAGAAAACACAGGCATCAGGGCACTGTAAAATGGACTCATACACACATGACAGTTATACATGAGTGGCATTGGTAAACCTCAGACATGGCATCACAATCCCCAACACACATGTCATTTCAACTTGCACACATGAGCCATACCACAGCCATAATGCAACAGCCAGCACCATCCATTCACATACAACAGCATGAGCAGCCAAAGGTCATCCACACATCACATGCAACATAGGGAGTACACTACACATGCACACACAACACCAAACTTGCATGCATGTGTACACCTCCGCCAACTGTCGCAGTGTTTTGATCGACATCCATGTCACACCTGACAATCATTCCTTCACATCCTGTGCCATGCAAGCCCACACACACAAGCACCATCCATGTGTCACACATGAGACCCCTCGCATGTGTCACCCTCACGGCCCTGTACACCCCCCCTACTTGGCCACATAAAAATACATGTTCAACCTGCACACTCCTGGCACACCACCACACGCACAGCTTACAATCAGTATGCATGTACACTTACCGCTCGACTCCAGACAGGTCTGCTTCTCAAGGACCTGGATGTGGAGCGCTGGGGATATGCGTTCCAGGACCCTCATCTGATCTTCCGACAAGTGGCCCCGGCGCCCCTTAGCATCCGCTGCCTTCAGGAGGCGCCGGGCCTTGTTGAGGGTCCTGGACCTGAAGTCCTCCCAGCGCTTCCTGACACGTTCGTAGTCGCGGACTGCCACCTCCTCCGCGTTGATGGCAGTCACAATGTCCATCCAGATCCGAGTCCGTCCTTCCTTGTCGGCGCGCAACCTTCCGAAGAGGGCATCATACTGCCCCAGGACATGCTCCACCAGGACACCAACTTCAGTGGCAGTGAAGCTGGTGCCCCTCTGCCTCCTTGGCCGGGGGTTGCCACTGGTGCCAGATGTTGCAGTGCCCGACATGGCAACCCCAGAGGCAGGAGTGGGTGGGCAACTGGGTTCTGGGGCTGGGCTGTGGGGCGATGGAAAATCAGTCGGGAGTCTTCGGTTCCAGCAGGGGTGGTCACAGCAACAGCACCCCTGGCTGATGTGCAGGCAGCAAACGGCAGGGCACGTGGACAGCAGGCAGTCAGGCAGCAGCAGATGGCAGGTGGGAGCGTGCTCAGGGCTCTGGGGGGCAGTAATTTGGCCTTCTGGGCAGGAGCGTGGTCTTCCGTGTGTGAACGTGTGGCCAGCTTGATACGGAGTGATTTGGCACGTGAAAATCCAACACGTCTGCGTGTAATTCGAGGAAAGGCCCTTAGCGCGTAAACGCGTCGCCAGCGTATGCGCGTCTATGAAGTCATGTGCACGTTGAATTGGGCACACGTTGGAAAATGTTGCGTGTGAAAAAAATGAAAGACACGTCCGAGTGTCAAAGCGTGTAATTGGTGGGAATGGGCCTAGCGCGTACACGCGGCAGTGACAAAGCGTGTAATTGGTGAAAATGGACCTACACGCAGAAGTGACAAAGCGTGTAATTGGTGAAAATGGACCTACACGCAGAAGTGACAAAGCGTGTAATTGGTGAAAATGGCCCTACACGCAGAAGTGACAAAGCGTGTAATTGGTGGAAATGGCCCTAGCGCGTACACGCAGCGTAAGTGACGCTGGACGTGTGGGCCTGCATAAAAGGTACGTGTAGAACACCATTTCCTTGTACGTGCTTTTCGTGGAGAGCGAGTGGGTAAATTCTGTACTTCTTGTCGTTTCACACGCGATTTACTTCACAGCATTTCAAGTTCGTACTCCCTGTTACCTCTGACAGCTTTTTCTTTTTTTTCTCTTTTACTGGTTTACCTGGGCCTGTTCCCTCAAACAGTGTTCCCTTCTACTGTTGTCCTGTCTCCTCAGACAGCGTACAAATCTTCTTTTGGCGGGGGTGTTGCCAACCAAACGCGCTCCTTTTTCACGCTCTTTTACCTGGCAGACGGTGAGTCACGCACGTATCTAACATCTGTGCTTGCCCCGTGTGTAGCCTACCCCTTCAGAGGTCATTCTAGGCTGCGTGTGACAGGCATACGTTCATTCTTGTGTTACTGGGTGCCACAGCGTAGTGCAGGTTTTTCTTTCTGCACACGTGGTCTAGGAGGGGTTGCGTGCACGTCATCTCCCTTTTTTGGGCCTCCTGTGCGTAGCGTGACCCGTCATCTTTCCCCAGGGGTTACATTCAGCCTTGCTAGAGCACTAGGGTACAATTACCATCTGGTACCCAACCCCTTTGACCCCCAATTGCCCAGGACAATAGTTTACAGCCACTCCCATACGCACATTAACATCAGTGCCATGGCTGGGAGGCGAGGATTCCGTAAGGGTGGCAAAGGTGAAAGAGCCACAAGTGGTGGCCGTGGTGGATCCGGTAGGGGACGTGGTCGTTACTTGCAGGGTGAGCCTGTCCCCCCATGTGTGGAGGACCAGTCAAGGGCACCCATAATCCCCCCCGTCCCGTTGAGGCTGATGTGGCTGACACCATCCATGCTCAGCCCTTGTTGGACCAGCCCATTGTGGCACCAGACCTGGCTGACTCCATGGCTGACTTCCAGGTCAGCAGGCCTATGACACGTGCGCTGGTGCACGTTGATGTCATCATGCCACGTGGATCTGGGGCAGCAAGGTCATCTGCTGCCCCAAGTAGGCAGGGCGGAGAGGCTGCAGGGGCAGCTGCGGCTCCATCCACCCCAGCTCTCACACACCCAGCCAGGACAGTGTCGGTCCTAGTCCATCCTGCTGACATTCCCCCTGACACCATTACACTTGAGCCAATGCCTGCACCAACTCCCATGCTGAGTGTGCAATCCCACACTCCTGATACAGAGTCCACCAGGGCTCCTGCCCCTAGTGTCCAGAGCAGCGCAGGACACTCAGGATCACCACCACCTTCCAAGCGGAAGAGGAAGAGTGCTCGTCCGGCACAGGCTGATGCCCCAGACACGGCTACACAGTCCGGCCCGTCGAGGAAGCCCAGCTTCACGGATGACGAACTGAATGCACTTGGCGAGTATGTGTCCGGACATGATAACGAGATGGTCATTGTTGCAGGATCCAAGACCACACCTGCACAACCCCAGGCACACTGGCAGACCGTTGTGGACATCGTAAGTGCCCTTGGAATCGTGAGGCGCACAGCCAATGATTGCTATAAGCTCTGGAATGACCTAAAGCGCAGGGCAAAGAATAAGCTGGCCTCAAGTCATGCCGCAACTCTAGTGACTGGAGGTGGGTCTCCAGTAGTGGAAATGGAACTCACTCCACATGAGTCAGTCGCTGGGACCTACGTCACGGAGGAACAGATCCAAGGCGTGGGAGATCTGCCTGATTACGAGGCATTGTCCGGTGAGTGCACATGCATGTGTGTGTCATCCATGTGCATGGTGTGTGTGTGAGGGCTTCTGTTTGTGTGCCAGGTGAGAGTGTGTGCGCCTGAGTCGTATGGGTCAGCCATGTGCTTCATGCAATACATCCTGCGCAGCTGCATTTGGCCATAGCAGTATCCCTTCTGCCAACAGTAGACATCTAGCCCAACAGCACGCCAGTTGCCCTTGAAGTGTCACCTTGCCACAACATTGTTGCTTATTTTTCTCTGTTCATTCAGGCAGATTGTTTGCATTCCACCACTTTTACTAGGCATTTCTCAGTCCTCTAGTCACATGTCTGACATGGCTATGGTAAAGTGGAGTGACTTTGTTACCTGGATATCATTTGTTCACACATGTCCCTGTGCAATTGGACCATTTTGGACTGGCAGCTCCAGGTGAAAAATCTGACCTGTTTGAATTAGAAAAGCTATTACATGCGGGAACTGGACTGAATGAATAGGTGCTGCCCTCCTCTCCATCTTCACTCAATAGCAATGGTACATGCCATCTGTGTGATGGCATGTGTGTTTCACCTGGCAATCACAGGCCAATGTGTGATGCCACTGCCAGGCAGCATGCAGAAAATGTGTTCATCTTCCATCTTGGTGTCATCAGTGTGTGCCATTTGCCTGCCCTTCATATGCAGTGAGGGTGCATGCATGGGAGGGTTTTAGTCATGTGGGACATGTGTCAATCAAGTACTGGTTCTCTTGCTTCTCAGCTCTCATTGTGTGCCATGGTGCTAATGCCTGTTTCCATTTATTTGTTTTTATGTCTTTGCAGGGGAAGACGTACCTGATACTGCTGGGGTTGTGGAGATGGTGCAGACCCAGGAGGGGTCCGAGGGCCGACCAACCACCAGTGAGGGACGTGGTGTGGTGGTGGGTGAGAACCCACAAGTGCTGCAGGTCGTGCTCTCAAGGGGTGTCTCTGGCTGCACCTCCCCCGAGCTGTACTCAGGTGTTGATTCGGATGATGAGACCTACGTGCCGTCGCAGGTGAGTGTTCCAGGGAGGGATTCTGTTCTGTCCCACCCACCTGTACCAGGGTCAGAACCCTCAATGGGGATGTCAGTGTTGGCAGCTACGCCTTTGGTGGTTACGGATGCAGGGTCACACTCCGCGACATCTGATCCTGTTCCTGGGCCAGCAGATCAGAGGGGGAATGCAGTCCTGCAGCCTCAGGCAGTGCCGGCACAGCAAGGAGCAGTTCGCCTTGCCCCAGACAGGTGTGGTGCCCGCCGACGTGGTGGCCGTACGCCACCTGGCAATACCGCATGGGAGCAATCCATTTACGGTATGGCAACCCAACAGGCAGCATCATCCGAGATGATGGCTCAGGCCATGGATAGGGTGGCCACTTCCATTGTCCCCCCTGAAAGGCTGATGGAGCAACTACAGCAGGCAACCGACTCCATCTGCCAGTCACACAGGGAGGACATGTTGGCGTCCAACAGGGACAGGCGGGCGGCACTGGCGACTCTGCAGGAGGCCATCTCCATAGAGTCCCAGGGCCACAGGGAAGCCCTGAGGCAGGAGCTCCTTCACCTCAGGACGACTCTTGTTGAGCTTGAGGCTTCAACACACCAAAGGACAGAACAGCAGCTGGAGCGTCTCACCCGTACGCTCTCAGCTGAGATGCAGGCAACGAGGGCGGAGGTCCGGGCATCCCGTGAGTTGTTGCATGGGGACCTCCGCACACTCATCCTCCAGAACAAGACCTACCACACCCGCATGCTTGCAGCCATGGAGGAGCAGACTAGGGCCTTGCGTGGGCTGCCTCCCATAGTGCAACCACCTCCGGATGCAGCTGCACAGGGTGATAATAGCGACAGCAGTGATACTCCCACAATAGGGTAGCCGTGTGGGCCATGAGCCCATGGAGGTGTTTTTTTTTCCCAGGATCCACACAGGTGGGTTTTGGTGTGCACCCTGTCCTCGGACCTCCTGGGTGGCCTCCCCAACCCCCCCGGGCCCATCAATGGCCATTTTTTATTTTTATTTTTTTTTATTTTTATTTTTATTTTTATTTTTATTTTTCCCAATTTTTTTGGGACAATTTGTTGCCTTCCGTGGTTCCTGTGGGCATACACTGCATTGTGGCTGGGCACATGCAGGCTTATCATGTATTTGGTTCAGATGCTTGGGTTTGAGTCACACACACCCCTCCTGCTTCCCGTTTCCATGGGCTTGCAAAGGGTGTGCCCAAGTGACATTGACGTACATGGTGACATTGGACTCCCACTACATGTGTGGGTAGTCTAGTCAATACTGTGTATACATTCCTAGTGCATATTGCTGTTGTGTTGTACACTGCATGTTGCATTGATGTGTAACTCATCATCTGTGTCTACCTCCCAATTTGCAGGTCCCTTCCTCATGTCTACACAAGGCCCTCTAGTTTGGAGATGGGGTCCATGTTGGCAGCAGTGCACCTACAACTCTACATGGCGCCAACACTGTACAGTTGGAAGTGGTGGGAGTGCAGGCATTTCCAGGTAGTGAGACTACTAATTTATTACATTTGTGATGTCATGTTAATGGTAGTACCTGCTCAAGTTTGTTGTTGGTCCTGCATTACTGTGAGCATTTCAGGTGTTGCAAGTTTCAATTAGGGACACTGTACATTGTGACACTTGTGTCATGTTGTGGGGATTACTTTGTTTACCTGCAAATAGCATGACATGGCAAGGTGTGTCGTGTGGCGGTGCTGGAGATGGGTTGGCTGACATGGCACTGTCCTCTTGTTGCATTTTGGAAGTGGGTATTCATTTTAGCTGCTTGAATGTGTTTCTTCACAAAACTGCATTGGTGGTGTCTGTGTGGGTAGGGATGCACACATTGTAACACTTCCAGGTGAACAATCTCAGGCTGATATGGTTTTCACGGTTGATTCTCCAGACATTCAGGATCAGTGTCAGGTTGAGTCATCATTGATTGTCAGATGGAATGTGCCAGGGCAGTGTGCACTCCACAGGGGTGTGATTTCTATGTGAAGTAATTAGCCACTAGCTGTGTACGGGCTGCCTCCCCCCGTGCCCTTTCCCCTCCCATGCGCAGCAGCTGTGCATGTGGTTGGGGATGTGGGGCCACCACCATGTCCACGGCCAGGCCCCGGCGTGTTGCAACGTTGTGCAGGACACATGCTGCCACTATGATCCTGCACACTACTGGGGGAGCGTATAACAGCTGCCCGCCAGAACGGTCAAGGGAGCGAAAGCGTGACTTTAGCACTCCGAATGTGCGCTCCACTATGCCCCGGGTTGTAATGTGGGCTATGTTATATCTTACCTCGGGTGGCGTGGTGGGGTTCCGAATTGGCGTCATCATGTGGGGGCTGAGAGGGTAGGCAATGTCCCCTGTGGAGGTGGTGATTGGTATCATTGGTGGGGTTGTGACCTTGCTCAGTATCTGACATGCATGCATGTGCAGTGGCATTCATACTCACCAAGCAGCCATGTATCGCCATGCCGCCCAGCTTCTAGGTCCCGGCTTAGGGTGGACATTCGGTAAATGAAGCTGTCGTGGGTGGACCCGGGATAGTTGGCATATACTGAGGTGATGATTCCCTTGGCATTACATACTACCTGCACGTTGATGGAATGCCAGTGCTTGCGGTTCCTATAGATGTGCTCTGATGCCCTGGGGGGACGTAGAGCCACATGGGTGCAGTCAATGGCACCTAGCACTTTGGGGAATCGTGCCACACCGTAAAAATCCAGGGCGGTAGCATGCCTTTCTGCAGGTGTTCTGGGCAGGTATATGTGCCTGCGGACTGATGGGCGTGCAGTGATGATGTTCAAGACCTGGTGTAGGCAGCGTGACTGGGTGGCCTGTGATACCCCACCCACTATGGCACTTGTCCGCTGAAATGATCCAGTGGCTAAGAAGTGCAGTACATTGAGGACCTTCTCCAGGGGGCTGAGTGCTTGGGAGCACAGGGTGGGTGATGTGAGGTCATCCTCCCACTCACTCACCAGGTCCAGTATTATGTGTGGTGGAAACCTGTACCTCCCATACACCTGGTCATCAGGCATCCCGAAAAGGCTGGTTCTGGGTGTGAATATTCTGGCCCTGACTATCCTCCTCCTCCTCCTTTGGTAGCCCACGGCCACTGCTGCTAGGAACGGTATGTTCATCCTGGGTCTGAGCTTGTTATTTTGTTAGCGCGCAAATTTATGCGTTGCGCGTGTTGTAGGCGAGCGTGTGACCCGCGCACCCCTGAAATCCAGTACCCAGTCCAATAGCGTGTGGAAATTCCCGCGCACCCCGGGATACAGGTGCGCTGACGTACTTGCGTGTGTAAGTGCCCGCGCACCCCTGAAATACACGTACATAGGCCAATCGCGTGTACGCGCACTTTTGTCCAATTACACGCGATGACACTCTGACGTGCTGTCCAATTACACGCGATGACACTCTGACATGCTGTCCAATTACACGCGATGACACTCTGACGTGCAGTCTTCCCACGTGTGCTCCGTCATCACGTGCTGTGTGGGAAACACCCGTGCGGGTCACGTCACAGACGCGCTTACGCGCTGAGGGCCTTTGGTTCAATAGAATCGCGTATGCGTGCTGACGCGCTTACGCGCTAAGGGCCTTTCCACGAATTTCACGCTGACGTGCAGGATTTTCACGTGCCAAATCACTCCGTATCAAGCTGGCCACGCGAAAACACACGGAAGACCACGCTCCTGCCCAGAAGGCCGAATTACTGCCCCCCAGTGCCCCGAGCAGCCTCCCACGTGCCATCTGCTGCTGCCTGCCTGCCTGCCTGCCTGCTGCCACCGTGCCCTGCCATTTGGTGCCTGCACATCAGCCATCTGCAGGGGTCCAGTTGCTGTGTCCACCCCTGCTGGAACTGAAAACTCCCGACTGGGATTACATCACTCCACAGCCCAGCCCCAGGACCCAGTTGCCCACCCACACCTGCCTCTGGGGTTGCCATGTCGGGCACTTCCACATCTGGCACCAGTGGCAACCCCAGGCCAGAGGGGCAGAGGGGCACCAGCTTCACTGCCACCGAAGTTGGTGTCCTGGTGGAGCATGTCCTGGGGCAGTATGATGCCCTCTTTGGATCGTCCCGCGCCAGCAAGGAAGGAAGGGAGAGGATCTGGGCCGACTGTGTGGTTGCCATCAACGCAGAGGGGGTTGCAACCCGCGACGTCCAGAAGATCAAGAAGCGCTGGGAGGACTTGAGGTCCAGGACCCTCGTGAAGGCCCGGCGCCTCCTGGAGGGGGGCCGGGGCGGCATGAGTTCCATCCAGATGAGGGTCCTGGAACGTGTACGCCCAGCGCTCCACGCCCAGATCCTTGAGAGGGAGACCTGTCTGGAGTTGAGCGGTAAGTGTCCAAGCATTGCTGTGTGAGACAGGGCATGTTGCGGTGTGCTGGTTCTCTGATACTTGCCTGTATGTGTGACATAGGCCATGTATGCATGTATGTGTGCAGGGACATCATGGTAATGCATGTGCGACCAGTGATGTGTCAACCACATGGTTGTTGCATGTGTTTAAATGCCACATGGGGAGCCCTATGCAGATTTTAAACATGAGAGCATGCCAGTCTCTGTTCCTGGACATGGGTGGGGGTGAGGGATGGGTGCTGATGCCAGGTACATATATGGTAGCCATGTCTGTGTGCCTGACCTGCGTGTCTGTGACTTGTGCATGCCATGGATGCATGACACATGTGTGTGACAATGCACAGATTCACTGATGCAGCCTAGTTACCCTTGTATCCGCTGTGTTTGGGGTGTATGGGGCCAGATGGATGTGACTGAGGTGAAGTGTGTGCATGTGATAGGCATGACCCATGATGCATGTGAGTTCCATATCATTGTATGTTTCAAGAGTCCATTGGACATGTATGGAAATGTCCATGGCATGCACCATGCCTGTTACTGTGTGTGTTTTGCCTGGACTGACCCATGTGTTGTGGAGGGACATGATGGAAGTGTACTTTGACAGTGGTACTCATCTGCTATTGCTTCCTGTCTAGGGGACCATTGTACAGTACCCTGATGCTTGTGTTCTTTGTCTCCCTCTACGCAGTGGCTAGTGAAGAAGAGGGCGGAGACGGCGCTGTGGAGCAAGGCGGTGGGGATGCCCCCACGGCTGCAGCGGAAGGGGTGGGTGAGCCCCCACAGGGGCCTGCTACGGTGGAAGACGGTGAGGAGCCATCCAGGTTGGTGGTTTCCACAGAGGAGGAGGAGGCTGCCACAGGGGCACACATGGGGCCTGGTGGGGGCATCCCTGCTGGTGCAAGTGGTGCAGTCCAGGGCCAGGGGCAGGAGCAGCACAGGTCACCGTGGAGGGGCCTGTGCATGTCGCTGTCCCTGACCCTGTGAGTGCACCACCATGCACCAGCAGGGATGCCCCGTCCCAGGCCCGTCCGCAGGTAGAGGGGATGTCCATGTCACCTGACTCCCCTCCACCTGCGGACGAGGGGACCCGTGTCCGTATGGAGAAGGTCCTGATTGGGGTTGCGATGCGCACGGGTGCAATCCGTGATGACGTGCGTGCTTCCCGGGAGGAGCACGCACATCATCACGAAGAGCACCATGCCGACGTGGCCCAATTGGGATCTTCCATGTTCGGGGGTTTCCTGCATGTGTCGGCCAATCTGGCGGCCCTCTCCTCCTCTGTGGAGGCTATACGCCGGTCGTTCTCCTTGCCGTCTTCCGGCCCCGATGCCACCAGGGCCCCCTGTGGACCTGCCCTGACCTATGCAGCCAGCTCGGTGGGGATCCCATCCCTGCCACAGTCGGGAGTCGGAGGTCAAGCAGGGGTGGACACCACAGCAACTGTACCCCAGCAGATGGAGGATGTGCCGGCATCATCAGGCAGGGCACGTGCACGACGGCGTCGGTGGATTCCATCAGCCTGGATGCCGTCGTGCTGGCAGAGGCAGTTGAGTCGGAGGCAGCAGCAGAGTCAATGTGGGACGCATCATGGCTCGGGGCCATCAACATCGGAGGGGCAGGCATCGGCCGGAGGGCAGGAGGACCCAGGACAGGAAGTGTCTTCTGTGTGGCTGCGGTTGGGCCAGCAGATAGGTGCGGAGCGGCGGCGGGCGGAAGAGGAGCGGCTCACGATGGTCAGGGCGGAGAACTCCATGCGGAGGGCCCTGAGGCGGGCCGAGTGCCTCGAGGCAATCCGCAGGGGGTTGGAGGAGCAGATGGCGTCGTCCCTGCGGACCCTCGGGGCCATGGAACAGGACCGCCTCCGGGACATAGACGAGGAGTTTGATGATGCCCTGGCATGGAACACTACGGAGTGAGCCGCTGGACTTGCCTGCCGCCTTTGTATATAGTTCTTTAGTTTTAGGTTTCATTTGTTTAATCTTATGATTTGGAGTCGACGGACACAGCTCCACTTTTTGTATATAGTTGCATTTTTGTTAGGGTTTTTTGTAGGTTTCCTTTGTTCAGTTGGGCTCATGGATCCTTGGATATTTTGTACATAGTTCTTCATTGGATTGTTTTATTTTTTAATTTTTTATTTCTTCTCCATGGAGCAATCGTGTTTGGATTTTTTTTTTTCTGTCGGATTGATTTCATTTTTAATGTGACTTTGAAGTACATTTTTTTGGGATTTGGCGTTTTTAATTTTTTCGGACGGACATGCACCTTTTCTTTTTTTCATTGGCATTGTAGTTTGTTTCATTTCATTTGCATTCATATTTTTTTAATACAATTTTGTTTTCATACTTCACTGTGTGGTATCATCTCATTGGTTTCATGCATGTCATGTTGGGTGTTTTCCAATTCATTTGCAACCATTGTGTGTGACAGACATGGGTTCATTTCCTTTATGTACGTTGGGGGTGTAACATGTAATTTCCATTTCCATGTGGGTGAATGGGTTACTTGGTAGGGCCTTTTGGCTGTGGAGGCTGACCATTACGCACATGGTTGGTGATTGTGAGGACCTGGGTGCAGGGGGACATGGGTGGGGGCCTGGTGGAGGGTGCCCCTGGTGGCTGGGGGGTGGGGGTGGTGGGAGACATGAGTGTGGGCCTGGTGGAGGCTGCCCCTGGTGGCTGGGGGGTGGGGGTGGTGGGAGACATGAGTGGGGGCCTGGTGGAAGGTGCCCCTGGATGCTGGGGGGTGGGGGTGGTGGGAGACATGGGTGGGGGCCTGGTGGAGGCTGCCCCTGCACTGCTGGGGGGTGGGGGTGGTGGGAGACATGGGTGGGGGCCTGGTGGAGGCTGCCCCTGCACTGCTGGGGGGTGGGGGTGGTGGGAGACATGGGTGGGGGCCTGGTGGAGGCTGCCCCTGCACTGCTGGGGGTGGGGGTGGTGGGAGACATGAGTGGGGGCCTGGTGGAGGGAGCCCCTGCACTGCTGGGGGGTGGGGGTGGTGGGAGACATGGGTGGGGGCCTGGTGGAGGGTGCCCCTGGATGCTGGGGGGTGGGGGTGGTGGGAGACATGAGTGGGGGCCTGGTGGAGGCTGCCCCTGGTGGCTGGGGGTGGGGGTGGTGGGAGACATGGGTGGGGGCCTGGTGGAGGGTGCCCCTGGATGCTGGTGGGTGGGGGTGTTGGGAGACATGGGTGGGGGCCTGGTGGAGGCTGTCCCTGCACTGCTGGGGGGTGGGGGTGGTGGGAGACATGAGTGGGGGCCTGGTGTAGGCTGCCCCTGGTGGCTGGGGGGTGGGGGTGGTGGGAGACATGGGTAGGGGCCTGGTGGAGGGTGCCCCTGCACTGCTGGGGGGTGGGGGTGATAGGGGACATGAGTGGGGGCCTGGTGGAGGCTGCCCCTGCACTGCTGGGGGGTGGGGGTGGTGGGAGACATGAGTGGGGGCCTGGTGGAGGGTGCCTCTGGATGCTGGGGGGTGGGGGTGGTGGGAGACATGGGTGGGGGCCTGGTGGAGGCTGCCCCTGCACTGCTGGGGGGTGTGGGTGGTGGGAGACATGAGTGGGGCCCTGGTGTAGGCTGCCCCTGGTGGCTGGGGGGTGGGGGTGGTGGGAGACATGGGTGGGGGCCTGGTGGAGGGTGCCCCTGCACTGCTGGGGGGTGGGGGTGATAGGGGACATGAGTGGGGGCCTGGTGGAGGCTGCCCCTGCACTGCTGGGGGGTGGGGGTGGTGGGAGACATGAGTGGGGGCCTGGTGGAGGGTGCCCCTGCACTGCTGGGGGGTGGGGGTGGTGGGAGACATGGGTGGGGGCCTGGTGGAGGCTGCCCCTGGTGGCTGGGGGTGGGGGTGGTGGGAGACATGGGTGGGGGCCTGGTGGAGGGTGCCTCTGGATGCTGGGGGGTGGGGGTGGTGGGAGACATGGGTGGGGGCCTGGTGGAGGCTGCCCCTGCACTGCTGGGGGGTGGGGGTGGTGGGAGACATGAGTGGGGGCCTGGTGTAGGCTGCCCCTGGTGGCTGGGGTGTGGGGGTGGTGGGAGACATGGGTGGGGGCCTGGTGGAGGGTGCCCCTGCACTGCTGGGGGGTGGGGGTGATAGGGGACATGAGTGGGGGCCTGGTGGAGGCTGCCCCTGCACTGCTGGGGGGTGGGGGTGGTGGGAGACATGAGTGGGGGCCTGGTGGAGGGTGCCCCTGCACTGCTGGGGGGTGGGGGTGGTGGGAGTCATGGGTGGGGGCCTGGTGGAGGCTGCCCCTGGTGGCTGGGGGGTGGGGGTGGTGGGAGACATGAGTGGGGGCCTGGTGGAGGGTGCCCCTGGATGCTGGGGGGTGGGGGTGGTGGGAGACATGAGTGGGGGCCTTGTGGAGGGTGCCCCTGCACTGCTGGGGGGTGGGGGTGATAGGGGACATGGGTGGGGGCCTGGTGGAGGGTGCCCCTGCACTGCTGGGGGGTGGGGGTGGTGGGAGACATGAGTGGGGGCCTGGTGGAGGGTGCCCCTGCACTGCTGGGGGGTGGGGGTGATAGGGGACATGGGTGGGGGCCTGGTGGAGGGTGCCCCTGCACTGCTGGGGGGTGGGGGTGGTGGGAGACATGAGTGGGGGCCTGGTGGAGGCTGCCCCTGGTGGCTGGGTGGTGGGGGTGGTGGGAGACATGGGTGGGGGCCTGGTGGAGGGTGCCCCTGGTGGCTGGGGGGTGGGGGTGGTGGGAGACATGAGTGGGGGCCTGGTGGAGGCTGCCCCTGGTGGCTGGGGGGTGGGGGTGGTGGGAGACATGAGTGGGGGCCTGGTGGAGGGTGCCCCTGGATGCTGGGGGGTGGGGGTGCTGGGTGACATGAGCAGGTGTGCAGGGTAGTCCCCTGTGGTGTGTGCTGCCTGCAGGGGCCGTGGAGGGTGTACAGGGAATACCTGGGAGCACACAGCCAAATCGCGTGTAGAATTTCCCGCGTACCCCTGTCATACACGTGCCCAGCCAAATCGCGTGTGGAACTTCCCACGCACCCCTGAAATCCACATATCCGGCCAAATCGCGTGTGGAACTTCCCGCGCACCCCTGAAATCCACATACACGGCCAAATCGCGTGTGGAACTTCCCGCGCACCCCTGAAATCCACGTACCCTGACAAATCGCGTGTGGAACTTTCCGCGCACCCCTGAAATCCACGTACCCGGCCAAATCGCGTGTGGAACTTCCTGCGCACCCCTGAAATCCACGTACACGGCCAAATCGCGTGTGGAACTTCCCGCGCACCCCTGAAATCCACGTACCCTGACAAATCGCGTGTGGAACTTCCCGCGCACCCCTGAAATCCACGTTCACGGCCAAATTGCGTGTGGAACTTCCCGCGCACCCCTGAAATCCACATACCCTGACAAATCGCGTGTGGAACTTCCCGCGCACCCCTGAAATCCACGTACATGGCCAAATCGCGTGTGGAACTTCCCGCGCACCCCTGAAATCCACGTACCCTGACAAATCGCGTATGGAACTTCCCGCGCACCCCTGCAATCCACGTACCCTGACAAATCGCGTGTGGTACTTCCCGCGCACCCCTGAAATCCACGTACCCGGCCAAATCGCGTGTGGAACTTCCCGCGCACCCCTGAAATCCACGTACCCTGACAAATCGCGTGTGGAACTTCCCGCGCACCCCTGCAATCCACGTACCCTGACAAATCGCGTGTGGAACTTCCTGCGCACCCCTGAAATCCACGTACCCTGACAAATCGCGTGTGGAACTTCCCGCGCACCCCTGAAATCCACGTACCCTGACAAATCGCGTGTGAGACTTCCCGCGCACCCTGGTATACACGCACACGTATTTTTTGTCAGCGCGTGTCCGTGTTTGTGGGTACCCCTTTGCACGTCATTTGTCCTGGAGGGCCACAGTATAGGACATTCATCATGGCTGTATATAGGTGCTATTTGTTGGCGCACCTTTTGGCGCACATTTCTTACAGGCGCAGAGACGCTACCGCCTGCTTTCTTGTGGCGGTCGTGTTTGTGCCTGTGCGCTTTTTTGCCCTATTCTATTCCATGAATACGTGTTGTAGGCGAGCGTGTGGGCGTTCCGCACCCTTGTAGCCTGTACTTCCCCCGTGACGCCCACATTTTGGCAAGTTGTTCCCCATTCCGAGTGTTACGCCCCGTGTTCCGCCTACTTTTGTTGCGTGCGCCACGCTATGTGCGATTTTCGCTGTGGCCTGTGCGATTTTCGCTGTGACTTGGCGCACGCAGTTAGATGGCCTGAGTGCCAACGTGCGCCGCGCACTTTTTTATCGCACATCCGATGGTTTTCTCGCGCACGGCCTTCCATGAATCGATGTGCGCTGCTTTTCGTGCGATTTTCGCACTTGCACTGCGATTTTCGCTATTCCACTTCGATTCGCACGTTTTTGGCCACTTGCGCCGCGCTAATTATTCCATGAATCGGCCTGCTAGTCTTGACCGCCGCGATCGCTACCCTGATTGGTCTGGCTTGTCCAGAGGTTACCCTGTTCCAAGTAATTAGGTTGGCCTTCTGAACTTCTGCACCGCCAGGACAGAGTTCAGAAATCCGTCTTAACAGTGAGAGGGATAGAAAGGGGAAGGTCTGAAGAGATCAGAGCATCCACAGTGTGCCCTGCAGAGGGAGTCAGGCCAGAGGGGAGAAAAGAGAGAGAGAGAGAGTTGCAGAGGTTGCAAAAGAGTCCAGAGGAAGGACAGGAAGCATCCACGTGGATGTTAAAGTCTTCTGGAAGGAGGAGTTGAGTGGTCGAGACGAGGAGGGAAGGGGAGAGGTCCGCCCACTGAGAGAGGAAGGAGGAGGTCTGACCAAGTGGCTGATAGATGATAGCCACAGTAAGGGAATGGCCAGGAGAGAGAGACCCTGCAGAGGAGGCATTAGAAAGAGGAGAAGGACTAGAATAGAAGTTTTAAGATAATAGCACATTTTGACATCATTTATGACATGTTTCGAATATAAAAATGTGTTGTTCCTGCTACCATTTGAGACTGTATTTCATGTGCTCTTGGTATTTTTTTTTTTTTTTAATAATCAATATGGGCTTACTCGTGCACCTGGAGTTACTGTGATTATTGATTTTTATTTTCATTTATCAGCATATTTGGGCCTCTAACAGGAGAATTCTCCTCCCTTCTCTTGTTAAATTCGGGGGACACAAAGTCATCCATTATCACCAACTTTGTTTGTGCTATCACTTGAACGATTATTATAATTGATAAGAAAAGAGGTGCATATTCTTGTAATTTGTTATGGTAAATATGAAATGAAATGTGCTGCATATGCAGATGATATATTCATTTTTAGGAAAAACCGTAGTACAAATCTGCCGATTTTATTAAACACTTTAAACCTATTTTCCTTGATGAAAGGCTATACATTAAATAAAGATAAATACAAAATGTTGCTACTAATTTCTTTCTGTTTTAGACATGAAATAGATGCCTTTGGTCCGAAATGGTGTCAAAGTGCAATAATGAATTAGTTAAACTTAACATTAATGTATTATTAACAAGACTTAGAGATTCAGTGGCCTCCTGACCACTGTTTTTGACTTGCTGTGGTCGATTTGAAACCATCAAAATGATGTTATCAAATGTTTACAAATGATTACTGTTCCCTTGCCTTCATCATTATCATTATCTAAATCAATCAACTTGATCCTCCTAAATGTTTAATGGGCTATTAAGAAAAAAGGGAACTGCTCTCAGTAAATTGAAAAATAATTATGAGAGTGGTGAGATTAGCATAATGCGTTTATATTGAAATAAGCACAAAGGTGGTTTCTTCCGGAGACTTTGATGATCTCCTATATGGTTTTTAGTAGCAAAGGAGATAGTACATGCTTTTTCTGTTAGATATATGGTTTATATCTTCAGCAAAACCATGAATAGATTCTCTAAATCAATTCATATAACTACAGGGGTACTCAGGGATATTTTCTATTTATACTTGCTGATACACCAGCATGTCAATTCATACCTTATTTAACGTGTAATAAAAAGATTTCAATACATAGAAAATCTATCCTCTGGAAATCTTGGCTCGACAAAGGATCAATTGTTTTCGGGTATGAGTATTTTATCATTTGATGCATTTAGAGTTACGTTTTCATTAATTAATTCTGATATAATCCAGTATAATAAATTGATTAACCCATGAATTAATAACTTGAATTCTTTTACAGAAAACAAAGTTGTTCCAGATGAGTCTAGATTACAGTGTATATCATCCATATCCACGTGCAGAGCCTCAAATCTCTGCAGGATAATATTTAAGAATAGAGTTCCAGGTACAATGTGGTGCACAATTAGAAGAGTAAGCTTGTGATTCTATATGGAGGAAAATTAAAGTTATTTCAACCTTGGTTAATATATCTCAAGCTCTATTCCATTTTAACCATAGAGATATAGTAACCCACTGAAATTATTTAAAGCTAAAGTTGTAAACAATAGCAATTGTGGGTCTTGTAATACCGATATTGGGCCATTTAAACACATGCTTTTGAGTGTACAAATTTTGATACATCTTGGTCGCAGGTTTGGGATTATCCTGAACGCATACTCAAAGTAAATGTCCCTCTATCCTTCAATAATATTCTATTAGGAAGTTTGGCTTTCAACTTAATGGACATTAACTGCACATACATACATAAAGTTAATGCCTACATTTTTTGTTATTGGGGGGCTTGTGTTATAATAAGGCAGAGATACATTTAAAGAAAGCAATGAAACACAAGCTACCCCTGTGCGAATTTTCACAATTTATGTGGACATTTGTTTTGTTTTGTTTATGTCCACATAAATTGTGAAAATTCGCAGGAGACAGGGGTAGCTTGTGTTTCATTGCTTTCTTTAAACATTAACTGCACATTCATCATTTATTATTATTTTTTTTATAGTAATAGCTTTTAGGGTGATAACCTCTAATTGAAAACATTTTCAGAATATTTCCATTGGAGGTTGGGGAATCAATATATGCAACATTCAAAGATCGAGAAATGTTTAGCCAGTGCACCTTCATTGTAGGCAAGTTTGAAATGAAATTGGCACTTATTTAATAATTATTAATCCTCTCTCAACTGAACTGTCCATAATCTGTAAATTAGTCTTGGTTGAGATACTTGAAGCAATATAGACATTCATGCTCCTCACAGATGAATGTATGTAATACTTGCAATGTGCATTGTGCTTTGCACTTTCCCCTTGTGCGCTTCCCTTCTCCTGTGCCCCGTGTTGTGTGTCTGTTCTGTTTGTTTTGCTTTATTGAGTAACTATACATTTTCGGAGGTCTTTCATTTGAGAGCCGAGAACCTGACAATTGACATTATTTCACAGTTATTGCTGAAAACTTGGGGAACTGCAGTTATTTGAGTTATTTGAGTTATTATTTATTTGTTAAGGTTCTAAGTCTTTTAGACTACTTTAGTTTTTAATAGGATATAATTATGTATGCCTCTAGTTTGTTCGATACCATTTAATTTATTAAATTGTTTCTATTTTATTAATTTAAGGAATTCTAATTTGTATATTAATGAATTATGATTTGTTTTGATCCTTTAAACTCAATAAAATAGGTATAAAAAAAGAACCATTCTCACCTACTCAATGTGTTGTGTGTTAACCATTAAAAGGAGACTCATACATGATCCTGAAGAAGTGTATAAAAGTACGATAAAAAATAATTAATGAATTAATAGCAGCACTAGGGCAGAGTTACGATGCAGAAGATGCATTCAGGGGCTCTAATTACAAGGCACTAAAAAGACATTCTTTGCAGAGATAAATGGATCACAGATTTTAGTAAAAATACTACATACATCCAAATGAAAACATTGATCGAGAGAAAATTTAACAAGAGGGATTGGTGCAACAACTTTGCCCACCTCTCGAAACTAAAGGGATACGAAGCAGTGTCTTGCATGGTACATCGCTACAGGAGGACTCAGCCTTACCTGTTATTATGCCGAGACCCCACAGTAAAACCATTTTTGGTGAAGCTCCGCACCCCTGTACTGTCTGTTTTAGGATCTCTGCTGGGTTTATCTGCAGAGGAAAGGCATTGTCATATTTGTGGGCTCACAGGAAAAATGTAAACTGACAGGCATGTGCTCACACAATGTATCAAAGTAGGCCCTCTATATGTGTGCAACCATGGTAGTTTTGGCATAGTTACGGGGGAATCCTATCAGATTCCTTTTGGGATTATTGTTTGAATGTGGACACCATCTCTGCACAAATTGCTTTGTACTGGGTATGGCTGCACGTTAAAACTTTCTTGGATGTCTGATCTGGTGATTGTATTCTCTCAACTTACTTATTCTAAAGGAGCAATTCTAACAGTAGGCTTGCTAGCCTGAGAGTACTGGTGTGCTAGCCCTTTGATAGAAGTAAGCACAAGTGGACGTTGTGTCAAATTAATCCATCTACTGAGGTATTGAAGAATTGATTTGAAACATTGGCATCTGTGTTTGCCAGGTGAGATAGCTGGGATGGTCGGTTAGAGATGCTTTTGTCTGGTATGTAACTTACCCATGCCATTGTATGTTATCGGCAGGTTGGAACGGGTTTGGAATGAATTAATTCTTAGTACGTTCTTAGCATGTTATGACATTATGAAAGAAAACCCACAATACTTTTAAAATGTCATATTATGACTTACAAATGTTATAGATGTATGGCCCTTGTGGATTAATTTGATTGAACCTAATTTGAACACTGAATGAACTGTACCATTGTCATTTGTTTTCTGTTGTTGCTAAATTAATTTTTAGTTTATACTAATATTATTTCTCATTTTATTTTATCTGGTATTATGTCTTGTTTTGCCTTCATCTTGCTTTGTTTTGTTTTGTTTTGTTTTGTTTTTGTTGACTTGTATTGATCTTCCCTTCATTTGTGTAGGGTTCTAAGTGAACTAAATCACAATAAAGAATTATTATGAAATGGAGTTAAACCACTTTGTGAAACACGTGTTTGCCAGTGAGTTTTGTTTGACAAAGTAATTGTAGTATCCTATAGGAAATGTATTTTTCCTTGGGAGAGGTAAAATCTAAACTACATGTAACCTTTTTGTTTTCTTGCATACTGTTGCTAAACTTAGAAAAATAAAACAAAAACAAATGTATAATTAAAAGTGCAAAGTACAATTAATTTTCGCTAACAATAGTGCATGGATAGACTGCATTTAATCATCTAAGTATTTGATTTCTCATGCAACCGGTCAATGATTAAAAAAAAAATAGAACAATGAACTTCCAGCATTAGACCTGACTGAAAAATAATAAATAATTCTAATGACATGCCTGATAATGCAGTGCTGCAAAGTAGCCCTGGGAGTTACTATAAGCCACATCCTCATCAATGCAGGAGGGACCTGAGATGGCAGCCGGATCACTGGTGAGATGAGTGGCGTCAGAGGAATAATTTGCCTAGTAAATCTCCCGGCGACACTGACAAATGTAATTTCGGTTTTCAGTGGTCCCAAGGCATGGCCCTTGCTCCTCGCTGCTTGCCTCAACCACTTACCACTCCTTTCCAAATTGGAGAAGACCACATATCACTCATCTTGGACAGTCATTTTTGGTGGGAGGTCAAGGTGCTGCCACCACCAGGATCATGAGGTCTTTGTTCCCTGTGCCAGTCTCGCCAGGGACACCTCTGCCTGACTGTCAAGGGTGCAATTGCAGGTGCAGGGCGAGGCCGCACTCCTCTGCCTCTTCCTCATTGTCCTCCTCCTCCAGCACGATATCTTACTCAGTCTCCTCTTCCTCTACTTCTGGAAGGTCTTGTGTGTGCTGGACCAGGCCCTACACTCCCCCCTGAGGTTCCATTCTCACATCACACACTTCAAGGACCTCCCTCATTTGTGACCTCACCTTGCTGGGCCAAGACCATTTCCTCCCTTGCTTCACTAGCAACCACTCAGACAGGAATTGTCTCTGAAAACAACCCCAGGGTGCTTGCAGAAAGTTCCACTGCCTGCCACATGAGGAAGATGCTCGCATTATCCTCCTGCACTGCCACCTGCATCATGCCCTGCTGCTCCACCACAGATCCTGATTCCCCTGCTCAGTGCGCAAGAGCTCTTGCAACACAGGCTCCACCTCCTCTGCCTTTATGGTGGCCGCCACCACAGGATCTGCCCCCCTGCCCCCATGCTCAAAAGGGCCTCTGCTTGGCCCTGCTTCCATAGACAAGGCCTCCATGTATGACCCTGCTTTCTCTTCCACTACTGCTGCTTTTCAGGGGGACATCTCCAATTCCCAAATCTCTAATGTAAACTCTGTAGCCCAGAGATGCTGCATGGCCAATGCCCATTAGAAGGTGCCAACAAACATCATTAGATTTCCACCACCATCAATCATCGGGGAATCCCCCCTCCTCTTGAAACCAGAAACACAGCACATTGTCCCCTATTATCAGTTCATTCTCGTCCTAAGGGTGCACGCATTTAATTCCCCTCAATATTCTCACCTTCAAATATAACTAAAAAATATAGGATAACCTCAAACCTAGAAACCAGAGAAAGCAAACCAACCAAAGAAAGAAAAAACTCGAGAACAGTATTGAAGGAACAACACACAACGTAAAAGAAAACTACAATACTACCAAACATCTTGTACACACTCCAAGAATGTTGAACCAAATCAAATTCTTGGGGAAACATCAGTAACAAACACACGGGGGGCTGTTAAAGGTTGAACAACATACATTTTCTTTTTTGTGTTTTTTTGGCCAAGGAGTAAATTAGAAAAACACTAACCAGACACTAACCAGTCATAGGGGTACAAAAGCAACAAACTGAAAGCATAAACTATTCAAAAAACACAAAGCTACACAAAATACAATAAATGCTCTCAAAACGTCTGTGATCCTGCCTGGTGCCACTCCTTCTCTCATGGTCTAACAAAATCCCACAAAGGACCAGCCATTTTGCTGGGTCACTTATGGAGCAGCAAACTTCCTTTACAAGGTTTTAGATCTCAGATTGGCTGAATGAACCTGATGAGTTAACCCGAGATTTGACCTTAAACTCAATGCCCTAAGGAGAGCCATTAATCAGTGAAAGACTTGGGAACCCACAGCAACTTTCCACCTGGCAGTTAACCTCATGAACAAGCTGCCAGTACACTTACTAGATCAGAAGCATCTCCCTTAATAGAGTCTAATGAGCACCATTTTAGGAGGTTTGTCAATAATGACTATCTTATCTATTGTGGATGATACAGAATTGTCTTTGCAGATGCAATGCTGTATGCACTCGCCCTTGATGTGCTAGCAGTAGATGAGACAGATGAGGGTCATTTCACATGTGTTTGTGTTCCCTTCTGTTTGATATGCTATCAGTGTGTGAAAAAGATGTTGAATGTTCATTTTAGACATACTACCATGTTTGTGTGTTCTCCTCTTCTCTTTGATGTTCTAGAGATGGATGATATTGGTGATTTGTGGATGATAAACAGTCTTTTATTACATTTTTTAACATTCTTATTGCATAAATGCATCCATGAAACTTCAAAAAACTTGACGTACATGTTCAGTTTTAGTCTGATCAGTAACTTGCAAATTGCTTGAACTTTCATGAATGATGAGATCATGAATGAATTAGTGAAATGTGCAAAAACAGGAGAGGGACACTGACTTAGATATTCAAGGTTGTACATGATTTCATAATCACTTTGAGGCTCATGCAGAAGTCACTTTGAGGCTCGTGTTCAATTGAGCTGCAATGTCAATGGAAGGTGTAAAAGCCCTGTGCAAGGCTTTTATGCCTTCCATTGTCACCAGGGCTCCTTTTCGTTCATTTGTATGGCGGATAGGAGGGTGGAATGTAACTTGCTTTCCAGCCACTTCTCTTCCTCTCCACCACACCAATGCTCCAGCATTTGCATCAGCATGGATTTTCATGCTGGAGATCACCATGGGGTGCACCAGCTTCATGCACCATCATAAAGGAGGCAGACCCCATAGGGATCCATTGGGCACGCTCCCTGGCACGCGATCATGGTAAGAAACGTGTACATTTGATATGAAACATTCCGCAACATGCGGGTTTCAATTCAATTGAGAACCCTGCTTACCATGTGACCATGGTAAGCAGGGTTCCCAGTTGGAATTAAGCTCTCCCTGACATGCAAGCTTTTTGGGGAGGATATCATTTCAATTATGAGCACTGTTTGCCCTGCGAGCATGTGAAGCAGTGCTCACAGTAAAAAGCAAATGCTGACTGGCATCTCAGCGTTCACTCACTTTGCACTGTAGAGTGCAACTGTCAAGGGCAAAAGGTGGAGTACATGTTTGTATGCCGCCTTTTGCCCTTTACATTTGCGCCCTGCAGTGCAAGTGATGAACATTGGGCAGCGGGGATCCGGCTACGTCTGAGCGCAAACATACCAGGTCCTCACCGTCATATTACGCTCCGTAGCAACATGAGCTCCTTTGTGGTACGTTACTTCATGGTAGGCTACTTTATTTGTTTTTTTTGTTTTAATGAGGGCCCTCCTGGCCCTTTCCTCTCTTCCAAACCACACCAATGATCTTCACCACCACTTTATACCATCTACCCATGTACATACACGTTTGTAATTTACCCCCACAAAGTGACCTAGCATGAAGTAACTTAACACAAAGCGATTTCTATGAATGACATCATGGTACACGTATATTTGGTGGAGAGCATCCCAAGTTGACTGGCATGGGTCACAGCAATGGCGCCCTATCTTGCTTGCTCCCACTCCTGTATTTCTGCAAAGTCGTTCAGCATTGGATTAGTGAAATGCTATCCACGCCAATCCAGAATATCACAGGTCCATTTACTATTCGAGCACAGTAGAACAGGTTTAAGATGGGTAAAAGGACATCCAAGCCAAACTGGAATGTGGAAAAAGCCAACCATGCCTGGCGCATGTTTCACTATCATTAGAGCTTATTGGAGGAGAATAGTTTGAACGGGCATAAGGGAGCACACAGTACACACGAAAACGAAATGCTCAGAAACATAGGAAGATGCTTATAATAGACAGAAAGAGGTAAACAACTCTGGGTAGGTAGGTTCCCAAATTAGGTGGGAAACATCCCAAGTGCAACGCTTCAGCCACACCAGTGGCACCCAATCGTGCTTCCTCGCATGCCTGTCTTCTGGCAAAAACTTTAACCATTGGATTAGTGCAACAGTATGAACAGCAAGCCAGAATAAAACACAATAGACAAGAGTGACAAACCCTGAGGCAATATTCATGTTGTGACTGGTGATGATGACGACATCCAATTAGAAAACCAGCATATGAGCGAGGGAGAACTTTGACACAGAGCAATAGCCGAAATCAGCAGATTGTGTGAGTAGCCACTAGGGGTAGTTCTTACATCCTGGCCTGTAGCACTTTCCCTATATACGCTAGGGAACAGAGCCCAACAGAAGCAGCCATCACAACAACAGACTCCCAGGAAAACTTCAAACTCTGATAGGAATGGAAATAGCAAGAGACCTTTTTGGGGCTAAGCGTAAACATGTTGCCAGCCTTTCCCTACAATTGACCTCTACAAAAAAACGGCATTATATGTGTTTATTTGTTGTGATACGTATACAGTGCACACAAAAAAATAATAATGAAGTGCTAGCCGCAGGATAAAGGAAGGAGCGGAGAGGAGAGGGGGGACACGAATCAAGGAGGGGTAAAGAAGGTGAGACAGATGTACAGGTCTGTGGTTTTACAGATAATGGGCCTCATTACAGCCCTGGATGTAACATGCTGCTTTTTGCGGCATGGCTACCCCCATTCCGGGTTCGGGTCCGGGTTCCCTGAATGGGGAAATACCGGGCCATTCCGACCTTGGAGGGCCCGGTATTTCCCCATTCAGGGAACCTGGATCCGGTACATCCCCATTTCCATTTCAGCCCCCATAGGGCTAAATGGGAATTGGGATGATGCTAACAATGGGCCTGTTAATACCGTGCCCTTTGTTAGCATCCTGGTCTGCTCGCGGGACCCGCTAAGGACGCCAGGTTTTACCAGGCGTCCTTAGCGGGTCCCGCAAGCAGACCTCGTAATGAGGCGGTCGGTGGTTAACGGGGCCGGCAGCTCTACCGGCCCCGTTAACCCCCTACCGCCAGGGTCGTAACGAGGCCCAATATCTTCCTCCATGATTCATCTGGATTAGAGTCCAGCAGCAGAGGTTTATCAGATTAGCCAATTAGAGAAAGGGAGGAGTACGGAAAAAGAAGGAGAAGGGGCATTTTTTAAGACAGGAAATAGAGGCAATGGTCAATGGGCGAAATGGAGGCAAGTCCGGCAAACCCAGAGTACAGCAGTTGTTATTTTTAGTCAATGGCAGAGCTGGATAGTGCAGCTTGGAAGCCAGGAAACTACAGTTCCTGCGGACAGGACAGGGAGAGGAAAATATATCCAGTGTCAGGGGAGCAGGAGAGACAGAACATGAATCATACAGTTGCATGGGAAGTACACATTCATGGGAAGTCCAGGAAGGTGAGGAGACAAGAAAAGGCAGAGAAGTTGGTTGAAGATGGCCTCTTATGTGGAAAAATGAAACTGCATTTCTAGTAAGATCCCTGGTTGAGAGCGGGGCTCAATGCAGTCATCAACACTTACAAACTGCCAAAACCAGACATAGAAGAGCAGGCTAGGGAGATGATTGACCAAGCTTTCACAACAATGAGCTGCATACATGTTGACACAGTGGACCCGTGGTGGATGGGACACCAGAGACTGTGTCAGGCAGCCAGCAGGAGAACATCAAAGGCATCCATATTGCAGCATTGTACAAGAGAGTATGTCTCAGAGCATCCATGTGCAGACTGCCACCAGTAGGTGGAAGTAGTGGAGGAGATCCCAAGGCTGAAATAGAAGTTGGCCTGTGGGGCAATCAAGGAAACACCAAGGATGCAGGATGAGGTAGGTAGGAGCTCGGAGAAGGCCAGTTAGTTCATTTGCAGAGTGTCAGGGAAACCAGTGGAGTAAAAAGCAGACACCTAGGTTAAAGGAGGGCAAGAAAAAATAAGGGGGAGAGTTGTAGAGAGGAGGATGAGTATGGGAGAGAACAAACGGAGGAACGAGAGACTCACTGTGCCGCCATCTTGCAGCAACTTGTATCATGTAATATCTGCATGATTAATGGTTACGGCTTTCATATAGCACACAAATAATATGTGATGTTGGTGTAACCTAAGTGTGAAATAACCAATAAAAGTATGGACTGCAACTTCCCTGCAATAGAAATAAATGGTAAACTCCTGTATTGCTGTCCATCACTTCTCAACTAAAACATCATCAAATGCTCAGCAGAACCTTAGTGAAGAGTGTGGCAAAGTCGCCTTTATGTCGGGATATCGAATGGCCCATGGGGGCCAGGTGCCTCCTTGAGTTCATGGATTGAAGGCCTGGCTTAGTATAGATAGAATCCCCTGTTTGCCATCGCTTAGTTCCCATCACTAGGTAGGGGACTGTCACAATCAACCATCCTGCATAATACCTGGGGGTCCTTATAGAGGGCCAGGCCCCATTTTTGCTCATATCATTTCCCTCACATTCCTCAAACATCCGAAATGTGCCAGATGATCTCCCTTTCTGGGAACTCCTATGTGGCAGGTACTGCGAAGGATTGCCCTCTGGAATGGGTAGGGAAGCCAAAGCTTTTTTTGAAAAAATAATACAATGATGAAGGTAATTCCACCTCTGAAAGGATGACCTGCTGATCAGACCCCCCTTTCATAAGCTACATACCAAAAACATAATGAACACCTGGGTCCTGCTTCATCAGTCTCGTGGTCTCCAATGGCATAGAGCGAGTTCAGAGGTCACAGGTGCCCCATTTGACAGCTTCTGTGACAACAAAGTCACTGCAGTACAGGGGCTGCATGAAAATCTGCACCTCAGTCCGTACAACATGTTATTATGATAACCTACCAATCTAGTGGAAGGGTAACCTGAAAATATAAGACAAACCTAGGTTGTGGTATGGCAGTTGGTAGGTTACATAATTATTAAAAGCAAGACCTGATTTTTATAATACTCATCTCAACCCTGTGGCCTTATGAGCCATGCACAGGCTGTCATGTATTCTAGTCAGACTGCTGTCTCTGCTCACCAGAAGGACAAAATACAGGTAAGACTGAACCTCTCTTTGATCCTTTGTGAGGTCTGGTAACACCTGTTTTTATCAGGACAGCCCGCAACAGGAGCTGTCCTGGGAAACAGGCTTCAAAGGGCAAAACCTAAACAAAAGGGTCAGCGTCACACCAGGGTTGAGCCATCTACTGATGATTGGATCTGATGTAATTGTTCATTTGGCTCCTGAGGAGAGGCCCATTTATGTGAAAATGAAGGCCACTGTCCTCAGGAATTTCTTTTAAAAAACAGCAGTACCTTAGTAGCTTTAGATAGCTCACAGAGAAAGCATGTCAAATCTTTGAGGTGTTTGAACATCAGTCCTGTAAAAGTCTGATTGGATGGGTCACAGGCAACAAAGTTGAATTGTTTAGGGCATGGGCAATTTCGTTGCATGTGAAAATATTCTTAAGAATTTTGAGATGGATTTAGACTAGCATTTAGTGGACAAGAGTCTAACAGATCGTAGGCAGCTTGCCAAGGCTTCTGACAGGTACCTGAGCACTCAATTCCAGAAAAAAGGCTCAGTAGACCACATCTAAGCCAAATGAGAAGGCAAGTGATAAAAGCAAATCCAAAGTGGGTAAGGGCACAGTCCCTCATCCTCCGACCAATATAGGTCCCCAAAATCACTATGGGAAATCTCTGCCACATGGCTCATCAGCTCCCACAGAAAGAAGAAGTAAGGGTGCCCAAAACACAGAGCATCCATGTTTACAGTCTCCAGCAGCTCGTTTCTATGTCAGAAATTACACATAAGAGAGTAGATAAAGCTTGCAAAGCTAGACCCAAGCAGGTAAAAGTTAATGGTACCCTCATAATCAGTATGGGCATCATAGATGATGAATTCCCACTAGGCAAGGGGATGGCTGAATTTTATCTAGTGACTCTGAGAAGGAAAGGTTCTGGGTCTCCAGTTGAGAGCCCGGTTCCCACGAATAGACATATCTTTTTGGAGCATGTCTTCTAAACTGGGAATAAAGCCCCAGAACTATGTGATATAGCTATGAGTATTCCCACTGCCTGGTGAGGATGGGTTCTAGGTCATTTGGTCGAAAATAAATGGTCGACAGGACAAATGGACAAATGGTGGACACATTTCTTTTTTTTGGGGGGGGGTCCCCTCCAACCCTCTTTTTTTGCTAAAAACACCTTTTTTTCCCTAAACGAAAACCTACAAAATATATACATAAATAAAAAAAAATTCGACCATTTGACCTGTCGACCAAATTGTGTCGACCATTTGTCTGTCGACCATTTGTCTGTCGACCAAATGACTAGACACCGTGAGGATGGGTGCAAAAGGATCAGATAATTCCTATTCCAGACAAGTTAGTCAGGGGGTTTGATGGCCTTTCCCAATGCCCACTGGCCATAGTGGAGATTAGATGGAGGGGAGAAACCTCCCAATACTGGGTCACTGTCTAAACCGCAATTCCAGTGTGTTGTATGTTAGGGAATGACCTGATGCTGAAATTATTGCTGTGGTCATTAGATCTATGGAAAAAGAAGCAGCATGGGAATCGGCACTTGAGGCCATGGGCAAAGGAGCGCCTCCAGTTAGAGACAGTGAAAGACCGGGTCTACCGGTACTACCCTGTCAAAATCCTATGTCCAAAGAGGCACCTAATCCTAAAGGAGAGGGCCTCGTAACCACTGAGGTGCCTTCTGCAATGATACCTGATTCTGTGATCTCAGGGTTACCTACAGGCACAGGAAAACAATCTGAGGTGAAGGACAAAGTAGTTTCAGACTTCAAGAGCATGCCAGATCTGTTCTCATCAGCTGGAGGTCCAAGTCAGACAGACTTTTGCAAAGCAGAGAGGTTTTGCTACAATGACTAATTCGCATGAGCTTGCAGAGAAACATGCTCAGGGTAAGCCTCTGGGATGTTCACAGTGTACTGGGAGAATGGTCTCTTGTACGATGAGCACTAGAATTATGAGGCAGGGGCTGGCCATAGGTTAGTTGTGGTCCAATGCCACAGGAGTTTCCCACTGGAATTGGCTCCCAACGTTCGCTTGGTGGGTGCCTTGGGAGGGACCAAGACAGCTGCCTGGCTGCAGATGGGTGTTAAAATAAAGGAATTTGTCAAATCCTTCCATAGTTGCCAAGCTTCCGGTATGTCAGGCAAGGCAACAAAAGCCCCCTTAATTCCACACACAGAGGTTGGGCACTCCTGCATGTAAATAGACATGGACATTGTTGTTCCTTTGGATCCTCAGACCACCTCAGGGGAAAGGTATATTTTGATTGTGTTAAACCATTCTCCAGCAGGACATCCATCACCGGGAGATGGCCTGGGAAACAAGTTCAAAGGGCACACCCTAAACAAAAGGACCAGCCTCTCACCAGAGTGCTGCATTTCAAAAGGCTTCTGAAGTGCAGGGCTAGATAAAGCAATGGGTTCAGACAGGATCAATGCGGGGAAGGTTTCCTCCTTTTTATTTTTTTGCGGGCCTTTGTTTCCTTCCTCTCCCCCACACTTCCTACACAACAAAGCACTTTTGGTATGATGCAATAAGACATAAGTCACTTTTTTATCTTAACAAAGATTGCACGCATTAAAGGAAGCTTGCTTTTAACCAATCCCTGGCCGCTTGCTTCCTTTATAAGGAAGGGGTCTTAACTTGGTCCAACCTGCTTGGAGAATGTTAAGAAGCCTGGTTTGAAGCTGTTGAACTACCAATAACTTAACAAGGTACTGGTGGAAGGCCCAAGGCCCCCTGGTCGATTTGTTAGGATCTATTAGACGATTTAGCTCATTTTTGCACCTTTTTTCAATTGGCATTTATTTTCAACAACATTGAAGTGATTTGTTGCCTTCTTTTCTCTGTTAAGAATTCATTCATTCATTCATTCATTCATTCATTCATTCATTCAATTTGTCATTTGTTATAGTGCCTTTAACCATAATTATGGTTCCAACGTGCTTTTGGTTGAGCACCCTCGGAGGGACCCGAGTCCAAACATTTGGGAGAATTTGGGAGGTGCTATTATGCGTCTATGCATTTCAGCCATTAAAGCTATGCCAGGGAGGCCAAGACCCTGGTAGTCACCGGTGTCTAAATGGAGTGTGTATGGACGCAGCTGAGGTATACTATGGATTAAAGGGGAAGGGGTTTGCATTTAAGGAGATAGAGAGTTATGTGGTAAGCAACAGTTCCAATTTTTATTGTTAAAAGTAGCTTCATTCTTATGGCAGAGTTGATGTGCAATAGTGTTTGTATTATATGTGCAGGGTGTGTTGAGTGAGACCGTGCCTTCTGCTAAATTGCAAAGGTGCAGTGTGCAAAGAGGGAATTGGGGTGGTTGCACAAATAATAATGTCTATTTCCTAGGTTCCATCTCTGTACAAGGAGCAGTGCTGCTTTACACAGGCGATCTAAGTTTTTGTTGAGTGCATAATACTCACCCTCTGAGAGGTTCTTAGGGTGAGAGATTGCGATCCCTAGTTCCTTCTAGTGCAAAAACAAGGTCCCCATTTCAAGGTGCCAATCATAAGCGAGGGGTCTGAGGTGCCTGGTTGTCCTTCTACGGATTGATCAGCATGATTTTCCCAATGTGCATTTTAATGGTGATGCATTGCCCCCTCCAAGCCCATATGAGTGCAATATCAGGCCCAGTGACAGGATTCGTTCTAAGTGAGAGATGCTGGAGTGACTACCTGAGTCCTCCATGTGTGCTTGGCGTCCCACAAGGAAGGTTGGAAGGCAGAGCAAAGCGGTTGAAAGGAACGAAGGGGCTAGTAGCTGACAGATGGGAAGGTGGGGGGAGTGTGCAGGAGGTAAGCAGGAGGGGGGACTCCAGAACAGAAGCATATCCAGGATTGTGTAACAAGTGGGGCCTGAAGCGAATGTAGTTAGGCCCACCAAAGTGACATTAGCATTGGTAAAGGCCCACACAGCGATGCTGAGTGGGCATTTACAGATTTGGACTGGGCCTCGCCCACTCAGGCCCTTCCTTGTCTACGCCTGGCTGCGTAATTAAATGTGTGTGCGATATGTGGGGAGTGGGTGCAGGGAGACGGGGGATCAGGAAGTCGTGGGGAACAGCCAGGTTTTGAGGTCTTTCCTGCAAAGCCAGGGGGAGGGAGTTCAAGAAAGGGAGTGCGAGGATAGATAAACAGGTACCTCCTAATCTGGAGAACTTGCATTCAGAATTTCTTTGTCTTCATTTAGATGGGTGGTTTTGGTTAGTGTTTTCAAGTACACGTTTTATTGCATATTGTTGCGTTTAATTTAAGACTGCATATTTTTATAGAATTTTAATTGGACATTTATTTATTTTGGACTCATGCACTATAACTGTTTGAGTTGCCAATGTCTCATACTCTCAGCCATCTTAAGAGGCCTGCCCTTGGCCAACGTTACCACAAAAGGCAAAGGAGATATAGCTCTTATCTGTGCCTGTTTCACCTTTATGATTCGGATCACTATTGCTTGGCAGTAGTAATTTCGTCCAAGGACCAGGCACTGACCCATTAAAAAAGCCATTGTCAACATGAGGGCAATTCTTTGTGCTCCTGCAAGGAGTGCAGTACCATGCCCAGGGGAGTCTTTAGCTGCTGCCACTTGATGAAACCCAAACCTGGCACTGAAAGGAAACAGTGTAACAAATGAGTCCTTCCCCAGGGAAAGCAAACCCCTCCACAGAGATGAGAGGCCTTTTGCAAATGTTCAGCGCAATCACCTGGCAAGTGTACACCAACCACAAAAATATTAATCATATTACTATGGTGCTTGCTCTAAGATCCACTGAGCTGCAAGGGAAACTTTAATTTCCTTTCTGGGACTTTCTCCATGAGCCTGCGCCAGAAGTGGGTGATTTTTAATTGTCCACATGCACATGCTTAGTGGACCAGTGGCAATGTCAGCAAAATAATTCACTTTTCAGTTACACCTGCTTGGAGAGCCTACGCTGACATCAGGGTCACGATGCATTTGTCCACAGCACCAGCTCTGTGGATACACGTGGTGCCTGGACCCAGTGACTGTCTCCTACTGCCACCCAATACCAATCAGAGACAGGGATACAAAACATACACATACAGTTATGTCACTTAGATATGACTCCTAGTCCCAGAAAGAGGGAGAGCCCACTCCATTGCATCATGAAAGTACAGCAACATAACAAAGAACCCAGGGCATGACCAGGGTCCATACTCCATTTCAAAATGGCTGACCACCATTTAAAAGGCTTGGGCAGGCCCCAAATGAACACAGGTGCATCAGTATGGGCAGCCAGACACAGTCCCTGCTTCAGTCCCAGGGACAAGTGCTGACCATTGCATCAAGCCCAACCCCAAGCGTGGGCAAGAAGGTTATACGGCTATGTCAGACCCAAATCTCAGACCTGGAGATGCTTGTTTTGAGTAGGATCTGAAACATGACTTTGGAAGAGGTGGAGAGAGCAGGAGTTGGGCAGAGATTGTAGAAAGGTGGAATTTGAAGGCAGTTGAAGGAGAGAACAGCTTGGGGTGGTAGAACAAGATACCAATTAACAGAAAGAAGGTTGGTGATTTAATGGGAAGATAAGGTCTGTGTCAGGATCGGATCCACCTATGGTAACCCCAGTCCGGACTGCAGACTGTGGTCTCCTTTCACAGGGAGGCTTTCCTCCCGAGAGCACAGCCTGTCGAAGGCCAAATGGCCACTGTCAGGCTAGGGCCTCAGGTGAAAAGGCAGGAGCAACAGCAGAGCTAGAAGGGAGGAAAAAAGACACAATGGGTCTCATGACAAATTTGCCGGTCCGGAAACAAGGGTTCTGGTAAGCTCATCGGCACCCTTGTTTCCAGACCGGCAAACTACATGTTTGCCTGTCAGAGCTGCTGTGCCCGACAGGTCTGACCCTGCCAGGCACAGCGTTCATGGTAAGAAAACCTGTCACGGAAGCACCGGCACCGTTAGACCAGTGCTTTCGTGTCCCCACTCCCATAGCATCCTATGGGAATGGGATTAACAAATTTCCCGGCACCTGATTTCCCGGCCACTGGACTGCATTTTTACAGTACGGCGGCAACCGGGTGCTACCGGTGGGTTGCTACCAGACCTGTAATATTTTACCGACGCCTGACTTCCCGGTGCCAACGGCTCATTACGAGTCTGGCAGCCCGGGAAATCAGGCGGCTGCAAAATGTAAGTCCCCATTCCCATATGGGACTCTATGGGAGTGGGGACATGGAAGCACCAGCACTGTTAGCAATGGTGCCGGGGCTTCCGTAAAGAGTCTGCCTACTGATGGCCGTAGCGCCCGGCAGGGTTAGTCCTGTCCGCACAGCGGCCACAGCATGCAGACTCAGAGGTTGCGTGATCCGGGAACAAGGGTACTGGTGAGCTTACCAACACCCTTATTTTGGGCCCAGCAAGCTCGTAATGAAGCCCAATGTTGTATCCGTGCACCCATCAGTGATCGTATGCTGAATAAAAAAGACACCTCCCTCAGACAATACCCAACTCCTACCTGTTTTGATGACGATGCAGGAGTAAAACCTACTGGGTGATTGTCTGCCAGAAAACCCAGAGAGCAAGGTGTTCCAAGGACAGTACCAAGAACAGTTCTGACAATGTCTGTACAACAACAAAGTTACCTGACCCTTACGGCACGAGGGCGCAATCTAGGAAGAAGGCAGGACGTCCAAAATCCACAGGGAAGAAAGTCCAACACAAAGTCTCTAAGTCAAGTTCAATTCGGCTCTAAAAAGTTCAAACACACAAATCCAGAGGATAAGACAATACAGGGTAGATGATGAGTCGAGATTCCTAAGAGCGAGATGATGTAGTATCCAAGAGCAGTCCAAGTCATCCGGGAGGTGAGGAAGCAGTACAAGGGAAAGGCAGAGTTTGGGGAAAACCAGATGATCAGTCTGCAGGAGTGGAGTGCCAGAAGCAAACAAGGATAAGGCAATGTACATAGGGGGCTGGGAGATCAGTTCAGAGGGGTGGAGCGCCAGACACAGACAGTTATGAAGCAGTAGAAAACTCTGGGTCAACAATATGCCAATGAAGTCAGGAACCAAGTGGAAAGCAAAACAAATGCAACCACAAGAAGCTGCTTGATGGGCGTAGCACAACGGTTAAGGAGCACCTCACGGCAGGTTACAAAAGCTTATCTAGCAGTGACTTCTGGGTAGCGTCTGTTGATCGGGCACATGACCTGTCACATGGGTAAGGCGCTGGGATCCATGGGACCTGTAGAGCGCAGTGCTGACGTAATGCGCTGTGTCCCAAGCATCACGGTAGACGCCACTGTCAGGACAATGTGGCATGGCGGGAAGGTGACACCACTGAGGGGGAACGTGCGCCGACAGTCTGGTGGAGATTCAGGAAGACTTAAGAGGTTGGTAAAAGTCAAGAGGAGGTGGTGGGACATAACTAGAGGAGATTGGCAAATGGCATGAAAAGGAGATTGGAAGGCATCAGGAAGAGGTTGGTCAGAGTCAAGAAGAGGAAGTGGGGTGACAGCAAGAGGAGAATGTTGTGAATCAAAACCAGGAACTGGTGAGACATTCAGAGGCGATTGGTTAAGAAACATTTGAATGAGGTTGGTGAAATTCAAAGGTTTTTACTGCCTACATGTTCTTTTCTCATTTGGGTGCCACGCTCTGTGTATTGGTGGATTGTTGTCACTGGCTGAGGTTTTAATTGATGTACTAGCTTTGCTGAACTGTTCAAAGGTGATTTACTGCAACAGGTGTCTTTCATGTTGTTTTCGGACTAGCTATGTCTTTGGTGAAGTCAATATTTGATTTAAACAATGAAGAAGATGTCAACCCTTTTAGCAAGTGGTGTTCCTTCTACTAGGGTTAACTAAGGTTATGCTTGATGCTTGGCTTCTCTTTCCTAATATGCATACCCACAATGCACTGCTTAGTGAATGGGACCTGTAGTTGAACCTCCAGGAATGGCTACTGGCTGGTGTTATGGTATGTCTGGTTTAGCTAAATAGCCTATTCTACTTTCCTAACATAGATATTATAAATACAAATATGTTGGTTTAATTGTTTACTAAAAACTGCAGGGAAAGTCAAAGTGGGGCAGTGAATTATAGACATGTGTTATATTTATATTGAATTTTCCATGAATATATTATGTTTGACAACTTTGTGGCATCATTGAAAATCTCAGTCCAACTAGCGCAGAATTTTGTTAGGTTTGCGGCCAGACAATCTCACTAAGCTGGTCGCATACTTGCCATTCCCTCTACATTTGCAAGAACCATTCCATTACTTTCGTATTCATCACGCGCATGTTCCACTTAATGATGCTTACTAATTAATTCAGCACTTGTTCCAAATATGACTCCAAATGACAAGTGACACAATGGTCCATCCCCGAGCTTTCAGGTAACTACCTCTTGCCTTCTAATAATTACAGACATGGTTTCCTTAAAATCACCCCATTTTAATTTGCTGGCCTGGATGAGTTAACACCAGCTATTCAGTATCTGGCAGCATTGGTATAAGTGAAGAATTCACTAATCACAATAATGTTGAATTCTGACAATATTCTTTTTTAATGAATTTGAATATCTTGGTTGCTTACAGTGGTTCAGAGCCTCCCAAATGAAAAAGAAAAACACCTTGATTTGACTAAAGTACCATATTGTAGTGGCTTGCAAATAGACCCAGATTGGAGTACGAGTAAGCCAGTACAGTAATAACGTGGCAGTATTAACGTATACCAGCCCATTACCGCACCGACCAACTACGAGTTTGCCGGTAAGTGGTGGATTGACCTCCAGCTCAGAGTTAGAGGTATTCCGCCATGTTACTGGCAAGAATCGCTGGTATTATACCGGCGCCTGTAATACTGGCAAAATCCCCACATGAGTACAATGGGACTCCATGAAATGGGGATTTACACCGTCTACCATCACTCGTAATCCAGTGTAAATACCACCGGACCGAGTGGCGGTATCAGTAAGTCTGTTTGCTGGTATTCTGGAAGATTAACCACCAGAATAATGGCAAACTCGTAATGAGGGCCATCTGATAATCCAGGGATGTATAGGTAGTTACAGAGCCTCATTATGAGACCGGTGGTAGACGTGCCGCTAAAACCAGCACCGGCATAATTTTTTTTCTGGCGCCCGGGAATGGGCAATTTCCAGGGCATTACGGCCCCAGTGGACAGGGTAATTGCCCATTCCCGGGCGCCAGAAAATATTAGTCCCCATTCCCATTTGAGTCCCATTGGACTCAATGGGAATGGGAAGCCCAGATGCACCGGCACCATTTGTGAATGATGCCGGTGCTTCCGACATGGTCTGCTTGATCACTCTCTATCTTTCTTGCATCTTTCATTTTTGACCACACTCTCTGACTCTCTCTGGGTATTCAGCAGACTAATTTGCTTTTCTCTCATGTTCTTTTTGAATGTTTATTTAACTGCTGATCAGAGAGCAAAAGTGATGATCCGTAGAAAGGCTAATGCAGTTTAAATGACCCATTTGATATGATATGGCATTTATAATGCACCTGTACACAAGTGTTTTTAGTTGCCAAAAGACAATGGAGGTAAGACATAGGAAGGACAAGACAAACAATCTTACTAGGTCTTGTGTCTTTTGGATAGTGCAAGTGCAACAATAGAAGTGAAGGGGAAGGAGAGCGGGGAGTGCAAGGGAGAGGAAAGGGCGAAGTGCGATCAGGGCAGCATGGCTCTGAGTAAGTGCATCCACAGCAGTGCAGCTATGGTTAAGTGCAGGAGGCAGGGGGTCTGCAGGGATTACAGTTACAGCCCCTATGTGTACAGTATGGCATGAGGCAGTGCAAAGGAAGACTGGTGGTGGAGGAACCTGGTACCAGTGAGACTCTGAGAGAACCAAGCAGCCAGTGGATGCAGCAGACAGGTAAGTTAGCAGGGGAGCAAGAGAGAGAAGGCATAGGGGAAAAGGAGGGTTTTGCGCTGCTTCCGGAACTTAAGGTGGTCCGGCTCAAGTCTGCGAGGGGCAGGGGAGATGTTCCAGAGGGAGGCACCTGCAGAGGAGAGAGGTCTACCCCGGCTCTCTGCCTGGAAAACCATCTGACTCAGAGTATGGAGGTAGCTGAGCGAACGGCTCTCGAAGGAAGGTATCTAGGAAAAGAGAGTTGGATGTATTGTGGGCCCTGGCTCCAAAATGCCTTGTGGATGATGCACAGGGTCTTGAACTTGTTCCTTGCAGCCACCGGGAGCCGGTCAAGAGATTTCAGGGCTGGACAGATACGATCCCTGGGCTTGAGGCCAATGATAAGTCTTGCGATCCTGGTCAGGATTAATTGCAAGGTGCGAAGGGTAGAGGTAGGTAGATTGAGAAAGATGCTGTTGCATTTGTTCAGTCTGGAGAGAACCAGGGCTCTGGAGACAGTGAGCTTCTGCAGTAAAGTGAGAACATGTAGAATACCTATGAGGAGGTGTAGCTGCAAGTGGGCCTTTTTTGCAAGGTCCGAGATGTGAGGCGAGAAGGAGACAGTAGAATTGAAGAGACGCCATGGCTTTTTGTCTCACAGGAAGGTGAGCATAATGAGCCCAGCGAGGGCGGCCAGAGTGAGAGAGGGAAAGCAGTAGCAGGGGTCCCAATGAGAAGGATCTCCATCTTACTGGCATTACGGCAAAGATCGTTGGAGGCGCACCAATCCTGAATCATGGATAGACAGTCAGGAATGAGCGAGAGAGGAGAGGAGTCTGAGGGAAGCCTGTGAGAGAGCTGGGTGTCATCCGCATAACACTGAAAGTTAGAAGACAAGGTGGAGATCAGGTGGGCCAAAGGGGCCTGATAGACATTTAAGAGCCAGAGTGAGAGGATAGATCCCTGGGGGACACCATACGTGGAGATGGAGGTGGTGGTGAGAAAGGACCCAAGTTGGACCTGGGAGTGACGGTCCAGGAGGAAGGAGGACAGCAATGCCAGGGCCTGATCCATGGTGCCAAGACTCACACGCAGTCAGTTGTTCATGGTGGCATGATTGACCGTGTCAAGGAGGATGAGGACAGAGGGACAGCTGGAGTCGAGGTTAGAGAGTAGATCTTCACGGGTGTTCAGGAGAGCAGTTTCCTTGCCTCTGGCTGCTCTGAAACCAGACCGATGGTCATGAAGGCAAATTCCGTGTGGAGGGTCACCTGGGAGATGGCCATCTTTTTCAGGAGTTTGCAGAGGAAAAGAGTGATAGAAATTGGGCGATAGTTTTCTGGACATGTAGGATCGGTAGAAGGCTTTTTTAGGACGGGGTACACAAAGGAGTGCTTGAGGAGAGAGAGGAAAGATTCAGTGGTGAAAGAGTGATTGCAGAAATTGGCCAAGGCTGAAGCGAGGGAGGCAGTGTGGTCCTTGATGGCTCTGGAGGAGCAGGGGAGCACCTGTCTGGATGACACTTTCATAGATTGGACTTGTCTAGAGGCATTGACAGGTGTTGTCAGAGCGAAGGAGGAAAAAGGAAGAGGAGAGGGGGAGGCGGCCAAAGGGGGCCTGAGAGAGGGAGAGGAAGATGAAAGCGAGGACAGGATGTCCTGAGTTTGAGTGGGGAAATGAGAGGCCAGGGCCGTATAGAGGGATCAGGAGAGGTGGAGACTGCAGTAGGATTGGCATGCTCCTTGCAGATTATAACGAGTTTGGCCGTGTTGCTAGAGGCCACAGAGATGCAGGCTTGGATATCGACCCTCTTCTTGGAGAAGACAGAGAGTCTGTATTGCCTTTGGAGCAGGCGGCAGGCCAGTTTGTCAGAGGACAGGCTGAAGCCCTCCACTTCCTCTCAGACACCATGTACTTGCGTTTCAGGTGCGGCAAGGTCAGAGTTTTACCAAGAGTTGCACTTGGAGTTAGGCTTCAGACGGATTCTCATGACAGGAGCAAGGATGTCCAGAGTGTTGAGATAGAAAGATGCACATTAGAGAGGACTGTGTCAGGGTGCGAGTCAGCCACAGGAGGAGGAGGAACAGAGAAAGTAGAGGCAAAGGCATCCAACAACACTTATTTCATGGGCTGAAGGACCGAAAAGGAGGGTGGCAGTGCTGTGGTAGGCTTTCCTTGAGGGGCAAGAAGTTTCAGGTTAGAGGAGAGCAGAAAGTGGTCAGTTCAAGAGAGAGGAGTGGTGAGAGAGTTAGAGAGGGGGTTGTCTGAGGAGATGAGAACATCCAAGGTGTGTCCAGCAGAGTGTGTCGGACCAGAGGTTAGAATGGAAAGGGAGAGACAGTTGCATAGGTTGTGGAAGAGCTCAGAGGAGGGATTATAAGCATCCAAGTGGATTTTGAGGTGGCCTGCAGATGGTGGCCACAGTCAGAGAGAGGCCAGGAGAGATAGAGAGTCTGCAGACTAGTCATTCAAAGGAGGAGTAGGCCTGCGTAGGAATGACAGAAGCAGGCACCGACTCCGGAAAGCTCAGGGCCACTCAACCTCCAGGCTGGTTGGTTCTGGGTTTGTAGAGGATCTTATTGCCTTCAGGGAGGAGAGTGTCAAAACTTGTGACAGAGCTGGCCGTGATCCATGTCTCGGTGAGAGGGTGGATATCCATTCAAGGTCTTCGAGGAGATGGCAGATGTCAGAGGAATGTTTGACAGCAGAGCGAGAGTTGAGAGTAGTTACGTGGAGTAGGTTTCCACATTTGAAAGACTTGCAGGGTGGGGCGCAGGAGTGAGGTAAACGTAGCAGAGGCAGTCGAAAGGCCAGAGAGTGGGCAGGGGCAGTAGACGGAGGTGGCATAGGGGCCAGAGTGGAGTAGGAAGTGTCTGCCAGAGAGGCGGTAGTGGAAGAAGTAGGTGGCAGGTTGGCCAGAGAGGTCTTAGAAGGAGAGGCAGGAGAACGGAAGAAGTTGATGAGACACGGGGGATGCCTATCAAGAAGGAGGAGATTGGGCTAAGATCCCTGGACCATTTGGAGTGTGATGTTTAGTCTCCACTTCAGAATCTTGCAGAATCTATATACAAATAAAGCAGGGATGCTTTTACCCAGGTCAAAATATGTGTTCAGTTGGTTTAAATATGTAAGGGAGAGCAGAGGTATTCAATTTGCATGCGCCCATCCTGCTTGTAAACATATGTTTCTTTCAGTGTGGTCTCCATGTGTTGCCATGTGCGATGTGCTAGTTCCTTCGGCTCCCAGACAGCTTGTTAGAAAGGGCACGACTAGTGTCACCCAAGTCAGCAGATGGCTGTAGGTCATCAAGGGGGCCTAGTCCCCATTCAGACTGCACACTCACGGTCAGCAAACTCTAAACCGCCAGGCCCGGCAGGGGGCTGAAGCACGGATGTAGGTTTTAGGGCTTAGCATCGCGTTTTGTGGCTTCCAGGATTCCGACCCCTGTTAGCCCTAATAATCTCAGGCTGTTGTTTTGATGGGTCTATTTGGGTTTACTGTTTCAGCTGAAACCAGCTCTAAGCCACTCTTTGTTGCAAAGTATTTTCAAGGGAGATACACCTTGTTTGAAGGTACCGGCCTCTGCAGTTCCCAATTAATTGTGCAAATAAGGATTACAAGCTTCAGCGTCTTGTTTTGGAATACTCATAGGGGTGCGCCCTTTAAAACAGTCAAAATCGGTCCTTGATCCTTATCTAGATTTTCAATAAACTAAAATCTTTGCAAATCAATCCAGCCCCATTTAGTTCGTATAGGCCCATCTGTGGAGTTCTTAAGTGAATTTGAACCAAACACGGAGTTGCAAAATGCAGGCTCGGAACACTCATGATGAACACACGCCGACAGCAAACAGGCCCAAACTGTATTATTCCGAAAGCAAAATAATGTTTTCGAGCAAAAAAGTATGGCTATCTCGCCGAAATATCTCAGCCTAACAGATAGGGGAAACACGAAAGATCATTCGCGTTCCCCTTGAAACATTTTAATCCAGAGTAAATAGTAACAGCAAATATATGGATCTGAAAAATGCAGTTTCAGTTCCCGGGCCACTCCTTGCATTACGTCCTTTCATTTACGGCAAACACAGCACTGACTTCTATTTGCTTATTTGTTTGAATATTTTAATGGTTTCTGCCGTCTGAATAGAATTGATGCCTTGCTAACGTTGACACAAGCTGCAAGAGGACGTGTCAAAACAAGCTATAGAAAGTTGTTTTTGATGTGACATTTTTTAAATATCTTTCAGACATCTCAATTGCTTGCTGCCAGAAAATAATCATTTTCTCTGATAGTGTACCTTTAAAAACCACTAATACATCTCATAACAAATTAAGTGTACTTGTGTTGAAAGGCTTAGCTTCTTGAAAATAATCCTGTTAAGATAGCGCAGTTTTCAGTGGTAAAATGGGCAAAATTCGTAAAACTAAAATGGGTCAGAAAAGAAATGCCGTGCGATTAAGTAACATACAATGCAGGTCATGTTCGTTGTGAAGAAAAGTAGCATTCATGCATAACATTGCATGAATTGTATGTTACTCCTCATTTTAGTACATTTATGGTGCGGTGAGAGGGCATGGAACAGAATATCTGTTTCCGCATTCGCCAAACACCAGCATGACATTTTCATGCTGGTGTAAATGCTATGGATTCCTAAGGGGTCTGCCAGCTATTTGCACCAGCAAAAAGCAGGTGGATTCCATAGAAATAGATTGTAAACGCCCGCTTGCCATGCATAAATAGCAGGCGGCATTTGCTCAGTTTGCAATGCAACGAGTGAATGGGAGGTATACACGTGATCTTAGCAGTATTTGGACAAAAGTTGCACAGGGAGACCCTGCCTTCATGTATGTGAGAATATAGGCAGACCCCTCGAAGCATTTTATGGTGACTTAGAGCATGCAGAGAACACGAGTTAGTCCCATGAATTAGCCTGGGAATTATACAAATAAGTGATGGGATGGGATAACTGAAAAACAGTGCAGCACAGAAATGCGCCACTCAAAACGTGTTATGTATTACTAATATCACTAAGCTTAAAAGACTGCCAATAGACGCCTATTCCTTGGCATAAGATACATTTATTTATTTATTTAACATTGTAGAGCGCTCCGAGCCTGCACAACATTCTGAGGTGAGCATCCCTGCGGTCGGGATGCCAGTTACAGAGGTGCAGGTCCCTGACCGTCAGTGCAGTCATTTGTAAACACGGCGAGCTACTTTGCATGCACAACATTCGCGGTGGAGCATAGCCAAGTTTAAAGTTTCCTGCGGAAGGACCAGAGGGAGTTGTCAGATTTTAAAGAGAGCAGGAGTGCATTCCAGTGTTTGGCTGCTTTGACCAGGAAGCTACAGCCCCCTGCTTTGTTACATGTGAATCTGGGGACAGAGAGGAGGTGTGAATAGGCATCTCGTGTGGGTCTAGAGGATTGTGGCTCAATGTGGCTCATTGGTTTCCATTGTTTACTTTTGTTTAGTCTGCAAATACATGCTCTTTATTTAAAGGACAGCTTCCACACAAGGTCGTTGCTCCTCGGTATTATGGAGCACTGCAATTGTCACCAGGCCATAGGTTGCACGACCTGGACTATCTGCAGGCTCATTTTTTCTTGAATTATTGCAATCAATCATCATCCCCAAGATGGAATCATGCCCCTAATGTGTTGTTAATGAGGCCATAATACAGAGCTCAAATTTTGGTGAAAGTGCAACTTCGCTTACAAGAGTACACCCCTGAAAAGGGATACGCATTTCCAAAAGTCAGAGCAGCAAAACCGGCCAGCATGATTACATAGCCCCAGAATGAGTTAGCAAAAGGACAAATTAACAAGTGCTGATACAGCAAGCATGCTCTGAAGTGTTCTAATAACAGGCTACTATGCGTACTATCATTAAGCAATATGCCCCGGGAGGCGGGGGCATTACCGAGCCAGGTAATGCCCCGGGGCCCATAGTTAACGAAGGCCCCGGGGCATTACCGTGTCGGTAATGCCCCTGCCGCAAGGGGCATGTTGCTATTAGTACATAGTACGCCGGCCCAAGACCGGAGTACTAAAAGCTTTTTTTCCTGTCCCGAAACGCTGCAGTGTTTTGGGACAGAAAAAATAAATAAATAAAATGACACCGAAAATGGCACTTGGGAAGGGTAAACAGTCCGTTTTCCCTTTCCATGGCGGCCATCGAGAGTGGACACGCTGGGAACAGAAGTGTTCCCAGCGCATTCGCTCCTGAAAGACGACAGAAAAGAAGGTAAGTGGGGATGAGGGGGGGAGGCAGGGAGGGAGGGAGGGAAAATAAATTGAAAAAAGAAAGAAACATACCTGAATCCCCAGTGGGGGATGATGGCAGCCTCCAGCCGTGTGGAGGCTCGCAGCGGTGATGGCCCCGCTTCAAGCCTCCTCATTGGCTGAGGGGCTGCAATGCCCCACGCCGTGGACAAAGTGGCTGGAATCCCGGCCGAGAATCGAGGGATTCTCGGCCCGGTAACCACCTGCTGAGAGCCAATAAGAATGTGTGTTACATTTTGCTTGACTCTCGCTGGGTACTAATACAGATAACTGCATGCTTACACTTTCCTGCATCATTGCATTAATGAACATCAAATAAATCCAAAGAACTGTTCTTTGCATACAATGAACGAGTAAACCTGACCCAAACTATATCTCCAGTAGAGCTAATACAATACCTGCCAGACTGATATTTAGTTTTAGTTTCCTAGGAAGGGAAACCCTCTTTAGGCTAGGGACAGAGAGACCTTTATCCAACCTTTTTATTTCAATAAAAATGTCTGATGATGAAAATATTACAACTTTGTGTCCGGTTCATTTCTGACGCCTCACATATGGTGTCAGTAGTGGGACCGGATTAATTTGATACAAACTGGGGATCCCACAAGAGTATAATAAATACTAGCCCCACATCTGGTACATCTGGTATATCTGCCAAAGAGCGGAATAGCAATACCCTTCCTACTAATGGATCTTCCAAGAAACTAAAACAGGCTCTGTTCCTTTACCAGGGATTATCATGTCCAAATGACACGCGGAACCAGCGAGGAGGTTAGGAAAGCATTGAGAGATATAAGAAGAGCAAAACCGTCTTATTAAAAACTGGAGGCACATTTGAAAAACCTCAATCGGATAGTTAGGATAATCAACAGACAATTTTCTATCCTGAGGAACCATTTTAGAAGATGGGGAAACATGTTAGAGGGATTTAAACAGAGGGATTGAAATGAGGGTTCAAATCAGAAGGATTGAAATGAAAGGAGCACAAAGAGAGATTGTAACATGGCACTGTGAAAACTGGAGAAAATTATTTTTGCAATTGTATATTGAATGAATAATTGATGGCACTATGAAAACTTTGGAGTGAATTACATTATAGAGAAAAATACCAATCAAGTTTTGAGAAAATAATAAACACGAAAAAGAATGTGGAGCGCACAACTAAGAGTACCTGTATTTCTTTCTCAATTCTATTCTTTTAACATCCATAACTGTAGAGAGCCCTAAGCAGAAAAAGAAACATACAACCTGTATTCCTGTAGACTCTAATGTAGCAGCTGTATTCCAACAGTTTTCTAGTCAAGCCATTTTACTAGCTAGATAAACAGTGGAAGGCAGCATTTACCATCTTTTCTGTCCCCAAGACTATTGGACACCTGAAAAGTATACAATGATAGTTTCTTTGAAGTTGAGGATAGATTTCCCCAATAGGTTGTCCCTCTATTTTATCTCCCTGGAAAAGAGGGATGTTTAAATATGTTCCTCTAATTTCTTGTGGAGAAGAACTTAGGTATATTTTTCTAACTCTTTCTCCAATCCATATAAAAATCAATAAAGGAAACATATTGGGAAATCTGGTATATGGGTTTCTTTGGGAACCATCCATTAAAGACCAGCATAGAGGCTATGAGAAAGATAACACCCCAGAATTTGTTTTCCCATTCTTTTGATAAGAGAAAGAGATTGCAAATCAACCAAAGAAGAGACTTTAGGGAATGGAATCAAATCTCCCAATGTGGCCACACCTTTGAAAGGGTTTTCTCAAAGAAAATTAAAACCTGACATCAAATGAATTGTTGTCTCATATACTGGGGAAGAATTAGATCCCTCTTGCGAAGAATGTGAGTATACGGTAAACTACAGCTCTTTAGAACTGGGATACTGTATTTGTGGGCGTTTAAGACACCTCACACACCATTGTCCATATTATATGTCAGAAATCTCTAATTTGCCAGCAGAGCGACACCAAAAATTCAATACTTGATTTTCCTTTGAAAGCACTGTATGTGAATGCACTGTATGTTTCCATTCAAAAGAGACAGTGCCTCTAGGACAATCCAATACAATACTATGTGCCAGAGACAAAACTCTTTAAAAAATCCCATTGTTTTCCAAGGGAAAACCATTTGGGCCCAATCTGATACAGGGAGTAGAGGAAGTGCTAATAGAGTTGACTTACATCCCCAGGGGTGGAAATCAACTGGACAAAAATTCATGGCCATACAGAGAAACATTCCTGAACTCATATCCCTGTTACAATACCGGGAAAGAGAGTACATTTATTGGTGGCTGTAATTTCCAACCTACTGGCACAACTAGCCTTAAGAAGTGATGTTCCACACTTCCACCAGTGGATATTCCAAGTGGCCCAAATAGGCATTGAAATACACAAATACCTTGTTATTCCAGGGCTCCCCAAATAAAGAATGATTGATATAGACTTTCCAGATTTTGAAAGGAGCCAGAGAAATGCTAGCAAAACATTGCTTCCATACTCTCCAATGTATTCTTATGAAAAAGAGGAATTTCCATTAACAGGCCCTGTTTGGGATTGGGGAAATCTAAACTGAGGAACCTCTTACTTATATGGTGAGGCTATTGGTTTCCACCAAACTAATAACCCTAGAGCAGGAGGCCAGATCTTTAGGGGAAGGGTATGTGATGATTCCTGATCACTGAATCCCCGGCAAGGATCTCTTCCCATGTGGCCAGGGAACGGCAGCTGCTACCTGATCCTGACCCTCGGGGTGGCACCGTGAGGGAGGGGCACGTGGGAGGAGATGGCTGCTGGGGGAAGGTTTTGACCCCATAAGGAGAGACCCGATATTCTTCCCTTTCTGGGGAAGAAGACCTCATAATTCCTAAGTTCTCGATGGCCTGTTGTCACTATATAAATCCCTCCCATTGTAAAACCCAGAAACACATTCGTGAAAATCACAGTAGACAAAATACTATTCATACCTCATACACACTTCTAACCTCCCCTGTCCCTAATGTTTTTCAAAATAAAAACCCTAACCAATATCTTTTTGGGATCCCTACAAATCGATGGACTCCGATTTCCATAAAGCCTCAAGTACTGAGACGAGGAGGAGTGGAAAGGAGTTCATGCAGACTGAAAGAAACCCGAAGTTCACCATGCAGACTAGTTATTATGATGCAGCATGAGTGTGCAGGACATTTAAAAATGGTGCCTGCACACTGAAAAGTAGATGAGCCAGATAGAAAGGCAGAACCCGGAAATCAAGCAGCATGGGCAAGGGCCATGTTCAGGAACGCAGGCATTTCCAGGCTGACGCTTGCAAAGACTTAACAGTGTGGCACAAAGATGCAGCAGGCACTGTGTGAGGATCAGTAGAGGACTGGCAGTATCAACAGAGCTATCAGAGCCACCGTTGTGCCGAGAAGCAGTAGTCTTGTCGACGGGTGAGAGCAGACCAGTAAGGGGTACTGGAGGGTGGTCTGCAGTATGAGAGAGGCTGTCCGAAAGGTGAGGTTTCATTGCAGCAACGTGACATGGGTCAGGAACTCTAGAAAACACAGGTGAGTCTGCCCAGAACCATTGGGGGCCCCAGGGTGTTCTGACAGCCATGTGATGAAATAGGAACTTATCAATACCAACCAAGTAAAGTACAAGAACAGCTGAACTTCTACAAGTCCTCATATATGAGATGTCAATGTGGGGAAAGTTGGAGCAAGTATTGCCAGAAAGCAAATAAACCCTAATGAGCATATTCAAATGCTGAACTTGAACAAGTCCCCATGAATGAGATGTCAATGTGGGGAAAGTTGGAACAATTAAGTGAAGAAGGAACCCAGGTGAAAGGAGCACACCAGACTGTGAGCATTGTGGGGAGCGATACCTGGAAGAGAAGTATAACAGGGGATCTACAAGACCCCAGAAAGGGATTGCTTGCAGGGGAGTATTCCAGGTAATCCACTCAAAGCATATGTTGAAATACGACATTTTGGCTAGATACTTGGCCGAGAAGTATACCAGGGGATCTAGGAAGCTCATGAAGGTCCTGGCAAGCAGAATAAAATGCACTTTGAAGATATTTAAGAACTTTAAAATTGTAGGAAGATACATGGCAGGAGAGTACACCAGGTGACCCATTAAAGTTGCATAAAGAGACTGTTACTTTGCAGAACACATTGTAGACAAGTATACCAGAGACTCTAGGAAAGAGTAATTGAAGTTATAAAGTTGAACAAAGACCTTTCTTTTATATTCATACCTAAACACCTGGCAAAGGGATATACTCAGAAACCTGGAGAGCTCACAGAAGGATTTCTGACGGCCGGATACATCAGGTAATCCACCAAAATACTCAAGGAAGCTAAAGAGAATCATATATGAAACATCCTAATTGAACAAGATCCTTTTTTTGTGAACTCAGTACAGAGAGAGTATAGGAAGAGCAGAATGGTATGAGACATTTTGTTTGCACAGGAACTTGTTGAGTCTGACATAAAGAATAAAAGGAGTTGTTGTTTGAAAGAGACACTTTTGCCATCCTTGAGAAAACTGTTGTTTAAAAGAGACACTTTTGCCATCCTCGAAGAACTGTTGTTTGAAAAGACACTTTTTCTATTCTACCTGAAATATCTAGGGCAACAGAACCACTCTCTGGATCAAAGGGTTTCTCCTTGGACAAGACTATTGCTGTTGGATTGATCTACTTGATTTAAATGTGAACACATTTTGCCAAACATAAGTCAGAGACATTTCCTTACACTAATAGCTGTTCCTTTTCAGTATGAGGGTCAGATTAGTATGTTTTGGACACAAGGAAAGTTCACATAATTTTGAGGACCTGACACAGAGTGACCTTTAGTTTTAGTTTCCTAGGTACTCAAAGTCTGTTTAGGATTGGTACAGAGATCCCTTTATTCAACCTTTTTATTTCAATAAAAATGTTTCATGATGAAAATATTACAACTTTGTGTCCGTGGAGATGCAGTACAACCATTCTGCTACTTCCAGCAGAGTACTTTGGACAGTGTAACTGTCCGAAAGGAAGTCCAGGTGAGAGTCCTGAGAACATCTCTTCAGCCTTAAGGGATCCTCAAGGAATTGAAGGTATTCTGTTGAAGGGGTGCAAGACTCCTTATTTTAAGGGCACACGTCTTTAGGCGATTGTTCTAAAGATAGCCTGCTTTATGGGACCAACACCTGCTCCCGGCTGGAGTGGAGCTTGCTCTCTTGATCTTGCACACAAAGTGCTTTCCTCCAGGGAAAGTGAAGGAGACAGGAAAGGGAAACAGAGCCTTTGAGAAACAAGATGGTGGGAGGCTTTTTCCATTGTCCAGAGCACTCCTGCCTATCCTACTCCCACCTCGTTACCTCCTACTGACAACAAAAGGCCTTTAGACATGCAGCACCCTGGTGTGAATAATGTATACAAATGGCGTGTAGTCCTGTCTTCAATAATTAGCTACTGAAATAACTTCTCGCAATGGTTATCCCAGGAGGATAGCTCAGCGGCAGCGTGCTCGACTTGGAAACAAGACGACACGGAGCAACACAGGTTCGATCCCTGGGTCCGCGCTTAGAAACCTCTGGTGAAGCCCTGAGACGGAAAGGGCTGAGGACGCTGTTTGGCTGTGGCGAGTGGAGAAGGAAGCAGGAAGCAGACTCAACTCAACTCTACCTCATTTACTTCCATAGAACCCAGAGAGGCCCAGAGAAAAGGGTAGAGGTGCGTGTGCCTTTAACAAGTGCTGGTCAGCTGACTATTTAAGGCCGCCTCTGTGACCCTTGCGGCGTGAAGCCCTGAGGCGGAAAGGGCTGAGGACGCTGTTTGGCTGTTTGGCGAGTGGCAAGTTGGTGAATAATGGCGGTGGCGCCATCCCCTGTATTGAGGACTCGAGCCCAGAGGCGACGGGACTGTGCCGGCATAATAGACGACACTGCTGTACAGCGTGTTCCACTCTTGCAGAAAGTAAGTTGCTATGACACATGCTCTTCTGACATAGTCGACTGCAATTCTGATCTAAATCATGAACACGACTATGATCTGGAAGCTGCTATCCATATTCACACACACACTTTGTGCGACACAGTATTTGAACCATCTATTGTTTTAAATGTAACAACTGAACCCGCTAAGTCGCAGGACGTAACTCGCCTGCCTGCTGGCGCTGCCGAGGAGTCCTGTGTCGTTCTAGGTGGTGTTGTGCTGTGCGTGGCAGGTATGGGTGCCGCGCCCGGAGTTTCTTTGCCGGCGCCTTGCCTCGAGGCTCCAGTTGATGCTGAGACTGGGTCGTCAGCGTGTGGCGGCGGCGCGCCCGTTTCGGCGTTTCTGGTTTCGGGCGCCGGCGATCCCGTGGACGCTGTCTTAGAGAGACCGGACTACAGGGGGAGGGGGAAGAGGAGTTCGGCTCAGCTCGGCCAGGGTGCCTCTGAGCGTAAGGTTAAACAAGGCTCCACTACAGTGGGAGAGGGAGAGGCTCCCCCTGGTGGAGATCACCATGCAAGAAAAGAATCAGCTTTGTTGAAAGACTGTAACCCAGTGGGACTACAGTCCGCTGCGTCTTGTATACATGATTGTTCTCTCTGTAGCCTGGCCTGCGAGGACTCTATGCTTATCGCAAAGGAGTCAGACGTATTGTTCACTGCGAGCTCGCCAGTGTGTGTCAAGACTAAATCGGCCTCTGGGTCCTCTAGTGAAACTCATGAAGCTATTGCTAATGATTCCATTCACCAGCAAAGTACTGTAAATACAGGAAGCCAACGTTCTGATCAGACCTTGAAGCTTGATAACCTGATTGAGTCGAATGTGAGCCACATGAATGCTGCAAGGAGAGACTCACTGGGAGTTGCGAATAAGGTTCTACTGAACCTAGTGCCCGTGAACAAAGCATGCTCTAATAAGCAAGTCTTAGAGCAGAGGTCCCCTGTGGACTTTAACGCTAAAACAGCCTTAAAACAAAATAATAGCCACTTGTTGGGGGCAACGGCCGATATCTGGTCGGAGGTTTGCTACAAACGGCCAAAGACATTTGACCATTTGCCAAATGAGGAGTCGCAGCATGAGATTTCTGTCATTCATTTGACCTCCCAAAACAGACATGCCATATTAAACAGGAAGGCAAATGGCGTTATCGACGAAACATACTGCAACGAGCACTCCTCTCACAATGACTCTATGGACTCTTCACTGATGGAACGCCCGTTCCCCAAAATTCGCCGAGACAAGGAGTTCCATTCTGGCAGATCGCAGAAGCTCAACAGAAAAACTACAAGAGCTGAAATACCGGCTGCGTTGTCCTCGACTGAATTGCAAGCCATTTTAATGACTTCCTCGTCGATTTCACTGGCCCCTTTTATGAAACTCTATGAGAATATACACAAGGCAACTAAAGATTTAACAACTGTTGTGGCAATGATGAACTCCAAATTGATTCAACTGGAAAAAACTTGTGATCGCTCCTATGTAGAGCAACACGAGAGCATTAAAAGATTGGATGCAGCCTTTCATTTACTAAGCGAGAGTAGAAAAAGCGACTCATCCGACAAAAGGCTGTTCGCAGAAGTTGCCCGAGAGACACTTGCCCTATTCAAATATGAAACGAATCAGTCACTTTGGCAAAAGTCCGCCGACTATGTCATTCTTGATGGGGAGCAAACTAGTGCTAAGCCTAGACCCCAAGCTGCTCAAGAACACATCAAGTCTGTAAAACATCGGCATATTCAAGCTGAGGCCTCGAACGTAAATGAACATCAATGTCTCCAGTCTTCAATCTCGACATCGATTACTCTGGTAGGAGAAGAGCCCTCAATATCACTTACGAAGGGTGTTGCAGCGTCATTAGACATCGGAAATAATGCCTCAGAGCCTCCGACGATGAATGGTCCCTGCTCTTAGGTAATTTCGTTTGCACGAAGTGTGGCAGACTTGTCCTTCCACACAGCCTTTGAGCAGGCCAGATGTGCTGCCAACAAAACCCTCAAACGGCTTCAACCTCAGGATTCAGCATTCAAATGGAACCAACTTCAAAAGATAATTCCCTCCACAGAGGGGCAATCTAAAGTTTTTCCAATTTTTTCTGGAGGGCTTCATGCCTCGGAAAAATCTGCGATAATACCACCGATATCGCAACTTGCTGTAAAAATAACCAGTAAGAAATCAAAAAATCAAAAAGCAAAGAAAAATAATGCTTCAAATGGAGCGCAGAAGTTTCTGCGGAACATCAAATTGGTCCAGATAGTGCCTACTGACTTGGTTAAGACATCCATAGGCTCTGTTCCACCTATAAATCAAGCCCACATGCAAGGAAACAGTGTAAACTCAATACCTGTTAAACAGCCACAAACTAAGAGTATTATAACAACCTTTGACAACGCAATGCAACTACTGGACCTGTCAACTTATGACGAACCCGAATACGGGGAGTCGGAAGCTGCCTCTCCAACAGGTGTTGACTTGCCACACAATATGGGCGAGCACCAAAGCAAGGCACCTCTTCAATGTAACGAGAAGCCTGCACAGCTGATGGACAAAACAATGTTGGACAAACCTGCGAAAATTCAACCTCGCATTGATAAGGACGATTGCAGAAATCCCGCCACAAAATGTGGGTCGCATGAAAGATCTTGTGAAATTATTGAAGAACGGGATAGTAATAATTCTCTGCCTCCTCTTATATTCAGCCCAGTGTTCCTCACAATGGATGAGCAGAGAAAACAATGCTTAGCCAATTCTCAAGCTGATACACTGAGGAGGCTTCGGTCGAGCTCAAGTCCTAGCAACAAATTAGTTAACGAAAATGATTCCCATGGGGCACTGAACAGACGTATTGCCGTTGAGTCTCTGGCTAACAATCGAAGTAAGGTGAAAGGGTTTGCGGCTGACAGACGTCCCCAAACATCAAAGGAAAGTGTGTCAAAGTCAATTTTGACTATGAACTGCCCTCATAAGGTGATAATTGAGAGCTTAGAACCAATTGATAATCTAATCTTGAATCGAGGAACTGTACTTAAGTTACTTCACCTTGTACCAAGCTTACCTGCCATAACTTCAAATGACATAAAAATCGTGGAGTTTCCAGTTGAAGGCACTAATGACAAAGTAGTGCTCCATCTAATGACAAATTTACTTACTACTTAAATTTTGGAGGAAAACGTAGCATTGTTTTCATTGGGTTTCGACGTTTACAAATTTACTGTGCCTGATGCGTCTCGACCACCCTCCAATAGAAACTCGGAAGATCTAAGGGAGGCATCGCCGAGCGTTCTTATAACAAAGGTGCCGATAAGCGGCACAGCGGTGAATCAATCACAGGAGCACTCGACTAGGAAGCAAGTTTTTGATCAGAAATGCATTCAACCATCATGTCAGTTAAGGAAAACTCATATATCAACGAGTGATGGTAGAGTGGCAGGCGATGGCCAAAATGCACAAATAAGAATTACAATCAAACAAAGCGAACTCTCCCATGATATCATCAAAGAGGATACTCAAACTGTAACTTCCATCCCAGGAAATCATGAATGGCAATGGCTAGCAGGGGCCCTAAACACAAAAAATACCCAATAATGCCAGGATATTGAAGCCCCCACGGAGTACTGTTTAGCCTCCTGGAACACACGAGGATTTATACATCTGTTTAACACAAGCTGGTTGGACAACTTACATATCGTGTGTTTACAGGAGACTTGGTTAAGTGAGCTGCCGGTATCCTCAGAATTTGAGATTGTAATAAATTTGGCTATAAAATCAAAACATGGGCGTCCTATGTCAGGGTTGTTGACAATGGTGAGAAGAGCATCGGGTTGGCGTATCTTAAATTCTATCAACCATTCTCCTTATATTCAAGAGACGACCATCGAAAGAGCTGGTGTTCATGAAGATACGTAAGACAAGATTGCAATACTGAACTTGTATTGGAACCATCTACGGGCAGACAAAATGGATTTCATTGATCAGATAGCAGGATTAATTGATCTTCGGGTGGAGTCATTAGATTGGTCCAAGATAATTCTTTGCAGTGATTTAAACATCGACCTTCTTAAGCAAGAAAATCTAGATCTAGGCTCATTGGCACAAGCATGGTTAAGCGAAATGGGTCAGATGTTGAACGGAAGCACCTGTGGTGACATTCCACCTGTGCCCACATGGCATTGTGCGGATTCATCATCCATTATAAATTACATGTTCGTGTCTGAAGCTTTGCATCCTAGGATACATTCGCTGAAGATCTGTGAAAAAGCAAACAGTGACCATGCCATGTTACTCATGAAATTTGTAACATCTGGAGGCAAGCAAAGACCAAAGTGGCCACATAAACTCCAGGTTGAATCCAATAGAGTTCGCTTAAGATTGGAGGAGAGTGAAGTCAATGTGGTGATGATCCAGTATTGTCAATTAAGTGCTGATCTGGAATACGATCAATTATTGACTCGATTCAAAACCGTAAAGACACGTCTAAAAAATTCAAACATGGTTCGGACTCATCATTTCGATCCCGAGATCCTGATCCAAAAACGAAGGATGTGTGCTGCACTTAGGTGAACTAAGTCCCTAGATGCTGCTACTCGAAAACTGGAAATAAACAAGGCGAAACAAAAATATAAGAACTGGTTGAAGATGCATAAATATGCTCTGATGCAAAACGATGCGGAACAGATGCTTGCGACAATAAGGAACAAAAACTCAAGGGATTTCTGGAGGCTCATCAATCACTTTCAAGCTCCTCAATTGGCTCTGCAGTCCTGCATGGTCCCGGAATCTGCATGGATAGCCCACTTTGAAACCCTCTACAAGGCAGAGGCACCAGGAATTGTCACATTGGAAACACCTTTGAAACCGCAGGCTTTGACGTTTCCAAGAGAGGATATTGTATCAATAATCAAGAACGCAAAAAATTCACGAGCACCGGGCCCTGATGGCCTTACCAATTTTACTATCAAACAACATCCTGAATTATGGGCATCCATATGTGTAGCCCTATTTGATAGAATAAGTAAGTGCCATAGGACCCCCAAATCTTGGAAATCTGCTGTTATTGTCCCCATATTCAAGAAGGGAGACAGAACATGCCCAAAAAACTATCACCCAGTGGCACTATTGGATGTTTTGGGGAAAATCTACGCAACAATATTGCAGCAAAAACTCGTGGCATGGGCAGTCGAGTCTAATCATGTCGACAAAAGGCAATCAGGTTTTGTAAAGCAAGTGGGCTGCTCACTAAACCTGCTACTTCTGAATCTGATGAAGATGGAGGCTATAAAGTCTAATACAAAGGTCTATTTGGCCTTCATTGGGCCTCATTCCGAGGCTGGAGCTATCCATGGAGTAAAGAGCACCATGGTAAGCAACCATGGAGCTATTTACTCCATGGATATCCGGCATGGTGAATGGAGTAATTACCGGTCCATTCCAAGGTTGGAGGGACCGGTAAGTCCCCATTCACCATACCGGTTCCCCATCCCCATTCCTGCCCCCATAGGGCTCAATGGGAATGGGGAAGGAGTAAATTACGGCACCGTAAATTACGGTGCCGTAATTTACTCCAAGGTCCCTTTGCGGGTTGGATTTTTAACGCCTGCTAAAAGCAGGCGTTAAATGCCAACCCGCAAAAGGGAACTCGGAATATGGTGGTAAGTGTTAACGGTCACCGTTGCCATTAACGGTGACCGTTAACCCTTACCTACAGCCTCGGAATGAGGCCCATTGACTTTTCATGTGTATTTGATACTATCGACAGGCCTCTTCTATGGTCAAAACTACAAAGTTGGGGATGTCCAGCTGACTTGTTAGCAGCAATCCAAGATCTGCATTCTGAAACCTCCATACAAATCCGTTTGGATAGTTCTGGAACTTTATCAGCACCAATCAAAACCTATAAAGGGGTAAAACAAGGCTGTCCCCTAACTGCCGCAATATTGAGCTTATTCATATCAGATATAGGTTTTGCGATTGATTCAATAAGCTCTTTTCCACCAAAAGTAGCAAAGTCCCATCTAAGCTGGCTGCTATACACCGATGATTTGGTCCTGATGGACCTAACTCCTGTCGGCCTTCAGAGGAAGCTGAACGCGGTTGACCAATATGTTGCAACTAACCATCTGATGATAAACACTAAAAAATGTGAAATCCTGATGTTCCACAACCTGAACAGTAAAGGAGGTAAAAAACTAGAAAACAGAGTTGGTACCTGGGTCAAGAGACCATTCAGATAGCCGAGAGTGTAAAATACCTCGGCATGCTAATAAACTCGTCAATCAACGACGGTCCATGGGTCATTGAAACCAAAAGGAAATGCAAGCAACTGGCAAGTCAAGCTGTCATCATTCATAAGAAATTTGGAACATTTTCATTAAAACCGGTGCTTGCTTTCTACCAGCAAAAGGTAATCCCGGTTTTACTATATGGTGCTGAAAACGCCTTGGGATGTAGCCACGACACTTGGGCATCGCTGGAGAATTGTTTCTGGTCTAAGGTATTGTCTCTCCCAAGGGGTATCCTGACATCATGTGTGAGATACGAACTGTCGCTCATTTCGCTCCATGCAAGGGTATGCTGGACGCTGGTGAGTCTGTTTCGCAAAACTCGCTGGCGCGAGCAAATACCACAATTTGACATCTTTCACAATCTGACGCCAACAAATAACAGCATGGTGGCCCTGTGGGTCAGGAGATGCGAAGAGATTCTGAGTGAATGTGGAATCAGTCTGGACATGCTGCATCACGATCCGAACGCCGCCAAATTAAAAATCTGGCGTGCGGATTGGGACCAAACTTGCTCACAACGAGCTGCAGCAAAAATGATGAGCGAGGCGCCGCTCGAAACACGGGCATTTAACTCTTCACAACGTTACATGGAGTTGTTTCCAGATCCTCAGGCTCGAAGAGTGTTTATGTCAATGCGCTTAAACGTATTTAAAACCAAGGAGCGGTTGGCGTCATGGAAAAGTATGAATATCTCCAATCTAACGTGTAGACTATGCACTAAGGACAAGGAAACCCTTAAGCATTTGGTGATATTTTACACGGCACTTCGATCAGAAAGGACATATCACCTGGGCCCTTGGAGCCTAAATCACCCCTCCCTTTGTGACGACGATTGGTGGGCCAATATGTTCCAAGGAACGGACATGAAATTGATACTACCATTGACTCGTTTTCTAACGATAATTGAAAATCGTTTGGATGCAGTGTTGGCTAACGAGCAATGAGGATTTTGATTCGACCCTCGGAAGAGAAAATGGGAGGGGTCTTCTTAAAGGACTGGGATACTTTGATGTGTTGCGTTTTGTGTTTGTTTTTTTTGTAAACATTTTAAAGGTTTGTGTTAAACCGATAAAATTAATTAAAAAAAAAAGAAACCTCTGGGTATTAAGCGCGTTATAAATAACCTATCATATGATTTCATATCCAGAAAAACAACTTGCAAATATGTGTCACTGGGAAAGGAACCATCCAACTACTGAGATTTGCCTACAGTTGCCTTTTTATTATTTGGCTAAACATGTGGCTTTCATTTATTTTTTTCTAAAAGTGTTAGAACCAGTTTGAGTTATTACAAACAGGAATATTGAGACAATATGTGAAAACCAATCAATGAATAGTCCATGCAGTCATTAACATGAGAAAAACAGGCATAGCCATATCAGTTTAGTATGCCTCATCATGTGACCAAACAGACAAGGATTAGCTAAATATTACTTCATATTAGTATCATCCTGTACATTAGTCACTAATTTGTGAAACACTATTTGTATAATATCACATTCATAACTGTGTCATTTTGTACCAAATAAATAAAACATTGTGTGTGATGGGGTTACCAGCCCTCACATAGAGAATCAAAGAGATGCTGGGTCCTCTGGGTTTCTGTTCCTACAAGACATCTTGTTGCCAACAGGTAATCGCAATGCACTCCCAAGGGGATCTAATAGCTATTTGTAAAATGTGTTGAGAAAGTAAGTAAAACATTCATATATAGAAACTCAAACATTGATTTTTAAATGAATATGTTTAAGGTCAATTTCAATTTCGACCGGAAAAAAACTAGTATCTTTTGCATGCCATTTTATAATCCAAAATTGTTTTCAAACATACAGGTGTTTATAACACTTTAACAAACATTATTTTGGAATACACATAGTCATACACCCTGACTCTGTATACTTGCTCATGCGTTTCGGATATCATGTCACATCCTTCTTCATGGGTTATAATTAAGCAATATGCCCCAAGTGGCGGGGGCATTACCGAGTCAGGTAATGCCCCGGGGCCCATAGTTATAGGCCTGCCGCTAGGGGCATATTGCTATTAGTACCCCGGCCCGCAAGATCTGCGTGACCGGGGTACTAAAAGCAGTTTTTTCTGTCCCGAAATGGGACAGAAAAATAATTTAAAAAGAGACTAATAAAATGCCCACCGGGAAAGGGAAAAAGGAGTCAGTTTTCACTTTCCATAGCGGCCATTGGGAGCGGACGCGCTGGGAACAGAAGTGTTCCCAGCACGTTCACTCGCAAAAGACGAGAGAGAAGAAGGTAAGTTGGGTTGGGAGGGTGGGGGAAGTAGGGGAGATTGAGGTAAAAGAAGAAAAAAATTAGACGTACCTGAATCCCCGGTGGGTGACGAAGGCAGCCTGCTGCCATGTGGAGGCTTGGAGTGAGGATGGCCCCGCTCTGAGCCTCTACATGGCTGGAGGCTGCCGTGGACAAAGGAGGCAGAAGGTAAGTGGGTGGGGAGGTGGGAGGAAAGGGGTAAAAAACACATACCCGAGTCCCCAGCAGGGGGCGAAGGCAGCTTCTCAGCCGTGTGGAGGCTCGAAGCGGGGATAGCCCCGCTCCAAGCCTTCTCATTGGCTGAGGGGCTGCCACACCCCCCGCTGGGAACAATGGCCTTGGAATCCCACGCGAGGGATTCCCGGCCAGGGTAATGCCCCGGCGAGGACCAATCAGAATGCTTGTTTCATTCAGATTGAGCCTTCGCCGGGTACTAATGTTGATTTCAAAAACATTGTCGATAGACACTGTTGACTATAATGAAAAGAAACCTATTCCTTGTATCATTCCATATTCATTCTACAGTATATTAGAATGTATTTACAAATTTGCAAATCACTCAAACGCTAACCTCTTCTCCATATTATTGTGGTTCCATCTCCATATGCCTAAACAAAACTAAATCAGAAGCCGACTTATAACTTATCCAAACTAAAACTAGCAAAATACATGTTTCCTAAACGGCACATTTGACAATGCTCAAATCATTACCACCCACCTTCTCTTAGGCTCACATTCTTTTGTTCTTTAATTCATAGGTTTCTCAATGAGTACAGGTTAGCATTATGCAAGCAGACTGAAGCGGACAAACCATCCTGTCAATTTGTTCCACAACTTGTCTAGCCATTCAAAACTTAGGGTGAGAACACTTGCGTTTCATCAACACAGGCACAGTACAGAGAATATTTCAATTTCATCTTCCTCCTTATTAAACAATCTTTACTTTACACAAAGACTACCCATAACTCTCAATTTGAAATTATTTTGTCTTCATCTGCAATGACATTCCCAGTACTGCTTCCTGACTTAGCTCTCCCCTCTCTGTCTCATACCACCCTGGACATAACACCCATTCACAATCCCGTACTAAAACTTCTCACATCTCCGAAGTCTCCACTGGTTATTTACCCTGGAACACAGCACTCCCAGCCCAGCAGGTATCCCTACTCTCCAATTTTCCACTGAAACTCCATGACAATCATTCTGTCCAGTCTTTCTATCTACATTAGTGCCTTGATAACTGTTAAAAATCAGAACACTCCCCATCTCTATATACAAAGTTAATCACTACATTCACTATGTTCCTGCTCCCTAAAGATCAACTCCCTTCTGGTCTATCTGCTGACCACTGCACTACCGGGTACCAAGTCCATTCTAATTCTGGTTGAATAAATGCTCCATGATAGTTTGCAGATTCATGAAATCATTCATGCCATATGCCAGTCCTGATACCATATTGTATGTCAAGGTTATCAGCATCTGGGATACACCCTGGTGGTTGGCATTATCAGCCCACCTGAACCTAATACACATTCCCTTCCACAGCATAGCTCACTCACAGGTGCTAACACGTGCAATATCCTTGGTTTGTGGCTGCCACAATCATAAGTATCGCTATGCACTATGCCTTAACTCAGGCATAGCTTATTCTTAGAGATTACCATGCCACCAGCATGAGGCACTCATCATCGCCGTAGTTTGGGTACTGGGGTCCTATCTTGCATGTCGCCGCTGTGTTCTAGTGACTTTGCTGTCACCACAGCGATCGAGTGGACATCTTGTCATCTTTGAACCTGCTCTGCACCATGAGCAGAATGGGTACTACGGATCAGGCTACTGATGCAGCTGGGCACAAGTGTGCTATGCTTTTGACATGGAGCTGTGACAAAGGGGCGGGGAGCCTGGTTAGCAGATTACTCCTTTGGAGAAGGAATCACCCACCTCATTTTATTACTAATAAATTAAAACTCCAGGGCTTTTCACCCTTGCCAGATGGCAATTCTGCACACAACACCCGGCAAAAAAGGTTGAGAGTCAGCCCTCTAAGGGCCTGGCTCATCCTCCTTGTGAAAGTACCTACTGGGGCCATCTGCATTGGAGTGATGTGCCCCCGGTTTGTGTTGGATGCCCATTTCCAATTCCCCTAAGGATATGGCCCAATGAAGTCATTTGAGGTTCTCTCCGTGAATGGCCATAAGTCACCTCAGAGGTTTGTGGTTGGTTTGGAGAGTGAAGTGAAACCCAAAAATGTAGAGCTTCAGTTGAGTACCACCAAAACTAGTGAAAACACACATTTTTTTAATGGTGGCCCAGATGCTCTCTCCTGTGGTCACACACCATCTTATGTATGCACAAGATTGTTCTACTCCTTCAGAGTTCAGTTGCGCTAGCAGTTTAGTTGTGCTAACCCCACTCTACTCATCAAGGATTGCTCAGAAACCCTCAAAGCAATTATCATATTGATTATCAAATTCTCCTTCAACTCCAGCTCAATCCCAACCAAACTCAAGGAGGCCTGGATCTCACCTCTCATCAAGAAAGCATCCCTTGACCCCACCTCTCCCACTAATTTCCACCCTGTCACCACTGTCACCACTGTCCCATTCTTACTAGAAATCTTTGACCATGCAGCCTAAATCCAAATACAAACCTACCTTGAAAACAATAAAATCCTCAGCCTGCGCCAATTAGGTTTCTGCCCTGGTTGTGGCACAGAATCCATGGTACGCAACCTAAAAAATCAAATAGATGATATTCATGACTCTGGGAACGTAGCCCTCTTACTACTGCTTGACCTATCAGCCTCATTCGACCATGTGAACCATCAAACACTCTGCCACCACCTTTCCTCCACTGCTAACTTCTCCCCTAGGGCAACAAATTGGGTTGCATCATTCCTCACAGACAGAACTGCTTGTGACTTTGCAGGCAATGCATCTGCCCACTTTACCACAGTACCCTGTGGTGTCCCCCTAGGATTCTGCATCTCCCCACCCTCTACAACATTTACACTAAACCTCTCTTGGACCACCACAACACTAACTTACTAACTATGCAGATGACACCAAGATCCTCCTCCCACTCTCCGTCAATCATGACCATGACACAGGCATTATAAACAAAATCTATGATACATTCCAGGCATGGATGGCCACCCACCACATCTGCCTCAACTATGATAAGGCAGAAATCCTCATTGTGCCCCCCTCCTCACGACTAGCCAAGCTGGACCCGCTTTTCGCACATCCACCATTGCTGACTTCACCATCCCTGTCTCCTCCGTTAAGTCTTTGGGTGTCTACCTTAATTCCATCATGACCCATCAGGTCAATGCAATTGCCTCATCAGCAGCCTACTCTTAAATGCTGCCAAACCCTTTCTCTCCATACAAGGCCACCTAACTATAGCAAAAGCAATAACCGGTTCCTGTCTTGACTACTGCAACTCTCTCTTTGCTGACACTTCCGAGTGCAACCTCAACAAACACCAAAGTATTCAAAATTATGCCATTTGCATTGCCATAAACCTTGCCAACAGGACCATGTATCAGCTCACAGAAGATCTGCACACTGGTTACCTGTGAGAGAATGAATTGACTTCAAAATTCTCTCCATCACTTACAGATGTCTCTCAAATTCTGCGCTTTCCTACCTCTCTCAGAGAATTACCAAATCTACCTCCACCAGACCTAAAAGATCCACCCACAGCCACTGTTTGACCACACCACACTACAAGTGCAAAAGAGCCGGGTGCTCCAATTTCTCAGCCACTGTCACCCATCTCTACAATGGTCTGCCACTACACCTGCGTGCTGAAACATCCTACTGGCCGTTCAGGAAACAACTTAAAACTAACTGTTCAATTTGACTCCCCTTCTCCCTCCCCCAATCCATCCATCTCTGTTTACTTGGTTCTGCAACCAGCACCTTGCTGTCCTAGGGTTTTGCACGCTTTATAAATGCAACAATAAATATTTACATTTACATGCATCCGTCTGTATAATAACTCTTGTCCGAAATCTGGGATCTTCAGAACGGGGGCCTGGCACAGGCCATCCTTCAAGCTCTGGAAGGATGTCTGACAGGGAGGGGTCCAAGTGACTTTTTTCCGATAGATTCTTTGAGGTTATCTAATTCCGGCAAAGGGCAAAATTCCCATACACCTTAATGAACGGTCAGTAATAATCCATGAGGGTCAGGAAGGCCCTCACTTGAGCCTGGGTGGTGGGTCATCCCAGTCCATCACCGCCTGGACTTTGGCCTGGAGAGGTTGTTTCTTTCTTACTGTAAAGACTGGAAGGGGGTTATCTGTACTCATGCTCTCTATGTGGTAGAGTCGAAGCACAGAGCACCCCAGCCAAGATTCTCTATTGTTGGTAGCAATGGACAAGCAATCAAGGCTTAAGCTCTCAGGAGGTGATGTAGGCTGTTTCTTAAGTACAGTGTAGTCCCCAAGCACCCACAAAGGAATGTCCACACCCTATGTTAGTGAAAACACAGTCTTTATATAAATAAGGTTCACGTTATATACACAATCACAATAACACACTTTGTACTCTGGCGATACTATAATGGCAAATATATACAGGCCTACATGGTACCACTCTTAACTATCGATTTCTTTGAAATGCATCACCTGCTAACAGTTCAAAATGGCATACGAATCAAATTATAAGATGAATCAATGATAGACACAAAATGAAAGCAAGTTAAACCAAGCACTGGCAGAACACTGGCTTCCGATACCTATAGACAGTTCTGGGTGAGGATCCCCCCACCTATAAATAAAGCGTATTTAACAAGCCCAGTCCAATTATGTTTAATATAGTCTTGATTCCTTCTATAAGGTTCCACAACCCCAAAGTACCTGGTTTTGTAGAGTTCTTCGATGTGTCGTCGACGGGCCCTTCTTGAGTGCACTCCCTGTATGGCAGGAGGCTCGGGTCGTCGAAAGTCGTTGAAGAACAGGGTGAACACTGTCATTGCAGCAGCAGCTTTGGTTCTTGCGGTGCTCGTTGACAATCAGCCGAAAATGTTCTGCAAGCTGAGGCGTGCGGTGCACCTCGATGACTAGTGATCATTGCCGCAAAGGGTCGATGAAGAACTTTGGCCCAGCAAGGGAGTTGGGTTGTTTGCGTCTCTGTGGTCTTCATGTAGCAGGAAACCCACTGGTAGATTCTCCTCGGTTGCCGTCAGCCTTGACGTTCTCCGGCAGGACGAATGCCCTTCTTGAGTGCGCTCCCTGTAAGGCAGGAGGCACGGGTCATTCAAAGTCGTTGAAGAACAGGGCGAACACTGTCATTGCGGCAGCAGCTTTGGTTCTTGTGGTGCTCGTTGACAATCAGTCGAAAATGTTCTGCAAGCTGAGGCGTGCAGTGCACCTCGATGACTAGGGAGTCCTTGAATCAAATGTCTTAGCAAAGGAGCACTGCGGCTCCGGTCGGCGATGGCGGTCGTCGACGGTGATGGACTTCAAAGTCTGGGTGCTTCGCTTCGTGATTCCGTGGCAGTCCCTCTCTCTGGTAGGCAGTCTTTCGAGGGTCTGACGTCCAGGGAGCTTTGGCAATGATCAGCTGGTGCACTATGGTCCCTCGTAGCTCAGGAAGAGGTCTCCTAGCCAGGTCCTCTCTTGGCTCAGTTCCTTGAAGGCACAGCAGCTTTCAGATTGGCAAAGGACAGCATCAGCAATTCTTCTTCTTCCAGTGGGCTTCAAGGTTAAGCATCAAGTATCAACTTCAGCTTCTGAACGATTTCCATTAGTGAGAGGCCCCCAGATATACTGTTGATCTCCCATTCACTCTGCTGTGTCACACTCAGGCAACCATTCATTCAGAGGGCATTCAGGCAGTCAGGCAGTCTATCAGGCTCATAGTGCATTCAGGACATTATTCTCCCTCCAGACACTCACAACACAGAATGTGGATTTGGACAAGCACCCAGCCATTTCAGCCATTCAGCACTCCACACTGCATTCATACCAGTTTCGGGCAGGGATGTCTCAGTCATTATGTCAAACACCAGATACTGGGCACCCATAACATGGAATGAGTATTTGTGTCACACACTCCATTCACCCAGATCCCACCCAGTCTGGACCACACTACCATATATGGAACTTCCAACCAACAGCAAGTCACAGGAAGGGACAGATTCAGGGCTTCCCAGGACTTTGGGAAAAACAGGGTAACAGGCAATAGAAAGCAAGAGGCCACAGGGGCCATCTTGTCTTCTCACAGGAATCAACTGATTCCAATGGCAGGGTCGGGGTATTCCAAAATGGAGGACATGCAGAGCAACTGGCAAATTCAGCATGGAACTGACACCAGCCCATACCCTGCTCCTTGGGCCACACACAGGTGCCCAAAAACATACACTAGGAGTTCAAGGTTTTACTCTCACCCATGGATGCCATAAGGGTATCCAAAGGGTATGTTCACAAAAACCAAAAAGAGGAAGAGCCGCACCGCCAGGAGTTCCACATGAACTCCTGCATGGAAAACAAGACAGAACATACATGATAAAGCAATAAAGGACAGGGATACGGAGGCCCTGTCCCTCTAGTGCATTTCCAACATCACACTTACCACATCGACCTGGTGTCCTAGAAAGTTTCAGTACCCTCCTCGATCTGGCATTTGGGTGCCTTGATAGTCAACCCACCATTCCTCATGGCTTGAAGCACCTACTCCAGGTGGGATAGATGGTCTTCACAGTTGTTGCTGAATATGGCAACATTGTTGAGCTAGATGACGCTGAAGTCTTCAATTCCCGTTAGGACCTGGTTTACCTTCCTATGAAAGGTGTCAGGGACATTATTTAGTTTGAATGATATAACAGTGAAATGATAATGACCATCAGGATGTAGAAGGCAGACCACTATTTTGTAGGATCGGGCAGACCAACCTGCCAGTACCCGGCTGTGAGCTCGAAGGTACTCATGAACCGATCAGGTCCTAACCGGTCAATTAGCTCACCTACCCAAGGGATGGGGTAAGCATCTGTCATCGTGACAGAGTTGAGTGTCAGGCTTCTGGCCCACGGCATATGAGCAGCTCTGTGGTCCTGGAAGCACCTCAAATGGAAACTGTGAATATGTACTACAACTCACAGCAAGCCTCCTGATCACATGATCCGAGCACGTATGATGCACTCATCAACAGACGGTGGTGCGGTGCGACGCGCTCCATGACGACTTAAAGACGGGAACAACCCCATTTAAGAAGCACTCTGTGATGGGACCCGGTGCTCAACAAACCCGGTGGTGAGTCCCCTGCATGTTCTGTGATCTGGCCATTGTCCCCTTACTGCTTCTTACATCACAAGTACTGTGTATAACCCTTGACCTGCCTCTGGACTGCCCAGCGTGCCGTACGGGAGTACCCTGCATTTTATTTAGTTTTGATCCTTTTCCTCTTGTACGGTTTTTCCCTTCCTTATTCCTAGCTTCTTCTGGACTTCTCTGGACACCTTCACAGGCGCTTGGGTGGTACTCTTAGGGACTGGTTATTGTTTCCTTTTGTTGGTCTATGGCCCTAATCATCCTCCTTTGTCTTCCCTTTAGGGCTTATTACCATCACTAGCCTGTTGGCCCTCCGGGTGACTCTCACCTACCTCGGTTTCATGGGTTTGGGACACATGGTCAGCCAACCTGGCATGCTCATGGACAACCAAGACACCGGCCGGGATTTAAGTAGTCGTCGCTGACATTGAGTCCCCATTAGTCCATGCAAAAGCTGACCTCTGTCTTCGCGCTAGTGGACGTTTTTGGGACCTGTACCACCGGGTTAACCCAGGGGCTGCAGGAAGGGTTAATAACCCCCAAGGCCAACAACTTGGAGACATCCTCCTTAATGGTATCTTTGACCTTGTCTGACATCCTGCCTCCAGTGTCGGTGTCATGAACGCACCAACCGCTCTTCCCAGGAGTCAGGGAACCATACATTAAACATTAGAAGGCAGAGGAGACAGACATTTTAGCAATAGCAGAACAACGTATCAAATTATCAAAGCATGGCTCGTTTAGTGACACTGTTCTGCATTGGTAAAAAGCCAGACTAGAGGACGAACTGAGCTCTGCTTGACGGCTGCTGCCATCAGCCCTACCCATCCATTGAGCATAATTTACTCCAAGTATAAGCATGAGAAGTGGAGAGAGAGAGACATAAAGCATACCTTGTAGCCTACCCGAACACTGTCATTATTACCTTGGTGAATGCACTCTGCATACCAATGCAACATGAGCATGTGATGTGGTTTTTAGAGGAAATTATCAAAGTATCCATGGAACTCATTGCACAATTTCAAACTCACTTTCAGTCCGCGCATATTGTCAACAAATTCCTGTGCCAAAGATGTATATCAATATGCTAGCATGCACAGCGCGTGCAGGCTTCAGTGCATCCTGCTTCCAAACTTTAATATTGTGCAATTCATCTTTGCACGTTTTGCAAATGATCTCCATTCTTTTCTAACAGTGTGTCTTCTAAACTCTATAATTAGGGCTAACGGTTTTATGGTACTTATTTTATTGACTCTTATTTCTGTATATATCCGGATTTAGTCTTGGTGGTTTTGTCATCAGAGATCTCGATTCATATTTTTTTTTAAAACGAGCGCAGCTAGTGTTTTTGTTGGATTTATTCAAATAAAAAATATACACTAGCGCCCGAAGGCCTTCATTGTGGCATACAGAGATGAGTTCCTGCAGGCCAGGCTGGGCTTCTTATTCGCCTTTACTGTGAATGGGGAAATATTCGCTTAAAAGCACATGGGAAATACGTGTGTGGAACTGGACCCCTGCAAAACATGGCAGCCTACCCTTACACTTGTACTACAAACTGCATCGTTTGCTCCATAAAGATGCCACTTTTGCTTTGTCGCTGCCGCTGACCTGAGACAAGTCACTGGAGGCATTTAGACAAATTAAGTGAAAAGAGTATTTTATTTTACACTTTTTCATCATGGCCATTTGCAGACACTAGCCCACACGGCGTGTCTGCCTGACTGCATGGAAAACACAAGCAACGTACCTGCGTTCTCGTTATTTACCCTTCTGAAAAAAAAATAATGAAAGGGAGCATGTTATGTTATGTTATGTTATGTTAATGGTATTTATACCCTACACCGCTGCCATTTGCCTGGTGTCCTGGTGCCCTGCAGCATCTGAAAAAAAGAGGAAGGTGTGGGTTTTTAGTAGAAGGACAGGGAGTGTGCACAGGAATGTTGCTGATGTGTTAGATTCAGGTTGCTGTGTGTGGGTTAGTTTCTTGGTGGTACAGGTTGTCGAGCATGCAAGCGCTTGAATCTGTGAGGGTGTACTTCTGTGCTTCTGTTAAAGGGTGTAGTGACTGTGTTGCGATTGTGTGTTTAATTGGAAGAGGTGTGGAGTTTGCTATCAGCTACCTATGACTGAGAGAGTGAATATGGCGCAGTGCGCCTACCCATGATTGAATCATGATCTTTTGATACAGTTTAGTCTTAATTAATCAAACAATTAATTCCAGCTGCATATACCTAACAGACAGTTATTCACTAGATCTGAAACATTAATAGTAATGTAAACAATTAGGCAATATGCACTGGATCTGATTGTATTTGGAGTAAACTAATAGATTCAATTCAATCTGTTAGAAAGAGAACTCCTCTTTGTTTCGTTTCAGGTGCATATAATCACAATATACCCTTGTACCATATGTAATGATCCCAAAGTGCCAACATTGACCAATTGCCCACATGTATATGTTTCACCCAAGTGTGGGCATGCTCAACGCAAAAAGAATCCTGATTATTGTCAAATGATATACCATACATGATTATTCACACATATCATCAGACACATACATGGATTCTCCAAGTATCATCAACAAAATAATGTCCAAAAAGAATCAATGTTTATACTTGTACTCATATGAAGGGGTAACGGAAGAAAAAAGGAAAACATACAATAGCACATTTTATAATGGCTTTTGCATCAGAAAAAGATATCAACTAACTTACCAATAAGGTTTAAATTACTCCTTGTGATGTACACATTGTTGTATGTTTTATCCCTAGAATTTTGAGTAATTGTTGAATTGCATCTAAAAAAGCAAAATTAATATATTTATTTATATTAAGTGCTAGGTCTATCAAGAGGGAAGTGCTAGAGAGTGAGCAGCTGTAAGTGCCTAGATGGATTGGTCAGCTGCCAATAAATAAGTGCAGGCCTATAGTGGTATAGTCCAGTGAGTGGAGTGCCTAGGCAGAACCTGCGAGCGGGTGGAGGCTGTTGGTGATTGGGTGTGGGACATCGCTCGCCTCCCCCTAGTTTGGCAGAGCGAGCACGGGCTTCGGATGAGGACGTTTGCCTCCTAAGCCAGCTTCTTTTCTCTAAAGCTTTCCACTTGCAGCAACTGACTTCAAGTGATCTACTGCATCTTCTGTATGGTTTCACCTTCCAAGGGCTAGGACGTTTGCCTTTCCCCGCATCATCTACTCGACAAGAAACTCTGCACCCCAGATGTAGGCATCTCCCTTCCTTCCCAACCTTGGCCAACCCCTTGGAACTCGAAGGTACCGCCCTACAGGGCATACCCATCAGCTAACGAAGTGAGCCTCACTACCCCCTTGATGACCCCTGCTCACGGACCCCAGCGGGACCGCGAAACCCCACCTAACTGCTGCTCTTCACCCATTTAAAGAGCTTGCCACCCTATTTTGGAGCACCCAGCAAGAGAGACTTGATTTTTGGCCCTAGAAGAAGGCTCGCCTTCCATCGAGCCGAAACATCAGCAGACACCGTGCCCCCAATTTGGGCAGCACCATAGTCTGCTTTTATAGCTCTAACCTTAGATCTAGACGTCGACCGATCCAGAGGTCATCCTTCTGCCGGGCATAGTAGTACCTCCTCAGAGGCCTCCCAATTGAACAAAAATGTAGACTTGGTGACAAATACACTTTCCAACACGGGCTTTACATCACATTATGACATACAATGTAAACTCACTAATGCGGTTTAAGTCACAAAATGTATGTTTGCTGTTCATTTACAGTGCTTACAGCAAAATGTATGTTTGCTGTAAGTAACATATTTGTGGTCATTTAAGTGCTTACAAGACACTGTGTTCTAGCATAATTGGCACTATTGTTTGGTGCGTGAATTGGCCCATTGCCAGTTGCTTTATTTATTTATTTATTCATTCATTTATTTATTTATTTATTTATTTATTTATTTATAACATTCTTTAACCTCTAAAAAATACAACAGCTGAATAATAAAGAGCTGTAGAAATATTACAGTTGGTCTTGTGTATTTCTAGGTCGCATATCCATGAGACAAAGATGTTCTTGACCCATTGGATTAATGCAAGGGTACAAATGTTTCTGCATTAAATAATTGCATAGATTGAAATATTAGAGGGTAGGACACCCCCCTGTTCTATTGATTGGGTGTGGGAAGCCAGGACCCATGAGGACACATAAGAGCCCTGGTCCCATATCTCAGTAACTGTGGGGTTTGGCAGAGAAGGGAGGAACGGAAGGAGTAGGTGAAAAGGAAAGTCTTGAGGAGCTTCTGGAATTTGAGGAGATCCGGCTTAAGATGAAGAGGAAGGGGGAGGCTTTTCCATATGAGGGAACCTGCTGAGAAAAGAGATCAACCACCAGCTCGCTGTTTAGCGAAGGGATTGACACACAGGGAGTTGATGCCAGAGGAACGTAAAAATCTGGAGGGAGAGTATTTAGTGAGAGCAAGTTGTAGATAGCGTGGTCCTCGGCCCCAGACAGTCTTGTGGATGATGCAGAGGGATTTGAATTTGATCCTTGCAGCAACCGGGAGCCAGTGGAAAGGTTTTAGGGCTGGAGAGATGTGGTCAGTGGGCTTGAGATCAAGGATAAATCCTTCAGCCCTATTCTTGATTAGCTAGAGGGGTCGTAGAGAAGAAGAAGGTTGATTAAAGAAAAGGTTATTGCAGTGTTCTAGTTTAGAGAGAACCAGAGCTCTAGAGATATTGAGTTTCTGGGGGAAAGCGAGGAAAGGAAGAATTCCTTTGACGAGGTGGAGTTGAAAGGGGGATTTCTTGGCAAGGTCCTGAATGTGAGGGAGGAAGGAAAGAGAGGAGTCAAAGATGACTCCAAGGTTTCTAGCTTCAGCTGAAGGGCGAGAGCCCATAGAAGATGGCCAGAATGAGGCGTAGAAAGAGGGATCAGGAGACCCAATAGGAAGGATCTCAGTCTTGCTTGCCTTGAGGCAAAGATCATTTGAAGTACACCAGGACTGGATGGCAAATAGGCAGTCAGGAATGATGGAGGATGCAAGGAGAAGTCCAGTGGGAAGCTTGAAGAAGAGTTCTGTTTCATCTGCGTAACACTGGAAGTTAGGGGAGAAGGTGGAAATGAGGTGTGCAAGTGGAGCAAGATAGGTGTTGAAGAGCCACATTGGGGGCCATTGCTGTAATGTACTGAGCTATGCATCATTATTTTCTTTGGGTACAAGCAGCATGGGTGTTTTGTATTGGAAATTTGGCATATATTGCTGAGACAAGTCTCAAGATGTTCTTTTGTTACAAGTAGCATGCAAATGTGTTTACAGTGCCATTCTTCAGTATTTTGGGCTGTATGCCTCACCAATTCAGATAAACGCTCTACCACTTGAAAAAATACTCTATCTCACACTGGCAGCAACCCTATATGCAATCAGAAGTCAAACGCCCTGATTCTACTATTATCAATTAGTTCTTCTGAATCATCTCAGTCCTTTTGAACAGAAATCGACAAGTACCTCTCCTTCCATCTCCAGAACTTTGATCCTGTTCCCTCATTTCCTCTTCAGCGTTTATGACCACCACATGCACCTTCACATCATGTCTCTGCCTGATATTCTACTCCTGCAATGTCAATAATCAAATCCATCTCAGAATGGATATTGACTCCACCTCTGAAGATCACATGTTCTCCCACTGCATGGAAACCATCCAAGCCTGGATAGGATCAAAATGGCTGAAACTGAAACTAGGCAACACTGAAATAACAACCACATTGCCCTTTTTAAAAATTTTATTTTTTTATTTATCATGTAGTCAAATTAATGACTTTTTAATACCTTCACACAAACATCATTTACTTCGTTTTTAGGCCTTCAATATGTACATCAGCCTAATGCACATAATGCATCAACGATTTGTATAATTGCGTATATTTCTCTATTTCTCTCCATAAAATGGTAAAAAAGATCATGCATCCCTCATGATCGTCACTTAAAAATGTGTCCCATAACCTGTTGGAGCTAGTAGCTGAATCCAGACCTGCTGCACGAAGTGCTATAGCTCTCAAACCTATCATTGCCTTGCAATTAAAGCGGAGGTGACGGGCAATTTCTAAAACCAACTCGCCACAGAATCTGCAAAATCTGTTTACACTCAGAGGGTCATGCCATTGTCAAGTTATTTCAAGAGACTTGAAAATATTGAATTCAATTTGCAAATAATCCAAAACCAGATGGTTACCAATGAATTTCTGGATGTTTGATGGAAGTTGCACTCTCTCAGGGATATAGGGGAAGAGGCCAGTAGCAGTGTATTTGATGGCCAAGGTGACTATCACCTGCTCTTGACTATAAGCTTCTAGAGTAGCTCTCATCGCTCACTTATATTGGTTAAGAGACATTGCAGTTGTGGCATGCTGTGATCTCCGGTGCTAGAGAGTAAATTGTTGTTAGATCAGGCCCAGAGTCAAGGATTTCATAAGATCAGTGGGGGTAATTAACGACTTATAGATGATCCCCAGTTGCTATTAGCGTTAGCTATTAGTGTTAGGGAGCTTCCAGTATATCAGTAGACAGGTCTGCGTTATTCGCCCTGTAAATTCTAGATATATCATTTCAGCAGATGTATAATTGGGCAGTCTTAGAAATATATTCATGTTTTTTTCTCAATGGTCGACATGATTTCAAGCGACCCCAAGGCCCATGCCTCAGCGACATATATGATCATTGGAACAACTTTCGTTCCGATCGAGTAGCCTCCTCCCTTAGCAGCAAATGAGCAGAGTACCCCGGTAGTGTGGCGCCCATCGCATCTTCAACTTATCGACATGAGCATTATACCTCAGATTTGAATCCATGACAACCCTAAGATAAGTGTGATGCAAGACCAACTCGATTGAAGCACCATTGAGGCTAAATGCAACCAATGTTGCTTTTTTGAAGTTTGGCTTAAACACCATAATCTTTGCTTTTCCGGTGTTCATTTTCAAGGAGTTCGCCTCAGAGAAAGCATGGAGTTTGTTTAATGGAATCTGCAGACCTGACGGCATGAGGTCAAGAGTGACAATATTGTGGGCGTACCCAAACCATTGGATTGGTTGGGTGCCCAGTTTTGATGGGTTACATCATCAATCATTCAAGTAATTCCCCATATCAGCCAGATTCAAATTGGACAACAGGGCAGCCAGTGTGCAACCCTGTTTAAGGCCAGTTTTGGTCTTGATCCAGCTAGATGTTCCTCCATTGTACTCTAGGAGGACCTTAACTCTAGTCTCTTCATGTAGCAACATGATCATTTTGAGGAGTCCAGAAGGTATGCCCCAATATTGCAGCTTCCCCCATAGCCGTGATCGATTGACAGTATCAAAGGCAGCACTATAATCGACGAACGCCACATAAACCAGAGTTTGTCTGATCAGCCATGATTGTTGAATGATGGTTATCAGCGCCAACACGTTGACTGAAGTGGAGCAGCCTTTTTGAAAACTGGTTTTGTTGCAGGGTATGATATTTTCACTGTCTGCCCATGCAGTTAAATCTTCAAGTAATATTCTTGCGTATGGTTTCGCTGGTGCATCCAACATTCCTTTAACGATAGTGCATGGATCTTCGTGGGAGCCTTTCTTCAAGACTGGTAGCAATATACTGTCATGCCAAGAGATGGGCAAGGTTTGAGTAGAGGCGATACAGCAAAATACTTGGTGCAGAACGTCTGACCACAGCTCCACATCAGCCTTGATTAATGCGTTGCAAAGGCCATCGGGTCCAAGAGCCCAGGAGGACTTGCTAGAAGTAATCAGGCGGGCCATGTTGTCCATAGTTTTCCGATATAACCACATGTCAGCGTGTGGTGCTTGGACCATAGCTTCCTTGGAGGTGCGATCAAGTGTTTCATGAATGTGCTTTATCCACAAGGGTTCTGCAATGCCATTAATAAAGGAACAGTATTTGTTGTTGGAATTTACAATGTGCCAAAACATTTTAGCGTTGTTGCTTTCAAAAGAATTAACCGACTTCTTCCATTTCTGATGTTCGCAAAATTGGCTATGGGAGCGTAACCATCAAGCATAGGTGGCCCTTATGAGTTGCTGTGTGGCAGCATAATTATCTTTGTCTGTGGTATGGGTTGACAAATTACGTAGTGCTTATCTTTAATCTGAGAGTCGTATCTATGTTTTCTATTGTGCCCAATAGCAGACCTCTTATTTCTGCTCATTTTGGGGGAGATGTACTTGTTTATGTCCTGCCCACATTCCCTGTAATGGGCCAGAGTAGCAGAACCACGATGTTGGTCGGTACCGCCGACTGTACAGAAGTCTCCAATATACGTGGGGCATTCACATTTGCATTCGCAATTGCCAAATCAAGTTTAGTTGAGGTCTATGTCACATGGGTCAGGCCACTGTTGACGGCCACTGCTCCTCTCACTTTATCAGTATATTTATTTAACTTAAGATCAAGGTTTATCAAGATTGGCAGGTGATCGCTCTCTTCACAATGTATTATCACAAGATCACTAATTAAGGCTTGAGTAGCGAAGACATAGTCAATAATGTTTGAACTCACTGCAGTAGACCGGGTGTATTGAGGGGGCTGTCAGATGGTCCCGTGCCATTGAGCATCGTGAAGCCACTGGTATAAAGCAATGTCACCCACTCTAGTCCTCATGGGCATGTTTGATCCAGTCAGTGGTTTGTTGTCGCACCAGAGCCGTGCATTGAATTGATAGAGACGTCAGTTATTGAGTCTTTTGGGATTTGCGAATTGAAGTCTCCACACAAGATGATGGTTTGATTATTTGGAACAGATTCCAAGCATTCTTCAAATTCCTTTATCACTGCGATGTGGGGTGTTATGTATGGGGATCATATATCGTGGCCATCAGAATGTTTTTTCACATTGCCCTTTCAAACCAGCCCATCCCACCCTGACTGGGAACTCTCTCTACCCTCAATATCTAAAGCCTTCACTGGACAAGTGACTATTTATGACCCCTGACCTTTAAACTAAAGAGAGTGGCCAGCTCTGCCTTTCCCCACATCCACACTTTAAAAGGACTACCTTATCTGTCCAAACCCAACATGGCTACTGTTGAGAGTATCTTCATCTTTTCCTGGACTATAGCAACAGATCTAACTTGGCCTCTCCTCATCTCTCAACTAAAAATGCCAAAGAGTACAGAACACTGATGCCTGTTCCATGCTTTACCTATAGACCTTATTCTACAATTCAATTAATCACTGAGCCCCCCTTTCCTATTCAAGAAATGTCAGCAGTGCACCACTATCAGCACCTTAAACTTTAGATCATCCAACCTTCTCCAAGTCCCCCCAAGCAAAATATGAATCGATAATAACCTTAGACTCGTGTGGCAGATTTGGCTGAGATTTTGTAGACAATTTTGTATGTCTGCCCTTCCCTTTTTTCTCTCCCCCTTCCCTTCCCACCTCCCTGCAGACTGGAAAATTTGGAAAAGATACTTTAAGAAATAAGAACATTATGAAAAAAATGAAAAAGAGCACTTTCAGCCTAGTCCCCATTCATTTTTCCATAGACAAAGTAGGTACATTTTTGCTCGATTGCACAGCCAAAACCACTGGACAGATTTGAACCAGGTTTGAAACAACTTGGGCACAAAATGTTGACTTGCGATCTGTTTGTGGTTTGCTGTTATTCTGTCCAGTACCTTTTTCAATATTTGATGGAGAAGGGTTTGCCCCGTCTCCAAAATAAATTGCTATATGTGCCCGGACACATTGAGTATCTGGGTGTTTAGGTTGTTTATAAATGAAACTGCTGCAATCTTTTTTTTCCTCAATGCAAGATGTAGCCGTAGTTATACCCCAGGCTATAGCATAGGGCAGCAGTATTCAAACTTTGGGTCCATTCCTAGGTCCATTCCTAGGGGGCCGTGAGAGCCCAGAAGGAAATGTAAACAAATTTAAATAAAGATTGGAAGAAATGGGCAAGGGTGGTTCACATGGTCGGGCCGAATCATGAAACTGTCACAGGCACCAATTAAAAAGTGACCTGCAGTTGTAAATGGTTATTCATTCCTTTAGTCACAGACTGTTTGATTAGTACCCAAGGCGGTACTTTGTGTTAAAATGTAAGTACATTGTGATATTTAAGGAATATTTATTCAGCAACAATGGTCAAAATTACTAACTGCATGGTGAAGTAACTCATCAGACTGGCCAAGATAGGCCAAAAAGGTGGCCTATTTTGACTGGTCCACACTAGCATTTTGCATTTTTGGTGCAGGCATTGCCCCATTGCCCTATAGGCCAGTCCAAGCCTGGCAGCTCATCCATAATGGTGAGGGGGCGCCCACCCAGTGGCCCCATCACCCATTATGGAGGAGCTAAGGATCCAGCCCAGTGAAACAATGAGCACTCCCTCATATGCTTTTCCCAGCTGAGGGAGTGCCCCTGGGCTGGTTGAACTGTCAAAGGGAAAGGGAAACACTATTTCCCTTTGGCAGTTCAGTTCAGTTCCCCAGCCGCACATGCTCTGCATGTCTGTATGTGCGAGGGGGAGCTTCTGCGCCTCCTCGCACATACAGACAGAGCAGCCTGGAGCAGGACGTTTTAGCACCCACACGCAGACCAATGCAGAAGGTACGTTTATGTTCATTTTTCTTTTATTTAAACATGTGTATGGATGTGTGTATGCTTGCGTTATGGGTGAGTGTATGGTGATGGATGCTCGTGTGAATGATACAGTGATTGCTGTATGAATGTGTGTGTGTGTGTTAGTTTGTTTTGGTCCGTTGAGCTGATTTTGGCAAGTGGTGGATAGAGGGGGGAAGGAGGGTTGTACAACAAGGGCATTTTAAAAATGCCTAAATGCCTTTGTTGCACAATCCACCTACCCACCTGCCAAAATCAGCTCTCCTTCTGAGGCGCTGTGGAGCCCAGGGACAGGGATGGTATTTCTTTACTGGATTTCTAACATAGATGTCCAGTCAAAAATATCATGCTTTCCACCTTGGAACCCCAGCAACTTGCATACACACAGTCTCATGTTGATTGTGTTAGGCCCAGTGGGGCCCAGGGGACAGGGATGGTATCTTTTTACTGGACATCTATCATAAATGTCCAGTAAAAAAGTGCCATGCCTGCCCCCCCGGCACCCCTAGCACAAGTTGCAAACTGTTTAGCTATTTATCCATTATATTTTTTCAAGTATGCTCTACAATGCAACGTTTTAAACCATTATTTAAAAAAAAAAATCATGGGGGGGGGGACCACCCAAACCCCCCTTGATTGTTTCAGGCTCCCACACTGCGCTTGGTCGCTATGGCATTTTTGGGGGAAATAGTTATGCACCTCCACTTAAAAAAATCACCAACCACCACTGGCTCTCGGACTTTGTTGGGAATAGGATGGGGGAGCCCAGGGACTGTGGTGGGAGCAGGATGGACGGGAACCATGGGATAGTGTGATGAGAGCAGAGTGGGGAGAGCTCAGGGTGTGTGATGGGGTGTGGAGAGCCCAGGGACGGGGTAGAAGTGGGATGAGGGAGCCCAGCGACTGTGATGGGAGCAGGTGGGGGAGCCCAGGGACTATACTGGGAGTAGGGTCCAGTGATGGCGTGCAATACATACTGTCCATTTGGCATTTTTCAGGTGGGCCGGCCTGCCCAAATTTTGCTCAGGGGGGGGCCCAGGACAAAAATGTTTGAAGACCACTTGTCTAATGTATCGAAAAATAAAACACAGTAAACAGTCATTTGTAGGTCAAACAACATGCAATACCATCAGGCTAGAGATGGGAGGGGTAAGGGGGCACCAAGTGAAATTCAGGAGTTGGAGGGGGGCTATGGACCAAGTTTGCAACACAAGGTTCCAACATTTTTCACATACCCTCAAATATAACATTAACTTTAACTGCAGCTATACGACATTTAAACTGAAACTGCGTCACATGAACAACGAGTGTTGTGGGGGGAATGGGAAGGGCAGGTCAGGTGAGAAGGCCATCAAGGGAGTGGGGGGAGCAGGCACACATGAGGGGGCCATTGCTGAGAGTCTGGGAGGGCAAGGAAGCATTTTCTTTTCTGCCTTTTTTCACAATAACCAAAGCTAAAATGACTATGAATAACCAATGGCATAACCAAGGATATCTGTAGTTCATTACAATGGAACCACGGCTGTAGAAAAAAGTTATTAAAAAAAGGTATATATTTTTACACCTACAGTATTGTCGAGGGTGAAAAGTGGCAGGATTTTAAATGACTGAAGATCTGGTAGTGTTATAAAATATAAAGTGAGCGTGGCTGAAGGCCGTGTCCAGTGGCCTATTAGTGTTAAAGAAATTAGAGAATGGGCACTGTTGGCCATAGCTAGTGAGCAGGGAGTGATTTAAAAAAATACAGTGGGTAAGGTTAGTAAACTTAACACAACAAAATCCTGGAAATTGAGAGCACTGGGAAACTCAGGACTGGCTTAACTCGGCGTGTTCCCATTCCAAAGCCCATGAGCACATCTATATTATAAAAAAAGGAATTTTACAATGCCATACAAAATGACATTATGGGGAATATGGCATTATGAGGGAGATCCAAATAGTTTTTTCCTAAAGTGTGGCCTACTTCCCATTCATTTTCCGATAGACAAACAAGGTACATGTTTGGCAAAGCGCACCTCCCAAAGCACAGGCATGTTTAGGGGTCATTCCGTTCAGTAGTTATTTAAATATGTGTCCCCTTCTCAAAAATAGATAGCTATATTTTGGGGATTTACCCAAAAACAGGGTTTTTTAGAAATGAAACGGCCAACATCTTGATTTTCTTTCGATGCAAGAGATATCCGCGGCTATAGACGAGGATATGGGTAAGTGAAACACAGGAAAAAAGCTATTTGCCGGTCAAAAAACATGCAAATGCCATTAGGCTAGAGGTGGGGGAGGTGGCTAGAGGGCACCAAGGGAAATTTGGGAGTTGGAGGGGGTCTAGGGACTGAGTTTGCAACACAAAGCTTTCTGTAGCCTCAACTATAGCTTCGAATAGCCGACATCTCAAACCACTCTGCATCACAGAAACAGAATGTGCTGTGGGGGAAAGGGAGAGGGCAGTGAAGGTGAGGAGGCCATCTGGGGGGGAGATCTGGCACAGAGTAGGGGCAGTTGGTGAGGGACTGGGGGGGCAGGATAGCCTTTTTTCAGTTTGCAGATATTCACTGCTATATCTGAGGCTATGAAGGACTACAGGTACCTGCGGTTAAGAGTAGTTCCATGCCCGCGGCTATATATTTTAGGGTGTCTGTGTTTTATATCTTTTTTAAAGTTATTAGTATAGGTATAGTGATGTTGGGGGTGAAAAATCACGTGCCATGGCCAAAGACCATGGTCAGTGACACAGTAGGTATTTGGGAGTCTTATCTATTTTATCTGTGTGTTTTCAGACTTTCGTACATGTGAGAGTGTGGAGAAAAACAAAAGAAAATAGCTAAAAAAAGAATATAAAAAGGAGCCACCCTACTTTCGTTTTAGATGCCCTACACACTGTATTTTAGTCTGTGTATTGTCACTCATGCAATAAATATCCTGTGCCTAGTAATTGCTTCCCTACCTAGTTTACTGTCATGTATTATGTATTATTATTCTCTGTTTCATCGTCAGCTACTTTACATAAGTACATGAGAAGTTTTGTATTGTATTGATCTTTTAAGTTCTATTGTATTATAAAACCTGACGTGAGCCGCCTCCCTTTAACTAACAATTTGTAACCGCAGCAATAATAAAAGACAATGGGCCTCATTACGACATAGGCGGCCACGGAATGAACGGTGCCAGTAAGGGACCGGCGCTGTTCATTCCCGGAGTGCCTCATTACGAGGTCTGCTGCGGGTCCCACTCACGACGCCTGGCCAGACCAGGTGTCCTTAGCGGGACTCGCTAGCAGACCAGGATGCTAACAACGGGCCCGTCATTAACGGGCCTGTTGTTAGCATCCTCCCCATTCCCATTGAGCCCTATGGGGGCTCAAGGGGAATGGGATGTACCGGGTCCGGGTCCCAAGAAAGGGAATTGCGGCATGGCTACCTCCATACTCGTAATGAGGCCCAATGAACTGTAGCCACGGGTATAATAAAAACATGTTTTTAGTTATTATAGGCCTCAATGTGCAAAAAGGTATATTGTTTGTATCCGGAAGAGTCCTTTCTAAGAATTATCTATTATGTATGTATGAAAATCTATGTGACCTACTTCCCTGAAGTTTCATATTTTAACCACGGCTAGAAAAAAAGTAAATGAACTCTAGGCGCTGCTATGAGTGATGAGTCATTTTAGGAAAAGTTTGTTGATGTAATTTCATTTTATTTGTGTATTTATGTGATGGATGTTATGTCATTGTATTTTTATATTCTTATGTGATAAGTAGTCTTTAGAAGGACTGTTTTGGAGTACACAGAGTTTAGTATTTTAGCACATTTGCTGCACTCTTTATTATCATTTATCTTACATGACTCATTTCACCTACCATTGTATCACTACTGTCTCTTGTCATTTATATTTGATTCTCAGATTTTCTTTTTTTTAATCTAATAACCGCGGCTTCAAAGCACCCACCTGTTCTGCGGCATTGCTACCCGCGGTTAAAAGTGGTATCCTGTGCAGCCAGGGCTATATGCCAGCAAATGGGACATTGAGTGTTCGTGGACGTGTCTTAGCCGTAGGTAATTACAGCCGAACCGGTGAGGCTGCTCTATAACCGTGGCTATAAAAAGCTTGTGCGTGGGTTCGTCAAAGCTTTTTCACCTTTTTCGTTGGTTGTTCTGATAGACGCGGCTATTATTATAGCCATGTCTATTGGAACATAAGTCTTCTGTGCAGTAATCATATTTTTAGATGCAGGTCAGAATTGTATATTGTGTGTTGTTTTGTGTGCTTAGATGTTCTCTTATTTTATTTGAAGTTTTGAAGGTTGGCTTAGTTGGTTTTCAGTTTGTAGAAATGTTACATGTAGCCGTGGCTACAAGAAAGATATGTAGCCACGTTGAATAGACACGGCTAGCATAGATGCTGGGCAGTGTTTTGCACGTGTTTCAGTGTTTCTAATTGGCTGGTGTTAATGTTGTAAATGTGTTCTTCTTTGGGATAGGTTGCAGTGAATATGTGTCTGCCATTTTATTAGTTTTCTTACAATATAGTCCTCTTTTTCTGCCTTTGCTGCTTTTAGAAAGTGTGAAACCCACAATTTCTTCTACTTTTCTCATTTTGACTGCAGAGCTCGCACTGTACAGTTCATATTACCTGTGGCAAAGTATGGTTGGCATTAATGAGTTGTTTGTCATTGGTTTGTTGACAGTTTTATTTGGTAATGTATTGATAATGGGGCTTTGTAATGTTTTTTGTATCTTACTGTATTTGTTAACAATAAAGTGGTCCTGCTGTATATGTAAAAAATGGGTGCGAACAATTGTTGGAAGTGATTTATTAGGATAGAAAACGAATTTGAGTGAGGTGCATGATATAGAATCAATGAGTATACTTCCTGCACTGAAAATAAAATAATGATCACAGAGCAGTAGAAATGTGATTTTATTTACATTTTTTTTTTATAATCACGTATGGTGTGTATCAAAGTGCTTTTTGGGGTGAACTGAATATGTGTGTGCTTTAAACAGATTTATTTTGCTGAAGTGTGTTACTGTGTGGTTATCTATAAGAGAAAATACATTGCCTTCATTTGTTTGTTGTTTTGTGAAACCTAGTGTTTTATTTTATGAAAAATATGTTTGATTGGTTTTATTTTTAAATATACATTCATAAAGAATATAGGAATGGTATAGGTTGTGCAATCTTTTATTATGTAAAAATGAAATGGAATGGATTTTTTGGTGCAAATTGATCCACTAAATGCAGGCGCCGTATGGGTTCAGCAATGCCATTTTTGTACACACATGAGAGGTTGTAATGTTTTGGGATGGTTTATTGGAAGTTTCCATGGGCAACAGTTAAAAATAGCAAAACACACTGTTTTATGTTAATGTTCTTGTTACTCTACTGCTACTTGATACAGAAATACTGGCAGCTGTTAATGACATTTTACTGGGCACATAGGTTCTTACATGGAGTTAAGATGAATATTTAGCATGCCCATAGTTTCAGATCTGACCAATGTGAGGGCTTTAATAAAGAGCCTGGGGCATAACCTGACACAGGAATGTCCCCCTGGCTCTGGACGTATTGCTATTAAGGTCTGTAGAACCTTAGACTCGAGTAGTAATACTGTCTTTATTTGGTTGGAAGGCAATCCAGCATTTTAGAACTGAAATTGTAATTGTTTATTTGTAAAGCGCTTGTACACAAGTGAAGTGCTTCGAAGCGCTTCAAGGCGGGAAGGGAGCGAGGGGATATCATTGACATTCTTCGGCCTTGAAGATTCCGAATGATCTAATAGCAATAACTAGCATACTAGGCCAGAGGCATTTCTACTAGTATAAGTGCATGACACAGATTGGGGGGAGAATGAGGGGGGAGGGGAGAGGGAGAAGGAAAATACAAAGACAAAAAGGTAAGTCATCAGTGCGCCTATGCATGCAGGCACCAGCAAGCTAGGGAGGGGAGATAGAGGAGGACTGGACAGACAATCATGCTAAGCCCAGTACATTGAAGGTCGTGCAAGTGCGCAGACAGAAGTGCGAGGGAGGGGGAGGGGGACAAGTGCACCTTGTCCCACAGCACCATGGTTAAGTGCAGAGTGGTTGTCACTCTCATGGAACGTATTCCGAGTGCAGTAGTGCAAGGAGGAGTGTGTAGGCCTGGAGGCAAATGCAGGACTGACGGTGGAGCCTGGGACCTGTGAGACTCTGGAGGTGCCCCAGGCGGCCAGACAGCAGACTGAGCAGGTTGGGAAGAGAACGAAGGAGGGAAGCAGGAGAGAAGAGAAACAAGGTTAGCAAGGGAGCGGGAGAGGGAGAGAGAAAGAGGAAGATAAGAGGAATGTCTTAAGGAGTTTCCGGAACTTAAGGAGTTCAGGCTCAAGAGAGAGGCAGATAGGCTGTTCCAGAGAGAGGCACCTGCAGAGGATAAGGATCTACCCCCAAATCTCTGTTTTGAAAACAGCTCATCCAGAGAGAGCTGGAGGAGGCTGAGCGGAGCGCTCTCGCAGGAGAGTATTTAGGAAGAGAGTGTTGCAAATAGTAAGGGCCCGGACCCAGAAAGCCTTGTGGACTATGCAGAGGGACTTGAATTTGATCCTTGCAGCCACAGGGAGCCAGTGGAGGGATTTCAGTGCTGGAGAGATGCAGTCCCTGGGTTTAAGGCCAAGGATAAGTCTTGCAGTTCTGTTCTGGATAAGCTGAAGCGGTCGGAGAGTAGAGGTAGGAAGATAGAGAAAGAGATTGATGCACTAGTCCGGTCTGGAGAGAACCAGGGCTCTGGAGACAATGAGCCTCTGGGGAAGGTGAGAAAAAGTACAATATCTCTGAGGAGGCCCAGCTGGTAGTGGGAGTGTGTGTACATGTCTGAGATGTGAGAAGAGAAGGAGAGAGTAGAGTCAAAGATGACCCCAGATGTTTTGCCTCACTAGTGGGTCAGGGCGAAAGACCAAGGGTGGTCGGCCAGAGTGAAAGTGGGAAAATGGGAACAGGGTTCCCAATGAGGACAATCTCTGTTTTACTGGCATTAATGCAGGGAGCATTAGCAGCACACCAGGACTGAATTGCGGACAGACAGTCCGGTATGAGCGAGGAGAACACCGAAGGTCGCCTGAAAGAGAGCTGTGTGTCATCTGCATAACACTGAATGTTGGAGGTGAAGGCAGAGATCATGTGGGCCAAAGAGGCCATGTAGATATCGAAAAACTAGGGGGACACCACAAGTAGAGAGAGTGATAGATCAGTTAAATGAACCAAGTTCTACCTGGGAAGCACAGCTGAAAGAAATTTCTGCCATGGAATGGGACAGAGAGTTCATCCCCCTTTCGATGGTTGCTATTTAATACAGGAGGAGATCATGTGCATACTTTGAGAACTGTTTTTAGGTAGTATTTCTGATCGTGTCCATGCCTTGGGAGAACTTTAATCAATTCTGTATGAGGGATAGATGCTGTGAACTATCGCATGCCTGGTAAAACCAGGCGTGCTTTCCGGGTCCCGCGAGGGGAAGCAGGAGGTAACAATGGGGCACTCATAATGTGCCCGTTGTTACCTCCATCCCCATTCCCATTGAGCCCTATGGGGGCTCAAATGGGAATGGGGAATGGTTCCTGCAAGGAGGAATGACCGGGTCCTCCAATGTTGGAATAGCCCAGTTATTCCTCATTGCAGGAACCTGGTAAAGGAGCCCGGTTACCGCCAAACTCGTAATGAGGCCCAACATCTCCTGGATATTCTGGCCCATACTGGGCTGAAGCCTCTTTTGGCGTATATGTGGTCTTATATTTATTCTGTACTGTAGTTTTGAGTAGTGGTTGTGCAGAATTAACCTCCTTCCATTGAAGGTGCTGCAGCAACAGCTAAAGTCTTCAAACACCTGCAGAACTGTAACCTTCTATTAGTAGAGTCATTAGAAATGCAAGTGAGGTTGAGAGAGGAGGCTTTATCTTTTGTGGCAGTTGTCATTATTTTCCCCTCACCAATTGGACACTTAAACATGTTTAACCATGAGAACAGCAGCAGTAGTGATGCTTTTTTTGCAGTAGATTCCTGTGTGCAGATTATAGACCATGCTTTAAAAGAGAGGCAGATGATGTTCAGTGCATATTGTGCAAGAAAACTCTAAATTGTGGCCCTTCTATTGTTCCGTCAGAAATATTGGGAACATGAATCATGATAAATCATCTGGTGCGAGTCTCCTTGGATGATGCGTATTGGAATTTGCATGCGTACTTCAAATATAAAATGCTTGGGGCTCATGTGTTACATGCATAGAATTTGGCACCACGTCCAGTAGGTGATTCCACGAGTGTGACGTCATCAATAGTTACTGAACCCTCAACGTTGGCAGCAGTGTCAACTCCACATGTTCTAATTTTACTTTCTGCCAATGTCTAAGTTATGAGAGTTATCTGTGATAGATGCCACCAATGGGTAGCTGTGGGAGGTGTGTAACCAAGGATTGGGACAAGTTAATGCCTCAATACTGATTTTAATCAGTCTTTGGTTTTTTTAGTGCTTTATTGTCTTTATCTTCTCTGGAAGATGATAGAGTTTCTGCCTTGTCTTTACTGAATTGCTCATGCTAGCTTTCTTTTTCCTCAACCGTGCTGGGTGATGGTATTTTGTACAATGTAATTTCTTTTATCCTTGATCTCAGCGCTTTTCTTATGCCACTTTTCTCTTTGCCTATACTGCGCTGCAGACTTTTTTGGCTTGCATGTGGTTTTACATGTTCATTGTAGCTCTGAGTGGTTTTTGTGCAGAATCAACCTCCACCCATTAAAGGTGCTTGCAGCAACGGTCAGAGGGCCTCATTACGAGTTTGAAGGTAAGTAACTATCCTTACCGGCATGGAGCAAATACCGTGTCCGTGCAGTAAAGAGCCCGCTAATAGAGGGCCATTACGAGTTTGCGTGCACAAACTTTCCGCCATGCCGATAACGACATTAACGGCATGCCGTTAAACTCCCGAAAATAGCCCTTAGTGGCATCATGGAAAGTGCAGACAGCACTACCGGCATCAATTGAAACGGCATTCGAGGTGACCGCTATTAGCGGTCACAGTAAATAAGCGGAACCGGAAGTAGCGTCATCGCGCAGGAAAGGGGAAAGAGCACAGCGGCCATCTTTAAAAACACAATCCATTGCCACACTCAGCACCCAGGACCTGGAGCATATTGCTGAGTACATAGATCAACCTCCAACAACTATATAATGCCCAAGGCAGTTAAAAAAGGCACCTCCCACCAGCGCAAGTAGCGCTTTAACGAGGATGAGCTCACCATGTTGGCTGAGACCCTGGCTGACAATGCCGATGTCGTATTTGCAAACAGCCTCAAGAGGGAGGCAGTCCTCAAGAAGAAGGACATTTGGGAACTAGTCGCCCAAAGGGTCAGCACGGTAGATAACACGCCCCGCACCACACAGGACGTCCGTAATAGATGGGATGACCTGCGCCTGCGAGTCAGGAACATCCTGTCTGCAAACAGGTGCCAGGCAATGGCTACTGGTGGAGGACCAAGCTCACCAATAAAGCTGAGCTGGTGGGAGGAGATCTGTGCCAGCACGATTGGCATAGAGGCCATCAAAGGCGTGGGTGACATGGAGTGTGGCGCAACGTCATCGGCGGAGGGAGGTGAGTTGCCTAAGAAAACACTGTAATGCAAAGTCTGATGACAGTCCACCAATTTGTCTGTCTAAAGAGGCAAGGCATGGTCAATATATACACATTCCCAGCCTAGTTGTTGTCTGCAGCACAGACACATGCACATGCCTGCAGCATGGCAATGCCATACCTGACACACACCACACAATTATGAAAATGGCATATGAAAGTCACACTGCACGCAGGCGACAACAGAAATGCATGTCACATAGCATACGGCCGCCCCAACATGAATGACCATGACGGATGCCTGCATGATCCACCCATATAGCAAGCAACTTGATCATCAAAACTCCACTGCATATGCCCCTCTAATGTGTAGATGATCAATAATACAAATGTTTGCACGAGGCTTGTCAAACCATCACTCATGCCGTCCCTCTCTTTGTCCCCCACAGGCTCAGATACTGAAAGCGAGGCCCAGGACTCACCGCCACAGGCGAATACACCACGGAAGAGGCCCAGGGTTGAAGGCAACATGCCTTCCACTTCCAAAGCCCCACACAAGCCACGTAGGCACCAAAGACCAAACCAGCCCTGGATGCCACGGCACTGCTGCCACCAAGGCCCATCACCACAGTACCCACAACACCTATGGCGCCTGCAGAGGAGACAGTTGAAGGGCCAAAATCCGCAGAGGCCAGCTCTGTTGGGGATGCGCCAGCTACAGCACCCCTCACAGATGACGATGTGCAGGGACAGGTATGTGTGCCTGTTGAGGACGACTCCTCCGACCCACCTGCTACACCAATTCCGGCCCCTTCCCCAGCTCACACCTGTCGACTTATACCACGACACCACCCCGGAGCAGTGTGGGGGGAGTCCATACAAGGGAGCATGAGTCCCATAAAGGACCCAAATGCAGTTGCCCATGTAACACATGCACCCTCCACCTCCACCGGTGTACCAGCGGGAGTGCAGCAGGCAGGACACGCTGCGCAGCGGCAGTAGGAACTCACTGCCCTGGTCAGACAGTTTGTCACAGAGAGTGCCCAAGCAAGGCAGGAGGAGCGCAACAACACCGCCTCCCTGAGGGAGATCATCGTGGAAAGCACAAATAGATTGTGTGAGGAGATGTCTGCCCTGAGGCAGGTCCTCACCTGCATTTCTGATTCAATGGAGACTGAGTGTCAAGCCCCCAGAATGGAGCAGGTGGCCGCCCCATCTTCCTCAAGCTCCACGCATACCAGCCCCCTACGCAGGTCGGCGTCCACCCAGAGCCACTTAGACATTCCACCAACTGGTGCAGGGAGTGGCAGGATGTAGACGGGGCAGCCTGATGAAGGCAATACACAATTGCTTGGACACCATGTGTGGCGGAGTTGTGGGGGGGAGGGGGTGTGGGGGAGTTGTGGGGGGAGGCGGGGGTGTGTGGGAGAGTTGTGGGGGGAGGGGGCAGGGTGTGTGGGGGAGTTGTGGGGAGAGGGGAAGAGGGGTGAGGGTGTGTGGGGGAATTGTGGGGGGAGCGGGAAGGGGAGAGGGTGTGTGCGGTGGAGGGTTTGATCACTTTAATCTTTATTGGACAGTTAAATACACCTGTTGTGTGAAAATAATATCTTGAGTGGGCATTCCTCCTTGCATATGTGTAATTTATTCATATACAGTGCATAGTGTACATATACTCCCACACCCAGTGCCCTCTGTCCAACTTTCATGTCAGCCTCTGCACCCATGTGTCAGAAATATTGTGCAATCACTGACTGACGCACAGCTCGTCCCTCCTGTGCATCGGCACCACGATGATGTGCAGCCACATCTTCTTAATCCCCTTCATAGCACCAGGTGGTTGGAGTTCAATGTTAGGGGGCAGGGGCACATTCCGTCGGATACACATGTTGTGCAGCATGACACATACCATGATGATCTCGGCCACTTTCTCCTGCCTGTAGAGGAGTGCCCAACCCGACTGGCTAAGGTAGCGAAACTGTGCCTTCAACAGGTCAAAGGTCTGCTCGATGACCACACGGGTGCGGGTATGGGAATGATTGTAGTCCTCCTCGTGCCTGTTCTGTGGGTTTCGGACAGGGGTGAGGAGCCACGGCTTCAAGGGATAGCCACTATCACCTGCATGAGAGGCAATAAAAGGTATATGTCAGTCGATTCATGATGGACAGCTGTAGTAGTCACACATGCCTGCAGATTATCGTTGGTCACATGCACATGTCCCTGGTTGTATGCACACAATTTTCATTCCCTCAATGTGTTCTGTGCCATGGACTTGTGGTGTGGGTTGCCTCTCCAAGTTAGTACACGGTGTACACTGCCCTGATGTTGCTAATGCATTGTGGACGCATACCGCAGTGTTTGTGTCAAATTTGTGATGTGTAGTGTTCTGTCTGATTTTCTAACTGGCAGCGTTGGCAGTAGGCTCTGCAATATTAGGCATTCAGCGCTGATTATTACGATGGTGACATGCTGCACTTCATTGGTGGTGGCGTCCCTGTGACAAGCAGTGGATTCCCTTGGTGATGTTCTTCAGTGCACTCCCATGGATGCTTGTCCTGTGTAGTGATTTGCAGCAGTCATTTACATTGTGAATGTTCACAGCATGTTCCTGGATTGTGTTTCAGAGGATGAGGTACGATGATGGGTGGTGGATGTGTTTTGGGATGTGGGGTGTTTTTAAGTTTGGCATGTTGTGATAGGTGTCCAGATTACTTCATTGCTATGGGATTTTGTCGTCATGTTCAGTTATGGATGCTTTGGGGCACAGTGTTTTCTGATGTGCACACCGTGCTGTCACATCAACAATGACCCTATGGTGGTGTGTGCATCTATCCCCCATTTCACCGCCATGTGCCTGTCATGCAACTTACCAAGCAACTAGGCACATCGTCCTGCATGTCTCTTCATGTAGCCTGCTAGCGTAGAATTCCGCAGGACCATTGAGTCATGTGTTGATCCAGGATATCGGGCACAACAATGTGTGATGATCTTGCTGGCGTCACATACCATGTGCCCATTGATGGAGTGGTATTGCCTGCGGTTGCGGTACACCACCTCCATGGCATGCGGGACCACCAACTCCACATAGGTGCAGTTGATGCCACCTATACAATTTGGCATATCTGCAAGTGCATGGAAGGCAACTTTTGTGTCACAAATCTCCTGGGGGGTCCGTGGTAGGGATATGTGGGCCCTTGTGTGCTTCAGGAGGGCATCCAGCACTTGGTTCAGCATGTGAGAAAATAGGGGTTGTGATATACCATGCATGTGCCCCACTGTGTGCTGGTAGGTGCCTGTGGCAAGGAAGTGGAGCACTGACACTACCTTCAGTAGAGGGGGGATGGCAGTGAGTATTTCAATCAGACTGACAATGTCATTGTGCACCATGTCCACGATGGTGGTGATGGTGTCCCAGTCCAGTAAAGGGTGTGGATCTGCTCAGGGGTAAGGTTGACTGGACTGGCTCTGATGCGAGGGATTGGGGGCTGCCTGCGTGGTACCACTGGCTGCACTGGTGAGGCATGCTGGGCCTGTCTCATCCTCCTTCTCCCCCTGCATCTCCTCTGTGATGCCTGCTGTTGCTGTTGTTGTTGTTGCTGCTGTAGCAATGCAAGCATGTCCTCCATCCCCAGTATTGCTACTACTAGTGGAATCATTTTGGTGTGGGAAGGGGTGTGGTGTGAGGGTGTGCTCCTTTTGTGCTGGCCCAGACTCCATTGCCTCCACCTGTGCTGATTGTGTGCACCTGTGGCAGTTGGGAACACTGCACATAGCAGTTTACGGGTGCTTCGCGATGCCGGCATTGCCGGCATGCCAGTATCCCCTATTAGCGCCTTCATGATGCCGCTATTTGCATGTCCGCCCGACTTGTGATGTCCTCCTGTTAGCGGCATCCAGGTATTGCCAGCCTGAAGGCCTGCGTGTCCACGCCCTTGCCGCTATTAGAGGCACTGTTATTAGCGGTGCCTCTAATACCGGGTTCTTAGATCGGAATAGCCCAGAGCGGTATGCGATGCCGGTAATCCTTTACCGCCATCGTTTTTCCATTACCTCCGACCTCGTAATGACCCCCAGAGTCTTGAAAAAGCTGTAGCTCTGGATCACTCCATTTGAAGGGTCATCAGAAATGCTAGAGAGGTGCCTTCATTGTTTTGTGGCATTGCCTTTTTAGAGTTGTCATTTGTTTAATTGTACATCTTCCTTACAGGTTGGACATTTTAGCAAGTGTAATCATGATATGAGCAGCAGTGATAATGATACCATCTGGGTCCCCAATCCATCACCACCCAGGAAGAAAGCCACAGGAATCAAAATGTTTGTAGAGTGTTAGAGATATTTAATGTGAATGAACAGTGCTTGAACAGGGAGGCGGGGATGTTCAGTGCACATTGTGCAAGAAAACACTAAGGGCCAGATTCATGGAATTATTTCTGTGGAAAATGTGTGACTTGTCTGGAAAATCACGTGCAAGTCCCTGTCCGTTGATTCATGGAACACAATGAGCGGGGCTTACCTGGGACTTTGGAGGAATCTGCGCCGGTCCAACACGTCACTGCGACACCACGAAGACATGGCACGAGACTCCAAGCAAAGGGCCGGCTGGGCCTGCGCAGCCACCTAAAAAGGGGTGGAGCACGTAGAATGAGGAAGAACAAGCAAAAATGTTGTTGTTACGAGGGACGTTCTACTGTCAATCGCACCGCCCATACACACGCAAAACAACCGTATTCATGGAATTGAACAAGAATCGCTGGCGCGCAAAAAAGTATGCACAAATCCCAAACACCTACACCACATGATAGCAGGTGTAAACATCAACGCACACACAAACAAATGTATAAAAAGCACACACAATCAACAAACGCACATATACAGCCATGATGAATGCACCATTTGTTGCAGCAGTCATCCTCGGACAACGCAGGAGGAGGAGGATGGCCAGGGCCTGGATCTTCCATCCAAGGACCAGCCTTTTTGGAATGCCTGATGACCAAGTCTATGGCAGGTATAGGTTCCCTCCCCATATTTGGACATTGGACCTGCAGTATATACTTTGTTCATGCCTAGCGAAATGACATGTTCATAGGTAGATACTATGTTTTCTAGCAGAACGTACTGAACCTTGGTTGTGATTTTGTTTGTTTAACCTCATCATAATTTGTGCAATACTAGATGTACTGGAGTTCACCAATGTTTAACAAAAACTGCAGAAACAATGAATCACTTTATGTTTTTTTGGTTTAAATATCAGGAATTTACTGTCTCACACTTGGAGAAATATCCTGTCTAATCCAGTACCGCTGCCACTGCTATTCTAGGACTTTTGCGTAGTTTTTGTTGTGGTTACCCATGGATATGAATATTGTGTCCATTTTTTGCTGATGTATTCATTGTGACAATGACTATTTTTAGTTATTTCTACACCATGTTAATTTAACTCCTACCTACAATACATGTAAATAAACACATGTCCCCTCATGTATGGGGTATATATTAGTTCTGTGATTTATTTCAGAAACAGTCCTGTTATCCTTGTGCGTGTGAGCATAACTCATTATACTTGCATGCCGGATCTTGGTGATTAGCCTCCCCCTCTCCTTCCCTCATCTCTGACTGTCTGTCTGCTATCCAGGAATGGTGTGCTGCCAATGACCTCTGCCTTAATGCCAGTAAGACTGAGATTCTACTCATCGGTACACCGACTCCCTCCTTCCCTGCAGCTCTCTGGCCTGCCTCCCTTGGCCCCCTCCCTGCTCCTACCTGCAATGCAAAAAACCTTGGGGTCATCTTCGACTCCACACTCTCCTTCTCTCCTCATATTTCTGACGTCGCTAAGAAGTCACACTACCAGCTGCACCTCCTCAGAGGTATTCTTCCCTTCCTCTCCTTCCCCCAGAAGCTCACTGTCTCCCGAGCCCTGGTTCTCTCGAAGCTGGATTACTGTAACAGCCTCTATCTTAATCTGCCTGCCTCCACTCTCCGCCCTCTGCAACTCATCCAGAACAGAACTGCGAGACTTGTCCTTGGCCTCAAGCCCAGGCGCCGTATCTCTCCAGGACTGAAATCTCTACACTGGCTCCCAGTGGCTGCGAGGATAAAGTTCAAAACCCTCTGCATTGTCCACAAGGCCTTCTGGGGCCTTGGTCCTAAATACCTTCAACTCTCTCTTCCCAAATATCTTCCTTCCCGAGCCCATCGCTCATCCGCCTCCAACTCCCTCAGGGTCAGCCGCTTCTCGAAGCAACGAGCTGGGGGTAGATCTCTCTCCACGGCAGGGGCCTCCCTCTGGAACATCCTTCCTGCCTCCCTGAAACTTGAGGAGAACCATCTCCGGTTCCGGAAGCACCTCAAAACCTTCCTCTTTGCATCTGCTTTCTCTCTCCCTCTCCCCTGCTGAACAGCTAATATTCTTCACTGAAACTGCACTGATTCTGCAACTGGACCACTCTTAACAGCCTCGGTCCTGGGCCCAGCCACTCTCCACTTGCACTGATGCCCTGGAATCCCCTCTGCACTGCGGGACTGTCTCTGTATCCCTACAGCCCCCCCCCTTTCCAGCACTTGTTCTGCACTGACCTTGCACTTGCCACCAGCTGGCCCTATTTATTTTTTTACTTTACGCCACTTACCTTGTACTGCACTTCCCCCCGTCCCCTTCCCCTTGCACTTTTCCCCCTCCCCCACCCCTGCACTTGCGCGATCTGAATGACACCTGGCCTAGTAGGATCGTTGTCTGTCTCCCCTTGTTTCCTCCCCTCCCTGCCTCGTCGCGCCTTGAAACACCTGTGTATAGGCGCGTTACAAATGCCATATCATATCATATCATATCATTAGTTCTACCGCCAACACAAAAAAAATATTTTTGCAAACAATATAACAGTCTACACTTTAGAAATGTTTCAACTTTATCGGTGGCTACCACACCCCTAGTTATACACATTTCTCTCCCCATATAATCCTAGACCTGGTCACGGATTGGGAAGATGACCTCACATAACCCACCCTGTGCTCCCAAGCACTGAGCCCCTTGCAAAAGTTGCTCATTGTACTACATTTTTTGGCTACTGGCTCATTCTAGCGCACCACTGCCATAGTCAGTGGGATTTCACAGGCCATGCAGTCACGCTGCCTACACCAGGTGTTGGTAATAATAACAGCACGTCCTTCTGTGCGCTGGCATAACTATATAACTATATGCCCAGAACACCTGCCGAAAGGCAAGCAGTGGTCCAGGATTTTTATGGACGGCACACTAGCCAAAAGTGCTAGGTCCCATTGATTTCACCCATGTTGCTCTACATCCACCTCGAGCAACAGAGCACATCTACTGCATCAATGTTCAGGTAGTGTGTGATGCCTAGGGCATCATTACCTCAGTCTATGCCAACTATCCTAGCAGCACCCATGATAGTTATATCTTTAGGATGTCCCTCCTACACCGGGCCCTGGAAGCTGGGAAGCATGGCAACACATGGCTCATTGGTGAGTGGGAATGGCCATGCACATGCATGCATGTTGCAAACAGACAAATAGACACTGACAACAAATGACAATAACAACCATTCTCACCTCTGCAGGGGCAGGGCCTACCCTCTGAGCAAATACATGATGACGCCAATAGGTAACCCCAACACACCTGCCGGGGTAAGATGCAACACTGGCCATATTGCAACTCGGGGCATAGTGGAGCGCACATTTGGAGTGCTCAACTTTTATTTTCTGCTCCCTTGACCACACTTGTGGTGTTTTGCTATATGCACCACCAGTAGTCTGCAGGATAATTGTGGCAGCATGTGTCCTGCACAATGTTGCAACATGACGTGGCATCCCATGGACATGGTGGTGGTACCCCATCCACAGCCACAGGCCCACCGCTTGCATATGGCTGGGCAAAGGGCACGTGGAGAAGCTGCATGTACCCAGCTTGTGCAAGCGTATTTCACCTAAACTCCCTTCCCTGTGAAGTGCACACGAGCCTGCTACATCCCAAGTGCCATTCAATGATGACAATGGGCCAATCCACTGTGCCCACAAAACCACCCTGAGAAAGTGCCCAGGAAGTGCTAAATTGTGTGCATCCTTTAGAACTAAAACACATTTCATTGCAAAAAGATAATTATACAGTGCACCATACCCACTGTAGTGGTCCCCTTCTGCTCTGGTAGAACTGAGTAAGTAACATACTGGACAAATGTGTAAGCCTCGATAAATCCAGAAACATGTCTGAGCTGCAAGCCATATATGGCCTCAGCCATTCACATTTACACAAACTGCTACAAGCACAATTGGTAATATATGCACACATGTCCCAGATTGTGCATTATGCGCACAGACATGTCCCTATTGTGGGGTGTAGAAAATAAGTGAAGTATTGACCCACAAGTAATTCAACATTCCATAACAATCAATAAAAAATGAACATCTTACCTGTCACCCTGGCATGCATTTCACAGTTAAATTTCCTCCAATGAAATAGCCATCATTCCCTGATGGAAGTATCTGCAGACAAAGAACAAAATGAAACATAGTGCAGCTAACACATACATGCCCCAAAAAATGAAGACCCATGTGAACCCCTCAGTGACATACAGCATATGCAAACAACAACTCACAAGACAACCATCAACATATGTCCCAGCACACATGCACAAACACAGGTACACTGCATGCAAATCAAACACACAAAACACACACACTGACAAACAACATCCCCCGCACTGCCTGTCACCCTTATGACATGCAGCAAATGTGCATATCACATATCCACATATCCACATTCACTAGATGATGGCACATACACAATGCAAGCCTCAGTCAACATACTGCATGAACATTTGAAGACATCAAATATGCAGATAATTTATCCCACCAAAAAGCTGGTACACCCCTCGAAGACTTCCAATGACATGATAAGTCATGTCATCACCTGCGTAGCATTAGGACAGTGCACTTAACACAGTCATGGGAGCACATTATTTATAAACGTATGTATGGTCATTTGTTAGGCACTCATACAATTACCACAAATGTTTCTAAGTGCACACAGGTGAAAAAGGTGGGGACAGGGTAAGTTAGCCAATGAATTACTAACAGATAAAAATAATAGAATCAATATAACAAACAAATCATGTCAATAACTGGGAGGGGAGACAAACCCACTATGCCTTGTGAGTGTTCACAACGTACAAGAGTACAGGGGAGGGTGTCAGGGGCAAAGGGTCAGATTACTTCATGGAGAACAGCCTGCGGTGAAGTGCTAAGAAAATAAAAGATAACCATAAGCGCAACCTCCCGTGGTGATGCTGAGCATGAGCAAGTGCAGTATTATCACAGTTGCTTTGATGATACATGTGGATGATCAGGGCCCTGCACATCTGGCATGCTACTGTATGATTAGCACGGAAGAGAGGGTGAGAATGAAGAGAAGAAAAAGGACTTGTAGGCGCAGAGGGAGAACAAGGCTATTACGCAGAAGGCAGCACGCAGAGGAAATGGATACACCAACATCCCTTTCTATACCAAAGTGCTTCACACGCAGAGTGCTGTTGCCAGAGGAACGCAGGATTCTAGAAGGGTTGTATTTGATCAGGAAGCTTTGAAGGTAGAGTCGTACAACAACACAGATAGCCATGTGGACGATACACAGGGATTACAATATAATCCACGCTGATACTGTGAGCCACTGAAGGCTTTGTAGTGTATGAGAGATGCGGTACGTGGGCCTGGGGCCAATGATAAGTCTTGCTGGCCTAATCTGGGTAAGCTGAAGGGGTTGCAGGGTAGACCAAGGAACAATAAGGAGGAGACTGTTGCAGTAGTGTAGCCTGGAGAGAACCAGAGTACGGGTAACATTGATTCTCTGGGGAAGGTGTAGAAGGGTACAGTTACTATGATACAGAAGAGCTGAAAGGGGGACATCGTAACAATGTCCAGAATATGAGGCATGAAGTAAAGGGGGGGTCAAAGATGACTACATGATTTCTGGCTTTGGATGAGGGGGCAGTGGATGAGCCCATGGAGGAAGGACAGACACAGTGATTGGAAGAAGTTGGCTGCAGGGGATTCAATAGGGAGACTTCCGGTTCGGATTGCGTACATGCCAACGTCATTTGCACTGCACCAGGAGAGGATGGCAGAGTGGCAGTCAGAGTGAATGAAGGTGCAAGTGTGTCAGTAGGAACTTTGCTGAAGAGTTGTGTGTCGACAGCATAGCCCTGGAATTTTTGAGAGAATGAGGCAAGGAAGCGTTCCAGCAGGGAAATGTATATGTTAAAGACACATGCCAAAAGAATGGAGACCTGCGGGACGCCACAGGTGGAGGAGGAAGTAGGGTAGGAGAAAGGGCACAGAATGGTTTTGTAGGAATGGTTGGATAGGAATGAGCTAAGCAGGTCCACTGTCCGCTCATAGGGCATTTTAATGAGGATGGAATGCTTCACTGTGTCACATGCAGATGAGATACCAAAGAGGATGAGGACAGCAGGGGATTATGAATTGAGTGATGCTAGCAGTTCCTCATGGGTGTTCAGAAGAGTAGTATCCGTGGCTCAGGAAGGTTGGAATCCACACTGGTGTACATGTACACCGCCAACAAGTACATCATGGGCATCCATTTGGGGGAGGTTAAACTTCTCAAGCAGTTTTCCCAGGAAGGTGGTGATTGTAATGGGGCAGTAGTTGGCTGGGCAGGAAGGATCTGCAGATGGTATTGTAAGGATGGGGCGCACAAGGGAGTGCTTGAGGGAGGATGGATAGGAAACTGCAGCAAAGGAGTGGTTGCAGAGATCAGCAAGACCAGGGGCCATAGAGGAGATGTTGCCCTTGATGGTTCTGGATCAGCATGGGCCCATCTGTTTGGATGAGATCTTCATGGAGTTGACAACTCTGGTGAGTTCCTCAAGGGGAGACAAGAGCAAAGTAGGAGAAGGAGAAATGAGGAGGCTGAGTGGCAAGGGGGCAGAGGGAGGAGGTTTGTGTTGGAAGAGCCTGTCACAAGGTGGTTTAGTATGTTATGGCTTTTTGAAAATAAATGAGCTGCGAGTGCATTACAAAGGGATTGTGAAGGAGTAGGTTCAGAAGCTACAGTGGATGATTCGGCATGTTGGCAGCACATAGAGTGCAGCCGTGATGCAAACTACTAGAATGCAAGTACACAAATACTCACCTCTTGCACTCCCGGCAGGACCATGCTTGATGCATAAATGCACAGCGGCCGATGTCCCAATGGAATGCTGGCTACCGAGGGATCTGCCATGAAAGACATAAGCAGACATCACAAAGCAATGTGATACACAAAGCAAGGATACATGCATGCTAAGTGCAGGAGGCAAACCAAAACAACATGGTGAATGCAGGCTTCGTTGTCATATAATTGGTCAAATACTGAATTCAATTGAATGCAGCAGTACCATGCACCCAGGTACGGTGAACTTGAAGCTGCAAACACCATGGTGCAGCATGCATGGTACATGCATGAGAAAGCACCAACACCACTAGCCCTAATGTGCTGGTACACAACAAAGAATCCCCAAAATGTGCATTAATACCCACATGCTTGTGACTTTCATCTGGTGCTGCACACAGTGATGGTTGATCCATAATGAAGACACGCCAAATGTGCCATCGATCCATAAACCCACAGACACTGCAAGGGATGTGAAGTGACACTCATTACACATGATAAAAGTGCTGTGAGACATACATCATCACTACCAGCTACCAAACACCTACGAAAGGCACACAGAGTTAGACAGCCCAGAATGTGAAAACAGTGGCCCCAGCAATCCATTGAAACCACACCATGCCCAGATCCACCTGCCTTGCATACAATGCACAACATAGGGAGACGCTTCCCCTAAATGGAATCACATGCATAGTACTAAAGTAACAACATGCACATCCATGAGAACACATGATTAGCTACACAAAATATGCAGAGACCACCCACTGCAGGACCAACACAGGGTGCCAAAGGGTGACAGGAAGTAGATAGTGATCAGCCCAGGAGTGCAGTGTACTACAACAGAGAGAGGGAGAGAGATTGACACTGAGATGAAAGGCCAAGGAAATGCCACATCAAGGTGTACACTGCCTGGATTGGAGATGGACAATGACATGCTCTACTGCACAGTAGGTGCGACCAGAGAGGAATTCACCCAGGTAGGTAACACAGGTACATGAGCACCACTTAAATAACCATACGGCATGTCAGCTTGCAAAGCACATATAAGTTAAGTAAGACATGCGACAAACATGCACACCGATGACGCATGCTCAACATGCAAGACAGTGCTCATGCTTACCCGCTGACTTCATCGGCATGATGTGATTTCTGCATCGCCTTAACCCGGAACTGTGTCTCCTAATCACGTACAGGGACAGTGCCTAGTGGGGTGCGTGAGGAGCATGGATGTCAAAGGCTGCAGGGTATCTCCCCGAGACAGCAGTCACCGCCAGATCACAGATTACTGAAACAACATGGGAGAAGACATTACAACAGGCATAGTGAAGTACCATTCACACAGCACACATGTGCGATGGAACACCCAAACCATATTTACCTGCACATGTCATCCTGTGCACCACCATGTAACATGCAAGTTGACCTCACTATGCATGCCTGTATGTCCACCATTGCAAATGTCATGCACTTGAGATGTTAACAGCACACCTCAAGAAAAATATAGAAAAAAAAACAAAAAAATCAGGAAAGGGCAACTCAGAAATAAAATGCCAACATCCGGGCCTGGGGTGAACAAAAGTATCCCAAAAAAATAAAATCAGAAATATAAAAATCATCATCATGGACCGGGTTCCAGGGGTCGGGTCCACCCAGAAGGGGCGAGGGGCAGGGTGCATGTCAACTTCCACATGGGTGGAGATAAGAAAAGAAAAAAAAGAAAACCTCCATGGGCTCACAGACTGCATGGCTATGGGGAGCGGGGGTGTGTCTCTGCGGGCACCACCATCCTGGGTGGGTTGAATCAGAAGGTGGTAGTGGTGCTCGAGGCTGACCATGCAGTGCCCGGCCTGGTCCTGAGTGCCAGTGGCCATGCGTGATACTGATGAATGCACCAGCACACTGAGGGCTTGGAGGTCACCCTGCAGAACATCACGGTGTGCATGGAGTTCCGCCAAGACATCCTGCCTCAATGTCTGCATTTCTGTTTAGACCAGTCACCTGGTGGCTGCCTCTTCCTCATGGACTCCAGCTCTGTGGGCCAACAACTCTTGCCTCAGGGCTTCCCTGTATGCCCGACCATCTGCAGGCAGGGGTACCTGCAGAGACCTCAGATCTGCCCATCGGCTCCTGCTGTTAGCCTCCATACGCATCCTGTGGGAACGGCATGTGGACCGCATTACCTGCAGCTGTTGTGCCACCTGTGTTGCTGGTGGGATCATGGAACTGGCCATCCTATCCATGCCCTCAGCCAAACTCTCTAAGGCAGCACCCTGTCGGTGTGTGCAACGCAACATCTGCTTCTTCCACTCAGTCTGCCCAGGCTGCACACTTCTCCCACGTGTGCGGGGCCCACACCTGCCTGACCCAAGGGAGCATGGCCCTTACTGTGATGCCAATGTCTCTGGCTGCAGGACTGCAACCCTCCCTTGGACATCTGTCCCAGGACCAGAAACCAATACATGGCAGCATGGCCTTGCATCTGTAACCACCACAGATGGCGCTGACACCACTGACTGGCCTTGTGCAGGCACCTGACCCCCTGCAGACTCATGGGCCCCAACTGTTACTACACTTGGTGTACTTACATCTGCCAGCATTGAGGACTGCACATCTGGTTCAGCACCAGATCTACTGGAGTCCAAAGAGTCAGTATAGTATCCGTAAATGCAAGGATGGTCTGAACACCAGTGGATTCTCCTGGCCCGCCACACAACCTCTTCCACTGGTGGTCTGGACCAGCACAGACTCTTCTTCCTCCGACTCTGCATGTGGTGCCTCCTCACCTGCACAAGGACAGAAAAAGACATGTGAAACATGTCTTCATTAAACATGTGTATCACATTGATGTCATGCAAAAAAATGCAGGGCACGTCACCATGAGAAAAGACAAATACACACATTCTATGTACAAGAAGCCATCCGACCATGGCATATGCAGCCTGACAACAACATAACATGCTCAGGCCCATGCAGCCAGTGGACACATTGTCAGCAAACATGATTCTTAACAAGCACATTATGGCACACAGCACTGCAAAGTTTTGCTCTGTGGCATGCTACTAGATGACATGTCAACAGGCAGACACACATATTGACACCCAAGTACGCATCCATCACATGCCACACCAGTGTTGAACTTGCACAGGGACTGCACACAATGGAAACATGCCCTAAGTGTTGGAAAAAGGAAAAAGTCCCAGTTGAAGCATGATTGTAAGAGTAACACCTAGCCAAGGTCTGTGAAGTGGAGAGAGTAATTAAATGCAGTTGGAGATAATAAGAAGGTACAGTGACCCACAAGAGGGACAGGGGCATGGACCCAAGGAGTGTGTGTTGAGTGTGGGAGGGTAACAAGGATCTGGCCTCACAGCAAATCAACTCTGGAGTCATTACCACAGCGGCAGCATGGATGTGCAAAGTCTAGAAATATGCACACTCACTCATGGCAAGCCGTGAGGCGTTTTGATAGTCTCCTTGGAAGCTCTATGTAGCATGGAAGCACCTACCTACATGTGAGAATAAAGAATCTACACCCTGCAGTGCATGAAATGTAACTCATGCTTCAGATACAAGTACATGTCTAGCCGGGCAGAGTGACTGACATCATCACTGATGCAACTAACAAGATGGCACGTTGTGATATCATGTTGGAGATATTGGCTGGCCATCCTAGTGGGGGATGAGTACTGTCACATGGCCATGTGCAACTGATGTACACCACATGGGTTGTATCCACTCTTCAGTACACTGGACGGGAGTCAGTGCACCTCGACATGTTTCACCCAGGGCAGTCATTCAAATGCTGGCAGAAGCACAACACAATCATAATGTTTTGTTATCTTTCACTACACGTATTCAGGATGCACAATCTTGGTAACTCACCGGATGTGCCCTCATAATTTGACAGGCCACCCACGCCTTGCACCTGTTCCAGTAGAATGAATCAGCTCATAGTCACTTCATGCGGGGTGAGCACCTCCTTCTCTGGTGACCCTCCTCCAGTTGCCGTAGCAGAGGCGAGGTTGACACTCGGTCGGAGTTGCTTGTACACACACTTATGTAACCCCGAATCTGGCATGCTGAATGCCAGCGCGGAGCGCGTGTCACGTAAGTTAGGTGCTGAGGGTCTTTCTGTGGATTTCACGTGCATTCCTTACGCGCAAAGTCCCATCTCTCTGTTTCCGGCAGCCCATGCATTAGTACATGGAAGACCCTCGCTCCTGCCACTGAGCCATTTAACCTGCCTCCTACTGCCCTCAGCTGCCTCCTACCGAGCCATCTGATGCTGACTTCCCAGTGTGTGTACCTACTGTCCAGCCATTGCCAGAGCTCCTGTCCTTGGCCCTGTGACCACCTCAGCTGCTTCACTGGTCTCCCACCGTGCCATACTACCACCACTGCTCCAAAGCCCATCTCCAGGACCACCTTGCCCACCCACACATGCCTCAGGGGTTGCCATGTCTGCACCATCATCCTCAGACGAAAGTGGCAACCCCAAGGCAGCGAGGCAGAGGGCTGTCAACTTCACTGCCTGGGAAGTTGACATCCTGGTGGAGAAGGTCCTGGAGAATCATGATGCCCTCTTCAACCTATCGACGCAACGTGGCAAGGAAGGACATCAGTGGATCTGGGACGGGATAATGGATGCCATCAACACAGAGGGGGTGGCATCCCGGACCATCAAGACTGTGCATAAGCACTGGGAGGACCTGAAATCCAGGACCCACAGCAACACCCTCTGCTACATCCAGGCCGGTGCATCCACAGAGGTGCACTGTGCGCGCAGTTGCTGGCTGACAAGTAACAACATGCAGGCCCTGCAGAAGTTTTATCCGGTGCTGCACACCCAGGTCTGCGAGTTACGTCAATGTCTGGAGTCGACTGGTGAGTATCAATGTATTGCTATGGTCTATGGTGCATGTGCATGTTGCTGCATGTTAGCAGTGAGCCCCTTAGGCTTGCAGAAAGTATTCCTCTGAGACGGATGTCCGTGTGCATGTCACAGACCTAGCTGCACATATGTGCATTGGACCATATGTATCTTGAGTGAGATATCACTTGAATTGTGTGTTGGACTGCTGCCTTTTAGACCGTGCACGTGTTTTTTTACTTGTTTCTGAGACGTGCCTGAGTGACAAGTGTGACAGTTGAGGTAGTGTTGCTTGCGTCATGTGAATGCATGATGTTCATGTGTATGTGGCAAAGGTGGGAATGTGTGACTGGCCATCACTCACGCCTGGACGCAACACATGCATTTGGATGTCTGACGTAGTCATGTAGCGGGATAACAGTTAACGGGACTCTGATGTGATTTCTCATCGCACTGTTTGTGGCCTCTCTGTTGATGTGTATGCATGACATGTGTATGTGCACATGATGCATGTGTGTTTAGCATATACAATTGATTGGCCATGGAAGTGGCACGTAGCCTGATGTGAATGTCTGGAGTGATGGGCACGCATGTATGTGCATGGATGTGGATTGCATGTCCATGTGTGTGAGGGTGGAGGATGATGGTTGTTCCCTTGACTAGTCAAGTATATGTGAATGTTGGTATTGCCATGCACACATTGGTGCAGTACACTGATGTTTCTGTTCTGTGTCTCCTTTTCCACATTTGCATTGGATGAAGAGGGCAGAAGCAGTGCTGTGGAGCATGGCAGCAGGATGCATCCACCAGGCAGAGACGCAAGGCCGAGCCACGCCCCAATGAGAGCACATCTTCAGGAAGTGAGGTGGCTGGTGCCACACCGGAACCATCGGGCAATGCTGCTGGGGGTAAGTCCAAGAGGGCGAAGGTGGGAGTGGACTCCTCAGCAGCACGTGGACAAGTGATGCCACACAGGGCCATCCATTGCAGAAGACGCCCAAGAGTCATCCAGGTTGGTGGGGGGGGGGTGGCCGCTGAAGCACAGCCCATGGGGTCAGGTGGGGGTGTTGAGGTGGGCGTGAATACTGCAGTCCTGTCCCTGTGGCATGAGGCTGTGCAGGCCACACTGGAGGTTCTTGTGCAAAATCTTGTACCTGGGCCAGCGGATGCAGCTTTATGCACCTGGCGGGCAGCCTCCACCCAGCACAGCCCCTGGTGTTAGCTGTGCCCACACAAAACCGACACCCCCTTACCATCTGCTGTTGCCATCCAGGACTCTGTGCTACCCCTGGAGGTCAGGGTAGAGAGGTGTACAGCCGTCATCTGTGATGATGTGCAGGCTACACGTAAACTGTTTGCACGTCATCACAATGAGGTACGACGCCTCGTGAGCTGTCTTGCAACATGCCTGTTCTGGTTTGTGCTTAATGGGCAGTGCACTAATGCAACCCCCTCCTTGTCTTCCTCCTCTGTGTGCCAGTCGTCCTGCCGCGTGCCTTCCGGCCCAGACACCACCAGGACCCCCTGTGCACCAGTCCCACCCACATTGCCCAGTCTGGTGGAGCCAACATCCCTGCCCGAGATGGGAGTCGAAGGTCTATCAGCTGAAGTAGTCACCGTGCCTACCCAGGCACTGACAGGACAGGGTCACCGGCAAAGGAGGAACAGCAGGCACCCAGAAGCAGGGCACAGGCCATATGCCCCTCAATATCATCATCAGCCCGCAGGGTGTACACACAAAGCAGGCACCAGGCACTGTGGCAGCAGCAGGCATTAAGGAGGAGGCTACATATCTCAAGGCCGAACATCGAAAGGGGGTAGTTGAGTGATGTGAGGCGGGAGGAATACGTGGACCTCAGGGAAACAATGTCTTCCATCTTCCGGCAATATGGGCAGCAAATTGGAGCAGAGAGGCAGCAGGCTCGGGAAGCAAGGATTGTGTTGGCCAGGGCTGGGATTGCACTGCATTGGGCGAGGAGGCAGGCTGTCATCCTGGAGGCCACTTGCAGGAAAGCGGATGTGAAAGCGGATGTGATAGAGACACATATGCTGGACGCCCTGCAAGCCCTACAGGCAGCAAGGGTGGCCCGCCTGGAGGATGAGGAGAGCCTGAATGAGATTGGGGATGAGAAGATGGACTAGCCCGCTGCCTGTGTATGTAGTTATTTAGGTGTAGGTTTCCTTTATTTATTTATTATTTTCACAAGACTTTTCTGACATTCCTTCCCCTTTTTTTACTGTATATAGTTACTTAGGCGTAAGGATTTTGTTTTTTGTTAAATTTAACTGGACACCTTTAAGCTTCATTTGAACATTTTTCCTGTACATATTTATTAAATTGATATCATTGTGTTTGTAAAATTCAACGCTTCCCGCAGTTCATTTGTGTGTCGGCCTGTTTGCTAGTTCTATTTTGAGCCAGTGCATCTCTCCATTGCAAGTCATGTGTCTTGTTGCATGCATGCTTGTGTATTGTTGTTGCTGGGATGGTTGCGATGGCAGGATGCGCATATGCCTAATATGTGGTTGTGTGTCAATCAGACAAATGGGTGTGCACTGTCTATTTGGATTTGCATTGACCTGTAGTGCATCACTCTGTGTTTGGAATCACTGTGGTTGGGGTGTTCAGTCTGGATGGGTATGCCTGTGGGTGTTGTCCAGTCTGGAGGGGGCTGCCTGTGTGGGGTGTCCAGTGTGGATGGGGATGCCTGTGGTTGATGTTCCATCTGGAGGGGGCTGCCTGTGGGGTGTGTCACAGGTGAGGAGTTCTGGGGGGTGGTGTCCAGTCTGGAGGGGGCTGCCTGTGGGGGGTCACAGGTGAGAGGGGCTAGGGGGTGTAACGTATGGAGGGGGCCGCTTGTGGGGGGTGTCACACATGAGGTGGGTTGGGGTGTAGTGTCAGCCTGGGAGGGCTGCCTGTGGGAGGCGTCCTATCTGGAGGGGGCTGCCTGTGGGGGTGTCCCTTCTGGAGGGGGCTGCCTGTGGGGAGTGTCCCATCTTGAGGGGGCTGCCTGTGGGGGTGTCCCTTCTGGAGGGGGCTGCCTGTGGGGGCTGTCCAGTCTGGATGGGGCTGCCTGTGGGTGGTGTCCTTTCTGGAGGTTGCTGCCTATGGGGGGTTTCACAGATGAGGGGGCCTGGGGGGTGGTGTCCTCTCTGGAGGGGGCTGCCTGTGGAGGCTGTCACGGGTGAGAGGGGCTGTTGGATGGTGTCCAGTCTGGAGGGGGCTACCTTTGGGGGTATCACAGGTGAAGGGGAAAGGGGGCCATTTCCCATGTGGAGGGGGCTGCCCGTGGGGGCGTCACAGGTGAGGGGGACTGGGGGTGGTGTCCCATCTGGAGGGGCATGCCTGTGGGGGCTGTTACAGGGGAGGGGGGATTGGGGGTGGTCTCCTGTCTGGAATGGGCTGCCTGGGCGGTGTTCAGTCTGGAGGGGGCTGCCTGTGGGGTATTTTCCCATCTGGCGGGGCCTCCTGTGGGGGGTTTCACATGTAAGGGGGGCTGGTGTGTGGACTACCATGGTTCATGTGAGGTACGGGGCGATGTGGACAGGATAGGTGCTGAGGGTGTGGGAGGAACTCACGTTTTTGTAATGGGTGTAGCCTACACTTATGAGATGGCACGCAATTTCACTGGTGTCCAGGCTCTGCTTGCGAGGGAGGGCACACGTTTTCTCTGGGGTATGGCTAGGGATTGCAAGGTTATGTCACGCGAATTTGCTGGGGTACAGGCTGGGCTTGCGAGGGATGGCACGCGTTTTCTATGGGGTGCGGCCTGGGATTGCAAGGTTTTGTCGTGTGATTTCACTGGGGTACGGGCTTGGCTTGCAAGGTTTTGTCGTGCGTTTAGTCTGGGGTGCGGACTGGGATTTGGAGGGTTTGTTGCGTGATTTTGCTGGGGTACGTCCTGGGATTGCAAGGTTTTGTCGTGCGTTTTCTCTGGGGTGCGGCCTGGGATTGCAAGGTTTTGTCGCACGATTATGCAGTTTTGTCGCACATTTTCTCTGGGGTGCTGGGCCAGGGATGGCGCAGAGGCTTGCGCAGTGTAAGTGCTTTAACTTGTTTTTTGGTGTGTTTGGGGGCCTGTTGGGGATGTGTTTTGTAGGCGTTCCTCACGCAACTTCTTGTTACTTGCACAACGGCTAGTAATGCATCTTGAAATCCATGAATACGCATGGCGTGCAATTTTTTTTTTGTGCCACGGCTTGCGCAGGGTCGTGGTCCTTCTAATGTCCCGTCACAAAGCTTGGGAACATCAATCATGATAAATTATCTAGTGTGAGTCTCCTGGGATGATGTGGGTGATGGGTATTGGAAATTACACGACCACCACAAAATAAAAATGCTTGGGGCTCATTTATTACGTGCATGGAAATTGGCACCACGTCCAGCAGTTGATTCTATCAGTGCGATGTCACCAACATTTAATGAACGCTCAACTTTGACAGCTGTGTCAACTCTATTTGTTTCATTTTTTTCGGCTGCCAATGTCTAAGTTATAAGAGTTATATGTGATCAATGCCACCGATGGATAGCTGCAGAGCTGGTGCAAATAACGATTGGGATAAGTTCATACTTGAATACCAGATTCATTGTCATCCTTAATTTCTTTTTAAGTGGCAATTTTTTCTCATCTTCTTTAAAAATAAACAAAAAGATTATGTGTACATAGATGAAACACTTATGACATTAGTCATAAGGTTATTGATATGTTCGGTTATAAACATTTTGAATTTGTTAATAACAATGTAGGTATGTTTGCAGAAGTCACACTGTGCATATGCTTACTGTGTTGTTGATTTAGACATCTGTGGATCTTTTGGATAAGCAGATAGTAAGTGTCAGTAAACAGTGACAGCTTTATTTGCAGTGGAAACTCTGATAGAGAGCATTTGTTGTGTTATTTAGAGCTTGATATGATATGAAAAGTAATTTGTAACCCGCCTGTACACAAGTGTTTCTAGACGTGACAAGACAAAGGAGGGAAGCCAGAGGGAGTACAAGACAAACAATGTTACTAGGCTGTGTGCCATTCAGATTGTGCAAGTGCGAGTAGGAGAAGTACAAGGGGAAAGGGAGGGGGGAAGTGCAAGCAAGAGGGGAGGTTAAAACAAAGCAGCAATGCTCTGAGTAGGTGCAGCCAGGGCAGCGCAGCTCTGGGTAGTGCAAGGAGAATAGGGGAGAATAAGGGACTGGAGGGTTACAGTTAGAACCCCTAAGTGCGTGGTAGGCCCGAGGCAGTGCAAGGATGACTGAGCAAGAAAGTGCCTAGTGAGACTCTGAGGGTAGCCAAGCAACCAGTTGGTAACGCAGACAGGTAGGTCAGGTAGGTCAGGTAGGTCAGCAGGGGAAGGGAGAGAGAGAGTAGTGCAAGGCGGAGTGTGTAGGCCCGGAGGCAAGTGCAGGACTGGTGGTGGAGCCTGGTACCCGTGAGGCTCTAGAGGTGCATCAGACAAGCAAGTTTGGAAGTGAACAAAGGAGGGAAGCAGGAGAGAAGAGAAAGGAGGTTAGCAAGGGAGAGGGAGAGAGAAAGAGGAAGAGTAGAGGAAAGCTTGGAGCTGCTTACAGAACTTCAGGTGGACCGGCTCAAGTTTGAGAGGGGCAGGGAGGCCATTCCAGAGGGAGGCACCTGCAGAGGAGAGAGATCTACCCCCCACTCTCTGCCTGGACAAGCGTCCAACCCTTAGAGAGTTGGGGGTAGCTGAGCGAAGGGCTTGAAAAGGAAGGTATTTTTGGAAGAGAGCGTTGGATGTAGTGCGGGCCCTGGCCCCAGAAAGCCTTGTGGACAATGGAAAGGGTCTTGAAATTGATCCTTGCAGCCATCGGGAGCCAGTGGAGAGATTCCAGGGATGAAGAGATACAGTCCCTGGCCTTGAGGCCAAGGATAAGTCTCGCAGTTCTGTTCTGGATTAGCTGCAGAGGGCAGATTGAGAAAGAGGTTGTTGCAGTAGTCCCGCCTAGAGAGAACCAGGGCACTGGAGACAGTGAGCTTCTGGGGGTAAGTGAGAAAACAAAGAGTCCTTTTGAAGAGGTGCAACTGATAGTGAGACTTCTTGGCGATGCCCAAGATGTGAGGAGAGAAAGGTAGAGTGGAGTCAACAATGACACCACGGTTTTTTACCTCACAGGAAGGCAAAGGAAGAGGGCCCAAGGCGGGCGCCCACAGTTATATTAGGGAACACAGGGTCAGGGGTCACAATGAGAAGGATCTCTGTCTTACCTGCAATAATGTAGAGATCATTTGAGGTGCACCAAACCTGAATCAAGGTTAGACAGTCAGGAATGAGCTAGAGAGGAGAGGAGGCGGAGTGGAGCCTAAAGGAAAGCTGAGTGTCATCTGCATAACACTGAAAGTTAGAGAGGAATGTAGAGATGAGGTGGGCCAAAGGGGCCAAGTAGAGGTTGAAAAACCAGGGTTTGAGGAGAGAGCCCTGGGGAATGCCACAGGTAGAGAGAGAGGTGGCAGAGAGAAAAGGACCAAGTTGGAACTGGGAGGGGCGGTACAAGAGGAAGGAAGTTAGCCACTCCAGGGCCTGATCCGTGATGCCCAGGTTCTCAGAGTCGAGTGTGATAAACTATTGTTTACCTTCTTACAGATTTCTATTTGCAGATTCTCGAACACATGTATATTTTAAATTTCTTTTTTGTATGCAAATTACTTTAAAAAAAGAAAAACGAAAAGAAATTAATTTACACATGGATTTGGGGAATGAGTGTGTTTTCAGTCTAAGTCTGCAATATATTGCACATCTGTGTTGCAGAAAATTATTATTTTACAATAAGCCCTGAGTTGGGCGTGTGGTGTGGGGGGCATTACTACATCAGGTAATGGCTTGGGGTCCATAGTTACAAGTCCGACCTAAGTGAGGGCCTTAACAAAGACCCTGGGGCATTATCTGATGCAGTAATGCCCCCTGGCTCTGGGCTATTATTATTGAAACTTCTACTTGTTAATATGTTGATAATGGGGCTTTGTGACTTTTTTTTGTATCTTACTGTACTTTTTTTTCAATGAAGTTGTCCTGCTGTATATGTAGAAAATGGGTTGGAACAATTGTAGGAAGTTGTCTATTAGGAAGGAAAATGTATTTCAGTTGGTGCATGATATAGAATCACTAAGTATAGTTCCTGTACTCAAAATAAAAGAAATATGATAGAGCAGTAGATATTTAATTTTATTTACAATGCTTTCATAATCACTTATGGTGTGTATTAAAGTGCTTTTTGAGGTGATCTGAAAATGTGTGTGTTTTAAAAAGATTTTTTTGCTGAAATCTGTTACTGTGTGGTTATCTAAAAGAGAAAATACATCAGGAGTGTGGCGGTATCCCAGCGGTAATATCGCCGAGTTACCACCAGCACAAATAGCAGAAATAGCATTACCGCTACTCGGACCGGCTCTATTAGTGACGGGTCACGAGTGGCAGTACAGTAGTAAGTTCCCATTCCCCATTGGGTCCATGGAACCCAATGGGGTTGGGGCTGATATTACTGGCGGCGAAAATTGCACCGGAAGTAATAGCACCGAAAACGGGTGTTAAGGGGACATTTTAACCTCCAGAAAAAAGGTAAAACTCCCACCTACCACCTTAAATGCAGTCCTAATAGCGTTACTGTCGTACGAAATGGCTAATGCCCAACTCATGATGAGGCCCTTGTCTTCATTTGTTTGTTGTTTTGTGAAATCTAGTGTTTAAATTAATGAGAATATGTTTCATTGGTTTTATTTTTAAATATACATTCATAAAGAATATAGGAAAAAATATAGGAAAAAATCCGGACATTTGGGTGCACGCAATTGAACGTGAGACCACTATTTAAAGGGATCTAACCCGATATTGGAAGAGCGGATACTCTCTGCTAAAGCTAATAAGGGGCATTAGAGAAACTAAGCCCTGATTTGAGGAACGTCTCTGAGGGGACCGAAACACGTGTCATCTTAAGGGGCATTTTTATATATTGAATCACCTTTTGTAAAACTGGGCACAGTCTCATCCTGGGTCTCTCTTTTCTCAATTATGTGTGGTATTAGTTTTGCAACTACTATTATGTAAAAAAGAAAAGGAATGTTTTTTCCAGTGGAAATTGCCTCAATAAATGCAGGCACAGTATGGGTTCAGCAATGCAATTTCAGTACACAAATTAAAGGTTGTAAAATGTTGGGATGGTTTGGAAGTTTCGATGTGCAACATTTAAAAAAAGGAAACACGCTGATGTTATTTAGTGTTCTTGTTACTCTACTGCTACTTGAAACAGAAATACTGGCAGCTGTCAATGGCAGTTTATTGGGCACACTGGTTCTTCCATGGAGTTAAGGCGAATATTCATGCCCAAATGTATAGGTTCGACCAACATGACGGCCTTAACAAAGACCTTTGGACATTACCTGATGCGGTAATGCCCCCCTGACTCTGGGCCTATTGCTATTAGGACTCTGGCCCATTACACTACATTGGGATGAAGTGGATGAATTGTATAGGAAGACTCATGTGAAAGAAAAGGTGAAAGTGTATGGAGCAAGATTAGTACAGCAGTATTTATCATCTGTGCCATAGAATTCCAATATGATTACTAGTTATTTTCTACTAACACCGAACCTCTGTCCATTTTGCCTGTACCCGATCTTTCAAACTTTGTGGAGATGTGCAAAACCTGGCACAGCTTCATCGAGGTGGCAGGTGGCGTCCTAGACACTTTGGGCAGGGCTCTTTTAGAACATACAGTCATTTGCAACCGATAGGAATTTTTTTAAGTGTCAATTTCTTCACTGCTTTCTTTAGAAAAAAGATATACAAACATGTCCAAAATATAAAATACAAAACAAATAAATGTTCCTTTCTTTAGCCTTTTGTTATATGTATTAAAACGTGTGTTTTTCTCTTGCCAGTTCCCTCTTTTTTCCTTGTCTGTGCATATAATGATAAGTGTCAGCTTTTGATTTTTTCTATGGGGCAAAAGTACCTGGGCCTATGTTATTCTTGCAGTTGCCCATTTATTTTACTTTTTCAGTGCTACTTAAATGTGATTAGTTGGGGTTGTACACTGTAGCACAGCAGTCACCAAGAGACTTCCATGAAACAAGGGTTTTGTAGGAAGATTTTTAACCAAAGTGAGAGATCCTCAGGAAAATATTTACTCTCATTGTGTATTGCCTAAAAACATTGTGAGTTCTCAAAGTATGCAATATTTTATATATAACAATACCACTGTGAAAACAGGTCAAAATGAGTTTGTGATTGATGAATATGTTTGAGTGATGGGTTGGAAGTGTTTCAAAATGGTTCATAGTGATAATGTCGAATTCAAAAAAATGGAATACAAAAATGTCACAAAAAAAACACATTCAACATTTTTTTTCGACTTTTTTTTTTCACATTTTTGTTTTCGACTTTTTTGCAGTCGACATTATGACTGCACACCTTTCAAAATATTGAGTAGCTGCGCCCACAGGCCATGCCTGAAGGCTGTGGCAAAGGTTTGGTAGTGTTTGACGGTTCCCACCTGCTAGTGGTCTGGTAGCGTTTTAAAATAGATAGTAGGCACGGCCAAAGGCTGTGCCCACTTACCATGGCTGAAGACCATGCTAGTGGTCTGGAAGTGTTCTAAAATGTATGTAATAACAAAACCCTTGAAATTCAAGGAAAAACATGTTAGTTGCAGGGACATTAAGGTGAGAACTTAACACAACAAAACCCCTGAAGTTCAGCTAAAGCCACCTTAACTTCACGCCACACGTTGCACAGCCTTTGACCAAAATGATGACATCACAGATCACATGACTCATGACATCACTTATTACATTACAACAGTAACTGATATCAGGCATGGCCTTCAGCCATGGGCATTTTGCTTGGCCAAATATATGTTAACACATAAATGTGTACTAGTCATGGCCTTCAGTTATGGACAGTGGTCACAACCTTCACCCATGAGCACTGGATATTGTAAAACACTAACACACTACCAACAATAGATTTTGGCCTTTAGCAGTAGGTACAGCTTTGAACCATGTCCACCGTATATTATACACACTGATCAGGTACTAGCCATGGAATTTAGCACAATACTGGCCACTGGCCACAATCTTTGGCTGTGTGCACTATATATTCTAACATATAAATGGGCCACTAGCCATGGCCTTTGTTCTTGAGCAGTTTGTACATCTTTTGGCCATGTCCACTGTATATTTTAAAATAATAAAATGGCATAACCGATGACCTTCGGCCATACCCACTGTGTATTATAGAACACTAACCAGCCAACATAATACAGTCATCTTTGATGTCCTGGGTGTTAGTGTTAGCAGTGCGCGGTAGTGGCGTGAGTTATGGTAACATAACTGGTGAATTTCTGAGGTTTTTCGGTTTTACTTGTAACCCTAACGTTCCTTTAACAAAGTTTTTACATTGAATTTCATAGCATTTTATTAGTGCATTTAACCATAATGTCCCTTTAACAAAGTTTTTTCAGTGAATTTCATAGGTTTTTATTAGTGCAACTTAACTATAACGTCCCTTTAAGAAAGTTTTTTCAGTGAGTTTCATAGGTTTTTATTACTGCAACTTCATGGGTTTTTACCAGTACATGCTAATTTCCTACAATTTACTAATATCATACTTACCCAATATAGCAAAATTTGTGGATCGGGTCTGTGCTTTGCGGACAAAGTTTAGCCCTTGCAAAGCTCCTACACATATTCTTACTTATTATCCATTAACAATCTAGTACATAGTTCAAACTTGGAAGAATATTAGCAAAACTGCTTTTTATCTTAAAAATGGCATCAGCTATTGCCATCCCTCCTCCCCAAGAGCCACCACCACCACCACCACCAGCAGATGGAGGACCTACACAACAAAAAAGCACAGTACTTTCAAAAATAATGAACAGAACCAAGAAGATGCTGCCTACCTTTAGCACCAAGAGAGAATCATGGGTGTGGCAGCCAAAGGCTAAAGCTACCAAAGTGAAATGCGCTACTCAGTTGCCGACTACCTGGACAGTACTCCTACGGGACCACCTCCATTTGGCCACACCCAATCCAACCACTGCAATGCTCTCAGAAAGGCTGTTGCTTTCTTAGCAAGTGGTAGGTTGTCTTCCTCTACCTCACCTTACTCAACCAGTGCTGTAACCACACAGCCTACTTCTGTGGGACTCAAAATCCCACCAGCTACCTTACAAGCAATAAAAGAGGCTGTTGATCCATATCTAAGAGGCTGTTGATCCATATCTTTCGAAGACAACAATCCTTTGTATATACTGCAACACACCACTCTGCAGGGGGGAGAAATGTCAAAGTGCTTTTGAAGCTGTAATCAAGGAGCATGAGAAACACTGCCCCCTACCGTAGATGTATCACACGCGCAACATCTTGCCCTGTCCATCTGCCCCTCCATAATAGTGCTTGGTGCCTCTTCTCTCATTTCCCTCCTCACCTTATGTCTAATCTCACCTGCAAAAAAAAAAAAAATAAATAAATAAAAAAACAACAAAAAATGGTTCCTATAGGAACCACCAATCACAGCTAAAAAATAGAAAAAAAAAATCTTATAGACTCCATCTACTTTACATTTCTCAGCAAAGTACATAGACTCAATCCCAATTACAAAAAAACTTTACCACATAGCCGGTTCCTGGTAGCAGCCGTGTAGTTATGGTTAAGTTGCTCATCTCACAGGAAAGCACTTTTTGGACAGCCTATAACTTTGCTCCCCCTGGACGAATCTTTATCAAACTTTGCACAAAAAAAAGTAAATAGCCCGCTCTGAATTGTGTTGGCAAGTTTGGTGAGGTTACGTGAAGGGGTGGCAAAGTTGTAGGGGATGCAATGGAATTGTTTTTTGCTCACACCTACAGCCCAAACCGCTGGATGGATTTTCACCAAATTTGCGGCAGGAGCATGTGCTTTTGTACATTTGGTGTAAATCCGTTCAGTAGTTTTTTTTTTAAACAGGCAAAATGTAAGTTCCAAAAAATGTGTGAGATCTGGGTCCGCTTCGCAGACCCATTTCCCTGTTCGCTCTGCGAACAGGACTCCAATTGTCCAAGAGGGCTGCGTGATGTCCACGGACAGCCAACACCCCTGTCGATTGGCTGGAGGAAAGTGTGATGTGCGTCATATTCTCCCGAAAATGTCCTCCATGTTGTATCCGCAGATATCCGTGGATAGCGCAAGGGCAAACAGGGCTGGGAAACATGTTTTAGGGCATTTGGTGTAGGGACGAGGGGCTGGGAAGGGTGGGTGAGTGAGAGATGGTTGATATGATGTATTTCTTTAGGTGGAAGAAGACTGTGTGGTGTTTGCGCCAGTCCGCGGATACCGCAGTAGTCTGCGGACAGTGCCTCGGGTGGGCGGCTTTTCTGGTAACTGCAGGCAGGCATCATTAGGGTAGGGGAGTGGAATGTAGTTGATATGAGGATGTTTGTGTAGGCTGTATTATGCTGTGGTGATTGTGGCCAGCCCCTAGACTCTTGGGTGCACCCAAGAGTCTGCCCACTGGTTGCAAGTACTGTAATAGTATGTGTCTAGAAGTCCACAGGGCCACGTGCAGCTGGCTTATGCGTGTGGGCTGTGGCCCCTGGCCAGATTGTTGGGTGCATGGCTGCATTATGCTGTGGTGATTGTGGCCAGCCACTAGACTCTTGAGTGCATAGCACCCAAGAGTCTTCCCACTGGCTGCAAGTACTGTAATAGTATTTGTACAGAAGTGCACAGGGCCTTGGGTGGCTCGCTTATGTGTGTGGGTTGTGGCGCATTGGCCAGATTGTGAGGTGCATGGCTGTATTATGCTGTGGTGGTTGTGGCCAGCCACTAGACTCTTGGGTGGCACCCAAGAGTCTGCCCACTGGTTGAAAATGCTGTAGGTTGGCAGCTTATCTGGTAACTGTAGGCAGGATTCATCAGGGTCAGGAAGTGGAATGTGGATGATATGAGGATGTTTGTATAGGCTGTATTATGCTGTGGTGGTTTTGGCCAGCCCCTAGACTCTTGGGTGCAACCAAGAGTCTGCCCACTGGCGGCAACTACTGTAATAGTATGTGTACAGAAGTGCACAGGGCCTGGGGCAGCTGGCTTATGTGTGTGGGTTGTGGCCACTGGCCAGATTGTTGGGTGCATGGCTGTATTATGCTGTGTTGGTTGTGGCTAGCCACTAGACACTTGGGTGCATGGAGAGTCTGCCCACTGGCTACACGTAATGTACTAGTATGTGTACAGACGTGGACACAGCCTTGGGTGGCTGGTTTATGTGTGTGGGTTGTGGTCACTGGTCAGATTCTTGGGCGCATGGCTTTAATATGTTGTGGTGGTTGTGGCCAGCCACTACCAGCCATACACGCAAGAGTCTTCCCACTGCTTTCAAGTACTTTAATAGTATGTTTACAGAAGTGCAGAGGGCCTCGGGCTGCTGGCATATGTGTATGGGTTGTGGCCACTGGCCAGATTCTTTGATGCATGGTTGTATTATGCTGTGGTGGTTGTGGCCAGCAAGTAGACTCTTGGGTGCATGGAGAGTCTGCCCACTGGTTACAAATACTGTAATAGTATGTGTACAGAAGTGGACATGGCCTTGGGCGGCTGGCTTATGTGTGTGGGTTGTGGTCACTGGTCAGATTCTTGGGTGCCTGGCTGTACTATGCTGTGGTGGTTGTGGCCAGCCACTACGGGCCATGCACCCAAGAGTCTTCCCACTGGTTGCAAGTGCTGTAATAGTATATGTACAGAAAAGCAGAGGGCCTTGGGCGGCTGGCTTATGTGTGTGGGTTGTGGCCACTTGCCAGATTCTTGGGTGCATGGTTGTATTATGCTGTGGGTTTTGTGGCATGCCCCTAGACTCTTGGGTGCAGGAGAGTCTGCACACTGGTTGCAAGAACTGTAATAGTATGTGTACAGAAGTGGACAGAGCCTTGGGCACATGGCTTATGTGTGTGGGTTGTGACCACAGGCCAGAATCTTGGGTGCGTGGCTGCATTATGCTAAGGTGGTTGTGGCCAGCCAGTAGACTCTTGGGTACAAGGCCGCAGGCCACGCACCCAAGAGTCTGCCCACTGGCTGCAAGTACTGCAAGAGTATGTGTTCAGAAGCGGACGGGGCCTCGAGCGGCTGACATATGTGTGTGTGTTGTGGCCACTAGCCAGGTTCCTGGGTGCATGGGGCACTGGTTGCAAGTACTGCAATAGCATGTCTACAGAAGTGGACAGAGCCTCGAGCGGCTGGCGAATGTGCATGAGTTGTGGCCACTAGCCAGCTTCTTGGGTGCATGGATATATTATGGTGTGGTGATTGTTATGTGTTATGCGCACCTGATATCCCTGGGAGCATCTGGAAGGCTCTGAGATCTGGAACCCTGGATGCGTAGTTGCCAGGTGCTGAATAATGAATCTGCAATTACAGAAGGGAGGATTTGTGATAACTGTCTCTAATGGGTGAATCTGCCACTTCCCTCTGACCGATCCCCATCCCATTGGTTTTTTCTCACCTTAGTCATTTGTAGGGTGAGCTATCTGTCCTGAGTTTCTTGTGCAAGGGCGCTTGACGTTTGTTGGCGAGCTGCCCGAGTTGTTTCACTGGTGCAGTACGCCTTCCTTGGGCCCAGGCCTGCTGTGACCCCGAATCTGCTGGTAGGCAGGTAGGTTTGTTAATTGTAAGTCTTTGTTCTGTTTATGGTGGGAATTCCTTAATGTCTTTATCTCCTTCTTTTCAGGTGTGAAGGTCTTGATGCGTACGTGCCGGATGGAGAGGCACATTTCTAGGTAAGAGAAAGCCCAAAGCGTGGCACCTTTATTGTCTTTTAAAGCTAACCTGTGTTTTCTTCTTCTTCTCCTCACAGGCCGCTGTGGTGCTGCGAGTGGATGAGAGCGTGATGAAAAACTGGCCCCCGGAATCTGTTAAGGTAAGTAAAGCGCTGTGCGGTTGTTTAATATTGAAAGCGAACCTGAATAAGTCTCTTTTTCCTTTGCAGGATGTTGCTGTCGTGCTCTGGATGGAAGCGCGGCATAGCGCAATGGAATTCAGGTAAGACTGATGGAATTCGATGTTTTGGAAGCGCGTGTGTTCTAATATTGTTTTTTGCTTTTCTCGTCATTGCAGGTCGCGATGTTCGAGCAGCAGCTGTAGCAGAGGTTCGCCGGAAGTCCTCAAGTGCTGGATGGTGTATTCTCAGATAAAACAGAATAATCTTGTTCTTGTTCTTGCAGGACTACAGGAAGATGCTGAAGACCAGGAGCTGGACACGATGAGTGTCACGCTGCTAGTTGCAGAATAACGCAAAGCGTGTTCTGCGGTCAGGGTGTGGTTTATATAGCCTAGGTAAAGTAGTACCAGGGAAAGTAGTTCCAGGCCTGCCACACCGAAAACACTAGACCGCATTGCTTGGTTCTTATGTTGGATTTAAAGACCCATGTAGTCAATTGAAAGTAAGCCTAGTAAGTATCTCTTTACAGTATATGATCCTGGTGCCAAATGCACCAGGGCTGGCTCCAGGAGCCTTTATGCAGAAATCTTGAGGGCGCTTAGAGTAATTGTGGGAGCTTGCTTGTGGCCCCTGACAGTGGTCATGACATGATGTGTCCCTACACTCTTGGGTGCATGGCCAGAGGCCATGTACCCAAGAGTCTGCCCACTGGTTGCAAGTACTGCAATAGTATGTGTAAGGAAGTGGACAGGGCCTCCAGCGACTGGCTTATGTGTGTGGGTTGTGGGCACTGGCCAGACTCTTGGGTGCATGGCTGTATTATGCTGTGGTGTTTGTGGCCAGCCACTACACTCTTGGATGCATGGCCGAAGACCATGCAGCCAAGAGTTTTCTCATTGACTGCAAGTACTGTAATAGTATGTGTACAGAAGTGGACAGGACCTCTGGCGGCTGGCATATGTGTGTGGGTTGTGGCCACTAGCCAGCTTCTTGGGTGCATGGGTATATTATGGTGTGGTGGTTGTGGTGAGCCCCTACACTCTTGGATTCATGGCCGTGCACCCAAGAGTCTGCCCACTGGTTGAAAGTACTGCAATAGTATGTGCACAGAAGTGGACAGGGCATCTGGAGGCTGGGTTACGTGTGTTTGTTGATGCCACTGACCAAATTATTGGGTGCATTGTTGTATTATGCTGTGCTGATTGTGCCCTGCCCCTAAACTCTTGGGTGCATGAGAGCCTGCACACTGGTCGCAAGAACTGTAATATTATGTGTACAGAAGTGGACAGGGCCTTGGCCACCTGGTTTATGTGTGTGGGTTGTGGTCACTGGCCAGATTCCTGGGTATGTGCCTGCATTATGTTGAGGTGGTTGTGGCCAGCCAGTAGACTCTGGGGAGCATGGCAGGCCATGCTCCCAGGAGTCTTCCCACTGGCTGCAAGTACTGCAATTGTATGTGAACAGAAGTGGACAGGGCCTCGAGTGGCTGGTGTATTTGTGTGGGTTATGGCCACTAGCCAAGTTCTTGGGTGCATGGACCACTGGTTGCAAGTACTGCAATAGAATGTCTACAGAAGTGGACAGGGCCTCGAGTGACTGGCGTATGTGTGTGGGTTGTAGCCAATATCCAGCTTCTTGTGTGCATGGGTGTATTATGGTGTGGTGGTTGTGGCGAGCCCCTCCACTAGTGCCACCAAAGAGTCTGCAAACTGGTTGCAAGTACTGCAATAGTATGTGTACAGAAGTGGACTGTGCCTCTGGTGGCTGGCCTATGTGTGTGGGTTATGGGCACTGGCCAGATTCTTGGGTGCATGGCTTTCTCATGCTGTGATGGTTGTAGCCTGCCCCTAGACTCTCGGGTGCATGAGAGTCTGCCCCGTGGTTGAAAGTACTGCAATGATATGTGTACAGAAGTGGACAGGGCCTCGAGCGGCTGGCTAATGTGTGTGGGTTGTCGGCACTAGGGAGGTTCTTGGGTGCCTGGCTGTATTATGCTGCAAGTACTGCAATACTATGTGTACAGAAGTGGACAGGGCCTTGAGCGGCTGGCTTATGTGTGTGGTTTGTGGACACAAGTCAGGTTGTTGGATGCATGGTTGTATTATGCTGTGGTGGTTGTGGCCAGTCCCTACACTCTTGGGTGCATGGGCGGAAGAGTCTGTCCACTGGTTGAAAGTACTGCAATAGTATGTGTACAGAAGTGGACAGGGCCTCGAGTGGCTGGCGTATGTGTGTGGGTTGTGGCCATTAGCTAGGGTGCATGGTTGTATTATGCTGTTGGTTGTGGTGAGCCCCTACACTCTTGCACCCAAGAGTCTGCCCACTAGTTGCACGTACTGCAATAGTATGTGTACAGAAGTGGACAGGGCCTTGAGTGGCTGGTATATGTGTGTGGGTTGTGGGCACTGGCCAGATTCTTGGGAGCATGGCTGTATTATCCTATTGAAAATTATAGATAAGGTAGCAACTCAACAACTTCAAGAGTTTGTAGATGATAATAACCTTCTCCACAAACAGCAAACCGGCTTCAGAAGAGCACACAGCACGTAACCTGCATTGTTAGACCTTCAAACTCACATGCTTAATATCATGGACAAGGGTAAGACTGGCATGTTGGTTCTTTTGGACATGTCCATGGCCTTTGACTTGCTGGACCACCATCAACTTCAATGGGCCTTAGAACATTTGGGTGGCTGCTCTCAGGAAACAAAATGTTGGGTGACCTCCTTTCTTGCGGAACGGAGTTCCAAAATATTTTGAGCAACCAATCCTCACTGCCTATACCCATAAATTGTGGTGTACCTAAGGGGGCAAGTCTGTCCCCTCTTTTGTTCAATTTATACCTGCGGTTTCTCTGTACCCTCCTTAGCACCGTAGGGGTGTACTTTACCAATTATGCAGATGATACCCAACTGGTAGTCGAACTGAGTGGTTGCCACAATACAGATAACATCAAGTTTGCTAACATCTACAACATTATCGAGGCCTGGATGAAGGTTAATTGGCTTTGCCTGAATGCAAGTAACACCGAGCTGATGATTTTCATCTCTCTCCAAGCTAGGTCTAAACTAAGCCCAGATTATACATCCTTCAAGATCAAGGACTCACTTATCCTGGTCTTGAGGAAAGTTAAAAGCCTGAGTATGTACTTGGAAGCGTCCTTGGGGGCTGAAGCACATGTGGCTTATCTAAAGAAATACTGCCGATACTATATGAGACTACTCAAAAGTATTAGAACTTATTTGAGTAAAAGTAATTGTGCAACCATTGCCAGAGCCACTGTCTTCTCCGGACTGGATTATGGTAATGCACTCTTAGCTGGAGAAAACAAGGGGTGCTTAGCGCATTCTCAGATCATACAGAACAACGCAGTGAGTATCATCAGAAAGAAAACCAGAAGGGAGCATATCTCTACTGATAGGTAGTCCCTTCATTGGTTCGCGTTGGAGGATCGTATGACCATTGTATATCTACGGAGTAGCCCCCGCCTACTTGAAAGAACAAATAACCCTCTATACACCTGGCCGAGCCTTGATATCTGAGGCTCAAGGTCTCATAGTAAACACAGATGCCAAAAGAGAGAATTGTCTTGGATGTTTTTTTCCCGCAAAGACAGCTCAAATATGGAATAAGCTCCCCTGCTCTTTGAGAAAAGAGACAAATCACATGATGTTCAGAAAGAAACTAAAAACAAGTTTATTCAAGTAAGAGTCTAGCCCTACTTTATTAAACAACCCCGCTGTCCCGTTCTCTACATGTTGTCCGTGTGTTTTTAGTACGCGCCCTGATTCCTGCGCAATATAAAAAATAAAACAAAGTTATACTGTGATAGTTGTGGACTACCCCTAGACTCTTGAGTGTATGACAGTCTGTCCACTGGTTGTAAGTAATGCAATGGTATGTGTACAGAAGTGTAGAGGGCCTTGAGCGGCTGCCTTATGTGTGTGGGTTGTGGCCACTGGCCAGGTTCTTGAGTGCATGGGCGTATTATGCTGTGATGGTTTTGGCCTGCCCCTAGATTCTTGGGTGTACTTGTAGTACTTGTAGTACTGCAATAGTATGTGTACAGAAGTGGACAGGACCTCTGGCAACTGGCTTCTGTGTGTGGGTTGTGGGCACTGGCCAGATTTGTGGGTGCATGGCTTCATTATGCTGTGACGGTTGTGGTCTGCCCCTATACTCTTGGGTGCATGACAGTCTACCCACTGCATGGAAGAACTGTAATAGTATATGTGCAGAAGTAGACAGGGCCTTGGACGCCTGGCTTATGTGTGTGGGTTCTGGCAACTGGCCAGATTCTTGGGTGCATGGGTGTATTGTGGGTGTATTGTGCTGTGGTGGTTGTAGCAAGCCCCTAGACTCTTTGGTGCATGGCCGGAGGCCGGAGAAGCATGAAGCATGACAGCAATATGCATATACTGAGTGTAGATACTGTGCAGGCACTGCATACTTTTTGGAACACAGTGACAGAATAACATTGGAGTAGAAATAGCACTTTTGCATATTGTGCCATTGCAGGCACACATTTTGTTTGTTTCATGTGGAAATGCAGGAGATATCTTTGTTTCATTGTCTGTGAAAAAAACATCATAACATGTTAGGGAAGTTACTTCTAACTGTTGTATTCTACACAATCTCACATATTCATATACTTTGGGACCCTCGTAATTAGAACATTACAAGTACTATGCTTCAAAGAAGGCTGCTGTGCAATGTCCTTAGTTCCTGTGCTCGATTGCATAATCATCGGACCTGGTGGCATGGTTGCAGTTAGGTACCAGTTGGCGTATTCTAACTGTTTATCCATTTTCTCTTTTTAAGACTATCCGTTTATGCAGTTTATTCCAGTTGGTTCATTGTAACTACTGTACTATCGAAAAGTAATATTGCAATATTGTGGGGACAGTTAGATACTTGTTGGCATATCCTAATTGTTGCTCGTTTGACAGTTCTCGAGGGTATGTTTTGTAACAGATTCATTGTTGAAGGTGGATTTTAGCAGTTTGACTGCTGAAAGTAACATTGTAGTACTGTGGGTGTACTGAGATACCAGTTGGCGTATTCTAGCTGTTTATACTTAATAAGTCATGAAGTACTTCCTCAGAAGAACTTTCATTTTTGCTGGTGGATTTTAAATTGTGCAATAGTGGGAAGCATTATTGCAGTATTAGGTTGCAGTTAGATACCAGTTGGCATATTCTAATTGTTTACACTTTCACAGTTTTGCAGGGTATGTTTTGAAGCACCGTCAATTCTTCCTTTCCCTTTTCCACTATTGCCAAATGTCATTGTAGTATTATGGGTGCAGTTAGATGCAGTTGCGTATTCATTGCAGTGGTATGGGCACAGTTAGGCAGCAGTTGCCTTATTCGAACAGTTGGTAGTTTTACAGGTTAGTGGGGACAGTTTGTAGATCCTCAAACTCAGGACCTTTCCTTTTAAGTACTATGGGTGAAACAATGTTAGTGTATGTTTTCCACAGTTGTTGTTTCTGGGCCTATAATCATTGGGTAATTGAAGAAAAAACTGAACAGCAGAGCAACTGATGTAATCATGAGCCAGTTGGTGATTTCTAAGTTGTCACAGTTTCACAGGGCAGAAGGTTATTTTTCGTTTGCAGTTACATACTAGTTGGTGGCTATTGGGAGTAGGCTATGATACTTTTGTAGGTTAGTGAGAACATTTTGGTTTCAGGAATATTAAGTAGGAATTTGCAAGATTTGCCAGTAATCTCTGCTTCAGAGTAATGGAAGTATCATTGCATTCAAACCACCCACATTTTCTTTTTAATGTATGCAGTATAGTGACCTGCAATGGTTGTGGCACGCATGTGGTAGATTATGCCTACTGTTGTGGTGGTATTCTAGCCAAGCAATACTTGCCTGTGTGTGAAGCTAGTAAGCTTGCAGCTGTTTTTGGTACCATCTGCGTTGTATCGTAAAAGCATTGCTATTATGAATTGGCTATGTGAGTTTATGTGTAAAATGGAACGATTGTCTGAATTGCAAGTAGTACATACTATGCCATGATTTGCATTTTTCATCAGATGCTGAAATGGAATGGATTCACAGTTAGGTATAGATACATACAGAAAGTGCTCATTATGGACTTGCTCCTGTGCCACATGGCTGCAGAGAGTGCATGTCTGTTTCCGCATGAACGAAATCTGGAAGATTTCATTTATAGGTTCGTTTTTGCTTTCAAGCACTTGCAGTAAGTACATTACAAATTCTTGTGGATCTTCTTGTGCGTTTATGGTGAATCACACCATTCCTGCGCAGTAGTCCAATTCCTGCATTATTACTGAGACACTGTAAGTGTTGTCAGAATTGTTTGCTGCATTTCTATGAAGGAGTAGCATTTGAAATCATCACAACTGGTCTGTGCCATTCAAGTAAATGTTTTCAACAATTGGTGGCAATTGGAATAGAACATTGATTGCTACATTTGCATAGTAATTTACACCATTTGTGTTGGACAATTTGAATGGACCAGACAGTTCTGTGTCTGATTCATTTGCTGGAACTCCACTTACTTTTTTTGAAGAGATACTTCTCTTTGTGCAGTTGGTTGTGCATTTACCTTTTCACTACATCCTTCTGTGGTTGTGCTAATTGATGGAGTAGCAGCTGCTTTCCATTTCTTTAGTGGTACTGTTGGGAGATCTCTTATAAGTTGTGTTTGCACTAATTTTCTTTTACCAAGTTTTCCTTTTTGAGGAACAGGGTACCTATTGAGATGTGGTGTGTAGAATGCACATAGTCCGTTGTGCTCTATGATGCAAGGAATGTCAGTCGTGACTTTGTTTGTATCAAAATTGTCTAGAAATAGTCCTTCAAGTGTACGTATGCGTGACAGTGCTATGTAACCCATACCTTCTGTGCTACCAATGTCAATCAATGCCTGATCTAGGGTTAGACCTTGCGATTCAAGAATAGTGACTGCATATGCAAGAGACAGAAAAAAACTGTTCTCTGCATACATACATGATATGATATGATAGTTTATTTATATAGCGCCTATACACAATGTGTTTCAAAGTGCTTCAAGGCAAGGGAGGGAACAAGGAAAATTGCAATGACATTACAATGACATTCTTACAGGCCGAGATCATTAAGGATGTGAAATTAACTATCATACTCGGCCTGACGACATTTCAGATAGTGCAAGAGCTAAGACATAGATAAGGAAAGGAGGGGGAGAGTGGGAAGGAAATGGAAACAGACAGGCGACTACTGTACTAGGCCTGACAACATTTCTGGTAGAGCCGGAGATTAACAAAAGGTAAGGGAGAGGGTTGCAGAAAGGGATGCGCGGAACAAAACAAGTAACTATTGTACTAGGTCTGATGACATTTCCGTTAGTGCCACAGGATGGTGAATATGTAAGGGAAGCGGGAAGAGACAAACAAAGTTGCTATCATACTAGGTCCGGGGACAATTCTGATAGAGTAAGTGCATAGAAGAAAGTAAGGGGAGGAGGGAGGAGATAGGAAAATGGAGAGGAGGAGAGAATAGAGAGGAAGCAGTCAAAAAGAGTGGAGAAGCAATAGAGAGCGAATATAATTGCAGAAGTCAGTAGTAACACATAATGTTAAAAGCCAGGATACAAGATGAAGATGGGAACAGCATGATTCCGGGCCACCATGAGTACAAGATGCAAACGACGTCCAGCATGAGAGTTGAGAAAGGGTGATGCACCGTGAATCAATGAAGTCCATAAATGTCAAATCCAGCATTGACCACAAGACGTGATGGTGACACCAGAATATATCATGACAGACTCCTGCAGAAGAAGGCTGGAGGGGGAGGGGGAGCAGGGTAGAAGAATCAAGCAAAACAGGCAACACCCATGTGCATGACGAGAGGGGGCACAAGGGAACATCACAGGGGGATCAGAGGGGGTGGGGATGGCCTGTGGAGACAGAGGGAGTAAACACATGTTGGTGCATGCTTACCTGCTGTCTGAGCAGGGGGTCGGGCCCTGGGTCCTTCTGGTCCAAACAGGTCCAAACAGGAATTTCAATTTTCTTTGTCTGCCCTTCACTTCGGATGCCCGGGTGAGAGATGCCCTTGATCTAAGAGTTAAGAGCAGGAAGGACGAGACAGGGCTAAGAAGGTGGGTGGTGCTTAGGCCAGGTAACCCAGATCCACTTGCACCTGCTCCTCATCAGCAAAGGAAAAGAGGCTGGAGGGCTCCTTAAGTAGGGAAAAGAGCAGCAACCAGGAAGGTACCAGGTGGGCGGGGCTTGCTAAGTGGGGAAAAGAGCAGCAACCTGGAACGTACCATGTAGGCGGGGCTTAGAGCAGGTGACCTAGATCCACTTGCACCTGTTACCCATCAGCAAAGGAAAAGAGGCTGGAGGGCTCCTTAAGTAGGGAAAAGAGCGGCAACCAGGAAGGCACCAGGTAGGCGGGGCTTGCTAAGTGGGGAAGAGAGCAGCAACTTGAAAGGTACCAGGTAGGCGGGGCTTAGGCCAGGTAACCTAGATCCACTTGCATCTGCCCCCCATCAGAAAAGGAAAAGAGGATGGAGGGCTCCTTCAGTAGGGAAAAGAGCAGCAACCAGGAAGGCACCAGTTGGGCGGGACTTGCTAAGTAGGGAAAAGAACAGTAACCTGTAAGGCACCAGGTGGACAGAGCTTATGCAAAGTGACCTAGATCCACTTGCACCTGCTCCCCATCAGCCATGTCTTTCAAAAGAGGGAATCAGGCTGTTGAGCGTCCTATCATTTTAACTTCGGAAAGCTTGTCAAAGTGGATGTTGACAAACTGAATGTTGTTATCACATGGATGTGTCTGGAAGCCAACAAGTGTACCAAGTGCTCCATTAACCAACCCTTGCTCTCCGTCAAGGTTACGCTTTAGCATTACTGTACAGTTTAAACACAATGTTAACATTTTCTCCAAAACAGATGAGATGGAGATAGAGTTTTCTAAGCTATTTAGTCATGCTGTGGCTTGTTGACACATAGGCAGTGTCATACCGTGCACTTCCAGTTTGTCTGTGGAGTTAATTTGCACTATTGGTTGCATTTCTTTTTCCAACATTGTTTCACTGAATTGTGCACAGCTTGGTAGGGTTGGCATTAAGAACATACATTTTACATTTTTGTGTGCTAATTGTTCCATGACATCAGTAGCAGATGTTTTATGCCCATATAGCTCATGGATGAGTCTGCTATTTAAGACAGACTGTGCTTCCTTAGAAAGCACACCAATCTGGATGCTTTTCAAAATGTTAGCATAGTTGAGGTTTGCAGACTGATGCATGTTTTGAGTTAGTTCTCTGTATTGGAAATGTTGGCAGAGATGTACATTTCCTATGCTGCCAAGTGCGTTACGGCACAGTTTGTGTCCTAAGGTTTTATAAATAGATTCACCTTTCACTGGTGTTAATTAAATAAGATCTCCGAAAACAATGATGTGCTTTCCTCCAAAGAGTTCTTCATCGTTCATTTTAAGGACCTCCTGCAATCTGAGGTGAATCAAAGCCAATATTATCAAAAGACCATGCTCACCTCATCTATTAGGAGCATTTTCATTTGTTTCAGAATTCTGCATAGCTCCATAGCAGCTTCTGCTGAAAGTTTGTAGTACTCTAATTTGTTTTGGTGTTCTGCTGGAAGGAGCAGCAATGGGTGTAAAGTAACACCATCTATGTTGTAGGCAACTAAACCTGTGGGGGTAGTTACAACAGCTGAAAGCTTGTTGTTTGTCAATTTATGGAGGAACTTGCTGATGATTTTTATTAAGAATGGTTTGCCTGAACCAGCTTCACTACTTACATACAGGAGTACAGGTTTATAATTTTGACAGCTACACGTTTTAGTTTCGTGCTGCACACCATGTTCAATTTCTTTAGTTACTTCCAGGAAAATGCTATGCTGTTCATCATTCAGTTGTGATTTCAGTAGAGCAAAGTTTTCTTCAGATTTCTCATACTGACACATGGTGTTTTCTACTTCAGTCATGGCTAATTCTGCTTCATTTACTATGAGTGGCTCTCCAAGTGGTGCTTGGCTTCCTGTAAGAGAAGGTTGAGTGCCCTCAGGAGTGTCTACATGGGTCTTCTTCCTCTTGATGGCGTTCATTGTGCAACATGTTTTTGTACTGCTTGAAATGTATATCTGTTATACTGCTTTCACCTGCATGGAAAGCATCTTCATAGAGTCATGGGTGTGCAATAAATCTTATTTTCTCCATGGTTTAAAAAGTTGGAGTAGGGACATGTAGTAAAGTTCTCTATGTTGAGGAGTTTTAAATGATAGCTTCATGTGATGAATCAGGCTGGTTTGGTAAGTTAAACCAGGCTGCCTTCACAACTTTTCACTATGTATTTACCTTTTTTCTGATCTGGTTTAATATTATTCTTGTATGAGAAACGTTGGGCTATGTGGTATAGACACATGGTTTCCGAAGCAGTACTCCTGTCTGGGTAGTATGTGTCCAATAAATTGTTTCTCAAAATGTTCTGGCTGTTGGGATCGTTTGTGGCTATTGTTTCTATGTCTTGGTATGATTTGAGCACTGTTTTTCTGGATGCAGCAGGACCAAGCCTTAGCCACACTATGTTTTCAGATTTCCCATATAAGGCTGTGTCGGTTAATCGGTCTGCAGCTTCGTAGCAACCACATTCTCTATGGGAGAGCCTTTTTTATCCCAAAGCTGTATACTTTTTGTGACAGTGTTTTCTCAGATGATATGTCTTCCCAGAGGTCTTTCAGATCTGTTTTCTCAGCTTTGCTTAAGTAGACTGTGACATATCGTGCAATGTACTGCACATCTATGTTTGCATTCCACAAGAGGGCAATGATAGAATTGTAATCCTTGATGTACTTTGATGTTTTGCTTCTTTTAATGCAGTATATGTCCGTAGGAGATTTGCCTTTCACATTGCGTCTAACAGAAAACAAGAAGCTTTTTACTTGTCCTTTTGCTGAAACTGTCTACGGAAACCAAAGCAGCATTTGGTGTAGTATTTGCCTTTGTATTTATATCTGCGTCGACAATACTTACCACATTCAGGTCTTTGAAACCGCAAAATGTGTGCATGTAGCTCACTATGTGCACTTTCTGAAGGGATTTTGCAAGTGACATATTTGTGAAGGAACTACAAAACAGCCGCATCTCTGTCCTGACCAAATTTAGGATGATCATTTATCCACAAAAGCATGTGGATGTGTGGTGCTCCTCCGGATTGATATTCTTTTCTCCAAAAGAAGTATTGCACTTCTCTGAGGGGAGGAACTGTTTTATTACAGATGAAGTGCACCATGGCAATAAAGCGGTGATGGAAGCACCTTGACACATTTACAGGGTCAAGAGAGCACAGGTCTCCTGGTGTTTTCATGTTTATCCCTGCTTTGTTTTCGTTTGCTATGCATTGGTAATCGTGCATGTCTTCCCATGCATTCTCTGCACAACTTAAAGTGACAAACCGTCGGGGTGGGCCAAGGTTGCGTAGCATACACCATACATCTGTCTGACATCAGAACCAGTATTCTTTTGTTCCAAGCATCTTTGCAAATAGATTTGTGATACTGGACTGCAAAAATTCTTCTTTGTCTTGCACCTTTTGAAGTAGTTGCGTAGCAGACATGTTGGACCCTGTTTTCAATGTGTGTGCAACTCCATATCATAGAGTTGCTAGTTTACTTTCAAACAGGATGTGCAATATGTATTCAACATTTTGTCTGAATCTGGGGTCTTCAGAATAAATTCGTAAAGAGCGGTATTCTGATGGTGTTATATGTGTGCATCTTTCATCATACATTCCCCCTTTTCCAGTAGGAAAGAGTAGAGGAAAGGCTTGCGCTTCTACATTTTATTCCTATATGCTGATTGGAGATCCTTTGGCTTGACATATTTGATATTGTTTCTAGTGCATCATCTATGCTGTCTTTGGATTGCAGTGGGTGAATTGTATACTGGTCTAAAATATTGGATGTGTAATAGGATCTACAAGTTCAAATTGGCCAGTTTACGACGAATCCTGAATTATTTTGGTGGTTTCAATCAGGCTTTCTTCAATGTATAATTCTTTGTAGTATTCATTGTTCGCTTTAAGATATTGTAGGGCTTCTCTAACTTTGTTTAATTCTACTAGTTGCTGCCAAATCTTTTTGTCTTTTGTAGGTACATCATTCACTAGGATAATCAAAGATTGATCTACTGGCCATTGCACTCCCAGAGTGTCTACATTTTCTTTAAGATCTACTTTGCCATGAATGCCTTTCAGTAATTCAGAAGGAGGCAGCTTGGCGGTTTTCGGTTGAAGGCGTATTATCGCTTGAAATGGGTGTACGGTCTTGATTATAATGCTTTCATACAAATTAAGCTGTTGGAGTGGTTTTGGAAGTGGGAATATTTCCAAGATATTAGTGATAGCTGTGAAGGCATTTGGTTATTATCTAGCTTTGCAGTGCAGTATGTGCAAAGTATTGAGGGGTTGGTCATTTCGTCTTTGTTTTCTGCTATAAGGCAGAGAGCTAATTGGAACCATTGGGATTCCTCATTGATTTCTATTTTGAATGCTATATCTACAGTTTTGGTGATCTTTGTATAAAAAGTTCTGTGACAACACACACATACTTGGTTTGGTACTTCAGAAGATGTGCTTTTAAACATTTCTATTTATTTTTTACGTGTTATTAGAAGGTTGCCATCTGTGAGGTTGTTGTTACTCTTTTCTAAAATTACTGAATTTTGTAAGTGCTCGTCACTTCCAAAATATTTGCTTTGGATGTGGTCTATTTCTTCCAGGAATTCTTTGGCTGTGCCATGTAGGAGAGTGTGATTTAAATGCTCCAGTACTAAAGCATTACTTTTTTCATAGTACAGTCTCTGAAAGAGATTACGTATATATCTACAAGCAGGCCCGGAAATGCAGGCTAATGAATGTCCTTGCAGTCCTGTGTATTTGCGCACTGGACAGGAGTCCATGGTTTGTAAAATTTTTATTCCTCTTTTGTCTTTTAGGTTTACATACTGATTGAGGAATTTGAATGATTGCCCATTTGAACACTGGATGAATTGTTTGGGCGAAAGGAACAGTTTGTTAAAAGATTGCTGGGGACATTTTTTCTATAAAAGATGTCATACCCTCAGCCATTACTGTGCATGGCAATTGGGTTTTTGTGTTCTTGTTTATAAGCCTCTTCATTGAAATATGGAAGTTTGAAAAGGCATCTATATTGAGCTTGCGCATGTATAGAAGTACATTTTGTAATTTACTGATTAATTTAGTGAGTGGTTTCATGTTGTTTCAAATTAATATACATAACTTTCTTTTTATCAGAAATGCGCTGTCAATTAGAGCTTTGAGGATTCGTCTTCTGCAGAATTTCGTAAGGATGGAGCGTGAGAAACAGCTGTTTTCATAAGAATGTGAAGTACTCTACGGTGGACATATTTTGTAAAATTTATTTTGTGGAATGCTTTGTTGGGGCTACGTTACCATTGTTAGATATATGGTTAGGTTTACTCATAGGTGTGCTTTTGTTTATACATTTATTTTGTTTTAGATTTTGGAAGAGGGGCTTTACTTTTTTTTAGTGGTTGCTGGATTGCTTTTGTTGAGTGATGTTATTAGCAGTTTTGATTGAATATTTTCTATACATTGGGCCTCATTACGAGGAGGTAAGGGAAAAAGGATGCCGGTAAAGGATTACCGGCATCGCTTACCGCTCCGATCTATTACGAACCGCCAAGCCGCTGTTAGCGGCACCGTAAATAACGGTGCCTCTACTAGCGCCATTGGCGCGGGCACGCAACCCTACATGCCGGCAATAGCAGAATGGCGTAAACAGGAGCTGAACACAAGTCAGGCGGACATGCAAATACTGGCCTACAGAAGCCCGAAAAGTACCTTGCCGTGGGAAGTGAGATCATCAAGAGTCTGCCATCAATGGTGACAGGATGAAAGCATACAATTGACTACACATCACCTAGATCATGGGAACAACCGGCGTGGACCACCACAGTGCATGAGCACTCATAAGGAATGGGACACCCCTACGCCCACTAGACGATGCCACCCACACCTGTCGATCAGATGAATTCACACATTGCAGTTACTTTATGTGTCTCTATTCATGCATGGATATGTGGATGCAAACAGGAAATAAATGCATGCTATCATGTCATTGATACAGTTCCCATTTGATGTAATCACTTACACATAACCATTGTTGCACACATGCAGGTGATGCTGGCTATCCCTTGAAGAGGTGGCACCTTACCCCTGTCCGGAACCCGCAGAACAGGCACGAAGAGGACTACAATCGTGCGCATACACGAACCCGTGTGGTGATTGAGCAGACATTTAGCCTTTTGAAGGCACGGTTTCGCTGCCTCAGCAGGTCTGGTGGGGCACTCCTGTATGGGCATGAGAAGGTGGGCAAGATCATCATGGTATGTGTCATGCTACACAATATGTGCATCAGATGGAATATGCCTCTGCCCCCTGATGCTGAACTGCAACCACCTGACGAGTGGGATGAGGAGGGTGGAGATGGGGCTGCACTTCAGGGAGGTAGCGATGCACAGGAGGGACGTGCCGTGCACCAGACTTTGATTGACCAATGTTTCTAGCACACATGGATGTGGAGTGTGCCATGGAGGTGGGACTCAGGGCACTGGGTGTGTCAGGGACATGGACACTGTACACTGTTCACCAATAAAGCACACGTACACAATAAGCAATGTCCAGTCATGTGAATTCTCATTTCACAACAGGTGTATTGAACAAATAGAACATAGAAAGTGCACAAGCCCTCCACCCCATACACCCTCTCTCCCCTCCCCCTCCCCCCTCAACTTCCCCGCAAACCCTCTCTCCCCTCCCACTGCCCCCTCAACTTCCCCACACACCCTTTTCCTCCTCGCCCTCCCCCCTCAACTTCCCCACACACCCTCTCCCTCCTCCCACACCCCCCTCAACTTCCCCACACACCCTCTCCCCCTACCCCCTCCCCCCTCAACTTCCCCACACACCATCTCCCCCCTCCCCCTCAACTTCTCCACACATGGTGTGCACTCGCATGCACCATTAGTCTTCATGAGTTCCGAATGGCAGGCTGCACCTACACCCCTTGTCCACTGCAGGCATCAGGTGGACCCCTGTCCGACCTGTGCAAGTTCTGCCCAGTCCTACGCAGGGGGCTGGTCTGAATGGAGCTGGCATTTGAGGAGGTGCCAGGTTGTTCAACCACCTGTGCGGGACGCAGGGCCTCCAATGCTGCCACCATGTGGTGAGGACCTGCCTCACAGCCGCCAATTTGTTGCATATGTTTTTGGAAGTAGACTCAATGGCAGATTTGTGGGACGCTGCGCATTCCCTGATATCCTCCCTTGCCTGGCCACATTGGATGATGTGCTGGGTCACCAGCCCTGTCAGCTCCTCCTGGCGCTGTTGAATTGCCCTGATCCCCTCTTGCCTGTCCCAGACACTGGTGGATGTCGAAGGTGCATGGTTAGTGCTTCATGCATGCTCGCTGTGGGGCTGAGGCTCCCTGGCCATGACTCCACAGCAGACAGCTCATGGCTGCTGGTATTGTGTATGCTGGGTGGGGAGAGGTGGGGTGACTGCAGGGGGCCTGTAGCAGTAGGTGCGCCAGGTGTCGGACTATGTGCCTCATCATCTGACACGGCTGCTGTGGCAGCTGCCTCTCCGACAGTACTGCTGGCAGTGGATACAGTGCCTTCAGCCACTGGCTCCTGTGTGGTGGTGGCTGGTGTGGGTGCTGTGGTGGTGGGCATATTGCACATTTGTGCTGTAGGTTCTTCGGTTGTGTGGGGCTTGTGAGGTAGTGCTGGTTTCACTCTTGCCCTTGATGTTGAGGGCCTGTTTGCTCCCTCCATGCCCCTGGATTTCTTGACTGGTCTTTCAGGCTGCTCCCTGTGGTCATGATCATCGCTGTCATATTGTGTGCCTGTGGGGGATGAAGAGAGGGAGAGCATTAGTGATGGGTCTACGTGCATCAGGCATGCATTGGGGTAGCAGCATTTCTATGGAATGGCAGGTATTTGCCATTGGAGCAGTGACATACTGGTTGCTTGCCTTTTGGGTGGGTCATGCAGGGATGCATCTGGGCTGACACATGTATGGGGTGCATCATGCATGTGGACAAGATGGTGCTGTGCACTGCCTGTAGGCAGGTTTGTGTACATGTGACTGGTGGCCCCTGCTTTGCATCATTACACTGTCAGTTCAGGGGACATCTTCATGGTTTCGATTACACTGCTTTATTTGAGACACCTACCTGCATCAGCCGATGACGGGGCTCCTCACTCCATATCCCCCACTCCCTCAATTACCTCAATTCCGATGGTGCTCGCACAAGTTTCCCCCTAACGAGTCATCTTTATGGGTGAGCCACCTCCACCTCCACACTCACTTTACGCGCCACCTCTGCCCAGATTTCTTTTTTGCGCAACAGTGCAGGTCGGCGCATGTCATTGGAAAACACAACATCCCCATTTTCTGCCAAGGTGTCGGAGAGCATGTTGAGCTCTTCTTCAGAGAAGCGCTCCTTGCGCATGTTCACAGCACCTTTTTTAAGGGCCTTGGGCATTCTAACATGCTGCTGGTTTGTTTTGGGACAGGTGTGGTGGTGATGTGGATCCTGGGTGCAGAGGATGGCAATGGATTGTGTTTTTCAAGATGGCCGCCGCGCTCTTTCCCGTTCCTGTGCAGTGACGCTACTTCTGGTTCTGCCTATTTGCGGTCACCGCTATTAGCGGTGGCCACTATTAGCGGTCACAGCTAAGTCACCGCTATTGCAAAGGCATGGATGGCGTTGGTGCTATCTGCACTTTACTCGATGCCGCTAAGGGCAATTTTTGGGTCTTTTGCGACATGGCGGTAAGGTCGCTACTGGCATGGCGCAAAGCTCGTGCCCGTGAAGTCATGATAGCCCTCTAATAGCGGGCTCTAGGCTACACAGACACGGTATTTGCTCCATGCCAGTAAGGACCGTAACTGAGCTCCAACCTCGTAATGACCCTCATTGTTTTAGAGCTGGATGACTGTAAGACTTGCTTTTATTCTTATCAGCTCTATTTTTTATTTGTTTTCTATGGAGTTCCTTTTTAGTAGGCATTCTGTTCTGTCTGTTGGAAAAAAAGAAAGTGTGGGTTTGTAAGTTGTAGAATATAAATGGATGTATTGTGAATGGGTGTGTGAATGTGATGAAGACATCAATACAGGGCTGTGTGCTTGTGTATTGGGATGATAGTTGTGGGTGGGTGGGAAGGTTGTAAGAGTAACTGTGCGTGTAGAGGTGTGAAGGGCTTGGCGTAGTGAGTAAGAGTGTGGTGGCATGAATGAATATGTGTGGAAATTATGATGTTTTGAGGAGAGTAGTGGGTCTTCTAATGATGTTGTTTAGATGAGAATAGAAAGAGTGTACATACTGAAATGTAATGAGTAAGAGTGAAATACATGTTGATGGTTTGATGGTTAATAACATTGTGTTTTGGATAGTCTAGTGAAGTATGTTAACTATGTTGTTAGAACAATTGAAGTATGAGTAGTGCTGTTTGGGAGATTAGAAGCAAAGGGGAACAATAGGTGTAAGGAACAGGTGTATATGTAGGTTACTTTAATGTTCCTCAGTTTAATGAAAAAAGTGCTGTGTTTGTGGTGCAATGTATTTGTAATGTGTTGCAGTATAATTAACAAATAGGGAAACTGTGACCTAGTTGTAATGTAATGGTGGATTGTTGCAGCAGTGTTTGGTGACCTATAGTAGAGGTTGGACAAGAAGAGTACTTTATATGTAAGGTGAAGTGTTCTATATAGATACCTTGGCAGTACATACATATTTGTAAGCAAGTTGAGAATGGTGGTAGTGCAAGGGTTGTAATCAGAGAGGTGGAAAGTATGACATTAACATAGAATGGAGAATGGAAAATGGAACATGATGACAGTGTAATAAATACATGAACACCTATAGATTGGAATGAGTTATGTTGGTTGGTATGAATGCACTGCAAACATATTAAAATTCCACTTAGCAAATGCCATTGTAAAATGTTGTAGAAATCTTTTTAAGCTGCTTTTCCTTTTTTTAAAAAAAAGAAAAAGAAAAGTAGCACACAGTGCTGCTATAAATGCACGTATGCATTTTGTAAGTTGCATTGAAATGCTTTTAAAAAGGAAGATTTTCAAATGTACAGCATTGTAGGTAAGTGTGCTCAATGATGCAATGCATGGCATTTGGTAGAGTGGTTGCACAAGAGAATGGGCCTCATTACGACCCAGGCGGTAAGTTACCGCCTGGGTCGTACCTTTACCACCATGGCGTAAACTACGTTTACTATGTTTACGCCATGGTGGTTGGCGGACTTACCGCCCCATTCTGAGGTTGGCGGGGCGGTAAGTCCCCAATCCCCATTTACCCTTCCCCATTCCCATTTTTGCCCCATAGGGCATAATGGGAGTGGGGAAGGCGTTAATTACGCCACCGTAAATTACGGTGGCATAATTAACAACAAGGTCCCTTAGCGCCATGGATTTTAACACCTGCTAAAAGCAGCTGTTAAATCCTCCATGGCGCTAAGGGACCTCGGAATCAGGCGGTAAGGGACGGCGCTGTTTACGCCACCGTAAACCCCTTACCGCCTGGGTCGTAATGAGGCCCAATATATTGATTGAGAAGCTTATTACAAGGTAAGTAGAAGCAACACTGTATATATATTTAGGAAGGTGTTGACCAGAATTACTTATAGGCATACATGTATTATGTTTTGTTAGATGCAGATCTTGTTGAATCTGGAAATATAAATCTTGGACAGTTGCACAGTAGATTTTGATGCAGATGCCTTTCATTAACAGGAGATATGTACTCTGAGAGTTCAAGTATACATTTGAAGTGTTGAAGTGAGATGACAGGGTTAGGTGAAGTGGTTTTGGATGTGATTGGTGGATGGATGTGTGACTCTTTAAAAGCAGACAATGAGGGAGTGTTAAGAACATGAAAGTGGAAAGGGTAGAAGAGTTGCCCCAGTGTTACCGGGTCCACGGACACCAGGGTAGTCCGCAGATGGCACGTGCCACATCCGGGTCTTTTGAGGATGCCTTGCATGGTAAGGGGACTGTGGGCATTAGCCAATCAGGTTTTATGGGTGTGGTTTACAGAAAGAGAGGGTAGCAGGAGTTTTGTTAGTAGGAGTTGAGAGAGGATTGAAAATGACCATGACAATGTCTTTCAGCAGGCAGAGTGTTTGGATTTTGGGGGACTCTTTGGTCCACTGGGTGAAGGTGTATGCTGAGCACTGTGGAATAATCAAAATCTTGGATTCCCTGAAATGGAAGGGTTCTGGTATGGAGTGCGTGACATGAAGTGGGTGGACCTACTCCAATTTTGTGCAAATATGGTTCAATTCAAGCATCTGGACATTATCATCATTGTTGTGGGAACAGTTTTGGGAAAGTTGAAGGAAATGTTCCCTAATTCTGAAATAATGTTCTCACGCATTGCACAGACACAGATGTGGATGCATTCCAGTTCATTTGGTTCATTTGGTCCGCAAATGGAAAAAGCGAGGCGCAACATCATTAAAGCTGTGTGTGCTTTTGTTCGTGATGCTGGCAAGACATTGTTTCACAATGAGAACATTACATTTGATAGGAGCAAAAGTTTTCGGCGAGATTTTTGTGGAAAACATTCAAAATGCTTAGAAGCAGTTTTTGTGAAAGTGAGAAGAAATGATGAAAATTAGTGAATTGTTTTCTTAGTTCAGTTTGTAAAACCAAAAATGAAAAAAAAATATAAAAGTCAAAAACACCAAAAAGGTTCTTTTAAGACACCCTTTTTGAACGAAAAACAATTAAAATGATTTTAGTTGTTCCACCCATTAACATTTTGAGATGTCCGTGGACTACCACACTGTCCGCGGACTATGCAGGATGCACAGGGGCCTGACTTTTTTTGTTAGTTCTTTTTTTCAACTGTAAAAGGTGGCTCCTAAAGGAACCTTTTTTTGTGTTTTTGTGATTTTGTTTTTCAGGAGAGGCAAGGTAGGGGAGGGAGGGAAGGGAGGTAAGTGGCATCAACCACAGTGATGGAGGGGCAGGTGGAGAGAGGAAGATGTTAGGCGGGCCTTAATCAGGTAGGGGGCAGTGTTTCTCGTGCTTCTTGACCACAGACTCGAAAGTACTCCGAAACTGCTCCCCCCTATAGAGTTGTGTGTCGTAATACATAGTACTATGACCCTTGAAAGGTAAGGATCAACAGTGTTTTGTATGGCCTGCGAGGCGGCCAATGGGATCCTCTGCCCCACAGGAGTACCTCTTGTGGTGACAGGAACAGATGAGGAAGATGGGGTACATGGCATCAGCCTACTCCTCCCTTTTAAGGTACCACCTTTCTCACTGTCCCTTGTGGTTTGACTTGGCCCGGCACCACCTGGAGGTGGTTCTGTAGTTCTACAAACCCAGTTTTCTCCGACTGAGTACAAGCTTGCACTCAGTGCATTGAAATTTGTGTGCCTGAACCTTTGGTACACCTACGGTGGTGAAAACTTACCACACCCATGACTCACGATGGTAGCTGGATAGAGGGACTTCCTGTACCTCATCTTTATTTTCCTCTTGTTCCTCTTCTGTAACTCTGTTCCTGTTCCCCTCTCCAGGCCTTCCAGATGGTGGTGGTGGGGGAGGTTGGGGAACACAGATGGCCACAGTGAATGCCATTAGAATGTTTTCAAGTTCTGCAGAGCAGGTGCTTTAGAAATGCTCTCTTCTGGAAAGCCAGAATGCAAATGAGGAAAAGTAATGGGTGGGTGCTTTCAGGAGGGCTGTCTAGGGACCGCACGACTATCTGCAGAGTATCAAGCCACAAATAGGGCTTAAAAAGTTATAAAACGTTGCCATATCAACTATGAAAGGGTCTAGGACTTCTGCTAGGGTACAGTTTCAGCTTGAAACACCCTAGATTGGCTAGTCACGCCACACAGGCACTGTCACATGATGACGAGGGAGGCCCGGGGGCACGCCGGCTGTCCCCGGACACTGATAGGGCAGGCGATGATGTGCGCATGTGCGCCAGTGTTTGCAGGACAGAGGTGGTGTCCCTGGACTAATTTAAAGTGTGAAATACGAGAGCAGACATGTCCGAACAGGCTCTGTGTCCAGAGCACATCCATTTTGGGTGCGGACATGTCCAGACAGGTGCAGTGTCTGGGGACTAATTAAAGGTGTGTCATGCAAAAACAGACATTTGTGGACATGGCTCATGTGCGGAGGCACCTCCATTTCGGGTTCGGACACCCCGGACAGTTGCAGTGTCCGTTTGACCCATAATTGGGCTTTTAAATATAAATTGTGATTTATTTACAGTAAAAAACATACATTCATTTAACAAAGAGATGGAGAATCAGAATGGGAAACATATGTGGGAGGTTTGGGAATTTCTGTACAATGTTCATGAGGGCAGGAAGGGAGTGAGGTTTCATCATAGCGTCTTTTATTTAAATTGAGGGAATTTGATGGGGATGATTGGTTGGGAGAAGGTGAACGGGTACAGGTACAAGTAGAGCAGTGATAGTGAACATTTTCCTTGACATGATTTTTAACAAAGGTTAGGAGCAGACTAAAATTATTCTTTAGTTCATCCATTTTTGCTGATAATTTCATTAGTTCATTATGTAAATTTGGGGTTCGGGGCTCTCTGTTTAATTCTTCTGTGGTTTCTTCATTACAAGTATGTACTGTTAAAAAGAAAAGAGTGTCATAGTGAGATTTCAACAAATGAAATTAGTTATTTTTTTTTAAATGTACTGTATACCATTGGAGATGTTTTCATTGGTCATTTCTTCATTAGGGACATTTGCCTGTAACCATTCCAGTGTGCATGCCATTTCTGTTAAAATAAAGAAATTGTGATTTGTCCTTATAAGATGTGTATATATAACAAATGGTAATAACAGAGAAATTAATACAGTGTACCTACTATTTTGTAGGAACTTCTTTTGAAATAAGTGCCAGGTGTCTCTCAGACTTTTAGCAGAGTTGTACTGAGATGATACTGTGAGTTGTACAGTTATGCTTTCTGTTTGGTAAATTCCATTATATTGTACATTTTGAAATGAAGATGTTCTATGCACACCTATGTTTGGGTGTAGAACATGTACCTATTGCTGTTTTATGTATAGGTGTTTGTTGGTTGAAGGATACAACAGTGTAAAATGACCCCTGTGCTTTTGAGCAGTGTGAATGCTGTCCCCGTCCATGGAAATTGGTGCAGTCTGCGGACTTCGCAACTGTCACGTGGGGTTCCTGGGGGTCAGTATGATTGAAGGGATATGCACTAATAAAAACCTATGAAATTCAGTGAAAAAACATTGTTGAAGGGACGTTATGGTTAAGTTGCACTAATAAAAACCAATCAAATTCACTGAAAAATCTTTGTTAAAGGGATGTTATGGTTACAAGTAAAACCAAAAAACCTCAGAAATTCTCCTGTTATGCTAAGCTAAGCAACCATAACTCGCACCACCACCGTGCACTGCTAAGACTAACGGCCAGGACATCAAAAATGACATCACAAATGTTATTGATGACATCACGGGTGACATCACATGTGAAATTAATTTTGATGAAAAGTCCTTAGAAGGGGTTGTGTTTACAATGTTGGTAACAACATGCCCGCGGTGATCAGGAGATCTCTAATAAACTACTTAATGTATTAAAACAAGTACTTATCTAATGTACAAAACATTATATTGGAGTGTTGTTGTTAATGCAGAAATGTATTCATACATACACATAGGCAATGCCGCCACCATGCACCATAGAAGTACAGCATTTTTAATTTTGTAATATTGGCCATTAAAATAATACCTTTACTCCTATTAATTTGGACTACAGTTAATTATGGAATAAAGAGCTAACAAATGAATACTAACTACACAGCTCTGTTTGTACTAACAATATATATGAAGAGCCACAGTGTATACAAATGTAAGGCACATACAGGGATACTCAAGTAAGGAAAAAAGCATCCCCATCACCAGATAATGTTAACAACATTAACATGTATATTCATGTATACAAATGAATTGTATGTTTGAGGCCTGCACATTGCCCTGTGCATGTGTAGCATGAGGTAAGGATGAAGCCAAAGACAATTACTTTAAGAACATATGTCAAGGGTAATGTCTATATATATATATATATATAAAACATCTTTTTAATGTTGATATTCTGACTTTCAGTGAAGAAACACACCTGGCCTAGATATGTCAGTGAATAAAAACAAGTCACAGATATTTGATGTCATCAGTGATGTCATCAATGATATTTGTGATGTCATCTTTGATGTCCTGGGTGTTAGTCTTAGCAGTTCACGGTGGTGGTGCGAGTTATGGTTGCTTAGCTTACCATAACTAGCCAATTTCTGAGGTTTTTCAGTTTTACTTGTAACCATAACGTCCCTTTAACAAAGTTTTTTCAGTTAATGATATATATATATATATATATATATATATATATATATATATATATATATATATTACACGGCCTGCTGCAGTAGCCGAGTAGTTATGGTTAAGTTGCTAAACACATAGGAAGAGCACTTTTTGTGCAGCTTATAACTTCGCTCTCCCTGGATGAATCCTCACCAAAGTATATGGCCCGCTCTGAATTTTTATGGCAAGTTTGGTGAGGTTTAGTCAAGGAGGGGCAAAGTTATAGGGGGTTCCAAAATCTTTTTTTTTTCCATAGACTGAATGGAAAAAACTGCTCAAGCCTACAACCCAAACCGCTGGACGGATTTTCACCAAATTTGCGGCAGGAGCGGCGGCTTGGTCCTGAAACCGTGCTTTTGTGAATTTGGTGAAAATCCATCCAGTAGTTTTTTTTAAAACAGGCAAAATGTAGGTCAAAACAATTAGTGATATCTGGCTCCGCTGCACGGACTCATTTCCCTGTTCTGTCCACAGACAGGCATATGATTGGTCTAGAGGGTGAAGTGATGTCCGCGGACATCGGATGCGCCCCCTGATTGGATGGTGAAAAGCGTGAAGTGCGTCAGATTTTTGGAAACGCCCGCCATGTTGGATTCGCGGACTTTGGCCGGTGTACACGGACATCGCAGTAAAATCATTTTAAAAAACACAACATTACACAAACTTATCAAACAATCTCTGGGGAGGTGAGGAGTGATGTGGATGGCATGGGACATGGCCATAAGAAGCAAAAACACTGCTGTTTTTCACTGTAAAAGTCAGCGAACGCTCCGGATGTTCGCAAACAGTCCTGTGAAGTTCGGGGACACTTCAGATGTTCGGGAGCAGTTCTTGGATGGCTTATGACTTTGGCACCACTAAATGAAACTGCATGAAAGTTTGGAATTCTATTGTAGACCTGGTACTGAAAGGCTTTGAAAAGTTTGGAGAGATTCTGTAAATTGGGGGCGAAATTAGAGGGGGACCCAAAATAATGTAAAGGCCGTTAAATGTGGTGCAATTTGCCAGATCTGCACTAATGTTTGAAAGACGATTTAAAATCTCGATATACATGTTCTTGCGTAGTTTGGTGGGATTCTGTCAAGAGGGGGTAAAATTAGGGGGGTCCCAAAATATTGTTAAGGCTTATAAATGTGGTTCCATTTCACCAATCTGCAAAAAAGTTTGCAAAATTATTTTAAAATCTAGATATAAATGTTTTTGTAAAGTTTGGTGGGATTTTCTCAAGAGGGGGCTAAATTAAAGGGGGTCTCAACATTTTTAGATGGCATATAGCTTTGTTGCTGTTTGACAATTGTGGACAAAGGTTTTCAGAAGGATTAAAGACCCAACCTTGAATGGTTGTGGTGCACCTCCAGTTCTGAGCCAGAACAGCAAGGCATTGTGGGCATGCAAATTAGATCAAATGCAAACCTTTTTCTCAAGGAAATTTGCTTTGTCTAAGAGGGCACAGCTACTTTATACATAGCTTAATCAACCCAAGGCAGACATTGCCCATGTCTCCCTTCTTTCCACCCCTCCATCCCCCGCTCATGCCCCGTGTCTCCCTTCTTTCCCCCCAGCCCCGCTCATGCCCCGTGTCTCCCTTCTTTCCCCCCCACCCCCGCTCATGCCCTGTGTCTCCCTCCCCCCACCCCTGCTCATGCCCCGTGTCTCCCTTCTTTCCCCCCATCCCCTGCTCATGCCCCGTGTCTCCCTTCTTTCCCCCCACCCCCGCTCATGCCCTGTGCCTCCCTTCTCCCCCCCACCCCCCGCTCATGCCCCATGTCTCCCTTCTTTCCCCCCACCCCCCGCTCATGCCCCGTGTCTCCCTTCTTTCCCCCGCTCATGCCCCGTGTCTCCCTTCTCCCCCCCACCCCCCGCTCATGCCCCGTGTCTCCCTTCTTTCCCTCCCACCCCGCTCATGCCCGTGTCTCCCTTCTTCCCCCTCACCCCCCGCTCATGCCCCGTGTCTCCCTTCTTCCCCCCCACCCCCCGCTCATGCCCCGTGTCTCCTTTCTTCCCCCCAACCCCCCGCTCATGCCCCGTGTTTCCCTTCTTTCACCCCTCCACCCCCCACTCATGCCCCGTGTCTCCCTTCTCCCGCCCACCCCCGTTCATGTCCCATGTCTCCTTCCTGTACCCCCCATCCCTTGCTCATGTCCTGTGTCTCCCTCCTGTACCCCCCACCGCCCGCACATGCCCCGTGTCTCCCTTCTGTAACCCCCACCCCTGCTCATGCCTGTGTCTCCTTCCTGTCCCCCTCACCCCCTGCTCATGCCCCCTGTCTCCCCTGTTCACCCCCACCCCGCTCATGCCCCGTGTCTCCCCTGTCCCCTCCACCCCCCGCTCATACCCCGTGTCTCTTTCCTGTTCCCCCTGCACTCAAGCCCTGTGTCTTCCTCTTGTCCCCCCTCCTCTGATGCCCCTTGTTGACCTCTTGTTCCCCACACCCCCCGCTGATGCCCTGTTGTGTTCTCTTTATACACTCCGCCTTCCCTTTACATGGTGGCCATCTTGGTAAAAGATTTTCCTTCCTACACAGCATCCCGGTTTGGGAAGAAAAATCCTTTTTTTTATTGCCCGGGGTTCCCACTTTGAGGACCTAGGATGCTAGTGGTCTTCATCTATTGAAAAGGACGTTATGGTTACGTTGCACTAATAAAAACCTATGAAATTCAATGAAAAAACTTTGTTAAAGGGACGTTATGGTTAAGTTGCGCTACTAAAATGAAAAAACTTTGTTAAAGGGACGTTATGGTTAAGTTGCGCTATTAAAAACCTATGAAATTCAGTGAAAAAACTTTGTTAAAGGGACGTTATGGTAAAACCAAAAAACCCTTGAAATTCGCCAGTTATGGTAAGCTAAGCAACCATAACTCGAGCCACCACCGTGCACTGCTAAGACTAACACCCAGGACACCAAAGATGACATCACAAATATCATTGATGACATCACTGATGACATCACATGTTTAGCCCCTTTTTTTTGTTCACTGCCATAGCTAGGTCAGGTGGATTTATTTACTGACAGTCAGAAACTTAACTTTCTAAAGATATTACATTTATAGATATTGCTATTCTCACATGTTCTTACACTACTTTCCTTAGAATTTAATCGCATCTTATGATGTACATATATAGGGGTAGAAGCAGGCCTGAAACACAGCAATCATTTTTGTGCGTGAATACAATCATGTAGATTATACACATTTGCTTATGGTACTGCCTCTTGTTTGCTTACTTTACTCTCCATATATAAGCCCTATATTTGTATGCATTGTGGTCTATTTATGTTTTGTGTGTATTAGTAGAAATATGTAGTAAGTGATGCCTTATTAGCTATTTAGTACATGTTTCACAGTACGGAAAAGTCTGATACAGAAGCATTCACCGTTTTATTATATAACTTTGGAAAATTACAAATGTAGCCATTCTGTGGTGTATGCTGCAGCCAATACCTACATTTCTGTATGAGTAGGTTACTGTACAAGAAAGAACACTGCATAGGTTTTAAGAACTTGTACCACGGTGCAAGTTTGTCGGAGTGCACTCCGGAAAGCAGCTCAGGGCGGAAGATCCGTTCCAAACATTGAGGCACAGCACCAAAATATTCAGTAGGCAAAAAATAGTTCTTTAATAGTTAAAATGTCAAGGACATGAAAGTAAAAAATGAAAATGACGCGTTTCGTGAATAAAAACACACCGCTTGATCACGTTTTAGGGTATGAACACAAAGAAGGGACTTTTAAACTGGCCTAATCTCTATGGTTGCATTGTGTAGTGTGTCATTCCAATGCAAGCTGTCAATTCACGAAATCTGCCATTATTAAAAATTTTAAACAATATGCTCAACTTTATAAAACATTATCAGTACATATGTATATTTTTTAAGAGAGGAGCATAAGTTGAGTGCAAAACGTTACTGGTTTCGTGACAGCGTTTGGAAACTCTACAACCATATTATATCCCCAGCGCATGTATAAAACATACTGATTTGTCTCTGCACAGTCGCTGATTTCTTTCAGTGTATACGTAATGTGGCATCTGATTATGTGGTGCCCAAATGCCGTCCGTGTTACAAAGATGAATGGCTATTAGGGCTGGCATGAAAATGGGCCTTTATATTCATTGTACACTAGGATCGAATTTGTGTACAAAGTAAGAGACCTTTATATAGCGATTTACCATTAAAATAAAAGGTCTGTGTCTGTTTGTTTACCTTTTTAAGAATACATACGGCAAAGTACTCTGTGTGAAGGTCAGTACAGTCTGAGGTAAAAGATATGTGGCTATCATTAAAATGAAATGTCCACAAGGCAATAAGGTGCCTAGGCTAAAGTGCCTAGTGCTCTTGGCAAAAACTGTCTTCAGGTTCCCATGTAAAAAATTACTTCCTAAAGTGCAAGTGCTTCTTTATGCTTACCGTGCAAGCTAGCAATCTATAATATAATGTTGGTAAGGTGCAATGTGCAGTTTTTCAGCTCAATAATAGTATTCCCTATATGAGGATACATAAAGTGCTTAGTGCATGTAACATCTGAACACGGGATAGCCATATTTTACATTGCCTGATGAATAGAGTGAGACTACAGTTCATTTAACAGCATAAAAACACCAAACTAAAACCTTAATACGTTGTAAAATTCCTGAGACCTGTTTGGTGACCATTTGTGCAATTTTACAGAGACAGGTGGGATGGTGAGCATAGAATTACAGAGGTGCCAGTTACCATGTGTTCATAAATATTAAAGCAAAACATTGCTCACCCTAATGAAAGGAAAGAAAGTGATAAAAAATAGGAAAGCAAAAAGGAGAGGGGATCTAAAATTCATTTGATTCCTATTTTGGGAGTACAGTATTGAATTGATAGTTCCACTAACCAAAATGCATGTGAAAAACACTTTCCTGTCACCGCAACCTTTAAGCCCCTTTGTGTAATAATTCATTTACATATTAATACAATAAGAACCACCTATATAAGACATGTTTGACATCTTATACAATTATTTGAGCCATTACAATTATACCAATAATGTGAGAAAATATAACAAGATGCTAGAATATGCTAGGAGTTGCGGTCTATTTAAAATGTATATTCCATTTTCTCTAAAATGTATTTCATGTTACTCAAGTGCCTAATCCAAGTTATGGCCTTTTGGTTTCTTAGTTTCCAGATCTAGGATGTACTTTGTCTCCGATTGTCTGAGGAGGAGCTCACGATTACCCCCTCTCGGTGTCTTCAGAATTGTGTGCATACCAAAATAAGCAAAGCCTTCTAGTTTTCCTCCATGTTTTCCCTGAAAATGTAAAGCCATTGGATATGTGGGATCAATGTTTTGATGGCTCTTAAATGTTGGAGTATTCTGAGTTTCAATTTGCCAATAGTACTCCCCACATACCACTTGTTGCATGGGCAGGTGAGTACATACACAACATATTCTGTTTTGCATGCGATCCTGGAGTTAATGGTCACATTCTTGTGAGGTACAGGATGGAGGTAATGTTTAGTATTCTTAGCAAACTTGCACGCCTTGCATTTTGTACATTTCTGGAAACCTTCTAAGTCGGCACTTAGCCAGCCTTGACCTGCTTGTATAGTTTTTGGGCTCATAACTGGATTCTAGGTTATCCTTGAGTAAGGAAGAGCGTCTAAAGGTAATGTTTAAGTTATTACCCAAAGTGCTGCCCAGATGCTCATCTTGTTTAAGTACATGCCAATGTTTGTGCATTATATGGCGTATGTTATTAGAAACTTTACTAAATGTTAGGATGAGTCTGGTATCTTTTGCATCCGGGTCTGTGCTTTATTGTACGCTCTTTCCAACAGTCTCTGGGATAACCTCTTTCTTGGAACTTGAGTGCCATACTTCTGCATTCCTTATCAAAAGTATCAAGTTGAGATCAATTGCGTCTGATGCGAATGAATTCGCCATCGGGTATGCTACACTTAAGGGCTGTGGGGTGATTACTTTTAGCGTGTAAGGGTATGTTGGAGCTTGTAGGTTTCCGGTAAAGTTCAGTCACTAGTGCACCTTGTGCCACAGTTACAAGAATATCTAGATAGACAATAGTCTTGCTGTGGCACTCAGTTAACTGCAAATTGAATTCATTCTCATTAAGTGACTTGAGAAACTCCAACCATTCAATTCTAGATCAATCCCAAATTACAAATAAGTCATCTATATATCGTACCAGAGTACAATTTTTTCTGTATAGTGACTATTCGTTGGGACCGATACTATGAACTTCTCCCACCAGCCCATGGTAAGGTTTGCATAAGAAGGAGCAAAGGTAGTCCCCATGGTGTTTCCTTGTGGCTGCATGTAGAAATTCTTATTAAATAAGAAACTGTTATTAGTTAAACAAAGGTAGGTCATCTCTAAAATTATCTTCCCAAATAGTTAAATGATCTGGTTTGTAAAAAATACTCGCACGATTTCAAACAATCCTTGTGTTTGATTGATGTGTAGAGGGAGACCACATCCAGGGTTGTTAATAGGTACATTGTTTCACAAGGTATATCTTCAATTTTGTTAAGGAGGCCATGCACCCAAGCCCGTAGTTATATGCACTGAAGTTATAGGTTTGCATGGGTTTGATATGCTGCGGTGGTTGTGGGTGTGATATGCTGCGGTGGTTATGGCCAGGGCCTAGAGTCTTGGGCGCATGGCCACAGGCCGTAGGCCATAGGCCATACACCCAAGACTCTAGGCCCTGGCCATAACCACCACAGCATATCATACCCATAGATCACACCCATAGAATCATCGAATATCTATCAAATGTTTGAAATCTAAAGTTTCTGTACTGTTTGATTTGTATAGTATATATGTGAAGTTTTGGCTACGTCATGTTATTAAGATTGTAGAGTTTGGTAACAAGCACTGTAGTATAACGTATCCATTGAAGTGAACATTTTGTATTGTGGTGTATGGTTAGATGTTTGCTTCAATGGTTCTGTTATGCAGCAGTATTTACGTGTTCTATTAGAATATACTTACTGTTTGATTTGTTGAGATTGGATATATTTTTTTCATGAGTTTGGTAACTGGAGTACATATTCTTTTTCAATTTCTGTGATAAAAGAAAAGAGCATGTTAGTGTATGTATTTTATAAAGACTTATTACATTGCATAATAGACATTTCAGCTTTTTTTTTACCCTCATGTTTAGTTTACAAACCAGTGTACTGTGCAATTTGCTCAGTTTCTGTGTTTGTTTTTCAAATCATAGGGTCTGTGGGAAAACAAATCCATGTCGGATAAAAAAAAACCTTTTTTTGTTAGGCTACAGTCTATTTGTTTGTTTGTTTTCAGTGTTCACTTGTTGTTTCTGGCCAATGTTCTATCTGTTGGCTTGTTGCAGATTTTTGGAGCAGTTAGATACCTGTCGGCGTATTCTAACTGTCTATTTTTTGTTATAATTTAGAGGTATTCATCTATATGTTTGGTTGTTATAGAATCTTGGGGCAGTTAGGTACCTGTTGGCATATTCTAACAGTTTATAGTTTTTTAATTGAATTTTTGTTAATGTTTAAGTACAGATTAGTTATTAAATTTTGGTTTTAAGAAGATTAAATACGCGTTTGTAAGATTTGCTGGTAATCTCTGCTTTAGAGTAATGGTACTATAATTACATTCGAACCATCCACATTTCTTTTTTATATATGCTGTGTAGTGACCTGCACTGGTTGTGGATCCTGCGTGGTAGATTTTACCTATTGTTGGGAAGGTTTTCTTACCAAGTGATACTTGACCGTGTGTGAATCCAGTCAGCTTGCAGTTATTTTTGGTACCATCTGTATTGTAACGTAGAAGCATTAGTATTACGTAGTTACTATGTGTTTGTATTAGTAAGGTGGAGCGATTATCTGAATTGCAGGTAGTATATAATCTACCGTTTGCATTTTGTACAAGTTGCTGAAATGGAATGGATTTACAATTAGGTATGGATACATACACAAAGAGCTCATTAGGGATTTGTTCCTGTGTCACATTGTTGCAGAGAGTGCATGTATGTTTCCACATATGAAATCTGGAAAATTTCATTTATAGGTATGTTTTTGTTTTCCAGTACTTGTAGTAAGTACATTAGACATTCTTGTGGATCTTCTTGTTAGTTTATAGTGAATTTCACCATTCCAGCACAGTAGTCTAATTCTTGTCTTATTCCATGAACACTATACGTGTTGTCAGGATTGTTGGTTGCATTTCTATGAAGGACTAACATTTGCAAACACAATTGGTCTGTACTGTGTAAGTAAATGTTGTCAACAATTGGTGGCAATTGAACTGGAATATTTATTGCTACATTTGCGTAGCAACTTACACCAGTTATATTTGAAAATTTGAATGGACCAGATAGTTATGTGTCCAAGTAATTTTTTCAGAGTTTGTGTTGCTTCTTTGAAGAAGTACCTGAGTTACTTTGAGTGATAGGTTCTTCTTTGGTTTTGGTAATTGATGAAGCATTAGCTTCTTTTACTCTCTTTGGAGGATTTGCAGTCAGATCCTGTTGCATTTCTGTTTGAATTAGTTTTCTTTTGCAACGTTTCCCTTTTTGTAGAACAGGATATGTTTTTAGATGGAGGTGTATATTGAACGTAGTCTATTTATTCTAAAATGCAAGGAATATCAGCGTTTACTTTACTTGCATCAAAGTTGATTAGAAATAGACCGTCAAGTGTACGTAAGCGTGATAGTGCTACGTAGCTCATGCCTTCTTTAAAGACTGTGGGCCGCATTACACGGACGGCAGTAACCATGGCGCTATTAGCCCCATGGTTGCCGCCAGTATTTTACCGAGTCCGCCATGGTGAATGGCGGAATTACCGCCCTATTCCAAGGTGTGTGGGGGCGGTAATTCCCCATTCACCATGTCACTTCCCCATTCCCATTTTTGCCCCCAAAGGGCTCAATGGGAATGGGGAAGGTGGTAATTACGGTACCACAAATTGCGGTACCGTAATTATCTCCACGGACCCTTTGCCGGTCCGGTCCTTAATGGCTGGTAAAACCAGCCGTTAAGGTAGGGTCCCACAAAGGGACCTCGTAGTAAGGCGGTAAGGGTTTACTGGCACTGGTACCCTTATCGGTACGGTAAACCCTTACCGACATCAGTGTAATGAGGCCCTGCATTACCAATATCTATCAATGCTTTGTCTAGATTAAGACCTTGTGATTTATGAATGGTGACTGCATATGCTAGAGTTGGAGAAAATTGTTCTCTGCGTACATACATGTCTTTGAAGAGAAGGAATCGAGCTGTTGAGCACCCTATCCTTTTTACTCTGAACGTTTGTCAAAGAGAATATTGACAAAATGAATGTTGTTGTCACGTGAGTATGTTTGAAAGACAACAACTGTTCCCAGTGCTCCCTTAACTAGCCCTTGCTCCACGTCAAGGTTACGTTTAAGCATTACTCTACAGTTTAAGGATAATTTTCATATTTTCTCCAAACCAGCTGTGTTGGAGATTTTCTAAGGTATTTAGTCTTGTTGTGGCTTGTTGACAGATGGCGAGTGTCAGACCATGTACGTCCAGTTTGTCTGTGGAGCAAATTTCAATTATTGGTTGCATTTCTTTTTTCAACATTGTTTCATTTAATTTGGAACTGCTTGCAAGAGTTGGCATTAAGGACATACAATTGACATTTTTGTGCACTAATTGTTCCATAACATCAGTAGCACATGAGTTATCGCCATAAAGTGCATGTATGTGCCGGGTTTTTAATATTGCTTGTGCTTCTTGAGATAATACACCAAGTCTAATACTTTTTAAAATGGTGGCATAAGTGAGGTCTTGGCGCATGTTTTCTGTTAATTCTCTGTATTGGAAATGTTGCCAAAGGTTGACATTTCCTATGCTGCCAACAGTTTTACGGCAGAGTTTGTCCCCTAAGGTTTTAAAAATAGGTTCACCTTTCACTGGTGTCAATTGAAGAAGATCTCCAAAAACAATAATGTGTTTTCCTCCAAAGAGCTCTTCGTAGTTTGTTTTAAGTACTTCTTGTGATCTGAGGTGAATCAAAGCAAACATTAGGTTGGAGACCACTTCATCTACTAGTAGCATTTTCATTTGTTTTAACACGCTGCGTAGTTCCATTGCAGCTTCTGTAGAAAGTTTGTAATATTCTAATTTGTTTTGGTGTTCTACTGGAAGGAGTAGTAATCGGTGTAAAGTGACACTGCCTATGTTGTAGACAGCTAAACCTGTGGGGGCAGTTACAACAGCTGACAGTTTGTTGTTTGTCAATTCTTGAAGGAACTTGCTGATGATTTTGATTAAGAATGTTTTGCCTGAACCAGCTTCACCACTGACGTATAGTAGTATAGGTTTGTAATTTTGGCAGGTACATTCTTTATTTTCATTTTGTACACCATGTGCAATTTCTTTTGTTACTTCTTCAAAAATGGTGCTCTGCTCTTTGTTTAGTTTTGATTGTAGTACAGTTAAGTCTTCTGTATCTTCTTCACAGTGACACTTGGTATTTTCTACTTCTGTCATAGCTAATTCTGCCTCATTTGCTATTAGTGGCTGTCCCAGTGGTTCTTGGCTTCCTGTTACAGAAGGTTGACTACTGTCGGGAGTGTCCTTATCTATTTGGGCCTGGAGTTCTTCTTCGTGTTGCTGTTCATTGTGCAACATTGTTTTGTACTGCGTAAAGTTTACATCAGTGATAGTAATTTCATTTGCTTTGAAAGCGTCTTCATAGGAGTCATAGTTATCTAGTATCTCTTCTTCTTTTCTCCATGGTTTAAAAAGTGGGAGCAGGGACATGTAATATAGTTCTTTCTGTTGAGGAGTTTTTAATTACAATTTGATATGATTAATTAAGATTCGTTTGGTAAATTTCACTAAGCTGCCTTCACAATCTGTCACTCTATATCTACCTTTTTGTTCATCGGGTTTTATATTATTTTTGTATACAAAGTTTTGGGCTATGTGGTATAGGTACATGGTTTCCAAAGTGGTACTCCTGTTCGGGTAGTATGTGTCTGGTAAATTGTTTTTCAAAATGTCTTGGCTGTTGGGATCATTTTTGGCTATTGTTTCTATGTCCTCATATGATTTGAGAACTATTTTTCTAGATTTAGCAGGACCAAGACTTAGCAATACTATATTTTCAGATTTTCCATACAAAGCAGTACTGGTTAAACGATCGGCAGCTTCATAGGAGTCATATTCTCTATGAGAGAGCATTTTTATGCCTAAGCTGTAAAATTTCTGAGATAGTGTTTTTTCTCATGATAGGTCATTCCAAAGGTCTCGAAGCTCTGTTTTTCTGCTTTTGTTAAGTAGGCTGTAACATATCGTGCAACTTCAGTGGCATTGTCTGCAATGTACTGCACATCTATGTTTGCATTCCATAAGAGGGCAATGAGTGCATTGTAATCATTGATATATTTTGATTCTTCTGTTCTTTTTATGTAATGCATGTTCTTAGGAGATTTACCTTTAACACTATGTCTAACTGAAGACATTAAATTGTTCACTTCACCTGTTTCTGTAACTGGTCTAGGGAAACCAAAGTGGCGTTTGGTGTAGTATTTCCCTTTGTTTTTGTATTTGCAACGACAATATTTGCCACATTTGTGTCTTTGAAATTTTACAATTTGTGCATGAAGGTCACTATGTCTCGTTGGTGAAGGGACTTCACAAGTGACATATTTTTGGATGAATTGCAGAACAGTGGCATCACTGTCCTGACCAAATTTAGGAGCATCTTTAATCCATAAAAGCATATGGATATGTGGTGCTCCGCTGGCTTGGTATTCTTTTCTCCAAAAGATGTGTTGCACTTCTCTGAGGGGAGGAACAGTTTTATTACAAATAAAGTGTAGCATAACAATGAAACGATGGTGGAAATATCTTGAAACATTAACAGGATCTAGAGAGCAAAGTTCTGCAGGTGTTAGTATATCTATGTTTGTTTTGTTTTTGTTTGATATGCGTAGGAAATCATGTAAATCTTCCCATGCATATTCTGCACAACTTAATGTAAGAAACCAAGTGGGTGGACCAAGGTTTCTTATCATAAAACGTACATCTCCATGACATCAGAACCAATACTCTTTCGTACCACGCATGTTTGCCAACAGATTTATAATGCTTGATTGTAAAACCTCATCTTTTTCTTGCACTTTTTGTATTAATCGCGTAGCTGACATATTTTGAAAGTGGGTTCCTGATTTCAATATGTATGCAACTCTGTAACATAGAGTTGCTAGTTCACTTTCAAAGTATTGCACATTTTGTCTTAATCTGGGATCTTCAGAATACATTTGTGATGAGCGGTATTCTGATGCTGTTATCTGAGTGGGCCTATCATCGTACCTTCCTCCTTTGCCAGTAGGAAATAGTAGAGAAAAAGCATGTGCTTCTATACTTTTTTCCCATATGCTCATTGGTGATCCCTTGATTTGTTGTATTAGGTACATTTCTAGTGCATCATCTATGGTGTCATTAGAGTGTAATGGATGAATTGTATAATGGTCTAAAATATTGGATACTGTAGCAGGATCTAGAAGTTCAAATTGACAAGTTTCTGGTGACTCTTGAATTATTTCAGTTGTTTCCTTTAGGTTTTGTTCAATATTTATTTCTTTGTCGTATTCATTATTGTCTTTGAGATATTGCAAAGCTTGTCTAACATTATGTAAGTCCACGAGTTGTTGCCAATTTATTTTGTCTTTTGTTGGTACACCATTTACTAAGACAATTAAAGATTGCTGTATTGGATGTTGCACTCCTAGAGTGTGCACATTTTCTTTCAGATCTAATGGTAAATAAACTACTTTGCCACAAATGCCTTTCACCAATTCAGAGGGAGGTAATTTTGCTGTTTTTGGTTGAAGGCACATTATTGCTTGAAATGGGTGCACTGTTTGAATTATGATGGTCTCAAATACATTTTGCAGGGGTTTAGGTAGTGGGAATAATTCCAAGTTATTTGTGATAGCACAAGAAGGAGTTTGGTTGTTGTCAAGTTTTGTAGTGCAGTTACTGCAAAGTATTAAGGGGTCAGTTATTTCATATTTGTTTTCTGCTACAAGGTAGAGAGCTAATTCAAACCATTGGGAATCTTCATTGTCTTCTATTTTGTATGTTACGTCTATAGTTTTGTGTTACTTTTGTAAAAAGTTCTGCAGCAACACACACACATATGGTTTGGTACTTCAGCGGATGTACTTTTACATTTTAGTATTTCTTTTTTGTATGTGGGTAGTAGAAGGTTGCCATGTGCAGAACTGTTGCTAGACTTTTGTAAAGCTATTGCATTTTGTAAGTGGCTTTCACTTCCAAAATATTTTCTCTGGATACAGTCGATTTCTTCTTGTAGGTCTTTGGGTGTACCATGTAGAAGAGTGTTATTTAAATTAGCTAGTTCTAAAGCAGGACTTTTAGCATAGTACAGTTTATAGACTAGATTTCTTATAGTTGAATGATGTGTTGATATCATTTTGATATCATGGAAGGTGCTTTTTCAAATAGGTCCTGAAATGCAGGCTAATGAATGTCCTTGTAGTGCTGTGTATTTGCGCACTGGACAGGTATCCATATTTTGCAGCACTTTCATTTTGATTTTGTCTTTACCTTTCACATACTAATTGAGGAAATGGTGTAAAGATTTGAAAGATTTTTTGGGAATTTTACACATTGACGTGCATGGCCATTTGTATACTGAACGTTCTGGTCCAGTTGAATGGAGAGGTAATTCTGAGTTTTCTGGAGATATTTTTCTAAGCAGCATTTCTTGTTCCATTATGGTATTATTATTTTTATCATAACCTCGTCCACTGCTATGGATGGCAATTGTGTTTTTTGGTTTTGTTTGTATGCTTCTTCAATAAAATATGGTTCTGTGGTTGTGGTGTGACTACATTCACCACCACAGATATTTAAGAAGTTATTTTTGTTGACATTCCGTTCATTGAGATGTTTTCTTTGTAGTTTAATAGTTAGTTTTGTTGTTGGTTTCATCCTGTTTAAAACTAAAATAAATAACTTCCTTTTGAGAAGGATTGCACTGTCTATGAGAGCTTCTAGGATGAATTTTCTACGGTAGGTTTTAAGGGTTGTGCATGATTTCTCTCTTGTTTTTATAAGATTCTGAAGGACTCTGAGGTGGAACATTTTTGCTAAAATACTGTTTTTGCTATGGTTACTTGCTAGATTATCAAGAATTATAGGAGCAGTTTTAGCAGTAGTGGTACCCGAATTCTTGTTAAGCATTTTTTGTTTCATTTTACATTTTGATAGAGGAGGCAACGTTTCTGTACTAGAAGCTTGTTTTGTTTCTCTAAATGACTGTCTTATCTGTTTTGTTTGAACGTTTTGTACAAACTCTGGTAGAGATGGATGCTTATTTCGGACACTTTTATTTTCATTTGCTCTATTTCTGCGTTGCTTTCTATGGACTTGCTTTTTGGTAGGCATTCTTTGGGGTCTGTTGAAAAAAAAAGGAAGGTATGGGTTGGGCCGTTTTGCAATGTATGTGTGCTGTGTGCATGAGTGTCTCAGTATGATGGGAAAGATGTATGTGGTGGTGTGTGATTGTGCATTGGGCAGTTACAATGTTACTAAACTGCGGTTCAGATGAGAGTAGCAAGTGAGCTAGTGGTGAGGAGAAGCATTAATAGTAAATGTAATGGTATAAAAATAAAACAGTTCTTTGTTTTGTAGTAGTAACATTCGAATGGTTGAGTATGCTATTTGTGTTCCAAAAAAACAGGGATTTGTGTGCCATTATGCCTGCTAATCTCTGTTTAATAAATGGGGATTTGTGGGCAGAATGGTTCAGAAATCGTTGTTTTTCTGGTGCGCAAATTACATGAATGAAGCACACAGTGTCTTTGAGGTACAGTAAGAATATTAAAGTAGTATTGTACTTCCTCTTTTTTTGTGGAATGAGCAGGTTTTTTCGGATATGTTGTTTGTAGTTTAGATGCTGCTGATTTTCAGGAGGGTGGTCTTCACTGCAATTGTAAAAGAAAGAAGTTAGTATTTTTGTGTGTTTATAGCACTGATGTTAATGTAGACGTTCATTTTTATGTTTTTGTGGTAGTATACTTGTTCGATATCTGAACATAGTGTATGCATGCATTTCATTTGACTATTAGCAGCATTTATATTTTATTTACAATATGTTAGTTCAACATGCTTTGCAAATTAGTAGAATTTTAAGTGCATGAAATTCACTTCGTTTTTCAAAGCTGTGTTGTAGATAGCAGACAGGTTTGGAAGTGATAGTTGATTACAGTAAATGGTAAAGATGTCAATAAGTTCATTTTATAGGTAGACACGCCAACAATCGGGAGCCGCAGAGAGGGAGATTTCAGCACAGCAATCGGGAACATTAATTTTTCTCATAGGATTGCATTGGGATTAGCATTAATTTAGGCGGGAGACAGTAAAAAATTGTGCGATTTTTCAATGGAGAACCGGGACTCTCGAGCCTAAATCGCGAGGGTTGGCATGTATGTATAGGTTATGCGGGAGACAGTAAAAAATAGTGTGATTTTTCTATGAAAAATCATGAGTCTCACGCTTAAATCGGGAGCATTGGCATGTATGTATAGGCTATGCAGGTTTAGTGGCATTAGTCTGTTTATATGGATTCATAAGAGTTGTACATGTACTCTGAATAAAATATTCAAACCTGTAGGTTGTAATCATGCATGTGGATATGCATGGAGCTGTAAGTAGAAATCTTCGAGACTTGTACAGTAGTTTTTGTAGTAGGTCCTTTCCAATGATATGGGACTTGTACTCAGAGTGATCAACAGTATATTTGAAGTGCGGAACTCTGATGATAGAGTTAGATGTAGAGGTCTTGGATGTGATTGGTGGATGGTTGTGTGACTGCTTAGCTGTATCCAATGAAGGAATGGCACGAGAGTGATGTGGAAAGGGTAAAAGGGCTGGCTAAGAGTTACGTGCCGCGCGGACACCGCGGCTGTCCGCAGGTAGGGCGTGCCACATCCGGGGGTTTCCAGCAAATCCAGTATGGAAAGGGGACTGTAGGAATCAGCCAATCAGATGTTGACGTTGTGGAACTGTGTAGAAAGAGAGTGTGTGTAGTGAAGATGGCAGAGGTGGAGAAAGTCAGGGTGTTGGTGCTCGGAGATATGTTTGTGTATGGTTTACAGCAGTATTCTCAATGCAGGCATGTGGCAAACAATTTCGATGTTAAAGGAGTGGAGGTGGTGTGGAGTGCTGTGCCTGATTGCAATGTAGAGGCAATTCTCCAAGTTTGTGAAGATATGCGTAGGATGAACAGTCCTCATCTGGTAGTTTTGCACTATGGTGCTTTCCATTTGGGCTATGTGAGTGCCCCTACTTTGATGGCAGATTTGGAACAGTTGGTTCAAGCAGTAATGAACATCCTTCCATATGCGAAAGTAATTTTTTCTGGATTACTACCTAGGGCAATATGGGACAATAGTTCTGTTTTTGTCCTCAGCAAAACATTGCGAGGTGTGTAATCAATCGAGGCATGCGTGCTTTCATGCTTAGAGCTGGTATGTTTTTCCTTAACAATGAGAATATTGACTCGAGTAATAATGTTTATTTTGAAGAAGATGGTGTTTCTTTTATCTTTTTTGGGAAATGCCATGTTGTTTTGGAATGTAAGGGTTGCTTTGGAGAAGGTTATGTGAAGATTTTACTTGTAAAGTAAGAAGAAAAAACCCCCAAAAAATACAAAATAACAGGTGTCTGTCAGGCTTCTACAAAAAACCCAAAAAAGAACAGCTCTTTTCAGAGCCCACCTCAAAGGGGAAATGGGGCACACTATTTAAATGTATATTCACCACGCTCAGATCTTCGATATGTCTGCGGACATGGCGGGAGTCCGCGGACAACGCATATTACATATGGGGATTCTGGGTTGGAGAGGCATGCAAATGAGAATGTGCGGAGCTAGGGATTGGTCAGTAAAGTTTAGTGGGTGTGTTGTCTAAGGAGAGATTTTGTGAGAACGTCTTTTTCCTGAGAGAAGAACAGATAGCTATGGCTGTGTGTTTTCGAAAACAGACTATCTGGATTTTGGGAGACTCATGGAAACATTGGTTGGAGGTGCATGCAGAACGTTGTATAGTAGCTGCAGATCTTGGATTCCCTCATGTGGAAGTGCACTGGCATGGAGTGCGTGGAATGAAGTGGCTGGACTTGGTACCTCTCTGTGCTACTTTAGAGACAGAGCATCATCCAGACATAATTATAATTCATTGTGTAGGGAACAGTTTAGGACATGTGTCTGGGATTTCTTTGCAATTTGCAATGAAAGAAGGATTTGAGAAGGTCATGGACAGGTTTCCAAATTCCCAAGTAATTTTTTCTCGTATTGCACAAAGACAAATGTGGCTGTGTTCCTCTTCATTTGGTCTTCATTTGGTCCACAAATGGAGAAAGCGAGGGGCAATGTCAATAAAGCTGTTTGTGCCTTTCTAAGAGATGTTGGCATGTCCTCTTTTCACAATGAAAATATTATGTTACATAGCACATACATTTTTCGCAGAGATGGAGTCCATCTTACATATGCTGGCAATCAGATTTTTCTGAGAAATGTACAAAATGCATTGCGACCTTTTTTGGGAATTATAGTCATCTATTTTGCAGTAGATTTTTCAAACACACAAAAATACCACCAAAAGGCTCTTTTCAGAGCCACCACTTCCTCCCAGAGAAAAGTGGAATGGTTTTGCTAGGGCAGTACCCCAAAATTGTATCTGTCCTAAGACTGTCCGCGGACTTTCAAAAAATGTGCGGGGCCCTGCACTGTTTATTTGACACTTCTATTTTTAAACTGTGAAAGGCGGGTCTGAAAAGAGCCTTTTTTTGGGGATTTTTGTTGTTTTATATTTTTTTTGCTTTTTTACACACGACACACTAGGAGAGGAGGGGAAAGGAGGGTAAGGAAGGGACACCAAACAAGGGATAAGAAAAGGCAGGAGAAGAGAGGAAGATGTAGGGTGGGCCTTATTTAGGTAGGTAGTAGGTCTTCTGGTGGTCCGTGACCGTAGTCTCGAAAGCACTTCGAAGACTCCCCCCCTGCAGAGTACTGCGTCGCAGTACATACACAATATTGTGACCCTCGAAAGGTAAGGGTCAACAGCATCGCAAATGGCCTGTGAAGCAGCTGGAGGTATGCGCTCTCCCACAGGATTGTCTCCTGTCGTGAGAGGAGCGGAAACGGAGGATGCTGTAGAGGAACTCAACCTACTATGTTTTTCACAGGTACAACCTTGCGAATGTCCGCACTGTGGAATGAAGTTAGGTGTCGCTTCATGGATGTCGTACCAAAGCTGTATGAACCACGTCTCCCACGACTCAGCATCAATTTGCACTGGTTGCAGGTGACCTTGTTCGCACATGCTTTTGGTACGTTACCGTAAACGGTAAACAAGCGCCACACCCAAGACTCTGGTGGAGTGCTGGTAGTAGGCAGTTCCTTGACCTCATTCTCTTCATCCTCTTCATCCTCGTTCTCTACATCCTCACGTGTATTCCCGTCTGCAGGCCCTTGGGGAGGAGGTGGTGGTGGAGGGTTTGCGGTGGTGCTGAGGCAGATGTAGCAACAGCAGCCATGGATGTCATTAGGGTTGATGAGATAATCTCAGCATGAGCAGCAAAGGCAGCAAAAGTCAATCTGCAATAGCCAGAAGTACAATGAAGACCAGCTCTGGGGTATGGCCTTTTATAGGGGTGGAGTGGTGCATCTCGCGACCATATCGAACACTCAAAAGTGTTAAAAAAATTAAAAAAATATGTGGAAAGCCAGGGCCATTGTCTGGGACATGTGAAATGGTGAATTTTTACTGTAAAATGATTTGGATTGTCTGAATAACTTCTTTTAAAATGTTGAGGAACCGGACAGAGTCCGCAAATGAGGACACACGCTCAGTGTGGGTGCGGTCACATGATGATGTCGGGAACATATCCGCGAAGGGAACGGGTGTCCGCAGGACACCAAATGCACTGAAACGGTCGTGCACATGCGCACGGGCGTTTTACGGACAGTGTTCGGGTCCTGAAACTAATTAAAAGTGCGACACAAGTGAGACGGAAAGTTACGGACAGGCGCGATGTTCGTAGGATTTACGGGTGTTGTGCGCATGTGCGTAGATGTTCTGCAGACTGTACGGCCAGGTATAGTGTCCTTAGGACACCTCCATTTTGTTTGACTATGGAGATCCCAGACACCACGCGCGTTCTACGAACAGTTCCATCTTGGTTGCGAACGGTACGGACAGGCATAGTATCCTTAGGACACCGCCATTTTGTTCATTTAAGGACATCCCGGACACCTGGTGTGTTCTAAGAACAGTTCCATCTTGGTTGCGAACGGTACAGAGACGTATAGTGTCCTTAGGACACCCCCATTTTCTTCATTTACGGACATCCCGGACAGCTGGTGTGTTCTAAGAACAGTTCCATCTTGGTTGCAAATGATACGGACAGGTGTAGTGTCTTTTAGACATCCACATTTTGTTAATTACAGACAGGCCGGACAGGTGCGCTGTCCATGGACATTTTAACTGCTTTTTTAAAAGAAAAGAAAACACAGAGAATTTCATTAAAAGAAACATAACATTTTTTTTATTATATGCAAATACACACTTTATGAAAGAGAGGGGGAAGCAGAAACTGATACAAATACAGGGGAATTAGGGGTTTGGGGAGGATGGATGGGAGGGGATGAAGGGATGGAAGTCTCATCAAAATGTTTATCTTGGTGTTCAGGGTTTGGGGATAGTTCACTGGGACATGGAGAGGGGGCACAGGTACAGGTGGGACAATGGTACTTAATTTTTTCTTTTATGTGGTCCTCCACTAACTGTTTCAAACCATTGAAATGTTCCTTGAGCATGTCTATTTTCTGCATTCAGGAGTCTTTTCCAATGTGTCTTTTGATGTAATATTTTCAATGTTTGCATGGTCTGTTAAAAATAAATATATATATATGTTAAGTACACATAAAGTAATGATTATTAATTTGCTTATATAGAGAAGTGTCTACCATTATTATCACTGTCTTTAGATAATTCCTCACGTGGAAAATTGTCCTCAAGCCACTCCAAAGTACTGCACATTTCTGTGTGAAAAACAAAAATATATTAATTGTACTGTACCTCATACAAAAAGTTTAGAAATATAAAAGAAAAATTAAGTTTACTTACTAGATTCTGGTAAATTGTAGTCGTAGTGTTGTGTAGGTCTACTGTTGCTTCTAGCTCTGCAGTTTCTGTGAGGTAATTATGTTGGAGCCATATCTTTTGTGTTATGGTATAATCCATTTTATTACATATGGTATTTAAATGGATGGTTGATGTGTTAAATATGTAGGTTCCACTGCTTATTTATTATTATATATAATATGTTTAGTTGCTGCTTTTTGAACTTGTGCAGTGTTGATATGGTATGATAGAACAATTTCAAATACCCCCTGAGTGTTTGGGTAGTGTTGATGTCATCCATGACCGTCTGCGGACATCAAAATCATTAGCGGGGTGTTTGGTATGTTCTATGTTACATGTATTTAAAGTAAGGGAATCGTAGTAAACATCTATCAAATTCGCACTATGAAAATGTATATTCAGTACAAAAAACTTTCATAAAGGGAGGTTATAGTTAAATTGCGGTACTAAACAGCTATGAAATTCAGTAAAAAAAGTTGTTAAAGGGTCGTTATGGTTCCAAGTAAAACCAAAAAAACCCTGAAATTAGCCAGTTATGGTAAGCTAAGCAACCATAACTTGTGCCACCTCCGTGCACTGCTAAGACTAACACCAAGGACATCAAAGATGACATCACAAATGTCATTGAATGTCACTTAACCATAACTACATGGCCCACGGCCACTATTGTGGCCGTGTAATGTATATATATATATATATATATATATATATATATATATATATATGTATCACAATCTCATTCATATCTGCCTCATCCTTATAGGGCTATTACTCCCATGTTACCATGGGGTATTCATCCCTGTCACATTTTTGTATCAGTGGCTTCTGTCTCAGATTATTGTCTATGGCGTGCCTTATCCTACCTCATGTTTTTGCATTGTACATCGTATCTCTTTGCCTCTGATGTATCTCTTTTTTTTCTTTCTGTCTCAAATATGTGTCTCTGCTCTCTCACAAACCACCAACGTCTCTCCGGTCTACATCAATACTTATTGAGATTTATTATTAATTTTTGAATCTCAGAGGTATGGCTTTCTTTCATTTTGGATCTCTCAGAACTCTCTGTTGAACCATCAAACATGTATAACATTATGCCTATTGGGTCTCTTTTTCAACTTCATAGAGATATTTCTCCCTTCAATGTTATAAGGTTGCCTTGTCTCACAAACTTGTCCTTCTAAACACATCCTCTCACCGTTGTATCTCTGAGGGTTCCCTCTTACATCTATCTATTTTAGGACTTCATATAATTTTTGTCAGTCTGTGGCCTCTCTGAGACCTACCCTCTGACAAATTTCTGCCTCTGATGTCTTAAACAAATGCGCACACACACACACACACAAAGGACATCATTTAATTTCATAGAGAGCAAATTGTGATCTACTTGCAAACTCTAAAATGTATGTAACCCCAATCTTTTAAGGAGCTAAACAGATTATGAGACAGCTTTATATGTCTAATATTCACAGTAAATTATCATCTTCAGACCTATTTGAAAATATAACTGATTCATTTAAGAGGTGTGCACATTAGGAGCAACTCTATTCTCAATGTGAAAACATTAAAGATTTGTAAAGGGTGCTTGAATCTCTTTTGTGACATGTTTTTTTAAGTTAGACATATTTTGAGAATGCACCTTCAGTTCAGTTCAATTGTGTTTATTCAACATAATTCACTATGGCACATATACACAAATAAATTGGAACATCTTTTAGACATGGGTATTAGTAAAATAATAAGCAAAAGATCCAAATTCATAGACATGGTGTCAATGAATTAAATATAAACAGTTACATTTGTCCTTTCAAAAAAGGGGAACGCATTCCTTATCTTAAAATACATCTCAATATTGAAACACTGAATTTCATGCAATCAAACTTCAATTCAGTCATATAAATCTAATATATTAATTTTAGAGAACATCAAGGTCAATTGTCTAGCGGTTGTGAATTAATTGTTATGGACCTTGTGCAAAAGTATTAATAAACATCCCTAAAATTAAGAGCATAAAAGGTGTATACATTGTGGGTTACAGACATCATACTTTCAATTCTAATAATTAAATAAAGACAGGCAAGTTCATTCTTGCAAATCAGTGAATATTCCATGCCATAAGATGCATCACAAGGCTAAATGTTAAAATCCTACAATCAAAATCGTGACCTTCACTTGAAAGATCAAAAGAAATATCGAGGCTTAATACCACCAAAAATGAAATACGATTTTTAGTGCGATGCGAATATGCTTAGGCCAATGTCCATTATCAGGTAGTATTATGTGAAATATACTTTAACACATTTAAATTATTTTCGGCTAATGGTCATTTTGGGGGGGCTTCCCACATCAATATCTGATAGATAACAAACATATAATACTGAGTAATAAATAAAAACAGTTTAGTTTTACCGGGATCTCCCCAGCCCACAGACTTGTAAAACTAGCAACATAGATATTCTTTGCCCCTAGCTTTAAAAAAAGGTGCACACGCAAATGGTGGATTAATGGCATTCAGGTATTTCTCAAAGCCAAAATCCTCTTTCCCTAGCAAATACTCCAGACCCAGGCTGAGTTTATAACATTGATGCACCATCCTCCTTCTTGACAAGCAAAGATCAGCACTTTTTACCCTGGCGGCACATGCTTTGTCTGTAGTCATCAGATCAAGCCATTTACTACTCATATCCAAGTCATAGAGAACTTGCCTCACGTGCACCATCCAAGGTAGAGCTCTCCCTCCATCCAAGCTCATAACCTGAGAGAGCCCTTCCCTTTATGTTATAAGACTAGATGAGCACCACACCCTCACCCAGTATAATACTGGTCCTAGGCTCACCTTATCACCTTTCAGCAGAGATCAGTTTCCTATGGATTAGTGCATTCGGACTGCTCAAGGGAAGCATTAGCAAATTCTTTAAGAATGTCATTTCTACTATAGCCAGGCGTGCTGCATTTACGTAACCTCTTATATCAGCACCATATAGGGCTGATGGTTTAGCTTGTGCCACTTATATCACCAGGGCTGGTGTTACCACTCTCCTGCCACAGATGTTAAAAAATCTTTTAACTGCCCCACCATATTTGTTGAGATTGGCACATGCGTTGCCCATTTTGGAAATCCAGAAGTCCAGGAACCATTCTCTGTGAATCTTATACCCAAGTAATCATAGAATTTAACTTGTTTCAGTTTGCACCTGTTCACAATGACATTGTTTTTTTGCGATTTGGAGATTTTATTTTAAAACAAGGGCCTTGGTCTTCCCTGTATGAATCACAAGCTGAAGCTCCTTACACATATCATGATAACTATTCAAGATGGTCCTAGATCACATAGGGGATGTAGCTAGAATGACAGCGTCGTCTGCAAAAAACAAAACTGGTATAGGGTCATTCCCAAGTTTGGTTGGTCTGAGCAGTCCTTAAGCCATTCCCCTGTTACTTCCTTATTATATATACAAAATGGAAGGGGAGCAAAGACACAGCCCTGTCTCATTCCTCTGGCTACAGCAAATGAATCCGTTATTTCTCTCCTTAGCCATCATCGAACTACAGCCTTGTTATCAGAATATAAATGCTGGATTACAGACAAGTGACCCGGCATGCCCCTTTTGACCAAGACCTGCCACAGAACATTCTGTGGTACCCCGTCAAAGGCTGTTTTAGATCAACAAAGACAGCATACAGCTTGGATTTCCTGAGTACCGTATATTTCTGCACCAGTAGAAATAAACAGAAACTCTGGTCCATAGCACTTTTCACAGCTTGGAACTCCACTTGAAGTTGATCAATAATTCCGTTAGCAGCTGCTGATACCTGTTATTGATTACGAATTGCCTTTGCAAAAATCGTTCCTGAGCTATCCAGCAAAGATATTGGTCTTTAATTTCCTGGTGACTCCCTCCCTCCTTTTTTATATAAATTTGACTCAGCGGCATTGACAACGCATCTTTGTATAGGTCAATACGAATATTATCAGACCCGGTAGCCTTCCCTCCCGTTTGTGACATGATTGCATCCTGCACTGCGTCCAAAGTGATGCTCCTGGGCAATAGTTATCTGTGTTTAAGACTCAACTTCGTGCACCAGGTTATCCCCATGCAAGTCCATAAAATGTGTTCACTGAGCTTCTGGCGTAATGCTGCAGTGGATATCAGCCTCCCTTGTAACCCTATTGCCAATGACCAATTTCCAAAAGGTTTGGGTCTCACCCTGCTCGACGGCCTCTAATAAAGCCCCCCAAACCAATTGGGCAAATGACTCCTTTTTCTTTTTTATTATTGCTTTTTAATTGGATCTTATGGCACGCAAATTGGTCTTATCCATCATAGCTTTGTCTTATTAATATCAGTGTGTAAAGGCCCATATTACCAAATGACTGTGAATGCAAGCAGACTTCCAATGCCAAATGATAATGATGTGTTATTAAATAGCTCTTACGCTTATGCGCTTTGTATAGAACAAATATACATACAATATCACCCAACCTGTGTTGGAACTCATTTTTTGAACTCAGAAGGACCAAAGGCTGAGTTGGCCTTGCAGGGATTTGAACCTGTAACCTTCAGATCACACACACATTGCTGCAGTGAGCAGTCAACCCACTGAACTATCTTTAGGTTATAGCTATCTTACCGGCTATAATAAAATGAGCAATTACATGTCTGAATGTTCTCAAAGTCAGAAAACAAATTACACTTTGTAGATACCATTAAATTGGTAACTGAGATTTAACAGCAGGCAGTTCATGTCAAGCCTGCGTGGATCTACTTTTCAGGCTTCAGACGTTCGCCTCACATGGCATCCCGTACTCTGGGCACTCGTTACATCATTCATGCAAACAAACATCCTGAACAGCATGCCATGGAGATAGGAAAGATAGACACATTACAACAAGGGATTCATTGTGGCACAATTAAATCAAGGGCCACTTTATGTGCTATGGTCAAAGATTTCTACACTATACACAAGCTTTTAGGGACATAGATTTTGTCAAGTGACCGAGAACACCAAGATGGAATGTCTTGTGATGATCATAACAGAGACAACGGTAGAAAAAAACATGCTATAACTGAAACTTGTGAAAAAAAAAATACATAGTCCGAAATGGATGCTTTAAATGCTTTTTGGAAGTTTTTGTCTGCATTGTTAACCTTATTTTGAAGAAACAAATGCTCCTGAAGTCGTTGTTTCCTGGCAGTTCCTGCAGGTCTGCCTGTTCCTGAGTCATGGGGATAAGAGGGAGGACGTCGGGGGACTCCTGCACTGCACGAGATCGTCGAAGAAAGCAAACAAGATGGAGTCACTTCAGATTCCAGTAGCTGTAGATTCAATAACACAAGCTGGTGTCCCTCTCCTTGGTTAATCCTAACCAGCCTTGAGAATGGTATCCAAGTGTCTTACGAGTTGATTGGTCCCACCAACTCAAAGGAAGAAGCCCTCCTTGAAGGAGCTTCTCTGTCGAATGGAGCTTTGGCAATTCAAACCTGCAGCAAGGCTTCACTGGGCAAACCAAGGTTCCAGGAGTTGCAGCAACCGTCCTCTTCCAGCTCGTCTTTGGTTCTTTTGTTCCAGTGGTCGACTCTGCCTTCCAGTCCAGGAGACTCGCCTTTTAAACAGTCTTCTCCCATTCAATCCAGCCTAGCTGTCACTCACCCAGCAGGGTGGCTGTCCTTTCCGGTCAGTCAGCCAACCAATCACACCAGTGTGCATTTGGGTCTCCTAGGAGACAAAGCACAGGGGGTTTCGGACACCTTCCTCACTTCGTGCCCACCCCAGACACTCAGACTCCAGAGGCGGTCTTCACTCCTGAAGCCCGCCAAAGGCACACAAACAAAGGGACCAAACCTGGTTTGGTGCGCAGAGACAATCTCTAGAAGGACCTTTCCAAAAAGAAAAAGTGAAAAAAGAAGACGGGACCTGTTTAAACAAAGGGATTTAAGGGTTCTTGAAAAACATGGCTCCCATGATTTTTAGCTATCAGTGTTCGCGGTTGGGAAAAATCATGGTATTTTGTTGTAAAACCACTACCACCAGCCTTTTCAATAGGAAAGGGTAGCATTTGACTGCTACATGAGTATTTAGACACAGGGGATTCTAGGGAACCCCTCCAGCACTCTTTAGTGTTGTCTGGGATAGAGTTATACACATCTAAGTCCTATTGTTCCCACAGACCCGGGGTTACTAAAGAACCACTGGCTGAGACATTCATGGGTTCCTCAGCCAGTAAGTGAAATTCCACTTGCCATTGGTACTTCATCCACTGGGGTGAAGGTTAAGGAGACAGTGTGGACCCCTGAAGGTTTACCCTTACATCTGGGATCCCCTTTCACATGGTCAGTTGACCCACAAGCATAACATTTACCAAATGTTTTTATGAATAATGGGGTTTGTTCTGACCTCCTTCTGGTTTGTCACCAGGAGGTACACTAGCTTGATTTGGTTTCCCTTGTGGCTTACCCTTTTTATGTTTAGGGCCATCTTTTGGAGTTGAAGTATTCAAATTCTCTTTGTTGTCTTTCTTGTGCTGCTTTCCCTCCTCCGTCTTCTGAGTTACCCCAGAATCCTTGTGAGTAGCCCTGTTGGCAACCCGCAAGTCAGCAGCCCTTGATAAATTCTTTGGATCAATTTCCTTATAGTCAGCCAAGTGCTGTCTAAGCTCAGTAGAGCAGGCCTCATAAATAGACTCCAACATAAACAGATTTCTCATACCTTCATAAGTGTTAACTCTGTAACCCTTAACCCATCCATCTAAGTTTTTCAAACATTCAGTCACCCAGGTAGCCCAAGGGGTGCCATCATGCTTTTTGAGGGTTCTAAACCTCTTAAGATACTGAGAAGGGGTATTCCCAAATCTAGCTATCAAAGCTAGTTTCACAGTTTCATACTCCTTTCTGTCTATATCCCCCAACTCCATTACCACATCACTTGCAACAGGGGGTAGCCTAGAAAAAAGCCAAGGAATCAACTGATTTCCTGTAATGTCTTGAATCCATAGTTATATTCAAAAGCAGGCAACCAATCCAAGATATCAACCTTAAATTCATAGATACTTACTGCATCTTTGGGCATGGAAGGCCTCTTAGGACTGGAAGACCTAGAGGACTCTGGGAGAGAACCAGTTTCAAGAGACAACTTTTTCAAGTGTATGATTCAACTCCATTTCTCTGAGTTTAAGTTCTTGATGTTTGCTTTCAGTTTGAGCTTGGATTCTTTTAAACTCTAACTCAAGTCTCATCCTTTCAAGTCAGACAGATGTGGGACTTAGGTTTGGACCTGGTGGGGTCCCTGTGGTCAAAGGTTGAGGCCTATGAGCAGGTAGAGGTAAGACAGGGCCTACATTCTGAGACTCGTCTGCCGCATCTAACTCATCCACAATATTAGAGCTGGGCTCTGACATATTATCATCCTCATCAACATTTTCCACATTTGCTGCAGGTGTGGGGGTTTCAGACCCGCTCCTCAGACTTTGGTATTCTAACAACTTTTCTATCAATTCAACCTTTTTGCCTTTTACAATGAGATTCCTAGCTTTACACATATCTCTCATATGATCAACAGTTAAATACACTAGGGTCTCCTGTCAGTACAATTTCACCTTTGGTACAAGCCTGTACTACACAGTTATTTGGTAGCAGTGGCTGAGCAGCCATACTTATCTCAAGAGTTTAAGTGAGCAGTAGAACAACTCACAAAAAGGACAACAAATAGAGTGGGCCTCATTACGAGGTGGGCGGAATGGGTTTAAAGGCGCCGGTAATGGTGCCAGTAAACCCATTCCACCCTATAACGAGGTTCCCTTGCGGGACCCGCTCTGAACGTCTGGTCAGACCAGACATCCTTTGCGGGTCCTGCAAGGAGACCATGGAGCTAATAACAGACCCGTTAATAACGGGCCCGTTATTAGCTCCCTCCCCATTCCCATTGAGCCCAGTCCGGTAAATATAGGCATAACTGCTAAACAATCATGACACTTCATCCAAGCATCATACACATGTCCCCAACACACACACATCACCACTCACCGAACATATCATCATAAATTATCAGGTCTCCCATGCCTTGGATCTGCTCCACATCAATGAGATCACTGACAATCTCCTCATGTGGAGTGAGTTCCACGTTCACTGGCTGTGTCCCACCTCCAGTCACCAGAGTAGAGGAGTAGGCGGCACTCAGCTTATCCCTGGCTCTGCATCGGAGGTCATTTCAATGCTTGATTACCTCCCGAGCTGTGCGCCTCTCAAGGCCCATGGCGTTAATACGATCTGTGACGTGCTGCCAGTGGCCCATATGCTGAGCAGGCGTATGTGTGCTCCCTGCCCGCACAAGCATGTCATGTTCGTGCTCCAACACGTAGTCCACGATGATGTTGAGTTCCTCATTACAGAAGCTCTTCTTCCTCGACATGTGGGGCTCCTGTGCCGCGTCTGTCCGACTACTGTATGCTTTTGCTTCTTGCAAGGTCGTGCAGACCCGGAGTGGCTGGGACCAGTTGGGTCAGTAGGGGCTGGAGTACTGGTGGAGTGGGCCATGGCATCAGCCACTGATGGGACGACAGTAGGCTGGCTTTCAGGTATCCGTAATGGGGTTCTGGTGCCAGTACCTGGCACCGCACATCTCTTGGCCCTAGGGAGATGGAAATCAGCCACAGAGTCACTCTGGGCCTGGGCCGTGACCACTACAGTCCTGGCTGGGTGACCCTAAGACTGGGGGGTGGTAGCCACAGCTTCCCCTGCAGCTTCCACACCCTGGTGGCTCGGGACAGCAGATGACACCGCTGGTCTGGCACCACGTGTTCTGGGGACGTCTGCATCAGCTGCATCTCCCTGACCCTGTTGGGTGGGGGGCATAGCTCTCCCTGCAAAGGCCTGGACACCTCAGACACCTTGGACACCTTGCTGATCTTGCCCACCATGGCCAGCTCGGCCACCTCGGCCAGGTTGCCCACCTTTGCCTCCCTTCCATCTTGTTGTTATCCCAGTCATGGCACTGATGGATTAGCGCAATGGGAGGTGCAGCTATCAATTGTCCTGGGCAATTGGAGTGATGGGGCAGGGTATGTGATGTAATATGTACCACTGTGCTCCAGCAAGGCTCTATGTAACCACTGGTGAAAAAATAACAGGTCGCGTAACGCTCAGCCACCCTGAAAACAAAATTTAAAGTGTACGCGACCCCTCCGTAGCCCATATGTGCAGTAAAAAAATCACGCAGTATACTGTGGCACCCAGCAACACAGAAAATGCATACGTGACGATCACATAGGGTACTATGACCTCGCAAATGTACACACAGGGGCAAAAACAGTATGAAAAATGCATGCGCGACTCACCTTCTGCCTCGTAGAAAAATATAAAGAAAATGACACGCGCATGTGCACGTGAACAACTCCCCTGCCAAAACAAGAAGTACACTTTGTCACAGTAGTGCACAGATCGCATGTGACCCCAAAAACCTCAGAAGTCCATGCGTCTGTCCGCATGAAATGCACGTACATTACACTGTTGTCCTACGCTCACCTTTATCCCATACTGAAACGGCAACACCCAACGTACAGCACGTGTCACGTAACTTATGCACTTAGTGCCTTTCCTCTGATTCCACGCTAACGTGTGGTTTCCACATGTGCAGAGTCATTCTGTTTCTGGCTGGCCACGTGAGTAACACAGGAGACCCATGCTCCTGCCCACCTGCCAATTTACCTGCCTCTAAGTGCCCCGAGCTGCCTCCTATGAGCCATCTGCTTCTGTCAGCCCACTCTGTGTCCCGGCTGCCCTGCATTTTTGTGTCTGCTCATCAGCCATTGCCATTGATCCTGTCATTGTGACCACCTCTGCTGATCCTGAAGACTCCCGACTGCCATACCACCGCTCCACCACCCATCCCCAGGACCACCTTGCCCACCCACACCTGCCTCGGGGGGTTACCAGGTCTGATACAGCACCATCTGAGGCAAGTGGCAACCCCCCCGGCAGAGAGGCAGAGGGCTGTCAGCTTCTCACACAGGGAAGTTGGCATCCTGGTGGAGCAAGTCCTGGGGAATTATGATGCCCTCTTCCCCAGACCATCGGAAGTCGGCAATGAAGGACGGAAGAAGATCTGGGTGGACATTGTGGGTGCCATCCACGCGGAGTGGTTGGCACCCCGCAACTACACATATGTCCACAAGCGCTGGGAAGACTTCTAGTCCAGGACCCACAACAAGTCCCACCGCTGACACAAAGCTGGTGATGACCAAAGGGGGCGCTGGGGCCAGTTGACCACCGATGAGATGCAGGTCCTGGAGTGCTTCTACCCAGCATGGAACGCCCAGGTCTTGGAGTTGGTGCTCCATCTGGAGTCGACTGGTGAGTGTCCATGTGCATGTTGATGTGTGGCTGGAGTGTGCACCTTGGCCTTATGTCTGGCCATTACAGATGTCTGTGTGCATGTCCCAGACACTGCTGCATGTGAGTCCATTCAAGTGTGTGCAACATCAATAGTGTCTGTGTTGAAATGCATGATGCGCGTGTACATTTGCATGTGTCTGAGAAGTGAGTGTGTGACTGGACAACACACCATGATGTATGTTACTTGATCTTTTGATTGTGTGATTGCCTCACGCTGCCAATTTGACCTCGAGTGAACTCTGACGTGATAGCTTCATGGCCTGCCTCATGACTGTCAGGTGATGTGTGTGAATGAGATGTGTATTTCCCATGATGTGTGTGAGCTGAATGCACAATTCTGATTAGCTGGCAGTGCCTTGTCCAAGGATGTGAATGTCTGTTCATGTACACTCATGTATGTGTTCTATGTTTCCCTATCCACAGCGATGATGGGAGAAGACGGCGGAAAAGGTGCTGTGGAGCACGGCAGCCGGGATGCTTCTACCAGGCGTAGACGCAAGACCCAGTCTGCCTCCCAGGTACTGTCATCTTCCAGGAGGGAGGAGACTGGTGCCGCGTCCAAGTCAACGGCCACAGCTGCTGAGGGTACGTCCAAGACGGTGAAGGTGGTGGAGGACTCCTCAGCAGTGGGAGGGTCAGGTGAGACCGCACATGGGCAAGACACTGTGGGAGACGGTGGTGAGGCATCCAGGTTGACGGGGGTGGGAGAGGAGGACGAGGACACATCAGCCCTGCCCATGAAGCCCGGCGGGGGCGATGACATAGGTATGACTGGTGCAGTCCAGGGTCAGGGGCCAAAGTCTGTGCAGGTCACCGTGGAGGGGCCTGTGCCTAATCCTGTCCCTGGTACTGCAACTGCACCAGTATGCACCTGCAGGCATGCCCCAGGCTGGACCAATCCGCAGTTGGTGGATGTTTCCACCCAGACGGAAACACCAATGCCTGCGGAAGTCGCCATTCGGTACAGGGTGGAACCTGTGCTAGCTGGTATCACGAGGTGGGAAGACTCCACCTGTGATGATGTGCAGGCTTCCAATCGGGGGCTTGTATGTCATCACGAGGAGCTCTGCCGTCTTGTGAACTGGCTAGCACATTTCCTGGTATCGCAACGGGTGCATGGGCTGGCCACTTATGTGCCCCCCCTCCTCGTCTGCATCCTCTGTGCGACAGTCGTCCTCCCTGCTGTACCTGTCCCAACCCCGGCGACCAGTCTGATGGAGACCACATCCCTGCCAGGATTGGGAGTCGAAGGAGGATCAGCAGAGGTGGTCACCACGGAGATCCATCCTGTGACAGGACATGTGGCAATGGTGGAAGAGCAAGCACCAAGCAGCAGGGCACATGCATGACAACCCCGGGGGTTGTCATCATCCCAGAGGCGCAGGCACTGGGTTATTCGGTGGCAGCAGGCTCGGCGTAGGAGGTGACAGGACTCAGGGCTTACAATGGAGGGGAGGCAGGTATCGGCCATCGAGCAGAAGGCACACATGCATTTTTTCCAACAAGGATGTCTTCCGTGTTGGAGTGATTTGGCCAGCAGATCGGAGAAGAGCGGCAGCAGGCATGGGCGGCACGACTCACCAGGGCCAGGGTGGAAAATACCCTGCGTCGGGCGGATAGGCGGCCAGAGTTACTCGAGGAGTCTTGCAGGGAGTTTGAGAGGAGCACATTGGAGTCCCCGCAAGCCCTCGAGGGGAGAGCATAGGACTGCCTATTGGAAATCGACGCAGAGTTTGATGATGCCCTGGCCGAGACCTTGGGGGGAAATGGTGAGTCAGAGGACTAGCCCGCAGCCATTTTACATGATTCTTTAGGAGTAGGTTTCTTTAGTTTTTTCTCTTTTTTTTGTAGTTCCTGGACTTTGCTCCACATCTTGTATATAATTCTTTTTTGATGGGTTTGTTTGAAAGTTCTTACATGTTTTGTGACCATGGACTCTGGATGTTTGTATATAGTTGACTTTTTCTTCGGAAAATGTATTTTGCACCATGGAGGAATGGTTTTGTTCTAATTTGTGTTTTTCTTTGGGCATACATTAATGGACATGGACCACTTTTTATTTTTTGCATCCCGTTTATTTCCATTTTCACTTTCTTTTGTTTTGTGATTTTATTCATGCAGGTTTTATTGTTTTTTGTTTTAATGAGTGTGACTTTCATGCATGTTTTTTAATATATTTAAATCCATTGAAATCAAAGTGGTGTCTGGTTTCAATGGTTTAGTGCATGTTTCACTCTTCCTTGACTCTGTTGTGTCTCCCTGCTGTTGACCAATGTTGTTCATGTGTGTGCACACATGCATGAATGTGTGATTTTAGGATTCCCATGCCATGGGGCATGTACTGGGGAGCATGACCAATGGATGGGTGTTGAGGTACACCGGGGGTGTGCAGCGTGTGGTGGCATGTTGGTTGACATGTGTTGCATGATTGTATGTTGGTCCAATGTGTTTTGGGGTGGGGAGTGTCCCATGAGATGTGGCCTGCATGCAGGTTACCATCACTGGTGGTGGTAGGAGGACATGAGGCGGGGCGTGCCTGCAGGTTGCCGTCACTGGTGATGGTGGGGGGACATGAGGCGGGACCTGCCTGCAGGTTGCGGTCATTGGTGTTGGTGGGGGGACATGAGGCGGGGCCTGTCTACGGGGTATGACCATGGGTGTTGGGGGACCTATGTGGTGTGGGCTGCCTGCGGGGTATGGTCACGGCTGTTGGGTGGGCCCATGTGGTGTGAGCTTCCTGCGAGGTATGGTCACGGGTGATGGGGGGTCCCATGTGGTGTGGGGTATGGTCACGGGTTCTGCGGGGGGGCCATGTGGTTTGGGCTGCCTGCGGGGTATGATCACGGGTGATGGGGGGTCATGTGTGTGGGCTGCCTGCGAGGTATGGTCACAGGTGATGGGGGTCCAATGTGGTGTGGCTGCCTGCGGGGTATGGTCACAGGTGTTGGGGGGCCCATGTGGTGTGAGCTGCCTCTGGGGTATGGTTGCGGCTGATGGGGGGAGGGGCCCATGTTGTGTGGGCTGCCTGCGGGGTATGCTCACAGGGGTTGGGTGTGGGCCCATGTGGTGTGGGCTGCCTGCGGGGTATGGTCACGGATTATGGGGGGCCTATGTGGTGTGGACTGCCTGCTGGGTATGGTCACGGTGATGGGGGGGCCATGTGGTGTGGGCTGCCTGCAGGGTATGGTCACGGGTGTTGGGGGGGCCCATGTGGTTTGGGCTGCCTGCGGGGTATGGTCACGGGTGATGGGGGGGCCATGTGGTGTGGGATGCCTGCATGGTGTGTTCGCGGCTGATGGGTGCACGCATGCGATTTGGCTGGTGCGACTGGGGTACCCGTTTACGCTGGGGTGTGGATGGGGTACGTGTGGGCCTTTCCATGCTATTTGGCTGCTGCGACCGGGGTGTGCACAGATTTTTCACGCGATTACGATGTGGGGGCTGTGTGCTGGCCCACGGATGGCGTGGGTCCTTGCACCGTTTAAGGCAGTTCACTGACTTTTTCCTGCACACGGTGGCGTGTTGGGGGCGTTACTGGTGCTGCTTGATGTTCTATTGGTGTCTTTGGGAAATCCATGAATATGCGTGCCGCGCAATTGCTGGTTTGTGCCACGGCTAGCGTACGCGTGGCGCATGCTCATTCTCAGCGCACGGCACACGGCTCGCAGCGCTACTTCTGCACTGGATTCTATGAATTGGGCCCATTATTTCCCTGTTACTTTTCCCCTTTGTGTCAACCCAACATGTTTAAAAAAGCAAAGAATAGCCATTTTGACATATGTATTGCCATTTCCCATTTCTATGTGTGTTTGTTCTACTAGGCTTTATATGATGTTTTCCACTTGTTTTCTGTACATTACCATTTACCAACAAAAAATGCAAGAATATACTTTTTTTGTAATACCTCTCGTCTTTGAAACTTGAGAAACCTTCCCAATTGTCATTCAATCAGAGAATCATTTCATGTTTTATTCACCTTCTTTTATGTGTCTAAGAACCATTTGTGAATCTATTTGTCTGCTCTAGCCAGTCACTTATTTTTGGAGCTATTGTCTAGAGTTAGTCCTTCCAAAACATGTTTTTAAATCATGAAGTAGGGCAGATATTTGGAGGAGGAAAAGGAGATTGACTTCTCATGGGACAGGGATGTGAATCGCAATGTGTAGGAATCAGAGGAAAATGGTGAGCCTCTTGTGGTTGTTGACCCTGTAAGCGCAGACAGAGAGGTTGTTGCTTGAGGTGACAGAGTCATTGGGGGATAGGTCAGGAAAAGAAAAGCAGTGTAGGGGGCATGAGTGAATGATACGCGTCAGACCTAAAATATAGTTCAACAGATCTTTATTTGGTACCACTTTAATTAATGGTTGAATTTGACAAATTCCTACGGAATCTTTAACACTAAAAGGCGATTTCTCTGTTCAGCAAACAGTGCCAGAGAGGGCTAATAAAATAAGTTGTTCTTTGGTTATGATTCCCTAAATATCTCAAATTAACCCCAAACTGTATAGGTTCCTGTCTCTCGTGGTACATGCAACACCACAAAGAAAAGGTTCATAATAATGTGGTCAATGGAAATGCTCGACCTAATCGCTGAGTCCGTAGCCTGCTCATGTAGCATCATACAAATTACAAGGATTGGCCAAAGCAAACAGATCTCACATCCTATTCTTAAAATTCATCCCTAGTCTAATACAAACACCAGACTTGTTCCTTAGCTCCTTCCGAATGTACAACAGTTTGTTCTGAGACCTTGGATGACATACTTCACACAAGGTGCCTTTCAGACCTTTGTTTTAGGCTTCACCCCTGGCTTCCCTCATAGGCCATGGGTTTCAAGATTCACAGCAGGCCTCTATCATAGGCCTCCGAGTTTGGGATTCACAGCAGAACCCACACATAGGCCTTGGTTTCCATCAATCACAAGTCTCTCTCCTAAGCCTTCAGGTGCAGGATTCACATCAGGCCACACAAACATGGCTCGGCTTCCAGCATTTACAGCAGGCCTCTCTCTATCCAAGACCTTGGGGTAGAGGATTCACAACATGCCTCTCTAATATGCATGGATGTTTAGTATTGACAACAGGCCTCTCTCCTAAAGTTTGGGGTATCAGTATTCACTGAAACTCTTCTAGGGACAAAGGCAGTACTAACCATTCCCTCCACTCTGGTTGCCACTGTGGTCTGGTTTCAGGGCTTGGCTCAGTGTATGGTCCTTGCAGGGCCCCTCAGGCACGGTCTGTTTTTTATTAGAATAGGGATGGACTTTAAGAATAAGATTTTGGAATTGGAACCTTGTCTGGGGATTCCCACCTGGTCTCTTCCCAGACCTTGATTTTAGGCTTCACAGGAGGGCTCCCTCACAGGCCTCTCTCGTATACTATGGGTTTTAGGATGTGCTGCAGGCCTCTCTCATAGGCCTTCTGGCATAGGATTCACATCAGGCCCCTCTCAGAGGCCCTGGGTGTGGGATTCACAACAGGCATGTTTCATAGATCTTGGGGTGTAGGATTTACAGCAGGCCCCTTTCATAGGCCTTAGCTTTCAGCATTAACAGCAGACATCTCTCCTAGACTTTGGAGTACAGGATTCATAACAGGCTTCTCTCCTAGGCCTTGAAGTCCATGATTCACAACAGGCCTCTCTCGTAGGCCCTGAATTCCCACCTTTACAAATGGTTTGTCTCATAGGCCTTCGGGTATCAAGATTCATCCTCATTCAGTGGACATACTATCCCTTTCATCACATCTGCGTGTCACTGTGGTCTGGCCCCTGGTCTTTGCATGACCCCTCAGGCATGCCATGTAGACGAGGAAGCTCTCCTCCTTCCAGGCCTCCTTAATGCTGTCAGAGACTACTGGCAGCTGCTACACCATCCTCTTTCTTGAGCTGGAGCAACCAGGCAAAGGTTGCCCCTTCTCAGCATGAAGAGTGTTGGAGGTTCTCCTCTCATTTCATTCTTGAACACTGCAGCAGGGGACAATAACCTTCCTTCAGGGAGAGAAACCCTGTTCTGCTTTCCCTATCTGTGTATAGTCCCTCCCCAGGGCTTTCCCAGAATAGGCCTTTCTCAAGCATGCTGAGTCATTACCATGTGATTAGATCCTGGGCTGCAGGAACATGTTCTGTCTCAGTCCTCTCTTTCTGTTTACTTTACTCCCATTGGAACACTTGGAATATAGCCCTTCTTCTATCTCTATTTCTAGGATAGCAGAGAGCTTAAAAAGACTGGTGGCCATTGTGGAACCAAGATTGTTTGTTTTTTTTTATATTTTTTAATTTTTTAATGTATAAAGTGCACAGCACCCCTCAGGCATCGTGGCGCTGTTACAAGAATACATTCTTAGTTACATTTCAGGAATACTTTCTGAGTAGCTCTGCATGAGATGCTGGCGGTGTGATGTATTCTCCCTCATTGATCTGGCATTCTGCTTCTGCTGCCCCACTTCTTGGGCCTACCTGTCCTCTGCAGGATTCCAGCTCATCCTCCTGGGTCTACCTGCCCTCTGGTATTTGCCTGGGTGTTTGCTTCGTCACGAAATCTACATCTAGGACGTCATCGTGTCCTGATAGTATTTTTAGAGTGGATAAATACTCCTTAAACTTACTGCAATGTTGATACAGCTTTAGCTGCCAGCTGGAACCGTGTGAGATACCTTGATTGTCATTCAGAGGACAAGTAAGTGCTCTTTCCTCCTTTACCCATTTGGTCGTGGCCATTTCTCTGTATCGTCATGTCACTAAGCAATACGTGGACGGGAAACTAAGATCCGATTTTCCTTTCTTTTCTTTTCAGAGCTCCGATTTCTTTCGGATAGTTTTCCTAGGGATTTTTGACACAGGTACCTTTATGTCTCTTCTCCTAAAATAGTGCAAGGGTAATTCTAGTAAGATGCTTTACCTCCGTCTGTTTTTTTAAATTTACAATGACCGAGAAATTATAGTTACAATGGTTGTTATGGCAACTGTGACGAATGATCTCGTTCTGATCGTACAGGCAGACTAGGGGGATATCTGTCACTTGGCGTTTACACTCTTTTTGTGAATATTTCGTTTTTCAGAGTTTAATTGCTAAGATCAGAATTAGTGGCACTCTCGTTTTCCGTGTTTTTCTAGTTTTGTCTGCCTATTAAAAACGCAAATTTTTAAACGGTTTGGCAGCAATGTGTCTTATGCATATGGGTGTGGGCAAGACTTTTTAAGGAATTAAATAGGAATGAACTTGAAGCGATGTTCGGCAGGGATACAGGAAGCACTGTCGGGCCCCATTCCCCCAGTCCTAGGTCATTCGTGATTGTCTCACCACTACCTGCGATGGTGGTATAGTGCCCTGGTCCAAATACCCCAGGGTGTTTAACAAGCTAAACTAACTTTAATAGTATTTTTCCCCTGTTCCCCATCAATCATTACACTCCATGTATGATCATAGTGGACTGCACAATGACATTGCCTTTCAAGCATGCGGATGGCCAAGGCATGCATTAAGTGCATCAAGAAAAGCATGTCTGGCCATTTCTTGTCCTCACACCACCCTATATGGCTCTGTAATGCTGCAATGATTTGCTGTCCCCATTCTTGCATTTGGTTGACATGCAACCACACTGAGGTGACACAAGATGCCATTTACTATGATGCTCATAGGTGGGGTTGCTACCCCAGAGACCTATTCATGGGCGAGTCTACAGGCAAACATTTCTTCTGTTTCTTTTGTTCTCTCAAAGCCAGCATGCCAGCACCATTTTCAGACATGAGTGTGCACCTCCTATCCATCTGGTTCTTTATAGGTTGGTATATCTGGCTGTCCTTGATCATCAGTTACATAACACTCCTATTAACCTGGGTTTGCATGCAGAAAAAAGTGTACACGTTTCCCCGTATCTTTTTCTCTTGGATGCGGTTGCTTTTTCCTCAGTGGTACAGCAGTGCCATAGGTGGCTGCACTTCTCTGGTCTGTATCAATATTTCTGCCTCGATGAAATAAGGCTTTAGAATGCAGTTGCACTCGATTTCACCCCAACCTTACTGGCGTTTGTTGTCCCACGGACCCATTTGGTGCCTGCACTCCTTCCGGTCCTTTAAATCATTGAAACAGCGTTGAGCGCCAGCGGAGTGCCTCAGAGAGAAGTTGAACACATTTGAGTGCAGTGGGGGGGCTGGATGAACATATAAGGATCAAGTCTATTTGAATTGTTGTACCTCTAAGTTTTCCACTTTAATGTCCTTGTTTGACTCCCTTGGTACATTATGTTGCACCCCTGCACCTTTTCATTTAAATACATTTCATGGATGTACAATATGTAAAGTAAATTTACTGATTCAAGTACCAGTGGAGAAAGAGTCCCTGTTCTTCCTCAAACCGAGGTGAGTTAGTTGGACGTGGCCATTCCTCTAGAAAAGTTGCCAAATCTATATTAGGCCATGGTGATGGAGGTGGTCAGTCAAAATATCGAAAACAAAAAAGTCGAAAGCCATAATTTTGAAAACAAAACGTCGAAAAATAAAAAGTCGAATTATTTTTTTTTATTTATGTTTGTTTTTTGGCTCTAGTATATAAAAAAAAGGTAAAAACAAAAAATAAATAAAAAAGGGGGGGTTGGAGGGGAACCCCCCATTTCAAATAAAACAAGTATTAAAAAAGAAATTCGACTTTTTATTTTTCGACTTTTATTTTCAAAATTATGACTTTCGACTTTTTTGTTTTCGATGTTATCACTATGAACCGGTGATGGATCGGCCCTTAAAAGTGGAAAGACGATCACAGATTGTTTTAACCGTAAAGGTTTGATTTTGGAAGATAAGTGCATGGAAAGTAATAATGGGGGCATGACGCTGACAGATTCGGATGAGATGGGAGGCATTACCAAGCTCACTCCTGGCCTTAACTCTGAGGCTCGAGCACAATGAAGACATCTTCCTTCGCCCGTGATTCAAAATAACACAACTACTCTTTAGCGTCATTGGGCTCGTTGGTGAAAACGCCTTCAGTTTTCACAGAACATTTTTCTGCATCTTCTTTCGACTCATCACTTACTTCTCCTGACTTGCAGTCAATGCTCTCTACCACTGGTATTGGGGATCCTAAGGATATCACCACTTTGGGGCCAACTTCTATTTCTGCCTTAAATCAGGTGTTAACATCCCTGGTCAAAGTATACAACAATGTCCATGCAGAGGTCAAATTACATACAGTAAACACCAGAATTGATGCATGGGTCTCCAATCAGACCTCCGCCAATTTGTACTTGCCTATTGGGGTTTACACCCAAGTATGGTCACTGGGGTACTGAGTCTGACCCTGTTACCTGGGAACCACCAAGGGCAGGGCAATCCTCTACTGCTGGCTCTACGACCGAATAGATTGTGATCATCGAGGATTGTGGTAGGGCTCCTCCACAAATCCATTCACCCAAGCCCAACCTAATGGGCCCCAATTCTCCACCAAGGAAAAAAAGAAAATCAAAAAGAGGCACCCTCAAACAGGTGATCGTCCAGAAAATATCTCGGTGCCATTTCATTAAGGCCTCTAGTGGAACAGGCTGCTTATCCTAAACCTCTTAAGCAGACTAAGATAACTGACTGTAGAGCTGATAAGATGATGAAGAAAATGAAAAAGAAAACATCTATATTGCCATGAACAGTAGAGGCAACTGAAACCATTGCTTGCAATCCTCTGGTGCTCGACTCCTGTGTTACAAAAAAAGGTGGGCAATCAAATGGAATGGGTTGATTTGTTTTCAAACATTACACCAATTATTAACTCGGCTTTCTTACATAAATCTGTAGTGGAACATGTGCCTCTGAAAGTGACGGGGAAACTTGTGGAAAAGGCATGGTCTAGCCCTCACGGTATTCGGATTGTGTTAGGTGCAAAAAAACATCTCACTACAGTATCCACAAGGGTTGAACCTGTCAGATTGTCAATCAAGAGCTCCTAGATTCTTATCGAGTTCATGCTCAAGCTGGCACGCCCTCCTACGCAATAGATAAATGTGTTGGCCCCACTCCACGACATACCCCACTTAAGCTTATCGAGTACATTGAGAAAAAATACATGGACATTTTCAACTTGGAAATTCCATCAGAATTGATCTGCAACATGTTAACATCGGAAATATAATGCTTTAGAACTATGGGCTATGATTTAACCACGTTTGCTGATGTGACTAGTTAAGTCACTAAGTTATCTAATTCCACAAAGTGCTCACAATACAGTGGGTGGGATACTTTAATGATCACTTGTGAAGAAGGACCGTAGGGTTGATTGAAAATGTAGGTAGCTAACCTCTCACAGAAGAATTGCATGGATACAACAGATTGGGCTTAGCTTCTGTCAGAGTTCTGCTTCCTATTAACCATAAACCATGTCTTTAGTAGTGGGTACTTACTCAAGGTCTTTTCTTGGAACACTAGAGGTAATTGTCAATTGCTAACCAATGTCAGCCTATGTGCATAGTTATGTGAATCCTCTGTTATTATATTACAAGAGATATGACTGACGGCTCCTCTGCTTTTGGGCTATTATCATGTGGAATTCCAAGTGGCTACCCATGGTTTGCAAGGGCGACCCTCGGGAGCAGGTTTTTAATTGCAGCGCAAAACATACTAGGGTTTAAGCTGGGGGCATCAAACCGAGTCATTAGGGTTTACTGACCACACATTAATCAGCCTGTAGTGGATGCCCAAGGCTTGACCTGTTAGTATGAACATTTATTGGAACCCTGTTTACTGTATTATTATCGTTTTCTTAGAAGCACTTTCCCTAGTCAATGATGATTGTTTAATGAGTTTAGCCAGGGCCTTGCATTACTACCTGCAGATCTCAATTTGATCTGTTCCTCTACCTTAGTGAGATTGACGATGATTTACAGAAAAATGTGACACATCACTCTAATGGTGATGCTATCGTCGCCATAACTATAAGTGAGGGTTTCAGAAAAATAAATGGGAAAGTGTTTGGTGATTGCGAGGGAGCTGATACACTGCACAGAGGAGCTAATTGATCACACGTTTGCTAGTGCAGATTTATTCTATAAATGTTCCTCATTTACCACTAGGAGGATGGACCTGAGTGACCATGATATGTTGGTAGTGTAGTTTAGTCTAAGTATAGAACCACTGTCATCCTGTGGCGTAATTGATTTAACACTGAATGCAAATGGTACCCGATTGGTAGGGTGTTTATAAAAATGTTTGAGTTTAATGAACTTATAGGTAATACTTAGCACAGTATTGAAGATGTAGAACAAAATGTTATTTTTACCCTACTGTATGTAAGGAAGAACACTGGCTCTCCTGTGCACTCTCATGTCTATGATTAAGAGATTGCTGCTCGTAAGTGTGAACTGAGATATGAGATTAGGTTAATGTCAAGGGGATCCGGTGTGTCACCACCAAATCAAAGCTGGCTAAAGCCAGCTGACAAACATATAAAAACTGGTTGATTCAGTGATATAGCAAGACAGTGAAACTAGGTTGAAAAACTCTAACTTTTGGTAATTAATAAATGAATTGGATCTACAACAATTGGGCGTGCAAATTAATCCAATCCCGGGAATACATCTGGTATGATCTTTTTAGCCTTCTTCATGCCCTTCCAACTATCCAGTACCTTGTAAACACTACTGAACCTCTTTCTACATGGGGTCTTAACTACAACATTGATGATATTGTGTTGCATATTGACAATGCAAGTAACTCAAGCGCCTCTGGCCCAAGTCGCCTGAATAATCAACTACTTAAGGATTCCACTGATCTCTGGGCCGCCATTTTATTTACTTTCTTTTGAAACATCCTCATGCAGACGTAATCCCTTGAGCCTTGGAAACTCTTGTTCCCTATGTACAAAAAAGGGAACAGACTTGAGTCTGATAATTACAGATCCATTACACTCATTGATGTAAGCAGTAAGTTGTGTGCATCTCTTTTTCAAAAAGAGTTGGAAACTTGAGGACTAAAGTTAAGTCATCTAAACAAACACCAATCTTGGTTCCGTATTGGTTAAGTGGAGTTTTTATCGATTACTTCCAATTCAAGGAATGGGGGAGGGATGCTGTCCGATTTACTTGGGTTTTTGGGAAATTTTGCCTGTTTTTAACCTAGTGAACTATGGCCACCTCTGGTCAAAGTTGTCGATCTAAGGGATCCCCCAGAGTTTATTAAACATCTGCATACTAATACAAGCATTCAAGTGAGTTGGATCTCCATAGCAGTATGTCACGAAAAATCACCACTCACCGGGGACTTCACCAAGTGTGCGTCCTGGCTCCTTCTCTATAAAACATGTACTTTTGAGATTTAGAAGATTGGTTGAAAGGTGTGACTTTCGTGTCTCCTCGATTAGTGGCCCACCAACTCCATTGGTTAGCATATGCTCACAATGTTTTGCTACTTGATATTCAAATAAGCTTGCAGCGTCCGCTTTTGTCCCTGCAGGAACACACCACATTAAAAGATGTGTATATTAATAACATTTATATTGCAAACAATGAGGCTTTCAGACTCCAGGAACAAAGGGGATTTAAATGGCCGATCGAGAATAATGTTTTTTAGCTTACGAACCATTTTACCTACTTGGGTTTTCCAGTTTTTGGCGGTCCCAACACATCTGTATTGAAGGATTCATTATATGCTAAGGGTTTTCATTTGATAGTGAAAATGCGTAAACTAAATTCTAAATATGCAACACTTTCTATATTACCTGTAATTAAATATTACAAAACAAAGTGTGTTCCCAAAATGACTCATGGTCTTGAGATTGTGTAAAAGAGAACTGCGCTTAGTGGAGGCAAAACTTTGGTGGAATGTATTGCGACTCCCGACCTATCACCCTGTAGTTGCATTACGTGTTGAACTACAGTCAATATCCCTGAAATCAAGAGTTCAATGGAACCAAGTGCTACTGTTCAAGAAATTATTGATCCCTCCACCGGATTTGTTTTTTTAGACTTGCATTGACTCTACAGGTTAGGGAGATGCAAGTATTTGAAGGGCTGGCATAGGAAATATTTTAACATGCTCAGTAACATGGATCTTACATCTGACCATCTGACCAAGGTGTTGGAAATGGTAAAACAACGACTATGGGACTTTGACTGGCACACTACATGTGAGGCAGCCTTGAAATATAAGCTATGTGGTTGCCTAGCTGAGGAATATAGAAAGGTTTATATTACCTCCTCATTTACTGAAATTCCCAAATGTGAGAAAGAGGACTTAGAGACATCCAATTCTATTTGTTGATTGTTCATGAGCCCTGCTTCGGCTGAATCCTGTAAACATATTTTTGTTCACTAGCTTGCCCTTCAAGGTCCTTGTTGATTGGTTTTTGGCAGATTTGTACCTAATCTTGACTATATACAGGCTGACTATTTTTGGTCATCTCTATTTTCAGGCCAGTCAACCGCTTTATGAATTATTGTTTTAAGATGATTATATCTGAAATTAACTGACTTTAATCGCACGTGTTATTTAATGGAAGGTAGATGCAGTGTTGCCTCTTGAAAGGTCTTTGCATTAGGCTGTAGGTCTTTGCATTAGGCTGTTGTTGCATGTGTCAGTTGGCTCCTGAATCTGCCATGGTTAGTTGGGGAATGGCTGATGGTCTGGCTGTTTGCATGTCCTCGGCGGGGGATTTGTGGTTGGAAGGGGGTTCGTCTATGTCACACCTGTTCTGATTCCTAAGAGCTGCTCAGAGCCGCTGGAGCTGCTCGTAGCATGGCCGTGTGTGTTCAGTTTGGCTTTTCAGTGCCTCTAATCCTGCATGAACTGCCACCTCGGATGGCCTGCTGATGCTCCATCTGATCTTATTTTGTATTTTTTGAGGCAAATGCCATGCATTACAGCTGATTGTAATGGTTCACAGGTGTTGCTGGTTTCTAGGTAGATGGGAGTGGCTCTGTTGCAATTAGACAAGTCGTGTGGTTGTCGCCCAGAGTTGAGTCAGGTACAAGTTGCTTCATAGTTTTTACTTTATGTTTTGTAATGTATTGGTAATGTGAAAGGATGATGTGGCCACCTGACTCTTTGAATGCCCGATTGTTTCTGGGCATGTCTCTTAGCATAGCTAAACTGTGTGCCTGTTTACTCCTAAAACCTGTACGCCACATTACTCACTGTGTGTGCAGGAGCATGGTGACTGCTGTGCTTGTCTGTGTTGTAGTTCCAGCCACACTGTGGTTCTTGCAGACGTCATCATGCTGTAGTGCATTGACCAAATGTGAGATTTTGTGAAAAGTCGTTAATTTTCCTGATGGTTCATGGAGGCACTGATAGGTGTGCCTAAACGTCATGATAGCCGAGATTTACAGACTAGGGCACACATTTGCACGGAGTTTGTTTATTCAATTTAGCTGCCCTTTTCCTCAATTGTAGGCAGTAAAAGTTTTACATTTTTAAGAGTGTTGGTAAAAAAAATATCTGTGTCTTTATAATTGTACTTCAGTCATTTGTCTGCATTTCTGAGAGCCTTATATGAGTTATTGCGTAAATCAGGGATTAGCGGCTGGAAATGATGTTTTAAAGACAAATTCAGGGTCAAACTACCATCTCCACTTATTATAAAGGCTTAATGGATTGCTGCTCAGGAAATGTGGATGGAGACTTCAATAGAAGTTAGAACATATTTCTAGATTGTAATAACAATCTCAATTCCTCCTGACCTCATTCAAGGACCTTTAACAACCCTCCCCAATCAACATTTACTGTAACACTTACCTGGTGCCCTGCGGGAGCGTCCAGCATTCTGATGAATGGCTGTGTGTTCCCAACCGCTCTTTCCCCAAACTAGCACAGTGTCATATGAATAAACCCTGTGTACTGTGTAGCAGGAGGAACTGGAATGTTGGTACGCAGCGATGGATGTGCGGTGTCCTCACAATGGATGCATGGGTTGTGTCAAAAGACCTAAGGGCAAGGCAAGGGAAAAGTCACTATGTGCTACTACATCCTTCCCCCTACTTTACCCACTAGCTCCACAAGACTGGAGAGAAGGCTGGACTTACTGCTTAGTGTATTGATGTGCACAGACCTGTGCAAGTGGACATGCAACTATGACCAGTTCCTTCACTGGTGATATGTTGTCCAGTCCAGCTAAGACTTGCATGGTGCTGGGGCAGAATGCCCTTCTTAGTCTTTGTGGTATAATGTGGCGATGGTTATTCCCAGAGTTATGGGGTTCAAAGTTCAAGCTGTAGTTGTCAGCTTTTCGTGGGTTTTAGTCTAACTGCACAGCGTGGTGCTCTAGTGGTGCACGCCACCCAGATAATGTATTTTCCTAATGTCTCTTTCTGTTCTCCCCTTGCAGGTGCTGTGGTCCGGCGGCCAGCGAGGTGTACTGCAGCATAGTCTGTTGATGAGAAGCTCAGGCCAGAGGAATGTGCCCAAACGACAAAGCAGCTGAGGTGGAGTGAAGATGCAGCGGCGAAAAGGCGGGTATGCTGGGAGCCCACTTGGACTGGTAGCTGTGCACGGGATGTCCAAGGATGTGCGATCTCCTTACTCGTGCTTTTCCCTTGCAGGGCTGGAGCTAAATGATGACAACGAGGAACTGGTATCTCTACACTTGTGACTACTGCACCCTGAAAGTGTGTTCCGTGTGATCATGACATTTAAACAGTTAATTATTTCATGTACATTTTACAGACATGGGTAACATCAGTCTTGCACACCACAATCTCTTTGCCACCTTCATGGACAGGAAACACAAGCTGTGTTGTAACAATTTATTCAATGCCAGTTTGTGGACTTTGATGGTGACACTTGTTATAGTAACGTGATCACGTTACTGAAAGAATGCGAGAATCCATGTAATCGAAAATGCATTTATATGAACAATGGCACTGTTGTGATAACATGGTAACCATATTGAAAAGGGTAAGGCTGGGACCAGTCCCAGCATATATTTATAATGTAAAACACCTATAGCAAGCCTTGTACATGGTAAACTTCTGGTTGCTACATATTACCAGTCTGGCAACAATCTCATAATGTGGTGAATTACAAAGTAGGCTACAACCAGGAGTCGAATATACTTCTTGTGGCCTTTACTATGTTGGCTACAGCACAAGGAAGGCCAAACTACAATGGAATGAACATCGCTCAAATGTGCATACAAAGACTTGTAAATAATCAGGGACACGCCACTTCCAAGAGGCAAGTCATAACAAGGCACAGATGCTTTGTCAGATATTGGACAAATTTGCTGACAGTTAGCAGAACCTGAACATGGAACGGATACTCAGGCAAAAAGAAACCCTATGGATTGATGTTTTAGCTTCCCTTTATCCCTTAGGAATGAATAAGGACTAAGACTTTACATGTTTTATATATTTGGAATGTACCTAACATGATTATTTGACTGCTGGAGTGAATTTAACATCTCAGATATTGTGTACTTTGAATCATGTATACTGATTGTGTACTCTTCTGTTGATCACCTTAATTTGATTTTATGTTTGTGTAAATGACAATGTATCTGACGTAAACACATGACTGCTGGAAAATACTCAACATCAGAGATATTGTGTACTTCTTACTATGTATCTTACTATGTATAGTTTGACTACCTCAATTTGATATCATCGTTGTGCAAATGATCATCTTTGCTTTTTCCCTTCTTTTGATAACTTTTCACTGATGTTGCCCATTTTGGTTAGGGTATTCATTCTGTTCACTTTGTTTATCATGATTGTATATCAGATTTTGATGGTATATCATATTTACTTTCTTAGTATGACGTGTTTGTGTGTATGGATGGCATTTATTTCTGAATGATTTTTTTCTTTTCTTAATGTTTTCTTTGTTTCTTTTTCCTCTTCTATTTTTCAGTTTTTGTTCAGACTTGTTTGTTTTTTGTTTGGACTTGCAAATAAGATGTATATGTTATGATGCTAAATAATGCCATCAACAGTATATTAGACTCCTTGTTGTAGCCTACTTTGTAATTCATCACATTATGAGATTGTTGCCACGCTAGTAATATGTAGTAATGGGCGGTTTCCCATGTACAAGGCTTGCTATACATATTTTACGTTATAAATATATGCTAGGACTGCTCTCAGCCTTGTGCTTTTCAACATGGTTACCATGCTAGCATAACAATGTAATTTTGTTTATAACGTGCATTTTCGATTACATGGATTCACTCGGACGCAGGTTGGGGCTGCATCCTTTCAATAAATTGAGTATGTTACTATAACAACTACGTTACACTTGGGTATGCTCGTAGCAAACATGATTTAAGTTAACAGACATACGTAGGCTGTTTTTCTTCAGTTGGTTTGAATACAGAGACATGGTCTTTTGCGGTCAGGGGCTGCACAGCTACAGTAAGCTTTTCACTATTGGAATTGACACCCTGGCTGCTACGGTTAGGAAGCAGCAGCTATTTTGAAATCTTGAATAAGGTATTCTCATTCCTTTCAGCCAGATTTGTTCCCACATCTTTGGTACTCAAGCTTGGTATTGAAACAGGTAGCTTGTTTTGTTGTTTGTATTTAAGCAAGTTAAGCATGCACTTAACTGCACTAGGGCACATTTTGGTTGGAGCAAATGTTTTGGTCACATTGTTTTGGTTTAGAGCGTTTTGGTAACCACAGTAGAGCACTGGTTAGGAGCGAATTTCTTGGCCAAGTGGTTTTGGGTCCAAGTGTTCTGATAACCATGATAGTGCACTGGTTTTTTAGCAGGTGTTTTGGGAGATTTACTGCTTACAAGTGTTGTTTGATTGTATTTGAAATACTTGTTTCTGAAATGATTTATTTTTTATGTATGAACAGAGGTTTTTCTTCCATTATTTAGTTGGGCGAATTGAGACGAGATGGGTAATGTAATCAGATCATAATTTTTATACTCAATTAGACTTTTGTAGTATTATTTCCACCAAGTCAAAATATTTTCTTTTGGTTCTTTTCCTTTTTGTTTTTTTTTTCTCTTCGCTGTTTGTCACTCATGTTGTTGATTGTATGTATGGATTGCCTTTTTTGCTTTCTGTTTGTTGTTATGATATGATATGATATGATATGACATTTATAACGCAAGGGAGGGGGAATGAAGGGAGGACGGACAATGATCCTACAAGGCCAAGTGTCATTCAGATTGCGCAAGTGCATGGGATGGGGGAAGGGGAAAGTGGTGGGGGGTAGACGGAATGAAGAGTGCAGTACATGGGAATAGAATAATAGCAAATAAAGTAACGGCCAGCAGGTGGCAAGTGCAAAGGTAAGTGCAGAAATCAGGTGTCAAGTGCTGGTAGTGGAGCTGCAGGGATACAGAAACAGTCCCCAAATGCAGAGGTTGTCAGGCAGGCAGTGCAGGTGTTTGAGACTGGCGAGGGAGGGACCTGGGCCCGAGATCAGTGGGTGACCAGGTAACCAGTGCAGATTCAGTTTCAGCCAGGAGGTCAGCAGGGGAGAGGAGGAGAAAAAGCGGAAGGCAAGAGAAAAGTTTTGAGGTGCTTCCGGAACTGGAGATGGTTCTCCTCAAGTTTCAGGGAGGCGGGGAGGCTGTTCCAGAGGGAGGCCCCGGTCAAAGAAAGAGATCTACCACCAACTTGTTGCTTGGAGAAGCGACTGACCCTGAGGGAGTTGGAGGCGGATGAGCGAAGAGTTTGAGAAGGAAGATATTTAGGAAGAGAGTTGAAGGTATTGAGGCCACAGGCCCCAGAAAGTCTTGTGGACAATGCAGAGGGTTTTGAACTTAATCCTCGCAGCCACTGGAAGTCAGTGCAGAGATTTCAGTCCTGGAGAGATACGGTCCCTGGGCTTGAGGCCAAGGACAAGTCTCTCAGTCCTGTTCTGGATGAGTTGCAGAGGGTGGAGAGTAGAGGCAAGCAGATTTAGAAAGAGGATGATGCGATAGTCCAGCCTACAGAAAACCAAAGCTCTGGAGACAGTAAGCTTCTGGGGGAAGGAGAGGAAAGGAAGAATACCTCTGTTCCTAAAGTTATGGTCCCAGAAGAAGGACTTGATTAAGTCAAAATACATTGGTCATCCTTTTGGATGTCTCATTAAAGAATTATCTTTTTATGAGAATACATCAACTTTGAGGAAATGTATTCAGTTGAAGAATTTGTGTTTTTGAATTAACACAATTTGTGTGAACATTACAGCCATATGTTTGCAAATGATAGGATGGCACTTCAGGGATTTTCCACTTGGTTCAGGTGTTATTGAAGGCTCGTGAATTCCATTTTAAAAGGATTTTGGGGTCGTCTTGGCTCCAATTGGAAAAAAGCTGCCTGAGACAGCTGTGCGGAGCATAGATTATAATCAAGATGTTTCCTAATGCAAACTCCAAAGAGGGATTTCCCTGGATTTATCATAGAGGTTGCTTAACATGATCGCTACTTGGAACTTCATCATACTCAATGTGCGGCCTTGTTGTTAGGCAATAGCCTAGATAAAGTAATGGAGGGGGGAGAGTTTGGTTGCAAATTATCAAGGGGCAGGTGTAATAACCTCTGCAGAGCAGAAATAGAAAGGCAGCCAGCTTGCTGCTGACACCATAAATGACCATGTCAGAAAAGATAGTATGCTTTCTTTGTCTAAATTACCAGGGCCTCCTCAAGGTGGGCTGCCCATTTCGATTGCAAGGGGCAGAGGAGTTGCTAGGGGGTGGGCTGAGGGGGCTATAGCCCCAGGTCTTTTGGTTGTAGCTCCGGATAGAAGCTCAGGTGCTACAACCAAAATACTAGCAATCCCTGTGTCCCGCCCGCCCGACATTAGCTTAGCCCCTGATATTTTCAAGACCTAGCACACCCCTGGCAAGGGGTAAAAAACACCAACATTGGGAACAGAAGCCAGGGAAACAGACCTATCATGAGAAAACTTCGTAATAGAAATGGAAAGTATAGGGAGCTTTCGACCTGCATGTTGCATCCGGGAGAGGTGCATAAACAGTGTCGAAATTATTGTGTTTTCATATCACATTGAGGTAAGTATGAACAGCATTATGACCTCTCCATGTTAGTCATATTTAATCATTAAGACCTTTCTATTTAGCTGTGGCCACATCAAGCTCCTAGTATCCACATTTAAATAATGCTGCACGATTTAACAATAAGCAGTTTTCTGAGTGGCGGCCACGAGAAAAACTATGAGAGCCATTTGAAAACTGCAATTTTTACAAAGTAAACTCTCACTAAATACTTTTGATACCTTTTCTGGAAAAGGGGACAATGTGCCAATTAGCTTCCGTGTCACTTTAGGTAGAATGATCGGCTCATTCATATCCGGGGTGTCCTTCAATCAAAGCTGATCTCTGCAATCACAGGTGCATTGTTCGGCCCTTGCTGTGGAAAGTGCATTCACAGAACAAACGGCCATCATATGTGATCGGGCTTTACAAGGGCTCGGATCCGAGTTTTTTTCATCTCAGGGGAAAAAACAACATTCAATTCATTTCTCCATTTCTTTCATGTCTGCTGCTTTTCAGCCGAACACGCGATTTTCCGTTTTTCAATGGTTTCTCGATTTTTTTCCAGGAGACTCGCAAAGCAAATATCTTGCGGGTAGTTCGGAAAAAAATAAAGGCTTTTACAGGCTTCAGGTGCTGATGGCACGGCGTGGTTTGTTATCCTGAGAGCTTAGGAAAGACAAGAGCCTAGAGAAACGGACTGGCAATAGCAAGAATGCCGAGCTCCTACCTACGCCAAGCCATGGAAAGCAATTGATATTTACACCAACAAAGTTCATTTCAATTCGTGGAATGCTTGTTAGACACACTTCTCTAAGACGGCCGTTGCTATTTAACAGCATCCGAAGCCTTTGTATTATTAAATGTTAAAGGAATTTCTTTTCAAAGCCTACACGTTGGCTCATGATGAAAGAAAACGACACAGCTTTTTAAAGTTAAATTCAGTAACTGCATATGTAACGCTTTACGTTTGTCATTACTGAACAAACGTCCTAATATTCAGAGTGTAAGCTGCGAAAATGGTGCCTTTCTGAACGATTGTTTATATTTCATTTTTGAGCGTGAATTTACAGGGAACTGAGGGTTCTCCATGTGATGCGCGAATAGGTCATACAACCAGCATACAACCATGCTTTTACTTTGCATTTAGGGGCATGTGGTGCTGAAATTAAAAGGGGGAAAAGTAATGCGACATTTCCCAGAATGCATAGAATAAAATAGAAGTGCGTATGCATGGTGTCTTAAGAGCGCTGGAATTTATTGTGGGGGTTAGGCACTTAAGCCTTGTACACAAATAAACTAAGATGTTTTGTTTTCCCTTGGACTTGTAGTTTTTTCTTTCCCATTTGAAATGTCAAAAGACTAAACATTCCAGAATTCAAAACAACCACAGGACTAGAAACGTTCTCATGCATGGCCATGGAATACTTGAGAGCACTGTGTGCAGCCCCCCTTCTGCATAGCTGAGAGTTCTACTTCCTCAAAGATGATGATTAACTTTAGCTAGAAATTAATTTCAGTAAAAATAAACCACGCAGTACCCAGGGAAGAAAGGGCATATCTCTTTTGGAAGCCAGTAAGGACCAAAGCTATTATGGATACCATTAGAGGGAGGTACCTGGGGAGAGGAATGAAAATTTAATGAAGTCGGGTTGCAACAGTAACAAAATTATTACTGATCTGCGGGAGTACACGGATGAGTAGTGGTGTTAAGATGGATTTCTGAACTCTGACCTGGTGGGCAGAGGTTCAGAAGGCCAGCCTAGTTTCTTGGAACAGGGTAACCTTATGGACAAGCTAGACCAATCAAGGTAGCATTGGCGGTGGTGAAGACTAGGTCTCAGGAGAGGTGAGGGTGATTGAAAGACCTCAATGAGCACACAGAATAAAGGACACTTACAAATCACTCCCAGCCAGGTGTATATATATATAAAAAATACAAATATATTTATTTCAAGGCCTTTGAGTTCCAACACACAAATAAAATCACAGTAATATTTATAAGCCAACACAATCCCATACATATATACAAGACCAATGGGTCTAAAGGGTTAATGCACAAAATGGGTCCAAAACCTGAAATGGGAAGGAAACAGGTAGTGCAAATAGTCATTAGGTCCTTCTGCATCAAGCACAATCCTAACTGAAAGGCAGTCCAATCTCTAAAATGAGGGGAGTCTTGTGCTCAAATGTACTTGTGAAGCTGGCACATGCGGTAGTGCAGATGGGCGAAACAGGGTCATTTATAGAGTCTACCTAGGAATAGTTACCTAGTTCGCACTAGCAGTGGAAAGGAGAGGGACCCTCGGTAACGGTTGCAATTACTCACCGACCCCCTGTGCACTCCGGACCACCAAACTTCGACAGTCAAGTCCACTTCGTTGCAGGTTCAAATGCGGCAATCTTGCAGCTCTGGACTTTCAGCGAAGAAGTTACAGCGTTTATTCCTGAGCGGTACAGTGGTGATTTCTCTGCTCCTGGTGGATGGATCAGGCCAGTTCCACTGTAGCAGGCTTCAGAGCACAGAGGGGCACAGCTGCAATGAGTTGCAAAGTTCGTCACCACGGCTGTGCGACATGGTAAATGTGTGTACTCTGCTTCGGGCACTCTCTCTTTACTCCAGACTTGGGAACGCCAAGTATACGAAATTCGATGTGAGAGTGCTGTGAACACTGAGCTTACGGAGTACCAAGTTTCAAGGGCCTCATCAAAACGCTGGGTTATCAGGGCAAAGGTTCTGCGCAAGCTGGTCAGTCCACTGGTTGGCACAGGGACACTTCCAAAAAGGCTTACTTGCAGGTTTTGATGAAGGTGCCGAGAATAGTTGGTCCCACTATTCCAGTGGGTCGAAGCATCTTCGCAGGCCTTCTATGACGACCAGATGCAGTGGGGGCCAGCGGGATGATAGTGGGCTCAGGAGGCCAAACCTTGCAGCGGGTCACCAGCAGTTCCGCGACTCGGCTTCTTAGTTGGTGTGGGTGTTTGGAGCCTTCTCTTATCCAAAATCTCTGTCGCGCCAAAACGGAGAGAACCGAATGGGAGATCTGCTCACATACAGGCATACCATACGTGGACCAGTCATGGACCACGGTGGTCCCAGGCATTCACAACACACCAGACTCTCTGGCACCCAGGATGTGTATTGGAACCAGACAGTCCAGCCTACATCCTGGAAGCACACGCACAAAGCATTCTGAAGCCCACAGAAGCTTGGCGTTTCATGGGAGAAGGCATGCCCAAATAAGGACTGACCCAGGTCAGTTCGACCTGGGGAAGGTGAAGGGGCAATATGGCCAAAGGACAGGACAAAGAACCTTGTGGCATGGCCATTTTGGAGCCAGGCCACCTATTTGTGCCAACCGCGGTAACCGCGGTTTACCTGGCAGGAAAGGGTTAAAAATACATGAAAAGATAAGCTCACACCAGCCCTGTCCAAAGCACATCTGCACTTCTCATAAACATCCTTCCAGAGTATCTAGGGCCTTTAGAAATGACAGGAAGACCCAAGTGCACTGTACTGTAAGGTACATCGTGCACTTGTTACATGTTACAGAAAAGTTGCAACATTGACAAAGCCAATGGGAAACAAAGTCCCCCAGAACTGACTGTCTTTAAGGGCATGTCAGTTTCCCCATAACAAAGTGAGAGAAAAACCCAGTAGAGTGCAGAAGAAGGCTTTGCTCCTCTGGTAAAGTCAGACTATTGTGGTTAAACAAAGCAAAAGTTGGGGGGTACACAACTGGAGAGAAAATTACACAAGAAATGGAAATCTTTCCTAACACCCGCCCCTCCAAGACTAAGGACAGGGGGGATTAATCCACCCCTGGATGAGTCTCATGTTCAGGTTGGTTAAACATTCTGGACAACCCATCAGCATTGCTATGTTGGACACCTGGCCTATGCTCAATAGTGAAGCCAAAGATTTGAAGACTTATGGACCACCTGAGCAACTTTAGATTCTCTCCCTTCATGTTCATTAGCCACTTTAAGGGTTTGTGGTCAGTTTGGACAGTGAAGTGGGTCCCATAGAGGTAGGGCTTCAGCTTCCTTAGGGCCCACACCACAGAGAAACATTCTTTCTCTACTGTGGACCATATGAGCTCTCTGTCCTTAAACTGGCGACTAATGAATCCAATAGGGTGCCCCATATCCTTCTCATCTACTTGTGATAGTACAGCTCCTATCCCAGTGTCAGCAGCATCTGTCTGCACAATAAAAGGTCTTTGGTAATCAGGGGTGCTGAGAACAGGGGCCTGGCACAAGGAGTCTTTTTAGCCATTGAAGGCTTTCCCACACTCTTCAGACTAAGTTACCTTCTTAGGTTTCTTAGGAGTTGTGAGAGCAGTCAGAGGGGTAGCTATGGTGCCATAGCCTGCCATGAAACCCCTGTAATACACAGTGAGTCCTAAAAAGGCTCTCACTTGGGTTTGAGTAGTGGGGTTAGGCCAATCTTGTACCACTTTTACTTTACTGTGTTGAGGCTGTATCCTCCCTCCCCCTACTTCATGTCCAAGGTAGACCACTGAACCTTGTCCAATCTGGCACTTACTGGCCTGTATGGTCAAGTGGGCCTTGTGAAGAGCCTGTAACACAATCCTAAGGTGTTTCACATGATCCTCCCAGGTGGCACTGAAAACTGCTATATCATCCAAATATGCTAGACAGAATTCATCCATCCCATTAAGGACATGATTCACAAGCCTCTGGAAAGTGGCAGGTGCATTCTTCAACCCAAAAGGCATTACCCTGAACTGGTAAAGACCCTCTGGTGTTGAGAAAGCTGTCTTCTCCTTGGCATGTTCTGCAAGGGTTATTTGCCAATAGCCTGCAGTGAGGTCAAATGTGCTCAGGTATTTGGAAGTACCCAAAGTATCCACCGGCTCATCTGTTCTAAGCAAGGGGTGTGCATCTGTCTTGGTGACAGCTTTCAGAGTCATGTACTCCACACAGAACCGCAACTCAAAGGTGCCTGCCTTTGGAACCAACACCACAGGGCTGGACCAAGGACTACTGCAAGGTTCAATCATCCCAAGATCCAACATTTTGTTGACCTCCGTCTTAATGTAAGACCTTACTTTGTCTGACATCCTATATCCCCTACTTTTAGTAGGTACATTATCTCCTGTGTTAATGTCATGTGTGCACCAAGGTGTCAAACAAGGAGTTTGTGAGAACAAGGGGGAAAATTGCCTCAGCAAACCTTTCACCTCAGCTTGTTGATCAGAAGTAAGGTGAGAGGCCAATTTGGCATCCTCAATGGAGCTATCTGAAGGACTGCCCTGGAACAGGTCAGGGAGCGGTTCTGACTCCTCCTCCTCAACATCTGTAGCCAGCAGCAGTGAAGCGTTTTCAACACTTGGATTGAAAGCCTTCAGTCTATTCACATGGAACACTTTTGGAGCCTTTCTAGCCTTTCCAAGGTCCACTTAATAGTTGACCTCACCAAGTGACTCCACTACTGTGTAAGGGCCTGCCCATTTGTCCTCTAAAGCTCTAGGCCTTAGAGGATTCATGATCGGGACTTGCTGACCTTGGGAAAAATTGATGAGGGCAGATTTCTGGTCATACCAATGTTTCACCAGTGCTTGACCTGCCTTCAGTTTCTCACTAGCCAGACCCATCAGGAGGACACTCCTCTTTCTGAGCCCTAGCACATAATCTACTACATTGGTAGTTATGGGGGGAGTGGGCATCTCCCATCCGTCCTTGACTATTGCTAAGGGTCCCCTCACAGGGTGACCAAACAGAAGTTCGAAGGGGCTGAAGCCTACACCTTCCTGACCTACCTCTCTGTAGGCAAACAGTAAGCATGGTAATAGAAGATCCCATATTCTCCTTTGGGTCTCTTCCAGAGCCCCTACCATGCTTTTTACGGTTCCATTGGTGTGTGGGTGGTATGCGGATGCAAACCTATAGGTTCCTTCCACATGGCACATGTATACTTTGTCATAAAGTTGCTGCCCCCATCAAACACAACTTCTTTAGGGAAGCCAACCCTAGTAAATATGCCAAGTAAAGCTTTTGCAACTGACTTGTCAGTGACAGTCTTCAATGGGATGGCCTCAGGATAACTGGTGGCATGGTCGACCAGCACCAGGATAAACCTATTGCCTGAGGATGTTTGGGGGCCAAGGGGAACAACAATGTCGATCCCGACCCTCTCAAATGGTACCCCCACAACTGGGAGTGGTACCAATAGAGCTTGGATTGTTGTGCCACTTTTTCCCGATAACTGGCAGGTGGCAAACTGCTGCAGTGACTTTCTACTTGCACCGCCATCATGGGCCAGTAGAAATGCATGGATAACTTCTGCTTGGTTCTCTTCATGCCAAGGTGACCATCAAGGTGCACCTTATGCGGCAACTGCAGGAGGAAAGGTCTTACAGCAAGAGGGACCACCAAACTTCTATGGTCCCCTTCTGTAGACTTTGTGGGCTCACTGTAGAGGAGCTCACCTTCCCAATAAATCCTATGATTCCCAGGAGAGTCACCCTCAAGCTGGGAGCAGGCCTCTCTCCTTAGGCCTTCCAGAGATGGGCACTCATATTGACCCTTATTGAATTCAATCCTGTCAGGACCACCTTTTACTAACAATCCTTGTAGGTCAGGATGGTCATTGGGATTAAACACTTCAGGTAACGCCTCTTCCTCGTCAGGTCCAGGTGTTTGACCAACTACCTCCACCCCAGTGGTAGGTGAGTTAGGGGGAATGTTTACTTTCCCTCTTTTGTCTTTCTTGACTCCTTTAGCCTTGGGTTTCCCCTTTGGCTTGGGCATGGCATTGGACTTGGCCAGTGCAACCCTTGTTTGTGACCTTGTGCATATTATCTCTGCTGTGTCTCCCACAAGCCCTAAAGCTCTGAGATAATTCCCCAGCAAGACCTTTCCTGGGACATCTCTCTGAATGCTCACTGGAATCCTGACCACTGTACCATTTATAGTAAGATTTAGAGGCATAACTGGGAACTTGAGAGGTGGGCTATCAGCCAACTTAGTGGGTAACAGAGGAGCTCTGGCAACTTCCTTTGGGTCTACCAACGTAGAATCCACAGTTCTGCTGCACCCACTATCCGTAAGGGCAGGAGTATCTAATCCAGTAATCAGCACACTTGGGGTCATTCTGAGTAGGGCGCAAAGGGATACCAGGCACCGTTAAGGACATCGGTGCCGGTAAACCCTTTGTGCCCTACTACGAGGTCCTTTTGCGGCCCCGACCCTTAACGCCTGTTTTTACCAAGCGTTATGGACGGGATCCGCAAAGGGACTTCAGAGCTAATAACGGTACCGTAATTTACGGTACCGTTATTAGCACCCTCCCCATTCCCATTGAGCCCTATGGGGGCTCAAATGGGAATTGACATTTTCAATGGGGATTTACCGATCCCGCAAATGTCGGACTAGACCGGTAAGTCTCCGTTGAACGAGGGCGGACACGGTACCGGTAATGGTGCTAGTCATGGCGCTAATATCACCATGACTAGCACCAACCTCGGAATGAGGCCCACTGTCCTTAAAGTAGTGCTTGGTATTATCAGGAATCCTAGCATAAGCCTCTGAGACTTTTAGCTCTCAGGAACCCAGGGAAACTAAAACTAAAACTACCTCAGAATCTATCTGAAGAGAAGGATGCCTCTGTAATCTCTTCTTCCTCATAGGAGGAGAAGGACAGATTAGCAGAGTGGACCACCAAGGTTTTGACCATACATCTGGGGTCCCCCTTCACATGATCATTTGCTCCACAAGCCACACAAAATCTATTGGGTCTTGGGACATGTTTATGTTTATTATTTATATAGCGCCGCCTGGCCCTGGGGCATCCAGGCGCTTGGCCAGTTGCATAGTAGCCAAAATATCACAAACAAGTCAATCGAAAAGCGTTACAGATAATAGTGACATTATAAACATTACTAATAGTATATACATTATAGCATATTTACAAGGGTTTGTGGGTTGGGCAGGTCTGTAAAACAGTATATAGAATTGTGTGTAAAATAGGTAGATATTTTAGTTAGCTTTGGCCAAAAGCCATGTTTTGGCACTATGTCTAAATCGTTGAAAGGATGGTTCTTGTCTGAGATCAGCAGGTAGTGAGTTCCAGAGTTTAGCCGCAAGCACAGGTAAGCTTGTGCCACCTGCTTTTTGGAGCTTAAATCTGGGGATGTTTAAACACTGTGTTAGGGCTGATCTGGTTAGACACGATGGGATGTGATTCATGAAGTTGTCCGAGAGGTATCTAGGTGCTTGGTTGGATAAGCATTTGTGTGTGAGAGAGAGCATTTTGTATTCTATTCTCTGAGATATAGATAGCCATTGACAGGTGCATCTTACATCTGAGATGTGCTCGTGTTTTGGTATATTCATAGCTGCTCTTATTGCGGTATTTTGGATAACTTGCAGCTTATTGATGTTCTTTTGGCTGGTACCCAGGTAGAGAGCGTTACAGTAGTCTACTTTAGAGAGTACTAGGGCTGTTGCTAAGGTGATGCAGTTGGAGGTCGAGAGGTAAGGTCTGCTGGCATTGATGATCTTACATGTGTAAGCAGTGGCTGATGAAATAGCATTTATTTGTCTTGTCAGTGTGAGAGTCAAGGTAAATCCCAAGAGTTTTGACGCTGTTAAAGACAGAAAAGTTATTGCCGTCAATGGTGAATGTCTGGTAGAGTTTGTTTAATTTGTTAAGTCTGGATTGGGAGCCAAGGAGGAGAAGCTCGGTCTTGTGGTCGTTAGGGCAAAGGCCATGTTTGGCCATCCATTCTTGGATGATGGAATAGATATTGTTGAGGACTGTGCTGTCGGTAGTGTAGTTGCCTGGTAGTGGGATGAGTATTTGAGTGTCATCTGCATAGTTCGTGTAGATGACACCCAAATGGTTGAGTATGTCGAAGAGGGGTTTCGTGAAAACATTGTAAAGTGTAGGGGAAATGTAATGGGGCTGGTTCTGCAGAGGCTGTGGATGCAAAGACCCTCATGGATCTATTGTTCAAGAAGGACTTGATCCAAGCGTTGGCATTGTTGGAGAATTTAGCTGCCACGGCTAGGTGTTTGCAGAGAATGTTGTGGTTAACCAGGTCAAAGGCGGCAGACAGGTCGAGGAGGAGAAGAAGGGCTAGTTTGCCGTTATCTTTGAGATTGTCCATTTGTGTCTTGAGATCAATCAGGGCTGTCTCTGTGCTGTGTTTGGGACGGAAACCCGATTGTCTTAGTCCTAGCAAGTTGTTTTTCTCTAGGTGGTTCTGTATCTGCAGGTAGGCAGCTCTATCGAGGAGTTTTAGGAGGAAGGGCACAGTGGTAATGGGTCTGTAGTTGGTAGGGACACTGGGGTCTAGTGTGGGTTTCTTGAGTAGTGGTAGAACCCAAGAATCCTTTAGGTTGTCAGGTACTAAGCTGGATGAGAAGGATACGTTTATGAGAGATGTGATGAAAGGGGCAAGATGTTTGGCCGCATCTTTGATGACTGGAGCAGGCCAGATGTTGCCTTGGCATTTGGAAGGTTTCAGAGAGTTGATTATGTCTTCAACCTCTTTGATCATGATGGTGGAGAATTCAAATGGGTTGATATCGTCTGTTCGTGGGCTGTGGATGGGGGAGGTGGGATTGTCTTTGAGGGTGAGACTGTCTTTTTTAGATTCAATTTTGCTTTGTAGGATTGCAATTTTGCCGAGAAGTGCTTCCTGTATGTTGGTGCACCAAGATATGTCTTTAGTACATGTGTCAGGGATATGGGATGGGTACTCGAGGTCTCTCAGGATGTTAAAAAGCTCTTTGGTGTTAGATTTGGTATTGCAGATTCTCTCATTGAACATATTTTTTTTAGTTTGGATGATTGCAGACTTATAGATAGAAGATGCTAGGGAGTAGGAGGTTTTATTATTAGCCGATGCAGACTGATTCCATGCTAATTCGGCTTGTCTTTTGTTTTTGCGGAGGGATTTAAGTTCAGGAGTGAACCAGGAATTGAGGTGCGCACGAGGTTTGGCTTTCCAGAGTTTCAGGGGTGCTACTGTGTTCAAAGCTTTGAGGATGATAGTGTTGTAGAGGTCTACTAGTTCTGTGGGGTTGGTAATGGTGGATGTGAAGTCGATGATGGGTTGGAGTAGTGGGATGAGCTTCTCGACAGTGATATTTTTACTGTTTCTTGTGAGTGTGGGTATGAGGAGGCTTATTGAACCAGAGTTCTGTTTTGGAGGATAACCTCCACTACCATGTGTGTTCTATTGTGACTTACCCTTACATCTCTTTTTGTGGCTCTTTTGGGAGGAAGTTTGATCAGAACCCCTACCATCCTTATCTTTGGACTTCACCACCTCCTCCTGCTTACCAGAATGAGTCTTATCCTTATGGGACACTCTATGTGAAACCCACAAATCAGCTGCTATGGCCAGCTTCTTAGGATCTAACTCCAAATGTTGCTTAAGCTCAGGGGAGCAAGATGCAAAAATATATTCAAGCACGACAAGACATTTCATGCCCTAAACCCAGACTGTCAAGTTCTTTAAATAATCAGTTACATATGACACCCAAGTACTTACTTCTTTCTTTTTGTATTCTCTAAACCTCTTCAAGTATTGGGCAGAATTCTTCCCAAACTTTAATAGGAGAGTTTGCTTCAACATTGCAAAATGTACTCTTTCCGCTTTTGATATCTCCATAATAGCACTTCAGCCAGAATGGGGTTGTCTGCTGAACAACCATGCAATCTTATCAGCATTTACAACGTCTTGAACTTCACATGCATACTCAAATGCATTCAACCAGTCCATAATGTCATTCTTTTCATCATACACACTGAGCAGATCTTTAGGAAATCTTTGATAGAGGAGGATTCAGACCCAGATCCCTTCGATCCATTTGAAACTTGAAGCTTGGCCAGTTCCAACTGGTGTTCCCTGTCCTTCTGTTTTTCTGCCTGCTCCACTTTCAGCTTATCCATGTGAAATAAAAGCTCCTTCTGCCTAAACAGCAGTGGCGGCTGCTATCATGGGGCGGCCGGGCACCGCCCCCCCAGAAAAAAAGAGGAGAAGCTAAAAGAGATTCAATTAGAGAACTTCTCTGATTGAATCTCTTTTAGTTTCTAAGATGCATTTCCTTTGCCAACAGCACGGGGGCACTGTGGCAAGGCAACAAATAGTGTGTGTGACTGTGTATAACTAAGGGCCGGCCCAGCTTTCACAGCAGGGCGCGTCCCGTTTTACTCTTCTTTTCTCAATAGTAGAGTGCGTGTAGCTCGTAGCTCCACGCACTCTACGTAAGCCCCTTCAATTGGCAGGCTGGCGGGGCGCTTCAGGGGTGGCCCCGCCACCGCCAGTATAAAATGTGTGCAAACAGCACACCAAGGAAATTAAATTCCCTCCCTCGAGTGTCGATTCCCTCCCCTGCATGGATACAGTAATGTCATTGGCTGTTTGCCAGCCAATGACAATACTGTATCTATGCAGATCGTCCCAGGCCTGCTGATTCTTTCTTCGAGAGTTTGTTTCATTTGAGGAAGGACGTGAGCTCAGCTGAGCTGCTGCTCTGCCCTGCCCTGCCCTTTCCAGACCAGCCCAGAAGGACTAGGAGACAGCCTGGTCCAGGAGCTTGCTTGCCGTTGCCGGTAAGTACTACCGAATCGATGTTGTTTTGTTTCTGTTTGGGCCCGGGGAAGTGTGTAACACATGTGGTTCAGGTCCACGGTCCCAGTCAGCATTGAATGACGTGTAGGCCAGGGCCTAAACGTCTTCAGTCAGTGTTGCTGACTGCCGTGGCACGTGGGGCTTGTGTCTTCTCACTCCCCCGGGCCCGGGGCCTTGGTGGTAGCGGGCCCGCTACCACCAAGGCGGGGGCAGCCTGGGGCTGGGCCTTTCTTCTTTACCCCCGGTCTGTGGGCCAAGGGCCTAAGGCCAAGGACCGCAAGGCCCAGGCAGGTGTGCCGCTGCGCTGCTGCCCGCAGAATCTCCATGTGCCGTTTTATATTTTCGGCATTTTTCGACAAAAAATGGCAAAAAATATAAAACGACACAACTTCACAACCCAGGGAGAGCCCTGGCAGCGCGAGGGCTGGTGGCCACGCGGGAGGGGTCGCGGGCCGCAGCTGGGCCTATCATGAAGACAAAAAGCACCCCGAGTCTTGGGCTGAGGCGAGTATGTATATTAGAGTGAGTGATGAATGAACACTGGCCGAGGGCGAAATGCACGCTGTTCTGCACTAATAGGTGACAGCCTGGGAGGCCTACAGAGAGGGACGATCAATGCACCCTGAGCTGTGGCCTGAATTAAGGGGGTGTTTGGAGGCTGTGAGTACTGCGATGCTTGCACTCATACCGCTCCAAGCCCACCATTAAAGGAGCTCATCACAGCTCTCAACACCTGCACTGATATCTCCTAGTGCTCCAAGTCCTGCTCCGGGCGGACGCTGACAGTGCTCCGAGGCCGGAGCCCTTAGCCCTGATATCACCCAGAGGCCTTCACTGAGACATGAAAGTGCTGTTAGGTCTGCCAGCAGAGCTCATACTGCTGCACAGCTTGCACTGAGAGGTGGCCCGGTCCTGAGGCCTGCAGACCCTGGCCGACCCTTACGAACTGTACTGAGCTCTGACAGCTAATCTAATAGCGCTCTGAGGAGAGAGGCAAGAGCACGCTGGGGGTAGCGGTAAGAGCAAGTGCTTCTGTCAGGTCTGCACTGGGAGCTGTTATCACTCAGAGGCTGAGCCCTGAAAGAGGCTGGGCCAGGTTTTCATTCGATACGTGTTTGCTCTTTAAAACCCTTCCTACCAATTGCATCCGATAATTAAAAAGCGTTCCTCTATCTCTATTTTCTGCTTTCCAGGATTGCGTTGTATACAACAGTAAAATCTTGTTCTTGTTTTAAAGCAAGTGCGCCATCACAGCTAGCAGAAAAATATTGTCTGCAGGTGCCCGTCTGAGGCTGGTAGTGCCCTGGGGCCAGAGGCCCTTCCCATTGCAACTGCTGAGGTGAGGCATTTGATAGGTCACCTCTGTTGGTTGCTCACTTCTCCTGGCCCCGTATGGGAGCCCAGGTGGAGGGTCAGGGCAAAAAAACAAGAACCGGGGGCACATGTAATGGGGTGTAATTGCCTCTGCCAGGGGAAGGGGTGCCTCTTAAGAGTGTGGTCGTCAACATTGTTGGTCTTCTTGTTAACCTGTACAATTTCTATCTGATGCATGCACGGAAGACTGATGGCGGGGGTCTGCGCTGTGCACTGCTAGTGTTCTGAGGCCCAACTGCACTAAGAGCTGGAAGTACTTTGATGCCTACAGTGACAGGCAGTGTTACTGTGATAGCTGCAAAGAGGCGTGTTAGTGATCTGAGGGAAGCACTGAGAGCTAGTAGCGCTCCGATGACTTATTACCCAATTTAAAGGCATTTATTGTGTTCAAATTGATGCTACTTGGGAGATTGGCTGGCTAAGTAGCCTGATGCTGTTTTCCCGCAGTCTACCATCTCTTTAATCTAATTTCATAGCACCGTACATGTGCAGTGCCTAGATGACTATGGATCTGAAACTTTATCCTCTTGTGTTTCTTGGTTTCTTACTGGTTGACATTATGTGCTCAGTGGGGTTTGAAAGATGCTGTACGGATGCTAGATGGGCTGGGCTAAGCAGGCAGGTAAGTAGAATAAAATGGTATGCATATGTGTGTAAGCTGCCGAGGTCTCCATGTGCGTGTGCATGTGCATGTTTTTGTGTGCATGTGTACACGACATGCATGGGTCTGCCTGGGGCAAGGGTGACTTGCTGTGGCCCTTCAATTAGTGGCAGTACTGGCATGTATTGTGGGCAGAGGCATCATGAAAGTATTTTATAGTGTCAACAATGACATATTTTGGGTACCACCATCATGACAATGTATTGGAGTGTCAATGTGGACATATAATTGGACACCAGCATCATGAAACTGTGTTTTACAGGACAGAGCTGGCATGTGTTGTAGGCAAAGGCACAAACATGGATTACAGTGGCAATGCGGCCTTATATATTGTGGGGACAAGTATCATGAACATGTGCTATAGTGACAGTGCTGTCATATTGTGGGCTGAGGGATCAGGAAAATGTGTTTTGGCTACCTATCATCTATTGAATTGTTTCATGTGTTACCCCACATAATCAATTATAAATTGTATGACATTTCAACACGTTATTTTAAGAAAACCTATTGGGCTGCTTCGGGCTCCCTTGCTATGCTTGGTCGCTCCCACTAATTATGGGGAAAATGTACGCCCCACCACTCAAAACATTCACCAACCGCCACTGCTAAACAGCAGCTCTTGCTTCTTGAATTCCAGCATGGCCTCATCGTAGAGCTTGCAGAGGAAACATTGGACATTATATCATCCAGGTCCTCATGGTCACCATGAATGAGGGCAGCGGCAGAAGTGGGAGCAGTGCCACCTCCTGCACTCTCATCAGAGGTTATGGCACTTACTTGCATGTCTTGCCATTCCATAATTTTCTGGATCATATCCAATTTTGTAACTTGAGCCAGTAAACCACTCTGAGTACGCATCATTCTCAATGTTTCTGACTTAGAAGGATTTAAGGTTATAAAGGTACTTGTTTCCATTATATTAGATAGGTCTATGGCCTTTACAGTTATCACTACAAAGTCACTTAGTGTCCTGGGTAGGGGTAACCTGAAATGCCTTCACTAGTGTGCAACAGTGGATACTTTCAGTCCTATCCCACCGCTGTACACCAATTTGTTAAGATGGATTTCTGAACTCTAGCCTGGTGGGCAGAGGTTCAGAAGGCCAGCCTAGTTTCTTGGAATAGGGTAACCTTCTGGACAAGCCAGACCAATATAGGTAGCATTGGCAGCGGTCAAGACACAGAGTAAAGGACACTTACAAATCACTCCCAGTCAGGTGTATATATATTAAAAATACAAATACATTTATTTCAAGGCCTTTGCGTTTCAACACACAAATAAAATCACTGTAATACTTCTAAGCAAACAAAATCTGATCAATATACATATATACAAGACCAATGGGGTCTAAAGAATTAATGCACAAAGTGGGTCCACAACCTGAAAAGGGAAGGAGGCAGATAGTGTAAATAGTCTTTAGGCCTTTCTGCATCAAACACAATCCCAACAGAAAGGCAGTCCAATCCCTAAAATGATGGGAGCCCAGTGTTCAAATGTACTTGCGAAGCTGACACACGTGGTAGTGCAGATGGGCGAAACTGGGTCTTTTGTAGGGGCTGTAGCTGCTCAGGAAGGCAGGTGAGGTGATGGAGAATAGGTTCCCACTATTCGTAGAGGGTCTCCCCTTGAGGGCAGAGCAGGTTCCAAGAGTTGGGAATAGTTTCCTAGTTTGCACTAGCTGTGGAAAGGAGAGGGGCCCTCAGAGGCCACTCATGAATTAAAATGGATGGATGCGCTAAGGGCCACCATTAAGGGTTGCAATTACTCACCGACCCTGACGCACTCCGGACCAAACTTCGGCAGTTGAGTCCACTTCAGTTGTAGGTTTTAATGCATCAATCTTGCGTCTGTGGCTTTCAGCGACAAAGTTACAGCATTGATTCCCAGATGGCACAGTGGCAATTTCTATGCTTCTGGTGGATGATCAGGACAGTTCCACTGTAGCAGGCTTCAGGGCACAGAGGGGCACAGCTGCAATGAGTTTGCAAAGTTTGTCACCACGGCAGGGCGACACGGTCACTGCGTGTACTCTGGTTTGGGCACTCTCTCTTTACTCCAGACCTGGGAATGCCAAGTATACAAAATTCAGTGTGACAGTGCCGTGTACACAGAGTTTATGAGGTACCAAGTTTCAAGGGTCTCCTCCAAATGGCAGCAATATCAGGGCAAAGGTCCTGCGCCAGCTATTCAGTCCACTGGTTGCCCCAGGGATACTTCCGAAAAGGCTTACTTGCAGGTTTTGATGAAGGTGCCGAGAATAGTTGGGCCCACTATTCCAATGGGTCAAAGCGTTTTCGCAGACCGTCTAGGATGACTAGAGGCAGAAGGGTCCAGTGGGATGACAGCGGGCTCAGGGTGCCAAACCGTCCAGTGGGTCTCCAGTGATTCCTCGACTCAGCTTCTTAGTTTCCAGATACTTGGAACATATCCTTTGTTCAGAGAGAACTCCAGAGATCGACATGGTATGGGTGTGTGGCGCCTTCTCTTATCCAAAATCTCAGTCATGCCAAAACGAAGACAACCCAATGGGAGATCTTCTCACACTCAGGCATACCATACTTAGACCAATCATGGACCACGGTGGTCCTAGGCATTCAGAGCACACCAGACTCTTTGGCACCCAGGATGTGCATTGGAACCAGACAGTCCAGCCCACATCCTGGAAGCACACACATAAGGCATGCAGATGCCTGCGAAAGCTTGGCCTTTCGCGGCAGAATGCATGCCCAAATAAGGACTGACTCGGGTCGGCTCGACTTGGGGAAGGTGAAGGGGCAAGATGGCCAAAGGACAGGACAAAGAACCTTATGGCATGGCCATTTTTGAGCCCTGCCACCCATTTGTGCCAAACGCGGTAACCACGGTTTACCTAGCAGGAAAGGGTTGAAAATAATGAAAAGATAAGCTGCCACTAGCCCTATCCAAGGCACATCTGCACTTCTCCTAAAAAATCCTTTGAGAGTATCTAGGACCTTTAGAAATGACAGGAAGACCAAAGTGCACTGTACTGTAAGGTAAATTGTGCACTTGTTAGATGTTGCAGAAAAGTTGCAACATGGACAAGGACTAAGGGAAACAAAGTCTCCCAGTACTGACTGTCTTTAAGGGCATGTCAGTTTCCCCATAACAAAGTGAGCGAAAAGCCCAGTGGAGTGCAGAAGAAGGCTGTGCTCCTCTCATCAGACAATGGTGTTTAAAGAAAGCAAAAAGTTGGTGGGGTACACGACTGGAAGGAAAATTACACATGAAATGGAAATCTTTCCTAACAAGTGGCCAACCCGTATACTCAGCCCTACACTGCAACGAAACCAGCAGTGATCCCATAAAACTGAAACAGGCACAGCCAAGAGATATATCTTTTTCACCTTTTATGGTAAAATGGGCAGAGGAAAGGCTATTGTAGAGGAGCAGATGGACACGACTTCCCTAGCTACCGCCCCCTCACCTCCGTCATATTGGGACAGCAGGAGATGAGCCCTATGTGGGACACCAGGTATTGTCCAAATACTGCATCAAGTGTATGAGAGATGATATGCACTCAGACAACCATATCGAATGTGCTCTCGCACAGAAAGGGTGGAAGGATATCTGCAAACACCATTGGACATTGAAGATCTTAAGTGAAGGACATAGTGACATCATGAAGGAAAGACATGAAGGTGCACTAAAACGATATGCAAATACATAACGAAGGAAGGTGTAACTGAAGTAACAAGAGAAACATGTAACTGAATATGAAGAAATCATGTGAACTGAAGAAATTAGTGAGTAGAGATGAAGGGAATGTACATATGCAGAAACACAAGGTAGATTAGGCATATATAGGCTTGCTGCAGAAGAAAACATAATGTAACTGAAGCAGCCATGAGAAAAAAGGGAGGCCAGACTCATGTTGAAACCAATCAAGCTACCTCAAAGACAGACCAGGGCTGCAGAGTAAAGAGACGCTGGAAAAGCAGCTTGAAGTTTGGAGTAAAGGAGAGTCTATTGGCCTGGGATGAAGAATGCCACATCAAGGAATCATTGCAAGGCACAAAGGGAGTCAAGAGGCTAAGCCATGTACGTAAGACATATTTCTCTTAGATTAAGCAAAGAAGAAAACATCGGCAAGTGCCAAGTATTGGACTATCAAGGGTGCAAAAAGCTTCTGTGATGAAGAGCAACCAAGTCTCCAGAGGCCAAGAGGAGTAATGACACCCAGTTTAATTGAATCAAATAGCAGTAAATAAAAGGTTGAAATGGACAAAATCGTGATCTCCTCACAGGTGATTCTGAAGTTGAAAACAAGGGCTATTCATTAAGCTGTACACAAAGACAATGGTGTACCTAGACTCCCTTAGAAGTCCCAGAACAGAGGACAGGCTACAAGATCAAACTATAAAGAAGAAGCCTTGGGTTAGGGCCTGACCGGTGATGGATGATGGACTAATTGGCCGAAAATCCATAGTTGGGAGAGAATGCCAACCAATCAGAGGTTCTATGTAGCAACATGCTATACAATGTTGCACAGGCCAATCCACTGCTGTTATTCTGCTATAAACTGTATTATACGTATTTAGAGGTCGTCCAAGGTGTGCCTACTAGATAAGGGGCATTCAGTGTTATTACTAATACTTATATGATAAATAAGTATTTATGTTCCCTTTACCAATCCCTCTCTTCAATAGTTATTACAGTTTGCCATGTTGGATGATGTCATAGATGACATATATCGACGTATAACGCCTCTGTATAATCAAAACTTAAGTATGAGTGTGTGGACTACAGCTTGTTGTTCACCAGATAGCCATAATTTATTTGAGCTGATAATAAAGTAGTACTTTGCCATATTCTTTGAGGCTGTCTGGTTATTTGGGTCTGAGATCATTATTGGTAATTGCATCGAGCACATGAGATGCTTCAAGGTACGAGAGCACATTTTGGTAGAAGTGCGGACGGTTGTGGTCCACTCGGTCTGGGCCCAGATCTAGACTCTCGGACTATCGCCTACTTCCGCCATTAGCCGGAAGTTCGTAGAGCTTCCTGTGGAGAGCAGCTTGCAATACACAAGTGTGAAAAGAATCTGTCGGCAGGTGCCCCTTTGAAGAAATTCCTGTCCGGTCCCTGCAGGTGCCCCGCGGACTGAAGGCGAACTGGTCGATTGGGGAAGAGTGAATAACGAGGGACTCAAGCTGAGCCACGGATGTATGTAGAACATCGAAAGAGGCAAATATAGGGGGAGGGACTTATTGTAAATATATGTATATAAGTAACAGGATTTTTGGGGATTTGAAAGAAAATAAATAGATACCTCGATTACTGTACATGCGTATGTGGTAATAAATATGTCAGTGTAAAACTTTTATTGTGTCTAGATTAGGAGATATAAAACAACAGTAAAAAATGTAAGTGATCATCAGATTTTTAAATCAAGAGATTTAAGTCAATCAGGAGGATAAACATCAAAGGAGAATAATAAATAAAGAGATTCTTAAAGTATAAATAATAAAACGAGACATTACAAATTGACAAACTGTAAATGAAAGAATAAAAAGAATATCATTGCATAGATTTTTAAAATTGGTTAAAAATGTGGTTTATTGGTAATGGGCGGTGATTGATGATGCTTGCTCAAATCAATCTGTGTGGTATATTTGATAAAGTAAATAAAAGGATAAAAGATCAGTAAGTAAGTCAGTATCACACAAAGTGAGTAAAGGGCACGACTAATTAACCACTTGTCAAAAACAGCATTGTGACATATGACAACATACTTGCATGCTACATATAAGGGGAAGAAGTTGCAGAAAAGGTTGGCCGTTTTAGAATTATGGAAAGAGTGAGAAAGAAGATCCGCCTGAGAAGGAGTGGATTTTTAATCAGCAAAAAGGGAAGGATGTAACGCCTTCGGCTCCTCTTTCCCCTACCTTCTGAGATCCAGGCAGCAAGTCGATGTAGAGTTGGGTTTGAAGCAGAGCTCAGTGCAGTTCGATGTGTCATCAGAACAGTTAAGCTCAAACAGAAAACCACGTTAGGTTTGATGGTTGAGCTGGTTCAAGACTAATCACCTTGACATGACACAACTGTTTTTGTTGACCCAATTTCAAGAGAATTCTTTGTTGGCCTGATTACTAGAGGCTGCTTACTCCACATGTGATAACTTACCTAATGAAGACACCCTCTATACACTATACTCTGGATCGGAATGAATGGCTTGGAGCATTTTACATTTATATATTGCCTAGTTATAGGCTTTAAGTTAGGTCCTCTTGACTTATTATGCTTTCTTTATATTTCTAGTGTGAGGCAAATCCACCGACTTTCCACCCGTTTTCAGTACAATTACTGCTACGCAATTACCACTGCAGTAATTCGCCGAAAATACCCCATTGAGTCCTGTAAGGACATGTATAGCATTTTTGCCAGCAAAAAGTAGCATTTTGCCAGCATATAATAGCATTTTTGCCAGTATGTAATATAGAATTTCTTTGCTAGTATAATATATAGCGTTATTGCTAGCATACAAAGTACACAGCCAGGCTCAGTTTGAAACTGCAGATATTCAGAGCAGACATTAAAAAGAATTAGTGTGCTGCCAGGTGAAACTAATGAGGTGCACCATGTATTTTGGATGCTTCATTTATGAAGACTACATTAGAATACATAACCGACTAACATTACTAACACAACTCAAGTACTAAGTGCTAACTTTTAACATGAGAATGTAGTCTTCTATGCAAAATGAGGCGAAATCCATGTTTTGTTTGAACTATTTAAAATTCATAATTAAATGCACACTAGCATTTTATTCAGCTTGTGAGAACAGAAAATATGCAAGATGCAGGAAGCAAAGTGAAACAGTTACTCTGGACCTGAAGCTTTCATTGTTTTGAAAATGGAGGCTGGCACAGGGCACATTCTTTTTACCCTTATTGGTAGAAAATGTAGGCAGACAAGCCACATCAATAAAGGCACGGGTAAATGTTTTCTTAAGAAAAAGAAATGAAGAAAGCAGTTAGTTCATGCTGGGCTCAGGAGACAAACAGACAGAGTTTCAAGGGGGTCGAGCGCTGACTGAATCTAATCAGTTGGTGCTCCCCCACACAAGTTTACGGAGGAGTTTCGCGCAAACTATTGGATTTAGAAAATGTGGATCATGCACAATGTGCAAATTTGCTCATAACAAAACGGACTCATTTACTGGCACCAACTACAGAACCTTGAACATTTTACAATCCATCAATTGCCGGTCAAATCACATAGTTTATGGAATCATATGTGTTTGCAATCTGGTCTACATTGGCAGTACCATCAGAGAATTAAGGATTCGGGTCAGAGAACACTTAGCCAAAATCGGCAGCCAGGATCCAAGACTACCACTGGCATGCCATTGGCAGGAAAAACATCAAATGGACAATAAAGCGGACATACGATTTATTGGCCTCCAGAAGATCACATTAGGCAAAAGAGGTGGGAACAAGGAAAAGAAATTGAGACAAGCTGAAGCGAGAACAATTTGCAAACTTAACTCTACTGTTCTCGGATTGAACACGGACAACGAAATGGTGTCCTTTCTATAAAGGGACCTCATTTCTGTTTCAGATCTAAATGTAACTCATTGTACAACAATGATTTTTGTGTACATAACTAACGAAGTGAACCAACATGATTTCAATATGTTTATACTCTATAGTCTGGATAGGACGTAGGACGTATCTAACCTAATGAAGTTCTCATAAGGATTATTATTTTTGAATGGTGCTCACTATCTCAATTGAAATACTCATGACTTTGTAACATTAATCTTTGCTCCCTAGAAAAGAATGGATATCAATAGCATAGAATATCACTAGTGTAGTATATTTCACCCCATTACGAATGCACCGGACAACTATCAGATACTATATAAGGCACTACGGACCAAGCGTGATTTTATACCATATAAAATGTCGCTCCGCATTAGCATACGTTAAAATTTGACACCTATAAGATTTCTTAACACTTAAGTGTGTACGAAGTGCAAGTATCAAAATTCAAATACGCTTTGAACTATAGTGAATGGTTAATTACACCTCCTAAAAATGGCCGCTCTATTATTACTAAGGAGGAGTTGCCTTTATGATGGAAAACAGACTAGTGCTCGGGTCCGTTGCCCTGGCAACCGAAACACAATAATGAGGGAGGAGACACCTACTGACGCCCCCTCTGGACATTCGGCAGCACGCGATTGTACGCGAGACCACTGTTACTAGGTAAGAGACCATCTCTGAAGTGCGGCACACTGTTTTCTTTGTATAAATTTCTGCCGAGAGTCTGTGTGCACGTTTAAGAACGCTTTGGGCATTACCACAACTTGCCCAGCATGGCGTTCCCGCGTGCACAAACACAAAAAAAACTATAAAACCTTACAGATTGGACGCTCTTTCAGAACCCATAGTATTGTAAACAGGAATGAGCACTTATTTTTGAATGCATTTTAGAAAAAGGAAAAATAATGATGAAAAGCTCTTTACAATATGCTATAAGAATTACATGCATTCATTTCGCTGGTTCATAGTGAAAAGTGCATTCCTGCCAAAACGGAAGACTTATTTTTGCAGAGTAAAGAACATTTTTCAAACTTTAATGGATACTGAGCACCATGTTTTAGGATATAATGTTAGAGTATACGCATCAAAGATAACGGTACCATTTCAATCAAACTGATGGACCCTTGGATAAGGATGAAATGCGATTTACCACCTAATAATATGAGACTTTTAAGTGACTCCATTAAAATTCTAAAGGTGATACCATGATTGATTTATTTTCTTAAGGGGAACTAACCCGAGATTTGAAGAGCGGATACTGTCTGCTTAACCCAATAAGGGGCATTAGGTGAAATCAAGGTAAAACAGAAACATTTACTCTTATATATTGGGAATAAGAATGTGACAATATATTCAGCACTGACTAATTAAGGTGTTTCTGTCTATCTCTTAACCCTCTCTATCCTTCCCTATCCCCAACCCCATTTTTGTCTGGCACTTTGGTTTTTTGATTGAATAATTATCATTTCCGGTCAACAAAACATATATCATTATATCGCTGGCATTTCTTTTGTTAATGTGTGAATGAACATATCATATTTTGTTAATGTTGGAATATATTTTTTAAAAGATTTTCAGTAATATACTTAATCAGCCCTGATTTGAAGAAGGTCCTATAAGGGCACCGAAACACGTGTCATCTGAAGGGGCACTTACATATTAAACCATGTTTTGAAAAACTGGGCGCAGTCTCATCCTGGGTTTTCCTTTTTGTTCTAAATGTTTGCAAAATACCTGCTTGTTCAGTTTGTTCTTTTATATTGCAGATGATGCTGTAAATAACACATGGTAAGATCTGGTGACTTGTACATGATATGTAATACAAAAAGCATATATACAAAAATTGAGACTTTTGTGTCATTCATGCATCTGTGAATTATTTATATAAGTGAAGTACAAAGGGGAGGTTCATATCAGTGCAGTAGTGCATTTACCAATTTACCACTCTAAGTAAAATAGCAAACAAGAGAAAGTTAGTAATAAACAGCTACAAAGTAGAGGGTTGTGCGCTTTGTGATGAGTGAGTCCTTCCTTGCATGCAGATGGGAAGGGGGATGTCCAATTCGACAAATAGGTTACTGGATGTACATAAACCAGTAACACCAGCCACAAATTGTAGGTGGCGCTATGAATAAAATCATTGGGTCTACGAGATGTGCTATGTCTGGAGCTCTCAAATAGAAAATATTGTAATGGAAAGGAAAGTTTTTTTTTATAATCAGGTTATAGTATGAAAACAAAGAAGAACCATGCTCACCACCGTATCACAGGAATAAGATAATTCTGAAAATACTGCAAAGCAAGATACCACTAAAATTACCACCAATACAAGCTAACAAGGTAGGGTCACTAAAATAGTATGATACCAGGTCCACCCTAAATGTAAGACTAATATACTGCCAAATTACCGCCAATATTTTTATGGTAAGAAAATACCACCAAGTCCCGAATTTACCCCAGTAAGACAAAATCTCCTACAAATAATGGTGAGTTGGCCAGGAAAGTGATTGTAGAGCATCTACTGGGCGTGGCAAGTGTGCTCCACACTACCATAAGTGCATTAATGGGAATTCATTTCATAAGAGCATTATGAAACCGGAAGTGAATCTCAGAATGTCTTAAATGAAGGCCACATTCCCAGAGTTGGTGCAATATCTGAAGGCACATTACATGCACATGGGACATGGTCATCAAATAACGCCACAGAGTGGCATGACCGTATCTATGGGGAATTGCTGAAAGAACCATTGGACAATATTTTTGCAGAAGGTAGCATAATTCAGGTCTGTCTTCTGAGATTATTAAATGCTGCTGATAAACATGCAGAGAAAGATTGTCTGATACAGCTATGTGCCAAGACATGGTTCATTTTAAATCGGTCTCTGAGAATGCAAAAAAATGATGTCAAGCTGATTAGCAGATTAAAAGTTGAATTAGATGGAGTTAAGGAACAGGAGGAAAAGTTAAGAGCAGAACTGGAAGTATGTCAAAAGGACATGCAGTCAAAATGTAAAGAACTCGACAATCAATTGTCCCAAAGGAAGAAACAGTTTGAGGATAGTGGGCAAGATTTAAAACACTTGAAAGGATTGGTAGATCATATTAGAAAAGATAAAGACAAGGTTATTTTGGAAATGCAAATTTTACAAAAAGAATATTTCGAGAAAGAAAATGATCTTCAAAATGCTGAACAAGAGATTGGGCCTCATTACGACCCAGGCGGTAAATTACCGCCTGGGTCGTACCCTTACCACCATGGTGTAAACTATGTTTACACCATGGTCGATGGCGGATTTACCGCACCATTCCAAGGTGAGTGGGGCGGTAAATCCCCATTTCCCATTTTACCCTTCCCCATTCCCATTTTTGCCGCATAGGGCATAATGGGAGTGGGGAAGGCGCTAATTACGCCACTGCAAAAAGCAGGCGTTAAACTCACCATGGCGCTAAGGGACCTTGTAATCAGGCGTTAAGGGTCGGCGCATTTACGGCGCCGTTAACCCCTTAACACCTGACTCGTAATGAGGCCCATAGTTAAAATGTTTCAAGAAAGAGACAAACGAGACAAAGAGCTTAATGAATGCCAAATGCAAATGAGCGATACAGTAAATGTGATTAATAAGATGGGTGATGAAAACAATTACTTGCGTAAGGAGGCAGTTCGGCTCCTTAAAAGGTGCAAGGATTTGGAACAGCAAATATGCACTTCCAGGTCCTAGGACAAACGACAGGACACCACATTCAATGGAATTGAGGTGAATTCTATTTCTACATGGAGATATAGTGCCCCAGTGGCTGTGCCTGTGTCTGAACTTGGTTCTAGCGCCCTTAGGGGTTTGACACACCCATTGGGGCCGCTACCAATCCCATACGTCTGAAACAGGGGTTGCAATCCCAAACATGGCGTCAAGTAGTCCTATCAAGATAATTAAATTGATCAAGGCTCTGATCAAACCCTTCAAAAAAGGAGGGGAGTGCTGTATAGAGGACCACTTAGAAGCGGTGCACAATGGCCCTCATTACGACCCTGGCGGAGAGGGTTTTACGCCAGCGTAATGCATGGCGTACCTCTCCGCCAGATTAGGACTTTCCGTAGCGCCATGGTGATTTTTACGCCCGGATTTTCCAAGCGGAAAAATCCATGGCGCTACGGGTCCCCTCGTTGATTACGCCACCGTATTCTACGGTGGCGTAATTAACGCCTTCCCCACTCCCATTATACCCTATGGTGCAAAAATGGGAATGGGGAAGGGTAAATGGGGATTGGGGACTTACCGCCCCGCCAGGGTCGGAATGGGGCGGTAAGTCCGCCAACCCCCATGGCGGAGTTGGCAGCTCTGCGCCATGGTCCATGGTGCAAATTGCACCATGGATCTCCGCCAGGGTCGTAATGAGGGCCAATATATTTAAAGCTATCCATCTTCCTAAGGAGCAAAATAGACAATACTTTCACTTAACTCTGGATGCTCCCACAGCAAGTATTATCAGAGGATTAAATTAACAGCAAAATAGACATGGGCAGAGTTTGAAAAAGAGATTAGATGTATTTTTTCTCCATTCCAGTCATTACAGGCAGCAAAGAAAGTTGCATACATGATTACGGCTGGGCCAAATACGTCCCCTCACCACCAAGACTTAAAACAAGCTTTTTTTCGCTTTGCTGTATCTTTTGATCCCAATTCCAATGAGTTTAAAACTGCCTATTTCTATGGGTTGCAGAAAGACATTATGGGCCTCATTACGACCCAGGCCATGGTCCATGCCGGTGTCCGCCATGGTGGAATGGGAAATTACCACCCCATTCTGAGGTTGGTGGGGCGGTAATTCCCCATGCCGCCATGGCCCTTCCCCATTCCCATTTTTGCCCCATAGGGCTCAATGGGAATGGGGAAGGCGCTAATAACGGTACCGCAAATTGCGGTACCGTTATTAGCACCAAAGTCCCTTTGCGGGTCCCTACTTTAACGGCTGGAAAAACCAGCCGTTAAGGTCGGGTCCCGCAAAGGGACCTCATAATTAGGCGCTAAGTGTTTAAAGGCGCCGCAGCCTTTTACGGTGCCGTTAAACACTTAGCGCCTGGGTAGTAATGAGGCCCTATATCACAGTTAGTCCGCAAATTTGATTGTGACAAGTCCCTTGAGTGCATTGTGCACCAAAGTACAAAGCTATATGAAGTGCTATACTGTCAGGGTAGAGAGAGTGATAAATTGAAAGATACTAGACCAAAATCTAAAGAATCCTTGGCAACAGTAATGGAGATCAGTTTAGCTAAAATGTCACTTGAGTCCGCTCAAAGTCCAGGCAAAAATAATGTGACACCCGAACAAAGGGGTAATCAACAGAGGTTGCCGCTCTCTGCACCGATGTTTCAGTCACATGATCCTAGTAATAGAGAGAGCTACATTAGCCCTAGGTACTTAGGAGAAAGGCCCCGGGCAAGATATCAGCCTGATATGGCAGTTTGAACAATAATCAGAGACAAAGCCAGGATGAAAGAAGTAATGGTCCCTATCAGACATTGGGGACACAGAGCAGATTTGACCCCAACACCATGATATATGGCAACCAAGATAGAACCCGGTATGTGGATCGATTTACTGAAAGTGGGAATCAGCATAGGGGACAATACTCACAAAATGAGCGACAAGACATGAGGCAGAGTATGAATTATGCCCCACGTCAATACAATCAATCACCGCCGCCAGGGGATTACAACCAAAGGATAGGTACACCCCGCTCCCTGCCCCACATGAATCAAGAGTTCAAAAACAACTCCATTAGGAATCACTCTCCTGAGAGATATCAGAATAGATTTAATCAGAGGGAGAATAACCAATATCAGCATAGGCCACAGAAAGAAGATTCTAGAGAGACGGAAAGATTCCAGTGTCTCGGGGCTCAAGTGAAAATGTTAGCTGAACAAATGGGAAAGCTCTGTATGGCTTCTGATAATAAGTGACTAAATATTCATGACACCTGCAATGATAAAAAGTCAGATTTCCCTGATCTGGGTTTGTATAATGACTATGGGATGCTTAATGATTTAAAAATGAAAATATCGGAAAATTAACATGAGGCAGAAAGTGCAAATACACCTAAAAAAGAGGTTTGGTTTAACCTGGAGTTAAATCAAACGTTGGAAATTTGCGCAAATGAAAAATGAAAACAAGAAAAACATGAAATTCCAAAAGAACAAAGAGACAGATTTAAGAAAGCCAAATCCTGCATGGGTAAAATAATTGATATGGGAGTAAGTGTGGATGTTAAACCACCCTCCCTAGACAATCAAGATGCTAATAAAATACAGGCAGGAAGAATAAGTACTCAAAAGCAGGGTACATATCAGTCACCTGAAGAGTTCTTTGAGCCACAGATTTTTGAGGAAGTTAAAAAGATTGGTACCATACCAAATACCTACAAAAGTCAAAAATGAGAAAATTACAAGTTATCAGTCGATGTTTTTACGCATATTCTGTTTGAGGATTGTATTGTGAACTCTGATGATCCCCGGATGGAAGGGCGAACAGTGGCCACACTCCAAAGGACCCCTGGATATGGGGAGATGAATAAGGTTTCTCAAATGGAAATGGACAGAAAAGAGGGAGAAATGTCCTTTCATTTTCTGATGTGCTTAGCCAAAATTAAGAAAGATATGAGAAAAGTGAATCCTGAAATCAGCAAGAATTAGCACTTTTTGTGTGTGTTAGAGGAAGTTGAAGACAGATATTATACTCCCATTACTGTGGAAGAGAAATGCAATACATTTGAAATGATTGACACAGGTGCACAGGCCACAATTATGTCCAAAGAATTGGTAAAAAGTATCAATGAAGGGTGATCTCAACAGAATCAGATCACAGTGAGGCAGAGTGAAGGCCCAGTACATAGCTTTAACGGTGAGGAGGTGCCTATCATGGGTGTCACCGAGGTTGACGTAAAGATAGGAAAACACAGAATGAAACAGGAAGTATTGATCACATCTATTTGTGAAATTCCATTTTTGATGGGGACAGATTACCTGAAAAGTGTGTCTCCTCTCATAGATGGGGTAAATGGGGTACTGTGGTCTTTAACCAAAAAACCATGAAGACCTAAGAAAATAAAGTCACAAAACAGCAGTGTAAATGAATGCCAAACGGTTGCCAAACCAAATGATGCAGTGGAGGTTTACCTACAGAATAGTTGTGTGCCTAGTGTCACTCTCATTTTGATGTGTCAGGACAAAATGCAAAGTGAAAAAGAAAAACAATCTGTGCAGATTCATGTGGATCCAAGGAAGAAATGGCAAACTGAAATAGATGAACACATATTGTGCTTCTATTTAAAAGAGAAGACATGCAAACAGAAGAATATTCCTAAAGCAGACATAGAAAAACACATCACCACCCTTGATGAAATACACATGGAAGATGAGCAGCCATGGATTCACATTGGTATAAATGGCCATTCTAAAATGGTAAAAGCCACTTTGGCGCTTGAACAGGAAAGGAGTTTTATTAATGAGAAACTACTGCAGAGAATAATGGAAAGGGAGGAGATCCCAAAATTTAGAATTAAAAACCAATATGTCTCTGGTTTGGACAATCCACATTTTGAAAATCGAATTGCAGGAAGGTGCATGCTAAAGATTAACATTGGACAAAAAACCATCTACCACAATGTGTGGATAGTGAGTGGAACACAAAATGATTTATATATGGGCAATTATATCATGCACAGAATGTGCATGGTGTTAGATTTCCTTAACTAAAAATATGGTCCCGACTAGGCGGGCCTGCGCCCGAATTTGAAAATAAAAGAAAGGCTTATCATTGTGCACAATTGGTCCCATATACGATTGAATTACAGGTGAAGAAGGATATTACTATCCCTGCATTCACCAAGCAGGTTGCTATACCACTAAAGTGCAAGAATGGACAGCAAATGAAGGATTCTGATGCATTTGTGTGCTTGAATGAATCCATGAAACAGCAAGGCCTGGATTATGAATATACCCCATTGGTAGATGTTTGGGAGGGGTCCATCAAAATTATGGTGAATAATAAAGGATGTCAGGATATTCATTTAGAAGAGAATTCTTTATTAGGAATGGCCATACAAAAATCACATTATACTGCAGATTTCAATAACATGGTGATTGGAAATATCCCTGAGAGATATGCAGATGCACAGGGTGTGTTGCCAGAATATCTGGATTCTCAACCCAAAAGGGATCTTCAAAATTAAATCTCTGTACCGTTATGATTCCAATGAGACAGTGTGTTGTCATCAGGAGAATTGTATAGTATTTGACTTAAATGAAAATGAAATAAAGGGTCAGCACATTGAAATGGAAGTTGATGTGCCAAAGTATTTAAAAGTGGCAGCAAAATTTTCAAAAATGGTAGAGGAGCAGATTCTGTTAGCAGATTAATGTGATAGCGAAGAGGATAGAAATGATTTGAGAAAAATATTTATGGAATTTAAAGATGTATTTGCCAAAGATGCATATGATTATGGCCTAACTGATTTACATGTTGCCACATTACCGGAGCAGTGTGGTAGAAATCCAGTATTTGTGCACCAATATCGATTGCCACTGGCATTCTTACAGTCATTGGCAGAGATAATTAAGAACTTGGAATCTTGGGAAATCTAGGGGAATTCTCAGACCCAGTCATAGTACCTCCAACACTTCTATTTTGGGTGTGTTAAAGCCAAATGGTCAATGGCGTCTGTGTGCAGACCTGAGGGAATTAAATAAACGGGTGCCAGTGTCTAGATGGCCACTGCCATTCATTGATCAAGGTCTTGCTCAAGTGCATGGGTCAAAGGTGTTAACCACAATAGATCTTACATCTGATCTGGATATTGGTGTGTGCCACTGGCAGAGGACATTCAGAATGTATATTCATTTTCATTTGATAAAACACAATACGCATGGGCTAGAACACCATTTGGGTATGTCAATAGTAGGAGAGAATTATTACATATTTTTGAGCAGGTCTATGCCAGATGCAGCAGAAAGAGGAACTATAGTTTATGTAGATGATGTCCTGATAAAAAATGAAAACTTGAAAAGTGATTTTGATGAAATTAGACATTTTGCAAAAGGCGGGTGCCAAAGTATCTTTACAGAAAGCCCAATGGTGCAAGAAAAACGTGAATTTCCTGGGCCATGAAGTAAATGAACATGGGTTAAATCCACAAAATAAAAAGGTGGCGGTCATACAGAAATTGAAAGATCCTAGAAATGTGAAAGGTTTAAAAAGTTTATTGGGAATGACAGGATATAACAGGAAATGTATTGAAAATTATGCTGAAATTACTCAACCATTCACTAAACTATTGAAGCTGAATACGACCTGGAAATGGGAAAAGGAGCAATCTGAGGCAGTTGCTAAATTGAAGGAATGTCTCATAAAGGCACCATGCTTAGCGTATCCTATAAAAAACAGAGATTTCTTTATAGAAATAGGTTTCACTGAACATTGTATGTCAGCAGTGTTATCTCAAAAACATGATTTGAACCACAAAACTATTGCTTATGCAATTAAGGCATTTTGTCAAGTTGAAATTAAATGCAGTGAATGTGAAAAGGCTCTTTTGACCACTGTGTGGGTGTTGCAACATTTTCGCCCAATGTTTCAGGGGGAGAAAGTAATCATTGAGACAAAACATCAACCATTGCAGTTTTTACTGAGTAAAAGGATTAGGTCAGGCAATCTAGCACAGTCCAGAATTACTTCATGGACATTGGCATTGCAAGGCTTCCCTGTAGAAGTGAGGTATGGCCAGAATAAAAAGAGCCCAGTTGCTCAAGGAGTAGCACAGTTACATGACTGTGAAGCTGATTGTGTATCAGACGAAGTAGAAGTGGAGTCTAGTTTGCAGGAGTTTGAACAGTCACCACACAAAGCATTTGATGAAAATACATGCAAGAATTTACCAACTGTATATGTTGACGGATGTGCCTTTCAGATTGAAAATGACAGCAAGAAATAGTTGGCGTCAGGGATAGGACATTTCTGGTTAAGATGTGAAGATATTCCTAGTGTAGGAATGGGAATTGGGGCTAGGAGTAGCCAGGTAGCAGAGTTAGCAGCCATTTATGAAGCAATTACTACTGCAGTTGATAACAAATTCAGAGAAATTGTCATGGTGACTGATTCTGATTATGCACGAAATAGCTTTGTAGAATATTTGCCTGGCTGGAAAGCAAGAGGCATGCATACATATAATAAAAAGCCCCTCAAGCATGGGACAATGATACAGGCTATAGACAAATTAGTGTCAGAGAATGATTTAACAGTATACTGGAGGAAAGTCCGTGGACAATTGAAAACGCCATGAAAAGATAAGGAGGGAAATGATAAAGCGGATATTTAGCCAAGATTGGGGCTGTTATGGGAGAGTTGTTACCCATTGAACACTTGATTGGTGAAATACAAATAGATGCAGTTACACGCTCTAAACCTCCGAAAGAGGTAGAACAACCAGTAGTGCAATGGAGTTATGATACACCAGATCAAGATCTGATTAAGGCGCCAAAAGATTATCCAATATTGGGGATCTATTATAATCATTTGATGGACCCCGAACAAAATCCTTTAACTGTAAACGATGGTACAGGAAAAGAAGAGTTGAGGGTGTTGTTAAAGAATAAAAAACGGATTAGACTACAGGATGGACTTATGATCAGGGAATCCATAACAAGACAGATACAGTGGGGGACACCCCTTTCATTCAGAGGGCTAATGCTACACAAAGCACATGATGCAATAACTGCAGGACGCAGAGGTTCACAAAACACTTTAGAGATTTTGCTTACTGGCCACATATGTCCCAAGATGTGGAATTATACACTAGGGGTTCCTGGTATTTGCCCTATTTAAACCTGCTTCACCAATGCATAGAGCTCCATTGATGAAAAGAGGCTTAACTCTTCCATGGTCAGATTTACAAATTGACTATGTAGGGCCTGGCTAAAGGTCGAGGTGGGAAAACCGTTATCTTTTGACCGTGGTTTGTTTGATGTCGAAATGGGTAGAGTGTATTCCTTCACTAGATTGTAGTGCACAAACAACAGCTACATTACTGATAAATCATATATTTTCAAGATTTGGATTACCACAAAAGAATAGAGTCAGACAGAGGAAGTCATTTCAAAAGCACCATAATGAGGAAGGGGTGGCAGATATTGGGGGTGAAAAGGAAACTGCATATTGTGTACCGGCCCGCCTCTTCTGGAAATGTTGAACATTGCAACAGGTCTGTTGTGGAGCTATTAAAGAAGTTTGTAGAGGAGGCAGGTTCCAGTTGGGATTTACGATTACCTCTGGTATTAATGGCAATCAGATCGACTCCTACCAAAACGATAGGTAGCAGTCCTCATGAGGTGTTAACAGGAAGAAAAATGGTGACAACATTTATTATACAGGACACATGAGCAGACACTTGTGAGTGCATCTACAGTTCATGAATATGTGGAAGAACTGAGCAAGCATTTACAACATGCATTTGCATTTGTGCAACGAAATTTGAAAAGAGCTGCTGACAGTGCAAAGTCATATTATGATAAAAAGATGTCTGTGAAAGAGTATAATGTAGGGGATCAGGAATATAAATTTCATTTTGGAAAAGGTAAACAAAAATTCTAAATTTCTTGCGGTCTGGCGAGGGCCATTTCAGATAGTGGATAAGGTGTCCCCAGTAGTTTACAAGATATTAAAGACAGAGGGTGACATGGTGACAGAACTATTTGTTCATGTTAACCAAATTAAACCCTGTAACCCGAAACATGACATCAGGAGGCTTGAGCAAGTAGAGACAGCTTAAGTGCCGTGAGTACATGCAGAGAAAGACGCAGTGACTTTCTTCATAGTGTCTCGTGCCATAAAAAAAATAGATATAATGTTTAGTGTGGAGATAAATGCAGATGAAAATACCACATTTGAGAAAGGTGCGACTTACTATGGTATAATGCTGAAATGTTTTACATAAAAATTGTTTTGATGTATAATGATGTCATATGTATATTGTTGTTTTCTCTCTAACGTGCTTAGTTGCAGATATCGGAAGGGTCAATCAGAATGTTTTGAACTAGATTTTGTTTTTGGCAGAATGGTAGAAAGGGTAAAATTGGTATTGTGCTAAGTACTTAATCTGTCCCTTTTCTATTTCATTTAGACAACTAACTGACATTTGGTTGGGGTCGGAGGTCGCAGGACCGGAGGACGCAAGATATGATGGAGTCCTGGAGTCCACAGGATGAAGCCCAAATAAAGCCTCCGAACCAAAGTAGAAGACAAAGCGACTGGAATGCCTAAAGAGATGATTTCTATGGAAAAGCACAAGGATGAAAGAGTTTCACCGAATGAACCAGATGATGAAAAGTTGATGATCGGGACATCTGAGAGGTGCGGTCATAAAGATGGTGAACGTCATTAATGGAACAGTAGTGAATTGAACTTAATTCTGCAGCGTTGCGGGTGGAGCATAATATCATCCTATGTGACTGGAAGTGGGGGCGATGGAGTCTCACAACTTTATTATTTTATGTAATTGTTTTGATTAGTTATGTTAGTTATTTGTTTTATTTTTTTATTTTTTGTTTTATTTTATTATTTTGTTGTCATAACTAAAATGTTGATTTCACAACTATATAAAGAATATGACTATAAAGATATTCGAACATACATGGACACTTCGGTTGGAAAGAAACATGTGCAATATTTTTATGAGGATTTATGAGCCCGGTTGGGATCTGTTTTAATTTTGTTATGATTAAGCAGTGGTTTATTATGAAATATTTCAATGTTCATTTTACTGTGTTGCTATTATTTCAATTGTGATATATATGATGGAAAAAGAAAGAAGAACAACTTGAGTTTCCTCCAATTGTGGGTTTGATTAGCCAGAATTGTCAGAAAAAGGAGGGTATGTAAGGACATGTATAGCATTTTTACCAGCTTATAGTAGCATTTTGCCAGCATATAATAGCATTTTTGCCAGTATGTAATATAGCATTTTTTTATGCCAGTATACTATATAGCGTTATTGCTAAGCATAAAAAGTACACAGCCAGGCCCAATTTGAAACTGCAGATATTCAGAGCACACATAAAAAATGTGTTGCCAGGTGAAACTAATGAGGTGCACCATGTATTTTGGATGCTTCATGTATGAAGACTACATTAGACTACATGACCGACTAACATAACTCAAGTACTAAGTGGTAACTTTTAACATGAGAATGTAGTCTTCTATGCAAAATGAGGTGAAATCCATATTTTGGTTGCATTATTTAAAATTCATTTTTAAATGCACACTAGCGTTTTATTCAGCTTATGAGAACAGAAAATATGCAAGATGCAGGAAGCAAAGTGAAACAGTTACTCTGGACCTGAAGCTTTCATTGTTTTGAAAACGAAGGCTGGCACAGGGCACATTCTTTTTACCCTGATTGGTAGAAAATGTAGGCAGACAAGCCACGTCAGTAAAGGGATGGATAAAAGTTATCTTAAGAAAAAGAAATGAAGAGAGCAGTTAGTTCATGCTGGGCTCAGGAGACAAACAGACAACGTTTCAAGGGGGTCGAGCACTGACTGAATCTAATCAGTTGGTGCTCCCCCACACAATTTTACAGAGGAGTTTCGCCCTGACACTGACACTGCAAAAGACAGCGAAGTCGTGCGGGAATCAGATTACTGGCCTTGGTAAGGGATTTGTGCCAAGTGAGGAATAAGTTGTATGCTGTACGTGTGACTAGGATTTTTGCAGTGCAGAGAAGTTAGAAATCATTGCATGTTTATTTCTCTCTATATTCAAAGTGTGGAAACATTAATTTATGTTTGCAAAATACCTGCTTGTTCTGTTTGTTCTTTTATATTGCAGATGATGCTGTAAATAACACATGGTAAGATCTGGTGACTTGTAAATGATATGCAATACAAAAAGCATATATAAAAACAATTGAGACTTTTGTGTAATGCATGCATCTGTGAATTATTTACATAAGTGAAGTACAAAGGGGAGGTTCATATCAGTGCAGTAGTGCATTTACCAATTTGCCACTGTAAGTAAAATAGAAAACAAGAGAAAGTTAGTATTAAACAGCTACAAAGTAGAGGGGTGTGTGTTTTGTGATGAGTGAGTCCTTCCTTGCATGCTGATGGGAAGGGGGTGTCTAATTCGACACATGGGTTACTGGATCTACATAAGCCAGTAACACCAGCCACAAACTGTAGGTGGCGCTATGAATAAAATCATTGGGTTCTACGAGATGTGCTAAGTCTGGAGCTCTCTATAGGCAAATAGAAAATATTGTAATGGAAAGGAAAGATTTGTTTTTATAATGGGGTTATAGTATTAAAAAAAAGAACCATGCCCACCACCCTATCACAGGAATAAGAGGAATAAGGAATACATTCTGAAAATACCGCAAAGCAAGATACCATTAAAATTACCACCAATACAAGCTAACAAGGTATGGTTACTAAAATAGTATGATACCAAGCCCACTCTAAATGTAAGACTAATATACTGCCAAATTACCGCCAATACTTATACATTAAGAAAATACTGCTAAGTTCCAAATTTACCCCAATAAGACAAAATCTCCTACAGTCCAATGGACTTAATAACAATGGGGACTTACATCACCACTGCCACTTGTAATCCGGCGGTAATGGCGCTGAACCAAGTGTCAGTAACAGTAATTGTGTTGGCCGGTATTGCAGCGTATTTACCGCCAGTATATCGCCCAACTCGTGATGGGTCCCTATATTGTGTGGAAGTCAGATAACCCAGAATTAGATGCACCTCAATCATCCAAAAGAATTACAGGGATACTTGTTGCCCTTTCAGTAAATCATATTTCAGGATTGATACATTGTGTATATGAAACAATATCTGTTTGTTCCATATTGATAGCAATGTTTATTTTACCTGTCTCTGATAAAAATACTTGTCATTGACATTGGAGAATAATGTCTTTATTGTAACCATTTGTCAGTTAACAGGAAGCAAATTGTTTGTTATTATAAGGAAAGCTTTATAACACTGTGCCACAAGTGACAATGTTATAGAATGACATATTTGGTTCATATGAATGATTGCATATGTTATAAAGTTAGTGAGGATTATGCAGGCAGGTTGATTTTAGTCTGCTTACTAGCTGTCTATATTCGTGAATTATGCTATGGTGATTTTCTGAGCATAATGGTACGGGCCCACCTTTGATTTTCAGCTGTCATCTAAATGAAGTACAATATGATTGTTTTACTTTTTATTTGCATATTCGTTTAATAACACATCTTTTGCAAAAAGAACAGCAAATCTTCTTCCTGCTTTCCAAAGTAAATATCCTTAAAAGAAAAGGAAAAAAGACATGTTCCAAATTTAATATCATACCCCCACAGCTGTGCTATCGTCCAGAAAGATGAAAGATTCCCTTATAAATTTTACAGATGCAATGGTCAGAGCGGTCTTCTCCCCTCTCAGCAGCAAAGATCACCACTCTGCAGCAGATATTGTTGTGCAACCTTCCAGGAAGCGCCCTAAATGTCTTGTCCTGATCAATGTTAGGGCCGTACATTCAGTAAACAGGTGAGGCAGGTTTTCCACTAGACCAGTGTGATTGCAGAATCTGCAGCGCAATGCAATTGAGCCCATCAAGGTTCTTGCTGACAGGATTTCTGTTGTTTTGAACAGGTTCAGTCTGATCCACATGAAATCTACCCTGAAAAGAGGATGCAGGAACCTCTTCAGGTATTCTGGTATGTCACACCTATGTCTGGATTATTTTGCTATGTTGTAGAATAGGTTGTATTTGTTAGCTTCACCGTTTGTCCTTATCCAATTTAGAGTCCATAACTTCTTGACCTTTACAGGAGTACGGCAGAGATCTTCCATTGAGACACCTAGCCATCCCAAGATGGCTTTTCAGTCTGCTCCCCAGGCAGCCAGGGCACTCCAGTTTTCCTTCAACAGTTCTGCTTTTATGATGGTCAAAACTGGTGCTGAGTTCTCGTCCAGACATTTTCCAAAGAGGTTCAAGGTTTTCCAGCCTGCTGCTACTTTCAAGGAGGCTAGGCCAAGCTCACTTCTGATTACCTGATTTGGGACTGATCTTGGTAGACCCTTCCAAAAGGGCCCAGTGCTTTTTAGGGAACCAAAGTAAGGCCTCTGCTCCGTAAGTTAGCACTGGGACCACCTTTGCTTTGTACAATTCCAGTATAGGCAAGATATAGTATAGACAGTATCTTTGTTTCACGATCAGAGCCTGGTCTGCTTAGGTGAAAGCTTTTCCCTTTATGGCAGACCAAGTGTGCATTTCCACCGCACTGCTGGAGATATGAACCCCTAGATATTTAAAGGAGTTCACAACATTGATCTCCTCAGACTCCAAATACCATCTGAACGGATGCTTCCTGGCGGGCTTTCCCTTCTTTATTATTTGGATTTTTTTTTTTCGTAGTGTTAATTTGGTGGTCTTTTTCCACTGCGTATTCAAATACAAATACACCTGTTTCTTCTCCCAGATTTTTGTGGTGGGATTGTATAATGAGGGTGTTAAAACAGAAAGCCCAACTAATCAAAAGAAATATTTCATTCCACAATAATACTCAACCGCATGAAGTGTAAAAAATAAAGTTATATTATATATACAAGGAGCAAATTTAGGAAGTAAAGGTAAACTTACTGAACATGTCTCTCTGATGAGCAGATATTGAAGGTATAGATGCTGGACCTCATGCATTTCTAGTTGTTATTGTGAAGGAGCGTTATCCCGGGAGAACCTTGTTGATAGATGTTCCTTCAGGTGTCACAACTACTGTCAGACTCAGCCAAATGAATAGGCTTCATTGTCAACATCAGCCTCTCCCTTCAAAAGCACACAGCCAAGAAAGCCCAAACACCATGGCTACAGATGTTCACACTCTGCAAAATCAAACCCTTCATTCGCCCATACATCTTCCACAATGTGGTTCAGGCTTTCATGGTCTCTTATATTGATGGGGAAATGCCCTCTTAACTGGTCTCCGAGCCATGCATCAGGGCACCCCCCAAAGGCTTCAATGGCACACAAACATAGCTGGTGCCTAAACTCCACACCTCTAGAGGCTCTTGCGCCTCCCTTAGCAAATCCATTAAAAGGTTGGAGTCAAAGCTAGCCCTCTAAGAAAGGAACCACAAACAGTCCTTCTCCTGCCATGCTCTGACCCTCTGTAACTCTATAGTTCTGCAGGTTTGGAACACCCCCACCATACTCCAGTACCACAAACACTACAAATGTGGCTCTTCCATCAATACCTCCCACATGACTTAATCCACATTCTTTTCTGCAAACATTACTACTCTATAGTCCAAAATCCCATTTCCAACATAGAGGTTCACACTTTGGAACCCGCTCCATTGCTCTCTCTCTAGGTTCATGCTATAAACGATGAAATACAAAATAAAATACTATAAGATAGGTGTAAATGAAGGCAACACACTCACTGGGGCACATTCTTATGCCATACCATTAGAATTGTATAAATGACAATGAACATGGCAAAAGTAAAACCCATGTAGGGCTCATTGCGGGCAGACATAGCTAAGTAGAGTTAAGAGCCCCTGGTCTGACATAGTTCCCTTACCAATTTGGGATGGTGAAGAGGCAGCTGACTATGCTGGTGGTCTTAGTCAGCATCCTAGGCTGCTTTGTCTTTCCTTCCATTGATTGCGATGTTGTTGATCCCCTAGGACTAGATGTAGGTGCTAGAGATTGGCAGGCGACACATATTGTCTGAAACTTCAGCAGTCCGCATGGAGGCAAATTTATGGATACCAAATCTATATTGGAAATCAGTGGCCGATGCTCCGTCCAGCTCAAGTGTTGTCCAGCAGCTTGACAGACACAACCAGATGAACACCCATTGGTGCTCATACACAATGATGGCTTGTTTTCCACTGAATTCAGTAGCAAAGGCTCTCTGTTTCCAGGTGTCTCTGTCCCATTTTATCGATTGGTCTTCTACTTGAGCAGCAGGTCGGTTCAGGGGCTGATGGTGGTAACAGAATTCTTGGAACTCCTCCCCCGCAGAGGAAGAGCTGAGTAATTATCAGCCTATGACCTAGGATTGGTCTCTATACACCCACAGCACCCACCAATTGACCTTCTGAGTCATCAGGAAGACGATCCTTTCATCTTTGGAACTGGTTTCAGATTAGAAGCAGCCCGGTCCTCGGACAACAAGACTTTATACTTGTTCTCCAAATCAGCTCACAAGCAACCATACTCCTGTGGGTGGTGAATTTATTTGCCCTTCTATATCACACACAACCTAGGCAGACTAAATCGACCCCACTTCATAGGCTCTCAGAACCAATGTTGCACTCTCAGTTGTGTGGGTATTCTATTCTATTTCATTCTGTATGCTTTGGATAAGTTGCACATCCAGTAATACATGTTTAAAATGGATTTCGTTTGAAACTGTTTTTCTTTGCAATGTTCTTATATGTATACCATTGTTTGGTGATAAGTTGTTATGTACAGCATCTGCTAGTGACCCATTTAAGGTACAAACTGTGCAGTACCTTACTTCGAGATAAATATTTCTTTTGTTTCTAAAAAACGTTCTAAATTAAAAATGGCTACAGCGTCACAACTGTAGTCTAGCATTACCTTTGTTATCCTGCTCCAGACTAGCGACACTGTTTTTTATGGGATAGCCGGAGATATAGAATCAGTGGTATGTCCAGAGCACTTGGGTTCTGCATTCTTTGCCTTTGGAGGCCAATTAGTTATGAGCCTCATTTGTAATAAAGTGATCACACGTAAATAAGTAGTGTGTACAATAATCTGTTTGGGTAGGTCAGTTCTCCTTTCGTATACCTGAGTAATTATCAAGCAGCCTTACCTCTGGTGCCCCAGCTTTGAGCTGGAGGTATATCCACCGCCTTAATGGCAAAAAACTGCTGGTATTACTGGCCCGGTAATACCGGTGCCTGTAATCCCGGCAAATCCCCCCATGGATGGAGATTTACCGAATTTTCTGCCACTTGGAATCTGCCTGTAATTCAGATAGACCAAGTGGCAGAAACGGTATTACAGTTTGCCGGTATCCTGCCGGTAATACCGCCAAACATGTAGAGAGGCCCTTAGTATCAGCATTTCTCAGAGGGATGCCAATACTTTTAATGGAGGAGTACCAGCAGTTCTCAACAGTAAGCAGGTACTCTGGGATAGTGATTGGCTGCTCTTTTGTTTTTCCATGTCAAGCACTGAGCAGGATACATGTCGTGATGCATTTGTGTTCCATTCACCCCGAGACCTGTCCTCTTTTACTCGCGCATTAGCCTTGCGATACTGCCTGTCCAGCTGCCAGTAAAGCTTGCACGTGACGTCTTATAAGCAGATGGTGGACGTTGCATTTCTTGTAGGTCGGAAAACGACATTTTAACTGCTTATTCCGACGGAAATGTAACACAATGGGCCTCATTACAAATCAGGCGGTCCGGAAATAACGGTGGCGGTAAACCCGCCGCCACCGTTGTTTCCGGACAGCCTGATCCCGACTCCTGCAGGAGGGAGGTGATGTTCAGCATTACGGGATGCTGCCGGTGTTTCCATGATCCCCATTCCCATTGAGTCCCATAGGACTCAATGGGAAAGGGGATTAACACCATTCCGCCTCCGTGATTCCCGGAAAACCGGGGTTGTAATGCCCCGGTAATTCCGGGAATCATGGAGGCGGAATGGTAATACGAGTCCGGCGATAACCAAGCGGTTTTACCGCCTCGTTTACCGCAGGACTCGTAATGAGGCCCAATAAGTCTGTGTTAGAGAGCAGCACGATTTGCATTTTTTAAAGCAAATAACATAGGCTAATGACACAGTAAATGTAGAAAGTTTTAAATGCATGGCGGATGTTGTAGTGAAAAAAGAAATCATATTTTCTTCCTTAAGTGGAGCATATAAACTGATGATGATTTTTTTCCATTTGTTATTATGATGTATAATGTGTACTATAATGAATTTTAGTTTAATTTCGTTATGGGTATTAGGTCACATAAAGTGATATAAACAGATAAACAAAATAGTGGATTTGCTGTTGACCCATCTCGACGTTTTAGGCATTTTTAGAAGCAGTACTCATTTTTACATAGAGAGTTCCTGGGGCTCCAAGTATCGGTCTGTGTGTGTGCAGTGTTGAAAACATGAAAATATGCCATGATTAGATCGTGCAGTGTTTCTGTGCGTGCAGGGACACTTACGGCCTATTTGCCACATACCTCGGGGCTTTCCTGAAGCATTTCAGTATTAATGAACCGCAGCATTGTGCCCAATAGTCTGTGCATGGAAAGCGCGCTGTCTTTATGGTGTTGTCACATTTCACCTCTCACTTACACCTCAAGGCTCCACCCACCGCTGCACCGCGCAGCAGACAAAACAGGCCTTGATTGACAAGTAGTCTTTGCGAGATTAGTGCTTTGCGCTGTGAAGTCTACGGATCATGCGTGTAGCCAGCCCCTCGAGCGCTGAAAGAAGGCTAGGCCGCAGAGGATGCTGGAAAGACAGCGTCCCTGTTACTTTACGCACGTGCTATCTCACAATAATATAGGGGTGAAAGTATGCATTTTTTTCGAATTCGAACGTATGGCGTATGTTAAATATTGACTTTCTTTTTGTTATTACTGTTGTCTGACCTTTAAGAAGGATTAGCAGGTCGAGGTCACTGGTGAAAAGAACACTCCGTAATAACATACAGGTAGCATGTTTTTCGTCTAGAAGCAGGCATACGTTTGCTGGTGAGATCTCTCCGAATTTCGGATATATTTGTAGTCAGGTCAATAGAATTTAATAGTATTAGCTCATTTGCTTCGGGAATTGGCCACTCAAGGTTACACAATACAATATGCAATTACGTGAAAACTCAAATTTATTGTGTTACAGAAAAACAATATATTAATTGTGCAGGTGATACACTCTAGCCCAAAATCATTGCAGTTGAAATATGTGTCAGTGTGAGGGATGGCCATCTGGCAAGGGTGTGGAAGCCCTGCATTTTCTTTTGTATTAATAAAGCGATGCAGGTAATTCCATCTCAAGAAGGGGAATCTTCTGACCAGATTCCCCTTTCATAAACTCCATGCCAAAAACAAAGTGTACACCTGTGCACTGCTGCATCAGTAGCCTGCCCTACATCAGCACATACTAGGTTCAGGTGAAATGTGCCCTCCTGACGTGACAGCCAAAGTCACTGCAGCCAAGCAGTGGCATTTAAGATGTCCATCCCTGTTCCAAAATATCATGATTATAAGCAGCCTATGCTGGTGGCAGGGTAAACTCTAAATATAAGCTATGCCTGAGTTAAGGTACGGTGCATGGCACTGCTCCTAATCATTGCAGCCACATTTGATATCACACATATGTCAGCTCCGGTAAGCAAGCTCAGCTGTGAAAGGTGTTGTGTATTCTGGCAAGATAGGCTGGCCCTGACCAGTGACAGGACAAGAAGCTGAAGGGCCATGCCTCTTCTTTGACCTCTTTGTGAGCGCAAGTAGCAGCATCCTCCAGAGACAGCTACACAACAGGAAGCTGTCCTGGGCCCAGGCATCAAGGAGCACACCCTTGCAAAGTGAGTAGCCTCACACCAGGGTGCTGAATATCAAAGGGGCGTTTTCAGCCTATTGAGAAGGCAAGGGAGCAGGGGTAGTGAAGACAGATAGCACTATGTACAGTTGGGGAAGGATTCCGCCATTTTATGAGCAGGTCCGATAGCACAGCAAGTAGAGCGCGTGTTTTGACATCTGTGCAGAGCCTGCTGACACAAGTTTGTATCCCAACAGGGCCAAACTCAGCCTTTCATCCTTCCGAGGTCGATAAATGAGCACCACATACCGTGGGTAATAATAAGCAGCACTCAGATACCCAAGGGTTTGTAGCGCTATATAAGTGCTAAAATATTATTATTATATCTATCTGCCGCTCTCTCTCCTTCCTGTCCCCTCAACTTTGGATGTGATGTCAGAAGGGCAAAGTCCACTTATTTCAAGAAAAGAGATTGACTCCTGAAGCAGGCTACCATTTATCTTAATTAACTGCAGACTTTTATTTGTAAAAGACGGGGTCTCAACACATCTTTAAATAATTTTTGCACTCCAACTCTTGAAGACAATTTCGTTGAATAGAAGAGAAGTTCTTAAATCCTCCAATTGTAAGGTGAACGCAGGTGTGCGGAGGGTGAGTTGAGCTCCGCTGGGCCAATACCTTCGTCTCTGCTAGCCACACTGTGGCCCAGGGCCTCACCATGCTTCAGGACCTTTGAAGGTGTGTACCGGCCTCCATCCTGTTTGGCAGCCTGAGAAAAGGACTCATCTTGGCTGGCATTGAGAACCTGGAGTGGGGCTGACAGCTCCTGAAAGCCAGAACATCCAAGATCCTTGTGCTTTTGACATCAACGCGCTGCAAGCCATGATTTAAGCATGGTCAAAACAGAGTGAACCACCACGACCCTCCAGAGCTGTCTTTCACGTTAATTGTTCTTAGAATGGCTGTTGGCCTTTCAGCTCTGTTCACTGCTGCACTCTACCAGCTGAAGTGCCATGGCTCGAACCCAAAAAATACAGCTGACTTGCATGCTTGAATCACCATTTGGACCACCATCTTCTTCATCACCACTCCCGTAAGTCGATTAGAATGACCATGGTGTTCCCCCGAACAGCGTCCTCCAAGCCTCTGCATTGAATTAACTCACCTGCCGATCCTGGTACCAGCAGGCTGCTGTGGAACTTCAACCACCGAACAAAACCTGGTCACTGCCCGATCTGCACAGGACCACTCTGAATTCATCTGAGAAGCCCAGTTTGACACTGTTGAACCACTAAGACATTTGCAAAGGTATTATTGACTTATATCTCCCCCCTCGTCTATTTTTGGGCCCTAGAAATTTGCTAGATCATTATAATCCCTTTTGCAACCTCAAGAACATATCCTTTTTGAACATTGTGGTCTTCAATTGTCTTTTCTCCCCCCAACCCGCCTCATTACCCAGAGTGTTGCGCCTGCTATTTTTGCATATTCTGTGGTCGTTATACAGGGGCACATTTTTGTAGTGTTTTCTAGTTAGTTAATATTGTACATGGTGTGTTTGATTAAAGAGAATATGTATTTTTATAGTACCTTGATTGGTCATTCCTTTATTTTGCACTGTTATTATTTGCGGACCACAAAAGGCGAAGGTGGTATGTCTCTTAACTGTGCCTGTTTTACTTTTATGATTGTGTTGGCTGTTGGTTTGTAGACGTGTGAGAGTTGAGTGGGCGCTTTAGCCTATGCATGTCCTTGTTCTCCTGCAGGGCAGAAACCAATTCGCCATAGTCACTGTGTCTGGAAAGCAGATATATTTTCTGGGAAAATAACTTGCATAAACAGAAGGTTCATTTTACTGTGGACTGGAGGGTTTCCCTGAGCAATGCCAGAAATTATGACTAATTCAAATCTTCTGCCTCCAAACTTCAGATGTGCCTGTATAATAACATTCTTCCCTAAAACCTTTTTAAAATCAGTGCAGAACAGAAGACAATGGGCCTCATTACGAGCATGGCGGTAGCCGTGCCTGTATGGCAGGCACGGCTACCGCCATGCTCGCTACCGGCACAGCCACCCACGATTGGGCAATAACCGGCCCATTACGAGTTGAATGGGCTGGCAATTGCCCATTCGTGGGTGGCGTTAATGCCGGGCTCCCGATCCCCATTCTGTCCGATAGGGCAGAATGGGGGAGTGGAGCATGGTTGCACCAGCACCGTTGATAACGGTGCCGGTGAAATCATGAGTTCTGCTTGCGGGTGCCGCACAGCCCGCCAGGTGAGTCCTGGCGGGCTGTCAGGAACATGCGAGCAGAACTCGTAATTCGGTGGGACGATATGAACGGTGCCGGTGCCTTACCGGCACCGTTCATACCATCGCCGCCAGGTTCCTAATGAGGCCCAATCTCTGTTGAATTGGCAAGCACCAACCATATGAATCATATGACATTCACATGAAAAATGTGCAGTATGGCAAAACTCAGGTGTCTACATAATTGAGGCCAAGTCGGAATGTCAGCTCCTGAAACCATGTGCCCCTGCTCTAAATTTAGTAATGTTAGCTGCCTTTGATAGTCAACCATGCTGGGATTATGGGGTACTTGAGAGACTAGTTCATCATAACTGTCACAGCTCAGGACACACTTGAATCATTTCTTACAAACATTTCTCAACAAGTGAAGGCTGTCCCTTCCTCTCACCCAGTCACTGTCTCACCAGCATAGTCCCTCAAGGCACATCGTACCCTCTATGCTTTATTAGCATTACATGATGGAGTATATTAAAACCTTTTTGGGTAAACATATAGCAATATTCAGTTGCCACACAACTGATATTATGCTTACGTCCCCTATACTGCGTGAACCTACAATACCAGCCCATCCACAACGCAATACATGCCTGGCTAAAAGCCCTCCAAGGTTGGATAAATGAAAACAAAATAGTCCTTAACCATGAAAAAACAGAATTCTACTATTTTGGGTACTGCAACTGCACTTTCTCCCTTTCCCTTTTCTGGATTTGACTGACAATCTATAACTTTGGTCAGAGATACATATGTCTCTCTTAAAGCAAGGAACTGCATGTTCCTACCACGGACTCCCCAGGAGATTTTTGATACAAAAGTTGTGGCTTCCATCCACTGGCAGGCATGCCAAATTGTATAGGTGCCCTCGACTGCACCCACGTGGAGTTGGTGGTCCCGCATGCCATGGAGGTGGCGTACCACAACCACAAGCAATACCACTCCATCAATGTACAGATGGTATGTGATGCCAGCAAGATCATCACACATTGTTGTGCCTGATATCCTGGATCAACACATGACTCAATGGTCCTGCAGAACTCCACGCTATCATGCTACATGGAGTGACATGCAGGACCACGTGCCTGGCTGCTTGGTAAGTTGCATGACTGGCACATGGCAGTGAAATGGGGGGATAGATGCACACACCACCATGGTATCATTGTTGATGTGACAGGACGATGTGTACATCACAAAACACTGTGCCCCAAAGCATCCGAAACTGAACATGACAACCAAATCCGATAGCAATGACGTAAGCTGGACAGCTATCACAACATGCCAAACTTAAAAACACCCCACATCCCACAACACGTCCACCACCCATCATCGTACCTCACCCTCCGTAACACAATCCAGAAACATGCTGTGAATATTCATGTAAATGTCTGCAGCAAATCACTGCACAGGACAAGCATCCATGGGACTGCACTGAGCAAAATCACCAAGGGAATCCACTGCTTGTCACAGGGCCGCCACCACCACAGAAGTGCAGCATGTCACTATCGTAATAATCAGCGCTGAATGCCTAATACTGCAGAGCCTACTGCCAAATCATACAGAACACAACACATTACAAATTTGACACAAACACAGCGGTATGCGTCCACAATGCATGAACAACATCAAAGCAGTGTACACTGTGTATCATCTTGGAGATGCAACCCACACCATAAGTCCATGGCACAGAACACATTGAGGGCATTAAAATTGTGTGCATACAACCAGGGACATGTGCATGTGACCAACGATAATCTGCAGGCATGTGTGACTAGTACAGCTGTCCATCATGAATCGACTAATATATACCTTGTATTGCCTATCATGCAGGTAATAGTGGCTGTCCCTTGAAGCCGTGGCTCCTCACCCCTGTCCGAAACCCACAGAACAGGCACGAGGAGGACTACGATCGTTCCCATACCCGTACCCGTGTTGTCATCAAGCAGACCTTTGGCCTGTTGAAGGCACGGTTTTGCTGCCTTAGCCGGTCAGGTGGGGCACTCCTCTACAGGCATGAGAAGGTGGCTAAGATCCTCATGGCATGTGTCATGCTGCACAACATGTGTATCCGACGGAACGTGCCCCTGCCCCCTGACATTGAACTGCAACCACCTGGTGATGATGAAGGGGATGAAGATGTGGTTGCACATCATCGTGGTGCCGATGCACAGGAGGGACATGCTGTGCGTCAGTCAGTGATTGCACAATATTTATAACACACATGGGTGCAGAGGCTGACATGAAAGTTGGACAGAGGGCACTGGGTGTGTGAGTACATGTACACTATGCACTGTATATCAATAAATGACACATATGCAATAAGGAATGTCCACTCAAGATATTTTTTTTCACACAACGGGTGTATTTAACTGTCCAAAAAAGATGAAAGTGCTCAAACCCTCTACCTCACACACCCTCTCCCCCCTCCCCCCACAACTCTCCCACACACCCTCTCCCCCTCCCCCCACAACTCCCCCACACACCCTCACCCCCCTCACCCTAACCACCTCCTCCACACACCCTTACCCCCATTCCCCTCCCATCACAACTACCCCGCACATGGTGTCCAAGCAAATGCTTCATGTGTCAGTGTCTATTGCCATCATCACGCTGCCCCATCTACATCCTTCCACTTCCTCCACCTGGTGGCGACATGTTTGAGTGGCGCAGGGTGTGCGCTGACCTGCGTAGGGGGCTGGTTTAGGTGGAGCTTGGTGAAGAAGTGGTGGCTGCTTGCTCCATTCTGGGGGCAGGACGTTCAGCCTCCATGGTATCTGCAATGAGGGTGAGGACCTGCCTCAGGGCAGACACTTCCTCTCATAATCTATTGGTGCTTTCCACAATGACCTGCCTCAGGGAAGCAGTGTTGTTGAGCCCCTCCTGCCTTGCTTGGGCACTGTCTGTGATGAACTGCCTCACTAGGGCAGTGAGTTCCTTCTGGCGCTGTGCTGCGTGTTCTGCCTGCTGCAACCCCGCCTGTACACCAGTGAAGGTGGAGGGTGCATGTGTGACATGGGCAAATCCATTTGGGTCCTCTGTGAGACTCATGCTCCCTTGTACGGACTCCCCCCCAGACTGCTCTGGGGTGGTGTCATGGTAGGAGTCGACAGGTGTGAACTGGGGGATGGGGCGGGACTTGGTGTTGCAGGTAGGTCCGAGGAGTTGTCCTCGACAGGCACACACACCTGGCCCTGCACGTCATCATCTGTCAGGGGTGCCTTAGCTGCCGCCTCGCCAACAGTGCTGTTCTCTGCAGATTGTGCCCCATCGACTGTCTCCTGTGCAGGTGTCACAGGTGTTATGGGGACTGTAGTGATGGGCCTTAGCGGCACCAGTGCAGTGGCATCCTGGGCTGTTTTGGTCTTCAGTGCCTGTCGTGGCTTGTCTGGGCCTTTCGAAGTGGAAGGCCTGTTGCCTTCATCCCTGGCCTTCTTCCAGGGTGTAGTCGCCTGTGGGGGTGAGTCCCGGGCGTCACTGTCAGGATCTGAGCCTGTGGGGGACCAAGAGAGGGTCGGCATGAGTGATGGTTTGACATGCATCATGCATACATTTGTATTATTGCACTTCTACACATTAGAGGGGATTAGGTAGAGAAGTTTTGATGATCACTTTGCTTGCTATATGGGTGGAGCATGCAGGCATCCGTCGAGGTCACTCATGTTGGGGCGGGCGTATGCTATGTGACATGCATTTCTGTTGTGGCCTGCGTGCAGTGTGACTTATGCCATTTTCATATTTGTGTGGTGTGTGTCAGGTACGCAATTGCCATGCTGCATGCATGTGCATGTGTCTGTGCTGCGGACGACATCTAGGCAGGGAATGTGTATGTATTGGGCCATGCATTGCCTCTTTAGACAGACAAATTGGTGGACTATCATCATACTTTGTATTACAGTGTTTTCTTAGGACACTCACCTCCTTCCGCGATGAGGTGGCGCCACGCTCCATCTCGCCCACACCTTTGATGACCTCTATGCCAATCGTGCTGGCGTAAATCTCCTCCCACCGGTTTAGCTTTATTGGTGAGCTTGATCCTCCACCAGTAGCCATAGCCTGGCTCCTGTTTGCGGACAGGATGTTCCTGACTCACAGGCCCAGGTCATTCTTATCTCTTACGGACATCCTTTATTGTGCGGGGGGTGTTCACTACTGTGCTGACCCTTTGGGCAACAAGTTCCCAGATTTCTTTTTTCTTTATCACTGCCTCTCTATTGAGTCTTAAAAGTTTGTAGTTCTGGAGGATATCTTGCGCTCACACCATACACTTGATCTAAGTTTTAAATTAAAAAAGTCCAACATCATTATTCATAAAGTCACTCCAAGTGTTCCTTCAATATGAATGTTTTTAATTCTTCTAGAGAAAAACACAGCCGACACGTGTTTCGACCACCGGTCGTTCTCAAGGCCCATGTACACTCCCTATATCTCTTAAATTTGAGATCTCAATGTCAAATCATCTTATGTTGAAAATTCAGAGTTCCAATCCTATATAGAGAAAACCTGTGCGGATGAGTCTATTGAGTCAAATGAGTATTGGAAATTCCCGTAGTCTTATAATTGTGAGTTCTAGGCTTCACAAAAAGTGAAGCTAGATGAACATAGATTGGGATCAAGCCCAGTAAATGGTGATTTTTGAATTTTGGAACCTAGAACTCACAATTATAAGACTACGGGAATTTCCAATACTCATTTACTTGCTGCCAACCTTTCTTTTAGGTTTTAAGAGTGGTAAATAGTGCACGCAATCCAATAGCGATCCCACAAAGAAACCGCTAGTCTCTATTGAGGCTGTTTGCGAAAACAACCTCGGCATTGTCAGCCAGGGTCTCAGCCAGCATTGTTAATTCATCTTCATTAAAGCGCTCTTTGCGCTGGCGGGAGGCGCCTTTTTTTACTGCCTTGGGCATGATTTTGTTGTGGGAGGTTGATGTCTGTAGTCAGCAATATGCTCCAGGTCCTGTGTGTTGAATTTGGCAATGGATTGTGTTTTTCAAGATGGCCGCTGTGCTCTTTCCCCTTTCCTGTGCGATGACACTACTTCCAGTTCCGCTTATTTACGGCCACCGCTAATAGCGGTCACCGCTGATAGCGGTCACTGCTGATAGTGGTGCCCGCTAATACCGTTTCCATTGATGCCAGTAGTGCTGTCTGCACTTTCAATGATGCCGCTAATGGCCATTTTTTTGGACTTTAATGGCATGCCGGTAATGTCGTTACCGGCATGGCGCAAAGCTTGTGTACGAAAACTCATATTAGCCCTCTATTACCGGGCTCTTTGCTACACAGACACCATATTTGCTCCATGCCGGTAAGGACTGTTACTTACCTCCAACCTCTTAATGACCCCCAAAATCTTGGTGAAATGATGTCATTGAGGCAAGGGCAGTTATCATGTTTGATGACTGAAAAGTTCCACTTGCAAAGAAAGCATTCCTGCCTCTCATCTTTTATTCAATTACATATGTATTTATTTGCTTTATTAAAACAATCTGCTCCCATACTTCCCCCTTTTGCACGTTATTGCAATCTAAACCTAATGAATGTTAGTCTTCGCATATTCTAGTTCTTCACCCTGTTACATGAGTAACCAAGATTTCATGGGAAAGGGGTCAATGCAGACAGGCCTTTAATATTCCCCTATAATATAATTTAAACTTCAGTGTGCATTAGGGCACCCAATTCTCTCTACAGCTGCTCTGATTCATCACACATTTCCTGGAATATCCATGACTGATAGAAATATCTCTTGAATAACCTCCCCTCTGGACTGGAGAGTCTGGTATTCATTGATACTTGGTCCCTTCTACAGCAGCAACTGTGACAACAAACAATCATCCCCATTAAGAAAACAAAGAATAGTATTACACACACAGCAATGGCAAGGAAAGGTCTTTCTCTAACTTCACTGGTGACAGAGCAGATGACATCATAGGAAATACATAGAGTGGCTGTATGGTGGGCAATCTGAAATGCCTTTTCCTCACTATATAACACAACCTCTAATACATGCAACTCTCACTTGTTATTTCTTGTTATTTACTCCAATTCCTTCAACAATTCTGACAAATTCTGAAATCCACTCTGAACCAGTTTAGACAACTTCTGTTGAAACTCAGGTGCACTTCTCTGCTAGCCAATAAATATGGAATCACTGGATTTTAGTCTGCAAAACAAAATCGATATCCACAGAGGGCAAAATGACTAGCTCCACGCATCAGTCCTTTTGAAAAAGGAATCTACCCTGCAAGGTAATACCTGTTTTGAGCCCATCACAACATATCCTGTTTCCCAATAGTACAAGCTGTCCGCTAGCTAACATACTAAGGCATTATGGCTGTGGAGGGTGTAAAGGCCAAAATTTCCAATTTGAACCAATACCTAACCACAGGTCAGAGGTTGGTCCTGCTGCAGAAGTCAGATACTGAGCAGGATGTATGAGAGTTCTCACCACACACACATCTTGGTGTGTGACCTAGTCCCAGTTGCATCCTGCCCAGGGGCCTGGAACATGTTTGCTTGTTGATGCCCATGTTCCTCTGACTGGCCCATTAGCTTGGAAAGTGTGTGTTTACTTTTCTTATCACCTTCCCCTGTACTTCCACAGGTCTCTACAGGACCACAAATCTTCTGGGATTCCAGAGCTGCCGAGGATCATTGGCTAGATTTGATGGAGCATATCCTATCTAATGCTTATTGTTCCTGAAATCTTGCACTTCAGCACAGGTGATGTCCCACTGTTGACTCTTTCCTGTTGACACTCCTCCTCCGATCAGTTGAGTCAGTGCTTCTCTGGTGATTGCACTTAGAATTACAATAATGTGGATCTCATCAATGTTAGTAGCTGTACTGGTAAACTATGCCCTAGTGATAAACCCTGTATCTCCTTCCATTTTATCCAACTGATCATTTAGATACCATTTAGAAATACAATGTACATTTTGTGTTGTAATTGAGTAAAGCTAAACCAGGTCCTTCGGCTAAATTTCTCTTTATACTTTATACTTTCAAAGGCTTCTTTAGCGTCTGATGACCATTGTAAGGTTTGTACTGTGTTTGACTTCATGTAGTATTGTGTTTCATCCTAACCTACCAGAGCAAAAGATGCTCTCATCTGTGTAACTGTTTGAAGTTCTGGGACTTCTTGCACATTATTCTTTCTAGATGAAGTGATGATTGTATGCGCCGTAACAATATTGAGTCCCAATTAGAGCACCCTTTCTCTACATATTTGTAATTTTTGCTTATATGCTTTATGTCATTTGTTAGATAGTGCTGTCAGTAGCACTTGTCTATATAATGTACATGCCTTTTATGAAGGGGACACTAAGAGTAAATCATTGATGCGCTACACTAACACTTATTTCCCTGGAAAATTAATGTCGTCTAGCTCTTTATGAAGCTGCTGTGAAGACACAGATGGGGATTCAGTGTCCCCTGAGGAAGCCTATTACATTTGTACCGAATTCCTCTATGGGAAAATGCTAATGTTCATGGATCTTGTATTGCGCACTGCTGCCAATTGCGTGGTCTCTTGGTGTTCTGGCAGATCTGCAATGGAAGGGATATTGGGGGTTTGTGAGTGGGATTGAGTGGGAGAAGAGCAAGAGAGCTTGGATGTGCTGTTGGCAGCTTCATTTTGGAGAAACTAGTCACTGAACGTAAGTGTGTTTTCAGTTGGTAGCCGTCATGTTGTGTTGAGGTATGATTGGTTATGGTTTGGTTTCATGTTGGACGTTGTGAAGTGCGTTTGGTTTGTGGTGCGGTAGAGGTATGGTTGTGTTTATTTCATAGTTTGAGGCAGAATATGCAGAATGGTGTGTTCTTTGTACAGTTAGGAGCAACACATTTCCGTCCCCCAGCGAACCATCTAAGTGCAATACATTTCCTACCTCCAACAATCCATCTACGTGCAACACATTACCTACCTCCAACAACCAATTAAGTGCAGTACATTTCCTGTCCCCAACACTCCATGTAAGTCCGATACATTTCCTGCTTCCAACAATCCATTTAAGTGCTATACATTTCCTACCCCCAACAACCAATTGAGTGCAGCACATTTCCCACCCCTACACTTCATCCAAGCGTGACCCCCACCACACCCAGAAAACCATCTAAGTGCAATATATTTCCTACCCACAACAACAATTGAAGCGCAGCACATTTCCAGCCCCCAACAATCCATCTAAGTGTGGCACATTTCCTACCCCAACGATCCATCCTAGTGCAACACATTTCCTACTCCCAGCAACCAGTAAAGTGCAGTATATTTCCCGCCCCCAACACTGCATCCCGGTACATCCTCCTCCACCCCCAGAAAAACATCTATGTGCAATACATTTCTTGTCCCCAGTAAACCATCTAAGTGCAATAACATTTCCTGCCACCAACAATCCATCCAAGCGTGACACACTTCAGGCCCCAAACAATCCAACCAAGTGTGACACATTTCCCACCACAACAGCTAGTTAAGTGCAGCACCTTTCCTGCCCCCAACATTCCATCTACTTGTGATACATTTTCAATCCCCAAATACTAGTTAAGTGCAGTACATTTCCAGCCCCCAACATTCCATCTCAGGGAGCAGGACCCAACACAATATAGATGTTACACAAAGCCCATCTCACGGTGCAGCAGTGAGCATATGGCAATCCTATAAGTTAGTCCAAATGCAAAACATTGCAAACATGCACAAATAGGCTAAGTGCCAACAATAGGCCAACCCATGCAAACAGGCCACATGGAGAAGGCAGCCATTTTATACAATTAGGCTAAATGCACGTCAGTATATGATAGTAGGTAAGAATCGTGTTGGGGTTTCACTAAAATACAGTCATGGCTGTGCTCCCCACTTGCACCACACTTACATTTTCTGTTGCGGTAGGTTGTCTGTGTCAGGTGCCCCGAGGCGAACACAGCAAACATGGAGTGGAGCTACTTAGTAGGAAGCTGCCCTTTGCCTCTGGCCCTTAGCAGGCTTCCCTAGGAAAGCTGGCCTGGTTGAGCCACTGAAGAGGGAGAGTCCAGTCACGTGCAGGAGCACAGACCCAATCAAGGCACACAGTGGGCGGAATGGGAGGCAGGAGGAAGGAGGGTCAGGCTCAAAGCGAAAGAAGGCCTGGGTCAGCTGCAACAAGGAGACGGCAGAGGGAAAACACAAGAAGAAGGAAAAAACAAATAAATAAAGATGGTTAAAAGGGTGGGGCAACACCTACCATACAGGTGGAGTGTCTCGGCAGGTCAGGAGCAAAAGAAGGCCTCGGTCAGCTGCAACATGGTGAGACTCTCCAAGCCCAGGATCAAAGACCCAATCAGGGTACACAGCGGGCAATATGGGAGGAGGGAGGAAGGACGGTCAGGGAAGGGGCTGGAGAGGGACCCATGGAGACCTAGGAAAAACTCATGAGTAAGGAGAAAGAAAGAAAGAAAGAAAGAAAGAAAGAAAGAAAGAAAGAAAGAAAGAAAGAAAGAAAGAAAGAAAGAAAGAAAGAAAGAAAGAAAGAAAGAAAGAAAGAAAGAAAGAAAGAAGACGGGCAAACAGGGGTAAGCCTACCGTGCAGGCAGAGTGTCCCTGCAGGCCCAGAGCAAATGAAGGTCTGAGTCAGCTGCAACACAGTGAGACTCTCAGAGCCCAGGAACAAAGACCCAATCAGGGCACACAGTGGGCAGGATGGGAGAAGGGACGAATGAGGGTCGGTGGAGTGGCTGGAGAGGGTCCCACAGCGGCAGAGGGAACACACAAGAAGGAGGAGAAATAAATAAATAGATATGGGCAAAAGGGGGGAAAGCCTACCATGTAGGTGGTGTCCCCCTGCAGCACCAAAGCAAAAGAAGGCCTGGGTTACCTGCAACACGGTGGTGGCAGAGGACAAACACAAGAAGAAGGAGAAAAATAAATAAAGATTGCCAAAAGGGGTGGGGAAGCCTACCATGCAGGTGAGGTTTCTCTGCAGGCCCAGAGTAAAAGGGGAATTCAATGTCCCGCTGAGGAAGAATATTGTATTTATATTGAATTCCTCTATGGGAAAATGTAGAGTCTTCCTGTCCGAGACTCTGTTACTTTGGTTGCTGGCAGAAGCAGTTGGAAAGCGTCCTAAAAAGTCCTGTTTTTTTGTCTATTGACCTTCAAAAAGTGCCTGGAACCGCAGAGCAGAGGGGCCGCAGGGTTGTACGAAGAGTCTTTCTGTCTTTGTACTCTGTGGGCTTCAGGGAAGCAAAGTTTGACGGGGGAGAAGGCCCAGAGAACACCTGTGATGGGGAAAGCAAGACATGGGAGCAAGGAGGAGGGGGCGTGAGGAAGACAGTGGTAAGTTAAGGGGAGTGTGGGCGCAGTGGGAGCACAAGGCGTGCAGAGTTGTGTCAGTCGAGAGATCTTGCCGCCAGTTTGGAAATCCCCCTGGCCACTGCAGAGTCAAACCCAAGGCTGCCTGTCTTACTGATTCACAACCTCAGAGAGAGCCCTCCTCGTTGGTTGGCTGAACCAGCTGCATTTGCATCCTGATGCAGTTGCAACCCGCCACAGTTTTAACCCGCTGCAGTCGTAACCAAGTGGCACTGGTTCCCTATTTAAGCACAAGCTTTTTTAATTACGAATTGAGTTGGAACTCATCCGGGGGCTGACATAAGAGTCAGCCAGAACTGCGGAAGAGGACGGTACAGGGCAGGACTGGCTGCAGAGTTGCAGCTTGGTACTTCTTTTCATACTCAGTTCAGCTCTGGAAGTTGGGACATAAGAAGTGCGGGAAGCACACAAAAAAAATGGAAGTGTATGATTGCTAGATTGGCTAAAGCAAAAACAACAGCAATACAGAGCACACCTCTCTTTCAAAGACTACCGGGGGATGCAGACAAAAATGAAGCTGCGTAGTACCCTAATGAGGGATAACACCAGATGTCCAGAATGGGGCGGTTCATTCACAAGAAGTACAGATGTCATTGAACAACAGAGACCTCAGGCCCTTCAGGAAGCGAAACCCAATGGTGGGCAGCAGATACAAACACAAGCCCAAGTTTATCCACAACCACCGCCCCACAAACCTGTGGTAGGCGGGATACTGGATCTGGGGCAGCAGACAATAACACACGCATGGAAGAGAGGGATGTAGTACACAGTCACCACAAAGAAGATACAAAGGAAGATAGACTTCATTTTGGAGATAAAAGGAGTACAAGTGCGAAGGAACAGGAACCGGGGGCATGTGTCGATGATCTTTCCCCGCAGCAAGGGGCAGGTAGAGGAGCTAATATGGACACCCGGAAGCCAGGAGGCTCGTCTCACCTGTCTGAAATAACAACAGAAAGGGAGTGTGGGGATGTCTGTGATGATGGAATGGAGCCCAGAAATGACATCCAGGGTGTTCTAGTAGAAGAAGAAGCGGAAAATGGAACTTCAGAAGAGGTAAACCAAGGGCTAACCATTCCACTGTGGCAGGACATGCCTAAAACAAATGAAGTCACATTATCAGTGCTCAATTTTGTTTTGAACTCTCTGGTGTCGGTCTTTGAATTATTAAAAGCCGACGTCCAGTCTCAGTCAGGGGTGTTGCTGGAGCTCACAAAAGAAACAGCAAATTATGATTCATCTGTGGTGGGATGTAATAATGTGATTAATTCCATCCTTGTGCCCACCTTGGGCGATCTCCGGTTGGAGATAGCTAAACAAGGATTGGATATATCAACAGTCCAATTGCCTATGGTTGCAAATAGGAAGAAGGAAGAGTCCAACAATTTAATATTATAGGACATCTTGTCCCATCTGAAGGCAATGGAGCAAGCACCAAAGGACGTGAAGGAGGGGGATAGGGTAGATGAGTTAAATGTACCCTTCAATGATACCCCCCCTATCAGAGTCAACACTTGAGGAATTTAGGAGGTTGGCTAATGTGGTAGAGGAAACGCTCTTTTGATTCTATTCTATCAGAGGCTCTACCACAGAATCTGGACGTAGCCCTGGAAATCACTGCAGAGAATGGATACCTGCATGTTGGTAGAAGAAGGAAGGAAAGGATAAGGGAGGCAAGGAGGAGGAGGAGGAATAGAGACTCCCTCTTAGTGATGAAGGAGCGGAAAAAAACGAAGAAGCAAAAACATTTGAAATATAGGGAAACAGACACAAATACTTGCCTTAAATCAATGCTGAGATCTCCAACATCAGCTATCGAGGTGGGAGAAGATATTCTAAATTCTACAGGTACCAGCAGGAAAGAACTAAAGGGGAAATGGCAAAAGAAGGGACCTTGGGGAAGAGAAAGGAACCCCAGAAAGCCAAGGGGTCACAATGTGAAGATGGCCCTTGGGAAGGGGTTGAAATTAGAAATGTAAGTGTTGGACTTCAAACAGATTGGCAGGTTGTGAGAAGCAAGAGTAAAAATCCACAACCTGCCCAAAATGTGACGAATGGGGTAAAATCAGTCCAGACTGATGTGAGTAAGACACATGCTCTAAGGCACACCAATATCCCAAAAAACTCTAAATTGCCAGTGGTCCTTTTGAATAAACACCCAATGGATATATCGAGATTGGCCACAAGTACAGTGCTGATTGAGGAACAAGGGTAGATGATGAAGATTGTGCCAATATTTTTTAAACATCTACAAGGAGTTAGGGAAAACCTCTAGCATAGAGGAAGTGAGAACTGGGCAGAGAAAACACTCGATGCTTGATATGAAATATAAGGGAGGTGGAAAATCAGCTGAGATTGGGGGGACTAATATTTAAAAATGCTCACAGCTGTCAAGTCCAACAATGCTGGAATGCCTTAAGAAGAACAAAGAAGAAGAAACGTCAATATTTGCAATGCCAAAAATATGGCTCTCAATGACTGGCAGGAATAATGACCACAACTCCCTTTGTAGAAGTGTAATTCTTTCTTACTTCAAAAAGATTACAAATCTCTACCTCCTAACTACTTGAGACATTGAATTTGTACGGTTCCCCAATGTCCAGAACCCTTACATGGTAGAAATGGGTCTAACATCACGAGAGGTACTGGAAGCAATAATGGGGCAGCAAGAGAGTTGGCGGGGCAGGGTCTCCTTGTCTCCCACATAGAACCAGCAGAAGCACTAAGACTTAATCCACAGGCTCCAAAGTGGGTTTCCAGGGCCAGAATGGGTTCAGGGGATGCCACTATTAAGACAACATCCGAGAGGCAGATGAATAGGGGCGTTAGCTCCCAGGAGAATGCCCTTTCCTTGTTGCCGGAGATTGTGACACAAGTTCTACAGAAACTAGGCGTGGGGATGCAGTCCCTTTAGGCAGCCGGGGTTATGGTTGGTTAGCTGGAACACACAGGGTCCCAACACCTTCACCTAAAGGAAAATGAAAGACCACCTGTTTCAGAATGTGGATATTTTAATTCTTCAGGAAAAGTGGTTGGTCAATCCGATTGTGGTTGAAGGGTATATGTTATACTCTCAACCTGCAGGTCAGAAGGCCAAAGGCATGCCATAGGCATGGGTTGATGATGGCTTTTAAAAATTCCACGATTAGAGATTCGGAATTGATCTTTGAAAACAAATTGGGCATTCAAGCCATTAAGGTTGTGCTAAAAAATCTGAAACCAGTCTTTGAGGTCCCATCAGCTACAACCTGGCATAAGGGCTCCTCGGCTTTGACACTAGATTATTGCTTCATGACAGCAGATCTCTTCACATATAATGTATCGATGAAGATGATGCAGGATGGGGGTAGTGATCATGCCTGATTAGAGTAATCTGTCTCTGACCAGGCTGTAGGGTTATCAGATAAACAGGTGCAGACCTATGTGGACAGGAATGGCAGAATTCGTCTTCCTAAGTATGGAAAAGAAGGGGAGAAGCTTAATAGCTGTTTGATGAACACCTCAGAGTATGTTCAGCAAATAAATTGTCGACCGGAGGGGTTTGTGAAGTTCATCTGGTCAATATGTCCACTGAGTGTAGTAGGAGGGGGGAAAAAAACAAATACATCGGAATTCATTTGATGAGGTAACAATGCAAGAAAAGAAGTTGCTGAATCAGGAACTAAGACAGCTAAAGAAATTGAACATTAGCTGGGAGGATCGAAGGAGGGGGGCCAAAAGGTTAGCACAGCGATATAAGCAGTGATCAGTAGAGAGGAGGATGTTACGATTACCAAAGGACGGTGAATGAATGTTGGAATTAGTAGGCAGTAAAGATTCCAGGAATTTCTGGACAGTTATCCATCAACTAGAGGGAAACCCAGGCACCTTACTGTGTGATCTGGTGTTGGAGAAGGGTAGGATAGATTATCTGTCTTCTAGCTTCAAGAATTCAATGGAAACCAAATTCAGCCCAGTGGAAGAGGTTATTTGGTGTCTCCCTCTTGATGAACGAGTTCTGGTGGAATACATTGGAAAATCATCACCTTCGAAAGCAGCAGGACCAAATGCTTTAACATACCAGGTCCTAAATAATAACCCCTGTTTATTGGCCAAACTATTATTTTTGGAAAAATAGGGGCTGCCCAGGGCCGGGGAGGACTAAAGGGCTGTAGAAACACTGTAACTGGGGGGGTAGTCCTACCTACCCTCTAGAATTTAAATATTTGCAAACAATTTAAATGCAAGGTTATTTAAACTCTTGTAAACACACATCTAAAAGCGGTATTCACCATTTGTACCATAAGCAAGCTACTTGTGAAAACACATAAACATTCATATGTAGTAACGCAGCTTTTTATTATTTAGCTGATTCTTTAACTTTTTTTCTTTTTTATAGAAAACAGTTAGTGAAATACACAATTGTGCCCAAAGTGGGATACACAGCATGACAATTTCAGGGCATGATGAATGCACTAAAACATATGAAAAACAACTCATAAGTAGGTGGGAACATCATGAAAACAATTTTGATGAACACAGGGTATAAATGAGTTTTGAGGATGGGAGACCTTGATTAAGGATCTCCTCTGCCCGGCTAAAATATGACCTTGTGATTGGTCACACTATTATTTTGGCTCTTTGGAGATATTCTTGCGAGGCAAAAGTTTCCACCTTTGTTGAAAAAAACGCGATTATCATTTTATTATCAAGGGGGGAGATCGGTTGCTACCAACAAACTTTCGCCCGATCGCCCTCCTTGACATTGAAAGTAAAATCTATGAGTATCCTTAAGGGAGAAATAGGGAGATGGGTGAAGGAGGCAAACATTCTGTCGAAACATCAAACATGGTTTAGTGGGGGACTCTCTACGGTGCTAAATGGGGTGGTACTAAATGTCCTGAGTGAAAAAACAAGCTTTAAGGGAAAAACACAACTCTACGGAGCATGGGTCGATTTTCAAAAGCTTTTGACCAGGTAAATAGACAACAGCTAAAAGTGAATGGTCTTGCCATCAAACCAAAGAAATCAAAAATAGTGGTTTTCAAACATACAATTAAAAAGGTGATCTTTACCCATTGGGAGTTGGGAGTGCAGCATATCTCAAGAGGTGAAGATCTGATTTACTTGGGTTATAAAGTGTATGCCTCTCCATCCTTGGAAAAGGTGGAACAGGACATACAGATGAAGATATCACAAATAATACCACAGATGAAAAAGGTTATGTTTGGGTTTTATAAGTTCTCGATCCTCCCATTGAATAAGTATTACTGTTCAAAAGCCATCCTACTGATTCTTTATGGATTGGAGGATAAGCCAGGGTTGTGGAATATGGACTGGCAAAGGATGGAGGGGCTGGTCTGGAAGCGTGTTCTCGGCCTTCCGATTTGTCTATCTATGTGCAGTCTGCGATTTGAACTTGGGTTACGATCACTACAGAACCAAGCAGATTGGAAATTGACATCTCTCTACCGTCTCATTATTGTTGCTCAGGAAGGCACTCTATATTTTGATATAAAAGCCCACCTAGAGGCTCAAAATCGAAAATGCTGTCATACCTGGAAGAAAGGGTTAAAGAGGGGTTGATCAAAGCTAACACGATGTGGAGACCTGATCCATAATCCGTTGAAAGCAAAAAAGGCCCTGGATGAGATGGATTGGATCATTACAATAATTGATTTGCAGTCCCTGGCTCCAGTAAAAAAAAATCTGAAAGCCGATTAAAAGCAAGGTTTTATTGCAAAATATCTTTTAATGTTCCTGGATTGGAGGATAAGAATGAACTTCCTGAGAATACCGCTCAATATAGCTCATACTGGGGAGGTACTGACTAAAAGGGGCCAAGCGGAGCTTACAAACAGCTTATGTAATGTTTGTAAAAATCCAGCAAATCAATCCTTAATGCACCCGTTGCTGGAATGCGAGGGAAAATGGGCAGCAAGGATCTCACTCTTTGCCAGGTTTGGAGTTGGCGAGGAGCGTTTCATCCCTGATATGTTCTGGGACAGATTAATTACCGGACAGACCAGTGACCTGACGATTGCAGTAGTCCAGGTTCTGGAAAGAAATAATATTAGACCCAATTCAAGAACTTTACTCAGAAACATCCATGAGAGTCAGACTGAACGGTACTGGGCTACTTTCGGCAGCGATAGGAACATCTAGCGGAGTTAAACAGGGATGTCCTCTGGCACCGGCACTTTACAACGCCTACACTGGTGATTACCAACAAGCCGAAAAGAACGTCAAAGCCTTCCCGCCCTACATAGGATCTGAGAAAGTCAGCAGATTACTCTACGTGGACCATATAATCCTTATTGACCAGACAATGATAGGGTTACAGCGAAAGCTAGACAATCTGAACGAATAACTCCACATCAACGACATTGAGAGCAATACAACAAAAACTAAAGTGATGCGACTAATGAAAGCGGCCAAACGCAAAACTTCAAAGGCTTGGTTCTTTAATAACATCTGTCTGGAAGAAGTACACACCTTTAGATACCTGGGTACGATGTTCAGCAACAAAGGGAATGAGCAACCTATGCTAGACCTACTGACCAACAAAAAGAAAACTCTACTAAACCAACTGATTATAGTGGACAAAAAATTTGGTCGCTTCTCATTAAAAGCGGCGACAAATTTTTACAAGATGAAAGTGGTTCCAGCACTCACCTATGGGACAGCTGCATTTTTTGGTATTCCTGATTCAATGTGGCCCAAATTGGAAGGCGCACTCTGGAAAAAAGTGCTCCGTTTACCTCCCTCGACTCCAATAGCCTTGATAAGAAGGGAATTGGGTCTCACTTCTCTACAAGGAACAGTATCCATCAATACCTTGATGTTTTACAGAGAAGTCAGATCATCGGCGGAGAAAATATATGCACTGATTCGAGAAGAAATTGGAAAAGGGTCTAACAAAACTCTCAAAACCTGGTGGGAAAAAAATCAAAAGCTCCTTGTTACAATTGGAAGCTCAGACGAGGAGCTTTTGGCAAACCTGAAAAGAACGGCAAAAAAACTCAAAGACTTAGATTGGTGTGAGACCCAACAAACATCAGCAAACTATAAATCAGTGGCCCACTTGCCGGCGTTTGCCCAAAAACTGAACGAGCCCATCGGCTACCTACTTCAATTTCCGAATAAGATCTTCCGAGCTACCTTCCTAAGAGCAAGATTGAACATTCTAAAGACCAATGAGGTACTGAAAATTAGAGGAAAATCCAAATCAGATGGCTGTAGATTCTGCCGGAATCCCGAGCTAAAGGAAAGCCTAAGACACCTGATTATCCATTGCCCAGGAACAGCTAGCAAACGGGAAATCCACCTGGACCACCTCTATTCAAACTTTTCAAAGATGGACGAGGACTACTGGTGGGCGCACTTGATGAACGGGCTAAGTCGAAGACCGGTCATCGCTGTGGTAAATTTTATACACAGTCTGAAGCTGGACGCCATCGGTGAAGGTTCAGAGAGCCCTTAAAAGACTTAGCCCGTTTTTGATGAGAATCTGGGAAAAACACATTTTACTTCCACTTTTGTAAAAACTGCTAACAACAGTTAAACACAATAAAAAAAAATAATAAAAAAAAAATATATTGTGTCTAAAAAGACAAAATAAGAGGATGGCCAGTGAGGAAAAGGGTGGATGCCAGTGACTGACACTTATGGGGAAGCCATGCGGTTAATGATTGGTAAATTAAATTTGTGTTGATGGCTGATTATGAGGATACCTTCCCTCGTATTAAGGTGGACTCAGTGGAAATCCGTTGCCTTTATTGTGCTCGCCGTTTTGAGGATCCTTCCTTTTCGATCTGCTAATTAACTACTGTGTTTTATTCATTTTTGTCTTTTTTCTTTTTTTTTCATAAGGGAAGTGTTTGTTTTAAAAATGTTATGTAAATTGAGTCTGAATGGTTACGATTATAAGTGGATTTAAGTAAATAGAATGGGAATTTTTGTAAAAAGTGTTGAGCCAAATACCTATAAAAAAACAAACAAAAAAGGTAACAAGAACTGACTATATTTATATATGGTATAGAGAAAAAAAATCCGAACACAGATCCACTACTGTGCAGTGCGTGGCTGATGGTGGTATGCAGGACAAAATTGTAATTGTGTTGGGTACAACCAGAATCTATAGGATAACGACAGCATTCACTGCCCAAAGGTCTTCGATAAATCAATAAGTGTTCCTTCCTGGCTTCTTGACAGTCAAAATTGGAATATTACAAGGGCTAGCGGTGGGGATAATAATACCTTGCTTCATTAGAGACTCTATAACAGGGATTATTCCTTCCTCAGATAATGGTTTCAATGGGTACTCTGGAAAACGAGGTTTTCTTACAGGCTCATCATTGCAGGTGTATTGTAGCTCTTTAGCACAGATAGACCACACAGAATATGGGACTACATTAATTAACTTTTGTAAATCTGTGACCAGTCTCCTGTTGCAAGTGACACTTGCTTGTCAGGAAAAAAATTGCAGGGTGGCTAGAACAGCTGTAGTATTTTTACAGAGGACACTCAAAAATACCCCTTTTGGGTGTGCAATAAATGGTACAGTTCAGCTTACATAACAAATCTCTTCCAGGAAAAATTAACTCGAGCTGAAGGACTAAGAAGGAATGCATATGTGTCAGTATTGGGACTGAGGGTAACTATAAGAGGTTATGCAACTTGATGCACTACTGGAATTTTAGATATGCCTATTGCATTCACTGTTTCTGATAATGGCAAATCAGGAACATACTCTGATCGGATTGAATATCTACTAGCACCTGTATGTACCAAACAAAGAATAGATTGCCTATCAACCCCACATTGAATGTATGGACCTTCGTGTTCTACCGGTATCAGACAGATCACAGTAAAGTTATCTGTCAGGCCGAGTCAGGATGGAGCATTAAGGATCAAGAAGGGACCTGGTAAATTGGCATTGGGATATGGGAAAGAAGCTGATACACCAATATTGGGGTTTTTGGAGGGAACCCTGCTCTTGTGTAGTAGAGAATATATCGATCTTGTTTTGCTGGGGTCTAGTAGGGCATTTATTCTCCCAGTGTCGCTTTTGCTTGCAATTGTTACATGTCATTGGATCGCTGCTGGACATGATGTCCCTGTGGATTTTGGGTTTCGGGTTCCTCTTCCCCTTCCCTCTACTGTGAACTGCAAAGCCTCCCCCAAAGACTCCATTTCTCTAGGGTGCACGTGACCCCATCCCTGCAAGTTTTGTAATTATAGAGCAATAAATCTATTTTCAATCTTTTCTTTCTTTTGCTGCTGGGCTGCTACCGAGCATTTGGCCACATCCACCAATTTGAGTAATGGCCTATTGTGCACCTCATTACAAATAATTTTAAGTTGCACTTGTATTTTTCATTGCATAACAGAAACAAAGTAATTAGCGATTGCTTACTGCTTTGTTTCACCAGTCTTAGTAAAACCTGAATGTTGAGTGAGCAATATCTTTAGCTGATCCAAATTATCTGCCTTCGATCCACTTTTATCTTGCTTTCAATTTATGATCTTGCCCTAATCGGTCTTTCGGGGGTACAACACAGGAAAAGAGGTAATCTTTCTGTTCCTTGCTTTTTCTAGGGTATCTGCCATCAGCCAGTTGGCATGTTGCATTAAGCTCTGCAATTATTCCGCTGGGGGCATAATTACACTCATCAGGTGATTCATATCAGCTAAGACAGGATCACAACATTGTACTATTGTGAGAATTGCTCAATAACATGCCGAGACTTGTCCTTTATACTGGTGAACTCTTTGGCCACATTGTGCAAATCACAGAGATCATGAACAGTAAATAAGCATCAGTCTTGCCCCTCTCCTTCAGGTGTCCCCTGCATCTGCATAATGGAAAGCTGGCAGAGTGTATAGCATCTAACCTGCATGGTTTACCTCCCCATATCTCTGATGGGGTATTACAGGGAGCAAGAATAGGCATCTCCAGAAACCCAGATGGCCTCACACTTTCCATTATCAGGGAGACAGTGCCTGATGTACTTATCCCTGGCTGTCCAATTACAGTCGATGCTATCACTTGTTGGTACGGCATGATAGGATCCATCTGACTGAGCGCCCACTTGTGCTGGCGCAGTCAGAGCTGACTCTTAGCTGACTCACTTATTAACATTTACCCCTGAGAACTGTGAGAAATCTGATGGTGTTCTCACTCCTAAACCCCTTGGATTGTCTGTGCTGGTGCCTTTGGAAAAGCCATTGCTTTTGGATCCTAATCCTGGGGGCGGAGAAGTGAGGGAGGATCACCTTGGTGGAGGGTCCTTGAGGATTGGGAGTGGGATGGGTATCATGTTTTTCTGAGTGATGAACAACATAACCCCCTCCTACATTTATGGGTTATTTTAAGTCAGTTACCCTAAATTTCCCACATGGGACACTTGACAGTACTGCGGTGAGGAAGAAGCAACTGAGAGTAATGAACACTATACACTCTCACCACTTTGGTACTGGGACGAATGAGGGCCTGCAACGTGGTGTGAAGGTCAGGAATGTCCTCCTTATCATGGTCAGTCAAGGTTGATTGAGAGAGCACACCTGGAACCTGTTAGAGGGTTGCAGGTGTATAAAAGTAGGAGGAACAAGCAACACAGGGAGCAGGAGCAGCAGCAGGGAAGCCTGTATGATCATCTGGGAAAATAGATTGTTGGAAGAGAGGCGAGCCATTGGAGAGAACTACTGTGGGAAGGTCTGTGGTACACAGCATGCCAAGACATTGGGGATTGCAAGGAGAGGTGGTCTGAGACGACGTGGCAGCAGGAGCTCCATGTAGTGGACTGGCAGTGAATAAGGGAGCCGGGTGGAAAGGCTGTCCCTTTCCCTTTCAATCAAAGTGTTCATTCCCTGTTGCTGAGAAGCTGGCTCATGGGTGACTAAGGGGTAGAAGTTGGACCCTTGGCAGCAGAAGTTTCAGTTTGTGTGTGCCGTGTTAAAAGGACAGCTACTAAGAAGGCTGATAATTTTCTATGAAATAAGAAACCCGGTGCGCAAAGCGTGAGTCAATGAACATTTCCATTGTGCTGACATACTTTGTATCTAGTAACAGAGTGGTTGCATGCATTAGAAGAGCATGTTTTCGAAGGTCTCTGATCCTAGACTCTTCCCATTGTTGAAAGTTAAAGCAAAAGAAATTCTTTGCATTGGAGTGGTCACAAATCTTCAAGCAGTACGATTTCGAAAGTCTCCAAGTATTGGGAAGTTCTTTTAAAGTGAAAGGCATACATATTCTATAGCATGATGAATGAAAACAAGATCATTAGCCCCACCAATGCCCAGAGAACAAGGAACTGAATACAAACTTTATAATTAAACAGAAAACACTGCATGCTGAACTTACAGTGAATGGAACTGTGCAATCATTCAAAACCACTGCATGCTGAATTTCTAAAGCAACTGGACAGAAGTTAAATGAAACCACTTCATGCTGTGAAGTTAACTCCTTTAATCAGATGGAATCTTGGAGTTGCCCCTATTATACGAAGAAAGGAAGTGAACCTTCATGGGCCAAAGAGAACAGTTAAGGCCCTTTCTTTTGTGTGCTTTGAACTGTTAAAATACAAGTATTGGGGAAGAGACCCCTTAGACATCATGATCCTTTCTTTCGTGTGTGTTTGAATTATGATGAAATACAAGTCTTAGGGAAGGGAGGCCTGAGACTTCATGAACTGCCTTTGCTGTCTTTGAGGACAGAACCTCAAGTATATTTCTTTTTTGCTTTGAATTGTGATGCATGGAAATTGGGGACGGGAACCTCAAGGATTGTTTCAAAACCGTATATTCTTGAACTTAGAAAAGATAACTTTGAGACTTTTTGTGAATTATTTTATACTTGGGGAAGGGAGCCAAAAAAAAAGCTGTGAGCTGGAAGAAGCTCAGAACGCTACACATTGGTTTATTGTAGTTGTGAGGGCAAGGAAACGTTTTGAACAGAGACAGACATTTAAGTTGAACTCTTTGACTTAGACTAGAAATCCCACCTTATCATAGGACAAGTTATGCCTTCAACCATCCTGACATTTAATATTCTTCTGTTCAACTTGATATCTCTTGTCTGTGTCGTACTTCATGATGCCTTCACAGAAGGAAGGGGGTATTACTGAGGCTCTGCAATATGGTCTGGAAAGGATCATAAGGGCACTCAATGCATATTTGACCCATCTGACCTATTTACTATTGTCAAGATTATTCTTCTTGTTACTAGTCTGTGCTGTTTTTTTTTCTTTAACTTGCTACCCATACCTGAACAGTGGAAATAGTTTGGGATCCACAAAACCTTTACCGGACTAGGCACGAGAAAGCCTATGTTGACTTACCAAACCAGAATTATATAACATACAACTTCCAGTACTATGCCAGATTTACGCCAGGATACAGCAAATATATAATTCCCAGAATCATGATACTAGACCAGTTTAACCCCAAAAATAATCTGCATCGTGTTTAAACATTCTAAAATATACCTGTGCAGTGCACACAAGCACACTACTCACAATGAACCTTCTACTGACCAACCCTTGTTTTTTGTTTTACCAGGACTAATTACCGCTTATTTTTGTTGCACACTGGGGTGCTCGAGAGGAGGATGCCTACAAGCTCAATGATTCACCCGGATTGAAAAACAGGTCCAAGGCTCAGTGTCAATACTGCTACAGAAACAAGGCTTATGCATTAATTGAGGGTGATGTCAAAAAGAGGCAAAATATTAATTGGCTTGTACGTTAAGGATAACAACATCTTGTGTCTAGCCAGGACCTCATCGAATTGACCTGACCCACCCTCCAGACCCCTTATCTTTATAGTTCACTGGTCAACTGACTAGAGAGGATTCCAGAACATCACTGCTGTCCCTTCCGGCTCATTTATCCCACCTCCTGCCAATTCATGAATGTCTTAGTCTGTAATCAATGTTCAGTTCTGGTTATGACTTAATATAATGCTTTCTAGTCAATGGGTCCCTAAGCGATGGGCATTTATTATCCACCCTGTGCTGACACCTGTTTTATTCACCTCAGCTGAGTGGTGTTGTATCTCCACCCAGAGGAAACTTCTGGTCGCTGATGAGTGCCATATTGTTCTCAAATTGGATTCATCTGCTGAGCACAGACTGCTGTCACTGGCCAAGATACCCTGATGGACAGGGATCTGCAGTCCTCTTAAACACTGCACTTGCTTGAGTCAGTCTGTAGTCTGGACAAGTACAGTCAAAGCTAATATTGGAAGGGTTATCCAAATAAAAGTGTGCTATAAAGAAAACATCTAAGGCGCATGGTGAAATTATGTCATTGGGGCATGGACAGGTCTGATTTATCACATGTTATGTCTGAATAGGTCTACCTGTAATGAAAAGCATTTATTACACCCATACTTTCTTCAATTCTTTATTTTATTAAAGCAATCTCCTCCCACACCACTAACCATAGGTATTCCATTGCTCTGAAATCTAAACCCCATACATTGCCCCCTTCCTTATAATCTGCCAAGCAGTATGAATGATTTTCATCCTCAATGCTCTGGCAATACCAGACCCTTCTTGAAATCCATGAAAAAGCCCTTGACAGAGTCCAGGATTAAATTCAAATCCACCTACATTACCCCCAAGCACTACAAAATACTGGTTGGATAACCCTATAGGACAGAATCAAAAGATACATTCCTTTGAGACAAATCCGATAATCTGATTCTCTTCTATCAACTGTGGCTAGCTTTTGCAAAAAAAGTGATCAGAACTGAACCTGTGCTGTTCAAGAATTTATCTTCCTGAAATCTTGTGCTAATGCAATCAAATTCCAGCCTTATTATCCCTTCATCAAGAAAAAGCCAAAGTGTAACAATATCGCCTCAAGTTCTGACTACTGCTGCCATTTTTCCCTTGCTGTTCTCTTACTCCTGAAATGTTCCATGATGTGTTTTATTACGATTATGTGGATTTATTTGTAGGGTGTTCACTGTACAACTTAATTGCTACTTGATGCTTGAGGGGCCCTCTGATCTCCTTCAGAGTGCGCAGCAAGTAGTTGGAAAGTGGAAGGGGTGAAGAGTTGCGATATAGATGTCTCATGGGAAGTTTATAGATGATTTATCTGCCTGATTCTCAGTTTAGGACTTGCTCACTCACGGGTGGGCCCTTAGTCCCTTATTCCAATATATATGTTCAAACAGATGCAGCTCACACAAACATCGAACCTGACACATGGCTGATAACTGAACTGAACTTCCTTTCTCAAGATAATTCTTATCTATGAATGTTTAGGATCCCTTCAGTATTTGCCTGTCACACTTGGTATTGAATGAATGACTACATGGAGTAACATGTCCACCTCACCTCTGACTCTTGAAACAACCAATCAGTAGTTCTCAAACAATTGTGGAAAGAGAAGTTTGTGCTTTCAGAAGTATATTCCAAAATCCAGAATCATTTGTGTGGCCCTTAAGTATGACACACACAATGTCACTAATCAAAGTGTAAATGTCATCCACAATATAAAAATTTGCCACCATGATAACAGAAATGGTTTAGGAGGCAAACAGTTGTGCATCTGCTTCATACATAATCATCATCAATTCCCAAATTGTTTCTAAATATCCTCCAGCTTCAACATGGAAAGGAACATTGCAAAACATGCTTCAAACACAAAACTTAAATTAGTTTTGTTTTGAATGCAAACACAGTACACTGCCACCAGTGGCCTATTACCAGTAGAGCGTCAGTATGAAGAAGTTTAGAGAATCTGTTGCTCACTCCATCTTGCATTCAGACAGCTTCTTCTATGCAACTAAATGGAAATGAAGCAGCCCCTGTTTTATTTATGGGAATTGAGAAGAGGGTGAGGGTCCCAAACCCCAACCAACATTTTAGATCCTTTGAAATGTTTTTGCAATCACTGAGTCAGTGGTTATACTCGGCATGCTCATCTTATGCTCAATTTATGGTTCTTCTCAGGCAAACACTGTAGATGTCGATTCATTCAAGTTTTTGGGCAGCCAGGTCTTATGGTCGGATATCATTGAGCTCTATTGCCTATTGAAATCCCAGACTGAAAGGTTAAGGCCATATGCAAGCAAATTATTTTTTTAAAAATTGTTTAATTATTTTTATTGGCATTTCTTAGGTTACATAACAACAGACACACCCACCCCCTTCAAATTACCCTTTCCCCCCTTCCCCACGACCAGCAGTATCTTTAATAATATAGCAAGACTTTAGTGAAGCATTCATCCCATGTTCCATATATTAGTGGTTATCATCGAAACAAAGAGGGGTGCAAGAGAAATCAGAGCCTACACCTAACAAACCCTCAAATAGGTTAAAAGACCTTTAGTAACGAACAACCAGTGTTAGGGTGCAGTTCACTCTATTGCATGGTGATCAGCACCAACACAGAATGCAGTGGTTTACGAGAAGCTAGTACCTCAATCAATCTCATGAAGCAGTGATTACAAAATATATATATACATTTATTGGTTACAAAAACAATCTTAAAAAATGTAATTCAATTGCCAATTTAAAAAAGTTAAATAGCTGACCATTCCTCAATGAAAACGTCAATTCCACAGTGCGACAATGTAGCACACAGTAATGTTGTGTTATGGGCCACTAATATCCAGCCCTACAATTATTTTTACTGAGAAAGTGTCTTGTGTTGTTCAGGCAGTCAAACACATCAAGCACTCCAATTATACTGATTCACATTCACTCATACTCATTCTTTCTCTCATCAACTATTCCAGCATGTTTCTTTCCGATATGGTGTATGCAAATTCATCTGAAATTGATCAGGGACTGTCTGTAATCAACTGAGTGCACTGATGTTCAAAACAATTATTTAAAATAAACAATCTAATCAGTGAAACACAGGCGAAAACTTCAATTGTTCTCAAAATTAACTGTGTTTTTACAAAAGGCTTTGGAAAATGTTACGGGAGGCCCATCAGTGTTCTCTAAAAACCATGAAATCGACGGCATCACCGGTGATAAGAGAGTAAGTGGTGAAAGTTCAGCGTGTAGTTAAGACAAGTCTGTTCTTCCCGTTGTTAGTGTCATCAAGTTTGAGCTCGAGGTCAGATACAGTGGTGATTCTGTGTATTTGTCCCGGCTCTGAGTCAGTGATCTCTGCTTAAGGATTTCATGTTGTCGTCCAAAGTAGACGCAGCTGTTGAGGGTCACGTGTGATCGTGAAGGTTGCCGGGTGCTCTTGTCTATCCCGAGGGTCCGGTTTGGTATGCACAATATTCTGAACTGAATAATATTAAGGATGCCTAGTACTGGTCGTGGATCCACAAGTTCGAGGTGTAAAGTGCCTTGATACATTGGGGTAGAGCAGTGGCTTATCCCCGTTGCTGGAGTAAATGCGTGTTCAAATGGCAATACTGCAGCTAGTGATGTCGAAGTTCACTCCACAATCCATCAGATCTGGAAATCGAGCTCTGTCTGTGATCCTTCAGCCGTAAGCCGTCGATATATTAGTGGGGCCTTTTGGCAATGTCCAAAATCCTAATATTCTGTGGGCATAGATATATTCTGTATTCGTCCTTCAAGTAGTCCAGCAATATGCCCCATTCCATCCTAAACCTACTAGCATCCCCTTGCAAGTTGTAGGTTGCCCATTCCATAGCTAATATTTGCCAAAGTTCATATAGCCACTCATGGTAAGTTGGTGCCGCCTCCTTCTTCCAGTTCTGCGCGATCGCCAGTTGGGCCATTAGCATCAGAATCACAAATACCTTTTTATGTGACCTATCTCGTAAGTTCATATTTTTGACCAAAGGCCCAATAAGCATTCGCCTACCCCTATTGGTATGTTGGCCCACAAAACGTCCTGTATGATCCTATTAACCTGGCCCCAAAAAGGTTGCAGAACTGGGCATGACCACCAGGCATGAGCCAGTCCCCCCTTTTCTTGCCATTTCACCAACAAACTGATGACGTCCCTTTGAACCGGTAACGCCTGAAAATAATAAAGGAACTGTGGTAAAGCCACAATTATTATTGAGGCCAAACACTCACACAATATATGTATAAAAGATTACATTTTTGTAAATCCCTTCTCAAGGCATCCAAGAGTTGAGAATAGTTTGCCTCATATAGCGTTGTCACAGATTTCGTTCTAAAAAACCCTAGGTATTACATGTTTTCTTCTACCCATAATAATTGGGTAGATACAAGAATTTCCGCTATGTTATTTTTTGTTCATGTAAAATTGAGTATTTTGGATTTTTGCGGATACAATTTTAATCCTGAAACTGCCCTAAATTGTGTTAGTGCCAATATTATTGCTTTTAGAGATTTGCCGTGTCTAATAAGGCCAATAGCATATCATCAGCAAATGCCATTATTTTGTGTTGTGTTTCTCCAAATTGGACCCCCTTAGCACTCAGCGCCTCTCTTATAGGTTGTAGAAAGGGTTCTAGATATAATGCATAAAGCAATGGAGACAAGGGACATCCCTGTCTGGTGCCCCTCTATAAGCATGTCGAGCGTGATAGTTCTCCATTAATGGACAATCTCAAAGTTGAGGAGTGATAGTTTGCATGTATCCTCTGCAAAAACTCTTGCTGAACCCCATTTTTAGCATTGTTTGAAAGAGTAAGGGCAACTCCACCCTATCAAAAATAATTAAGTGTCTAAAGTGAGCAGTATCGCAGGGATACCCCTTTATATTCCACTGTCTCTAGTCGGTGGCAGAGCCTTCTTAAATTTTCGAAGGTCTGGCGGTTCTTAATAAACCCTGCTTGATCGGGCCTTATTAACATATGTAGTCTGTCCTCCATTCATGTGGCTAAAATCTTGATGTATATTTTTGCGTCAATATTAATTAGCGCTATTGGTCTATACGACCCACAAAATGCTGGGTCTTTGCCTAGTTTCGGAAATACTACCAGTTTAGCTTTAACCACTGACGCTATTACCTGCCCACTTTTTTCAAAAGAATTATGTAGGCTCGTCAAATGGGGGGGGGGTGCATAATTTGACCATATTTGTTATAAAATATGGCTGTGAAACCATCTGGGCCCGGGCCTTTTTCAATGGGAGTTTCCTTATGGCCGCAATCACTTCCTCTTCTATAATATCCTCCTCAAGCTCTTCCCTATCCATTCCTAACAGCTTCTGGAGAGATAGTTCAGCTAAATGTGTATTTAACAGGCCTTCCTGTAGTCTTTCAGAGAAGTACAACGCTCCATAGCACTTTTCAAAGCATTTTATGATTCCATCCGTGTCCACCACCTCTTCCCCTTCCTCATTCCCAATCTTCATTATCATTTGGGTGGCCGTTCTTTGTCTTAATTGGTGTTCCAATAATTTCTCAGCCCTATTCCCCTGAACATAGTAATATTGTTTGGTTTGAAGAAAGGTCCTCTCTGCTTTTCCTGCCCTTAATAAGTTTAACTGTCCCCTAATTATTCTGTATGTTTTCATTGTTTCCCTCATAGGGTAGTTACTTAATTTTGGCATTATGTTCTTAAGTTGAACCTTTAGATCATCTTCCAGTCACCTAAACATATTTTCCTTCAATGCCTTGCGGGTGATCAGTTCCCCTCTAACTACAGCTTTGAAAGCATCCCACCAAATGCCTGGGGAAGTATCCCCCATTGTTTTTTCTCTAAAGTAGGCTTGAATGTGTTCTTCTATTTCTCCCGAAAAGACTGTATCCACAGAGATCCATTCTGGTAGAACCCAAATCCACAATCCTCTATCTCGGATTGCCATAGTCAATATCGCTCTGAGAGGTGCGTGGTCCGATAGTGCTATCGTTCTGATCGATACATCCTGAATGTGACCTGCCATTCTTGCGGATACCCAAATATAGTCCTTTTGAGACTGCGTTTTATGAACGTGCAAATAAAAGGTAAATCCCGGTTTCCTTTGTCTATTAACCCTCCATGCATCTACCAGTCCGAATTGTAAAAATGTATCTTTAAGCTGTTGTGATGGTGTAGCCCGCGTCATCAATCTCATGCGATTAGTGTCTTGTAATGAATTGGCAGGCGAAGAACGATGGTCTGCAGAGTTGCCCAGAGCAATGTCAGAGGTTAGGATTCATTCCAAACCTCCCAGCCATCACCTCTTTTGTTTTGCAATGTTAGTCATATAGGACAAAATGCACGACACGGGTGACATGGTGTAACCCATTTACCCAGGACCCATGGTCCAAGTGGCACTGTATCCTTAATCAGCTCATTAAGAAATAGTGAAAACACAGCTGAATTAAAGAGGGACATTAAACAATAAATGCAGGCACTCTGACACAGTGAGACAATATTTCACAAGGTTTAAATGAATTAATTTGTTCACAAATTCCAGAGGCCCAGTAAGCTCTCTGAAACGCTTGTATTTGAGCGCGATACAGATAGAATATCATACCATAACATATACCATATCAAACCATGCCTTTCTACTACTAGAAGTATTTTCTAGTCATGTTGCTCCAGCAAGAGCAACATTGATTTCGAGGCAAGTAGTGCTCTGCCTCTGTGACAGATTGTGCATTACTCTTGCTAAGATTATATTTTCTCATGTGAAATGTTCAAACTTAGTAATAGTTCTAACTAGTAGAAGCTGTATTTTTGAGTATTCCATGTTTATCTCATGTGTATGTAACACTGGCTACTTACATTTCTAGTAAGGATTAAAAGTAGCAGTCATATTAACTAATTTTGTGTCTACTGACTGTCAGGAGTTACTGTCCTTTTTCTCTGGGTTTTCATGACCTTGCTGAAGTGTGTCTGATATACGTTTACCTACCTAGGTAGAGAGGTAGAGCAAGGCATTAACCAGATGCCCTTTGTTTATTAATTGGATTCTTCCTCCAATCCTACACCCCAAAATAATGGAGAAATTAACCACAACCGCACACTTTCAAAACCCAAAGCAGCATTGCATAAATATTTGGTCTGTTTAAAAGCAGATTCAGATGTTTGGATTCATCCGGCGGAGACTTCGAAGCAGGTGAGTTGTGCCAATGTAATGCTTTCTATGCTGTAGAATGTTTTGTAGGAAAGCAATGCTCCTTATTCTGTGAAAGACCTGGAACTAGAAGAACGGGAATGCAGAGTGGCACTAGTACCTGGATTTGCTGCACATACCTCTGGCACAATTGAGGGACAACACGTTTGGTTCCAAACCTCTTGGGAAATATATTACAGAATAGGTGGCGGGAGTACTGCAACAGTAGATGAAACTCCATCCAGAACTGGGTGGGGTGTATGTCCTTGAAACATCTATCCACCAGCAAACTGCTGGCAGAAAGGTGCTGGCGAAAACCCACCCTAGCGCCTTATCACATTACCACAGGCAAAAACACTGCCAGATCTAGGCAGTAAATACTGCCTAAAATAAGATGCAACCTGAGCTGGTTTACAAAATAGGACCCACCGTACAGAAACTTGTAACACGTTCCAGATGAGCATTGGGAGGACCCACTAATTAGCAGAGCCACCAGTGTGAAGTCAAGAAAAGGAAAGAAAAGCCACTCAAATCTTTGATTCCGAAGGAAGAACTAGCTAATAGAAGAACAGTGCAATTTCACATGAACTGTATATAGTACATCAAGCATATGGTAAGTAGGCATGTGAAGGTGCAAGGCCAAGACAGAAAGGCGAGCCCCAACACATTTGGGCTGACCAGGGAGAAGATGCACGGCTTATATCCTTTCCCACCAGAAACAATAATAAACCTCCTGGGTGATATACAGGCCAACATTACACCCACCTCTCAGAGAGGACTGATAACACCCCTCAAGTCAAAATAGAAAACACCCTACGCATGCTGGCATATCGTTTCTTCCACAGTACAGCCCCACAGTGAGATGGAATATCCCAGACAAGTATCATCCACGTTCATGAGGCAGTGGAGACCATTGCCTAGCATCAATTTGCACAGGTACAGAACAGAACGATAACCGAGATGGATGGTATGACATGTATGGCATGGTAAACCTGATAGGAGCACAAGATGAGATACACATACACACACACCGGCTTGCTGAACACACCATCAGTGTCCAAGTGATCTGGAAATACTGTATGATCTTCACCAATGCTACAATCTGGATGCCAATCTGGATGCCAAGCCCAGCATATGATGCATACATCTATGAGAACAGTTTGAAGCAATTTAGACAATTCTGCATTTTAGGTAAAGTCATGTAACCATGTAACCATGGACACAGAAGAGTCATATCTAATTGAGCATCGGATTAAGAAGTATGACTCTGCATACCATAGTTAATCATTCCTGTAATTGCACTCTCATTCAGGGGGCAGTGGACATCACCTACAGTCATCCATTCTTAATGTCAGTATTTATTTTATTTTTTGTATTGTTTATTGGCTAAAACATCGTTCAACCTTAACAATATTACAACGTACAAAACTACAATACAGTTTATAATCAGCAATTAAAATGTGTAAATCCATCACACATATACAATTTAAAAATATAAAACAGATACAATTATTATCAAAATTCATTCTCATTCCGGCTCAAACTTTACTATTAGCCACTGCTTCGATCTTATTCCCCTTTCTTGTTCATGCAAACCCAGGGAGTTTGCAAAGCCCACAGTGGCTATAGAAAGTGTCACAGGAGTGCAACTCAAGCAATTTTTCCAAAATCACTCATTATCAAACGTCCACCTCTTTTCTAGAAATGTGGCTACATGAATCATATGTTTAGAGCTCAAAGTCCCATTTAAATGCTCCACCGTTTCAAATTAACCCTCAACTCCACAAAAGCTGCAGATGACAAGGTTAACTTGTATCTTTCAAATGAACCATCAACTCCACCGAAGCAGCAGGTGACAAGGTTAACTTGTATCTTCTCAGGACGTCCCGAGTTCTAAATTGATTCCAACTGAATCTTATAAAGTCGAGTCTAAATCTAGGGCAAGAAAACAATCTCCAGTGTGGAGCGAGAAACCACAAACATTTATGTTTATGTGATAGATGCTGCATGCTCTTCTGATTATGTAATCTATCTGTTATGGAACACCAGTCAAATTGCAGTATAGCTTTCTTTATTTTATTTGCACTCACCAATTCCGCGCTGGCTAGACTCATTTCCTTCAGAGCGAGATCATAGACACTCCAAAGACATTCATGATCCTTTCCTCACCTGCTAATACAATTTGATTCAGTTCTGAATAAAGCGAGTTTGGGCAAAGCACCAGCAGTTTATACAAGAACCACACCATTTTCCACCTAGTTGAATTAACAATACTAAACAGACCTAGGTTGAATAAAATCGCTGCCATAGGCACCTAATTTGAAACTCCCAAAACCTTCCTCCATATTCTACTCTCCATTCTTTGCAAAATCTGAAACACCCAGGCTGTATAAATTTCAATCCCATAGGTCAGTTTTGGAAGAACAGTACCAGCATAATAATTAATAAATGGAAGCAAGGAATACATACAAAACATATTCTTGATAAAAATTATCTGGGAAATCAGGCGGATCTGTCCGATGTCTAAAATAACCAAATGTATTGACCGTGTTTGCGGGCGTCTCAAATATAAAAGCCCAGATATACCAGGTCTGGAACATTCTCCAAAGCAAATCCTCCCAAGGATCAGTTTCCTCTAACTGCTGTTCTCTTTGCTGTGATGGATGGTCAATACCTCTGTTTCAGTAACTTTTTTTTTTTAATTCAAGTTGGCCTAACGTTCAAAAGCAGTAAACGGGTGCTGCAATCCACCATCTGAAATATACAGATTGAATACAAAGAGGGCTAAAATGCACCACTGTCTTAATCCATTCCTAACCGGAATCTCTTCAGACATGACCCCGGCCTTGTTTAGTCTGACCTATAGCACTGTTGAGTCGTGTAACTGTATAATGAGCTTCAAGAGCCCTGCTGGAATTCCCCAGTTATATAACTTCAACCATGCAAGGTTTCTGCTAACTAGGTCAAATGCAGAGCTGAGGTCTATAGTTGCCACATGAATAGATTTATAGCATCCGCCGTGAACAAGGTCTTGACAGTACTTTAATATACAACCATTGAGAGTAGACATGTGAGATTTCCCAAACCCTGTTTGCCAATTTCTCAGGTGACCCATGTTCACCGCCCACAGCTCAAGATGTTTTAAAAGAATTGCTCCATAGATTGTACTATCCACATCACATCAAGGATGGATATTGGGCGGTTAATTTTTGGGGTCTTCTGGTGGAAGTCTTTCCGATTAGGTCCTTCTGCCTGCATAGGACCAATAATCAAGCTGGCAGGGGAATGTCGGCCTGCCTCTCTGGGCCCATTGAAGATCCCCCAGTACACCACTTTTCCTGCATTAATCGAACAAGGAATCCTGCAAACAAGACCATCTTCTGGAGTTCATGTATCTGGGACTCCCTTTCCCTGCACAGGTAAGCCCCTCTGGGGCTTCACGGGGCCATAATCACTGGCCTTTACGCAAACAGAGCACATTCGGGTGTTTTTTGAGAAAAAAAGCCTTTTTAATTTCATTTTTTCCCAAAAAATTATGAAATCAATTTGTTCTGCTTTTTAATGCTGATGCTGCATTTTATAGCACTTTGTACACAGATTCTGCAGTTTGAGGCAACATTGACCTGCATTCCACGATGGCCAACCCCCCTTTGTTTAGGCACTGGAGTGCCTGGCCTTCTGGTCGAAGGCTTTCCGATTGGGTGCCTCTGCCTGCAAATGACCAATCATAAAGCCGCCAGGCAAATGCGGGCCTGCTTCCCAAGACCCCACTCCTAAGGCTCCTGTCCGTTTCTGTCAGTGCCTGGCCGTGCTCTGGCCCCCACTTGCTGAAATCCTTAGAAGAAAAAAATGCCTTGCAACTTCATATTTTCAAGCATCGGCCCTTCTCACTGTGTCTTCCATTATTGTATCCGCACGTGTGTACAGCCACCTGGTGACTGCCTTGGCGCCACTGAACTGACTCCTGCTGCTTTCCAACTCATCCACCGTTTCACCTCTCCCTTTCACTACATTGACTCTGATTCTGCCTTCACTCTCTGTACCCCATTTTCACCGAGACCAGTCACCGCACTCTGTGCAGCACTTCCTGTGCCTTCCCCTAAGAGTGTGTCTGTTTGTGAAGAAATCGTATTTAGCCTGTACCCTTTGCTGCATTTATAGTAGCTGTTTGCTTGAAAATGGTATTTAGCCTGTGCCCACTTCCTTCAATGAAAGTTTCCTGTTTTCCTAAAAATCGTAATTAGCCTTTGCCCCCTTCCCACATTAAACGTTTCCTGTTTGCCTGAAAAGTCATAGTTAGCCTGTGCCCCCCTTCCTGCACTGAAAGTCTCCTGTTTTCTTGAAAAATCTTATTTATCTTGTGCCCCCCTTGCTGCACTCAACATGTCCTGTCTGCCCGAAAATAGTATTTATCCTGTGCAACCTTCCTGCATTGATAGTAGCTGTTTGCCTGAAAATCGTTGTAGCTGTGATGCTTCCTGAAGTGAAACTGCTTGATTGTGTGAAAAACATTTTTAGCTGTGCTTTTCAGCATACCTGCTGCTCTGTGCTTCTTTAAGTTTTAGCTAAAACCGAACCTGGCTATGAACTTGATGTTACCATTCTTAAAATCGCTTCTTGCTTGGGTGCAGAACTGTTACTTACTACCTTTTTAACTTACAGCTCCTGCTCTTGAGTGCATGCTGCATAACGTCCTGCATGTCCTACCTCTCACCCTCTCTACCCCCCGTGTTTTTGCTCTGCACCCCCCACATCTCTCCCCTCTATGTGCCTCAGAACATCAGTCTGGTAAGTGTCCTCCTCACCGCTGCAGCCAGCCATGTCGCTATATATCTCTCCTATCTTCTCTAACTCCTTCTCTATTTCCTATCCCTCTCCTATCACTAAATCTGGCCGGAAAAAAATTAAGAAGGACATACTTGGCTCCAACCCAGGCCTTCCTGTTACAGACAACTATGCCACGACTTCCGCCAGAGAGTCTCTCACAGACATCCTCTTTGTTGTTACCTCACCTGACCAATGGACCTGGTACATGGTCACCTTTCTCTCTCCTATCACCTCTCCCCCATGAATGGTGGCACCCGCTGGGAGGTCCTCCTTCACCTCTTTGCCATTTCTAGGGTCATAATGAATGTCTATCATAATGGAACCATCATGGTTCAGGGGCCTCAACCCAACCTTCTTTTCTATGACAGGCTCCTACCTCACCTCTCAAACCTTACCTTTTCCACTGGACTGCCCCCCTCCCTGCTGTGCCTTCCTCATCCTCTGCACAGGCTGTGCCTTCCTCCTCCTCATGCTCAGGCTCCCTTGCCTGTTGTGCCTTCCTCCTCCTCTGCACAGGCTCCCTTGCCTGCTGGGCATTCCTCCTCCTCTGCACAGGCTCTGTTGCCTGCTGTGAGTTTATCCTCCTCTGTGCAGGCTTCCTTGCCTACAGTGCCTTCCTCCTCCTCTGCACAGGTGCCCTTGCCTCAGTGTCTCGGCCCCCTTGTCATCCTTGGCTCATCCGCCACCCTACACTATCCCTCTGGCTCTCTGGCCACCCATGGGGGGGACCACCATTCCCTGCACCCCTCTGTGGAAGACCTTCAAAGATGACAAGCTGTTCCATACTGCCACGTTTAATTCTCGCTCTTCTGTCAAACACTCGTCTGACATCTGCCTTCCCCTTAAATGCAGGGATCTAGAAGCGCTCACCATCATGGAGACATGGTTCAAGGACAGCTCTGTCACAAGCTTTGACACTCTCCTAACTGAAGGATACAAGATACTCTCTTAGCCCAGACCCAAGGGGTTAGGAGGGGGGATGGCGTTGATCTTTATAGATGGTTACCTGTGTCCATCATCCCACACCCAAATTGTTCATCACAATTGACCGTATATATATATATATATATATATATATATATATATATATATATATATATATATATATATATATATATATATATTGGTAATATATATATATATATGTATATATAGGGGTTTTGGGGGGGTTTGGCGTTGGGTGGGGGTTTGGCGTTGGGTGGGGGGTTGTGGGGGGTTTCAATTGTGAAAAGGTCAATTATAATTCGAACAGTTGTAAAACGAACAATTCGTATACAACCCTCAAGTCTACTCCTCCTTCAAGTGCCTAGTCTGCAGGCTCTCACTCTCACCTAAATCTTCTCTCGTTTCAAAGTCACCAGACCCATGAAAAGTGTGACAGCGGCTGCCTTTGCCTCCACCTACTCTCTGCCTCCTACTCCTGCAGCTGACTCCCAACCTGACACAGCCATCGCTAACTTCAAACTCTATCTGTAACACCCTTGATACTCTGACCCCTGTCATGAGGGTCCAACTGGAGCCTTCCAAAAAGTGCAACTCTTGGTACGACTCTGATCTGGCTGCCCTTAAACGCAAGTGTAGGGCAGCTGAGCGGTAATGGAATTTGTCAGGAGGACCCTCTGACAAACTGGCCTGCCACATCCTTCAAAGGCAATACTGACCCTGCATACACACCAAGAAGAGTCTTTATTCAAGCCTGCATCTCTGCTGCATTAAACAACACAGCCAAACTTTTCAAAGTCTGTAAGGAACTGGCCAATCCAGCAGCAGCCTCCTTTTCTGTCACACCCACCAAGGACCTTTGCTCGGCCCTGGCTGCACACTTCACCGCAAAAACCCAAGACATCCTCTCCTCGCTCACTCCCACACCACATCTTAAACCAACACCTCTGGAGACTCCCATGAGACCTCCACCACTTCTCCTCTCTTCTCTCACTCCCATCACACCTGATGAGGTCACTTGACAAGTCTGGTCTATGAAGGCTTCATCCAAACAGGTGGACCCCTGCCCCTCCATAACCATTAAGAACAACATTGACTCTCTCGCTCCAGCCTTCGATGATCTCTGCAATCTCTCTTTTGCCACTGGAGTTTTCCCAACTTTTCTTAAGCACTCCCTTGTGCACCCTCTGCTTAAGAAACCCTTGGCTGACCCCTCAATTCTGGCAAACTCCCATCCCATCTCTATCACCACTTTCCTGGGCAAACTCCTGGAGAAGCTGGCTATCTCCCAGCTCACCCTCCACACTGAATCTGCTGGTTGCCTCCACGACCACCAGCCTGGCTTTAGAGCATCCAGAGGCACATCAACTGCTCTTCTGAATGCCTGTGAAGACCTGCTCTCAAATCTTGACAATAACACCCCCTCTGTACTCAGTCTTCTTGCCCTCTCCTCTGCCTTTGACACGGTAAAGCAAAACATCCTGATCGCACGTCTCCGTGACACCCTGGGAATCACAGGTCAGGCTCTGGCATTGTTAACCTCCTTCCTTTCTGACCGCCCATCCCAGGTGGAACTTGGGTCCTTCCTCTCAACCATCACTCTTTCAACATTTGGCGTCCTCCAGGGTTCTAACCTATCCCCCTGGTTATTCAATGTGTACAAGGCTGCTCTGGCACGTGTTATTGCCACTTTCTCCTCTAACTTCCAGTGTTATGTGCTATGCAACTCTCCTTCAGGCTTCTCTCAGACACCTCCTCGCTCATATCTGACTGTCTGTTCCTCAATTCCGTTATGGTGTGCTGCAAACGACCTCCACCTCAACGTCAGTATGACTGAAAATGTTTGCATCGGGACTCCTGCTCCCGATTTCCCACTCTCACTCTGGCCGCCTCCCTTAGCCTTGTGCCTGCACCCATTTGCAGGGCAAAAAACCTTGGAGACATCTTTGACTCCACTCTCTCCTTCTCCACTCACATTTTGGACATTTCCAGCTGCACCTCCTCAGGGGTACTCTTCCCTTTCTCACCTTCCCCCAGCGGCTCCCTGCCTCCAGAGCCCTGGTTCACTCTAGGCAGGACTACTGCAACAGCCTCTTTCTCAACCTCCCTGCCTCTATTGTGCGCCCTTTGCAACTCATCCAGAACAGGACCGCAAGACTTATCTTGGCCTCAAGCCCAGGCACTGCATCTCTCTGGCGCTGAAATCGCTCCACTGGCTACCAGTGGCTGCAAGGATCACGTTCAAGATCCTCTGCATTGTCCACAAGGCTTTCTGGGGCATAGGGCATGCCTATCTGCAATGATGCCTACCTAAACACTGTCCTTCCCAAGCCTGCCGCTCATCTACCTTCAACGTTCTGTTAGTGAGCCAGTTCTCCAAGCAGAGATTTGGAGGGAGATCTTTATCCTCAGCAGGGGCCTTCCTCTGGAACAGCCTCCCTGCCGCCCTCCGTCTTCAGTCTGATCACCTTAGGTTCCGGAAACTCCTTAAGACATTCCTTTTCTCCTGTTCCTACACTCTACCTCTACCCTGCTAACCTCTCTCTCTGCTCGATCCCTCTCCCCTTCCTTTTCCACACAGCTTGCTGACTGCCCGCCGAGTGTACCTCAGAGTCCCTGGCATCCTCGCCAGTCTTCTCGCACTTGCCTCTGGGCCTGCACTTGCCTCATCACTACTGCACTTGGTCAATGACCCATGAGAGTGGCATCTTTCAGCCATTACCCCAGTTTCTTACTGACTGGGCGCACTTGGGCTCCCCTCCCCTTCTGCACGTGTTCTCCCCCCTTCCTCTCCTGTACCATCTATGCACTTGCACGATCTGAACATACCATGCCTTTGATGATCGTCTATCTTCCCTTTCTCTCCTCCTTGCATGGTTTGTTTGTTTGTTTGTTTGTTTATTTCCTTATGCGCCCATTTACTCCTATATAAAATTTATATAGGAGTAAATGGGCGCTTAAGGAAAGGTTACACATGTACAATATATATAGCATATGCAATTATACATTTGGAGTTAATATACAATATATACAGTCGGGTAGTTAGCGCGTACAATTAAACATTAGAATGGTATGTACAGTAAATATAGTAGAAGTGTCTTAGGCCCGCTTGGGTTTGGTATTATCCAATAGCCAACCAATGGCTAGTTTCCTGAACTGTTGGAATGATTTGGTAGATTTGATGTTTAATGGTAAGGTATTCCAGAGTTGCGGGGCGAGGACCAGGAAGCTAGAGCCACCGGCTCTTTTAAAGGAGAATCTGGGCACCATGAGGCAGAGAGTGTTGGAGGATCTAGAGATTCTAGTATTTGGTTTCAGAGTGAGTTTATTAGTGAGATAGGGGGGCTAGGTCGTTTAGGGCTTTGAAAGTGAGGCAGGGAGTTTTTAAGTCGATTTTTTGTTGAATGGAGAGCCATTTACAAGAAATTCTGATGGGGAGATGTGCTCTCTCCTAGGAATGTTTAGTGCTGCTCGCAGCGCGTTGTTTTGGAAAACCTGAAGTTTATTGTTTATACCTTGGTTGGTGCCTAGGTACAGGCTATTGCAATAGTCAAGCTTGGATTGTTTGAGAGCCCTAGCCAGAGTGAGGCAGCTGTTAGTGGATAGAAATGGTCTGCAGGCTCTAATTAGTTTCCCAGTGTAGGCTGTTGTTGAGGCGGTCATGTTGACTTGTTTGGCAAGGTTAGTGTTGGCATCAAGGTAGAACCCTAGGGATTTCACATGTTTGACGATGGGGATGGTGTTACCATCAATGATGATGTTGGTGTAGTCAGGGCTGATTTTCTGTATGTTGTTGGGTGATCAGACTAGGAGGAGCTCTGTCTTCTCATCATTCAGGCAGAGGCCATGTGTGGCCATCCATGCCTGAATGATGGAGAAGATTTTGTTGACCCTGGTGACGTCAACAGTGTAGTTGCCAGTGATGGTGAGGAGTATCTGGGTGTCATCTGCATAGTTGGTGTAGGTGACACCCAGATGGTCCAGCCTGTCAAAGAGAGGTTTTGTAAAGATATTGTAGAGGGTAGGGGAGACACAGGATCCTTGTGGGACACCGCAAGTGATGGGAATGGGGTCTTCTGCAGCTGCAGGTGAAAAGACCCTCATGGTTCGGTTGGCTAAGAAGGATTGTATCCACGTGACGGCTGAAGAGGAGAAGTAGGCCGCAGAAGAGAGGTGATTGCAGAGTATTTTGTGTTCGACTAGGTCGAAGGCTGCTGATAGGTCTAGAAGGAGCAGGATGGACGCTTTACCTTTGTCTTTGATGTCATCGATCTGACTTTTGAGGTCAACAAGGGCAGTTTCTGTTCCATGTTGGGGTCGAAAGCCAGACTGACGCAGCCTTAACAATTGATTGGACTCTAAGTAATCCTGAATTTGCAAGTAAGCGACTCTATCAAGGATTTTTAGCAGGAAGGGGACCGTAGTGATAGGCCTGTAATTAGTTGGAATGGCTGGGTCTAAGGATTGTTTTTGTAGGAGAGGGAGAACCCAAGACTGTTTCAGATTGTTGGGTATAGAGTTAGTAGAGAAGGATAGGTTTATATGTTTGGAGATGAAGGGGGATAGGTCCCTCGCTCCATCTTTGATGATCTGGGCAGGGCAGCTGTCCCGTTTGCAATTAGAAGGTTTGAGGGAAGCTATAATTTTTTGGACTTCCGGTATAGTAACTTTTTTGAAAGTGAAGCCTGAGGTGATATTGGTGGGGGTGGTTATGCTAGGGTTGGAGGAGTTACTATTGGAGAGTTGTAGTCGTTTGGCCTCAATTTTAGTTTGTAGGCCCGTGATTTTGTTGGCGAGAGCATTTTGGATGCTAGTGCACCAGGGTTTGTCTTTCACACAGGTGTCTGTAGGTGGGTTGGGGTTTTCTAGTTCCCTCAGAATGGTGAAGAGTTCTTTAGCAGAGGAGGCTGCCTTGTCTATTGTCATGTTGTAAGCTTCCTTCTTGGTACGGATTACCTCTTTTTTGTGGTGGGAGGATATGTTCACGAGATTGGTTTTATTTTCAGCCGATGGGGTTGTTTTCCATATGGTTTCCATTTTAGTTTTTTCTTTCTTGAGAGTTTTGAGTTCAGGAGTGTACCAAGAATACAGGTGCGCTCTAGGTTTGCCTTTACGTAGCTTTAGTGGGGCCACGGCATCAATGGCGTTGGCCATAGCGTCATTGTAGGTGCTGACTAGTAGGTTAAGGTCAGCAGTTGCTGGAAGCGAATTTAGGATGGGGAGAACCAAAGGTGTGAGGGTGTCTGCCGTAATGTTGTGCTAGTTTCTGGTAAGGCATGCTGGCGCATGGGTGCACTGTTTGGGATTGGGATTATTAGTGCTGATATCAAATGGTATGAGGAGATGGTCTGTCCATACAAGAGGTTGGGGGGCTTGCAGGTGATGTTGCAGTTGTGGGCTACGACCAAGTCAATGGTTCTGCCTTTCTGGTGGGTGGGTAATGTCTGAACTTGAGTATAGTCGTGCTCCGATAGGGCACTAGCGAGAGAAGAGGCAGGAGTATCGTTGGGGTCGTTGTAACCTAGATTGAAGTCTCCTAAAATGATGTTTTGTGAAAGAGGTTTGGAGTTTTCGGCTATTAGAGAGGTGATGTCTTCCTCGAAGGTGCCTGTGGGACCTGGGGGTCTATATATTAGGTGCAGGGTGATTGTGCTCTTAGGGGTAGTTTGTATTTTGATGGTAAGATGTTCGTATGAATCTAGTGGAAGGGAGGTGATAGATCTAATGTCGAGTGAGGATTTGAAGATGAATACAACACCTTCTCCTCGAGCATTGGGTCTATCCGCTCTAAGGATAGAGTAGTTGTTGGGAACAGCAAGGGTAAGGTAGGGACCTGCCGCTTCATGTAACCATGTTTCAGTAGTGGCAAGGAGGTCAAGGTCTGCTGAGAGGATAATATCAGCGATTTCAGAGGGATGGGCCACAAGTGATCTGACATTGAGTAGGGCTCCTTTTAGAAATGTAGTGTTAGTGCTTTTATTATTAATAGCCTTAGACAAGGGTATTACAGGCGTCTTTGTAGGTATGGTGATGGTGTGCAGTCTAGAGGCAAGTCTGTTATTGCGGGTAGAGAGATTGGGGGCCTGTGAGGGCCTGTGTTTTAGTGGTTTGGGCTGGTTGGTGTTGGAATCAGTGTAGTTTTTATCAAGGGTGCTGGGAATGTTGGGTAGGTTGTTAGCTGGAATGGTAACTGAAGTGGCGCTGAGTTTTGTAGTGTATTGTCTGTGGACAGAATCTGGGAAAGGTGGTAAGGTAGGCAGGAAAAGTGTGGGACAGGGAATAGGGTGGTGTCTTGGGCAGCCAAGTTTGGCAAGTCTGTTGCAGAATGATATGTAGGTATTTCCGCTGCATGGTGTGTTGTTGTTTAGGACACAAAAAGGGAACATGATGAAGATGAGCCAGGGGAGCATAATTGTGAATACAGGGTAGTCTGGGCTGTTGAGCTAAGGAAGATGACTTCTTTAGGGTGCTGTGGACTAGGTACGGGCAGGTCGGTATATTGGGGCTCATGGGTTGAGTAAACTTAGCTATCACAGTGCAGGATTAGGCTAGTTGAACTTTGTTAACACAGTGCAGGAATAGGCTAAATCAACTCTGTTAACACAATGCAAGAATAGGCTAGTTCAACTTTGCTAACACAGTGCAGGAATAGGATAAATCAACTTTGTTAACACAATGCAAGGATAGGCTAGTGCAGCTCTGCTAACACAGTGCAGGAATAGGCTAAATCAACTCAGTTAACACCATGCAAGAATAGTCTATTTCAACTCTGCTAACACAGTGCAGGAATAGGCTAAATGAACTCTGTTAACAATATGCAAGGATAGGCTAGTTCAACTCTGCTAACAGTGCAGGAATAGGCTAAATCAACTCTGGTAACACAATGCAAGGATAGGCTAGTTCAACTTTGTTAACACACTGCAAGAGTAGGCTGATCCAATTGACAGAGTTAGTTAGTGCGGAGTGCAAGTTCAATTGTAGCCTACGGGGACATTCGGGGTGCCGGCAGCAGGGGGGTAGTGGCATAGAGATGAGTAGCACGCTTACCCTGTAGGTTGGAGGTTTAGCATTAAAGGTGCAGGAGTCGTGGCCTCGGCTCGACGGCGTAGACAGGCTAGAGACAGGCACAGTGCATTTGTGTGTGCCTTCGTAGTGGGCCGGCTACAAGCCTGCAGGCTTGTGGTTGGCTCGTAAGTAGGGGCGAGGAGCCAATCACAATGCTTGCAATGCTGTGGGGCCAAGTAGTAGGTTGCAGAGGTGACGGTCCGCCATCTTGGAATGGTGGAGACCTCGTGGGTCCGGATGGTGGGTGAATGCACTCCGAGTGCAAAAGGGGGCAAATCCTGCATAAAATAGGGCCACTGGTCAAATCCAGGTGCGGCGCGGATATAAATAAATAATCTGCCGCAGGCTGCCTAGGAAAGCACGTTTGCGCTGCTGTTTTCCTAAATGCAGCTGAGGGAGGCTTATGGCATACCTTGAGACAGGCAGGGCTCGGGGGCATCGATGATGGGCTGGCTACTGCTCCAGCAGTAGATGGGGGGAGCTCCTGCTCCTCCAGGCTCGGCAGAGATTAAGGCTAGAGACAGGCACAGTGCGTTTGTGTGTGCCTTCGTAGTGGGCTGGCTCCAAGCCTGCGGGCTTGTGGTTGGCTCGTAAGTAGGGGCGAGGAGCCAATCACAATGCTTGCAGTGCTGTGGGGCCAAGTAGTACTTAAAAACTGCAGAATGGTTGTCAGACCTATTTGCTGTTATCTTCACTATTAGCTGTACTATATGCACTTACTCTGCCTGTGCAGACTTGTATCGTTCGGAAATTCAAGTGCTCTGAAAGACTGTCGTTTTTTTCCACCTGGTACCCTCCTTCGTTGAGTGCTTTGAAACACTTGCGTTGTGCATAGGCGCTTTACAAATAAACATTACTATACCATATATGTATTATGTAGGAATTTCTCCATGACGAGGGATTGCAACCTTTTTGTTCTATGTCCAAAAAAAGTAGAGACATAGGGCCTGATTCACAGAAGCGTTTCATAATGGCACAATGCCATAGGAAAACGATCTGTGAATCAGGCCCATGATGGTTGCCCAACCAAGAGGATTTCCCTTTAAATGTTTGTTGGATAGGTTGTTAGGACCAGGTGGCCTTGATTAGCTCACCCCCACAAATTAAATAAAAGATCTGCTGATAGAGGTATATCAGGTGACGTTACTGTCCCCTTGATCTAAAAGGTTTAGTGAAAACGCGTCAGCTTTATCATTTGAATATAAAGATTCAAAATGGGTAACCCATAAGGACTCTGGAACTGCGTTTACCTGCACACCCTTGCATTGATGCTTCGATGTGTTAAACAGATTCCCAAAGGTAACTACGTTTTTGGTCTTAAGACTATCTAACATCTCTTCGGCATCCTGTTTTCGAAGCCAAACTCATTGGCCCTTAATCCAACTCCTGTATTCTAAAGTAATCTTTGCAAGGTCCTTCTTTTTTGCTACATTGCTGGTGCCAAACTTCCTCTCAAATCTATTTGCAGCTCTCATCTCTCTCTTCTTCTGCATGGTACCCAGATCATAAGCATTGGGTATTCAATTTATGCATGCAGCCGGCACTTTGCTTCTTGCAGTATGCACCTAGTACTACTGCCATGTTTGAGCACAACACTTGGTCAATAATGTTTACAGCAAACAAACCTATTTTGTGTTGATAATCTGAGGAATTTAATACATATTGCATCCTATCTTTGCATTTTTTAATTGAAACAGTGTTCCAAACGATTCTGTTCCTGGGTTTGCCACAACTTCATGGGTGTAAACTCTCTCTGGGTCTTCAAACTGCAGGTCCAGTGAGCAACACAACAGTGATCACTCCACAAAGTAGACTCCACCCTTATTTCACAATATTTAGTGAACACATTCTCATCTAAGAAGATGTAATCCAAGGCAGACTTTACCTCCCCCCTGAACCAGGTATACGTTTCTGGGACATCCCCTTTAACAGCCCCATTTACTTGAACCAGACCCAAGGATACAGACAAGCCATTTGGCTCCATTACGAGTCTTCATCGTGCTGTGGTCCTCGAACAAAGCAGTGGAGGTCTCAATGCTGTCATGTTCCGACAATGTGCATGAGGCGTGACGATCTCCCACAATAAGCACATGACCAAACTCCCTCCTACACAACCAGCCTTCAACCCTCGATCTTAGTTTTGCCAAAAATGTCTCCAATGTCTAAACACACCCATGCCAGTAAATATTGGTTAATAAGATCCAGTATAATACCCCAAAACCAGACATGTTAAACTCCACTGCCAGTGCCCCAATTGGAGATTCTAGCTCCTTCACTTCAGAAATTACACAACCCTATTAAATGATTCACAAGGTCTCCCATGGGGCGGCCCACACTATCCTTCTGAGCTGCTTGAAAGCACCTCATAAAACCATCAATGCTGGGATGACTAGTCAGCCAATGCTCTTGCAAACAAATTATGTCATGCTGTCTCAAGGTAGTGATTAACTGTGTGTTTTTGAAAAGTGCTCTTGAGTTCCATGACAATATCTTAAATAAAGATCTGACCGGTAGAGCAATTTGGTGCGAGAAGATTGGCTCCTACCAATTGTGCAGGCACCTGACAATCATCACCAATCATGTTCCAAACCACCTCCTATGACAGTGTCATCTGTAAAATTGACCACCCTTTCATTTCTTGCCTTACTAGAAAAGGTTACTGCAATTTCGTTTCCCTTAGCCAAGCACTTCTGACCATCTCGTTCAATGCTGCTCTCCACAATAGATGATGTAAATCCTAGTCTTCTCAAGAGGGGTATCTTACGCTTTATAGACCCAGCCAACGTATTTCAATAGACATGGATAGTAACAATAGTTGTACGAGTTGGGTGGCTAAACTCAACTCACTCAATATCCTTAGAATTGATAACATACAAATTTGGAATCTCAGAAAACACACTGAGTATGGTCGCTCTATTAAGCACTAGGCGTGCATCGTCCTTAAAAGTGCTTTCCATAATAAAGATACGTGACAATGTAGATGATACACAAGGCCGCCTATCCGGTTTTCCAACCATTGGATCACTAGTGCTAGGCAAAGTCGAATTCAAGACGCCCCCCAAATTGTTACTCCAGCCACTAGCACCCCTAAGAATATTGAACATGTTAGATTTCTTCAAAAACACTGAGTTGTTTTGCTCAAGCAACTGAGTCACTGTTAAAACAGGAAGCTTAGCATGCAAGTAGTCTGCGTTGGGGTTATGAGCTGGGTTTACTTCTGGATGTGCCAATGCCATTGAGCACTTAACGTTCAAGCCTTCCATGACCTCCCTGTCCTGATACAATGCTCTGCGAGAGAGCAAGCTGCCCTATTAACAAGCAAATGGCCCTCTAAATTATTGGATACCATTCGGGTGGGCAGCAAAAGGCAGAGTGTTGGGGGTAGTATAGGCACTTACGGCAGTTGGGGCCACTGCATCAGTTTGCTCTAACGTGCATGCTCTGCGAGCAGAGATACCATCTTCACTTCTCATAGCAACCATGGGAAATCATGTAGACTGATCACATTGAATGGCAGAAGTTGTTATTATTGCCTTTGCTTGCTCCCCCTTTTATGGAGTTACTGCTCTCTGACACCCATTCAAGTCATTTTCTGTGTCATCCTCACCCTACGAAAAGCTATCAATGATCACCTTTACAGGAGATTTTTCAGTCTCAAATCATACTTTTGGGGGGTTTGGTTTCATTTTTGCAATAGCATCCTGGAACGATAAATTTCACAAACAATTTCTAGATTATTTTTGTTCTTATTCTTGGCCTTCCAATTCTTTGATTTTTGTCCACATTTGATTTTCAATATTGTTACGCTTTTGTGTTGCCTTTTTATGCAGTGGCACCGGGGCAGGTGTGAAGTCCGCTGGTGAGGCGGTGTTGCCTTTTTATGCAGTGGCACCGGGGCAGGTGTGAAGTCCGCTGCTGAGGCGGAGCAAAACAACAATCTGTCGGTACTGGCAGAAAGATTATTGGATCTTGCACTGTTTCAGCTTGCTTTTGTGATTAATCCACTGTATTCCTTAACATCTGGATGGCTTGCTAGAGATCTCACATACCCGAATACTGCTGCTGGTTTTGGGACAAAAGGTATGCCTTTAGAACGGCTTCATTTGAGGCAGAGTCCAGTTTCCTCTGGATTGCCCTAAGTGTAATTGTGTGCATTTGCACCTCCTGTTGTATGACTTCATATGAGGAAACAAACAATTAAAGAATGTAATTTAGTGTAATTAGTGTGTTCTCTGTGCTCAGGCTGTTTTCCACATTGATGTGTGTCAGGGATGTTGGAAGACATTTATATTGTTTCGGCCCGGGGTGTGAACGCGTATGAGACAAACTGATATGTCTGTGTCACTGTCTTCACCCTGTGTGTCGGTGTTACCCAGTAAGTTTACCAATTCCTCATCACAAAAGTGTTCACAACCTCCCCATTTTGCCGGTAGCCGGGCTTCAGGGTTTAAACAGAAATCTGAGTAACTAGTTGCAATATTTCCCCCGGCGTGCTGGGAGTCCAATAAGCAAACTGTTCCTACACTTTCACCTGGGGACAAGGGTAGCAGCAAATTCCTGGCAATCTCAAACATCAGTTCAGCAACCATAGAATACCAAACTACGCAGGGAGTAAGTACATAATTGCACAAAACAAATGTGAAATGGCACTTAATCCTCATGCCTTCTTTTCCTTCCCTTCACCGACAGCCGAACTGCCAAACTGCTTCCCACTTTGCTTCTGACCTGCCTTGGCGTGCACATTTGCACTCATCTGTGGTTTTTATTGATACATATTTCAGCTTGCTGAACGCCGAGCACCGCTCTGCTCCCATGCGAAAGTAGCTGCACCAGAAAATACTGCTCAGACAAAAGTAGTTAACTCACTTGCAAGAGCGTTTTGCCAAACTGCTTCCCACATAGCTTCCGACTTGCCTTTGCATGCGCATTCATGCTCGTCTGTGGTTTTTATTGATGCAAGTATCAGCTGGCCAAATGTCGAGGACAGCTCTGCTCCCAGGTGAAAGTAGCTGCACTGGAAAACACTGCTCAGATAGAAGTCGTTTGCTCACTTGCAAGAGCGTTTTGCCAAACTGCTTCCCACGTAGCTTCTTACTTGCCTTGCCAGTATTGAACCAATGTACAGATGCAGAAACAGGATACAACCATTGACATGTAAAGACCTGATCCAACATTGAGTACATAGAGAACTGAAGCCACAATGGACATGTCTTCATGCACCAGGCAATGTCCTACAGTTTGACCCCCCATTAGTTTGCCACATTGTCCTGACACGTGTGGCCCTGGCCAATCTGGCAATATGGCATAACAACCCCTAAGTTGAGGAACTAGAGGAGGATGCACAGCAACCTTGCTTGAAAGTGCCTCAGTGACCTGTCGATTTAGCTGCCATTTACACATGTAACAACATGGCTGTATGGTCAGTCTATGGCTGCCCCTTCCATTCACAGTGCTTGTTGTAAAGAAAATCTAATCTGTCTGAAAGATGATACCCTGCTGAATTAGGCAAAGCATGTGGGATATGTTCCTCTGGCCAACAAGAAGTTCAGTTTTATTTTGGCTGCTTGTACATTAAACCTGGTTAACTCCTTCACGATGTCCTCGACAACCTATGGATAGGGTCTTGTGATGTTGTACATGTATTCATTTGGAGCTTGCACAGGAGCAGTGCCTCTGAAGTGTTGCACGTATGACTAAGGGTCCTTCCTGTGTGCTGTGTGTTGATGCATGATTTACAAGAGTCTTTGAACTATTGAGGCTGTCCCCCTTTTCATAACCCTCAAACTGCTAAGGCGACCCTTGCCCAGCAGTGGTCATCAAGGATCGTGCTGTGCAACATACTCCATTAATTACAAGCCTAATTAATGCATCTTTTAAAAACAGTACTGTCCCCACCAGCCTAGAAAATGCATGGGTTCTCCCGCTGCTGAAAAAGCCTTCACTCAACCGCAATATACCAACCAACTACAGGGTCTATTACCACAGTGCCCTTCCTACTCAAAATACTGACTAGAGTAGCGTATCTCCAGATAGAAAACGACCTGGAAGTCAACAAACTCCTTGGCCTCCGCCAATCCAGCTTCCGCCCTAGACATGAGACGGAAACTGCTCTTTCTTCTATCTGAAAATGCAAATGGATGATTTCATAGACAAAGGCAAACTAGCCCCACTCCTCCTACTCGACCTCTCTGCAGCATTTGATCTGGTTGATCATAACATTCTATGCAATCCTCTGGCACCAGATGCACACTTCTCACCTAAAGCCATCGAATGGATACATTTTTTCCTTACGAACAGAACGATGAGTGTCTTCTCCCTGAGTGCTGCAGCCCAACCTAGCCCAGTCACTTGTGGTGTTCCACAAGGCTCATGTGTCTCTCTGACCCGCTACAACATTTTGACTAAGCCCCTTTTTGATCGCCTGGATGATTTGGATGTCACCTATGTCAATTATGCAGACGACACCCAAATCCCCATTCCCATCACCGGCTCCCACAACGTTGATTCAGCCAACCTCAACAACATCTACCAAACCATCCAAACATGGATCGCTCACCATGGTCTTCGCTTAAACGACGATAAGACTGAACTTCTCTTCCTAGGCTCACAACCTCGCCTTAAAAAACTTGGTGACTCCTTTAGTTCCTTTAACATAGATGGCAATATCATAAAGGTCTCTAAAGAAGTAAAAACCTTTGGGTTTTAACCTAGATACTTCCCTAACACTCTCCAAACAGGTTAAGGCCACAGCATCAGAAACAACCTACACCTACAAGCTCATAAATGCCTGTAGGCCCTTTCTGTCCCCTGACAGCTGCACCACACTGGCCAGAGCTCTCATCCTGACAAGACTGGACTACTGCAAAATCCTCTACGCGGGCACTAAGAGCCAGAACCTCAGAAAATTACAGGTCCTACAAAACAACACCCTTAGAGCAGCCCTAAATATTCCGAAAATATCTCACATTTCCAACACAAGAAGGAATGTACACTGGCTTCCGGTTTAAGAGCAAATCATGTTCAAAACTCTCACTCTGAAACACAAATGCCTCAACAACTCAGTGCCCACCTAAATGGCAGACAAAATTACCAGATCCCAATGAAACAGGCCCACGCGCATAGCACATAAACACATGTGAGCCACACCTAGATTCAAACGAGTGAAAGCAGGAGGTAGCAGTTTCCCCACAATAGCTGCTAAAACAACATTTCCAACTAGACGAAGATCTTTAGACTCCTTCTGCATCTTCAGAAAACAGCTCAAAACACATCTCTTTTCTTTTTAAAAAAGAAATCTCTTTATTGATTTTCATTAACCAAATACACAACTGTTCCTAAATGACTCTCTGTTTATGGAACCTCCTGCCCCTCCCCCCTTCAAATTCACAATATTACAGCCAAGCATATGCATGCATCATTTGATTGCCAATATCACATATCATGGAATTGCAAAGTTTGTTACGGTTCATCATCGAGTTTGTCAAGTGGCTCTAATGTGACCATGGGTACATACTTCTATCCGCGGCCCGGGGTTGATGCTGGGGTTCGTGTTGATGAGGCGATGTGTGACAGGTATTGTCTTAAGGGGGGCCAGTAGTCAAATGGGCGGCTGGAAGCTCGGAGTTTGGAGGTGTATCTAGTTTCCTTCTTTCCGATAAGTTCTTGCCTTCCAGCCACTTGGCTCTCCCCCACGCTCTAGCCACAAGGTACCTAGTGTTACAGATTTAAAGACATGGCACACTCTGGACCAGGACTCTTTCCACTGGTGAGGGATGAGGTGCACAATAAAAATGCTTTTAGTTTATTGATTTCGGATTCTGCTTTGAGAAGGCACCCAACCCGTCTCACACCACCCTTGACAAACACCCCGTGTCACAATGGACCATGAACCAGGCTGGTGTGTAATAATACAATATTTATTTATTTTTAAATTCAAATTCAAAATCAAACAAATCAAAGGTGGTGCAGCAATCACCAGTGTGGTGATAATATACAGCAAAATGTTACAATACACTTTATATAACTTTCAGACATTTGACACATATGTTTCAATGGATGTGGAAGCAAAGTCACTTTATGGTCATACTTATAGATGGCACAACTGTTAGGTTGAAAATTCGACCTACCACCCCAGAACGGGAGGCCAAAATGACATGAAAAACCCTTGAAAAATGAGCAAAATGGCACTCGGAAATCGCAGAATAATTAGAGGTAAGTTTACATGTGCGGCAGAATGGATAGGACAAGAATTCGTGTGGATGTATTAAAAGGCAAGAAAGCCTACAAGCTACAAGGCAGGGAACTACAACAACATGAATACAGGTAAGAAAATCGACGTTGGGAAGGAAAGAAATGCAGCAAAAATCACACATGGCAGAATTGCAATTTCTTCTTTTTTCACAGATTTAAACAAGCAAACAGCTAAGGAAATGAGCTAAACAGTCAAATCGAAAATTGTTTTTTTTCTGATGGGGTGTCAAGGCACATAACCAGTAAGATACTAAAGTGAAAGGAGGACTTTTTATGGGATGACAGTATGGGATTCTTTTTATTAAAGGTACATCGGAATTTTATAATAAAAACAATTTCATGGGCAAACTCGGTTTTGTTAACAGAAATTATTTGTTCTACTGAGGCTATATTTTAGTGAATAGATCATTAAAGAAAGACACTGCATGCAAGGAGGTTAATTTGCAATGTTAACCAATTTGTGCCGTGTTCCTCTTTATATGGGAATGGCTAAAATGGTACTAAGGAATTACACAGATTGCTGAAATGATTTGAAATGAGTTACATTAACATATGGAGACTAACACAGATTCTTATAAGGACAGGCTAAAACAGAAGACAATCTGGGAAATTACTAGGGTTTCTTATAGGTTTTTTGTAGGATTTGGACAGAATGCACGATAACAGAGCAGTGTATGCAGCTTTTTGATGCTGGGGAGGGTGATACTTACAAAATGCACTGGAGTTGGGATATTGGGACAGCTTACCCTGGTCTCTGGACTGCAAGGCCAGGGTCTGGTCACTGGGCTGTGGCTGGGCTCTCCTTTATGGGAACAGCTGGGCAAAATGGTTCTGTTCTCTGGATTCTCCCAAAGGGGATTAGTGGCCTCTCCTCTTTTCTCCCTGGATTAGTGGTGGTTCTGCCTGGACCTAGATGTGTGGTTCTGCCTGGATCTAGATCAGGATAGGTGGTTCTGGATCAGTGGTTCTGACTGGATCTGGATCAGCTACCTCTGAATCTGGTTCTTGAGTCTTGGGGTTTTGCAGGGGAATTTTGAATGTCTGGATTTGTGCATGTGTGGATTCTTGAATGTCCTGAATCTCTGTATGCCTCCTTCTTATATAGGCAGATGACATCTGAGGATTTTTACAATGGTGGCGGAAGTAATCTGAACACACCCCTTGGAGGGGATAGGTCAGGCTATGGGTATCCTGCAGTTGGATTGGTTCCAAGGAAGTGACATCAGTTTAAGTGTGGGTGTTTTGTGACTGGCTTTGTTTCACCACAGTTACTTTTACCAAAAAAAGTTATGGAATAAAACCCTTTTATTTACAAATGTCACCATTATAAAAATCAGAAAGGTAAATCCCATATTTCACAAGGAAATCCGTGCTATACTGCTTTGCCCTTTTGGCACTCTTTTGCAATTTCTCATGGAAAACATTTTATCAAAAATTCTACAAATAACTACTCATAAGCCTAACAGTTTTGGGCATATTTTCATCAAGTTTCATATCTGTGCCATTTATGCTTTCCCCAGAAATGCCTTTTTACTGCCGTTCACGTCCACCACGTCAGGAAGACCCACATGGTCTTATTTTATTTGTGCAAAAATTACATTAAAACTGTCATAATTTCACATTACTGCTTCTTTAGATTACTGAAATAAATGTCTTAATGTAAAAAGTATTTTCAATCGAAAGGGCTTGATTTGTCCCCAGATGTGGGCAGTTTCTCCAACCCCCAACCACACGTCTTCCCCTGCTCAGCTTGCACAGGGGTTGCCATAACTCCCCCTTTGAAGTCCTCTAGTTTGAATGGGAGGGAACTCACACTTCTTTGTGAAGTGCTAATTCCCCTTGGTCCATTGTCCCATGCTGGGGAAATGCTGGCCAGTCTGACAAGGTCACGAATTTCCACACCTTGGCCCTTTCATATTTGTAAAGGGGCTTCCTTTCCCATGGGGCAGGATTTCTTTGAAGTGCCTGCCTTGCCAAACTGGTTATGGAGTCTTCAAATATTTCTTTTTTCTTTTTCTCTCTTTCTTCCCCAGAACCCAAGTCCTTTTGTAAATAAATATAATATACATGTAAACAACCCAGCCCCACACATATAATATTGTTTCTGTGCGAATATTGGGATGATTTTACATTTAGCTTTCAAAAGAGCAGTTTTCTTTCTTTTGTCCAAGCAGATTTCACACGTTTGTTTATTTCATTTCATTTTGGGATTCCCAATGTGGTTTCTGTAGCACACATTTTCTTTGGCATTAACTTTCTGAATGATTTTTCATAGCTCTGGCCAGTTTCTGTACACAGGTATATGCTTGGCAGATAGGTTATTTGAAACTGACGCATAGCAAGTGAGAGAGAGAGAGCTTCTTTTGAAGTACTTTGCATGAGTTCACTTCTTTCCAAAAGAAAATTCAAGCTGTGTTTCAGTAGAAATCCAAATTCTTGGCCTTTCAAGTGATTTCCGAGCACCCCAGCTGCTCTGGGAATGCATTTGCCTCACCTCTGGCTACTCAGCAGAAATGAAACATGCCAGGAGAGGTTTCCTTGAAGGGCACAATCTTTGTGGAAAATGAATCAAGAGCAAATTTCAAAGCTGTCTTGGGAGTCATGCGTGCAGTTTTAGTATTCAACATGACAGAACAGAAAAAGGTGATGCCATTCTAAGCAGAGGTCATTTTCAGCTTGGTTTAGATGAAATAGACAAATTCAGCCATTCTTTGTAGTGGCAGTGTTGAAAGCTTGCCTCCCCTGCGCCAGGGAAAGAAAGCACAGCCGCTTTTGGGGTGAAATGGGGAGAAGTCGTTTTTGTTGTAGGTTTTTTTTGTTGGGGCTGGCAAATATACCCCACACTAGCCATCACAGAGGCTATGCCTAAGAGTTTCTTTTTGGTGCGGGTACCTCCTTCAATCAGGGCTAGTAGCTAGAGTTTCGGAGAGTACTCCCTCGGCGAGGATAGCATAGCAGACATCGCTTCTTCTATGCTTGTCCAGAACGATCTGATGCGGGGGCAGCACCAAGCGATGTGATAGAAGTCTCAAGATTGCGCACCGCATCTTTTACAATCAGAAGATCTCTCAGGGAAGAAACTGCCCAGGGCAATGGGAGAGTAGTAAGACTGATGGATATATTTGTACTGATTGTACTGATTAGCCGGTATGGACATTTCAGGGATATATAGCGGGTTTGCATGCAGACAGATCTCCACTGGTCCTCGCTCGAAGACTCCCCAAGAGCAGACTCGCATGTGTGTTTATACCTTTAATCCTTCACAATTTTCCCACTTCTTATTAATTTATAAATGGTAGATACTATTTTCCTAGAGGACAGTGGTTGTGTAATGTAGCTCAGGGCTGGGTGTGGGGAGGGTGCTAGAGGGAAGTCGGGCCAGTTGTTCTTGAGTATACGTCTGTAGTCGTGAAGCAGGGTCACGGCGTTGTGTTCTTCCCTAGTCCTGAGTTCCTCCCAAAGCACAAATTGGTCATTATGTACAATGTTGCCAAGAGACCACACTCCTAGTGTTTGAAAATGTTCTCTAAAGGATCTTTCATGTGTGAGTGGAATCCTTACAACGTTGTAAATTGGTAGTCCAGGAAGGTAGTATGGAGTGGTCTCGAGCAGCTGGCAAATCCTATCCCAGGCCCTGCAGGTCACCGCGAGGGGTTGGATCTCTCCTTTTGGGATGGGTTCCCTGTGGCCCCATAATATGGCTATCAGAGCACCTGGAGCAGATATCACCGCTGCTAATTGAGTGTGAGGTGAATCAGGGGTAGGGGTGTTCCACCCGGCAATATATTGCACCTGGGCCGGCAGGAAATATAGATAGATATCCGGGTATTCCAGGCCGCCTTGTTCGTATGGACGTGCATGGGTTTCATAGGCTATCCTAGGTTGTTTTCCGGCCCAGGCCAGCCTAGTCATCATTCTCCTAACACGGGACCAATAGTATGCAGGAGGCCACATTATTGAATATATAGAGAATTTTAGGGAGAATAACCATCTTCGCCAGTGCTGTGCGGGCTGCCTGAGACAAGTGGAGTAGCATCCATTCTTCCACGTTTTGCTCAAGGACCTCCAGAGTTTTTCTGTAGTTGTCCCTATATAGGCCTTTGAGCGTGGTGGCGACTGCGATTCCTAAGTAGCGTATCCCCTGAGGGCACCAGCAAAAACCGTCACTCACGTCCAAATGCTGCACAGTAGGGATCAAGGGGAGGACCTCTGACTTGCTCCAGTTAATTCTGAGCCCGGACAACTCTCCAAATCTAACCACGTCCTGCGTTAATGGGGGCAGGTTCAGCAGAGGGTGCTTAACATACAAAAGGATATCGTTCGCGTATAGGGACACAGCGGCAAGGTGTGTGTGGAAGTGTATACCTCTGTGCACGTGCAGTTCCCGCATGTGGCATGCTAAGGGCTCCATAGTGAGGACGAATAGCACAGGGGAGAATGGGCATCCTTGGCGCGTGCCGCGGGTGGGGTAGATGTGCTCTGAGGTTGTGCCATTTGTGTATATTGCTGCTCTAGGGGCCATGTATAGTATTTTAACTCACCTAATATATGTCAACCCAAACCCAGAGCATCAGAGCACCTCAAAGAGGAAAGGCCACTCAACAGGGTCGAAGACCTTTTTCAGCGTCAAGTGCTGCTATCGCTATTGATACCTCCGGGTTTACATTATGCATTAGGGTGAATAGGTCGTCTTAGGTTATGTTTGGTGGAGCGGCCCGGGATAAAACCAGCTTGATCCAGAAGGACCAGGGCCAGTATGTATGGGAGAATGCAGTCAGTGAGTATTTTAGCCAGTATTTTATTGTCAGTGTTGATAAGCGATAGGGGCCGATATGAGAATAGTTGTTGGGGATTTTTTCAGGGTTTTAGGAGCATGGTCAACTGGCTGATCTAGTGGATTCTGGGAGGGAACCACTGGAAAATGCATTGTCATGCATACCCAGAAGGTGGGGTAGCACTAGATCTTCGTAACCTTTATAAAATTCTATTGTTATGCCATTTGGTCCGGGAGCCTTTCCGCTGGGGAGTGATTTTCTAGCCTTGCAGATTTCCTCCTCTGTAATGGTGTTATTAAGGGAGCTGCCTTGCTCTTGGTCTAGCCAGCCCAATGCTACTTCATCCAGGTACTGCGTCAGCTCATCATGTCCGGGGTTTGGACGTGGTGTATACAACTGATGGTAGTATTCCCGAAATTCATTATTGATCCCTTGCAGATCTTTGACGGGGTTCCCGTCGAGGCCCAAGACCTTGGTTATGCTGGTGGGTTGCTGTTCCTTCCTGATAGCCCATGTCACAGTTTTACTTGGCTGGTCCCCCTCCCTGTATCTTGTCACGAGGTTAGGATCCCCTGGGTAGCTCTCCTCACAGACAGCTAATTGTAGAAGCTCTTCCCTGTGGGACTGCAGCTCGCGGCAGAGCTCAGGGGTGTCTGTATAATTCTGTTTGTTCTCCCCAATACCTGCATAGATACTCGGAGGTATTTAAGTACCCTGCCCTCTTCGGCGATGCAACACCCCCTTAGATAGACCTTAAAGGCTTCCCATATTATACCTTGATCGGGAACTGACTCTACATTGGCCTGGAAAAAGTATGAATATCCTGTCCTATCTCGGACCAGAACGCCACGTCTTCTAGGGCAGAGGCCCTAAATCTCCACCGGAGGTGACCCGGGGGGGCCTGTTAGAACAGCGATGTGGACCAGAACAGGTGAGGTGTCGGATAGAGTGCGAGGGAGGATAGATGCCTCTGTTGTTTTCCAGAGAACGGGGGGGAGGGAGTGACCATTATGTAGTCGAACAACACATCTCTTTTCTCAGGCAACCTATAACTAAAGCCTACCCTCCAGTGAGCAAACCCGACAGAGGTTTTCACCAGTAATCTTAAGATGATTGCAATATCATGCCATCAACAATGATTGTATTCATGTCGTATATCTGTAAAGTATACGTGTCTACGTCTCTGTCTATATACATATGTAATGTCTTCTTTTGTCAAGCTCGGTGCCTAGATGCTCCCAGGCCTGGCTTGCTTTATGAATTGCTAAATAAATAAATACATAAATGATGTGTCTTGGGCTGGGGGTTGATTATTCCAGACATCACTTGCACCATGGCACAGTCCACTTCCATTGTCTGTGTGTGCTTTTGGGGGACCTTTCTCAAAGATGGTACATATCTTAGGCCTGGGTTGTGCTCTGATTGGGTTTGTAATGCGCATGCCCTGTGCAATACAACCACCTGTTGGGATACCTGGATCTGTGCACGAATGGTGTGTGTTTTTCAGATAGGATCACACTTTATAACTCTGATACATACATTTGCATTACCTCTTCAGATGGTTGCATCAGACCAGCATGTCCCCATGGTGGCTATTGCTGCGGACACACTCTCCCTTGATCCTGTGACCACAAGTGAACTTGCTTCTGATTCTGGTATTTCTCCTGACTCCTAGGTTTGAGATGGGATGGAATGTTCTGTTACTGCAAGAAATACACAGGATGTGGATCATTGCATGTGACGAGTATGCCTAATAGTTCTTTTGTTGAGATGAGCACCCACACACGTTCTTAAAGTGCAATGTCCAGGTTAGATAAATGCATTTGAGGGATATGAAACTTCAGGGGATGTCGAACCTGCCACAACAAACCACATAAAATAATTCCAGGGCTTGTGCAAACATTAGGAAAAGAATATGGCTGCCAATGGTGCTGGCCAGCAGGACCGGCCAAACAGCAGCTTGTGTCTCCATGTTGTCAGGAATTACTAAAGAGATGTAAATAGATGTGAGTGGGCACATGTGACTGCATAATGCCCAGTTGAAACTTTGGATTATCTTGCTGATCACATGTCTAGGAGTCACTACCTTGGCAGTAGTAGCATGGTTGTTGCCCGGTGATACTTGTGTTTTGGGTGCACATCACATGATCTGGCTCAAAATTAAAACACTGGGCCTAGCAGGAGAGGTCCTGACAAAACTTGATAAGGACCAGGTCCCACAACACTGGCAGTTCGGAGTCAGGGTAGATCCCTGCTGCAAATTCATGAGGCACAGCATAGCCCAGCTGATGTAGACCCCTCACAGATAGAAGTAGGAGGGAGAAGGGGTGGGCACAGGGCTCTCATGAAAGTTCATCAAAAAGGAGCTAATTTGCCTTTTCCATGAATCTCAGAATAGTTTGAAGTCTGCACTGCTTACATGACATGTTCTCTTTCTTAAACAGTTTCATCAGCATGAACAACCTGATAGATATAGGTTTGTGCAATGCTGGAAGGGATGTCCCTGAGAACTGATCTCATAATTTATTTATTGTAATGATTGCTCTCAAGCGGAAGTATATTTCTTCCTGCTCATTTAAATATACTACATCTAGTGGTAACCAGCCTAGCCAAAAAATGTATGTCAAGTGGATTACTTGTAGTGACAGATGGTGCTTTCAGTAGCATACCACCTGCTTGGTACTTGAAATGATTTGTGACAGGTTTGCCAGTGCTGCCATTAACACAGCAGCTGTTTATCTCACCTGCTTTGCCGTGCAAGTCTCCGACTGTATGTAAGTCTGGGTCATGAAAGGTGTTGGAAGGAGACTTGAAAGGTGTGGGGAATGACATGGAGGGGGTAGCGAGTGGAGGATAGTGAAAGGGAAGAAGGTGGTGGAGAACCAGACAGGGGGTGAAGGGTGCTTCCCCCTTTAATTTAAGGTGATGTACAGCATGGTAAATGGAAACACACCTGACACAGTTAGAGCTGCGGGGAAAGCACAATGCGCCAAAGACATACAAGCGAAGTGACCATCGTATTAAGTGCGGAAAGTTTGAGAGAAACACAGAACAATTAAATTCAGAGCTCCTTTCTGAAGTCGGTGAACCTTGGCATAGGAAAATGTGGGAAAGGATGGGGGTGGTTTATTAATGACTTTCAGCCACTTGGGTATTCTGGGGAGATTACAAAGGAACACACTTAATTTCCTTTCCAAATGCAGAAGAGGGCAAGGAAGGGACTCACTGATGTTGATCCAAGGAAACAATAGTGTAGTTAAGAAGGTCATATTGTGTGAAACCCACAGGAATATAGCTTCAATGGGAAACAAGCTGTGTCTCCCCCAACAAACCAATCAAGACTGTGTCTGCCTGACAATCTTTAACCAGTATCTCCTGCCTGTAATCTTCTCTAGTCCTCCTAACCATGGCCTTCCAAAATTTCCCTTAATATGTTATCTTTCTTATTGTACCCATAATGCTATATCCTGTTAATGTATTCTCAGGTTGTGCGGCTTTCTACTGCTTCATATCTAGGTTTTCTGCCATATTAAACCACAAAACACACATTGTAATTGGTTATACATAATGCACTTAATACCCAGAGGTTTCTAAGCGCAGACCCAGGGGTCAAACCTGTGTTGCTCTGAGTCGTTCTGCTTCCTAGGCGAACACATTGCCCCTGAGCTATCCTCCCATACCTTCAAAAATACAAAGCATTGCTACCACTAAATGAATGAGAGTAAGACTAAGTAAAGCCTGGCCCACCTATAGCAGTACTGTCTTTGGTACCTTAAACCTAGGTTTCAGGTAAATGTTTAAATGTTTTAACACACATACTCATTTCTCCTTGGTTTTGCCTATCTCAAATCAATCAGCATCTTATGGCATACCGCAGTTGCTTCTTATTATGCAGATTCAAAGTTCCACCAAAACGACCTGAGCAGCATGTGCGAAAGGCTTGCAAAAAATAGTGACAAAACTGTTCTTTGGAGCAGGCGACAGCCGGAGAATGTCATTAAGTCTGCCACTTCAGAAAACGACCTTGGAAACCATGTCACCCTGAAACATATAAGTACCCAAAACAGATATGTCAAGTCCCCGTGGAACCATAACCCACATACCCAACCTAGCAACGGAAGGGGAAGTCACGCCAAAATGGCGTTTCTTCTACCAAATGAAACTTATTCATGGGCCTTCTCAGAGTTGGTATTTGTTCCTCATTCTGTCTTAGGCACAATCCGACACATAATGAAGTCGCCTGTGACAATTCATTGAGCTAAACTCAGTTTTAGTATGCCTAGAGGAGATGGAAAAATCCTTTGCGAGAAAATCTTCTCTGAGTGGTCCAACGCATATACATCCCTTAATCTCCTCAAGGTGACTAGACACATAAGCTGATCCTTTTCACTGATCATGCCTGCAGATAGCTCCTTATTTGGAGACCCTGACATCAAAACATTTACAGCACTTTAATAACAACCCTGCATGTATGGGATCTAAATTTCTGCCACAGCACAAGCCAAGCCACTCTTCCCAAGCAGCCAAGTATAACTGTATGGAGAAGCTGCTGACAAAACATCCTCTGGGGTCCATCTCTGCTGAAAGATGCTGTTCCATACATTTCAAGGATCCTGCCATGAGTAATGGATGACGTGCGCCCTGGTAGCAAGATAGGGAGGTCTTGAGGTAACTTCAGAACTATAACTATAACTGTTCGGTGCGAGACCAGGATTCGAACCTATAACTGTGCACAGACCAGTTTGTAAGTTTGAGACCAGGATTCGAACCTGTGTTGCTAAGCATTATCTTGCTTCAAAGACAAATACATTGCCACTAAGCTATTCTCCCGGCATCGGAAACCAAGGCCGAATCAGGCAGAAAGGTCTTACCAGAACAATGCCTGCCCTCATTTTCTGAATGAACAGAAGCGTCGTGGCTACCATAGAGAGTAGGGGAAAGGCACAATGGGTCCCTATGTCCCAATCCTGAAAGAACACATCTGTGGCAAGCACAAAAATCGGTCTCAGCTGAAAGGGATAGGGAGGTTTCATTGCAGGAGATTTGGTCAAAGCCAAATCCATCTAATTGTTTAGGCAGGATTTGGCTACAAATATAATTTGAAGGATTTGGATTTCGACCAAATCTCCTCAATGACATCACATAGAACCAGTTGAAATACAGTGCAAGTTGATTGTTGAACCTGGACACACACAGGACCAGGGTACAAGGCCCGCTTATAAGCAGAAATATCTGAAATACAAACCTGTCCAGTCTCCAGCTTCTAGAGTCCTCCAGGTGCTTGGCACACCAATCTGCCACCTGATTTGAAGAAACTGTAATCAATTTTGCGTGTACTCTAATCTGTGATAGAAGCAAAATTCCCAAAAGGACATGGCCAGAACCGACAGCTCCATTGACCTGGTGTGCCCCAGCCTGAACCACTGACACATTGTCCAAAAGCAGGCTTACTACACACCTTGTTTGTCCTTTTGCAAAGCAGCAATCAGCAAATGATCCTGCCAGCATCTCTAAACAATGGATACATAAGATGGACCAATAACTTCCAGATCAGCATGAATTTCAGGCTGAACCCCACCCACGCAGACTTTCATCTGATTCTAATCATAGTTCTGGGGTTGAAGGGAGCAAAGGTCAAAATGTTGAACGCCCGTCTACCATAGATCTTGTTTCTTTTGAAAGAGGAGCCCATTTTGAGTAACCTTATCCTTTCTGCAATGCCTGATTTGTTAGTCTCTTAATGCCACTGTAATAGAGAGGAACTGCAAAAAGTCCCTGAATAAAAACTAATAACAGTCCAATGATCCTATCTAGAAACCGAAGTGTCAGCAGCTGCATCATTGTCGTTTGCCTCGATTTCATGATCCTCCTTTGCTGAAGGCGGAGGGTAGAATCTCTGCAATCCACCAGAAATCACAGGATCTGCATAACCTGGGATGGAATCACCTCTGAATTTACCCGGTTAACTGCAAATCTCAGATTTTACAGAAGATGTTCAGACATGGCCTTCCTGTCTGAGCTGGCCTTGATTAGAAAACCGTCCAAATAAATCGGCAAGTTAACACCTCTTGTATAAAGATAAGCAGCTACTGGTTTCAATAGTATTTTGAAACAGCAGGGAGATGATGTTAAATGGAAAGGAAGAGTTTTTTAACAAGTAATGCTCCCACCCCAAACGAACTGCAGGAATTTCCTGAAATATGGTAACAGATATATAGGTATCTTTCAGATCCAACTGAACAAGCCAATACCCTGGCCACAGATTTACCTTTAATTGGGCAACGTGTTTCATTCGGAAATGACAATACATAATGAAACAATTGAACTTGCTGGGATTTGTCAAGGTGCAGAAACCCAGAAGACCCGGCGGCATACCAGGAAGTTTGACTCACACGTATTCTGACTCACACGGTTACATGCCCCCACATATACTTCTGTATGAAGCATACAGTTAGAATATTCGTCCACTGTCTGAAGTAGAGCCCGCTCTTTGGAACTGGGATGGGAAAAAGAAGTGCATGGCTCCTCCTCTAGAATCTGTAAAGCCTGGTGGACCATCGATCAGCTCTTGCCCTGCATCATCATCATCATCATCCTCAACCTCCGAAATTGGACCATCATCAGCCTCCTCCTCCTCATTTTCCTGAATACCAGGGTTAACAGGTTGGAAAAGGTCAGCAGGTGACAACACTAGAGTCAACCTTGATCTATTAGACAGATTCTGCATTTCCTCCTGGCCAGAGGATCTACTCAAGGAAAGAAAAAGTTATTTGAGAGACAGGGATGCCAACAACTTGCCGTGGGGTTGGTGAGCAGAACAGTTGAATGAGAGGGACTTCTTGATTGGGGTAGTGGATGTCCTAAGGCTGTCTCCCCAGTACAGCAAAGGTACCAGCTGGGCTCACAGCGGGCTCTGTCCTCCTCACAACTGTGTGGACCTGATATTCACCCTTGGTCTTCCAGGTCCCCGGCTCTTGGTGTCCGACACCCTGTTCAAAAGCAAGCAACAGGGTTAACGTTCACCTTCCGTCCATTGCTCATCAGAACCACTTAAGAACTCGAGAATTTACCTGTATCCTGTAACTTGTGAGTCCCGCACAGGGTCAGTCTAGAAAAATGGATACCTCTACTTTGTGACCGCAAACGTATTTTGGTGGCCGTGGGCCAACCATCTCATGCACGATATGACAGAATATAGGTTTTCGAGTTTGCCATTGAACGGCCATTTTGATGTAACAAGAATCGCTATTTTGTTTTCTAACCATTGCTCATGATTTCTGTCCTATTGCTTCACAGTATATTTTCCGCTTACACTGCTCGACTGTAAAACATTGTTGTCTGTATGTAAAAAGGACAAGGCCGCAGGGCCGGGAGGATAACAAGAGTTCGTTGAAACACAAACGTAGGCAGCACCAGGAAGAATGCCCGGCTCCCTCCCGAATATAGCCTTGAAGCAGAGCTGCAGGGCATTTAATCATTTCGCAGCTGCCAGCCAGTCTCATTATATGGTAGAATATGTTAGAATAATACAGCTAAAGGCTTGAATTATGCTCTTCTTACGGCCCCCCTTTGCTGAGCCCGCTAGAGCATGTCGGCTCCCAGGACACAAATAGCACCTAATAGACAGCAAGGTCCGGAATGCAACTCTTCCCCCCCGTATGAAGCTTGCTTCCATGAACAGAAGCGCTGTGTTCTATTCAACAACTGAAAGATGCCTTCGCACTCACAAATTGCAAATTGTTACTAGAATAGATGTTTGAAGGTGTCATAGTCGTCGGAGATGTCCATCATCACACCAAGTTCAAAGAAACCCAATAAAAAGGGGGTGTTAAACATGTCATAGCTGATTGTTTGATATGCATTTTGTATATATGTAACTGATGTACGTAATTCACTCTCTTGCGTCCCTCGAGGTCTAGAGATACACGTCGCGGGGCGTGAGACCGAGTTGGCCAGCTGAGACTTTTGCTTTGCAATAAACCCTAGCTTTGGGAATACAACCTCATGTCTGACGTATCTATCGTGTGTGGTGACTCGCCTTGTTTCCATAGACGTCAGGATCCCCTAGGGGCCCCTTTCAAGATGGCGCCCGAATAGGGACCCTCCCCCACTTGTTCCATCGCAGAACGTTGTAAATGAGTAAGGCGGAGAACGGCGAGGACGGGACGATCGAGCCGGGATCAATAGGTGTTTGGGGCGCCCTGTAAAAGTGATGAGAGACTCCTTTGCAGATCTGCACACATCTGATCCCTGATCGACGTGCCTGGCTAGAGAACAAGGAGGCGAGGGTCCTGAAACGAGGCGGAAGCCTAGAAACGCAGACACGACGTCTTTTGGTGCGTCAGTATACAGACGACTTGATTTATCAGGTGAGTCATTCCCCGATTCAAAGTAATCCTGATATTGGTTGAGAGTTGACTTTGCAAAATCAAACACCCTAGGTAAGGTTGATTAACCAAGGGGAAGGTTGAAATATGCCTGCAGCATTGTCCACCTTAGTGGGGTTTTTCCGCTGTGGTAGACAATCTTTGGAAGATGGCCAAATTGTACCACCTGGGGGAACGCCGGCGTATGAGATGTATGTGAAGTATGGAGTGGGTGCGATAATAATCTGTGAGACTTGGCATAGGCAAACCAGAAAGCAACAAGACCATCAGTCGCCGATTAATGGTAGTTTTGAGATAGCGAGGATAGACAACCTGGAAAGGGTGTTGATAAGAAAGAAAGCGCGTCCGGCAGCATTTGAGACTATTAAAGACTGGAGAAAGGAAGCAATGCTCCTATTTAAAAGCAGAGCGAAGCATGCGCGCAGGCACAAATCGAAAGGTGAAGTAGCGGAAGAGAAAGAAGAGGAGGAGTGGACTGAGAGTCTAAGAAGGGCAGGTAGGCGAGACCAGTTGAATATAGCAAAAATATATCCACAACGGAAATTACACATAGCAGATGAATTGATAGAAAATATATTGACCCATACAAAACAAGGCCCAAGATCAGAAGTAAAACCAGACACGTCAGTAACTATTGCCCAGACCCCGCCTAGTTCCCCCTCCGGTAGCTCAAGCCCTCCCACAGCCACAGACCGCATGCGTAACACTTCCTATTAGCCAACCAGGCCCACAACAGACACTCCCTGTTCCCATTGTCCCATCCGCACCTCCCGCCTCAGACACAGACTCGGTATCGTCTGTTCCTCCTGGGGTCGAAATTGAAACCACAGGGGCAAGAGGTGGAACTGACCAACGGGGATGCACGAAAGTAACTCGCAGCGCAATCAGCAAAGAAAGGAAGGTGGAATTGCAGCAACAGGCAGAGATGTATATAGACGGGAATGATGGGACGGCAGCATTTGTTTCGATGTATGACTTCCGAAGGAGCAACGAGAGACAGGTAGTGTTGGAATGCATGGGTGAATATTTGGTGGAGAAATGGAAACAGTTAAATGTGAAATTACCACCGCAGCGATTGTTAGATTTGAATGCATTAGCATGCTGTAGGGAGAGGGATGAAGAAGTGAGAAAACATGTATATAGACTTTTTGAGCTTAGAGATGAATTAGATAATGATTATGTCGAAATGTTTACTACATTTTCAAAATGTTTACTACACCTGCGTACAGGAGTAGGGATATCGGGAGACCCGGGAAGGGGGAAAAGGGGTCGCATAATAAACGGCAGCAGGTACCATCACGGGGACAGAAGGAGATGGTGAACGAATTATCATTGCTAAAACAGGTGGGGGCAGACTTGAAAGAATGTCTATTGAGAACACAGGTACTATTGCAGCAAGTAACAGGACATAATGTAGGGCGAGGGAACGCAAAAGGAAGGAGTAATTCGAATATGCATGGGGGAACAGTGGGACCGAATCAGTGTGCGTATTGTAAGGAGGAAGGACATTGGCGAGGGAAATGTTTGCATCTACAGAATAGAAATGGGTTTGGTCAGAGGAGACAGCATAGAGGACACCCAGGAGCGAATGGACCAAATAGGAATAGTATGCAGCAGCATCACAATAACGGAGGTAATCAAAACCAAGGCCAAAATAAAAATGCCCCAAATCTGAGTCAGGCACTGAAAGACTTGCCTGACACTGATGACCGGAAAGAGACAGCAGTCCCAGAAACGAAAGAAACTGTTGCCAGGAAGCAGCCACCTAATCTGCCAAAACGAGAAGTGAAACTCGAAACAAAGCCTGAGACGATTGCCAAAGAGGGTGAAGGGCAAAGAGTGCTCCAACGTTGCCCAGCAAAATCAACAATACGGAAACCAGAGTGGGGGAAATAGAGGAAAGAGTGGGAACATTTTTGATACACAGCCAAACACGTATTACAGTAATAGTAATGATTACACATCAGACAATGTGTTATTTCCCCAATAGGACAGCCCAGGACAGGGGTCGGAACCAGTGTCTATTCCCGTGAATCAGAGAGGACCCTACGTAGAAATGAGAGTCGGGAATGAGGAACACCGCTTTCTTGTAGATACGGGAGCGCAGAAGTGTTCAATAGACCACCACTTGGTTCCGGATATACCACTGTCAGGGCAAAAGAATGTTTCTGTAGGGTTCGCAGGTACACCAGTCATAAACCCAGTCCCTGTTACAATAGGACCATTTACTGAACATTGTCCTTTCCTTTTAACAGAAAATTGTGGGGAGAATTTGTTGGGATTCAATTTGTTGAAAAAACTAGGTTCCGTTATACATTGCATGGCGGACGGAGTGTTTCTAATGATTTGGCAACACGATGCCCCAGTGTCAGAATTCATGTCTGAAGCGTTACCAGGGGAACTAAGTAAAGTACCAACCTGTATATGGGCAATGCATGACAATGATGTAGGATGTTTAAAGATAGAGCCAGTAAAGATCATCTTGAATGAAGGTGTTACCCTACCGCAAATATCCCAATACAGAATTTCGGCTGAAGGTGAGGAAGGATTGAAAAGTATTGTTACAGATTTGGTGAAATTAGGGGTAATCGAGGAAATTACAGGCAGTACATGCAACAGCCCGATTCTTCCGGTTTATAAAAAAGGAGGCAATAAGGTACCATACCGTTTTATAATTGATTTATTGATTTACGCGCATTGAACAAGGTAGTAGATCCACAATTTCTTCTAGTGCCAGATGTCACTACAATATTGACAATGATACCTGTTTCAGCAGAATATTTTAGTGTAGTAGATTTGAAAAACGCGTTCTTCAGTATTCCAGTGGACAAGGACAGCAGATATTTGTTTGCGTTCACATTAGGAGGACGATCATTTACATTTACGGGGATTCCGCAAGGTTACACGGAAAGTCCAAGTATTTACAGTAGAGCATTAAAAGAGCAGCTAGACATGCTGGAATTACCCGTGGGTTGTGTACTCTTGCAATACATAGACAATCTATTGCTAGCTGCAGACACAGAGGAGATTTGTAAAGAAAGCACTGTATTACTACTGTCACACCTAGCGGCACATGGCCATAAAGCTAGTTTGAAGAAATTTCAATATAATCGAAAGGAGGTGGCCTATTTGGGCTACCTACTTTCGAAAGGAGGGAGAAGACTAATGCCAGAACGCATAGAAAGTATTTCTTGTATGCCTATTCAAAAGACACAAAAAGGAGTCAGAGCCATAATAGGCATGGCTTCATATTGCCGACAATGGATTGGTAATATTGCGTTAATTGTGAAGCCGTTGGTGAATTTGACTAGAAAAGATGCGGTTATGCCTTTGCAGTGGGATGAGGAATGTCAGAAAGCATTTGATAGATTGAAAACTGCATTATGCTCGGCTCCAGCTTTGGGTACGCCGAATTATGAGAACATTTTTAGACTATTTGTGTGTAAAAGTGAAGGATGTGCATTGGCGGTTTTGACACAGGAACAAGGTGGAAGAAATAGGCTGTGCGGCTATTTTTCTTCTGCGCTGGACCCTGTAGCGCGCGCACTCACTGGCGTAACAAGGGCCCCCGCACCCCCCCCGGTGTGGGGGGGCCCCGTGAACACATGTTCTGGAAGGGGGCCCCACTTCAAGTAAAAAAAAAGAGATATATATATATATAAATTTATTTTTTTTACATTTTCTTTTTGAACTCACTCTGCATTTCTAAAGAAATGCTTTCTGTAACAGAAATCATTTCTTTATGAAGGCAGAGTGAATACAAAAAGTCCGGTGGCTACCCCCAACCCATGACATGAAGACCCTAGGCTGGAGGCCTCCATGTCATGGGGTGGGGGAAGCCCTGTGACTTCAAAAATAGTTTATTTTTGAAGTCACTCTGCTTTCATAAAGAAATTATTTCCGTTATGGTGCAGTCCTTAACGGAAATAATTTCTTTATGAAGTCAGAGTGACCGCCATTCTCGCTACCGGCACTGCCTCCCGTGATTGGGCAATAACCGGCCCATTACAAGATGAATGGGCCGGTAATTGCCCATTCCCGGGTGGTGGTATTGCCGGGCTCCCGATCCCCATTCTGCCCAATAGGGCAGAATGGGGGTGGGGAGCATGGTTGCGCCGGCACCGTTGATAACGGTAATAATCGGGACTGTTGTTGAACCAGAACTATTGATGCGTACCAGATATGAGGTTTTATAATGCAATTTGGCTAACATTACGATTAAATGAGGCGGAAATCCCATTTCTTCCAACTTTGCCCAAAGAAGATTCCTAATTACACAGTCGAAGGCTGCTGTTAGATCCACGGATCCACGGATGCCATATATAATGGACCCGTGTTCGGAGAATTCGTCTGTGCAATTAGGTGCCCCAAAACAGTTGCATTTAAAGCAGTTCCCATTCCGGCGCGAAACCCAATCTGAAATATCGATAAAATATTCCGTTGTTTAATCACCACCTTCAGCTGTTGTAACAACAAGATAGCTAAGGTCTTAGCACTTGCATCCATCAAAGCAATCGGGCGAAAATTGCCTGGGTTTGTTTTATCGCCTTTCTTGTGAATTGGAACTATAATCAATTGAAGCCAGGATGGAGGAATAATAGAAGAGCGAATAATCTCGTCAAATTGAATTTTTAATATCGGAGCCCATAACTGGATATTTTCTTTCAAGGCACAAGGTGGAATACAATCTGGACCAGGCGCTCTTGATTTGTTCAATTTTCCAAGTGCCCATGTGATATCCTCAAGTGTCCAACCCTCAAATTCATTCAGCATTTTGTCAGTAAAGTTGTCAGCAAGTGCTTTAAATCTTTCTGGTAAAGCACATTTTTTTTTATAATATTGTGTCCATATTTCGGCACTTATAGTAGAGCTTTGATCCACCGTTTGATCCAAGTCATTGCTCCTTAAGAGTGCCCATATGGAACGCCTGTCATTTTTGCATATTGCGGTAATCATTGTTTGGTTCATTGAGTTATGAAGGTAAATCCTATAATTTTTTATACGATTTCGGTATTTATTAAGTACCTTTCGTTTCTGTATATGATATTCCTCGCTAGCCAAACACATTCCATTTAATTGTAAGATTTCATTTTTCTTTTGTTTCTTTAGGATTGCAATTCTGGTAGCCATTAAGTCGACTCCCCGTGGCTTTGTTATTTCTTTAGTTTTTTGAAATACCAAGTATGTAAGCGCTATAGTCATAATTAGTGAAATTTGTCTGATCGTTAAAACAATTGTTTGTCTATGATGATTATTTCTAGCGCTATCTATTAACATCTTGATGGTTACATTTAAGTTTTTGCAAGTTCTAGTATTCCATCGTAGGGAGGCACCTGGTCGATCTTCCAGTATAAATATGCTTAATGGGTCTAATTGCAATTTTGGAATCACTAATTTGAAAGTTACATATAAAATACAATGGTCACTCAATTCAATGTTCGCGATCTCTACCCCTTTACAATCAGATGATAGTTCCCCAGATACCGCAATGTAATCAATACATGAGGTTCTATTATTTCGGGACCATGTGGTCACATTTCCTTTTGTGATGAAGGGTAAGAAGTCTATATTCCAATGTTTAAAAAATTGGTTTAGGCATATTCCCCGTCTCTTTGAGGTCAGGGGGTGACTTTGTACCTTAGATTGAGTTTCATTTGATGGAGTTTCAGTACAGTTTGAGTTGAAATCTCCTCCTATGATTATTTTTACATTAGACCATTTACAATAAACTTCGTCAAACAGGATATCCAAATCTTTAAGTAATGAATCCATTGCGGTACCTAATGGATTAAAATATACTGATACTATTAAAACATAGTCCATAGAAGATGGTCCTATATTAATTACAATTGCAATATAGGATGTAGTTGTAACGGTTAATAACAGCGAGTACATCAGAGCAGTGTTTACCAAAATGGAGATCCCTCCTGATGGTCTCCCTCTATGTACCCGTGTTGCAGATTTTGAGTATGCTGTAAAGCCTCTAATTTCAAATGGTTTCAGAGCCATGGTTTCTTGGCATAATACAATATCAACAAGCTCATGCGGAGCATATCTAGTTGCCCAAGTTTTTAAGTTTTTCAGACCACATGAGTTCCATGATATCACTCGCAGAAGCATTTTGCTACTACGAGTGTTCTATCGTTGTTTCCTCCTTTCGCTTCCCCAATATTGTCGGTAGCCAGGACCAATCTTTAGATACCGCAGAAATAGCAACTAACTGTTCCAAGACTGCCTTATCCGTTAAATTATCAGCCTTGCCCATAGATGCATGATTATTTTTGCTTGTAATAGTTAAGGGAATTACCTCATTAAAAATGTTTGCTTCATCAATAGTAGGAATTTGAAATACTGCCAGTCCAAACATTTTTAACTCTCGTCTATAATTCCAAATTAATTCAGCGATTATTGGGGATTGAAGTTCCAAGACCATCCTATGATTCTTTATGGATGGAAGAGTAATCCATATAATGTCATTTGATACCAGCGTTCTTAGTGCAGGGATTTTTTTAAAGGTGTGTAATATAAATGATCTGTTCAGATCTTGATCGCCATTAATTTCAGGAGCACTAATCCAACCCAAAATAGTTGATATCGGCTTTTCAGATGTATCTTCCTCAATAGAGGTCTTCGTAACGACAGATTTTTCCCCCACCACCTCTTCCTCAACTTGATTAGCCAATGTATAACTTTGATTTTTGTTTTTTTTCCCGGCCCAGTCAGGAGTTGTGGGTTCCACTGCTTTGTTGATCTGTCTTCCTCCAGTTGCACTGGAGATACATTTTTTATTGTATTTGATGTCAGTCCCTCCAAGTACGGTATGCAGTTTTGCTCAATTTGCATTTGCGAGGGAATGACTTTGTCATTGTGTTTTCCCAATGTTACCCTATTGTCTTCTAATGAGTCTACTCCCATAGTGGTCCGTTCAGTTGTTTTTTTATTGGGAATGGGTTTATAGAATGCTGATAACAGCGATTGTTGGGAGGAAGACAATGAAGCCGTAAATTCCTTCTGTTTGACTGAGATAGATTTATCTGTCTCAGATATTTGGTTTAATTCATTGTTGGGAGCAACATTCAATTGCAATTGTAATGCAAGACGACTTGCAATGGTAAGTTCATCTACATCTATCGTTGCATCTAGGTCTATATTGCCAGTAGAGGCAACAATGTTCTCCTCACTTCCTTTCCCCTTAACATTTAATTTTGGATCCATGTTAGCATTTTGATCAACATTTTTTACTTTTTTTTGTTTTTGATTAAGGTTTTGTTTTTCCAATATTTTCTTATTTCTTGCATTTAATCTATTTATTGCACGAATATGCAATCTTTTTTGTTTGCGTGATAGGATTTGTTTTAATCCTTGCGGCTCAGAATGTAGCTCTTGTGGGGGAGGTACCAATTTTTCGCCCTCCTGGACCTTTTCCTCTTTTATTAATTCTATTAGGTCAGATGGACTGTCAGGTGATTGCTCAGAGACATTATCCGATTCAGTCAGCTGGTTCAGTCCATTTGGTTCTTTTATCACATCGCTAGGCTGATTGAAGAAAATTAGTTGATCAATTTTCTCTGAGTTCTGCTTTACCATCTGGCAAAGCTGCGCGTGTGAATAGATTTGTATCGAGTCCGTGTTTCTTTGTACATACAGCACCTTTCTACAGTTTGGCAGAATGTAAACATAAAAAAGAATGCAGAGAGGTTGCTGCAGAACTGTATCACGTGTTTGCAATACAATGTAGGGATGGGAACAGTGACTACAACAGGCAGTTTTGGCCCACCCTCTATGCCATTTGAGGTGATCCATTTTGATTTCATAGAGATGGAGAGGTGCCAAAATGTAAATGTATGTCTTGGTGGTGATCTGTGCATTCAGTAAGTGGGTGAAGGCATATCTCTTGAAGGACTGCACAGCAATGAGCACGGCAAAAGTAATGTTGAAGGAGTACTTTTCCAGATTTGGCTTGCCCTGTGTCCTATGGTCTGATAATGGACCACATTTTGTGGGCGCAGTGGTATTACAGATATGTGCTGGTCTTCAGATTGATAAGAGATTCCATAGTTCAAGGCATCCGAGTTCTGCCGGTCTTGTGGAGAGGCACAACGGAATTCTTAAATCAAAGATTAGCAAGATCTGTGCGGGAAGCAAGTTGAGTTGGGTGGATGCATTACCAATAGCACTATTATGCATGCGTACATCTGTACAGGCTAAAACTGGGCTCTCCCCGTACGAGATCGTGATGGGGAGGCCGGCAAATGTATGGTGCGCACCACAGCCAAAACGACTTAGTGAGGTAGAACATCCGGTGCTTAGTACTTATTGTGGCCTTTTAATGCAGAAATTGCGTTTGATTCATCAGCAGGTGCAGGAGGCATTACCAGTGAGATACACCGGTCCGGGGCATGCGCTGGAGCCAGGCGACTGGGTGCTGCTTAAAAATTTTGAAAGAAAGTCATCATTAGCACCCAGGTGGCACGGGCCCTATCAAGTACTCTTGGCGACGCAGACGGCAATACGGGTGGATGGAAGGAAGTCGTGGATCCATGCCACCCATGCCAAGAAGATACCAACTGCACTGAAAGACTTGCCTGACACTGATGACCGGAAAGAGACAGCAGTCCCAGAAACGAAAGAAACTGTTGCCAGTAAGCAGCCACCTAATCTGCCAAAACGAGAAGTGAAACTCGAAACAAAGTCTGAGACGATTGACAAGGAGGGGGAAGGGCAAAGAGTGCTCCAACGTTGCCCAGCAGAATCGACATCACTGCTGGCCGACACGAAATCTGCCTTGCAAATACCAGCAGAAACAAATCGTGTACCCCTTTGGTGCCCACCAGCACTTGCCAACACGCCAAAGAATGGATCTGCATCATTGGCGCGGCACACACCAGCACCTGCAGTAGCGCCACAGGCTGACTTTGAGCCTGAATCTGGAAGTGCGCCAGCACTGTTCACAGATCACACGATATCAGGAGTAAGGCGATACAACTTGTGGCCTCAGAAGACAAAGTGATCCGCAGTTCTTTTTGGTGTTTATGTCAACCTCTGGTTCAGCTCATTGACAGAGAAGGAACTAGAGGTGTAGAGGAGAGAAGCGTGAGAATTGTGCAAGTCGGACAATTCAAGACTCGCGGCTCCTCGGTGCGATCATAAAAGTACATGTGTCAGGAACCAGAGCGGACAAGCTGGGCACACATGGTACTATGGCAAATGAGATAACTGATTAAAAGTACATGTGTCAGGAACCAGAGCGGACAAGCTGGGCGCACATGGTACTAAGGCGACAAGATAACTGATCAAAGGTCCTCTGAGCAGTATAAGAAAGGACAAGTGATCTTGCCTAAAAACAAATAAACAAATCCAGGCTAAAAAGGACAGGCAGAACTGAACTGTGACAATTCCGTTGAACTTATTGACATCAGAGCAAGCGCGACGAAGAGAGATATCCACAACGAACTGTGATAAGAAAGAAGAAGGACGACGAGAAACATGCCGGGACCGGTTCCAGCCTCCTCCTGCACCACCACCGCTGAGAATGAGTCAATTATAAAGACTGTAAGCTTAAGAAAAACGCATGGTAAAACAAATTGTATGCTGGTACTGACAATAATAATGTGCTTTATGAGCGTGGTAGCACCAATATCAACAGCCCTAATATTATGGTATGTGGAAGCAATACACCCATTAGAAATGTTTTTACCAATAATTAATATATCCACTGCCGAAAGCCCGGTTCAGGTGATCACTTATACCCTGCCCCCAATGGAAGAAAGACACAGGGAAGGTTTTGGAAATAATACCTTGCTATTAATCATGAACATGACACATGCAATTCTGAAGAAAACAAATTGCTGGGTATGTGCCCATTTACCACAGCATGCTGGGAAAGCAAATAGGGTGGTATGTACAGCCACTACCATTAAGTTCTGCATGTACTGCATCTTTAGGTGCAATGTTCTATGGGAAATGGAATGAGAGTAGTACGGGTCAATTAGACAGAACCAACATGAATGAGTTTGAGGAGATAATAATGAAGCCTGTGGATTGTTCCATTTTCCATAAAGCACAAGTAATAGCCCCAGAGCCCACGAGGAAAAACACACAAAAGATAACACAACGAAATAGACAGGATAGATTGTCCCCACCAGAAAAAACATCTGTAATGACGTTTCATGTAAGAACAGAAGGGGACAAAGATGTAATTCCCCCATCTTACACGGTGAATTATAGCCCAAGAACTGTCCCTTTTTGTCTAAAAAAAAAAGGCTCGTTTTCAGTCGGGACATATACTGGATTTATGAATACAGTGGTATTAAAATGGGAAATAGAACCAGTATATGTAGGTGATCCAGTTTATTTTATATGTAGAGAGAAAGCATATCATTGGTTGCCCAGAAACTGGGGAGGTACATGTTACCTAGGTCTACTGTTCCCAGGAGTATTCCTCTTAGAAACAGCAGCCATGGCCAGATTATCCAGAACTAGAGTCAAAAGGACTGATGAGGGTGTTTTAATAGCAACTGATGTAGCAAAATCATTCATTCCATTCTTAGGGCAAATAGTGAACTCCTATAATATAAGGCAACTGTCCAGAATCCTAAAAAATACAACAAACACAACAACAGATATACTATTTAACATGACGTTGGAAAAAAGAGGAATCAGGTTAATGACGCTGCAAAATAGAATGGCTCTTGATGTGATCCTAGTTGATCAAGGGGAATTTGCAAAATAGTGGGATCAGAGTGTTGCGTTTATGTCGATGACTATTCCCCCACGATCTTTGAAGCAATAAAGAAAATGCACGTCCTAAGCTCTGAACTCCCTACTGAAGAAGGAAGCTGGGGAATAGGATCTTGGTTTTGGGGAATATTACATTCCTGGGGATGGAAGTTGATCTCAATATTAGTAGTGGTGTTTGGAATATTCCTAACGTGCTGTTGTTGTATACATTGTCTACCCATATTTTGCGCTGAGGTAACTGAGGGATGCACGGAAGGATGTATGCATATGATGACAAAAAAAAACAACCTCATGGTCGAACTGACCAAGACCCAAATGAGATGAGAGCAGTAAAAGAGTTGATGGCAATAGATATTGATGAAGACGATGATGTTTACGATAGCATGCAAAATTCAGACATAAGTACTTCAGACTCATCATCCCTAGAGGAGGTTTCAAGAAATAGATGAGACGTTTGGCATACGGCCAAAGGAGGGTTTGTCAGTCTAGAAAAATGGATACCTCTACTTTGTGACCGCAAACGTATTTTGGTGGCCGTGGGCCAACCGTCCCATGCACGATACGACAGAATATAGGTTTTCGAGTTTGCCAATGAACGGCCATTTTGATGTAACAAGAATCGCCATTTTGTTTTCTAACCATTGCTCATTGCTTTTTGTCCTATTGCTTCGCAGTATATTTTCCGCTTACACTGCTCGACTGTAAAATATTGTTGTCTGTATGTAAAAAGGACAAGGCCGCAGGGCCGGGAGGATAACAAGAGTTTGTTGAAACACAAGCATAGGCAGCGCCAGGAAGAATGCCCTGCTCCCTCCCGAATATAGCCTTGAAGCAGAGCTGCAGGGCATTTAATCATTTCGCAGTTGCCAGCCAGTCTCGTTATGCGGTAGAATATGTTAGAATAATACAGCTAAAGGCTTGAATTATGCTCTTCTTACGGCCCCCCTTTGCTGAGCCCACTAGAGCGTGTCGGCTCCCAGGACACGAATAGCACCTAATAGATAGCAAGGTCCGGAATGCAACTCTTCCCCTCCGTATGAAGCTTGCTTCCAAGAACAGAAGCGCTGTGTTCTATTCAACAACTGAAAGATGCCTTCGTACTCACAAATTGCAAATTGTTACTAGAATAGATGTTTGAAGGTGTCATAGTCGTCGGAGATGTCCATCATCACACCAAGTTCAAAGAAACCCAATAAAAGGGGGGTGTTAACATGTCATAGCTGATTGTTTGATATGCATTTTGTATATATGTAACTGATGTACGTAATTCACTCTCTTGCGTCCCTGGAGGTCTAGAGATACACGTCGCGGGGCGTGAGATCGAGTTGGCCAACTGAGACTTTTGCTTTGCAATAAACCCTAGCTTTGGGAATACAACCTCGTGTCTGGCGTATCTATTGTGTGTGGTGACTCGCCTTGTTTCCATAGACATCAGGGCCCCCTAGGGGCCCCTTTCAGCAGGGCTCCCCCACCGGTTCAACACCAAGCTCCCACACCTGGAGGGAGAGAAAGAACATAAGACAATTAACAAAGACAACACGCCTGAGACAGAGACTGCTACCCGCTTCAACCCCTCTTTGGGACCCATCCCCAGAGCTGCGATTGCAGACACAGAACCACAGGTGATCTGCATTCACGCGCATCAGGCAGCCTCGCAGCTTAAGGGGATTAGAGGAAGGTAGAAGGGAGGGGGTGCATACTACAGTTACCTTCCCGCAGTACACTTACCCTTGTTTCGCCTCTTAGGTTCCACCACAACCACCCGAACACTGGAACGCAAGTCCCGAACACACCAAGACCCTCCCAACCTCACTGCCCCCTTGGAGGTCTTTCCTCCAGGAGACAGGTGGGGGGAAGGCGTGGTTTAGACATACGACCAGGTGAAAAGGGGACCATCACAAGGACCACTCTGCTGCATTGTCTGGACCTGGCACTCTTTCAGGGTACCAGAAGTAAGCGTGACACCAGCAGTCAGTTGTAGATTCACCTCATTGCCAATGTAATAAGGTGTCCATTACAAGAGATGTGCAGGATATGCAGATACAAAAGGAAATGTTCTTTATTGGTTATAATGCAGCATAGATCAGCCCCAAAGTTTACAGGCTGTCGACTCAAGTTAAAATCCTTCTGAAAGTTGCCTCCCTCACACACAAAGCCCTGTACCACGTGGCCCCTCCCTGCCTAACTGATAGATTTGTGGAAAGAAGATCATCCAGACCATAAAGAATCTCCAATGCTAACACACTTACCATTCCTAGATTTAAATTGACCAAGGCTGGCGGCGCTATCTTACCCGTCCAGGCGGCTCAAGTATGGAACTCATTGCCCCACACCATACGTGAGGAGAAATCCTACCCTAAATTTAGATCCAATTACATCAACCATCTGAAACAACTAGTCAGCTAGCCAATACTACCTCTCCCACCTCCACCATGTTGATATGCTACCTGTAAACTGTATAATATCCTGTATATAATTCACTGTATTACTGATATAGCCTGTATATAGTTCAAATTGTATGTGTAACTATGTAAGTATGTGACCTATGCTTCGCATATCCTGTACTGCTGCACCCTCTTACCCTCGGGTCTGGTGCGCATTATAAATGAATAAAACAAACAAACAAACTAACAGGACACAAGACTCAGATATAGTAGGCAACATCCACTGACACACCGACTCTCACAGCTAACCTCTCTCCAACTGTAAAACATAGAGCAATCACTAGTCAGCACTCATGCCACATTCCACTCTCAGAACTCTCATAACATCCCCATTTACGCATAAAGGACAATGTAGGAAGAAATCACATTACAATACCTTGATTGTAAATAGATCAATGTTGCAACAAGAACAAGGGTTCTTTAATCTAAAGTGGACGCATTCATGAGAGAAATCTTTTCTGATGGTGAAGAAAAAGGAGACAAAAAACGCTAATTTCCCAATGTTCATGTAATCAACAGAACACACTTCCACCAGCTCACATGGCCCTTCCTCTACATGGACCCATACATGTTGTGAAATGCTTGCCTGAAGGTGGAGGAAAACTTCCTTATGCTTTCCTATGATCTGGAATGGCCTGCAAATGTCCTAACAAAATCTAGATGCCACAATGTACTGCCCTGCAAGAAACAATCTCCCTGAATAGAAGTAAGGCAAATTTGAATCTGTAAATGAACACATAACACAACACAACAAATAGGAACTTATCGGATCTGGCGACTCCATACACAGTAGGAAGAATTGATGAAGGGCTGTATTTGAAAGAATATTTCATCAGACTGAAACCATGATGATTTGGGGAGAAGAACACATGATCTGCATAGGGATTTTGAGATTTGCAGTATTGGAGTCCATTTTGTTTTCTGCTGTACTTCTTATTCTATTTGCGAATATAGAAATTAGTTCTGCATGGTAGAATGCTTCCGTGCAATGCTAAAGAATCTTTCAAGTAATGTTATCTTTCAGGTTCAAGGCAACTTGCAATCCAACAACCAAATAGAGATATGGAACCATTTTAACGACGTGGTGATCGGGCTCCTAAGCACCAATTCAGGACAATCCTTCGACCAAAGATCTACCCACGTCGACCTGTTACCCTCTCATGAATTCCCCAGGCAAAAAACACACTTAGTACTTTTAACAAATAGGTCCTAAGTCGACTCATAATTAATACATCACAATTTTATTTTCATATAAATCACAAAACATTATTCCACTCAGTATAAAAACACTTAAAAAAATTGCTAAAAACTCCTAAAAACCTTTTACAAAATTTCTCATAAAACAATTAACATACCTAAAACAACCTGTATTGTGCTCAACCCTGTAACATCCTGCCTATACAAAACTAAGTAATGTACAGTACTAAGGAGAACACTCTACCTCAAGAGACCAAATGGTCAGTAGCTAATGGGTTCCATTTCGCTAAAGGATACCACATATCACGTAGTTCATCTGTTTAGTGCATTCCTACCCCATTCAGTGCTACCCTGGGATGGATTCAAACCCGATATTTCGGAATAATTCAAATATTGTCACTAGATCACAATATTTTTAATTACCCAACATGTTTCGTTCTACACAATTTCATTTAGCAAAGTGTAAAAGAACTTCATCAGGGGACCATCTGTACCCTTAAACAATCTCTCTTCACCTACAGTAGGTGCAACCATATATAAAACTATTCACTCTGAGTGATACTTTCAATTACGATTGACACTGCGCCACACAATTCTTGACCTGGGGAAACAAAATGAGAAAAAATAACAAGAGATAACCATCAGTATGTGTTACTTTACTGTCATCCTACTCAGTCAGCACCTAAGTTTGCTGAACTAAGGCTTACTGTGTCCCTCTTCTAAATAATCTCTTGACAACGGTTTATGTAGGGGAGGGTCCCAACAAAAATGTTGGACCGCTCAATTCCTGAAAAACACAAGAACAACCAAACAATAAAAATGGTGTGTCATCTCCAAATGAGACTATTCGCCAAACATTCACAATATAACTCTGTGGATCATTCTATTACTCTCCGGGTTTTATTACGTTTGCTCACAAACCCACTTCTCGTCTATGGCCATGCACTCGGATCGACATTAGGTGCTACCATCTCTCTAAATATATTCATTGATGTTATTTATGGTTACGTTCCAATCACATCCTCTCTACAAAAAGTCAATCTATTACTTCAACAATGTTATAACAAAAACCCTTGTCAGTAGTCAAATAAATCGCGAGTTTCAACTCGCGAGCGCATCAATTACCTATTATCTTGGGGCGCCCAGTCCTCATAAAGTCAAAATTTGTGTGTACCAGGAACCGATTCTCTTGTCGCTATGGCCGCATTGAGCGGTTTTCAATTACCGTAGAAGCATCTTCAACACCCCCGTCACTTGTTGCTCGCAGCGCGGACACCTACGTTAAAGAAACATAAGTTCCACTAGTTGCTTACAATCTGCCAGCGTCACAAATATAAACTGTGATTGTCCTTCTGGTGACACCCTCACGATATGCAGACAAAAATGAACATACCCTATCTGTGGCCAGTACAATCCCGTCGCTCTTCCGCTGCAATGTAGCTTGCTGCAAAATTGCTGTCAGAGAGTACCTACTTCCCAGGTGACTATATCACGTGAATGTTACTCATATCACGTGAGCGCTATTCGTATTGCTTCGGCACAACTACAACACGTGACTACGTCTAGCCCCACGTTACACACATCACGTAATCTACGTTATCAGTGGAATATCAGCAATCATTGCGCATCCCGAGCTCCCGTCTCTCATCAGTCGTCCGAGTCAACACACAGGCGTACAAACACCTCATACTCCGGTAAGCATGTAATAAACACTAAGGTGCAACTAACAGCTGCATGTAATCCTTCATAAGAAACTAACCGTAATGCACCGATATAAAGTTCCACAATCTGCCTACTCTATAGGCTACTCAAATTCAGAAACTACGATCTGTGGGTAGAGGACTATCCATCCTGCTTGTTCTGGATAACACTTATTAGTTTATAATATCTCCATGAGCTGAAAAATGAAAATGACTCAGGGAAAGTATGGTTAGTGTTTCCAATTGACCTCTTCATTGAGTCCTTTTGTGGTTGACTCCGTTAAAAAAATCAACCACTGTTCTTTGTACTCCAATTTCCTAAGATCTGCCTCTGTGTTACTCGTTCTCTCTAATCGCCACAAGACTGTCCATTTCAATTTTTCGACATTGTGACCCATCACCAAAAAATGGCTTACCATCGGGGCCAGCAAGTTCTGGTTGCGAATGCAACTCCTGTGCTCACCTATCCGTATAGTCACTTTCCGTTCTCTCATGCCAATATAGATCTTATGGCATGGGCACCACACTGCATATACAACATGTGTTGAATTGCAATTAGTGAGGCCAGTTTTTTGCCACAACCTTGAGAGTCCCAAATCAACCTCTCTTGTCAAGGCAACTTGCTTCAGAATAGTGGAGGCAGTTGCTAACTCTTTTCAGACATGGATGTAGTGATTTGGTTAGCTTGTTTATCATTGTCCTATGTATTTTGAGTTTGTATCTTTTAAAGAGTTGCAAATAAAGGGAAATTGCACATCATAGCTGCAAAAGCAAGGCACATCTCATTTGCTCTCCTGCCCTATGCAAAGCACTCATGAGCAGCATTCTTCAATATGTAGTGCTCACCCATTAATGTACAACACGTATTTATATTCAAATTAGGCAGGGCCATCTTAAGCACTTTGGGGGCCCGGGGCACGGACACCTCTGGAGCCCCCCTCCAACAGATCAAAGGAATTAAGGGATATAGAATATCTAATGTGCCCCACCCCGTCTCACGATAAGAACCCATAGCTTGATATGCTGTCTAGCAGAGATCAAAATAAGCATGGTAAACATCCTTTCAGATACCTTGCACTTTGGGGGCCCGGGGCACGGACACCTCTGGAGCCCCCCTCCAACAGATCAAAGGAATTAAGGGATATAGAATATCTAATGTGCCCCACCCCGTCTCACGATAACAACCCATAGCTTAATATGCTGTCTAGCAGAGATCAAAATAAGCATGGTAAACATCCTTTCAGATACCTTACACTCTTCATTCATGTTGTAATCAGAGTGATTAACAAGTAGCATTTCAAGGGTAACATTAGCAGTCTACGCGAGGGTACTTGTGTTCAAGCATAGGTACAGCAAACATTTAATCAATTGCAGCCATGTGGAAGGTATACTGAACATAGCATACCTGCAGGGCACAGATTTTATGACAAAGGTCAAATTAATCCAGAATAGTCTGAGATTAGCTGTCTCAGAGACAGCAAAAGTGCCCAAGCATGGATACAGATGAACAATGGGAAGCAAGGATCAAACTACACATACCATACCATAGCATAGAGAGTGGATGATGATTTGAAGATACCAGGAAGGTCTCTGTATCCAGACAAACTGAGATTAGTAGTGGGACATTGTTTTCAAGCAGTGTCGCCATTCGAGATCAAAGAAACAGGTGGCTCCGGTGTGCAATATATCAATGCTCACTATCATTATAGAGCAAGCAACACTATATATAGTCAGTGAAGCCATGAATTAGTCTTTTTTAAAGATAGTACCCTGAGAACGAAATCACTCTGAAGGGCTGACAATTTTGAAAGGTTTAGGGACTTACAATTTTGACAAGTGAGGAAATAAAAGATTAAATGAGATACCCAGGATCACACATTGATTAAGAGGATAACCTGGGATTCGTAACCACAATTTCTGGTCTTACCAATTTATGTTCTAGTATTTACAGAACTGAATTGGAAAATATGAAAATCACATAACCCATTATAAACATTTAAAAAACAAAATGTTATATAAACATATTATTCAAAATGGGAATGATTCTAGCTTCATTGTCTCCATCATCAAGGAAAGTATATAAATACCAGCATACTAATGGATTTGATCTTAAAAGATTTCAAATAGGTTTCTCTTTTGTGTTATCAAGCTTTAAATACACCCCAAACACAGGCTTGTGCAATGGTATTTAAAAATGTGCAGAAAAACTGTTTTGTTGTCACATAAGCAAACCTTAAAATATGCTGGTAAGAAGCCTGCAATAACTGGTCTGCTCTCTTCTGTCTAGAACTCCTTCCACTCAAATGGCCTACATGATAGGAAAGATCAGGTAATTGGCCAAACAATGCCACCAGTATGTGAGAAGAAAACCGTTTCATAGAAGGCAGTGATATAAGATTTGTCCAGGATAACTGTATCATCTGCTGGCAAAGGCAGGATCCAAGCATGAACGCTTTGGTTCCACAGTCTGGAATTCGGATACATAAACACCTCTAACACTTTATTGTCATCATTGGAGGTGCCTGCCTAGGTTTTACAACTCCCCATCTAAACAAACCAATTTCTAGACCATCACCATATTGATGGTATGTTAGTTTCTATAGCAACCACAAGCACATTGGTGATGAGAACACCTGGGGTGCTATAGAACAATGCACATTGACATGCAGGCTTAACAACTTCATACATTGGAAATGCTGAGTCGGCCATACTGGAATTTGGTATTGTAATCTTGCATGTGAACGCATATCTCTGCAATGAGTGCTTACCACACTGAGCTATCCTCTGAACCATCACAACACTCAACTGTATCAATATGTATTTCAACTTTTGCTATTGCACATGATCAATATAATACCCAAAGGAAGGTGAGAATGCTACAGTTGTTGTGCCACACACACTATGTATACCACAGTGAACATAGCATTCCAGGATGAAAAGATCTGAACAAAATGTACTTGTCAACCACAGACAGAAAATAGGTTTAGCCTTAGCAACACACATAGAAAATCCTGATGAGGGATACTTCATTTTGTCGACTTCGGGAAACTGATTTTTTTTTTTAATAAGACTCTTTCTTGGGGCCCCCTCCAAGGTGGGGCCCCGGGGCAAGTGCCCCTGTTGCCCTCCCATAAAGACGTCTCTGATATTAGGGCATGCATATGGTGTTTAATTTGCTCTCTGAGGAATACAACACCATGGGACCAACTTTATCAAGTTTTTTTCCAAACCTGCCTTTGCCTTAGGAAATTCATATAATGACTGTTTGCAGTGTATTTATATGCTTTGCATCACATTATATTCTGTAGTGGCAGGTGCACCCCTCTCTGTGGTGTGTAAGCTTGCCTTTCTATCCACCTGCATTACCTTTGGTAAGGGTCCAGGGACAACACTCACGAACTGCAGTCTCTGAATCCTCCAAACTTGGTAGACATCTGTCCAGGATTGTCCAAGGATCATATCTGGATTCCTCCCAAAAACACTTGTCTGTGGGGATGATGTTGTTCTACCCGTCATTCCGCTTTCCTAGTGATGTCTAAAAATACAGTCCCTATACTGTGAACTAGACAAAGGTGCAATGGTGCTGGTTATGAATCACCTCTAAATAAATAAATGAATGCATAAATCAATAGATTAATAAATATTCTATAAAGGGATATGCATCCGTGGGCTTTCCCTCATTTGTTTGGGTGACGCCGTCCAAAAAAGGTAATGCTCCACAATGAAGATGCTCATGGACCAACCTGGCCTGTCTATTCAATATACCCTGGGGGAGTGACGTGGCAATCCCTGATTGGCCAATTTATGGGCCATACAAATCAGTATTTATTTATTTATTTTTTACATTTGTTAAGCGTGCAGAACCCACAGGCCTCTAGGCGCTCATAGGTATGGCTAATATGTATGGCTTGGAAATTTCATATGGCCTGGAAATTGGTCAATTAGGGGAAGCTGTGACATTCTCTGAGTGTGGCTGCATGGGCAGCAAGGCTCTCAAGAGCCCTGTCACCAAATGAGCGACGTCACTGTTAGCGCGGTGCTCTCGTGATTAGAGGGAGCAACACACTGAGACCCCTGCAGCTGCTGCAGATCTCTTAGCGCGGCATCCCCTCTCAACACGGAAACGCCATGCTGAGAGCTCTGCAGCAGCTCAAAGGATCTCAGCGAGGCAGTCCCTCTCACCACAGGAGCGTGGGATCCATGCCCAGACCCCTGCTCCCAAAGATGCTACCCTCACGGCTTTCATTGCTGTGGCTCCTACCGTGATCAGAGGAACTACTACGCTGAGTGCCTTGAGGGGGGTGGCATGGTGCTCCTCCTCCGGGCCACACCTCACAGACGCTATAGGAGTTCTAATTTGGGTTTTCCCACTTAAATGCATTGAGCCTCATTCTAACTTTTCCAGTATCATGGCGGTACAGTTGCCAGGATACCAGCAAATGTTAGTACCGTCTCTGGCACTCAGTCCAGTGGAATTGCAGCCGGATTACGAGTGCTGGTGGTGCGGTGTAAATCCCCCTTCACGGAGTCCCACTGGACTTCATGAGGGGATTTGCCACCATTGCCACCACCGGCTTTTAGCTGGAGGTAGGCCAAGGTGCCCCACCAGCAAACCCATAGTCGGGTGATCCGGTAAAGTGGCGGTATCCACGGATACCAGCACTTTTTTACCGAACCGCTCGACTTGGAATGAGCAACATTGTGGTGTCCATGGAAAATCACCTTATCACAGTTCACTATAACACAGCTCGATAATCTTCCAAACCTAGGTGCACTAGAAATTGGCAAACGTCCAACATCAATTGCTACATAGAATATCAAAACATACATACGTAGGTGGTCATTATCTAAAAAATGAAAACTGCATGTAATTTTGAAAGGGAATCAAGGCAAAATCGCCTTTACTCACTATTCACTATTACATTCACTATTACGCCCCATTTTATGCTAAATCTAATGATGCAACATATTATGCTTGGCTGGCGGCATTTAAAAAACGGATTCCAGTGGAATCTACCTGCTATTTAGCAGATGTAAATACCAGGTGTATCCCATGGGAATCCATTGGTATTACACCTGTATGATAATCTCATGCAGACGTATACAGGTACTCTCCAAAACTCCACTAGGTGTCCCTCCATCAACTCGGAAATTCACAGAAATGTTGCAGAACATTATGGAGGCGAAAAAGCATTACAACTCAAGGTTTCCATCTCCATGCAACACACCCTCCCATTGAAAATGACACTTGTAATATTTACCCCTTAAGAGTTATGCATGTATTGGCAAATACCGTGGTTGAAAATGCAATAGCAAGATATGTTTGATAGCTCAATGTAACAGAGTTTGGGTCTCTGTAAAACAAAATTGTGTGGCTTATGTTCCGTAATGGATAATGTATGTTACGCATTCACTTTACTTTACTCACTATTTTAATGTATTATGTGTGGCGGAGCGGGGACACAAATTATAATGTACAATTCTGCCTCACCCTTTCTCTCCACCATACAAAATACTCCAGCATTTACGCCAGCATGATATTTTCCTTCTCTTGCTTAAATGCTGTGGATTCATATGGGATCCTCCCACTTTTTTCACCAGCAAAAAGAAGGTGGTTTCCATTGGAATCCATTGTAAACGCTTCCTGCCAATGCGTAAATGGCAGTAGGCTATTCCTCTGCACTGCAGAGTGCAAAAGGAAGGTGCAAAGAAAACTCCCTTTTACACACTGAAGTGGAAATGATGAAAATTGTGCAGGGGAACCTGTTTGCACCTAAGTTTACCGTACATGAAATATGAGCCATGTATGTCTTCCTTTGCTTATTAGTTTTTTCTGCTACAATCTTTCATTTCTCAACAATATGCCTGTGCACATATTCATATGTTTAAGCTCATATTTTGTTAACAGACATGTTGCAGACAATTATTTACATTGCGATTGAAAAACTATTTCAGTTCAGGACAGAACAGGTTAACCACATATGAAATGAGACTGTACAACGCCCTCGCATGAAAGTGACCTCTCTGATTGGTTTCTACAGCTGATGACAGACGAGACTGCTCAAATGTTTGTCCAGGTGTCAGTTTCTGAAAATTGCCAAATGATGGGTGCGTCCTCCAATGGAGAACACATTTGTGTAGATTTCTAAGCAGGTATTTGCAAGGATAATACACGGAAACCGTCCCAGACAAATCAAAGTACACATTTGTCTGAAGCATCAGTTCTACTGTGTAAAACATAAAGCACTATTTTTTGGCACGCAATGCTTCCTGCTAGAATTAAAATGTATTTTTATTGCTGTGCATCGTTAGTTAAACATCTGTTTAATTCCTTGTGATCTTTTATTTGTCTATCTTGCATGTCCATCATTCGGGTAAGATCTAAAACATCACCTGGCTAGGGTGCACATAGTTCTCCATATTTTAGTAGCAGAGTCCAATAGAAATGTTTGACATGAACAAATAGCGGCGTTCTTATTTATTCATTCTTGTTTCCCTCAGAAAGATTGGGAGAGAGTGTGTGTTTGTGTCATTGTGCTACATTTGTTTTAACAAGTTGAGGTTACTATGAAAAGTTAAAATCTATAAACGTTGGGAATGGCATCATTAAGGTTTGACACATTATTGAACACTGGGTACAAAATAAAACAAAAACAAAATTAACACCAAGCATACCATACATTAAAAACATCATTAAATCCAACCAGTTCAATTCCCAGCGTTTTAGCTTCTTTGCTTGCTGTGGGATGTTCCTAACTAAGCAACCCAGAAATCTTTGATGAAAGAAGTCTCATTGTGGCCAAAGATTAGAACCTCAGTTTTGCTTGGATTTATTTTTACTGGGGACAGTTTTCTTAATTCCCTGTATTTTAAGAAGAATGTGTGTGTCATCTGCATTACAAAAACATGTCAAACCTATTAGTGGCTGTTGTGACTCAAGGAGAGAAGATGCCCGTTAAAACACAAAAGGGAAAGTGCAGACCCCTGAGGAACTGGTGTATAGATGCAAAGTGAGGGATGGCAACAGATTGGAATTAGAGCAACACAATACACTAAAGATGTCCACTGATTCAAGTCTGTCATGGCAGACAGTATCAACTGCTGGGGAGCAATCCACAGCAGCAGTGCTGTATCTATGTGCTTAAGTAAGTTCCACAACCAGTTTTAACACCTGCCTGGATGGGGTCCTAGATCAAGCGAGCCACACATAATTTCTGGAATTCAGTTTGAAGAACTTTCTCTGCAAGCTTTGCAAGAAAGGTGCTATTAGAGATGGGTCGGTAGTTCAACATTTCTTCAGGATCGAAGTTTGGATCTTACAGAAGGGGGGGGTCACTCCCTCATGTGCAGGAGCGTAGATTCCATGCTGTGTGCTAAGTAGAACTCCGATTGGCAGTTGCATGAGAACATTTTTTTAATGCAGTAGTCTATACGCTGTTTAGTGGAATTCTTTTGCAGATCTTGCTCAAGAATGGTTGGTTTGTGATTGGGCGATAGATGGAACATACTGAAGGGTCATCTGAGGGGTTTCTGAGGAGAGGGATGATGATGGTTTTCTTGACATCAAGGAGCACCACTCTGTGTGAGAAGGAACATTTGAGCAGAGAGATTTAAAAGATGAATAGAGGTAGCTTTTCCTCCGTAAAATATAAAGGTCTGAGCAAAATAACAACAGAGAGGGTGAATGTTGGAATTCTTAGAACTTTTTTTGGTGGCATGGTCTCGCGGTGCACCTGAACTTTTACTAGCAGCAAAAAACCTTCATGGAAAGGGTGTAACATTTACGAAAGGAAGACATTGACCAATTGAAAACAAACTTTGTTCAATAGAATAGTTTGCGACTTGCATATCTTGTGTTTTCTTTAAGGCCGGATCTTCAATCAGAGGGGTACAAAATTTAGTCAAGGTATCATACAGAGTTTGAAAGTGGTGACTAAGTCAGCAGTAGCCGTGTGTGGCCTTAAATCACAGTTATTCATCGTACATCCAAATTGTGTGATGTTGGACATATTGCTGCTGGCTGTGAGGTCATACTGGCTATCTGTAATTTAGGCTGGACCCAGAGCATTTCAGTGATCAATCTACATTAACCACACTGCTTGCTCCAGTCTTTTAGGCTGACCTGTGCGTTTCTACTGTAGAATATAAATCATACACTATCACACTGCGCTGATTATCCATGAATTTAATCAAAACACACAGCCGACACATGTTTTGACCTACACGTCTTTTTTCAGGCGTTGTATAAGGAGTCGACAGATCTGTATCATTGGAATCTAGTTTATGGAAACCTTGGAAACAAGAGTAAGTAGAGGAAGGTTTCCAATCTCTATCTCTGCACTGCAATTTCTGACGTTGCCAATGCGGGATGATGGACTCCTCTTCCAGCGTCTTTCGGCTTCTGATACCCCTGCATTGTAGGTCCAAACACATGTCGGCTATGTGTTTTGATTACATTCATTGTTAATCAGCGCGGTGTGATAGTGCAAGATTTAAATTCTAATTGACTTAGGGTCCCATTGGGCATAGGAACCCAACTGCCACTATTACTCACAGCAGATACTTTTCTGAAATTGTTTTTGTAGAGTGTATTGTGATTTGACAAGCACAGTCCGTTCAACATCTGAGTGCCCCCTCCTTACACTGTGTTTTTACTGTATCCTTTCCCCAGAATGTCCCCCCTCCTGTTATCGGCAGGGGGATCATTTTGAAATTCTAGTGACTCATTATTTTAATGTTCTCCATTCTCCATGTTCATGTACTCCATATGCATCTGGCGTGGGACTCCTGCTCTTCATACTATGTTCCCTCTGCCCCCAATCTCCTTGTCCACATATTTTTGATATTTCTTCTTTATTTGTTCTTGAGAGTTATTACCTACACCTCCCAAATACCCCCAAGAACAATAAGAGTACAACAGCACTTTCAATATCATGGAGAAGAATTGACACACCTGGAAATGCTATATCATAAATCAGAAGTAAAGAAAAGCAATTTGACAACCTATAGGAAGGTGCACAGAACAGGACTAGTAAATGCCATTAACATGTTTTATTCAGAACCAGCAAAAACTACCCTTACTCGATACAAGTTCTGAAGACAAACATGACAACACTCTTGTCAATTGTTGAAAATCAATGACCCAGTAGGTCGCTTTTCCAAGTCGATTATCTATTGATTTGGTTTGCGTTCTGAAGTAAACAGCACTGAGAAGGTATTAGGTCAAAAGTCCTTTTTTTCTGACAGGGAAAAAGATCGATTTAGAAAGACTACTCTGTAACCGCAAAGAGTGGTCTTTCTAAATCGAACTGTCACACCCCTGCTGCACACGAGTGCATGCAGGGTCTGACAGTGCCGGGTAAGTGTCTGTTTGTCTCTGTGCGCATGTCTGTGTGTGCAAAAACATGTTGTGTGCGGGGGCTGAGCGCATCAAAGAGCAAAGAAAGGTTCGGGGGTGAAACCCCACTTAATTAAAAAAAAACACTTGGTGATGTCTTTTTTCCTGCTTTCAGCCAGAAAAAAATATTTTTTTATGTGCGACTTTCAGAAATTACATAGAACCACTGAGAATGGGTGCGTGTGACTGGCAACATACCCATAGAAGACATGCAGGAGAGGCAAGAGTTGGCATGGTGCAGAATACTCGGACCTTCTGTGTGCTATCCCCACCGGTCACCTCACCCTGGCGCGGTGCAGTGTGTTGCAGTGCAAATATCTCAGAAACGGTACATCCTGGAGCCTTGAAACATGTTTTTCTAGGCTTTTAGTTTTGTTCCACGCGTTGAGATGCTTAAAATGAGCTTTGCCCCGTCCTTCTATGACTACATTGAGGTTTCACTGATTTCAGGCAACTGTCTCATGTGTGAAGGGCATGATTTTTACTCTTTTTGTTATCAATTTTTGAATCCTGGATGTTGGCAGGCCACCACCATAAGATGATTGTGGGGGTGATTTGAATGGCTATTGTGCTGAGGACCATGGCTATAATCAACTCGCTTGCACCCCTTGAGTTCCCAACCTGTATCTTACGTGGGGTCTTGCATGGGATTCATTTATGTCAAGTTGGGACCTGCATCAACTAGACACCACTAAGTCCTCTATGGCACCTATCTTTATCTGGCACTGGGGCTGTTCAACTTCTTGGATTGATTATTTCTTTGTTTCTTCAACCCTCCTCTCTATGTGTAGCAAATTGACCTTTGTTGATCCCCTTGTAGGAGATCATCTGATTATCAATTTCACTTTGAATCTATCAATTTCGAAGCAATATGTACGGTCTAATGTTGGTCCCGGTTATGTCAGATAGGAGTGATCTAGCCTGTCGCAGGGATGGGAATACAAACTAATTAAGCTTCTATTCTGGGACGACATGCGGGAATGTGAAGAGACATTGTCTTTCAGAGGGGCATACAAGCAAGTAGGCTCCAAACCTTTGGATTTATGCATCATTGAAAGCATCAAAAACGTTTCCTTTGAGACCGAAGCTAAAAAAAAAAAAACTCAGTTCTGCATTATTTTTAACTGAGGAGCAAATCTTCTAAAGGGCAAAAACGGCTGACATCAAGTTATTAATTACAGCAAAAGAAAATGCTTGTCAGCTGCACAGGCATTTTGTCAAATCATTAAGATATGATCTTCATTTGAGAGACAATTCTGGGCCTGCATCAATAATAAATTGGATGCCAGTACCTCTTCCTCTGGTGATGCCATTCAGGAAAATCCAGGACCAGGACCCGCCCAGATGGAGTAGCGAGCCCCTCCATGACATCCTCAGCATCTAGGATACTATACTGAGGTAAGCGCTGGAACTGGAGCGCTGAATCACAAGTTGTTATTTAATTGATGCAATTTTAACATTCGCTGCACTACCTCCACCGAAGGAATAACAGGCTGCCTTTTTGCCTGGAAGTAAGTGAATCAGCATTTGCTTTGCTGCAGCACCATTAAGGTACAAGAGGTACCAAATCCACTCAAAGATGGCCGCCCCTTGCTGATGGGTGCCTTCCAAACCCAACCTGGCCCTGATACAGCTCTCCGATTGGCTGCCAAGCACATGTCTACCCTGATTGGCCGCCGGCAGGCGTAGCCGGCCCACCTCATGCAAGGCCCACAGAAGTAAGGCTCCTCCCTGTTTTTGCCTATTTATGCCGGTATTTGCCGTTGCCAGCCCCCTTGCATCTGCAGTGCCTTGGCCCACCTGAGGTACGCTCCCTTTACCTACAAACACCCCTATGTATTGGCTTCACTATTGCGCCTCTAAACATTGTGTGACTTGCTTGTGTACGAGCCACCACTATCGGTACAATTATATGCCTACCAGCCCAGTATTGCCCAGGTATTGCTACCTGTCTAAACCCAATTTTAACCCGCCTACGGACCAGCATAGCTTCTAATCGTCCACTAACTAGGAAGCTGGTCTCCCGCCGCACGTGGCCTCCCGTCACTCATCCAGTGCATTGTACGAAACCTGACGCACAGCACGCATACCCATTGACTGTTCTCGTATGCCGAAAATACGCTGTGTTGAACAGTATCTGCCCACATGCTCAGCAACGTGTCCCAACACTAATGGTAACACCGGATGTCCCATTATACTCCTAATTTATAGTACCCTCTGCGAATGCATAATGTACACAAACCATGGCCTGTACTGGTCTTATTAGTAAATGCCACCCAGATTGTATCACTTCTGCCACACTTGGTAAAATGTACCTTAACTTTTCAACTTGCTTGTTCTTGCCATATAGATTTGTGGTCATACTAGTAAATGGCATCTAGATTGAATAGACTCTGCCACTTTTGGTAAAATGTACCCTAGCATTTTTAACTTGCTTGGTTTTGCCATATAGATTTGTGGTCATACTAGTAAATGGCATCTGTCATACTTGGTAAAAATGTACCTAGCCATTTAACTTGACTGTTTTTAGCCATATAGTTATCTGACACTTAGAAATGTAGACTGCCTGAAATCTTAACCTGCTCGTACTAAGTGGCACTGCTAGTCACCAGTGATAGCTTTGCACTATGTCAAGCTTATTCAATATCTATACTATAATGGTCATGGCCACTCTTTATGCCCCCAGTACCCAGAAGTGCCATACTGAAGTCCCCCATGCAAGTCAGTTCTTGAGCCCTCTCCCGCACCCATCACTCCCAAGGTACTCAACTACTCTGGCCATACTAGCCCTATGCACCAGGCCATACCAGGCCAACTAGCCTATACCTCTCAGCCTATTCCAACTCACGAGAAAAACCTCAAATTACGTGCCAGACTCAATAAACTTTATGAACCTCTCAGAAGATTCCTTCCCGCTATAAAGCGGACAATGAAAGGCCAACATACCAGGATATGTAATGGTCCCACTCTTCCTCATTCCCTACCAGTGAACATAAACATCCAAACTTCCAAGCCCAAGACAAATACTAACCCATCAAATACTATCCTAACTAAAATGGATTCTGAAGGACATTCCTTTAAGGGAGCACTCCTTAATGTAAGATCCTTAGTGGCACATGCCATCGACCTTGCTGATTTAATTATAGAAGCCAATCTAGACTGTATCGATATAACCGAGACCTGGTTACACAATACGGCAGGTCCATCACTTATGTTGGCCATTCCCGATGCTTATACCATATCCAGGCAAGACCGAGAAGGTTCCCGTGGAGGTGGAATCGCCATTATATCCAAAACAAACTTATCATTAAGATTAGCCCCTGCCACAACTCTGCAATCTTGTGAAACCCTCACTGCGAAAATCCCCATAAACAATACCCAAACGTTATCCATTCACCTAATCTACAGACCACGGGGTCCTCTTGAAACCTTTGAGGAGGATTTGCACAGCCTTCTGTCCAACAATATCAAAACTACATCACAACTGCTGGTACTAGGGGACTTTAACCTTGGCTTCAACGACCAAGCAGATGTTCATGCATCAACTATTGCCAATACCCTTAACATCTTAGGACTAACCCAAAAAGTTAACACCCCTACCCATGGGAAGGGTAGAATACTTGACTGGATCGCTGATTCCAACTGTACGGCTGTAGTCTCCTCTATTACGCCCCTATCCTGGACCGACCACTCTCTGGTGTCCTTTAACCTACTAACCACCAAACCATCTACTCCAGCCTTACAGGCGGCTCCACCCTGCCCCACAAGAAATAAAAAGAATATGACAGTGGATAATATTATTCCCCTGATCCTTCCAACCATAAATGCTCTCCCAGACAACCTCGACCCTAGTGCATTGGTCCATGAATACAATAGCATCATGCGTACTACTATGGACAAAGTCGCCCCACTCAAAATGCGAACGAGCAAACCTAAGGCACATTTAAACAAATGGCTCACGCCAGAACTCAAAGCCTTATGTTTAACAAAAAGAAACTGTGAATCAGACTGGAAACTCTGTCCAACTGAGGAGAACAAAGTTAATTTAACTAATATCTCTCAGCACTACAAAAATGAAATTTGCCTAGCAAAGCGCAACTCCTACAATGATCGCATTGCCAACTCTAACTCAAGCATGAAGGAACTCTTCTCCATTCTGAAAGAACTTGAATCTCCCATTGCCACACCAGATACCTGTATTAAGGACCAGACTTGGTGTACAGATATCCAAACTGCCCTAGCAAATCAAATTACCACGCTGCAAAACAAAATGCAACTAAAAAAAGAATCTTTAAACCTCCCAAATAAGCCGCCACTTAATGACACCATCAACGACTCTACCAACAAATTCTCCTTCACTAAAACTACTGCCTTAGAGGTAGAGAAAATCATCCTCTCTCTCAAACCCTCTAATTGCAAAGGTGACATCTGCCCAGCACAACTAATAAAAGACGCTGCCAGAGACCTCTCACCGTTCATTTCCAAACTGATAAATGCCTCCTTCGCCACAGGTAACATCGCGGCTAACCTAAAACAATCATGGGTGCTCCCGCTCCTCAAGAAGCAGACTCTAGACCCCCTTATCCCCACCAACTACCGGCCCATTACTACAGTATATTTCTTACTGAAAATGCTAGACAAAGTTGCCTATACACAAATTCAAAGACACCTTGAACTACATAATCTATTGGGAGCTAGACAATCTGGTTTCCGTCCATTCCATGGAACTGAAACTGCCCTCATTGATTTAAAGACCCAAATAGATGAATTGAGAGATCAAGGTAAGACAGCACTCCTCCTTCTACTTGATCTCTCAGCTGCTTTCGATCTAGTGGACCACAAGGTCCTTTGCAAACACTTGGACACTGCTGCACACTTCTCCACCCATGCCACTAAATGGATTGAATCCTTTTTGAGCGAGAGAACAATGAGAGTCTTCTCCCCTTCGGCAGCGGCCAACCCTTCACCAATCACTTGTGGAGTCCCTCAAGGCTCTTGCGTCTCACCAACCTTATACAACATATTCACTAAACCTCTCTTCGATGATTTGGACCTTCTAGGTATCACCTACACTAATTATGCAGATGATACACAGATTCTCCTCCCGCTTTCTGGGGATCACAGCAAGGACAGAGGGTTGGTGAATAGGGTGTACCTCATTATTCAGGCATGGATGGCATCCCATGGCCTATGCCTGAATTATGATAAGACTGAGCTGATTATCCTGGGTACGCAGGCCAATATCAACAAGTTAGGCAAGGACTACTCCATGTTTAACATAGACGGCAATAGCATTAATGTTTCGAGGGAAGTAAAAACACTAGGTTTCTATCTTGATTCCACCATGTCTTTCACCAAACAAGTTAACTCCTTAGCTTCCACCACAGCATACACCTGTAAATTAATAAGAGCAGGTAAGCCCTTCTTATCTAATGATAGTTGCATGATCCTAGCGAGAGCCTTAATATTATCCCGACTTGATTATTGTAATGCCCTTTACAGTGGTGCCAACAAAACTATCACCAAAAGGTTACAAATCCTACAAACAATGCCCTAAGAGCTGCTCTAGGCATAAACAAAAGGGAACATATCTCCTCCATCAGACACCAATATAAATGGCTCTCCACCGACAACAAAATCCACTTAAAAATGATCTCCTTGACGCACAAAGCTCTCAATAACGCTGCTCCCAGCTACCTGATGGACAAAATAAAAGTCTCTAGTAGACCTACAAGAACCCCCAACTCCAACTGCTTGGTAATACCTAGATTTAAACTTGCTAAAATTGGCGGCTTCAGTTTCCCTGTGCTAGCTGCTAAATGGTGGAATGCCCTGCCACACAACTTGAGAACAGACCAACCTTTCTCATACTTTAGAATGAATCTTATCAAACACCTCAATGACAAAAATATGTAATGTATTGCTAGACACCTTTGTTGTGCTACTTTATCTGAACTGTATATATGTATTATTAGAGATATACCATAAATGTAAATAATTATAGTAACACTGTATATAACTTACTGCTTCGCTCAACAGCAGTGCCTTAAACTTGATCAGATCTGTATCCTGCTAAATTTGTACATATTTATCTCTCCACACTGTAAATTATGTAACCTTGTATTTCCATGTAACATTGAAAGCTTTGCATATTCTCCTCGCTGCTCCTGGTTACCCTTGGGTCTGGCGCGCATTACAAATAAATAAACAAACAAACAAACAAACAAACAAAATACCTGGGTGTTTTTTTTCTGTGAGAAATTTAGCACCCTGGTTAAAATTTGAAACTTTCCTGATCCTCTTGGCGGCTCAGTCAAACTCAAACCGTCGAGGACACCCAGACCGGACGGTCTTCCCCCTTCATATTGAAAAAGGATCCTGTTGTTTGAGCCTACTTCCAAAATCCACACTTTGGGCCTCATTACACAGTATGCGGTATGGGTTTACCGGTACCGGTAAGGGCACTGGTACCGGTAAACCCTTACTGCCTTACTACAAGGTCCCTTTGCCGGACCCGACCTCAACGGCTGGTTTTACCAGCCTGCAAAGGGACCTTGGTGCTAATTACGGTACCGCAATCTGCGGTACCATAATTACCTCCTTCCCCATTCCCATTGAGCCCTATGGGGGCAAAAAAGGGAATGGGGAAGTGCCTTGGTGAATGGGGAATTACCAGCCCCGCTCACCTTGGAGTAGGCCGGTAATTCCGCCATTCACCAAGGCAGACACGGTAAAATACCAGCGGCAACCATGGCACTAATAGCGCCATGGTTACCGCATACCATGTAATGAGGCCCTTTGACTTTATCTATGCAACACAAATTGCCCCTTCCTCCTGCTTCCTGTCCATCATTATTCCCATTGTTGTTTTGTCCTCCCTTGTTCCCATCTCTTGCCTCATCATGCTCTGAAACACTTGTGTATGATTGAGATACAAATAAAATATCATATCATTTACAAAAAGGGAGATCCAACTGACCCATGTAATTACAGGCCCATCACCCTGATTTACTCAGTAAATAAGGTATTTGCCATTGTATTGCTAAGAGACCTAAATACCTTTTTGAGTCCGTTTCAAATTCTATCCCGTTTTCAGGTGGGTTTTCAGAAAAACATGGGCACGTCCCTGAACGCCAACTTAATGAAACATCTATCGTATAACGTAAAAGTCAATCAGGGTGGTAACATCTACATGGCCTTGCTGGACATGTCCTAAGCATTTAACTGAGTTGTACGTGAGCATGTATGGGATAAATTGCACAAACACAATGTTCCATTGAAGTTAGTTCAGTTGATTGCCCCTTTGCATCACAATTCCACATTAAAAATGTGTCTAGGCCTATCCCGGTCAATCTTGGCCTTAGACAGGGTTGCATCCTGGCACCCAAACTTTTTAACATCTATGTAAGTGATATAGATGATCTGTGGCATATCCATGATATAATACCTGTAAAGTCTAGCCATTTTAAGATCCATTGGTGGCCTTTGCAGATGATATTATACTATTTGCTGGGACCGTGTGTGGCCTCCAACAAAAATCTTCCATTCGTATGCCGTAAAGAACAACTTGGTGGCAAATGGTGCCAAATCTAAGGTGGTTATCTTTTCTAATTAAAAAAAAACAAAACCATGTGGTGGTGTTTGGGGGCCAAAAGGGTTGAGCTAGTCGCTTCTCTCCACTATTTAGGCTACAATTTAATGAACATTTCCTCGTTAAATATGTGGAAGGCAGTCCTGAAAGATAAGCTTTCACCTTGGTTAGCGTACATGAAGCAGACTTTTGGGATTTTTTTGTAGACTCTCCGTTCTCTCTATTATTATACATTATTTGGGAAAGATTGAACCAGTCCTATTGTATGGGCTGGACATGGCGCCTGTAAATTTGGGCCTATATCTTGATTCTTTACAAGGTCTCATTTGGAAGAAATGTTTGCGGCTTTCAATTTCCATTCCAAATTCCATTATATGCCACAAATTGAATTTAGCATCTTTAGAGGCCCAGTATTTCTGGCAGTAATTATTGATCTACTCCAGGATTTTGTTTCCTCCGCCTATTTCCCTTTTCAGAGATTTGCATCAGATCCTAGAAGATTGTTCTGTAAAATCAGTCATTTAGTACAGGGATAATATGCATAATCTGTTTGAGTGAATTGGCTCGTCAGAGTTGGAGCTAATGTCTAATCCGGATGCAACTACATTTAAACTCTTCAGGGGCGAATGGAGGTTGACTCTCGTAGCCTTGTCGACACATTCTTCATACCTCGAGCACGCTAGGTTTCCATATAGGAGAGGTCATTTACCAGTGTATTTGAGGTGTTTTCCATGTAACAAGACTCATAATACATATTTGCGATTCAAATTGAATTAGATCCACACCAAAGAGAGGACCAATCATTGGTCAATGACTCCACCTGATGAGTTACTGTTGAGTTGCCGGTTCTGTAACTCTGCGACAGTCACTGAAACATTAAGACATTGGATCTCGGATTGTTGTGCTCCGACTTCAAGTAGAACCATTTACTTTTCTAAAGAATTGAATAGTTTTACATCTGACTATTCAAAGGAATTGCTATGGTCGAGATTTATGTGAGGTGACAACATATCTTTAATTATTGCACTTCGTTTTTTGCATTGAACTGATTTTATTCTGTAAGCTGTGCGAATTTTGTATGAAATTTTAAGTTTGGTGTACTGGTGCTTTTCTAAATTTGTGCAAGGTTTTATTTAAACCAATTCACAATAAAAAAGAAGGGGCTGAAATTCGGGCAAAGGGGTGGGGTGTCAAAATGTCATATAGCCAGTAAAGTCTGGAGGGTCATTAACAGGTAACTATGCTTAATATGGCACACATTGGTGGAACGGTGTGGAATAGTATAAGGAACTAACAAACACAATTGTTCTGCTTTATATATATATATACCGTGCTGCAGCATCTAACTTGTCCAAAGACAAATATGTTTATCAGTTGTATGGTGCAATAGTGAAAAAAGTACAACGAACATTGAAAACCTACACTGAAAACCTCAGGCAGAACAATGTGGCAAAGGATTGCTTAGAACCCTCAAGGGTCAACACTTCATTGGATCAATTGCCATTAGGGTGCAGGAATCCTATTCCACCATTCGAGGCCCCTTGCCATGCTTCATAGCAATATCAATTTAACATGCTACAGAAGTTGTCGGAAACTCAAACCCCGGCAGGCCTGCAGCAACCTTGCCTCTCCATGATAAGAGAAGATGGTATCACAGAACTGGCCCAGCTGATCAGTATTAACTCAATCCCTCAATTTGCTTTCTGTCATTTCCATCAGTAGCAGCGAAAGCCTGGCAGTCCCTCTGTTGAAAAGAACTGTCCTTGAACTCTGATATCGATTCCCACTGGCAACCTACCATTAAAATCCCTTTATTCTTAGTGCCCAGGATAACTGGCTTACAACTAGTGACAATGGTGAATTCACAGCTTTTGATGATTTTGTCACCTCTCTGCTGTCTGTGATACAGATGGCTTTGGTATCAGGGGCTGCAAAAGCTTAGAGTCCTTTCTGTCTGAACCGATCAACACACTTACCACACCTTAAGTAACATGAGTCATGCAGTCTCTTTGTCAACATATATGTTCTGCCCCTCTCTGGATCTGTTCAATGCTGAGTGCTTTTTTATTCCATACAGAAGTCACTCAGGCAGTCCTTAAACTATTCAATGTTCAGGAGGATGATGTACCGTGGATTAAAGGGCTGTTCACGAAAATAAATGCGTGAGTACACTGTAGTTGGATGTCTAAATCATGCTAGAACTGAGCTGCAATTTCAGCTGCGCCTTGCAAGCTGGAGAGCAACATAACAACCAAACATCTGTTGCGACCTCAAGTAAATGACTGATGCCCATGTAGCAATATACTTATTTACTTATTGATGATTTATAATGCAGCAATTGCCATGCAGAATTACATGTGTGGCGCCTCAGGAAAGAGACTGCGAGGGGATGGAGAAACAAGACAAGTAGGGGCACAATAAGCTGATCATTCACAGGTCTTGGTATCTTCAGATCAGTATAAGAGATAAAATAAAGGGCAGCGGAACGGCGACAAGTGCACACATCATTTAGAAGAAGGCAAGACAATTCAGAAGTAGGCAAGTGGCTGTTTGTCAAGTGACGGCAGTGAGCTGTCGGCAGGGAAAGCAATTAATTCGGCCGTTAGGCGTGTTTAAAGAGCAGTGTGTTCAGCTTTTTCTGAATTTTATGAAGCTCCCTTCTTGCAGTAGTTCATCAGGAAGGAGGTTCATATGCAGGCACTTCCCGTGCATTAAACCACACGTTTTTTGCCTGAAGGTTGTGGACTATAGTTCATTTTCTGCTGAGGACCATTGACTTCTAGAATTGTCTGTTCAGTCGTTTGGTGTTTGGAGCAAAGCTTTGTGGATACCGCACAGGCGTTTTAAGGCAATTCATTGTTTAACTGGTAGCCTGTGCAAAGCCTCCAAGGCTGGTTGATGTGGTCAGGTCCTTTAGGTTTTAGAATGAGTCTGGGCACTTTGTTTTTAATGAGTTGAAGGATGTGGCTACAATGTTTAAGGAGGCACAGACATGCGCGGTTACAGTAGTCAAACCTGGCTATGACCATCACCCTGATAACCTTCCCTTAGTGGTGCAAACTGAAGAAGGACAGGGTACGTTTGAGCATTTGTAGTTGGACATGGGAAGATTCAGCCATCTCTTGGATTTGCCTGCTAATGGAGAGTTTTCAGTCAAATAGGGCATGGTTCTTTTTTGTTTGCTTCACGGGCAGCACTGGCAATAGGAACACAGGCGGGGGGCCATGCAAAGGGGAGGAGGACAGGGAGTACTCATGCCAAGGACAATATTCTCTGTTTATTCGTCATTTAAGTAGAGGGGTTTATTTATTGTCCAGTCTTTGAGGGTTGGCCAGGCACCTAGTCATGCCTTATTAGAACTGTTTGGGTTTCTCAACCTGAAGGCAATCTCAGTGTCATCACTGTAAAACCTGAAAGGTACTAGAGGTCAACAAGAGGCTACCTTTAGCAATAGAAGAGGAGAGGAGCTGGGACAGAGCCTTGAGGAACACGAGAAGCAGACATGAAGGGTTTGGAGCAGAAGGTTTCTAGGTTGACTTGAGAGCTCCTGTCCTGCAGGTGGAAGATATCCATTGTAACACCACCTCCTGGATGCATAAGGAGTTCTGTAGTCAGTGAAGTAGCATAATATAATTGACAGTGTCAAAGGGGTAAACAGGTCGAAAATAAAAGAGGGCTGCGGGGGAATTATTTTCTGCCATGGATAGAAGAGCCTACTTTAAATGCAACAGTGCCGATTGCATGCTGTATACTTGGCGGAACCTCGACTGGGAGTTTTAGAGATTTTCTTTTTTTGCAGTAGTCTCCGAGCGGTTTATTGGCCATTTCCTTCAAGACATTGCCCATGAATCGTGTTTTGGTGACTGAACAATAGATAGCAATACTGAAGGGTCAGCTGAGGGTTTTCTGAGGAGGGCATTATGATCGCTTTCTTGACATCATGGGGCAATGCTCTGTGAGAGAAGTAACTTTTTGAGAAGAGTGGTTAGGGCAGGAGCCAGGGTATCAATACTCCTTTTGATTGTGATAGCTGGGTCGTGGTGGCTCTACAATCTTCAGGGGTTGATGCGATGGAAAGCAGGAAACTGAGCTGGCAAAGGGGTAGGTAGACAATAAGTTAGATTTATGCTGGGCACTGATGTTATGTGCGATCTCATTGACTTTGTTCTGAAAGAAGGCACCTAACTCTTCAGCATGTTTCTATGTGAGATAACAGTTGCACTGTATTCAGTGGGGTTGGTAAGCTCTGAGTGGATTTTGAATACTTACACTGGTTTATTATGGGCTACTGGAATGCATTTATGGAGGAAAGCATTTTGTTCCCCAATCAATGCATGATGGTAGACTTTTTGACATCTAATACAAATAGCACGGTTGGTCTTATGTTTGGTTTTGTGCCATTTGCATTCAAGTTGTCTTTTTCCTTTTTAGCTATTATTATTTATTATTATTATAATTTATTTTTTATTGAGCGTGGACCTACCTTTTGGAAACAATCCCAGGGGGAAGAACACAGTAAGAGAAGCAGAGAAAAAGTTAGTGGGGAGCTAACTATAGGGGTGGACGGGCAATTGGCAGCAAGGGATTCACAAACAACCAGCGGAGGAAACAGTGAGGGACCTAGGTGTCAGGGAGAAGCCATTCCTTGAAGAGGAAGGTCTTGAGCTCTCTCTTGAACTGTTGATGCGATGGGGCGTGTCTGATGTTGATGGGGAGGATGTTTCAGAGTATTGGGGCATAGACAGAGAAGGCCTGTCATCTGGTTAATTGGTTAATTCCTTCCGGTACCGGCGGTGTTCAAGTCTGCACATGTCCTTACTTCTAGAGGATTGCAGGCTTCTGAAAATTCTTTCTCAGTGAGGTAGCTTGCGGACTTCAGGGTGACAGCCTTATATATGATGAAACAGGATTTGACGATGATACATGCTTGCAGTGGGAGCCAGTGCAGTTCGATGAGGGCCAAGGGCCTCTTCTACATATATCCAACTTGTGACTTCTTTTCACGGGAATACACACACACACACACACACACAAACACACACATTCATTGTATTGGAAGGGCATTTAGGTTACTTACTTTGTAGTCAGAATGTACTTTCCTGGCCAAAAAAAAAAAAACATTAAAAACACCATGAACAAGGACAATGTGGTATGTTAAATACCTCCATTTATCCCAAACGTTCCGGTGCAGCCAATTTACTTCTGTGGTCGGAGGCAGAGTCCGACCTCCGTTGCACAATAAAAAGGACTTTAGGCTGATACTGTGTGCCCCAGCGCTCTTCCAGAGCGGCTCCGTCGCGGGCTCTGAGAGGCAGCAGTGGGGGTGCAAAGCATGGGATGGTAAAGCAGCTTGTACAGTGATGCCATCCCTAGGAGTGTGCCGGGGGGAGCAGCCCGGACCGGCACAGCGGAGCGGAGTGGGAGGAGGAAGGCAGGCACACAGAGCTGAGGAGGCTTTGGACAGTGTGTTTCTGAATTAGACTTTTACCACAGCTGACGGTTGTATGTAAAGACTGCCACTAATGAAGCTGCTTTGCCCCATTTGGCTTTTGGCAATGTTTGAAAAATACCTATATCGCTGGTGGCAATCTTTGAATAATACCTCAAAACCCAGCAACCTAGCAACGCACAAGTTCCGCCAAAGTGGGGTTGGATTGCTTCCGCTGTCCTTTCCTGGTTCCGGGCAGTGCGGCATACGCCATAGGTGCTTCAAAGCGTGGCCCTGGTCCCAACTGCACAACACCACATTAAAGCTGCTGAAATGAGGAGGACGTCCCGGTGATCAGGGCAAGATTAGGCAGATCGCTACATCTAGCGGGTGTCCACTGTACGACGGCTATAGGAGGCTTTACATTCATAAGACAGATGGCGCAACCCTCTTGTGATGCAGATGTGATATAAAAGTTCCATGCAAAAAGCAGCCTAGATGAAATGAAGGTTTGAGACCATGCGGAGTGCATGAGATTATATTGCAGGATTTGTGCAGCCCTCATTGAGATCTATATCAACAATTGTGAGGTGATCTACTCTACGGGGGTCCTCTGTATGGTACTGGGGACTAAAAGTAGTTTCTAGAGTGAGCATCCCTGTAGGAGGCACTGCTTTGACTGATCCATTGGAATAAAGCAACAGTACAGGCCGAGAAGATGTCAGGGGGACCCCATACGGAGGACATGCAAATGGCATACTTGGCACAGAAAATTCTGTAACTGTCTTGCTATTAGGCTGCCTGGTGAGTTAATCATGCATTATGCAGTCTCTTCGTGCATTGCAGTTTCTCTGTCTCTTTCTCTCCCCCTTTCCATCTCCCTGTTCTCTCCCTCCATGGAGCTCTCCATCTCTCCTATTTACACAAACTGCTACTCTATCACCTATACTTCCTCTCTCTCGAAGCCTGTAAGGAAAGATTTCAAAAACGTTCTCCTGGTCTCCAATCCAGGCCTTCCCATCGCTGATACCTGTGTTAATGCTTCTTCCAGGCAGACTGCCACAGGCATCCTCTTCGTCGTTCCCTTTCCAGATCTTTGGAGTCCCCACATGGTCTCTAGCCTCTCTCCTTTATCTTTGGCGCCCATTAATGGTGGCCGTGGATAGGAACTACTCTTGGCATGCTTCTCATCCTCTAGGTCAGTAGTCTTCAAACTTTTGCCAGGGCCCCACAAGAGCAAAATGTGGCCAGGCCCCCCCCCCCAAAATGCCAAATGGTCAGTATGTTTTGCACGCCATCACTGCACCCTACTTCCAATATAGTCCCTGGGCTCCCCCACGTCATCTGATCACAGTCATTGGGCTCCCTCATCCCACTCCTACTGAGTCCCTGGGCTCTCTCCACCCCATCACACACCCTCGGCTCTCCCCACTTTGCTCCCACCACTATCCCAAGGTTCCCACCCATCCTGCTCCCACCACAGTCCCTGGGCGCCCCCCATCCTGTTCCCAACACAGTCCGGGAGCCAGTGGCTGTTAGTGAATTTTTTACGATGAGGGGCATAACTATTTCCCCCAAAGATGCCATTGCGATCGAGCTCTGAAACACCTGTGTACGAGCGCAATACAAATAAAATATCATATCATATCATAGCGTAGTGAGGGAGACCGAACCAATCAAGGGGGTTTTGGGGTGTTTGCCTCTCTCCCCGTGAATTTTAGAAAATAATAATGAGTTAAAATGTTGCGTTGTAGAGCATACTTTGAAACAAAAAAGGTAAATAGTCAAACAGTTTGCAATTGGTGTTGGGGGGCCCAGGGGGCAGGCATGCTATTTTTTACTGGACATCTATCATAGTAAAAAGATACCATCCCTGTCCCCTGGGCCCCACTGGGTCTAACACAATCAACATGATTATGTGTGTATGCAAGGTGCTAGGGTGCCAAGGGGGAAAGCATGGTATTTTTTGACTGGACATCTATGATAGAAATCCAGTAAAAAAAATACCATCCCTGTCCGCTGGGCTCCAAATCATCTCAGAAGGAGAACTGATTTTGACAGGTGGGTAGGGGGATTGTGCAATAAGGCATTTCGGCATTTTTAAAATGCCTCTGTTGTACAACCCTCCTTCCCCCTTCTATTCACCACTTGCCAAGATCAGCTCAACAGACCAAAACAAACGCACGCATATTTTCATGCAGCAATCACTCTATCATTCACATGAGCATCCATCACCATACACTCACTCATGACACAAGCATGCACGCATCCATGCATATGTTTAAATAAAAAAGAAATGAACATAAACTTACCTTTTGCATTGGCCGGCATGCGAGTCCTGAAACAGGCTGCTCTGTCTGTATGTGCGAGAAGGCGCAGGAGCTCCCCATCGCATATACAGACATGCAGTGCCCCAGCCAGTATTTCCAATGAGTTATGCACTGCTGGCGAAGCAAAACGCCCCAGCACTTGCATGGCTCAGTGAGCATGTGCGGCTGGGGAACTAAACTGAACTGTCAAAGGGAAATAATGTTTCCCTTTGACAGTTCAGCCAGCCCAGGAGCACTCCCTCAGCTGGAAAAAGCAGCTGAGGGAGTGCTCATTGTTTCACTGGGCTGGCTCCTTAGCTCCTCCATAATGGTGAGGGGGCCACTGGGTGTGCACCCCCTCGGCATTATGGATGAGCCACCAGGCTCGGTCTGGCCTATAGGGCAATAATGCAAAATGCTAGTGTGGGCCAGTCAAAATGGGCCACCTTTTTGGCCAATGTGGGCCAGATTGATTAGTTACTTCACTATGCAGTTGGTAATTTTGACCATTGTTGCTGAATAAATACTCTTTAAATATCGCAATTTACTTACATTTTAACACATATCCATTTACAACTGTGGGCTACTTTTTTATTGGTGCCTCAGTCAGTTTCATGTTTCAGCCCAATCATGTGAGCCACCCCTGCCCATTTCTTCCAATCTAAAAAAAAAAAAGTTGTATTTTTATTTTTTACACTTCATGCTGGGCTCTGGCGGCCCCCTAGGCATGCAGCCGTAGACCCCTGCAGGGGCACGCCCCACAGTTTGAATACCGCTGCTCTAGGTGCATCATTAATGTCTATCAGAATGGCACTGTCATGGCCCAGGGCTCGCAGCCCAAGCTACTCCTTCTTGGTATAGGCATCTTCCATCTCTCATCAACAACCTCCCTCTTCCTGCCACTGCTCTGTCTGCCACCACTCTTGCCCCTTCTCCACCACGATGAGTGTACCACATCGCTGTACTTCTCCCCCGAAGACCTTCAAAGGTGGTAACCAGCTTTACCTAGCTACCCTCAACTCTTGCACTGCTGTTAAACACAACTCTGATATCTGTCTCCTTCTTGAAGACTTTGACCTCGACATTCTCGCTCTCACTGAGATGTGCTTCACTGCCAGCTCTGTCAATGCTTTTGACACACTACTCCCTAAGGGCTACAAGATCCTCTCTAAGCCAAGGCCTAACCAGTCTTGAGGCGGAGTGGTATTGATCTTCCCTGAATGGGTCCTTGCTTCTATCGTTCCCACTCAGACCTACTCTTCATTTGAATGCTTCTCCTGCAGGCTTGGTGTCTCTCCAACCCTCTTGTTGACTCTCGCCTTCATCTACAGGACCCCTGGTCTTCTTCTACTTCTCAGAGTGGTCTGACCTCACCTCTTTGCATCTTGTCTCCACCTCCAAGCTTCTCCTCCTTCTCCTCCTTCTCTTTAGAGACTTCAGTATTCACCCGGATTCTCCAAATTCAGCCACTGGACACTTCCATAGCCTCTGTGACTTGTTTTCATCACCATTCATCCCTCCAGTCCGACAGACTTATCCAGACATACCTTGGATGCTCTCATCTCAGCAGAAATCCCCATCTCCAACCCTCTCACTACACCACTCTCCTGGTCTGACCATGCTCTCCTGTCCTATTACTTGGATCTCTTAGATCCCCGAGCTAAGCCTCTGCCTTCACTGCTTGTCTCCTTCTCCGTCATTCGACTGATGAAGCAAGTGTAATTTGTTGCTTTTGTCACCCCTTTCATTCCCTCTCCCACTCCTGCCACACATTTCCACACTGAATCTGCCCTTGCAAATCTTCACATCTTTATCACCAACAACCTGGCCATCCTTGCCCCTGTCATGAGGTTCCGCATGAAGCCTGCCTCCAAGTGCGACACCTGGTATGACTCCAACCTAACCTTCTTGAAACGGAGGTGCAGAGTTGCTGAGGGGAAGTGGAGGATATAAGGCACATCTTCTGACAGACAAAGGCAATACAGGCTCTACATTTGCTCAAAGAAGAGGGCCAAATTCCAAGACTGCATCGCTGGGACCTCTAACAACACAGGCAAACTGTTTAAAATGTGCAAGGAGCTCGCCAATCCTAATGCAATCTCAACTTCTCCCCTGCCATCCCTGTCCCTCAGTACTTCACTTGCTTCCCACTCCTTAACCAACACTCGGGTCATCCTGTCCTTACTCTTATTGAAAGAGCTCATGTACGAACACACTTTCTCAACATGTCCCATACTCCTAATTTATTGTAGCTATGCCATATAAATGCCATATCATATCGCATCATATCAGCTGCGTTACAAAATTTCAAATGTTCCCAAATTCACTAGTTAAGGTATCAACATAATCTTAACTCCCCCTGTGTGCTCTTTATGATCTCACATATAACAACACAGTGTACAGCAATCGCACCATGGCATGGTTTTCCATCAGCACCAGAAGCACAGCAGAGGGTTTAAGTGAAACCTGCATGTGGCAATGCATCACGACCAGGGGAACTAAAATTTCTGGTGATAGCTGCTGTGACAGAGGTATGTGGACATACTACATAATGCTTTGGCCAGGCACAATGGTAAGCATAAACACCCATTTCAAGATGGAGTTCCACAGTATGTTGAAAGACATCACTTCTGAGTCTCTCCAATCCAAGTTCCCTCCTGGAGTTGTGGATGACTTTGTAAGCTTAGACTTACAGATCCCAAAACTGCAGAGGGGGTAGGTTGGTTCGTGCCACTCCTGCGTCTTGCAGTTGTGGACCCTGTCAGCCCAGAGAAGATCTCAGTGCTCAAGTGCAGTCAGCACATGGGTCAGGGCACATCCTCTGCTGCATGCAAACAATGCAATCAGGGACTCACCTCGGTATTATCTTTGGCAATATCATGACCAAAATCTTGAGATTGTTACATGAAGGTAAGAATGCATGAATGATGCATGCATGTCGCAAAGAGAAAGCTTGGCTACATAAACTGCCCTCACATATTCTCCTTCCTCTCCCATTTCCAAAATACCATCATATTGAGCTGCCCATTACCCTTTGACTTTAATCTCAACCTCTAATCCCTCCACTTTCACTCCCTCAGCTCACCTTAATCCCATGTAAATGCTACTCCTGCGATCTGCCTCTCTGTCTCTCAAGTCAAAATGAACCCCCACTTATATTCCTCACTTTCCGATGTATACACACAGTAACATGTCAACCCTTCCCCTGAAACCAATTGTACCGGATCACTCTCATCCTATTTCCTATGCTCTCCCTGACAAAACGGGCCCTTCTGTCACACCTTCTGAGCTGCCCAGTCTGCCGTGACCAGGCTTGATCATGTTCCTATGTTTCATTCTTATGCACATGTTCTACCTTTGACTTGCTTCCTATGTTGGCGTGCCAGCAATCCTCAGCAGGTGCTCCCTCTTCACCCTGCTACAGTGGGGGCAACATTTTCAGCACTGCTTGCAGGCAAAGTAATCCGAAAGCCCACTTAATGTGGCCATGTTTCAGGACATTGGGCCTCATTCCGAGATAGGTGGTAGTCATGGCACTATTTGTGCCCTGACTGCCACCAATAATGGGTCCGGCACCGGTCTAGTTCAATGGGGACTTACCGGTGTAGTCCGACCTTTGCAGGACCGGTAAATCCCCATTGAAAATGCCATTCCCCATTCCCATTTGAGCCCCCATAGGGCTCAATGAGAATGGGGAGGGCGCAAATAACAGGCTCACGTATGTCAAATCCGTTATTTGTGCCCTAGTCCCTTAAGGGGTCCTGTCCATAATGCCTGGTCAGACCAGGCGTTACTGGAGGGACCCGCTAAGAGTCCTTGTTGTAGGGCGGTAAGGGATTACCGGCACCGGTCTCCTTACCGGTGCCCGGTATCCCTTACCGCCCACCTTGGAATGAAGCCCATTATATATGTAAGGGTAGAGATGAACAAGTGGGGGCAGCAGAACACAGCAGTACCTGCATAGCCAGCCTTTCTGAAATCTAGGCCAGTCGCACTGTAGCCACTGCCTTATGTAAAAAGAAAAACACAAAAAAACAGCCTACACACAGAGGGGGTGCATTGTAAAACATGCCAAAATCAAGGGGAGTTTGGACTCCTGACATATAAAAGAATAGTGTACGGCACACATGGCATTAGGCCCAACCAACGCAGACAGCATAAATACATACATGAAGGTATCAAAAACACCAAACAAAGCTGTGTATCAATGAATAGGAAAGACAAGTGGAGTAAAGAAAATATGTAAGATAAATGTATAGTAGAGGCCAAAATCAGAATGCAACTTGAATAGACGACACAAAAAATTCACAGGAGCTAAATCAGACACAGTGGAGCTTATTTTCCTCTCCATGTAACGGGAATCAGCAGCGTTATGCTTTTGTATGGGGTAGAGGAGGCGTGGAACGCAACTTGTGTTTTCACCACCTCCCTTACACTCTGCCATACAAATGCCCCTGCATTTGCACCAGTGCAGGTGTAAATGCGGAGGATCCCTATGTAGCTTTATGCACCAGCCACCCTTCCACTAAGCCATGCAAATGCCCCAGCATTTGTGTCAGCATGTATTTTCATGCCGGCCAAAATCTGGGGATCATTATGGGGCATAAAGCAGACAGTCTCCATAGGGATCCATTGTAAATGCTGCATGCCATGCTTGCAATTCAACACTGCCACCATGCTAGCATTGCAGGCACTGTTTACAATTACAATTAAAGGCTGTGCACAACAGGCAGCTTTTGATTGCAATTGCTTGCCACGCGAGCATGCTAGGCAGTCTTTACTCATTTGCACGGCATACAGGAATATACGCTGCCTTTTGCCCTGCACTTTTGCACTCCACCGTGCAAATGACAACAATTTGGCTGCGGGAAGCCACCTAACGTGAATGTCAGCACGTAACGGCTCCACATCGTCAAATTTGCCCTGGAGCAGGGGAGTTGCTAGGTCTGGAAAAGACCCGGGGCTACGCTGATGTCGGAACTGTTGGGACTGGGGGCTAGCTAGTCTTTTGGCTGTAGCTCCTAAGATTCTATTCGGGGCTACAACCAAAAGATGAGGGGCTATAGCCCCCTTAGCCCCCCCCCTAGCAACGCCCCTGCCCTGGAGCAAACTGAGCTCTATTGTGTGTATGCAACAAACATATCAAAACTCCATCTCAGTCCACAGTTATAGCATCCATGAAACTTTATGTGTTTTTCTTGCATCCAGACTAATATTCCTGGAGACTTTCAGATGGACAAGTCTTCCTTCCTGCAGGCCAGACTTGCTCGCATAGATGTCTTTAAGATCAAGGACAAAGGAAGGGAACATTTCCTTATATATAGACTTGCTGCATCTGACAAACCAATTGTCCCGGGAAGCCATATATGCCCCTTTGCAGCAATTCAACCTATGCAGCTAGGGCAACTACCTCCTCAAAATTGAACAGAGGCCTATGTTTGCAGGTGTGAAGGGTGCTGTATACTGCCAGCAGACCCCAACCTGTTGGCTATAGGCCAAATCTCCAAACACTCAAACACATGGCACCTAATAGCTAGTAATACGCTGGGGACCTCACCGTCAACTGTGGGGGTCCAGAGTTACTGCTATGTACTGTGGTTTCTTTTGCCATGTCTGTTCCTCTCGTTTTCTTGGTCGTGTATCATCCTCTGGCCCTGTTCTTTCTTTTGTGATGCTCTTGATGCACTCTTATCTCTCCGCCTACCTTCCAATGTCCCTTCATTTCTTATGGATGAGTTCAACTTGCATCTACATTCCTGTGTTCATAGTTCAGCTATTTTTGATTCATTTTACCTTCTTCAAGTCCCAACCACTCCTTTTCACACATCTGACTCCTCTTTGAAGCTTTTTTGTTCCTCATTTGCAATTTCGTCCTCTGTTTCATCGCTACCACTCTAATTCTCTAATAATATCCTTCTTTCTTTCAGATTTCTTCCCTGCTTTCCTCTTCTACGCCTTCCTATCCAACTTCCTTGTGCACATTTCATCATTATGACTTGCATTCTTTTCATCCTCCCTCTTTTATTTCTGCCCTTACGTCCCTTCTTCCTTCGAAATCTTTGTTTCTCTTCGTGCTGATGTTGCCTCATCTTGTCTCCCTTGTAGTCTTACTGATACTCTTAATTGTCTTTATTCTTCTACCCCATCTTCTCCTTTACATAAACTACCCCATCCCTGGATGTAACTGCCCCTTCGCGCTTATGTCAGGCGCTCCTATCTTCTCTTCACCCAATCGTACAATTTCTTGATTCTTTCTGCTAAACAGTATTACTTTCTAATTTTTTTTAACTGGCTCTCTTCTCATCCACATATTTCAGAACCTTAATAGAATTCTTTCACCTCTTCTGCTGACCTCACCTCATTTTCGGCATTCTGCCTCTGACATTGCTGATTACTTTTCTTCAAAAACCATAATTATTCCTTCATCAATCCTTCATCAATCCCTTCCCCTGTCTCGTTATTGCCCCCTTCCTTTTCCACTTCATTCTTAATGTCCACCTTCCATCCTTTTCTTGGATTCAGACATCGTGTCCTTTAGTGCTAAAACACATCCTACTGCTCGCCTTCTGATCATCTCCCCACTGCTCTCATTCCTTCTGTCTATCCTGCTATTCTCCCTTATCTGACAGCTCTCATTAATTCTTCAAATTCTTCTACAACTTTCCTTCCTCCTTTAAACATGCTTCTATACTTCCTATCTTAAAAAGTTCTTTACTCAACCTCTGTCTACCCTCCAATTTTCATCCTTTTACATGTCTTCCTTTGCTTTCTAAATTGCTATTGTCTATTCAAAGGTTTCTGCTTTTGTAATGCTAACTCACTCCATCATCATTTTCAATTTAGCTTTCCGGGCTGTCACTCTACTGAAACTGCTCTCTTCTCTTGCCAATTTCTGATTCTCTTCTTCCTGCTCGCTATTCTAAACTATCCTCACTTCTTGTTCTTCTTCAGCGGTCGACTAAACTATCATTTTTTCCTCTCTTCACCATTTTGGCTTTCGTGACTCTGTTCTAGGCTGGTTACATTCCCATCTTTCCAATCGTAACTTTTCTGTCTCTTGGGTTTGTCTCTCATCTTCTATCTGTCCTCTCTCCTGTGGAGTTCCCCAAGGCTCAGTCTTGTGTCCTATTCTTTTCTCTTTCTGCAGCACTCCTTTGGCTTCTATAATTTCCTCCTTTGGCTTTTCCTATCATCTATATGCTGATGATTCTCAGATTCTTATTTCCTTTCCCTTCTTATCTGACTCTTTTCATTCTTCTCTTTGTGTGTGTTTCCTATCCAATATCGAACCACTACTTGCACCTTAATCCTCTCAAGACTGATATTCTTTTATTCACTGCTTCTACTACTCCACCTTCTCTTCTTCCTTCATCCATCTCATTTCCCCTTTCTGTTATCTCTATTTCTTTAACCTGATGTTATTCTTGGCTCTGCTCTTTCGTTTTCCTCTCGTAATTCTGCTAGCTCTCATTTCTGTTATGTTCACCTCTTCAATAGCCGTAAGGCTAATCGGTCTCTTACCGTTGAAGCTGTTGAACATCTAATTTAGTTTTTACTCTTTTAGCTCCTCTCTGCTCTCCACTCCTCTCCGCTGTATTTATTATTCCTTGATTTGCTTTTTAGTTTGCGTTTTAACTTTCTGTGTCTTGCATTCAAATGTCTTCATGGTTTAGCAATGTCCTAGCTTTCTTCTTTGATTTCATTTTACTCTCCTTCCCAGAATCCTTGACTTTCAATCTCTCTTTATTTTGTCAGTTCCTCGTCCTCCCTGTTCTTCCTCCCACTTTCGTTCATTCTTTCACCGGAATCTTCTTCCTCTATCTCTATGCTTTATCTTCTCTGCCAATCCCATAGGCAGCAATGAGGGAACTTGCTGGTATTTCTGGCACCAGTAATACTGGTTCCAAAATTTCCAGCTGTTTTTGCTGGTGCCTGCCTGATTTACCTCGAGCTGTTGGATGGAGGTAACTCAGTGAACTCCCACTGCCAAACTTGTAGTTTTGCAGTGCAGGAAAAGTGTCAGTCACAGAATTACTGCCACTATTACCAGCATATTTGCTGTATCGCAAAACTTTTAATGAGGGGCAATGGTCAGACGTCCAGGACTTAATAGTCAAAAGACAGGATGTTAAGGTGTCATGAATAGCAGAAGAAAAGGAAGAAAAAGATAAAAAATAGTTGGATGTCATCAGCATAAAAATTGTGAGACAATCCAAACAGAGAAATTATAGCACGGCATGTATACATCGGAGGGAACGCCAACATCTACTGATAGCGGTGAGACTGCCTAGCTGGCAGTTTGCTCGTCGTACTTTAGAGCTTTTGAAAAACCTTATATTATTGCAAACTGACCTTTTCTTGTCTGTATTTTAAACAGTGTTTTGGGGATTTTACTTGTTTTAGAGTAAAAAGCTCTGGGGGAATTAATTAAAATAGCACAATGCCACTTAATAGACTGATTGATAATCTTTTCTTTATTGTTGTTGGGCATGTGTCATTGTGCATTACTCCCTTTTACTCCATGCGTGGCATATATGTGCTAGTGGGAACTTCCGCATAGCGGACCGGAACAGCGGGTGCGCCTGCAGTGTGCCAAAGGCACGCTAAAGGTAAGCCTGTCTCTGCCCGTCCGTGACCTGGATGGGCCCTGGGCCCCTAGCCTTTACCAAAATGTAGAGACACTTCCCTCAATCCAATTTAGTGTTGCTTCCTGGCTAGGTTTCTCACGTGACAAACTGATATCCTTAGCCCCTGCACTCACTAGGTGGGCTCCCGGCTTTTTGGAGTCCGGGTTATTAGATTCTGCCCTTCTTGTACCTGTGAATGAAGGCATTTTGGGTAGTAAGAATGGCAGGATGTGTAGAACCATTAAGCCATTGAGGGTGAATCTAGTGAATGCCAGATAAGTCGTTTTTCACTGTTATGGTATTCACATGCTGCTTGAGGACCTTTGTCCTGATATTTTGTGTCAGACGGAAACATGGTTTACTGCATCTTCTGCTCCTGAAATTGTACAGATGCTGCCTTCCCAGCATGCTACACCTAGATAGACCCCCCCCACCCGCCAGGGTTGGTAGGGATCTAGCTCTAAGTTTTCTTTCTCCTCTCAATGGTCCTGATATTCCCATAAATCATAAGTTACCCATCTATCTCTTTTTGGTTTGTCACTCACCAGCGCTCTCAGTGGCAAATTATATGTCGGGATTTGCCCAACTGGTTGCAGACTTGTCACTCACTTAACCCAAACTTATTTTGATGGGTGATTTAAATTTTCATGTTAAGAACCCTAGTGACCTTCAAGCTAAGAATCCTGTTGCTCTCCTGGTAGACGCCTCCCTACATCTGCAGAAATATCTTCCTACGCACACACATGGCAATACTATTGAGCTTATTCTTTTGGAGAAAATTTGGCTTAATATTTTTAAGCCACCCCCCTTTCCTTTGGTGTGCTATTATTTACTTCCCTTTTCTATTTTTCTTGAGACTTTGTCTTATAGGGTTCAGAAATTCTTTCAATTACATCATCACTGGGGCTGGGTTACCCCAGCCTCAATTGGGAGCCTACTGCTCCCACTGACGCAGAGTGGGGTGGTGGTCGACAAACAAGACCCTTGTACTGCACTAGCGAAGTCTATGATTGGGACTGCCAATGAACTGGCTTCAGAGAAACTGTCTGTTGCTCGCGCTAAACCTTCGGCAGTTTGGTTTTCTGTTGACCTTAGACTGCTCAAACAAAGCTGCCATCATGCAGAGCGTTAATGGCGCATTGACCATGACATGGCAGACAAACAGTCCAAGCAAGCGCTTCTCGAGTACCAAACTGTTTTTAAATCTCCTAAACCACTTTTTATGCTGATTCGATTTCAACAGCTTCCTGTTCTGCCCGTGAATTATTCTGAGTGGCACGGGAGCTTTCTACTCCTGCCCCGCCTTCAACAGGTGCTTTTTGCACACAGGCCCAGTGTGCCGCCTTGACTCTTTTTTTGTCGAAAGGATCCACAACATTTGTCATTCCTTTGGGGCTGGCCAGGGCTCCTTCTTAATTCCATATAGTTCGGAGCAACCCCGGACGGGAAAACACCAAGTGAGTTATTTTCAGTTTGAACCAGTGACTAAAAAAATGGTCTCAGACTCTCTTTTAAAACTTATATCGGCTTCTCCCATTGGCCCGATCCCACTGCACACCATATACGCTCTTCCTGATGAGGCCATCACTCTTTTTACCACTGCTCTGCATCACTCATTCACGTCTGGGACAATTCCCACTCCACTTAAACATGCCGTTGTGTTTCTCCTCTTCAAAAAGGCTCACTTTGGTACCCTCCTTGGCAGATAACTATCAGCCTATTTCCCTTCTTCCTGTACTCATGAGGATGATGGAGGCCCTTGTCATGCCTCAATTCTCCAGGTTTTTCGAAACCAATTGTCTTCTTCATTCATATCAATCTGGCTTTCGATGTCTCGCAAGGGCACCAAGTCCGTAATGATTTCCATCCTGAATGACATTGCCTTGATTCAAGACCACAGAGGTCAGACTATTGCAAAGTTTGGAGAGAACTGGGTTTGCAGGTCACCATCTCCAATGGTTGAGATCGTTTTTTGTCTGACCGGCTTGAGACAGTGTCACTGCCTCTATTTAAATCCTCTCCATTGGCACTGACATGCAGGGTCCCTCAAGGTTCTGTCCTGTCACTGCTTCTGTTTAACTTGTATCTGCATCGACTGGCCGACCTTACTGCCGACCTTACTGCTGAGCACGGGGTGCGTTTCTACAGCTACGCAGACGATGCACACATTATTTCTCGTAAAAATACCCCAAAGTCAGATCACCCCTCCAAAATGCAGAGCTGTTTATCCACAATTGGAGATTTGATCGCCCCAAACTGGCTAAAAAGTCAATGGTGACAAAACAGAGGTGCTGGTGGTGGGGACCCCTGCCTCTGGGTCCTTATGGAGTGCTGATTATTGCCCTGCCTCTTTGGGTCCATGCCCTCCATCTGTGGAAGCTGTAAAAAGTCTTGGAATTCTTGTGGCTCTTAAGAGGCACACATTTCCTTGGTGTGCCGAATGGGTTTTGCTAAGCTCAAAGTAATAAGGAGTCCCGGAACAAGGTGTTTACCTCTTCCATTATGAGGTCCGTGGACTACTATAATGGCATCTACTTGGGGCAACCTGCTTTCTTGCTCCAACACTTGCAGGTTCTGCAGAACTCTCTGGCACAACTGGCTCTTGGAACCCCAAGGCTGTCCCATTCTTTGCCCTCGCTTCGTCAGTTGCACTGGTTCCCAATTGAGAGGCGGATCAAGTTCAAGAGACTGCGCCTGGTTCATCATGCCATTTACAATAGTGGAGCGGAATATCTGTGTTCCAAGTTGAATCTATATGAGCCGGTTAGAACCCTGCAGTCCTGGTCACAAGTTGTATTGAAGTGTAAAGAGAGGAAAGAAAAGGACCTAAGACAAAGCCTTGGGGGACACCATGCTGAAGAGAAAAGGTAGATGAAGAGTTACCAGCTCAGGAGACCAAAGAAGAACATAACCAGAACATTTCAAATGAAGAGCGGGAGGAGAGAAGTAGATACTAATAAACAGTATCAAAAGCAGCAGATAGATCTCACACGTTTAGAAGAGAAGAGTGTCGAGAATATCATGCTGAAAGTAAGGAATCAGAGACCGACAGTAAAGCAGTTTCCATAGAGTGATGAGGACCGAAACCAGATTGAAAGCGAGGAAGAATAGAAATAGCAGAAATAAAAAGCAAAAATTTAGAATAAACTACATGCTCTAAGAGCTTAGAAAGATAAGGAAGAAGAGAAATAGGCCTGAAATTAGAGGAAAAAGATGAGTTGAGGGAATGCTTTTTCATTAAAGGAAGAATAGAGACATGCTTAAATGGCATAGAAAAGGTAGAAAAAAGAAATGTTAAAAAGAGAAGTAAGATAAAACAGAAGAGAAGGGTAGACCTTAGTTATAAGAGAAGAAGGTATGTGATCAGAAGGAGCTGCCGTAGGATGGACTCAATCCAGAAGAAGCACAGAAGAAGCGCAGTGTCAGATACAGAGACAGGAAGAAACGTAGGGAGAGCTGGAGATTGAGATGAGGCAGTAGGAATCAAAGATACAAAGGAAGAAGGAACAATAGCAAAGCGAAAACGAGAAACCTTTGTGGAAAATGAGCAAAATTCGAAGCTGAAAGAGGAGAGGTAAGAGAAGGATTACAAGAAGGAGGAGAGTGTAAATGAGACAAAGTATGAAATAGGTGACGTGGATGAGCAGAATGAAAATTAAGGACAGAATAGTAGAAACGCTTAGCAAAGAGGAGGGCTTCATCATAGAGCAAATGGAAAGAAGAAAGAGAAAGAGAGAAGCAGAATGTGACTTGCGCCACTGACATTCCAGACAGCTAAGAGATTGCTGCATGGAGCGAAGCTGGGGTTTGAGCCAAGGCTGGGATGGCTTGAGAGTTGGTGAGAAGGGAGAAGCAAGGTAGAGAAAAATCAAGAGATGAATAAAGAGAGGAAGAGAAAAAAGAGGTAGCATCATTCACAGAGACAGCCGCAAACGAATGATGATATGAAAGAGTAGCAATACAGGATGAAATCGACAAAGGAGTATTAAAGGTGAAAAGATCTTGAGGGTAATACATATGAGGATTGAAAGGCCATTCATCCATAGGAATAACATACGGATCAATGGCCTTCTGGAGAAGACCAAGGGACCATCCATGGAACTGTTTATGGAAGAGTGGGTGAAGGACTGGGTGGCCACTGCATGCTTTCCAGATTCTCTTCCATAGAAAGGGCCCATAGGGTGCCGAGTAGAGCATCTCCGCCGGGAAGCCTTCCAAGGCAGGTGATAGCAAAGCTACTAAACCACTGAGATTTCATATTGCATGTGGCGAGGAAGATGAGCCCCTTGGAAGTCAATGGAGTGACAGTTGCCATATACCCTGATTTTACTACAGCAGTCTAAAAAGCCTGTCAGTCATTTGACTCAGTGCAGAGGAAACCCAGGGTGCTGGAGATCAAGTATGCCACAATATACCCAGCAACACTAAAGGTAATAGGTCCCCAGGGTTTCTGGTTCTTCATGATTCCAGCAGAGGCGAGGGACTGGGCTGAGATGGTACAAACAAACAAAGAAGGAAGACCGGTGGGACCATGGAGGGGGACCTCAGCAACAAAAGTGACAGAGGGGAATCAGTAGATGGACCAAGGGGGGTGCTGTCTCAATGAGGGAAGGGGGAGTTATTGCATCAGAAGGGAAAGGTGAGGTTACACACAAGTTCTAATCAGGGACTACTATAATCTGGAATAGACACTTATCAAGATAGGGAAGTAGACATGACTGCACCAAGTCGGAGCATGGTGATTGTTGGCACAGACCATCCACTGAGTGTGGCCCTTCCCCCCTGCAAAGATGGTCAGGCTTTGAGGCAAGAGGGACAACAGATGCTTCATGTTGGGGGGGGGGAGTATCCACGGCCAAACGGGGTCCTGCTGGAATGTTCGAAGAAGTTAGATGCGGAAGTAGCAAAACCAATGTTGGAAATGTTTAAAGAAAGCAGGGATAAATAAGAGCTTCCTGAAGACATGAGGTTGGCCACTATTGCGGTATCCACAAGTAATGAAAGCCAAAATAACAAGGTTCCTCATATTGGTCCGTATCATTGTTGAATGGCAAAATGAAAATATGGGTCAAAGTCATGGCGAATAGACTGCTTCGAGAAATAGGCCAATTGATTCACTCAGATTAATGCTGCTTTGTCCCCAGGAGGGCCATTAGAATCAACATAAAACGCTTGCATATTGTGTTAGCAAAAGTGGAGGAACTGCAGGGCTTGCATGCCATTATGGTGCTAGACATGTAGGCATTCCTGTGGAAAGTGATGGATAAGGTCGGATTTGGGGGTATCTATATAACATGGGCTAAATTTCTGTATACAAACCCCCGGACCAGGCTCAGGGTGAACGGCTTGACATCTAGTGGCTTCTCTTTCGAAAGGGAAACCAGTGTAGGATCCCCGCTGTCTCTGCAGTTGTCTCTCCTATCGATTGAACCATAGTTGGAGATAATCAGGTAGGACCAATACCAGTGGAGCTTTGCATGGCCAGGGGCTGGGAGGACCACATCTCATTGTATGCGGATGACCTCTTACTATACCTTGGTGAGCCTAAACATGCAGGCGCAGAGCTATAGAGATTATACAGGAGTTTGGAGAACATAGAGGTCTTAGAATAAACTGGAGCAAGTCAGTGAAGGATGGGGCTAAGGCGCTACCAGAGGAGTGCCCACTGTGGAACTCAATAGAACCATTCACTTATCTTGGGACAAGAATCCATAGAGAGGAGCAGGGGTTCCTGCAGAACAATTTGGAACCAATCCTGAACAGACTTCAGGAGAATGCTACACATTAGGCGACCTTACCCTTAACTCTAATAGGGAGAGCTAACTTATTTAAACTGATCACACTCCCCAGGCTGCTGTATGTATTGCAGAATATTCTGACAACAGTTCACAAATCATTATTTGCCAAGATCAACTCACTGCTTTGCTCTATCCTGTGGGTAAACAGCAACACGCAGATAGCTTTGAAAATGTTGACCAAATCGTTATAGGAAGGGGAGTTGGGAGTACTAGATGTTCTCAAGTATTACTGGGCATTGCAGCTTGTTGCAAATAAATGGCCTTTCAGCAGGGCAAATACACCCCACACAAAACTGGAAATTATGCTGATGGGGGATAGATCCCCACTGCAAGTTCTGTACGAGAGTCCAGGGGGGCAAGAACTTCTACCAGCAGGGCATAGGATTATAGAAATTAGAAAAGAGATCACCGAAGCCATGGGGTGCAAGGAGATCATCAACAATTTATCACTGCTATTGTAGAAACCAACTTTTCCGCAAGTATTAAAAATGGGTAGGTAGCAGCGGTGGTCAAGTAGTGGAATCACCAAAGTGGGAGACATCCTCATTCAATGACATGGGTTGAGGCTGAGGGATCTAATCACGCACACGCACCTACAACATGCAATGCAAACCCAACTAGGGAGGGAAATGGATGTTCCAGTTCACACCCCCTTAGAAGTCAATCTTCTCAAAGAAATAATTGAATAGAAGGATATCAATACTGCATCAGACAATTAATAATTTCACCTCACTGAAACTAGTCAGAGTTAGATCTAAATGAGAACAAGAACTAGGGATGCTGGAAGAGAGGGAATGGGTGGAAGCAAAAATAGCAGTTAGGGTTAATAGCAGTAACGTACCCTGGAGTAATGCACAGTGTGCATTACTCCAGGGTACGTTTGAACAGTGTGGGTAGGACAGAGGACGAAATCTGTCTGAAATGCTAAAGGCAGGTGGGATCCATCTTCCATCTACTATGGGGTTGCACATGAGTTAAAGATTACTGGGAAAAGGTGTTGACTGTATTGTCCCGAATGGGTGGGAAAGAGATACCACAATGCCCTAAACTAACCCTGCTACATATTCTCAGGGATGATGTGAGTTCGGGGGGTGACAGACACTTCATCAATACAGGATTGTTGTTGGCAAATAGAGACCTGGCAACTAAGTGGGGATGTACGGAGGTACTGACGGTGGCAAAATGGACGCAAGGGATGGACCACTGAAGAGCCCTAGAAGATATAGTAGACCTCATTACAGGTTTTGTGGTATCCCGTCAGTTAATCTGGCAGGAGACCAACAAACAAAATTATCGTTGTTGGCACTTGGTCTGCTGGAATTACCAGCAGATTATAAGTGCTGGAAAGGGTGGTTAAACCCCATTCCATGGAGTCCCACAAGACTCCATGGGGGGATTGCCAGCATTACCAGAACTGGTGATACCGGGGCTGACACTACAGGGTGTTTTTTGCCAATGGGGTGCCTGAGCTACCTCCAGCTCTTGGCTGGAGGTAAATCAGGCACTCCACCCACTGTAGTTTCTCGTGCTGGAAACGGGCCGGTAAACAGAATTACCAGCACATTAGTTCCTCACTGGCAAACATGTAAATAGATAAAGGGGCTGCCCCAGAAAATGTCAAAGAATATGGGGCAGATGGGACCTGGAGGGATAAAATGAGGTGAACGCATGGCACAGCTGGGGAAATGGGGTTGAGGGGAGAGCATGCATGGGAGGGAGGATATACCTGCCATTCGAGGTTTAATGCCAATAGGGAGATAGGGAATAACTGATGGGATCAGGTCAGAGAAGCACGGTGGTGAGAGGGATACAATGATGTGTACTGCCTACATGGTTGTGATTACAAGCAGATTATAAATGCCACCAAGGGTGGTTATGCCGATTCCATGGAGTCTGATAGGACTCCATGGGGGATTGCCAGTATTACCAGCACTAGAGTGGAGGGAAGAGCATGCATGGAAGCAGTGAAATATCTAAAATTTGAGGTTTAATGCCGACAGTGGGATAGGGAAGAACTGGTGGGGATCAGGCTAGGTAAAAAACAGGGAGGGGAGAGGGGTATGATGATGGGTACTGCCTATATGGTTGTTGGTGATGTTTTAACAAACGTGGTTTTTGTGATTTGTCTTATTGTTTTTGTTTTTAAAAAAATCAATAAAAACAACTTATTAAAAATAAATCTCAAGCGCATCCATAAATACACATGCTAGTAGCAAGTGTTCCGCAAGCAGAATCTCAGAAAACCAGGGGAACCCAGTCACCTGTATACAAATGTATTTCGTTCTCCCAGGTGCATCTACTAAAAATACTGCAAGCTCATTTATTTTAATGTTCCTTAATGTCACGTTAGTATGCTGGTCTCTGAGGGGGCTTCATGATCACAACGGCATGCAACTGTGTATGAACAGCCTCCCCAAAGCATGCATAGTAGAGAGCAGCCTGCACATCTTAGATACCACTTTTTGGACATATCATTGACACTGCATGCAGTCTAACAAAAACATGTAATTCGGTGGCACATACTGATGAACAGCAACAAGTGCCACAATATAGTCTATGCCAATAAAACATGACTTTATATTCAGACTCAGAAGTTGTTAGCTTAATGAAGATGCATCTAGTATTGCAAGTGTTCCCTGGTCCTTCTAGCTGTCTTGCAACATGTCAATCAATAGGACATGTGCATGTCGATGGCAAAATACACATGACATCTCTGATAGTAATTCCCTCATAGAAATTGCTGCCAATAAACAACATCAAAACAATCTTTGATTGGCTGGCACCACAATGCACTGACACTATGACAAAAGTGGTGCACCATTTGTCAGTGGTTATTCATACAGCCTTGGATGTTGCATTTGTCCACAACAACCCAATTATATTTTAATGTGCAGGGAGAGATCAAAATGTTGCCATGGCAAGAAATATCAAACTTACACCCATCTCGCTTTTTCCCGCTGGGCCCCAATCTCCCAGATAGTTTGATCTTCATGGACAGTTAGTCATGTCCTCCCTCACGGCCCACGCTATTGCTGGTGGATGCATGATATCATTGAATCAGAATTGTTACTTTATCGTGGTGCGGGGCCAGTATGCAAGGCCCATTTCTTCATCTTGCTACTGTGTTCTCTATGTGAACACTAAACCTCTTCTACCATGGGGGGAACTGCTAATTTGTGCAGCTTCAGCTCCCTATCGCATCCTCCCTCCTTTCTTAACCTTGGCCTCCTCTGCCTTTCAGACACCATTGCAAAACAACAAAATCTCTTTAACGTCCATTGCTGTGTATTTTAACTATGAATTCTGCATGGACTTGCTCACTCAAAATGGCAGTCCTCTTGTCATGTTCAATATTCTCGCATGTACCCTACCTAGTTATGCTTGATATGTCGTGAGTGTGGATTTTGGTTTTTGAAAGTTTGCAAATAGTTTGAGAATAGGGTGTGCGCCTCATAAAATTTCACAGCACAATCCATTGTTATCATTGCTGATTTCTCAATGGAAAACAATGCTGCAGCCAATGCTTGTTCGGACAGCAAATATCCCTTTCTTGCTGGGTCCAAAAGACCACTGTAATACGCAAGGGGCTTGTACCCCAACAAAGTTTCCCGTGTGAAGACAGCCGTCATCACATACCCATTTGAATGGGAAAATAAAAATAAATTTTCATAATTCGGTATTGCTAGGACTGGTGCAGTAGTTTCTTGTGTCTACTTAAGGATGCCTCACGATTTTTGTGCTTCCTTTAGTGCTTGCAACTGAGGTCTGATATATGTGGTATAATCGAAGAACCACAATCGGCAATAATTGCATAATCCCCAAAACTGTTGCATTTCTTTTACTGTGGTTGGTCAAGGCATGTTGTGTATTGCATGTGCTATTTTTGGTGTCACCTTTCTCCCTCCTGACGATATTATTTGTCCCAAATAAATTACTTCTTTCTGTCAATTCTGTACTGTCTACCTTTTATGCTAGTAATGTTAGAAGTAATACTGAATCCTGTGTGCATTGCTCCTCTGTGGTACTGCAGACCAATAGGTTGTCAACCTACTGTATTACAGTGCTTTATGTCTGCATGTTAGCCAAATCCATTTGTAATACTCTGTAAAACACAATGGGGGATTCACAGTAGCCCTGGGCTGATTGTGTATGTTGAAATCGTTTCCCGCATAGGTAAATGCAGTGAGACATTGTGAGTCTTCATGTAAGTGAACGGAAAATAATGCATTCTTAAAATGCTCAATCACAGTAAAATACGTGTCGGTGGTGGGTATGCTACACAAAATCACTGCTGGGTTAGGGACCACCGGAAAATCTGCCTCCACAATATTATTCAGAGTACGTTACTTTGGAATAAATCGCCACAACCCTCCATTTAATTTTTTTAATTCTTTTCTTATTCTTTTGCATAAACACTTAACAAACACTTAAACATGCTTCTCAGTTGGGAGGAGCCTCTGTTTGAAACATAATAGTGAAAAAACGTTTCCCAATTTCTGCCTCCCTCCCTGTGACCATGCCCCAACACCTAACCCCCTCTGACCCAACGGAGCCCCCACCTACCCCCCAGCAACAATCGCCTGATCAACAATCGTATCTGACCTGTGACGTCTCATGGAACTATTTACAATTTGATGGGTGAGAACACCCTGTTCGTTTCACAGCATGGCTAAGTGGCTGACATATGTGACTACAGTCTATGTTGGGTCAGAGCCATATTTGTTCAAAAACGAGCTGCATTACAGTTCTCTTGATGGATGTACATCATGAAAGGCCCCTGTCATATTCTCCATCTCATAAGTGTATCTCGCTTTTAGTGGCCACAATTTCTCAGTAGGTAACCTGGGATTTTTCCACCATATAGCAATACATGCTCTTGCCGCTAGGAGCAGAAAAGGCGCTATGTGTGGCAAATGTTTCCATATACCCTCTATCTCCTATACCCCAAACAGTGCCAGTAACAGTTCCACCTGTCTCTCTATCCTGTAAATGCGCCTGGTCCAGCGAAGGACTTCCTTCCAAAATCCTAACACTTCTGGGCATGTCCACCACATGTGCCAGTACGTGGCCCTTTTCCCACAGCATCTTCAACAGGATGGGTCCACACCAGGGAACAGTCTTGAGAGGTGGTGAGGGTTGTATTGCCACCTATATAAGAGCTTTAAACTGTGCAACATATTTTGACACGCCACAAAAGTCTTATGTTAGTTACTCCACCTGGTTCTCCACTGCCCTTCGTCCTGAACCCTGCCAAGGTCCCTCTCCTAACTCCTGCTGTACTGCCCCTTCTCGCCTTCCCCACCTACAGCAACACTTGGTATATGCTGGAGGTGAACCCCGTTGTTTCCGTCCTCTCGCTCATTATCAGTTCCATTATCAGTTCCATTCCCGTCAGCTCCCTCTGTAGCTCCCCTTTCCATTTCTCTGCCAGCAACACCCCCTTCAATTGCCGGTAGTGAAATACAGAGAGTTTCCCAAGGCCTAGTGCCTCTTCACGCCTTTCTATGGTGATAAAGGTCTCTATCTTGACCCCTTGTCGCACTCTTTCCAGCCCTGCCTCGAAGCGCAGTGGATGCTGTATCTCGTCTATGATTGTGGGTGCCCAAATGTGGCTTCAGGGTGACTGTCAGGTTGTCACCCCTTTCATCTCTCTCTTCACATTCCATAATCTCCAGAGCAGGTCTGATATGTTGTGTTTCCTAACCTTACACAGCACCTTGCTTAATGGCACCCACAGCCATTCCCCCAATGTTACTGGCCGCAATAGGTAATTTTTCATAGCTACCCTGTGCCTCTCTTTGTATATCTGTCGGTGTGGGATCATTGTACGAAACTGAGCTGCTCAATAGTAGGTGCAAATGTCAGGGAGTGCCACCCCCCTGTCTTTGGGCTGCATCAGGTTCACCCTTGCTAATATTTGTTTCTGCCCCTTCCATATAAACATAATCTTCTGCATTAATACTTTGAAATGCTCTTCGTGCATCTCCATCGCTAGCATATGGTATAAGTCTAGCACCTTAGGGACTAGGATCATCTTGACTGTGTTCAAGCGGCCCAGCCAGGAGTGCGTCAGAGAGGACAATGTCTCCAAGTCTGAGAAGAGACTGTTGAGCAGCATGGGGAAATTTGCCTCATAGAGGCCCGACATGTGTGATCCAGACACCCACATGCTTTAACGCTTTATGTTTTATGGGCATCCAGTCTTTTTCTAGACCTTCAGTCGATTGTGCAGTGGTACTACCAAATGGAAAGATAACCAACTTGCTACTGTTAACCTTGAAACCCGAAAGCCTCTTGAAGTTTCTTTGGTATTGACGTGCACGTGTCACTTACATGCTGAAGTACGTCATCTGCATACATCTCATTTTTATATCACCTTTCTCCTATCCTAACCCCTGCAATATCCTTCTCCATCCTAATATGTATCCCCAGGAGATCTATTGACAGTGCAAATAGTAGCGGTGACAGGGGGCAGCCCTGCCTGGTCCCTCTAATTAGGCAGATCAATCGTGATGATCTCCTGTTTGCCACCACTTGGGCCGTTGGGTCTCTGTATATGGCTTCTATACCCTTCAAGATCCTGGCACCGAAAGCCTGCTGGTGCAAGAATACAAACAAAACCCCCAGCGCCACGTGGTCAAATGTCCTCCTTAGTGTGTTCCATTACATTCAGCGTTTTACGCATCTCACCGGCTCCCCGCTGCCCCTTGATGAAGCCCATCTTGTCTGGGTGGACTAGGTATGGCATCATCCTTTCCAGCCTTGTAGTTAACATTTTAGCAGAACATTTTCTCATCTACATTTAGGACTGATATTGGGCGATTAGATTGGCAGCGCTCTGGGTCCCTACCCTCTTTTGGGATTACCGAGATCAAAGCCCTGCTGAAGGAGAGTGGGCTAACCCTGTTTCCATTACATTATTATGTAGCTTAACAAGATGGGGGAGAAGAGATTCCACACATTTTTCATATAACCCTATAGTGTAGCCATCTTCTGCAGGTGCCTTTACATTTGGCAGTCTATCTATGGCCCCCTTCACGTCCTCTAACATGAATGGGCTGTCCAGCAGGTCCACGTCATTATCCTTCAGTTTCACCAAAACTATTACCCCCAAATACCTCTCCAGATCCTCCTCTCGCACGAGGTGTCACTCGAGTAAAGCTGCTCATAATATTCTGCAGAGCACTCAGACACTCCCTTAGGTGTATTGTCTAGCCTCCCCTTCACATGCCAGACACCCGTTACACATACTGCAGCTCTCTGAGCATAGGGCCGGACTGCCAACATCGGATCCACTTTGTATCCCTTCTGGCAGTACTTTTGTTTCAGGAAGTTTCATTATCTGCCTACATCTCCCATGTTCAACACCTTTAACTGCATGCGCTTCCCTTGCAAGTTTAGGAGGCCATCTTCCCTCATAGGGCTCCTCACCATGTATGAACTCCTCCAAACTTGTGATGTCCCTGCGTGGAGAGTCCTGCTTTAACTTTCATAACCGCTTCTTTCATGCTCCCTCTCATATCAGAAACCCCCTCCTGGTTGCTTTCCCCACTTTACACAGCATCCCTACACTCACTTTCCTGTTATCGTTGAAGCAGAAGTATTCTTCTAGGTCTTTACTCAGACTTGTGGTGAACAGTCGGTCCTGCCATAACGAGTCATTGCTCCACCACTTCGTGTTGATTCTACTCATTCCCGCCACGTCTATTGGCATGTAGACCATCTCTATCTGACCAGCCAACCATGCAAATTTTGCACAGAATAATTCTAGTGCCTTGCTATCTATTTACCAACAAGTAATCTATCCAAGTGTAGGTGGCCTGTGGTGTTGAGTAAAAGGTGTACCCCTTTCAGTGTGGATGCATCATTCTCCACAAGTCTATTAGTCCCTGACCCTCTATACTGTTCCCAAATTCATCAATTCGCTTCTGGCATGTCCGCTCGCCCAGTCATCCATCTGATACCCTATCCAAGTTTGTGTCTGCCCAGGAATTGAAGTCTCCTCCCAGGATTGTCATCTACCCATGCAACGCCATCACTTCATCCAATGCACGTGCATTGAACGCCCTCTGGCCTTCATTAGGAGAATACACTGAAGCCATTACCACGCTAATCCCATTCCAAAATCCCTTGGAGGATCAAAAGCCTCCCATCCATCCTTTCGGACACTGTAATATGTGTAACTGGCAAATGGTTATTGGTCTCGGGAGGATAGCTCAGCGGCAATGTGCTCGCTTTGGATACAAGACGACACAGAGAAACACAGGTTTGATCTCCGGGTCTGCGCTTAGAAACCTCTGGGTATTAAGTACGTTACAAATAACCAATCATATCATCATCATCATCATTATAATGCTCACGCCTCCCTTTTTAGCTACTCCGGAAGCCCAGTATGCATGCCCTATGCCCCCACCCTTCAGTGGGTGCTCCTCTCCCTTCTTTAGCCTTGTCTATTGTAAATACATTATGTCTAGGGCCGTATTACAAAATTCATGTATTACCAAGGACCTCTTAGTGGGTGATTTAGGGCCCTTGACGTTAAGCGTGCCCATTGTCAGCCTGCATTCTTCTCTGCTTTCTTTAGTCATCGCCTCCACCAGCCATAATCCATGTTCACACCGTCTCGTGTACCCATCCACCAGTTTTGGTGCTGAAGCCACAGCCTCTACCTGTTCACTCATTATGATTAATCCCACTTGCTTCCCCGCCCCAGTACATCCCCCCAACAAAACTACTTAAACGTACCCAAAATAACCAGATAAAATAAGGCACAATAATCTCAGGGACCTCAAACCCACCCGCTCACTAGCCCCTTACCAGTTGAGCCTTCGGAGATGCCCCAACAACCAGTCCGGGCCATCAGAGATGCACCATACTTTCCACCCCCCAGTGCTTTGATCCATTACAAAAGTCTAAACTCTGAAAAGCTAGCCCAAACAGCCGACAACATCGGTATTACCAACCCTTTCAAATTGCCATCTGTCTAATGTTGGCAGGAAGGGAGTATTCAGCCGTTTGAATTTATGACTTCTTGGTCTCCCTCCCTCCTGCCTCTGGTCCTCTATGCCTGTGCTTCTTTGGGGCCTTGGCTTTCACTCCTGACGAGTGTTCATCCATGCCCTGCAGATGGACCAGGCCCCCCCCCCCGCATACCCATTCGTAGTATCCCAGAACTCCTCTCCTCCTCTTTCAAAGGTAAGAAAAAAGGGAAAACCCCAGCTGTATCTTGTGTAGTGCTCCCGAAGCCACTTGGTCAAAGCTCTACTGCCCACGCACCTTACAAGCATATAGGCGGACAGATCCTGATATATCACCACTTTTGCTCCATCGTACATCAGATCGGGACACTGCCTGTCCTTGTCCAGAATTTGCACACCATATCCTTATATTTGTGGCACTTAGCCAATATGGAGCACCGTCCTCCCAGAGTCCCTCCAGCTCTGTGGACCCTGTTGAAGCAAACATCCTTCATCTCTTTGCCTTCCCCATCAAACAGCCTTCCCAGGATATACTTGACTTTTGGCTCTAGGCCAAAGAAACCCTGTCCTTCACCCTCCTTCACTCCCAGAATGCAAATGTTGCATCTGCATTCTCAGGTCTCTAGGTCATTAATCTTTAATAAGGTTTTCACTCAGGTCAGATAGCACAGCGAGAAGAGTGCTTGCTTTCACATCCGTGCAGAACCTGCCAATGCAGGTTTGAATCCCGACAGGGCCAAACTCAGAATTTCATCCTTCCAAGGTTGATAAATGAGCAACACACACCGTGGGTAATAATAAGCAGTGCTCAGATGCCTGAGGGTTTGTAGCACTATACAAATGCAAATTATTGTTATTATTCACGTATACTTGTGTATAGGCGCGTTACAAATGCAATATCATATCATATCATTCCTTTTCTTGCCGTTCTTTCATGCAAGCCACTACGGCATCACCAGAAGGTCTGTGGATAGATGATGTCAACTCTTCCACCCACGGTCTTGAGACAGGCTTGGATGTCCCCTCTAATCGATTTGATCTCCCCCAGCAGCGCATTAGAGGCAGCCTTGGTGACCATCCCCTGTGGCACTGTCCCTGGGCCCTTGTCCATCTCTAAAGGGCCTGCTGTATCCTGTGTTGTCCTCTTGGACTTTCCCAGATTCTTGGCAGCCTCCTCTGATAGCATGGGCCGCTCAGACCCCCATGTCAGGGCCTCTCATTCTGTGCAGGGTGCCTCTAACTCTACTTGTTTTACAAGGCCAGGTGTCAGGGTGGGGCAGGGGGATGTCCTTTTCCTCACTTACCCAGTTGTCTGGGGACAACGGCCTTCGTTCACTGCACACATGAGCGAACACACCTCGCCAGGTCTCTGCTGCTCATTTTGTCCCACTCCAGTGTCCTCTGGTCTGCTCCTCAGCACTTTGCTGCTTCCATGTTGGGCTCACCGCCAGCCCCACCAGTGCCCCTGCCACGCCTCCTCTGCTTTCACACCTGCTGCCACAGGCAATCCTCTGTCCCTCATGGCCTCCACTAGGGATCCCTGCCAGTCCTCCTCAACATCCATGCCGGCCGTCTCAGGCAGGCTTCCACATCTTGCATCCTCCTCAGGGGGTCCCTTCCGGTCGCTGCTCCTTCCAAAAAAGGTGAACTCACTCTGGGGCTCACAGGCCATAGGTCCTGCTGAGATGCGGCAGGTAGTGGCCTCAGGTCCCTGTCTGCTCCCGGCCTTGCCCCGTGTCCTCCCGCTGCTGTGGCCGCAACATGGGTGGGCCCAGTTCTGATGGTATTATAATGCCTTTCTGCAATAACGCGGCAATGGACTTGTATACTCCTTTGTCTGCTTCTCGTGCCATAGGGTATTGTTTTATTCAAGTTAATATCGACCCTTTCTTCAGTGTAAATTCAGCTGCTCCTATGTTTTTAAGGAGCCCTACGTCATGGGGATTGCTAATCCAGAGCTCTTTTGCCACTTTCTCAAAATCTTCCTGAAAATACGATGACACTTTCTTGGCCAATACTATGCTATGGGGGACCTCTGTGTGTTCTACTTTCAATTGAAATGGGATACATATCTGAAATATTAATTCATCATCATAGTCCTCATCCTGAAACAATTGTTTGTCAATCACATCAGTCAATCTCAATGCTGAATCGATAGCTAAAACTGCACACCAATCAATGCCGTCTGGGTCAGTCCCATGCAATATTACTCTATCCTCCCTTACCACTGCTGCTTCTAAATGCACTATCATCACTGCCCCATGTTCAATGTCTGTTGGTACTTTGGCACTGAACAAAAACTCTATTGGTAATCGTAAAAGTTTGTCTTGTATTCTGGGAACCCATCATAATAACACCTGTACTCCATAAGAGAACAAAGCTGCATTAAGCAGCATTCCCCTCTTCGACCACAAAATGCCTATATGAATGTTTTGGCATGCACACAGTTAATCTCTGGTGTAGAACACGCTATACCCTTTTCTGTGAATGAAATGTTCATGTTGAAATTGCTCATCAAATCTCTGCCTAACATATTCACTGCTGTATTTCTTGAATTTAACAAGGCTGCTAGCATTGTATGTGTTATTACTGTGACCTGTAAATCTTCTGTGTAATGAACCACCATAATAGCCCCAGAAAACCCCTGTGTGTCCATGATCGTGTCTAACAATGGACCCCCCCTTTGCTGACACAAGATTTAGTCACTGCTGTGTCTTGTAAGAGAGAGAATATCCTGTTTCCTATTCTCACCCCTACCCTCAGTTCCTCTTTTGGGTCTGGAGTTACTGATAGTACGGGATGCATCAGAGTCTTCTATGGGAGACCCTATTGTGGGTATATACCTGTACCCGTAGATAGAAAGGGGTTACCTCCTGTAATGATAACCCCACAAAAACGTGGTACAAAGCCCGCTGCTATTCAATTCTTGTCCCAGAAAGACATTTGGTTGCTGTTTCTGAATTTGGGGCTGTGGCTGTACTGCTACGTTTGGAAATGTCTGTTGCTGTGTATAATCAAAAGTGTTTGTCGGGGCGTATGGCATATGCTGTGCTCCTGCGGTGCATTGTAGGGATACTGTGTCTGATATTGCGTGCAATGCCTGGGTGCAGAATGTGCTACCCTACCTCTGTGGCCATGAGGTGCTTATCCATATGATGTAATTCCTCTATTCCTATATCCTTTTGCCTAATGTCCTGTCATTCCACATGTCCAACATTGTCCTCCGAAATTCCCAAAGCTTGCACAACTAGCTCTGCCTTCGTCAAATGCTCCACAAATGCATTTGCAAATCAACTTCCACTACCGCTATTGTTGGTTCCCCCTTCCTCTGGGGTAGTACTTCTGTTCTCCCCTCCCTGCATTATAGCCATTGGTCCAAGTTTCTGGGAGCCTTGCTCAAATTATTATTCTCCCCAATTTGAAATAACTGCCAATTTATTTTGCACCAATTTAGCTTTTTCTCTTTCCCTCTCTTCTACTGCCTTCCTTTCCTTCTTTTGTTTCAGCCTACACAAATGGACAATGTGTGATTGCATTTCAGAGCACTGTTTTATCTTAACCCGTCCTTACTTTTCATAATTGTGCCTCTATGTCTTCGGGAAGTCCCTGACATATAATAAGATAAAACACAGGGACAGTCTCATCCCATGGTTCCCTTGTTTCTAAGCGTCACTTTTCCTTCCTCTCCTGAATGTATTGTGCAGGGTCCTCATCTATTTGTGTTTTCCGCGTCATAATGGCGCTCATGTCTGATGTGTTTGGGTACATCAGCCTTAATGCTTTCCACATATTAGCCCTACAGTTATTAAATGGCAACCCATCATGATGTTACCATTTGCTGTTAATCCTCCATATCCTTCTCTCCTCCAAAGATCATCTGCCTGCTCTCCCAATATTGAAACAAATAAACTTCTCATGTCACCTACAGCTAAAGCAATTCATGCAGTTCTTTTCTCTAATTCATGAATCCACTTTCCTGTGCCTGCTATAAGTGACAGTCATTTATTCATTAAATTATCCTCATTTGTCTGGGGCCAAAGGACGTATAGAACTGATCCCGTACTCTTTTGTAACAAGGAAAACTGTGTAGCCTTCTTTCTGTGTGTGGATACGTTCCTTACACTTTTCTCCTTAGCATGGCCATGCAGCCTGGTAACCTCCAATGTCTGTCTCTATATAATGATTCTCTCCTCACATTTTCTGGGGGTGCTGGGAACGGGGGCCCTGGTAACTCTTCCTCATTGGCTTGCTGTTTATTTTCCTTGTGATCATCAAATTCCTCTTCGCATTCATTTTCTTCTTCCCCATGTACTGAATCAAAAGCAGTGCTGATAGGCCATCTCACACTTTTGACATCTTCCCTCCTCTCTGTTTGTTGGTCTGCTCTTTCTGGCATGCCTAGGGAATCCTCCCTCTCCCTCTGCACATTTGTTGCCTTCTGTAATCTAACTTGTGGATCAGTGGCAGCTCTGCTGTCTATTTGAAACATAATGGGCCTCATTATAAGGTTGCCAGTCCGGGAACTATGGTACTTGTAAGCATGCCGGTACCGCAGTTCCCGGACCGGCAAACTACGAGTACTGCTTGCAGGTGCCATTGTGGCCACCAGGTCTGACCTGGCAGCCGTACCGGCACCCACAAGCAGAGCATGTGGGATGCACCGGCACCATTGATAATGGTGCTGGTGCATCCGGCTTCCCCATTCCCATTGAGCCCTATGTGGCTCAATGGGAATGGGATAGAATATTTTACGGCGCCCAAGAATGGGCAATTACCGGGTCCGGCAAGGCTGTAATTGACCCGGTAATTGCCCATTCCTGGGTGCCGGAAAAAAAAACAGCGGCGGTACGGCTATCACCAGCCTTGTAATGAGGCCCAATGTGTCTGCTCTACACTTATTTGTAGCCCACTCTTTCTAGCTCTTCTATTGAGTCTCTAGCTATTGCGCTTCTATCCTTTGCCGGGCCTTACTCCTTTGCTGTAGCGCAAGTGCACTTCTTGTGTCTTCCTTTACCTTTTGTGTCATTGTCTTTGTCAAACATTTTGAGAATGCTTAACCTATTTTTCAATGTTTCCCTTTATATGTGGCAGTCAAATGTTTTTCATGTGCTTTAGCACCTCCTTTATATGTGGGTTTCCTCTATGGGCGATGGCCTAAACATTTTACCTGCAGTCTTACCTACTCATTCAGTATTATTTTTCACTATTTTCTCACAATATTGGGGGAGTGAATTACACATGTGGGCTAGTGACAAATCCATCATTTAACACAATCTTAATTACTTACCAATTATAATGGACACTGTTCCAGCAGCGTCTCCCAACGTATCTCCTTTTCCCTTTAAATCAAATCATCCCTCCCACTTTTTATTTTATACCCAAAGCGCTTATACAAGAAATTCAACTCTCACCCTTCAATACTCATTATCACACTCGCACAAAACCTCTGTCTCGCTATTTCAAAAACCACTAAACACTATTATTTACAACAATAACCTTGCACCAGCCCTTACCCCGGGCCAACACAATATCAACACAATCAATAAAATACTACCTTTCAAAACCAAAAATAAGGTCCTCACCTGACCCCTATCCTACACAGCATGCCCTTCCCCCTCTGGGTAGTCTTATCTTTACATACAAAATTCTAACTACAATGCTGCCTTCCCTGATTACATGAGGAGTATTCTTTTCTTCCATATCTCTTTATAAAATGTCTACTCTACAACCACTTGGGCTCCTTAGATCACTAAGATATTACTCCCTAGTTCACCAAAGACATCTTCTTTTACCTCAACATTTAAACAACCAACAAATCATACAAATATACCATGCTGTTATTCTTCGTGCATGGGGAAACTCACGTTCTAGGATTTCCAACGACCTCTGATGTTGACCTTCCCTCAACTGCCTGCACTCCCCTGGGTCCAGTGTGTCACCCGCAAGATTGGGCAGGACTCTTGCAGAACCTGGCGTCTGCCAACCTACTAGTTTGTGTGCACAGATTCTGGTCTCAACAGGCCAACACCACCATTCAACGGGTATGACTAAGAGCATTGGATCCTTCCAGGACTCTGGACATATTGCTGGGATCTGCAAGTGAATTCACGCTACCAAAGACTCACATATTCAAAAATAATGCAGCGGAAAAAAGTGCACGAATAATCAGCTTAATTACTTTCTCATAAAGTAAATCGGTCGGAAGAAGGTACAAGACATTCTCAAAATACTTCTGTTTCATCAGAGGTTACAAACCAAACACAATACATTTTTATATTTCTAGAAAACACCACTACAACTTGCTGATTGGATTTTAGGAAGCATAGTCGGGGTACCCGGCGTTGCCCGTGTTCTGAGCGAGTGGTGTCTCATGTGCCCTGCAGGAGGTTGCTCTTGTCCTCTTGTCGGCAAGTCTTGCTTCAGGTTGCTCTGGTGTCTCATCTGCCCTGGTGTATGTTGCTCTTGTCCAGAAGTCAGCAAGTCTTGTTGCAGTTTTCTCTGGCATCTCATTTGGCCTGGAGAAAGTTGCTCTTGTCCTCTGGTACGCAAGTTGTGCTGCTGTTTGTTGTTGTGTTTTAGAAGCTCTTGATATAGATTTTCGCTTTGCATCAGATGGAGCTTTTCCAAGTTATGTTCGTTTTTTGTGCATCGTGTTTCAGTCACTTAATGGCTTCAGCACATATGAGAAAATGTCCAAGAAAGATTGATTGATTGTGCTCTCTTCTCCTGAATAAACGTACGTAAACTGTAACCTTGCTATTTCCCATATTTGGAGTGGCATGATAAAAAACAAAACTTTTTTTAAAAAAATGCTTTAATAAACACTTTCAAACTGTATACATTAGTAATAAATTTCAAAGGATTACAATCTTCCCCCATACAAAAGAGGAATCCATGCAAAATTTGGTATACGTGGGTTCAACCGTGTGGATTTGTATAGCTGGACGGACATAATCACACACATACATACATTCAGCTTTGTATATAAAGATATACCTATATTATTCTATATATTATAAATATTCATTTGTCGGTCCCTAATCTCTGGATCCGCCCATGGTTCTTCCTTCTACATGGGACGTCACTTCATAAACATCATCAAAACAATCTTTGATTGGCTGGCACCACAATGCGCTGACACTATTACAAAAGTGCTGCGCCATTGGACAGTGGTTACTCATATGGAGTTGGATGTTGCCTTTCTCCACAACAACACAATTATATTTTAATTTGAAGGGCGAGATCGAATGTTGCTGTCGGCAGAAATAACAAATGTACTCCCATCTCGCTTTCTCACACTGGGCCCCAATCTCCCAAACAGTTTGCAGACCTTGGACAGTTTGTCATGTCCTCCCTTGTGGCACACACTTTTGCTTGCAGGTGCAATATGCAAGGGCCATTTCTTCATCTTGCTACTGTGTTCTCTGTGTGAACACTAAACCTCTTCAACCATGGGGAGGGAGGATGCTGTGTGTTCATCTTGCTATAGTATATTTGTCAATGTTACTGCGTGCCCCTGGCGATCAAAGCTTTGTGTGTTTTACTCTGCCATCAACCGAAAATAACTAATTGTTGCATGTCTAGGCTGAAACCCTGGGAAGGCGAATGGATGCAGCTTCAGCTCCCATCGCGTCTTCCCTCCATTATCAACCTTGGCATCCTCTGCCTTCCAGACACCATCGTGGCCCAACAACATTTTAACCTCCAGTGCTGTGTATTTTAACTATGAATTCTACAGGGCCTTGCTCACTCAAAATGGCAGTCCTCTGGTTATTTATATATATAAGTTGTTTGTGGGATTGTGGCGCAAAGTGTTTTTCCTTATTCAATACTACACTGTTTCACCAATGTGCACCAGATTTTTGCATAGTTACCTGTTAGGACTCTCTGGACATTACTGGCTACATGACATTTGGATACATTTGGATACCCAACCCCTTTCCCTGAATTTCAGCTTATGGCTTAGCACAGCGTTGTTCCTTATACAATTCCACACCGTTTTGTCAATATGCAGTACATTTTGCATAGTTACCTGTTAGGACCCTCCGGACATTACTGGCTACATGACATTTGGACTCCCACCCCAGATTTCACCAAAAGTCAACATTTGTCTGTGGCTTTGTGGCTGAGAGAAGCGTTGGTTCTTATACAATTCCACACTGTTTCATCAATCTGCATTGCATTATGCATACTTACCTGCTAGGACCTTCTGAACAGGACTGGCTACGTGATCTTTAGACAACCCACCCCTTTCCCCTGCTTCAACAAAATTCAAAATGTGTTTGTGGCTTTTTGGCCTGCAGACGAAACAGTAAACCGTGTTCACCGGGAAGGGAAACAAAAAAAGTATGAGAGGCAGATGTAGCTGAGAGGCAAAGGTGAAGGCAGGTAGCAGCAGGTGAAATTACTTTTCAGGAGGATTTTTTTGAGATGGTGCCTGCGGACGGAGCCATAAACCATATTCACTGAGGATGGGAAATAGAAATTTGTTTCTAATCAAGCCTTACAATGCCGTAAACGATGTTCACCGGGAAGGGAAAAAAAAAATGTTGCTGCATCAGGTGACATTAAGTTTCAAGAGGATTTTTGCGAGATGGTGCCTGCTGATGAAGCCACAAACCATGTTCACTGGGAAGGGAAACAAAAACGTTGTTTCTCAACCAGTCCTGACACGAGGAACAAAACTCCCCCTCGTTTCAAGGACCTAGGATGCACGGTTTCTGAGATATTTGCAGCGCACTGTACGGCAACAAACAGCACCACGCCAGGGTAAGGAGGAATAGTGACCTACAGGATCATTCATTTTCAACCATTGATGAGAGTGTTATCATGTCCGTCTACAGAACCCGTTCAGAGAATGGGTACTTTTGCTAGTGTTCAAAATTCTCGTATGTGCCCTTCCTAGCTATGCCTGCAGCCATTTACTACGTTCCCTCTCTGTGTATTCAGCAACCTAACCTTCCCTATAGTGTAACACTATTTCCCTGCAGTGTGGCACAAACAAACTCTATACTACTTGTGTTATATTCTGCTGAGGAATCATGGCAGCTGCAGCAAACTATCCAGCTTCCCTATTCTATATGTCCTTTCTTGTGTGGGGGCCATGAACATTTGTCGGTGGATGAAGAAATATAAATGCCCAAACTATAAGCTTTACTAGTGGTCATTTATTGTGTTATCTATCTATCTATCTATCTATCTATCTATCTATCTATCTATCTATCTATCTATCTATCTATCTATCTATCTATATGTTTTTGAGTCTGTGGGTGTTTTACTATTTATCTATCTGTGTATCTATGTCTTTGTGGGTGTCTGTGTCCATCTGTGTATCTAGGTAATGGGTTAATGTTCACTCTCAAACACTTTGGGACTCATTATGAGTTTGGCCGAAAATATGGTGTTACTTCTGCCATGAGGAATTACTGTTACCACCAACTTAGTCAGCAGAGATACCGCAATATTATGAGGCCATGGTCATGAGAAAATCCACCTAGCCGTAACGATAGTTCTGCATTGCAGAATTATTGCCAATATCCACTACTGAGTGGTCATTCTGTCAGGTTTGTGGCAGAAATAACATTACCGGCAGGTTGATTTGGAGGTATAACCGCCAGGCGCAAATAGCCTCATCCTGAAAACAGGAAGCTAAAGGCTGGCCATTTAAAAAAATGTAATCCATTGGAAATCAGCTTCCCTAGCAGCCGTGCAAGCCCAAATGAAAGCCTAAACGTGCTGGGGGACAAATCTATGGGCAAAGTCCCCAATACGAGGCTGCAGAAGCCTACATTTACAGAAGCAGAGCTCACCATACAGGAAGAAGAGGTTGTAGCACATACAGATCATCTGTATGGGGCCAGTAGTTGAAAGTCTACACTGCAGTCGAGTCTGCCATCTGGACAGAGGTTCACGAGAAGGTGGTGGCAGTGGAGACAGTATCCAGGAACATTGAAGGCAACTCTGGAATGATCTGAAGGCCAGGATGTGCAGTCTCCTGGCACACCATAGCAGGAAGACAACTGCCAAACGAGGAGGCACCATGGAGCCACTGATCCTGACCCCACGGGAGGAGACAGTCAACATCATCATCCACATTGCAGGGCTGGACAGTGTTGGATCTGCCGAGTGTGTAGCTGGCAGCCAACCTGAACCTAGTAAGATCATGATAGTGCATGATAGTGCATTTTTTAACATGAGAACCACTATAGAATTGCAAGGCTTTCATTGCTCATCAACCTGATGACTATGGATCTGGATAAAACCATGCACAATTGTGTAAAATAATGAGTAGGGTACCTAGCAGGTCCAACAATGGAACCCCTGACATGCAGTGAGAGGACACCCTATACAGTGCCATTAGTGTAACCTAACAGTTGCCTCATTTATCATGAATGGTCCACCAACTCTCCAGTCCATAGACATGCAGCATCATCCATCAACCACACACACACAGGCATCTACAAACATGACATGCAATGGGCCACACAGATATATGTGAGGCATAGGTAACCTATCCACGCATCAGCAACTAGTGCATACTGTGGAACAGCTTCAGCCATCAGTGAAAGTCCACTCCATGACACGTCACACCAAGCCTCAACACTCTGATCACCCCCTGTGCCAACTACACAATCCATTTAGCCCCACAGCACCTACTGCATGCAGGTAGTCAAGTTGCATGACACCAAACTACCTGTTGCAGGGATCCCATGTGAAATATTCACACACTTCCTGACAAGAACTGTATTTGGTTGCCTAAAAAACTCTGTAATGCAATGCACAACCAACCCCTTTACCATTTAATATCATGTCTCTGACCTCATTACAGGTAGCCATGGCAGCCAGAAAGAACAAGGAGGCATAAGCACAACAGGCACCTTTGGCACCTCAACATCAACCTCAGAGCCATCTTCCTGCCAAACCTCTAGGGATGAAGGCCAGAGTGCAGCCACCACTGTGCCAGAGGCTCCCACTGTTCTATCATCTGCGGCTCTCAGCACAGTAGTCACCAGTGCAATCCCCAACTCTTGCCACTTTGGCCAACACCACCACCTCGGACATATGTGTCACAACAGCCACAGTAGCGACCATCACCACAGCTGCATGTGTCCCTGAAACTCCAATCACTGCTGTGCGAACTGCAACCTCCGGAACAAGGATCCTGTGGAATCCCAGGACACCAACCCACATACTTCTTTCATCACAAGGGATGTGCAGCATCAGTTGGACTCTCCTCTTCTTTCCTCCCTCTCACCACCACGTCATCACACGTATCCACTGGCGAGTTTCTGCAGAGGCATCATGATCAGGACAGTGAATCTTGGTGGGGGGGATGCCCCATGACCTACCATCACCAGTCCCCAAAACACACTGGACGTAATCTGGCAGAGCAAGAGAGTGGGAGATTCCACAGTGGCTGACACAGAAGTGGCCCAAGTGTTGCGGGAGTTACCATAGTCAATATGCTCCAGTAAAGGGACAGTTGAGGTGCTCTTGGCAGAGACAGCCCCCCTCACCAAAGGCTACGCATGGACGTGGCAATACCTATCCTTCCACAGGCACTGTTTAGGGACTGCAGAAGGTGAGTGGGCATGATGGTTGGGGAGGTCGGAGGTGGGTGGGCATGATTGCTGAGGTTTTGGGAGGTGGGTGGGCATGTACACTGTTTACATTCAATAAAAATACAGCACTAAAGCAAATGAGTCCAGTTGTCATTGAGTGTATCTTTATTTATATAAGTGCTTTTAGTGAAGTAATGTTACAGTGAAATGTGCATTTAAATGTATTTAGAAAAGTAGTGAATTAGCTCACGACAGATGATGCATCCTTCCCTTGTATCCTTATGTGAACCTCAATGACGCATCATCTGAGTCTGAGCCAGGCTGGACATTGCCATCATCTGGAGGTTAGGGGCATTTCTCCAAATGTACATGTTGTGCAGCAAGGTGCAGACCATTACCACCTTCTCCACCTTCTCAGGGCTGTACATGAGTGCACCACTGGCCGGGTGCAGGTAACTGAATCTTTCCTGGAGCAGTCCAAATGTGTGCTGAATGCACACCCTGGTCCGTGCATGTGTCTCATTGTACGCCACCTCCTGTGCTGATACAGGGCTTCTGATGGGTGTCAGCAACCATGGCAGCAGTGGATAGCCTGAGTAACCTGTACTAGGTAAGAGAATTGTTTAGTGATGGAAGTATTTGTTGTGCACACAGGGCTCAGTCAACAGTGCAGCATGGCTTTTATTCAATGAGAACATCATCAGGTATACGTGGAGGCTCTCTCTGCATGTCAGTAGGGGAGCCTGAGCTTTACAATGGATGATGGTGAAGGATTACTGTTAATGCAGCTGCATGATGAATGCATTTGCCATCTTTTTCTCCACCTTGTCATAAGTGCAAAATAAGCCTTACTCTATTCAATATAACTGGCTTGTTGATATATTTTGAATGGTTCTTCTGCTAAGCACTGTTCTTCAGTCTTGTCATTTCTAATCCTTTCTGTTTGTTGATGTGAGGTGGTTATTGTCAGGGATCGTGGGACATACCTCTGCATCCTCTGTACCCTACTATCACGCATACTCATGTCACACTGTGCCTGGGGGAGTGTGTGATGTGGGCAATAGACTGTTCACTCTAGAATGTAGAGTGTTGTGCCCCATCCAGGCTTGCATTCTTTCACTCAATTGCATCATGTTCTGACAAGTCATGTTTTACATATGTATGCCAGTATTCCCTCTCTCGGATTTACCCCTTCACATTCTTCATTCCACATAAGCATTGCAGTGTCACTGTTGCTACTTACCCAAAAGCCATGTCTGATGGTCCCTGTGTGAGTCCATGTGCGCTGGCAGGGTGCTATTCCTCAGCACCATGGCATCATGGGTGTAACCTGGGAAACGGGCACAGAAGTGGCTCATTGTCAGATCAGCATTGCACATAATTTGGATGTTCATTTAATGGCACTGAGTCCTGTTGCGGTAGATTTGCTCATGTGCCTGAGTGGTACCAATGTCTCATACGTACATTAGGGTGCACCATTTACATTGGGAAAGTGGGCTGTGGCATAGAAACCTGCCTTCACAACATGCATCTGGTTTGGGTTAGTGGGCATTGTGATGTGATTATGTTCATGTTTCATTAGTGTGCCAAGCACCTGTACCAACACTTTCAAAAAGGTAAGCTACAACATGTCATGTAATATCCCAACAGTGTGCTGAAACATGCCTGTAACTAGGAAGTGCAGGACAGTCACAAGCTTCAGGGATGGCAGTCCTGATGCTGATCCTACTCTGGAGTTCTAGGTGTATTAGGGTACACAGCTCAGCTATGGTGTCCCTGTTCAGCCAGTATAGTGTAGTTATCTGCTCATCCATCATTGCCCAGGGTGAGGGTCTGGCCCGGGGTATGGGTGGCCTCCTCATGCCATGTCTCCTCTGCCTTTGTGGAGTCAGTCTCCTTGGCAAATGCTGCACTGCAAGTCTCTGCAGCTCAATACATAACAGCAAATTGTGGAGCCAATAATACATGTCCGCTAGGGCCTGTATATTGCCTAAAAGTGCATTTGGTGAAAGGTGTTGCCCTTAAATGCTCTTTTGTTGCAATTGGATACATCTGTAGTTTATTTTCATCACCTCCATAAATTTACATCCAACTCTGAGTTGGGCTATTTTGGAAGAAATGCAGCCTGTTTTCGGTGGTATTTTGGCAGTATTTCACATTGCAATATGGTGGAATTACTGTTACCTTTTGGGTGGTAATTCCGTTGGCAGAATTGGCACTGGAGGAATTACAACTGGTTTTCGTGGCAGTAATTCCTCCAGCACTAATTCCACTGGCGGCATCAGCTCCGGTGGAATTACCATTGAGTTGATGATCTTGTAATTTGGCAGTGAGGTAAAGTTGGTGGTAACAGAATTGCTGCTACTTTTTTACGGCATTGCCAAACTTGTAATGATCACCTTTGCTCTGAATCAGGCAGTGTGAGCACATAAACCAACTAACAGAGTGGGCCTGCTGTACTGGTAGTGAGCATGAGTTGTGTACATTTACACAACACAAGTTCACCCTCTCAGATGTAATTTTGCATCTTCGAGTTCCTGGGTGCACATTACAAACACACAATGGGAGACCAAAAAATCTGTGTGGGTCATTTGGTAACGAGTCTAATAAATGTAACATGTCTATTTTGTATCCTTCTTGCCTTTATGTGCTATTCAGAATTGGAATATTGGGGGGACGTGGCTAAGTGCCGTATGGAATGACAGCCTAGTTCCAATGTTCCCGCTCCGAAACCGCCTATTATGCCCATTACTTCATTTTAGCTGATATATTTTCCTCATAATATGTGTTAATTACTACAAAGAACTTCCCTGGTGGTCCGTGGGGAACTCCATATCCCGTGCAACGTTCTTCAGCAGTGAGCCATATTGAAGGTGGAGCTGGGCCTGTGCAGCAGGAAATCCAGAGACGCGCTCACCGACAATCCTGTCAGCTGGCCGGGTATGCATGTAGCGAAGGACTCGCTCACAAAGTGGCACATGCTATTTTACATAACACGGGCCCGGCACTGTTAATTAACCCCTCATGAGCATTTCTACACGGAATTTAAAGGTACAAGAATGCCTATTTCTCTCTTTTCTTTTTTTCTGGAAAAAATAAAGAAAAAGTGTTGCAAGATAGAACTATGACACGTTCATAGGTAATGCCTAAAAATACACTGGCCTAAAGATATTAAGAGTGGATGAAAACTTCTTGAAACCAATATACATTTACACTGCATAATTATTGTGGCAACCACAGTAACAACTTTCACTACATAATTTTATGAAATTTTAAGCATAGTACTTCTCAAGCTATGGTTGCTACCACTAAGTAAAGCAGGCTGTTTAATGGTACAACCATGTTGGATTTTTAAAGCCATAACAGGGATTCATTCCTATGGAGTAATTCACTAGTGCCCTTTGAAAATATGGTTGAAACTCTTCCAAGTCTTAAAACCAGATATAAACTGCCTTTCTAATGCATATAGTACTACATTCAACTGAGCTCGTGCTGCAAGTTTGTGAATGAATTCACAATAAATCCGGATGTATGAGTACTGTTAAGGTGTGCTGAAAAGATAGTCCTCACTCAAAAAAGTAAAGTATAACATTTACTTCTCTCAACATGACATCTAAGAAAAAACAAGTTACAGAAGTGCCCATTCCTGTGTCAAATAAAAGACGGTAAAGTGATTCGCCGATGCCAGAAGATATTGATGATGCTACTATGCAAGCTATACTTATGGAAGGGAAAGCTTTGAAGCCCTTCATGGAAGCAATTAATATTAAACTACAACAAATGGATGACAAATGGTCTGCTTTTGAGGCTAGAATTTCAGAAGTTGAGCAAAGGGTTAGTACCGCAGAATATATTGCAGGAAGATTTCAAGTGCTTGAGAACACTGTCAAGTTTCTACAGAAACACACCGAAAACTTGCGCATTGTTGGACCAGTGGAGGATGTCGAAGGAGATGACCCAATTTCATTTGTAAATACTCTCCTGATAAAGCTTTTGGAACTACCATCATCAATCAAGCTAAACATCCAAAGGGCACATCATATTGGACCATATATCTCTTCACAACCCTCTAATAGTGCTAGCAACAACTCTTACAGGACAATGATACTTGCCCTATTAGACTATACACATGTGCTGGAGAAAGCCAAATTGGTTAAGCATCTTACATGGAATGGCAGAAAACTTTTTATCACCCAGGATGTATCTAATGTAACAACATCCAGAAAAAAAGGAACTTCTTGCACTTAGACCTGCTCTTAATCAGCTTAATGCAAGATATGGTATTATACATCCGGCCATTCTTAAAGTGACCCTCAATGGTCATACATCTTCCTTTCAAGATCTGATTGCTCTAAGATATTTCATCCAAAACCAGAGGAAAGACGATATGGATACATCGAAAGCGCCTACCTGAAATACATATATCAAGGGTTTTTTTGTGTGTCCACTAGTGAAATATGCTATATCTCCTTGTCTTTTTTTCTTCTTCTGAGCAGGGTGTGAGGTTAGACATCTCCTTTAAAGGCTCTTCGTACCCCTATTTTTGTATTCTTTCTCTCATCCAGCATGGATAGAAGTGGCCATTTTCTTTTAGCCACTACTATTACCAAAGTTCTTTTTTCTCTAGTTTCCTTTTTTCCATGCTGCATTTCTTAGTCTCCCTATTCTCATCGTGTCTCAACCCTTATGTGTCTTTTTTGAGTACGAACATGTGGATAACTATTATTTTGAAAATTACATGCAACTTTCGGCTTAATCTACTGCTTGAAATATCTTGTTTATATCTCACATTATGCTTACTTATAAGATCTTTTTCATCTTTTAGTATAATACTTTAATCCATTAAATTCAAGGTAACAACATGGAATATCAAAGGGTTACATAACCCTATTAAAAGACAGACAATTCTGTCCCATCTCAAAAGAACAAAGCCGTCCATTGCATGTATTCAAGAGACACATCTTTCCAATGTAGAAGCAGCTAAACTCAAGCGCCACTGGGTAGGCCAAGTCTTCTCTAGCGCTGCCAACGGGAAGAAAAACGGTGTCATTACTTTGATTAGCAAAGAATCGAAATGTCATGTATTAGCAAATGAATCCGATGACATAGGCAGATGGGTGATGGTTACATTTTTGGTTGACTCTGTGGAATTCACCATTCTTAACGTTTATGGACCCACATCATCAGATCCTTTCTTTTGGGTTCAACTTAAAAATCACATTTTTCTTTCTAATCCCAGCAACTTGATTGTGTGTGGTGATTGCAATGAAATTATAGACCCTTATCTGGATAGGAAATCTGATGCATCCGCAAACCCACAAAATCCCATATACAATTTACTAAATGTATCTCCTAATTAGGTCTCATAGACACCTGGCGTATTACTCACCCATCTGATTCTGATTTCACCTTCTTCTCCAGCCCTAACAAACCCCTATCTCGGTTGGATTACATTTTTATCTCGAAACCCCTTGGTAGCTCTATTGTCGATGCCAAAATGTATTGTATAGCGTTATCAGATCATGCCCCTGTTCATTTACAACTATCCTTCCACAAAAGTCCTGGACCCCCAACAGATGGAGATTTAACTCAGCCTTGCTCAAAGATGAACCTTTTATTTCCTTTATATCTCAACAACACAATATTTACTTTTCAGAAAACTTAAGCTAAGATACTTCATTCTCCAATAAGTGGGACAGCTATAAACAGTCCTCTGAGGACACATTCCTTTGTGGCCAACAAAAAGAAAGCACTGAAGTTACAGTCAGAAAACATCCTCAGAGAATTTAAAACTCTTGAATCCCGTTTTGTTCATACTAACTTTGTAACATTCCTCAATTCCATTGTTAAACTTATAAAGCAAACATTTACCAATTATCTAACTGAGCAAGCAGAATCTTTAGCATCTTATCTAAAAATAAAAAAAAGGGAAAGCTAGGATTGTTGTTATTAAAAATAGCACGGGTAATAGAAAACTTTCAGATGAAGAAATTGTTAACGTTTGTTCTGATTTTTATAAAAAACTGTATACGTCAGAAACATCTCCTAATCATCAATACACAAAAATATTTCTAGACACCGCCCCTCGTTCTACTTATCCATTGGTCAATCATCAATCACTTAATGCCCCTATTTCTTCAAGTGAAATTCATAAAGCCATTAAGGATCTAAAAAAAGGTAAAGCCCCCGGACCAGATGGATATTTGAGTGATTTTTACGCATCCTTTAAAGATATCTGAGTACCCAAACTCAATTAACTGTTCTCTCATTTTACTCAAAATGGTAATACTTGAGGATCCTTTTTAGAAGCTCTTCTTATTATATTTCCTAAACCTGGCAAAGATCCCGAGCTCCCTCAAAATTAAAGACCTATCTCCCTCATTAACACAGATTGCAAAATCTTTGCAAACATTTTAGCCAATAGACTTTTACTGGTAATGCGAAAATTAGTTAAACACGATCAAATAGGTTACATTAAAGGTAGACTTTCCTCCGCGAATATAATATTGATTTTAAACTCCATAGATAATATTAGTAGAGCTAATGACCCATTTGCAGCGGTTGCCCTTGATGCTGAGAAAGCATTTGACAGAGTTGAATGGCATTTTATGTTTGAAACCCTTAAATGGCATGGCCTTGAAACCCCATTTCTGACAACGATTAAAGTGCTCTATTCCAAGCTAGTAACCTCAATTTGTATTAACAGACACATATCCCCATTCTTTCCCCTATTCAGAGGTACTCGCCAAGGTTATCCCCTCTCCCCACTTTTGTTTATTTTAGCCGTAGAACCTTTTTTGGAAAATATAGACAAAACACAGAAATTAAAGGCATTACGTGTGGTAAGATGGACATTAAACTGGTGGAGTATGCTGATGATATCTTATTACTCCTTAAAGATCCTAACTCTTCCCTACCACATATTCAAGATTTAATTAATTAATGTATTTAATATGATTTAGTTTAAGTACATTAAACTTTACACATATCAAAAAACAAATATACACAATGAATAAAACAGAATAAAAATAGAGTACACAATATTGATATATATACATCCTCACATGATTACACAGTTATCAAGATAAAATACCTTCCTATATCAACCACACGAAATGTTAAAAAAGAAGAAGTGAATATTGCCTGTAAAAAGTTATGCTGATACTCAATTCAGGTTGACCTCAGTCACAGTTAGTATAGTTATTTTTGATCACACTTTATAGCAGAGGGCCCAATTTAGATTCTATCCTTGTCCATATGTTGTATAAAGCCACTAATAGGCTCATATTCCCAGAGTTTATGCAATATTGCCAAAAAGATCGATTGCCAATGGTTCCTAAATTATGTACATATTTGGCTAACATTGCCTGGATGGATTTGGCCATGACTTGGCATTTAGTTAATAAATGTCTCCCAGTCTCAGGAGTTTCTGCTTGTCTGCAGAGTCGACAAGTTCGATCTTCTATCGGTATTTTTGCTCTACATCCCAAGTTCATCCTAGTGGGGAGTTGTTCCAGTCTTAGCAAGATGATGAATCGCCTGAGTCTAATTTCTGGGCAGAGATTTAGGTATGCCTGGGGCTTCATGAAGTCACAGTGTCTGTGGTGGACAAACTGGTATCTCTTTAGCTTGCTCAGATCGGCATAGTTTTCTAGCCAGTCCCATAAGGCTACCCGCTTATGGAGCGCATTTTGCACTATTTTAGAATAGCTACTTCCTCTGTGGTTCCATCCTTTCTCTGTTAGGAATTTGATCATGGGTTCGTACAGTGAGCTAGTGGTGCAGCTTTTACCAAGTTCCTGTCAGAAACTTATCAATAGTGGATTGGTTGAGCCGCCAGTCATCCTCAGGAAAAAGTCTGCTCCCTTTTTTAGGACAGTAGCTTTTAAAGAGAGGAGACCGAGTTCAAGCCGTATAAGGGCCATTGGGACTCCAGGCGGTAACCCCAGGATCCAACGCCAAAATGTTCCTTCGATAACCTGGAGCCAAGCCAGATCCGATGTCCATAGTGCCTCTAGGCCGTAGGTGATCATTGGAGAGAACACTTGGGTGTATAAATGGCGTGTAGCCCACATTGTGAATCCCCCTTGTTTGTAGGACAAACTAGCCATAAGGGCAGACACTTGAACGGCTTTGGTTATACGTGTTTGTCTGCATGCGTTATAGTCACCAAGTGGTTTGAATTTGATCCCCAGGTATCGATAGCATGGTGTGTATGCTATGCTCGTGTTGCCCACCATGAGGTTGACCCGACTGACTCTTTTGTGCGTATATCTAATGACCTTGGTTTTGTCAAGGTTAATCGTCAGCCCGTTGTTATTGGCATACTCCCATAGTGCTATAGCAGATCTTCCGAGTCTGCTTATGGTGTTACCCAGCAGTACCAAGTCATCTGCATAGGCTAAAACAGCACAATGAGAATCTCCAATTTTAGGGGGGCAGTTGTTAGCAGCCTCGATTACTACTGGTATATCGTGCACATATAGGTAATAGACCAATGGTGCAGTGACACACCCTTGTTTGACTCCCCTGTTTTGGTAAACCATATTAGTCAGATGACCTTCCTGATCTAATTTGAGCCTGACTGTAGTATTATGATGGAGGAGTCTGAGGTAGTATAGTAATCCCTTTGGGCATCCAATGGTTTCTAATTTGAGCCACAGCCTGTCTCTGGGGATGGAATCGAATGCCACCTTAGAATCTATATACAATGCGTAAAGTGGAGGCTGCTCCTTAGTGAGCACTCTAGTGCGTAAGATGTCCATCACAGTGAGATTGTGTGTCGTGGAATATTCTCGCCTAAATCCACACTCAAATTTACACAGAATGTTGGCGTTATCCACCCCTTTCTGCATTTCGCTCAATAGCAAGGATGTGAATAGTTTTCCTGTTGCGTCTAACAAAGATAATAACCTATAGTTATTAGGATCTAATCTATTTCCCTTTTTGAAAAGAGGGATGAGTATTGCAGATTTCCAGGAGTGGGGGATTATTCCATGTTCTTAATGACAGCATTGGGCAATCCTTTAGGGCCAGGTGCTCCTGAGGATTTTAGGTCTTTGATTTTGGCCAGTATGGCTCCTGGTGAAACATCAAAAGGGCGATATATCAGCGCTTCGTTGTAAGTATTAATCTCGTCTGGTTCTAATGCATAGTATATTTTTCCCATTCAACTCTACTTATTGGATTATCTAGCAGGCTTTTACTTTTGCCTCTGGAGTCACTTAGAAGTGACCAAATGCTTCGCAAATTTTTAGAGCAGATGGTTTGGACTAATTGCTGATGAGCCCGATTTCTTACCGCCCTTTTGATGCTCTTAATGATGGTCCTATATCTATTTTTTATTTTCCTTGCTAATGCATCATATTGTGAGATGGGTAAGTTCTGTACCTTAATTTTGCGAAGATTAGCTCTTAGACCCCTCTTGGCATCTCTAATCTCACTGTTAAATGGCTGCACATTTTCTTTACTCTTAACATTGGTCTTCTGGTGGATGTGGCATGTTTAATAGAAAAGGCCAAAACAAAGGGGGGTCTGGGAATCTCTCTACCAGCACGAACAGAGCCCAATGACCTGTTCTTGGGTGAATAACCCCTGGGAGAGACTCGACCAAGTCTTTAGCTCACTGTCCCTTTCACAGAGAAGAAATTTCCCTGCATATCAGCCCTTGTCCTGCCCAGGGGCAGTCCAGCGCCGAAATGCTAGGCAATTCTCCTCTGAACAAGAGTACCATCAGTAACCCCATACACATGGCTTGGCAGGCTGAAAAACGATGGTCTGGAGGGTTGCCCAGAGCTTTGCCCGTGGTTATGATTAATTCAATACCTTCCAGCCATCACCTTTCTGTTTTGCTAAAGTCACCCCGAGTGGGACGGGTATGCCCAGACGTGGGTCCCGAGTCTGCCGGGCCTAGAGACCCAAGCTACTCCTCACTGATGACGCCCAACAAGGCTGAAACATGTCTGGGGATGCTTGTGGTCTCGTGCAGAAGGGATGTGACCTAGCAGTCGGGCTGGACTGCCCCTTTTGGGGTAGGACCAAGCCTGATTTGCATATGGTTTTTCCCCTTCTGTAATGGCTTGGCAGGCTGAAAAACGATGGTCTGGAGGGTTGCCCAGAGCTTTGCCCGTGGTTATGATTAATTCAATACCTTCCAGCCATCACCTTTCTGTTTTGCTAAAGTCACCCCGAGTGGGACGGGTATGCCCAGACGTGGGTCCCGAGTCTGCCGGGCCTAGAGACCCAAGCTACTCCTCACTGATGACGCCCAACAAGGCTGAAACATGTCTGGGGATGCTTGTGGTCTCGTGCAGAAGGGATGTGACCTAGCAGTCGGGCTGGACTGCCCCTTTTGGGGTAGGACCAAGCCTGATTTGCATATGGTTTTTCCCCTTCTGTAATGGCTTGGCAGGCTGAAAAACGATGGTCTGGAGGGTTGCCCAGAGCTTTGCCCGTGGTTATGATTAATTCAATACCTTCCAGCCATCACCTTTCTGTTTTGCTAATAGAAAAGGCCGCCATCCACTCCTCAATAGAATTAATGACATTGCATGGAAATCAGGCAGGTTACAGATATCCTCATCAAGTAAGGCTTTAGTGGCCCGGCTGATGTTATTGTCTGATCAACTCATTCTATTCCCTGCCTGATTTACCTTAATTGTACCCATGTTGCTCTGCACACAGTTGTCCCACACAATGTTGAGAGTGCATCGTAGGAAGGCATGGTCACTCCAGTTGTTCAATGTCATTGCCATATCAACAACTAGTTGGAACATTTTGGGACATAGAAAAATGTAATCCAAAGTACTAACTGCCGTACCGTTTGTCCATGTCTTTTTACCTGGTATGTCCCCGGGGGTACGGCTGTTGATCATTTCGAGTTCCCAACCATCAAACAGCCGTATCCAACCCATCCCCTCGGCGTCCTGTTTATTATGCATCATTGTACATTTGTTTTTCAGCTTGGGGTTCGAAGAAGAGATTTCCGCCCCTGTCATATGACAGTTAAATTCACCAAGAACTACCACTGCTGAGTTCCCAAATTTTATTGACCAAGATGTTAATAACTCCTGCAGTGCTTCTTGGATTAGTTCCCTTTCTGCTGCTCCAGGTAGATTGTATGCATTAACAAGGAGGAATCTTTCTGGTCTACATTCATGTCCCAGCTCCACTTCGACTGCAATAATGTTATTTTCTTGATAACAATTAACCCGACTAGAGGCCAGTGAATTGGTCACGCCAATTAGTAGGCTGCCCGAGGGACGACCTTTTTCTCCTCTGATTGCAAAAGCTTGATGCACCACATACCCATCAAAAATCAAGGAGTCAGTCACCCAGGTTTCTTAAAGACAGAAGCAGCTATGTTTGGCCAAAACTTTGGCCGATCCCGCCGCTCACAGCAAGTGGGAAAAGCCTCTGCAGTTCCATGTGAGGATAGTAAATTCTCAATTGTTGGCTATCACACCCGGAAGAGAGTACAGCAACCGCTTTAGAGTTTGCTGTAGTTCCACAATGTCCACTTGCTTCCCTTCCCTAGCAGTAGGGGATACTAAGGGTTTGGATGCAGATATTGGCTCCTCTGGTACTGCATTAGGGTCGGCCTCGTTCAGATCGACATCAATATCAATGTCAGCTAGCCTCAGGTCATCTTTGTATTTTCTGATGATTTTAGCTGGGGATGCAAATTTGCCATGTAGAGCAGAAACGTTTGGGTTAAGACCCTTGAGTGGCTCGACAAATAAGAAATCATCAGATGTGAGGACTCGAAGTTCCTGGACCGAATTGAACCTCACCAATAGTTTGGATCGTGCTAGCCATTTGTTTTTTCCATTCTGATATAGGTTCTTTATAAGACACAGACGATTGTTGGATGGCTCTTTACACTCGTACAGCAATATTGGAGTTGTCCTCGTCGATTTGTCGCCTATATCTGACGATATTACTGATTTTGGCAGGCGTATGAGGTGGCCTTTCATCTTCACTGTGGTCTTTACGTTTTTCTTTTGCTGAAACCCACTCCGTTGAAACCCTCCATTTAGGTCCATATACCAGCAAGACCGTTCCCCACTGAGTGTGACTAGACCCGCCCTCGGTAGCATAATAGGCTATACCAGCCTCCTTGCATGCCCTGCACATGTGCCCAATCCATCACATGCACACTAGCCCTGTTGTGAGCTCCTAGCCTTCTGTAGTGCCTAATACATGCTACCACTCCTAACGTGCATACTGCCCAGGTTATGTGTACCTAGCCCACTGCCATGCCTAATGTGCTTACTGGCCCTGTTGTGTGTACCTAGCCTACTGCATTGCCTAATATGCTTACTGGCCCTGTTGTGTGTACCTAGCCTACTGTAATGCCTAATATGCTTACTGGCCCTGCTGTGTGTACCTATACCTACTGTAAAGCCTAATATGCTTACTGGCCCTGGTGTGTGTACCTAGCCTACTGTAAAGCCTAATATGCTTACTGGCCCTGCTGCGTGTACCTAGCCTACTGTAGTGCCTAATATATGCCTACGTGTTATGCCCACATTTGTGATCACCCTAATAGACACATTGCTCACCTTGAACGTTCTCATGACCCACTTCTTTTCCTGCTCACTGCCCCTCCTCTACTGTTCACCTCTCATAACTACCCACATCTCACCCTGAAAGGTGCACTGCACCTAGGGCTGCCGCTTGCCGGTGCACACTGTGCCACTCTCCTAAAAAGCGGCGTGCCTTTACATACACAACGCACAGGAACTACCTCAATCCCCCAAACCCACTCAGTAGCACCGCGCCTGAAAATTTCTGACACTCTCCCACAACGTTCCACCCACACTCTTTCTCCCACCTCTACCCATACACTCACTAATGCCACCACAAACACCCATCCGCACTGCCCCCAAGCTCCATTGCATCACTACCAAACCCTTCCACACAACCTAACTCTCTCCCTCCCTTCCTCCCTACACCAGAGAAACCATAAGTTAGGCTCCCGATCTACCCGCCTCTTAATCAAATCTAGCACTCACCCGGACAAACCACTCGTCCACCTTACAGCACCAACACCCAGCCATATGCCAACAACCCCCAACAAACCTGCCTCCACTACGAGCTTTCAGACTAAAGCCAAACCAGAGAACAACCAGAGAACACAACTCCACTCTGCACTCACCAATGCATGCTCCCTGCCTGCACATACCATAGAGATCCAAAATCTTATCGTCAACCTAAATCTAGACATTATAGCCATCACAGAGACCTGGTTACATGAAGCTTCCGGCCCAGCCATCTGCCAAACCCTACCACCAGGCTACACCATTCTTCGCCAAGACAGAACCTCTAGGAAAGGGGCAGGGGTCACCCTAATTCTTAAGGAGTCTCTTAATAAGAGACAACTAAAAACCCCTGAGGCTGACAACTTTTACTTGCTCTCAGTAAAAATATCTTCTACACCAAAGGACACCATAACATTACACATGGTCTACCGACCTCCAGGCCCAACCCACAAATTCCAATCTAACCTCACCCATATCCTAGGGGACAACCTCAAAACCAGCACTAGAGCCATCCTCTTGGGTGACCTCAACTTAGGATTCAAATACCCTAAAGACAAAAAAGGCAAAGCCCTTGCCAAAGCAATCCAAGACTTAGGCTTTACACAACGAATTAACGACCCTACCCACACCAAAGGTCGTATACTAGACTGGATTGCTGACCACAACTGCGCAGTAGACATTAGCTCCAACACCACACGCCCATGGACTGACCACCATCTACTGCACTTCTTCATACCCTAAAAAACAGGAGGGAACCACAACACACTCGCACCACCCACCCTAGCTAGATCCAAAAAACTACTCACCACCAAAAGAATCCTCCCTCGGTTTGTAGCCTCATCGCTCGCTGCAAAGAAAGCAGCACTCAAATCCTGGCAAACAAACCCCTCAACCACCACTAGAGACATGTACCTCACACTTGCCAAACAATACAAACTGGCCATCACTTAAGCCAAAGCCGCCACCTACAACTCCGGAATTGAAAAAGCAAACTCCCAATCGAAAGAACTATTTGCCATCTATAACGAACTGACAATTCCCCCCACCTCCACACAACACACCGAGAAAGACGAAACATGGTGTAACAACATCCAGCACGCCATGCTAAACAAAATCAAAACACTTCAGTCCAAAATCAAGTCCCAATTTGACAAACTGCCCAAAGCACCACCACCCACTACAAAACCTCTGGCAATATCACAAACTCCAGACACCCCGCAGGGCGCAAACAAACCCATACCGTTTGCATTCAGACAAGTCACCATCCCTGAAGTCCTAAAGATCATGAAACAGACCAAACCATCTCTATGTAAAGGGGACACATGCCCAGCTAATATAGTCAAATACTGTGCCACCGCCCTAGCCCCTTTCATTACTACCTTCATCAGCGCCTCTTTCGCCAACAGCACAGTCCCGCTTGCCCTCAAGGAAGCCTGGGTATGACCGATTCTGAAGAAACCTACCCTCGACCCTGACTCCCCTAACAACTACCATCCAATCACAACTGTACCATTTTTGTTGAAAATTCTTGACAAGGCTGCCTACCTACAGATCCAATCCTACCTGGAAACTCATAACATTCTAGGCAAAAGGCAATCCGGCTTCCGCCCCCGTCACAGTACTGAATCAGCCTTATTAGACCTCAAGAACCAACTACTTGAAGCCATGGACAAAGGCAACACCTCACTCCTATTACTCTTGGATCTATCGGCAGCCTTTGACTTGGTTGAACACAAGATCCTGTGTAAACACCTCATTGACACTGCCCACTTCTCACAAGAAGCCACTGCATGGATCACCTCGTTACTAGAGGGCAGAGCTATGAGAGTATTCTCCGATCAGGTCTCAGCCTCGCCATCACCCATTGAATGCGGAGTGCCACAAGGGTCTTGTACCTCCCCCACTCTCTACAAACTATTCACCCTTCCTCTTTTCAGTGACTTAGAAGATGTCAGCATAGCCTTCACCAACTATGCCGACGACACTCAAATTCTTCTCCCATTAACAGGAATCTATGAACAAGATCTTGACACCCTCCAGAAGACCTATGCACACATCCAGGCCTGGATGGCAGCTAATGGTCTCTGTCGAAATGGGGAAAAGACAGAAATCCTACTGGGAGGCCCAAAAGAATCCCTAAAAAACTAAACGTCAAATATAGTTCCTTCACCATTGAGAACTCTATTATCAGAGCTGCCACTGCAGTGAAAACTCTTGGTGTTTATTTAGATTCCACCTTATCAATGGACAGACAGGTTAGTGCCATCTCATCCTCAGCCGCACTTACTACTAAAATCATAAATGCAGTAAAACATCACCTATCAACAAAAACTGCCTTAACATAGCAAGAGCTACAATTGGCGCAAAACTCGACTACTGTAACATCTTACTCCTAGGCACTTCCGCAAATAACGTCAACAGTCTTCAAATGGCACAAAACAGCACCCTCAGAGCCACCCTCAGCATCCCAAGGAGAGAGCACATCACACAGGCAAGAAAAGACGCCCACTGGCTCCCTGTCGTCTTCTTCTTAATTATCAGATGCGTGGGCGGACCCACGCAGGTGCTTCCCCATCCTAAAGGATGATTTTCACCAGACCCACCAATCAATATTTAGCTCCCATAAACTCACAACTCCTCCCACCGCCCAGTCTGTCTCAAAAAATCCAACATCACACTGTTCCTCCTCCTGCCTCTCTCCCCGTCACCTCCCAGCAAAGCCTTCCCACTCAGCTCAATTTATTGATAGTGCTAATTGACATATTTTTTTCGACATTTTTTTCTCTAAAAATTGACTCTTTTCATTATATGTATAGGTTTTCGACATTATTGTTTTCTACATTTTTTTTTCTACATTTTTGTAAGTCGACATTTTTTTTCTACATTATGACTATAAACCGCTTTGAAGTCCTAGCACCAAAAGCTTGGAATGTGCTCCCACACAACTTAAGAAAGGAACAATCCCTCACAACCTTCAGGAAGGTACTAAAAACTAATTTGTTCAACTAGTCTATTGCCAAATGTACCGCCTCTAATACCGTTCCTATGTAACCTTGGAACGCTGTCATGTTTTTACCTGTACCACTGCCTATGAATTATCTGTACCATGTCATAAGTAAATATCCTGTAACAGCACCACGATGCCCTCGGGTCGCTTGGCGCTTTATAAATCTAAAATAAATAAAATAAAATAAGCAAATCAGGTCTGTTTCAAGAAGGGGTACATCTGTTAAAAAAGTTCTGTGCATCAACAAGAAATCGGTGATGGTAACACAATCATCAGCTTCTGTATTGTGTGGTTCACCGTCCTGGGGAGTGGGAAGCAGAGATGCTGGGTTCATGACTTGTCAAAATAACACTGGAGGAGTTCAAGAGAAGTCCTTCATATTTACTCGCCCATGAAGCAGAATTTTTTAGATTTGCTGTAAGAGGGAAACAACTGAGTTTCGGACTGCACCCTCTGAGAGAGACCCCAAAGCAATGTTCTTGCATTGTTTCACTGCCAGTTGCAGCTGCCGCAACTGATAGGTAAGATGGCATCCCGGCTGCAACAGGGTTTCATTCTTTAATAAGCCATCGGCATATGGTGAATTTCATGTTTTGGGTGAGGACAGCCAAACCAAAACCATGTTTCTTGTGATCTTTCCTGTGAACTGGATGTCCTAATGCAGGTGCGCTGGTCATACTGTTCTTTTTCTTGATGACTGCTTCCTCTGCTTCTAAAGTCCACAGTAGTGAGTCTACCATGTTAGATTGATTGTTCAATTGTAGGGGCTTAACAATTTCTACATATCCTAGAAACCATTAACGACAATACCTCACTATCCCTCAAAAAACACTCTCATCTGAGTGACAATTTGGCATTTTGCAATTTTGTGTGCTGTCTCCTTTCGGGGGGGGGAGCTATCAACCGGAGGCCCTCAGTAATGTCATGTCCCAAATAGTGCACTCTTTGCACACAACATTTGAATTTCGGTTTGGATGCCTTATGTCCTTTAACTGCCAGGACAGTGAGCAACAACTGTGCTCCTGCTTGCGAGCCTCATAGGCTAGTGAAGCTATCAGTAAATCCTATGCATACAGGGCTAATGATGATATTCCCGGGAACATTATGCTATCTAAATCCTTTTTCAATTGCTAGGAAGTGAGCACAGGGGGCTCCATGTACCCATATGGGTAACCATGTTCAGGTGCACTGAATTCCTCTGTGTGAGAATGCAAATGCATACTGCCTATAAGTATGTATGGGAAAAAAGAAGAATGCTGAACACACATCTACTGCTGTGAAATGGGGAGCTTTGGCGTGGATACACAGCAATGGATTTGTCTACAGCGTTAACAGCTCTCAGAGCTTGGACAAAATAGTAATTTGTTTCTGGCTTTTTCACAAGCAATTTTGGGGTGTAACATGGTTTAGTAGAGGGAACAATTACATCATTTTTTCCAGAGTAATTTAATGACAGGGGTGAATACCTGCTCTGCTTCTGCCTTTAATGGTTAATGGGGAATATGTGGAATATTCACAAAGGGATCAACCCTTTTCTTGACAGTTTCAGCACAGCAGTGTGGATGTTTGCTATCTCATTATCATGGGTTGACCACAAGGAAGGAGTTAATTTGTATCTTCAAATCATCTGACAATTCTCTTTCACTTGGTGATATGTCTTCTGACTCCACCTGGAGAGTCGCGGGAACAGCATCTGCAATATTATGGTGAAAATGTAACAATACCCAGTCCAGTGTGCAATATATGGTGCATCTAAGCTTACACAAGACATCCCTACCTAACAATTTGACTGGTGCTAAGGAACTCAGTGCGAAAGCATGAGTGTCTAGGATGGGACCTAATGTGATCATAGGGGTTCAGTAACTGAGTGCACAACTGGGGAGTTGGATACCCCTACTGACTTTACAGTGTCAGCAGATATTGGCACAACGGGGGAAGCTTCTATATGCAGAGCTGATTCACTAGCCCCTGTGTCTATAAGGTAGTGTACATATATACCATAAACACTACAGTACAAATATGGGCCATCTTTGTCTAATATGATATGATATGATATGGCATTTATAACGCGCCTATACACAGGTGTTTCAAGGCGCGACGAGGCAAGGGGGGGGGACAGTGTGAGGACAAACAACGATCCTACTAGGCCAGGTGTCATTCAGATCGTGCAAGTGCATGGGAAGGGGGGAAAGCTACTCCTCACTGATGAGCCCCAACAAGGACGAAATATGTTTGGGGATGCTTGTGGTGTCGTGCAGAATGGATGTGGCCTAGCAGTTCGGGCTGGACTGCCCCTTTTGAGGTGGGGCCAAGCCTGATTTACATATGGTCTTTCCCCTTCTGTAATGGCTTGGCAGGCGAAGAACAGTGGTCTGGAGGGTTGCCTAGAGCATTGCCAGTGGTTAAGATTCATTCTAAACCTTCCAGCCATCACCTCTTTGTTTTTTCTTTGTCACCCCGAGTTGGACCGGTATGCCCAGACGTGGATCCCGTGCCTGCTGGGCCTAGAGATCCAAGCTACTCCTCACTGATGAGCCCCAACAAGGGCGAATCATGTTTGGGGATGCTTGTGGTCTCGTGCAGAAGGGATGGGCCTAGCAGTTCGGGCTGGACCGCCCCTTTTGGGGTGGGGCCAAGTCTGATTTGCATATGGTCTTTCTCCTTCTGTAATGGCTTGGCAGGCGAAGAGCGGTGGTCTGGAGAGTTGCCCAGAGCATTGCCAGTGGTTAAGATTCATTCTAAACCTTCCAGCCATCACCTCTTTTTTTTGCTTTGTCACCCCTAGAGGGACGGGTAATCCCCGAAGACGTGGGTCCCCTGCCTGCTGGGCCTAGAGACCCAAGCTACTCCTCACTGATGAGCCCCAACAAGGGCGAAACATGTTTGGGGATGCTTGTTTTCTCGTGCAGAAGGGATGTGGCCTAGCAGTTTGGGCTGGACTGCCCCTTTTGGGGTGGGGCCAAGCCTGATTTGCATATGGCCTTACCCTTCTGTAATGGCTTGGCAGGCGAAGAACAGTGGTCTGGAGGGTTGCCCAAAGCATTGCCAGTGGTTAATATTAATTCTAAACCTTCCAGCCATCACCTCTTTGTTTTTGCTTTGTCACCCCGAGTGGGACGGGTATGCCCAGACGTGGGTCCCGTGTCTGCTGGGCCTAGAGATCCAAGCTACTCCTCACTGATGAGCCCCAACAAGGATGAAATATGTTTGGGGATGCTTGTGGTCTCGTGCAGCATGGATGTGGCCTAGCAGTTCGGGCTGGACTGCTCCTTTTGGGGTGGGGCCAACCCTGATTTGCATATGGTCTTTCCCCTTCTGTAATGGCTTGGCAGGCGAAGAACGGTATTCTGGAGGGTTGCCCAGAGCATTGCCAGTGGTTAAGATTAATTCTAAACCCTCCAGCCATCACCTCTTTGTTTTTGCTTTGTCACCCCGAGTGGGTCGGGTATGCCCAGATGTGGGTTCCGTGCCTGCTGGGCCTAGAAACCCAAGCTACTCCTCACTGATGAGCCCCAACAAGGGCGAAACATGTTTGGGGATGCTTGTGGTCTTGTGCAGAAGGGATGTGGCCTAGCAGTTTGGGCTGGACTGCCCCTTTTGGGATTGGGCCAAGCCTGATTTGCATATGGTCTTTCCCCTTCTGTAATGGCTTGGCAGGCGAAGAACGGTGGTCTGGAGTGTTGCCTAGAGCATTGCCAGTGTTCAAGATTAATTCTAAACCCTCCAGCCATCACCTCTTTGTTTTTGCTTTGTCACCCTGAGTGGGTCGGGTATGCCGAGACGTGGGTCCCGTGCCTGCTGGGCCTAGAGACCCAAGCTATTCCTCACTGATGAGCCCCAACAAGGGCGAAACATGTTTGGGGATGCTTGTGGTCTCGTGCAGAAGGGATGTGGCCTAGCAGTTCGGGCTGGACGGCCCCTTTTGGGGTGGGGCCAAGCCTGATTTGCATATGGTCTTTCCCCTTCTGTAATGGCTTGGCAGGTGAAGAACGGTGGTCTGGAGGGTTGCCCAGAGCATTGCCAGTGGTTAAGATCAATTCTAAACCCTCCAGCCATCACCTCTTTGTTTTTGCTTTGTCACCCCGAGTGGGACCCGTATGCCCAGACGTGGGTCCCGTGCCTACTGGGCCTAGAGACCCAAGCTACTCATCCCTGATGAGCCCCAAAAAGTGCGAAACATGTTTGGGGATTCTTGTGGTCTCGTGCAGAAGGGATGTGGCCTAGCAGTTTTGGCTGGACTGCCCCTTTTGGGGTGAGGCCAAACCTGATTTCCATATGGTATTTCTCCTTCTGTAATGGCTTGGCAGGCGAAGAACGGAGGTCTGGAAGGTTGCCCAGAGCATTGCCAGTGGTTAAGATTCATTCCAAACCTTCCAGCCATCACCTCTTTGTTTTTGCTTTGTCACCCCGAGTGGGACGGGTATGCCCAGACCTGAGTCCCGTGTCTGCTAGGCCTAGAGACCCAAGCTACTCTTCACTGATGAGCCCCAACAAGGACGAAATATGTATGGGGATGCTTGTGGTCTCGTGCAGAATGGATGTGGACTAGCAGTTTGGGCTGGACTGCCCCTTTTGGGGTGGGGCCAAGCGAGATTTGCATATGGTCTTTCCCCTTCTGTAATGGCTGGGCAGGCGAAGAACAGTGGTCTGGAGGGTTGCCCAGAGCATTGCCAGTGGTTAATATTAATTCTAAACCTTCCAGCCTTCACCTCTTTGTTTTTGCTTTGTCACCCTTAGTGGGTCGGGTATGCTCAGACGTGGGTCCCGTGCCTGCTGGGCCTAGAGACCCAAGCTACTCCTCACTGATGAGCCCCAACAGGGACGAAATATGTTTGGGGATGCTTGTGGTCTCGTGCAGAATGGATGTGGCCTAGCAGCTCGGGCTGGATTGCCCCTTTTGGGGTGGGGCCAAGCCTGATTTGCATATGGTCTTTCCCCTTCTGTAATGGCTTGGCAGGCGAAGAACGGTGGTCTGGAGGGTTGCCTAGAGCATTGCCAGTGGTTAAGATTCATTCTAAACCTTCCAGCCATCACCTCTTTGTTTTTGCTTTGTCACTCCGAGTGGGACGGGTATGCCCAGACGTGGGTCCCGTGTCTGCTGGGCCTAGAGAACCAAGCTACTCCTCACTGATGAGCCCCAACAGGGACGAAATATGTTTGGGGATGCTTGTGGTCTCGTGCAGAATGGATGTGGCCTAGCAGCTCGGGCTGGATTGCCCCTTTTGGGGTGGGGCCAAGCCTGATTTGCATATGGTCTTTCCCCTTCTGTAATGGCTTGGCAGGCGAAGAACGGTGGTCTGGAGGGTTGCCTAGAGCATTGCCAGTGGTTAAGATTCATTCTAAACCTTCCATCCATCACCTCTTTGTTTTTTCTTTGTCACCCCGAGTGGGACCGGTATGCCCAGACGTGGGTCCCGTGCCTGCTCGGCCTAGAGACCCAAGCTACTCCTCACTGATGAGCCCCAACAAGGGCAAAACATGTTTGGGGATGCTTGTGGTCTCCTGCAGAAGGGATGGGGCCTAGCAGTTTGGGCTGGACTGCCCCTTTTGGGATGGGGCCAAGCCTGATTTGCATATGGTCTTTCTCCTTCTGTAATGGCTTGGCAGGCGAAGAACGGTGGTCTGGAGAGTTGCCCAGAGCATTGCCAGTGGTTAAGATTTATTCTAAACCTTCCAGCCATCACCTCTTTGTTTTTGCTTTGTCACCCCTAGAGGGACGGGTAATCCCCGAAGACGTGGGTCCCGTGCCTGCTGGGCCTAGAGACCCAAGCTACTCCTCACTGATGAGCCCCAACAAGGGCAAAACATGTTTGGGGATGCTTGTGGTCTCGTGCAGAAGGGATGTGGCCTAGCAGTTTGGGCTGGACTACCCCTTTTGGGGTGGGGCCAAGCCTGATTTGCATATGGCCTTACCCCTCTGTAATGGCTTGGCAGGCGAAGAACAGTGGTCTGGAGGGTTGTCCAGAGCATTGCCAGTGATTAAGATTAATTCTAAACCCTCCAACCATCACCTCTTTGTTTTTGCTTTGTCACCCCGAGTGGGACGGTTAATCCCCGAAGACGTGGGTCCCGTGCCTGCTGGGCCTAGAGACCCAAGCTACTCCTCACTGATGAGCCCCAACAAGGGCGAAACATGTTTGGGGATGCTTGTGGTCTCGTGCAGAAGGGATGTGGCCTAGCAGTTTGGGCTGGACTGCCCCTTTTGGGGTGGGGCCAAGCCTGATTTGCATATGGCCTTACCCTTCTGTAATGGCTTGGCAGGCGAAGAACAGTGGTCTGGAGGGTTGCCCAAAGCATTGCCAGTGGTTAATATTAATTCTAAACCTTCCAGCCTTCACCTCTTTGTTTTTGCTTTGTCACCCTTAGTGGGTCGGGTATGCCCAGACGTGGGTCCCGTGCCTGCTGGGCCTAGAGACCCAAGCTACTCCTCACTGATGAGCCCCAACAAGGGCGAAACATGTTTGGGGATGCTTGTGGTCTCGTGCAGAAGGAATGTGGCCTAGCAGTTTGGGCTGGACTGCCCCTTTTGGGGTGGGGCCAAGCCTGATTTCCATATGGTATTTCTCCTTCTGTAATGGCTTGGCAGGCGAAGAACGGAGGTCTGGAGGGTTGCCCAGAGCATTGCCAGTGGTTAAGATTAATTCTAAACCCTCCAGCCATCACCTCTTTGTTTTTGCAATGTCACCCCGAGTGGGACCCGTATGCCCAGACGTGGGTCCCGTGCCTGCTGAGCCTAGAGACCCAAGCTACTCCTCACTGATGAGCCCCAACAAGGGCGAAACATGTTTGGGGATGCTTGTGGTCTCGTGCAGAAGGGATATGGCCTAGCAGTTTTGGCTGGACTGCCCCTTTTGGGGTGGGACCAAGCCTGATTTGCATATGGTCTTTCCCCTTCTGTAATGGCTTGGCAGGCGAAGAACGGTGGTCTGGATGGTTGCCCAGTGCATTGCCAGTGGTTAAGATTCATTCTAAACCTTCCAGCCATCACTTCTTTGTTTTTGCTTTGTCACCCTGAGTGGGTCGGGTATGCCCAGACGTGGGTCCCGTGCCTTCTGGGCCTAGAGACCCAAGCTATTCCTCACTGATGAGCCCCAACAATGGCGAAACATGTTTGGGGATGCTTGTGGTCTCGTGCAGAAGGGAGGTGGCCTTGCAGTTCGGGTTGGACGGCCCCTTTTGGGGTGGGGCCAAGCCTGATTTGCATATGGTCTTTCCCCTTTGTTATGGCTTGGCAGGTGAAGAACGGTGGTCTGGAGGGTTGCCCAGAGCATTGCCAGTGGTTAAAATTAATTCTAATCCCTCCAGCCATCACCTCTTTGTTTTTGCTTTGTCACCCCGAGTGGGACCCGCATGCCCAGACGTGGGTCCCGTGCCTGCTGGGCCTAGAGACCCAAGCTACTCCTCACTGATGTGCCCCTACAAGGGCGAAACATGTTTGGGGATGCTTGTGGTCTCGTGCAGAAGGGATGTGGCCTAGCAGTTTGGGCTGGACTGCCCCTTTTGGGGTGGGGCAAAGCCTGATTTGCATATGGTCTTTGCCCTTCTGTAATAGCTTGGCAGGCGAAGAACGGTGGTCTGGAGGGTTGCCCAGAGCATTGCCAGTGGTTAAGATTCATTCTAAACCTTCCAGCCATCACCTCTTTGTTTTTGCTTTGTCACCCGAGTGGGACGGGTATGCCCAGACATGGGTCCCGTGCCTGCTGGGCCTAGAGACCCAAGCTACTCATCCCTAATGAGCCCCAAAAAGTGCGAAACATGTTTGAGGGTTTCTTGTGGTCTCGTGCAGAAGGGATGTGGCCTAGCAGTTTTGGCTGGACTGCCCCTTTTGGGGTGGGGCCAAACATGATTTCCATATGCTATTTCTCCTTCTGTAATGGCTTGGCAGGCGAAGAACGGAGGTCTGGAAGGTTGCCCAGAGCATTGCCAGTGGTTAAGATTCATTCCAAACCTTCCAGCCATCACCTCTTTGTTTTTGCTTTGTCACCCCGAGTGGGACGGGTATGCCCAGACCTGAGTCCCGTGTCTGCTAGGCCTAGAGACCAAAGCTACTCTTCACTGATGAGCCCCAACAAGGACGAAATATGTCTGGGGATGCTTGTGGTCTCGTGCAGAATGGATGTGGACTAGCAGTTCGGGCTGGACTGCCCCTTCTGGGGTGGGGCCAAGCGAGATTTGCATATGGTCTTTCCCCTTCTGTAATGGTTTGGCAGGCAAAGAACGGTGGTCTGGAGGGTTGCCCAGAGCATTGCCAGTGGTTAAGATTCATTCTAAACCTTCCAGCCATCACCTCTTTGTTTTTGCTTTGTCAACCTGAGTGGGACGGGTATGCCCAGACGTGGGTCCTGTGTCTGCTGGGCCTAGAGACCCAAGCTACTCCTCACTGATGAGCCCCAAAAAGGACGAAATATGTTTGGGGATGCTTGTGGTCTCGTGCAGAATGGATGTGGACTAGCAGTTCGGGCTGGACTGCCCCTTTTGGGGTGGGGCCAAGCGAGATTTGCATATGGTCTTTCCCCTTCTGTAATGGTTTGGCAGGCAAAGAACAGTGGTCTGGAGGGTTGCCCAGAGCATTGCCAGTGGTTAAGATTCATTCTAAACGTTCCAGCCATCACTTCTTTGTTTTTGCTTTGTCAACCTGAGTGGGACGGGTATGCCAGACGTGGGTCCCGTGCCTGCTGGGCCTAGAGACCCAAGCTACTCATCCCTGATGAGCCCCAACAAGGGAGAAACATGTTTGGGGATGCTTGTAGTCTCGTGCGGAAGGGATGTGGCATAGCAGTTTGGGCTGGACTGCCCCTTTTAGAGTGGGGCCAAGCCTGATTTCCATATGGTATTTCTCCTTCTGTAATGGCTTGGCAGGCGAAGAACTGTGGTCTGGAGGGTTGCCCAGAGCATTGCCAGTGGTTAAGATTCATTCTAAACCTTCCAGCCATCACCTCTTTGTTTTTGCTTTGTCACCCCGAGTGGGACGGGTATGCCCAGACGTGGGTCCTGTGTCAGCTGGGCCTAGAGACCCAAGCTACTCCTCACTGATGAGCCCCAACAAGGGCAAAATATGTTTGGGGATGCTTGTGGTCTCGTGCAGAATGGATGTGGCCTAGCAGTTTGGGCTGGACTGCCCCTTTTGGGGTGGGGCCAAGCGAGATTTGCATATGGTCTTTCCCCTTCTGTAATGGTTTGGCAGGCAAAGAACAGTGGTCTGGAGGGTTGCCCAGAGCATTGCCAGTGGTTAAGATTCATTCTAAACGTTCCAGCCATCACCTCTTTGTTTTTGCTTTGTCAACCTGAGTGGGACGGGTATGCCAGACGTGGGTCCCGTGCCTGCTGGGCCTAGAGACCCAAGCTACTCATCCCTGATGAGCCCCAACAAGGGAGAAACATGTTTGGGGATGCTTGTAGTCTCGTGCGGAAGGGATGTGGCATAGCAGTTTGGGCTGGACTGCCCCTTTTAGAGTGGGGCCAAGCCTGATTTCCATATGGTATTTCTCCTTCTGTAATGGCTTGGCAGGCGAAGAACTGTGGTCTGGAGGGTTGCCCAGAGCATTGTCAGTGGTTAAGATTCATTCTAAACCTTCCAGCCATCACCTCTTTGTTTTTGCTTTGTCACCCCGAGTGGGACGGGTATGCCCAGACGTGGGTCCTGTGTCTGCTGGGCCTAGAGACCCAAGCTACTCCTCACTGATGAGCCCCAAAAAGGACAAAATATGTTTGGGGATGCTTGTGGTCTCGTGCAGAATGGATGTGGCCTAGCAGTTTGGGCTGGACTGCCCCTTTTGGGGTGGGGCCAAGCCTGATTTGCATATGGTCTTTCCCCTTCTGTAATGGCTTGGTAGGCAAAGAACGGTGGTCTGGAGGGTTGCCCAGAGCATTGCCAGTGGTTAAGATTTATTCTAAACCTTCCAGCCATCACCTCTTTGTTTTTGGTTTGTCACCCCGAGTGGGACCCGTATGCCCAAACGTGGTTCCCGTGCCTACTGGGCCTAGAGACCCAAGCCACTCCTCACTGATGAGCCCCAACAAGGGCGAAACATGTTTGGGGATGCTTATGGTCTCGTGCAGAAGGGATGTGGCCTAGCAGTTCGGGCTGGACTGCCCTTTTTGGGGTGGGGCCAAGCCTGATTTGCATATGGTCTTTCTCCTTCTGTAATGGCTTGGCAGGCGAAGAACGGTGGTCTGGCGGGTTGCCCAGAGCATTGCCAGTGGTTAAGATTCATTCTAAACCTTCCAGCCATCACCTCTTTGTTTTTGCTTTGTCACCCCGAGTGGGACGGGTATGCCCAGACGTGGGTCCCGTGCCTGCTGAGCCTAGAGACCCAAGCTACTCCTCACAATGAGCCCCAACAAGGGCGAAACATGTTTGGGGATGCTTGTGGTCTCGTGCAGAAGGGATGTGGCTTAGCAGTTTGGGCTGGACTGCCCCTTTTGGGGTGGGGCCAAGCCTGATTTGCATATGGCCTTTCCCCTTCTGTAATGGCTTGGCAGGCGAAGAACAGTGGTCTGGAGGGTTGCCCAAAGCACTGCCAGTGGTTAAGATTCATTCTAAACTTTCCAGCCTTCACCTCTTTGTTTTTGCTTTGTCACCCCAAGTGGGTTGGGTATGCCCAGACGTGGGTCCCGTCCCTGCTGGGCCTAGAGACCCAAGCTACTCCTCACTGATGAGCCCCAACAAGGGAGAAACATGTTTGGGGATGCTTGTGGTCTCGTGCAGAAGGGATGCGGCGTAGCAGTTCGGGCTGGACTGCCCCTTTTGGGGTGGGGCCAAGCCTGATTTGCATATGGTCTTTCCCCTTCTGTAATGGCTTGGCAGGCGAAGAACGGTGGTCTGGAGGGTTGCCCAGAGCATTGCCAGTGGTTAAGATTAATTCTAAACACCTCCAGCCATCACCTCTTTGTTTTTGCTTTGTCACCCTGAGTTGGTCGGGTATGCCCAGACGTGGGTCCCGTGCCTGCTGGGCCTAGAGACCCAAGCTACTCCTCACTGATGAGTCCCAACAAGGGCGAAACATGTTTGGGGATGCTTGTGGTCTCGTGCAGAATGGATGTGGCCTAGCGGTTCGGGCTGGACTGCCCCTTTTGGGGTGGGGCCAAGCCTGATTTGCATATGGTCTTTCCCCTTCTGTAATGGCTTGGCAGGCGAAGAACGTTGGTCTGGAGGGTTGCCCAGAGCATTGCCAGTGGTTAATATTGATATGATATGATATGATATGGCATTTGTAGCGCGCCTATACACAAGTGTTTCAAGGCGCGACGGGGCAGGGAGGGGGGAACAAAGGGAAGACAGACAACCATCCTACTAGGCCAGGTGTCATTCAGATCGCGCAAGTGGAGGGGTAGGGGGAAGGGAGAAGGTGCAAGGGGAAGGGGGGAAGTGCAGTACAAGGTAAGTAGAATAAAAATAAATAAATAAGAGGTAAGTAGAATAAAAAAAAAATAAATAAATAATAAATAAAGAGGGCCAGCTGGTGGCAAGTGCAAGATAAGTGCAGACAAGTGCTGGGAAGTGGGGGCTGTCGGGATACAGAGACAGTCCCGCAGTGCAGGGATTGCCAGGGCGGGGTTGCCAGGTAGGCAGTGCAAGTCGAAAGTGGCAGGGCCCAGGATCGGGGTCGGTAAGAGTGGCCCAGTTGCAGATACAGTGCAGTTTCAGCAAGAATTAGCAGGGGAGAGGGAGAGAGAAAGCAGAGGCAAAGAGGAAGGTTTTGAGGTGCTTCCGGAACCGGACATGGTCCTCCTCAAGTTTCAGGGAGGCAGGAAGGCTGTTCCAGAGGGAGGCCCCAGCGCGGAGAGAGATCTACCCCCAGCTCGTTGCTTCGAGAAGCGGCTGACCCTGAGGGAGTTGGAGACGGATGAGCGAAGGGCTCGGGAAGGAAGATATTTAGGAAGAGAGAGTTGAAGGTATTTAGGCCCCAGGCCCCAGAAGGCCTTGTGGACAATGCAGAGGGTTTTGAACTTTATCCTTGCAGCCACTGGGAGCCAATGTAGAGATTTCAGTCCTGGAGAGATTCGGTCCCTGGGCTTGAGGCCAAGGACAAGACTCGCAGTTCTGTTCTGGATAAGTTGCAGAGGGCGGAGAGTGGAGGCAGGCAGATAAAGATAGAGGCTGTTACAGTAGTCTAGCTTTGAGAGAACCAGGGCTCGGGAGACAGTGAGCTTCTGGGGGAAGGAGAGGAAGGGAAGAATACCTCTGAGGAGGTGCAGCTGGTAGTGTGACTTCTTTGAGACGTCAGATATATGAGGAGAGAAGGAGAGTGTGGAGTCGAAGATAACCCCGAGGTTTTTTGCATTGCAGGTAGGAGCAGGAAGGGGGCCAAGAGAGGCCGGCCAGAGAGCTGCAGGGAAGGAGGGAGTGGGTGTGCCGATGAGGAGAATCTCAGTCTTACTGGCATTAAGGCAGAGGTCATTAGCGGCGCACCATTCCTGGATAGCAGACAGACAGTCAGAGATGAGGGAAGGAGAGGAGGAGGAGGCCGAGGGTAGCCTGAAAATGAGCTGGGTATCATCCGCATAACATTGAAAGTTGGGGCAGAGAGCAGCAATGCGGTGGGCAAGGAGTGCCAGATACTGGTTGAACAGCCAGGGGGAAAGATTAGATCCCTGGGGGACACCACAGGTGGAGAAAAAGATGTCAGAGAGGAAGGACCCCAGTTGGACCTGGGAGGGTCGATTGGAAAGGAAAGAGGTCAGCCACGCCAGAGCCTGACCAGTGATACCCAGGTTATCACGAAGACGGTTGAGCAGGATGGCATGGTTGACAGTGTCAAAGGCAGAGGTGAGATCAAGCAGGATGAGAAAACAAGGAGTGTTGGAGTCGAGATTCAAGAGCAGGTCCTCACGGATGTTCAGGAGAGCAGTTTCCGTGCTTCTGGCAGCTCTGAAGCCAGATTGATGGTCATGGAGACTTCCAACAGATTCAGCATGGAGGATAAGCGGGGAGATGGCCAGTTTCTCCAGGAGCTTGCCAAGGAAGGGGGTGATGGAGATTGGGCGATAGTTAGCCGGGCAGGAGGGGTCAGAAGAGGGTTTCTTAAGAAGAGGGTGCACAAGGGAGTGCTTAAGGGGGGATGGGAAGACTCCAGAGGCGAAGGAGTGGTTGCAAAAGTCAGCCAGGGCCGGAGCCAGGGCATCGATGTGGTCCTTGATAGTTTTGGAGGAACAGGGGTGGACCTGTTTTGACGAGACTTTCATAGATCGGACTTGTCTGGCAACCTCGTCTGCAGAAAAAAGGGGAATGGCAGAGAAGGAGGGAGGAGGGGTGGCTGCAGAAGGGCCAGAGGAAGAGATGGGAAGAGAAGGAGGGAGGTGAAAGGAGGAGAGTGAGGACAGGATGTCCTGAGTTTTAGAGATGAAGTGAGAGGCCAGTGCAGTGCAGAGAGCCTGGGAGGGGATAGGAGAGGTAGAGACAGCAGCTGGGTTGGCAAGCTCCTTGCAGATTTTAAAGAGTTCGGCCGAGTTGTTAGATGCCGCAGAGATGCGGTCTTGGATAAGGGATCTCTTCTTAGTGAGAGCGGAGAGACGGTATTGCCTTTGGAGCAGGCGGCAGGCCAGTTTGTCAGAGGATATACATGAGGCACGCCATTTCCTCTCTGCCACCCTGCACTTGCGTTTAAGGGTGACGAGATCCGAGTCATACCAGGAGTTACATTTGGCTTTGGGCTTCAGGCAGATTCTCATGACAGGGGCAAGGATATCAAGAGTATCAGATATAGCAGAGTGAAGAGTGGAGAGGGTTGTGTCAGGGTGGGAGTCAGCCGAAGAGGGAGGAGGGGGCGAGAAAGTGGCAGCGAAAGCCTCAACTGACACGCGCTTCATAGGACGGATGTCCGAGAAGGTGGGTGGCAGTGATGGGGGTGGCTTTGCCTGTGGGGTAGGGAGGGTGAGGTGGGAGGATAGGAGAAAGTGATCACTCCAGGAAAGAGGAGTGGAGAGAGGGATGGAGAGAGGAAGGTTGGAAGAGATCAGAGCATCAAGGGTGTGCCCTGCAGAATGAGTAGATCCAGATGGGAGAATAGAGAGTGCGAGAGAGTCGCAGAGGTCACGAAAGAGTCCCGTGGGGGGACAGGAGGCATCCAAGTGGATATTGAAGTCACCAAGAAAGAGGAGTTGAGTGGTTGAGGACAGGAGTGAGGAGGAGAGGTCAGCCCACTCAGAGAGGAAGGAGGAGATTTGACCAGGTGGCCGATAGATAGTAGCCACGGTAAGGGAGTGGCCAGGGGAGAGAGAGAGCCTGCAGACAAGGCATTCAAAAGAGGAGTAGATCTGCGTAGGGGTGACAGTGGCAGGAATCCACTCAGGGAAGATAAGGGCTACCCCCCCTGCACGGTTGGGTCTGGGCAAGGAGAGGATCTTGTAGCCATCAGGTAGGAGTGTGTCAAAGCTGGTGACAGAGCTGGCTGTGAACCATGTCTCAGTAAGACCAAGGACGTCAAGGTCCAGTTCCTCAAGAAGGGGACAGATATCAGAGGAATGCCTGATGGCAGAGCGTGCGTTGAGTGTGGCAATGTGGAGAAGGTTGCCTTCCTTGAAGGATTTCCAGGGAGGGGTACAGATCAGAGGTACGCCCTGCGGAGGTGTAGAAGAGGGAGGTGAAGAAGGAGCAAGAGAGGGGGCAGGGAGGGAGGGTAGAGGCAAGGTAGCCGAGGACAGATGAGGGGGGACAGCAGGAGAGGAAAGGAAGTTGATGAGGCGTGGGAAGCGTCTATCAAAGAGGTGAAGGTTGGCCTGAGGACCTTGGACCAGGACAGTCCCATTAGCGTAGACATTAATGATGGCCTTAGAGGAGAGGAAGGAGGCCAAGAGGACATCCCAACGGGTGCCACCATTAATGGGAGAAGAGGAGAAAGGAGAGAGCACAGAGACCATATGAAGGGTCCATAGGTCAGGCGAGGGCACGAAAAAGAGGATGTCAGTAAGAGTTTCCTTGGAGCAGGCACTAGTGTAGGTGTCAGCGATAGGGAGGCCTGGGTTGGAGACCAGGATGTCCTTTTTAAACTTTTTCCTACCAGATTTAGTGAGGAGAGCAGGATAGTCAATAGAGAAGCAGTTAGAGAAGATAGGCGAGATAGAGAGCACCATGGAGTAGGGGGAAAGGGGGGGGAGACAGACGAAGCAAGAGCACGCAGGCAGGAAGTGAGCGGCAAGCCCAGGTTTACCACATTTAGACAGTGAGTGCGTATTAGGTACAAATGCCACCTAAGTTTGAGAATCCTGCGAGGGGGAAAAAAACAAGTTTACCACAACTATGGGACACAGTGTGGTGAAGGACACCATGCGAAAGTGACCAGGAAAAAAAAAAAAAAAAAAAAATATTAATTCTAAACCTTCCAGCCTTCACCTCTTTGTTTTTGCTTTGTCACACCGAGTGGGTCGGGTATGCCCAGACGTGGGTCCCGTGCCTGCTGGGCCTAGAGACCCAAGCTACTCCTCACTGATGAGCCCCAACAAGGGCGAAACATGTTTGGGGATGCTTGTGGTCTCGTGCAGAAGGGATGTGGCCTAGCAGTTTGGGCTGGACTGCCCCTTTTGGGGTGGGGCCAAGCCTGATTTGCATATGGCCTTACCCTTATATAATGGCTTGGCAGGCGAAGAACAGTGGTCTGGAGGGTTGCCCAAAGCATTGCCAGTGGTTAATATTAATTCTAAACCTTCCAGCCTTCACCTCTTTGTTTTTGCTTTGTCACCCCGAGTGGGTCGGGTATGCCCAGACGTGGGTCCCATGCCTGCTGGGCCTAGAGACCCAAGCTACTCCTCACTGATGAGCCCCAACAAGGGCGAAACATGTTTGGGGATGCTTGTGGTCTCGTGCAGAAGGGATGTGGCCTAGCAGTTCGGACTGGTCTGCCCCTTTTGGGGTGGGTCCAAGCCTGATTTGCATATCGTCTTTCCACTTCTGTGATGGCTTGGCAGGCGAAGAACGGTGGTCTGGAGGGTTGCCCAGAGCATTGCCAGTGTTTAAGATTAATTCTAAACCCTCCAGCCATCACCTCTTTGTTTTTGCTTTGTCACCCCGAGTGGGTCGGGTATGCCCAGACGTGGGTCCCGTGCCTGCTGGGCCTAGAGACCCAAGCTATTCCTCACTGATGAGCCCCAACAAGGGCGAAACATGTTTGGGGATGCTTGTGGTCTCGTGCAGAAGGGATGTGGCCTAGCAGTTCGGGCTGGACTGCCCCTTTTGGGGTGGGGCCAAGCCTGATTTGCATATGGTCTTTCCCCTTCTGTAATGGCTTGGCAGGCGAAGAACGGTGGTCTGGATGGTTGCCCAGAGCATTGCCAGTGGTTAAGATTCATTCTAAACCTTCCAGCCATCACTTCTTTGTTTTTGCTTTGTCACCCCGAGTGGGACGGGTATGCCCAGACGTGGGTCCTGTGCCTGCTGGGCCTAGAGACCCAAGCTACTCACCCCTGATGAGCCCCAAAAAGGGCGAAACATGTTTGGGGATGCTTGTGGTCTCATGCAGAAGGGATGTGGCCTAGCAGTTTGGGCTGGACTGCCCCTTTTGGGGTGGGGCCAAGTCTGATTTCCATATGGTATTTCTCCTTCTGTAATGGCTTGGCAGGCGAAGAACGGAGGTCTGGAGGGTTGACCAGAGCATTGCCAGTGGTTAAGATTCATTCTAAACCTTCCAGCCATCACCTCTTTGTTTTTGCTTTTTCACCCCGAGTGGGACGGGTATGCCCAGACGTGGGTCCCGTGTCTGCTGGGCCTAGAGACCCAAGCTACTCCTCACTGATGAGCCCCAACAAGGACGAAATATGTTTGGGGATGCTTGTGGTCTCGTGCAGAATGGATGTGGCCTAGCAGTTCGGGCTGGACTGCCCCTTTTGGGGTGGGGCCAAGCCTGATTTGCATATGGTCTTTCCCTTTCTGTAATGGCTTGGCAGGCGAAGAACTGTGGTCTAGAGGGTTGCCCAGAGCATTGCCAGTGGTTAAGATTAATTCTAAACCCTCCAGCCATCACCTCTTTGTTTTTGCTATGTCACCCCGAGTGGGTCGGGTATGCCCAGACGTGGGTCCCGTGCCTGCTGGGCCTAGAGACCCAAACTACTCCTCACTGATGAGCCCCAACAAGGGTGAAACATGTTTGGGGATGCTTGTGGTCTCGTGCAGAATGGATGTGGCCTAGCAGTTCGGGCTGGACTGCCCCTTTTGGGGTAGTGCCAAGCCTGATTTGCATATAGTCTTTCCCCTTCTGTAATGGCTTGGCAGGCGAAGAACGGTGGTCTGGATGGTTGCCCAGAGCATTGCCAGTGGTTAAGATTCATTCTAAACCTTCCAGCCATCACTTCTTTGTTTTTGCTTTGTCACCCCGACTGGGACGGGTATGCCCAGACGTGGGTCCTGTGCCTGCTGGGCCTAGAGACCCAAGCTACTCATCCCTGATGAGCCCCAAAAAGGGCGAAACATGTTTGGGGATGCTTGTGGTCTCGTGCAGAAGGGATGTGGCCTCGCAGTTTGGGCTGGACTGCCCCTTTTGGGGTGGGGCCAAGCCTGATTTGCATATGGTCTTTCCCTTTCTGTAATGGCTTGGCAGGCGAAGAACTGTGGTCTAGAGGGTTGCCCAGAGCATTGCCAGTGGTTAAGATTCATTCTAAACCTTCCAGCCATCACCTCTTTGTTTTTGCTTTGTCACCCCGAGTGGGACGGGTATGCCCAGACGTGGGTCCCGTGTCTGCTAGGCCTAGAGACCCAAGCTACTCCTCACTGATGAGCCCCAACAAGGACGAAATATGTTTGGGGATGCTTGTGGTCTCGTGCAGAATGGATGTGGCCTAGTAGTTCGGGCTGGACTGCCCCTTTTGGGGTGGGGCCAAGCCTGATTTGCATATGGTCTTTCCCCTTCTGTAATGGCTTGGCAGGCGAACAACGGTGGTCTGGAGGGTTGCCCAGAGCATTGCCAGTGGTTAAGATTTATTCTAAACCTTCCAGCCATCACCTCTTTGTTTTTGCTTTGTCACCCCTAGAGGGACGGGTAATCCCCGAAGAGTTGGGTCCCGTGCCTGCTGGGCCTAGAGACCCAAGCTACTCCTCACTGATGAGCCACAACAAGGGCAAAACATGTTTGGGGATGCTTGTGGTCTCATGCAGAATGGATGTGGCCTAGCAGTTCGGGCTGGACTGCCCCTTTTGGGGTGGGTCCAAGCCTGATTTGCATATTGTCTTTCCCCTTCTGTAATGGCTTGGCAGGCGAAGAACGGAGGTCTGGAGGGTTGCCCAGAGCATTGCCAGTGGTTAAGATTCATTCTAAACCTTCCAGCCATCACCTCTTTGTTTTTGCTTTGTCACCCCAAGTGGGACGGGTATGCCCAGATGTGAGTCCCGTGTCTGCTGGGCCTAAGGACCCAAGCGACTCCTCACTGATGAGCCCCAACAAGGACGAAATATGTTTGGGGATGCTTGTGGTCTTGTGCAGAAGGGCTGTGGCCTAGCAGTTCGGGCTGGACTGCCACTTTTGGGGTCGGGCCAAGCCTGATTTTCATATGGTCTTTCCCCTTCTGTAATGGCTTGGCAGGCGAAGAACGGTGGTCTGTAGTGTTGCCCAGAGCATTGCCAGTGTTTAAGATTAATTCTAAACCCTCCAGCCATCACCTCTTTGTTTTTGCTTTGTCACCCTGAGTGGGTCGGGTATGCCCAGACGTGGGTCCCGTTCCTGCTGGGCCTAGATACCCAAGCTATTCCTCACTGATGAGCCCCAACAAGGGCAAAATATGTTTGGGGATGCTTGTGGTCTCGTGCAGAAGGGATGTGGCCTAGCAGTTGGGGCTGGACGGCCCCTTTTGGGGTGGGGCCAAGCCTGATTTGCATATGGTCTTTCCCCTTCTGTTATGGCTTGGCAGGCGAAGAACGGTGGTCTGGAGGGTTGCCCAGAGCATTGCCAGTGGTTAAGATTAATTCTAAACCCTCCAGCCATCACCTCTTTGTTTTTGCTTTGTCGTCCCGAGTGGGACACGTATGCCCAGACGTGGGTCCCGTGCCTGCTGGGCCTAGAGACCCAAGCTACTCCTCACTGATGAGCCCCAACAAGGGCTAAACATGTTTGGGGATGCTTGTGGTCTCGTGCAGAAGGGATGTGGCCTAGCAGTTTGGGCTGGACTGCCCCTTTTGGGGTGGGGCCAAGCCTGATTTGCATATGTTCTTTGCCCTTCTGTAATGGCTTGGCCGGCGAAGAACGGTGGTCTGGAGGGTTGCCCAGAGCATTGCCAGTGATTAAGATTCATTCTAAACCTTCCAGCCATCACTTCTTTGTTTTTGCTTTGTCAACCGAGTGGGACGGGTATGCCCAGACGTGGGTCCCGTGCCTGCTGGGCCTAGAGACCCAAGCTACTCATCCCTGATGAGCCCCAAGAAGTGCGAAACATGTTTGGGGATGCTTGTGGTCTCGTGCAGAAGGGATGTGGCCTAGCAGTTTTGGCTGGACTGCCCCTATTGGGGTGGGGCCAAACCTGATTTCCATATGGTATTTCTCCTTCTGTAATGGCTTGCCAGGTGAAGAACGGAGGTCTGGACGTTTGCCCAGAGCATTGCCAGTGGTTAAGATTCATTCTAAACCTTCCAGCCATCACCTCTTTGTTTTTGCTTTGTCAACCCGAGTGGGACGGGTATGCCAGATGTGGGTCCCGTGCCTGCTGGGCCTAGAGACCCAAGCTACTCATCCCTGATGAGCCCCAACAAGGGCGAAACATGTTTGGGGATGCTTGTGGTCTCCTGCAGAAGGGATGTGGCATAGCAGTTTGGGCTGGACTGCCCCTTTAGGGGTGGGGCCAAGCCTGATTTGCATATGGCCTTTCCCCTTCTGTAATGGCTTGGCAGGCGAAGAACAGTGGTCTGGAGGGTTGCCCAAAGCACTGCCAGTGGTTAAGATTCATTCTAAACCTTCCAGCCTTCACCTCTTTGTTTTTGCTTTGTCACCCCGAGTGGGTCGGCTATGCCCAGACGTGGGTCCCGTGCCTGCTGGGCCTAGAGACCCAAGCTACTCCTCACTGATTAGCCCCAAAAAAGGGAGAAACATGTTTGGGGATGCTTGTGGTCTCGGGCAGAAGGGATGCGGCCTAGCAGTTTGGGCTGGACTGCCCCTTTTGGGGTGGGGCCAAGCCTGATTTGCATATGGTCTTTCCCCTTCTGTAATGGCTTGGCAGGCGAGGAACGGTGGTCTGGAGGGTTGCCCAGAGCATTGCCAGTGGTTAGAATTAATTCTAAACCCTCCAGCCATCACCTCTTTGTTTTTGCTTTGTCACCCTGAGTGGGTCGGGTATGCCCAGACGTGGGTCCCGTGCCTGCTGGGCCTAGAGACCCAAGCTACTCCTCACTGATGAGCCCCAACAAGGGCGAAACATGTTTGGGGATGCTTGTGGTCTCATGCAGAAGGGATGTGGCCTACCAGTTCGGGTGGGGCCAAGCCTGATTTGCATATGGTCTTTCCCCTTCTGTAATGGCTTGGCAGGCTGAAGAACCGTGGTCTGGAGGGTTGCCCAGAGCATTGCCAGTGGTTAAGATTAATTCTAAACCCTCCAGCCATCACCTCTTTGTTTTTGCTAGGGCACCACTAGGACGTTCCTGGATGGAGCCAGCTAGATAAGGCTTCTGCTTTAGGCTTCCCTACAATTAGGATTAGATAGTAGTGTTATCTATATTTGCAAACCTTGGGCTAGGGAAGCCTGGGGGAGGGAGGTGGATCCCACATGAGGATGAGATAGAGAAACCATTAGAGCCACTTCTGGAATTGTTTAAACACCTTAAACCTTCATTCAGTGTCTGGGAGTCAATAAGGCCATGTGTAACAATGAGCTGTTTGCTAACATGCAACGTGTTTAGATTTTGAAGTGCAACAGGAACAAATACTTCCTTTTTGGAAAGTAGTAAAACAGTATTTACAAAACACTTCCTTTTAACTTGTGTTAAAACGTTCTTCCAGAAACAAATAGAGATCTAGTGCTTTCAAAGCATCCTCTCCTCAATCATGAAATCTGTATTCAATTTCGACTTTCTGAATTTGTGATTTATAGAATGTGCATCAGCAGGATACACATACTTTCTCTGGCTTTTTCCCTGGCAACAGAATCAAAGATAGCCATTCCTTTTTCATACTTTTCAAAGAAAACCTCCTTTAAAATCATTCAATCTTCATGTCCAGTGAGCAGTGACACAATATGACTTTTCATTAGAAGAGCACATTTTTCAGTGGTACCAGTGGTCAGCATTTTATTCATAAGTGCAAGAGACAGACTTTGTATTTTGCAATGATATATTCTATGGAGAAGAAAGCACATTTTATTGTGCTGCTCAGCCAGCATGCGTATATGATGGAACTGACACTTACATTTTCCTTTTCTATGACAAGCTAGCAAATGATCTTACAGTGCACTTCCACAATCATCAACATTTGGATCTGTCTTCTCGTATTTCTATTCTTGTAAAAATGCTTCTTTACCAGGTTTGCATGGCTTCTTGCAGATCTGACATAATGGTAAATTTCACTAGAAATTTCTCATAACTTTCTTCTTTCATTTCTTAAAGATTTTTTACTTCTTCAGATTCACTAATGACATTATTTTTAATTTCCTACCCTCTACCTGTGCCATTAATTGAAAAAGTCACATCTTACTTTTGCTTTTCGTGTTCCTCATTGGAAAACCTCTGGAAAACCTCTGCGAGAATTATTTAGCTATTCCCCACCATAACTATACTTAAATTATGTTTACTGATTTTCTAAAATATATACAATTCTGCAAGACTATGGTGGGCAGGAAGGACTATGACTAATGCTTATGATGAAGGGCTACCATGATAAAAAGGCTGCAATGAAGGTAAACTACTGTGATGAAGGACTATGCTGAAGGAGTTGGACTATGATGAATGCGAGGACTATAATGCTAAACTATGATGAACTATGATGAAAGACTATGAAGAAAGAGGACTAGGTTGAAGGATTTTGATGAAGAAGCACTAGGATAAAGGTGAAGTACTATGATGAAGTACTACTGCAAAGGGAAAGGACTATGATGATGCGGAAGCACTGTGATGAAGGAGAAGGGCAAAAGACAATAACTGTGATAAAGGAGAAGGACAGTGATGGAACTGAAAGACTATGACTAAGGACCAGAAGGAAGGAGGAGTATGATGACTAGAAGAAAGATTGGTGTGTGAAAGGCACACAAAATAACAGCCAGCCATTGCATGCTAGTTGCATTTTCAGTTGCCGAATAGTTTGCTTCTGAACTTTCTTGTTCTCTGCTCTCAATAGCAAAGTTCAGGCAACACGGTGGTGCTAATACACCACCATATGTGCCAAAACCAAAAAGGACCTCTCATTTGAAAGCATTCCATACATGTCAGGGAGAAGTAGTGTACAGTTAGCAGTATCTCAGCAAAAGGGAAATGTAACATTCCTAGGGATGAATATTGCACTCAAAGCTAATCCTTAGCATGTTGAAACTCTTTGCAATGTTGCATATATAGGAAACAGCGGCAGGGGCATCTTTCTAGGACATCCCAGACAAGAATGGAGGTAGTCTCATTCCAGACTCCAAGATCTAACACAGAGAGCGCATCTTGATTCCCAGCTAAACATGGAAACCCATGCAAAACTATGTACATTTGAGCTGCTGGCAGCGTTTCCTCTCTGTGTTTATCACCTGCGGAGCAGAGCAGGAATCAGTCTTGAGCTCGGGCCTGCCTATTTTTTTCGATGTCTTATATCTACCTGTGTGGCTTCTCCTGCAAATGACTGGGTAATTAAACTCACCCGTAATTACTAGATCTGTTCAGATACACTCTTGGAATAATATGCAGTTCGAAATAAATTGCCATTTGCTTTGCATGAAAAAATGATTCCCTATGTTCAAACACAATTCAGAATTAGAGTGAACTTCAAAGTCTCAGAATACATCTATGTTCTTATTTCCTTGGAGACAGTGAGTGAGCGTCTACTCTCTGGATGATTCCCTGACGTCAAGAACAGAAATACTAAATAAACAGAATGAAGACTACCTGAAATTTCACGTTTAAGATGTAGGGTTAGCAATATACGGATGCAAATCCAACACACATATCGCCCAGTTGAAGGAGATGTTTAAAGAAAAACATTCATCAATACTATTATTTTTTAAATGCTGTTTAGTTTCATACTGCTACAATAATGTGCACGTGTGTCATCAATTAGACATTATGCTGGAGTAATTCCTAGCTTTCATGGCCCACCTTGATAAGAGTGTTGCTTGTAATTTCATGACTTAGGTTTAACCAAAGGTGCAACTTATTTACTCTTTATTTTCGTTTTTTCCAACACTTTCTGAATGCTATACATTTCTTCAACATATAGCATGATAACGTTATGTACAGCAAGGGCCATGTTGAGCAATGAACATGTTGTGCTGATGTACAATAGACCAGTTCATGTGTAAACCAACGTAAACTAGGCCGACACAAGGTGTACTCTTAGACAAACACAGAGCATTGAAGTTACCAGTGACATCAAGAATCTGGACATACTGAAACCCTTCACATGTATTGCATAACGTTGCTGGGGATGATCTGTAGTGCACAGAGATAGGCACATACATTACAATGTAGGTCATAGAGTAGCACAACCTACACACTCTGTATGCACTTAAACACCTGAATGATGAAGGGAAAGGAATGACAACAGTGTACGTTGGGGGTCTTTGAGTACCATGTAATAAAGCACCGTGCAATGAAGCTTTACGTGCACGCCAGGCACATGCAAGGACCTGCCATTAGACCCATCACGAGGTGAACACTTCCCAGCAAATCCACCAGGACCTGAGGCTGGCCTGGCAAATATGTTTGTAGGTGTGGCTAGATTGAATTTAAGCTCACCGTCAGAACTCATTAAGCAGTAGCTAAAGGTGCCTTTCTTGTCAGTCTGCTGCTCGCTGATGAATGAATAGTGCATTGTGGTGAAAGCTCTGCTATGGTGTAAGGCATGTTGTATAACATAGTTCACCAGTGTAGGAATGGGAGACAATTGTCCAATTTTGGGGCGAATTAGAAGGTTGAACAACATCACGATGAGGCTCCCAATCCATAATAAACAGCTACTCCTTGATGTCAAGAGTGACTTTGATTTGCCCATTATTATACAAAAATAACATTTATAAAGCACAAACAATTTACCCGTGAAGGCCAGTTTGAAGGATCTATACAAAAATGACATAACACGAGTTCTCGAGCCTCATAATAACAGATTAAATGCACTAGATCTAATTGAATTAACAAGGGTTGTCCCATTTTAACCGAACAATCAACTAGATAAATGATAAAAAACAGACCCATTAAGAATTTGCAAATCTGGGGCATTACTCAGGCATGAATGTGATCCACTGTTGTGAGCCATCCCACAGCAAGGTAAGCTTCAGGTAGATTATGAAACGTCTTTGTCCGGTTCACCACACAAAGCACACATTTGGACATCTGTTAGGTTATTTTGGAGATGTCTTTATACTACCTAAATAAAGGTATATATACAATTGAGCGCTAGAGAGAGCCACTGCCTGCATTAAATTACCATGTTGCTTTTTATTAACCAAGTTACTACATCTGTTAATATTATATTCTGTTCATATCATAGGGTTGCCCGATAGTTAAGGTGAGTCGGAGACACATAGGAACCCGTCAAAATTCTATTGTTAATAACTTTTGATTCGAGTAACAGATTTTCCCGAAATTTCAAAAGTGATTAAATGTCTGCACCACCCCCACCCGCCGCAGACTGCAAAGTTTAGTAAATATGCATTACAAAATAAAAAAGTTATTAAGCGTCAAAGTTCTTTTTTTTTCCAAAAGTGCAGCCTACTTCCCATTCATTTTCCCATAGACAAAAAAGGTCAATTTATGCCAAAGCGTACAGCCTAAACTGCTGGATGTATTTGGTCCAGGTCCGAAACAACTTGGGCAGGAAGCGTTGACTCGCAATCCTTTTGTGATTTGGGGTTATTCCATGCAGTGGTTATTTTAAAATTTGAGAAGGGGGTGCCCCGTCCCCACAGAAATTATAGTTATATCTCCCATAGTGCATTGCAGGATGATGGTTTTCAGAAATAAAACAACCGCCATCTTGTTTTTCTCTTGATGGGAGAGATATTCACAGCTATATCCGAGGTTATGGCAAAATGAAACGCAGTAAAAAGTAATTTGTAGGTAAAAAAACAGAGTTGGGGGGGATGGCCAGAGTGCACGGAGTGAAATTTGGGGGGTGGAGAGGGCATAGAGACCAAGATTGCTGCACAAAGCTTTCCGTATCCTCAGCTATAGCCACAAATGGCTGACATCTTGATGCAAACTGCTTCACAGAAACAGCGTGCATTCTGGAGTGAAAGGGAGAGGGCAGAGGAGGTGAAGAAGCCGTCTTGGGAGTGGGGGGAGCTGGCACAGATGAAGGGGGCAATTAGTGAGGGCCTGGTAAGGCAGGCAAGCATTTTATTTATTTTGGCAATATTCATAGCTATATTTGAGGCTACAAAAGACTACAGATAGCCGCAGGTATGTGTAGTTCAGTATGCGCGGCTATATAATATGGGGTGTCAGTGTTTCATATTTTTTTGAAAGTTCTTTGTTTAGGTATAGTCCCAACGCACTCTGCAGGGCACACTCTGGATGTTCTGATCTCCTCAGACCTTCCCCTTTGTGCCGCTCTGACCACTCCTCTCTCGTGGAGTTATCACTTTCTCCTTTCCTCCCATCTAACCCCCTCTACTCCTCAGGGCAAGCAACTTCCTTCGCTGCCACCCACCTTCTCGGTCATCTGACCCATGAAGTGCGTGTCAGTTGAGGCTTTCATGCACCACGTCCTCACCTCCCTCCCCCTTTGGCTGACTCTCACCCTGACACAGCTCTTTCCTTGCTCCACTCTGCTATATCTGATACCCTTGATATTCTTGCCCCTGTCATGAGAATCCGCCTGAAGCCCAAAGCCAAGTGCAACTCCTGGTACGACTCAGACCTCGTCACCCTTAAACGCAAGTGCAGGGTGGCCGAGAGGAAATGGCTTGCTTCATGTACATCCTCTGACAAATTGGCCTGCTGCCTGCTCCAAACGCAATACCGCCTCTCTGTCCTCACCAAAAAGAGAGCTCTCATTCAAGCCTGCATCTCTGCGGCATCTAACAACTTGGCTGAACTATTTACAATCTGCAAGGAACTGGCCAATCCTGCTGCAGTCTCTACCGCTCCTGTCCCTTCCCAGGCCCTCTGCATGGCACTGGTTTCTCACTTCATCTCTAAAACTCAGGACATCCTGTCGTCACTATCCTCCTCTCTTCTCCGTCCCTCTACCCCCTGCTCTTCCTTTGGCCCTTCTGCACCCACCTCTCCTCCCTGCTTCTCTGCCTTTCCCCTGTTCTCCGCAGACAAAGTTTTGAGGCAATTCCAATCTATGAAAATCTCATCTAAACCGGTTCACCCATGTTCCTCCAAAACCATCAAGTACCACATCGACTCCCTGGCTCCTGCCCTGGCAGGCTTCTGCAACCACTCCTTCGCCACTGGACTCTTCCCATCCCCTCTGAAGCACTCCCTTGTGCACCCTCTTCTTAAGAAACCCTCTGCTGACCCCTCCTGTCCGGCTAACTATCGCCCAATCTCCATCACTTCCTGCCAGGGCAAACTCCTAGAAAAACTGGCCATCTCCCAGCTTAATCTGCACACTGAATCTGTTGGTTGCCTTCATTACCATCAGTCTGGCTTCAGAGCTGCCAGAAGCACGGAAACTGCTCTCTAGAACATCCGTGAGACCTGCTCTCCAACCTTGATTCTAACACGCCCTGTGTCCTCATCTTGCTTGATCTCTCACATCACCGGTCAGGCCCTGGCGTGGCTGACTTCTTTCCTCTCTGACCGACCCTCCCAGGACCAACTTGGGCCCTTCCTCTCCGCTATCTTTTTCTCTACCTGCGGTGCCCCCCAGGGGTCTAACCTCTCTCCCTGGCTGTTTAACCTATACCTGGCACTTCTTGCCCACCGCATTGCCACTCTGACCCAACTTCCAGGGCTATGCATATGACACTCATTTTCAGGCTACCTTCGGCCACCTCTTCTCCGTCTCTCATCTCTGACTGTCTGTCTGCTATCCAGGAGTGGTGTGCTGCCAATCACTTCTGCCTTAATGCCAGTAAGACTGAGATTCACCTCATCGGCACTCCCGCTCCCTCCTTTCCTGTCGCTCTCTGGCCGGCCTCTCTTGGCCCTCCTCCTGCTCCAACCTGCGAGGCTAAAAACCTTGGGGTCATCTTCGACTCCACACTCTCCTTCTCTCCTCACATCTCTAAAAAGTCACACTACCAGCTGCACCTCCTCAGAGGTATTCTACCTTTCCTCTCCTTCCCCCAGAAGCTCACTGTCTCCAGAGCACCGGTTCTCTCTAGGCTGGACTACTGCAACTGCCTCTTTTTAAATCTGCCTGCCTCTAATCTCCGCCCTCCGCAACTCATCCAGAAAACGACTGCAAGACTTGTCCTTGGCCTCAAGCCCAGGGATCGTATCTCTCCAGGACTGAAATCTCTGCACTGGCTCCCAGTGGCTGCGAGGATCAAGTTCAAAACCCCCTGCATTGTCCAACAGGCCTTCTGGGGCCTGGGGCCTCAATACCTTCAACTCTCGCTTCCTAAATGCCTTCCTTCTAGAGCGCTTCACTCATCCGCCTCCAACTCCCTCAGGGTCTGTCGCTTCTCCAAGCAACAAGTTGGTGGTAGATCTCTTTCTTCGGCTGGGGCCTCCCTCTGGAACAGCCTCACTGCCTCATCTAAACTTGAGGAGAACCATCTCCGGTTCCAGAAGCACCTCAAAACCTTTCTCTTTGCTTCTGCCTTTTCTCCTCCTCTCCCCTGCTGACCTCTTGGCTGAATCCGAATCTGCACTGGTTACCTGGCCACCCTCTGATCCCGGGCCCAAGTCCCTCCCCCACCAGTCACACACACCTGCACTGTCTGCCTAGGTAACCCCCGCACTTGGGGACTGTTTCTGTGACCCCACAGTCCCACTACCAGCACTTGACACCTGATGTCTGCTCTCACCTTTGCACTTGCCACCTGCTGGCCGTTACGTTTACTTATTGTTATTATTCTATTCCAATGTACCACACTGTCGCTTCCCCCTCCCGCCCGCATTTTCACCCTCCCTCATCCCATGCACTTGCGCAATCTGAATGACACCTGGCCTAGCATGAAAGTTGTCTGTCCTCCCTTTGTTCCCCCTCCCTTGCCTCGTCGCACCTTGAAACACTTGTGTATAGGCACATTATAAATGCCATATCATATCATATCATAGTCTCATCGGGGGTGAAAAATCCCTGGCCATGCCAGAGACTTGGTAGGTATTAGAGAGTCTTTTTTTATTTTGTATACGTGTTTTCAGACCTTTGAGCATGTGAGACTTTGGAGAGAAATAGAAGAAAATAGTTTAACAAAATTAATATGAAAAGGAGCAATTGTACTGTAGATGTACAATAGAATTTATTTTAGGGTGTGTATTTTCAATTATGGTTTTATATTGTGTGGCTGTGGAATTTTAGCCTACCTAGTTTGTGACATATTTTTATTATTTTTCAGTTATTTCATATAAGTACATGAGCATTGTTGTTCTGTACTGATTATTCAAGTTGCATAGTAGTATAAAAGTTAAAGTCAGTCCCCTTCTCAACTAACATTTTGTAACCGCGGCTATGATAAAAGTCAATTAACTGTAGCCATGGGTATAATAAAACATGTTTTTCTTTTGTATGTGTGTATTTTTTATATGATAATTAGTCCTTAAAAGGATTCTTTGGGGGAACACTGAGTGTGAACTTTAGCACATCAGGAGTACTGTTTTAATGTTATCAAGGAACACTGCATTTCCTTCATCGGTTAGGTGTCCTCTGTCATGCCTATAGAAATTGGCCATGTAGAACTGTATGTTATTGTTCGAAATCCATGATTGCTTGTGGTCTCTCATGAATGCTGAAACTGCTTTATTAACATTTCTCTGGGATTTCTTAATTTTACCATTAAATCTGGAGGTTCATCTCCATTTTTGCCTCTGAGTTAGATTGCAAAAAGATGAAGATGGTGTGAGGAAATAGTTCCATTCGTTTTTCTATGTCTTGTTTCATCATTAAAGTAAGGGACACCCCTTGTACATACCCCATATAATTGCCTCAACAATTAATTAGTATGACATCTGGGTGCCCTGTACTTCTCAGACTTAACAATTTTCGGAAAAACGTGGAACCAAAAGCCAACTGTCTCCAATCAGCCACACAGGTTTGAAAGCAGCCATGATATCTGCAGTATTTGTCTATTTCCAGGAAAATTATTACTTCTCTGAATTTCTAGTAGTTTGTATGAGTAGGGTATGTATGATGTGTGTGTGTTGTACTTTGTAATTGGTGGATGGTGCGATTGTTAGTATTCGTGGCTAACAAACGCCCGCCCAGCTTCTGGCATTGCTAGTCGTGGATAGACAGCTCCCCCATTGCAGCTGCAGCTATAATAGAGCGAGTGACAGGTTGTGTGTTTGTGGGCATGTGGTAGTTGTGGCTATCCGAAATGTTGGGTGTGAAGGCATGTTATAATCATTGTTTTGGGGGATTATAAGAGACTATGGGAGTGGAGGAGGATTATGAGGAGTCGAGGGGGGACTGGTAGACATGTTGGGGACAATTTTGGGAGTTTGGTGTAGTGGAAATGCAATTTTGAATTTGAAGTTTTTGCAGATAGCCGCGGCTATCAACAGACGTCTAAGAGGTGCTCATGTATAGCCGCATCTATAAAAAAGTTTGTGCGTAGGCACTTCGATACTACTCTGTGTTTCAGTCATTGCAGCTGCAGGTATATTTAAAGCTGCGTCTATAAATGTACATTTTCTGTGCAATAATCATAGTTTTATGTGGATAATACAGTCCAGATTTTTATTTATGTATGTTATTTCTTGGTTGTTCACTTATTTGATTTGAAGGTTTCAAGGGCAATTTCTTTTGATTTGGGGCTTGCAGAAAAATGTGCGTGTACCTACGGCTACAAGAGAGCTTTGTAGCCACGTTCAATATCTGCTGCTACGTTCGATGCTGACCAGGGTTTTTATGTGTTTTGGTGTTTCTAATTGGGTAGTGTTAAATTTGTTAATGTGTACTTCATTGTGATAGGTTGCATTGAACATGTCGGCCATTTTATTAGTTTTCTTATAATACAGTCCTCTTTTTGTGGTTTTGATTTTGGAAAGTATGAAACTCCCCTTTTTGTCTACTTTTCTCATTTTCACTGCAGAACTCACAATGTGCAGTTCATGTTAACTGTGATAACATATGATTGGCATTAATCAGTTGCTATTGATTGTTGTGTTGAAAGTTTGACTTGATAATATGTTCATAATGGGGCTCTGTAGTTTTCTTTGTTTTTTACTGTATTTGTTAACAATAAAGTGCTGCTCATATGTATGTAGAAAATGGGTGGAGATACTTACTAAAAATTGTTTATTAGGAAAGAAATTGCATTTTAGTGAGGAGCATGATATAAAATCATGAAGTATGCTTGTTGTTTTCAAAATAAAAGATTTATCACATAGCAGTAGAAATATGATTTTATCTTCAATACTTTTTAATCACTTATGGTGTGTGTTAAAGTGATTTTTTGGGTGATATAATAATGTGTTTGTTTTAAAAAGATTTTATTTTGCTGGTGTGGTGTGTTATTTAGTGTGCCCATAGTTAAAGGTTCTGACTACTGTGAGGGTTTCAATAAAGACATTGGGGCAGTATCGGATGCAGGAAGGCCCACTTGACTTTGGGTGTATTGCTATGCAAATTCCTATTATGTAAAATGCAGTATGTGTTAGGAAATGCTATTTTTGTGTAGAAATTAGAGGTTGTAAAATGTTGGGATGGTGTATTTGAAGTTTACATGTTCAACAGTTTTAAATAGGAAACACTGGGCCTCATTATAAGCATGGCGGTCCGGGAACTATGGTACCGGTAAGCATGCTGGTATCGTAGTTCCCAGACCGCCATACTATGAGCTGTGCTCGCGGACGCCTATCAGCCCGCCAGGTCTGGCCTGGCAGGCAGAGCGGCACCCGCGAGCACAGCATGTCGGATGCACAGGCACCGTTTATAACCGCTAGGGTTAAAATGAGGCCCACTGTTTTTGTTTTAATGTTCTTGTTGCTGTACTGTTTCTTGGCTTATATGTGGTCGTATAGCTTTACTGTAGCTGTGAGTGGTGGTTGTGCATAATCAACTTCCACCCATTAGAGGTGCTGCTAGCAACAGCCAGAGTTTCTCAACACTGGTAGCAATGGAACACTCTATGGAACACTCTATTTGAAAAGTTATTATAAATGATAGAGAGGTTCATAGAGGTCGGACGTTTGGATCTATTGACACGGCCGTATCATGACATCTGTGCGTACAAAACCATCAAATTTGCGGTGTGCCAAACTCTGTAAGTGCGAATAATCACCACAACCACACAAAAGAAGTTTACATCTATCATTACTTTCTGAACTTGGTAATCAAAGGGTTTTTTAGTAACTGCAAGCACTTTTGGCACTATACCCCTAAAATGATGGATTGTTTTTTTCTCACTTTTCCCCTGATACAATTTTGCTTTGTTTTGTCATCTGGAGAACTCTATTTCAAGAGTTAGTAGAAAATGGTAGAGAGGTTCAGAGAGGAGGCTTAATTTTGTGTGATATTGGGCCTCATTTCAAGTGTGCCTGTCTGGAAACAACAGTGTCATTAAGCCAACCAGTAATGTTTCCGGACCGGCACACTACAACTCTGTTGGCCAATGCCATCCCGCTCGCCAGGGTCAGAATGGCTGGGCAGGATGGCACCTGCCTGCAGAGTTTTCACAGGTGCACCTGCACCGTTTGCAACAGTGCCGGTGCTCCTGTGTCCCCATTCCCAGGAATGGGGATTAACAAAATTACTGGTGCCTGACTTCGAGGCCACCAGTCTTGGAATAGCCCGGTGGCACTGGGAAGTCAGGCGTCAGTAAATTTTTACGGGTCTGGCGGAAACCTGCCGGTAGCACCGGCACGGTAACTGCCGGACCCTTAATGAGGCCCATTGTCTTTTTAGAGTTGTCATTTTTGTTATTTTATATTTTCGTCACCAGTTGGACATTTGAATATGTCTAAAATTGTGCAAGAAAACAGTAAGATGTAGCCATTCTAATATTCCCTTTTTATGTTTTGAGGCATTTTCTTTTTCATGTTGTCACTTTTATTGTTTTACATATTCCTTCCTAGTTGGACATTTCCAACTTGTCCGACCACGAGCGTACCAGCAGTGATGATGTTATCATTTGGGTTCCGAATCAATCGCCTCCAAGGAAGAAGGCAACTGGGATGGAAATCACTGCTGACAGTTGGTGATTCTTTAAATGTAAACACCACTGTTCTAGAAAAGAGGCAGAGGAAGTACTCAATGCTTTGGGCCTTCCAATGTTCCATCTCAAAGCCTGGGGATATCTATTATGATTAATCATGTAGTGTTAGTCCACTGGGATAATGTTGATAGTGACTATCGGAAAGTGCACAAATATTATACAAGAAAAATACATGCATTCCATTTTTGCGTAGACGGACATCAGCACCACCTGCAGCACTTCCATTCACAAGTGCAACAATATTACAAACTGCTAATGAAGCTTCAACTTCAGCAATTGTGTCAACGGCACAGACTCCTGTTTTACCAACTTCTGATCTTTCAATGATGCAAGTCATATGTAGTTGATGGGCTTCATTACGGCTTACCACCAGACTCTTAATGATTTACTAGTGCCTGACTTCCTGGTGCCACCGGCTCATTCCAAGTCTGGCAGCCAGGAAGTCAGGCGCCGGTAAAAATGCAAGTCCCCATTCCCATAGAGTCCCATTGGACTCTACGGGAGTGGGGACTTGGATGTGCCGGCACCGTTATCAATGGTGCCAGCGCTTCTGTCACCAGTCCCCTGTACAACCCCTATGATGTCATTCATCTGTTGTATGTATCTTTGTATGTAACTAAGCTGTAAAACACCAATGTAACAAGCGTCACGATGTCCACGGGCTGATGTGCGCTCAACAAATATGAATAAATAAATAAATAACGTGGCCGCTGCACCCGGCAGGGTCAGACCTGTCAGGCACAGCGGCTCCGGCAGGCAGACTCATAGTTTCCAGTTCAGAATCAAGGGTGCCGGTGAGTTTACCATTCACTGTCACCCTTGTAATGAAGCCTGATGTCTTGAAAGTGTAGTCAAGAGAGGTGCTATATTCGTGGAATGGCAGAAGTTAAATGCTGAATAGCTGATTACATGTAATTCATATTTCTTGTTATAAGTGTCAGTTTCCCCCCATTTTTCTAAAAATAATTATATATATTGCTTTTTATTTTAATTCCCTTTGTTAGATGTTTCATTCTTATTTGTTTTCATCCCCTATTCCATCGCCCTCTTTCCATCCTCCGAAATCTCCCTTTTGAGGGTCGCCTTTTAAGTTACAAAAATAGGTAAAATTGAAAACAGATTGCAAAAATATATTACAATATCTGTTGTAATTTATGTTATGCAGTTTTAGAAATTCAAATCTACTAATTGTTTGTTTATTTCTGTGGTTACACTGTTAACAGGAGCAGTATTTTAGCTGCGAATAAAAGCAGTCTAGTCCTGCTCATGTTAGATTTGTATGTAAAATCCTGCAATTCATTGGCTGATGCTATAGCTGCGGCTACAAATAATAATATTTAAAAATATGCAACTTTGTGTATAGAATAACAAAACCCTTGAAATTCAAGGAAAAAACCTTAGTTGCAGGGAGGTTAAGGTGAGCAATACCTTGTAACAAAACCCTTGAAATTCAAGAAAAAACTTTAGTTGCAGGTACGTTAAGGTGAGAAGATAATGCAACAAAACCCCAGAAATTCAACTAAAGCCACATGAACTTTGAGCCCCCTTGTTGTGTAGTTTTTGACCACAACATTCGGCCAACCATGTGAACGAGGTGTCCTGCAGCAGGCATCGTAGTGGATCTGTGATGGACGCATAGTGCAGGATATAGTGGGCGCAGTAGCCTGCCATCCCAAGAAACGAATGGAAATCTGCCACATGCGTTGGTTCGCGGAGGGTGGAGATGGTGGTGACCTTATCACGGTCCGGCGTCATGCCGTCTGTGGAATAAATGTGGCCAAAGAACTTCAATTTGGTTTTGCTGAACCAGCACTTTTGGATGTTCAATGTCTGACCTGCCCCCTTTACAACTGCACAGGTCACTAGCAATGCGGCATCTTGTTCCTTGCGAGTTCTTCCAAATACGAGAATGTTGTCACTATAAATCAGGGCTTCAAATATTGGCCTGATGACTTGTCTGATTGCCTCATGGAAAATCTCGGCAGCCAATGAAATGCCGAAATTGAATCTTTTGTAACAGAAAAGGCCATCATGTATAGCGAACGTGGTGATGCCTCTCGAATCGGGGCGCAGTTCCATCTGGTGGTAAAGCTGATTGAGGTCCAGCTTGGAGAACAGTACAGACTTGTTCAACTGGACAATCATGTCCTCAATCCGGGACCCTGGGTGCTGCTCTCTTTGGATTGCAGTGTTGGCCATTCTCATGTCCACACAGAGTCTCAAGCGTCCCCCCTCCTCGGGCACAATCACTAGGGGAGATACCCAAAGGGTCAGTCCTGTAGCTGATCAATAATGCCATTATTGAGCAGCTGGTTGAGTTTGTTCGAAACTGCTGCCTGCAGATGGAAACCGACCCTCCTGGGGTGTTGGGGAATGGGTTGGACTGCCGTGTCGATGTGCAGTTTGAAGGGGGGGGGGCTTTCATTTTCCCCAGGCCTTTGCAGAGTAGCAGGAATTATGCCAAGATCGTGTCTTTCGTGATGGGGCTTGTAGATCAATGTTAATTTGCTACTGTGCAGATGTAATCCTTTGTGTCACTTGGAGGTGTGACCGTTTGGATTATGTCTTCTTCCTGGACATGTATATCGATGGGTCCCAGGCAGGACGTGGTGTGGAAGCTCAGTAGGCACCGCCCTTTCGTGGGGCTCCGAATCACGTGGATGACGGTGGTTGTGGACAGTCCTTTATGCATGAGCTGGCACCTGAAGTGCCCTATGGAGTGGAGAGGAAGGTCCACGCCCCACTGGAAGATCTTGGACACTGTTTGAGCTAGCACTGGTTTGTCAGAGATCTGTAGGAATTATTTTTCCTCCATAATGTTGACGGTGGCACCGGAGTCAACCAGGAAGCAGAATAGTGCCTCCCTCGCCTCTCTGTCATGGAGGATGAGGTTAACATATTCATCCTGACCATATTGATTGTAGTCGTCATATTTGTAGGGGGTCCAGGCCCTAGTGACAGGTTAAGGCCATGACGCGGTGGAAGTGGCCCGTCACATTCATCTACGAGATGCGGGCCATGGTCATATTGTTCGAACTCTTGTAGGTGATCTTCCGGGCAGTGATCTTCTACTGCCTTACATACCACCTTGACCCTTGTTGGTAAGGTTTCATCTGAGAAGACTGGTTCTGCGGGGTCTCACTGTACATTCTCTGCTGTGGTAGAGGTGGCATTCGCGGAGTGGGAAATGGTCTGCCTTCTATGCAGACAGACTGAAAGTGGCCTTCTCTACAAAAGTGGCCACATCTCGGGGAGAGAGCGCAGCATGTCCCAGAGTGAGGGAACGCCATTCCACAGTGGTAGCACTGCCTTTGCATCCTGGGGCCAGTCTGATACCCTACTGAAGCTCCTCTGTTTCCTGGGTATTGGCTGGCCAGGTGGATCTTCCGCAATTAGTTCGTTCTTCTCCTGTTTCGTGCTGGCACCCCCTGACATTGAAGGCGCTTGAGCGTCTTCTCTTTCGAAGATTCTGGCCATTTTGCTGACTTCATCGATGGAGAGTGACTTTTTAAGTAGTTGTTTTTCAGAGTTTGGGACAGGCACCCTCTCTATCACCCTCAGTGGGATCGCTAAGTCCAATGAAAAAGTATGAAACTGACAGTGTGCGCCTTTGACTCTGAGGCGAGTGATGAATTCATCAACCGTTTTTCCCCCCTTTGGGTGACTGGTTAAACACGTAACGCTGCTAGTCGTGTTGGGCTCAATCACAAGCTTCTTGTTGAGTGCAGTTATCAATGACGCAAAATATGACTGTTCCTCTGGAGGAATGGTCTTGATGAGTGTCTTGACCTCACTGCCTGCGATGGTGATGAGAATATTCTGTAAGTTCAGTGACTTCTCCTCACCTGCCACTTTTATGAAGTTGTCGAAGTCATCTAGCCACTCTACCCACCTCAGGCCTTTGTCCGCCTGTGGGGTCATTGAGAACGGCGGTGGCAAGAAACCAATATATACTCAACCTAAAGGAGAGTGGGTATGTGTAGGACCCTTGAGCATGCTCTATACCCACTAAAATATGAGTTAACGGCCGGCTACATGGCCACAGTCATAAGGGCGCACCCAGAAGCACCCTAGCAAATTAAAACATTAAAAATGATTGACTGGCCTAACGCGCTCGGGCAGTACGTATCAAAACCTAAAACATTTTCGCAATCACAAATAGAATTCAAAATGCTGTGTCAGCAAATGTCTTTTAATGAACTAAGTTATCAGCCGACACGTGTTTTGACAAGCGTCATCCCAGTAGAAAATCAACTAGGATTTAGTAGTATCCCCCTAAATGGGGTTGGTGCAGTGTATCGATTCTCTTGTCAAAAGAATGTGAAGCTTGTACATATATACACATGTTTGGCGGGACGTTCAAAGTATGCATTTGAAAGCCTGATGGCTGAGTGTCCTTGCTAGGGTCAAACCCCTGCTCGCGTGTATAGTCCTGCACGCACCAGGGAATAGAACTTGTTCAAAGCAAGTGAACCCAGTGTATATTTGACTCCAAAGTCAATGGAACTTTGGAGAGGAACTTTAACAGGTGAGCCAAAACGAACTGCATTCTTCAGCCAAGACAATTTTGTTGTACAAAGACTAACCATATACAGAAGGTGCAAGTGTGGCACAGACCTCTAGGAAAACTGGGAAACACTATTTCATTGGAAGTGCATCATGGGGAAGGGAACCCTGAGGTTTGAACTACTTATTGACTTGAGGGCAAAGTGTCAAGATATTTTGTCTTCTGAACAGTGTTTTGGAACTTGGGAAACGTCATACTGGCCAAGTCCATAAAATCCTGAACTTCAGGCAATCCTGAGACTTTTGTTGGAACTGCTTCATACATGGGGAAGGGAACTGAAAGAAAACTGGGAGCTGAACAGAGCTCTGAACTTTATGTTGATCACTGTTTTGTTGGTTGCTGACATCCCTTCACTTTGTATAATTTAGTTGAGAGGGCAGGTTTTTGGACACAAACAGATTCCTCAGTTGAACTCTTGGACTTTGACTTTCATTAGTTTTTGGTTTGCTTTGGAAAATCCCACCATAGTATAGGGCTGGATAGGCCTTTTTTCATCCTGACCTTTAAGTTAATAAAGTTTTATTATCAATTCAGAATCTGTTGCCTGTGTGTTACTCAAAGATGCCTTCACAGCACCCACCAGGTTTTGGTATTCTATTTGTTTTTTTAAATGGTTTATTTTGTATATGTCAGACATTAAAGGTTCAATATAACTCTATAGTTGAGAAGTATGGCAAATCTCTTCCTAGCTTGCAGACAATGAGCACCATCGCAGGGTAATGAGACCTTGTTGTTTCACCATTTCGTGGTGATCTATCTGCAATCAACTGCCATCGGGCAAAGGTGCCAGGCCCCCGTTTTTTCAAATGTTATTGAATAATAAAAAGTTGCAGGTAGTTCCATCTCAGGAAGGATAATCTTCTGATCAGATCCCCCTTTCGTCAACTCCATGCCAACATAGAATGTATGTGTGGCCTGCTGCATCAGTATCAGTATTCTGAAGCACAGTGCCTGCTCTACCCATGGCACAGAGCAAGTCCAGAGGTCACGGATGCCCATGTGACAGTGACAGAAATATTCCTGCTGCGCAGGCATGGCATTTAAGATATGCATCCCTACACTCAACTGACAAATGATTTTATGCATAGTGCATGGTACTACATATGATCACAGCCGCCACATTCCAAATGATATTGCACAACTTTCAGCTCCTGTGATTCAGCTATGCTGTGGAAGGTGATGTGTATTCTGGTCAGTTGTGTGCAGCCCACCAAATGGCAGGACAGGATCTGGAGGGCCGGGCCTCATCTTTGATATCCTACGCCAGAGACAGCCGCACAGCAGGCAGCTGTCCTGGTTCTGGGCATCAAAGGAGCACACCCATTCAAAAGGAGAAGCCTCACACCAGGGTGCTGCGTCTCTGTCTTTGTTGTCAGTGAGAAGGGAAGGGGTGGGAGTCTAATAGGCAGGAGGCTCCTGGTCAATGGCAGAAGACTTATACCATCTTGATTCCCACTGTCCCTCTCTCTCTTTCCTTTCCCTTCCACTTCCTCTGGAGCAAAGCACGTTGGGTGTGCCATCAGCAAAGGAAAGTCCACTGCATCCAAGAACTGGGATTAGACGACTAAAGCAGGCTAACTTTAGTCCAATCCCAGGAGGGCTTTTGCCTTTAAAAGAAGGGGTCTCTTACCCCTTCTTGAGATTCACTCCATTTCTCTTGGATCCTATAAGGCAGCAGATTTGTTCAGAAGATCTCACTGGGCTTTCTTTGGGAACATTGCAATTTCGAAAGCCTTCAGCCTGAGGTGAAGTAGGAATCATCCAAGACAGAAGAAAGATCTGTCCCCTACCACTCCCAGGGCACACCAGAAGTGACCTCTGCTGTGGATCAGGAGCTTCTACTCTGCACCAGAATCGCCTGAGCTGAGAAAGCAGATCCTGAATGGAATCCTCCTACCCCGAGTCCTCCTGAGAGGGCCTCACAACAACCATAGAACCTGACCAGCCCACACTCCCAATTCTACCAAACAGAACCGGTAGCTCACTGTTCACCACACTTGGAATAAGAGGGAAGCCAATGGCGCTGGTTGCTGCAATCCTCCACCACTTCAAACTTTCTTGCTACTTTAACCATCTCGACACAGCATCATGTCCTAGTGAAAGCTTGTCAGCTCCTTAGCCTGAAGCGACTGCTTAACACCGGGATCCAAAGCAAATCACTGGAGAGTCACATACTGACTCTAAACAGGGGTTACAACCACGGCTCGACCAAACTAGCACCTGAACTGTCGTCTTATTGATCGCGCATCGACGCACCCAAGATCACCACTTTCATGACTGTCACCCACCGACTCAAACGTGTGGAGCACACATCAACCATTCCTGGAGGCTAAATCTTGACTCACTCTGGCCAACTGTGATCTGCTTCTCTGAGAGCCACCCTTCTACAGCACTGAGAACCCACCTTCACCCCTACTCAACAGCAACTTGATGCTGAGGCCTCCATGATCCGACAATCCCAAAATGAGCTTGTTCCACTTACATTTATGTTCAACACCGGGTCTGACTTTGTCAGCCCGCCAAGAACTGAATCCAGGTACTGTGGACTCTGAACTGCTCCCTCAGTCCACTTGGACTTTAGAGACTGGTCAGGTATTCATCGCTCCCGTTTTCATCCAATATATCCTTTTGTGGCTAGTGAATTACCTACCACCCCTGGAGCTACGCTCATAGTTCTACTTTCTCCACTCTGTCATATCTCCTCTGAACTTTCTTCTGGTGTTTTCTTTTACACTATGTTCTATTTCATATACATACAGATGGTGTGTTTGATTAAAGTATATATATTTTTTCATAAAAACTTGATTGGAGATTCCCTTTATTTTGGACTGTGATGTTTGGGCCACTACTGCTTCACCTTCACACCCCTCTTAAGAGCACAGTCTTCCCTCCTCGGCCCACTTTACTACATAAGGCAAATGAGGTACATTTATTTACTGTCCATGTTTTACCATTATGATTGTGTTGTGTTTTGGTTTGCAGAAGTGTGAGGGCTGGGTGGGCCATCTTACCCCTACTCATCCTTGTACTACTGCATAGCAGAATCCAATTAATCACAATATGCAAGACCAACAATTATATATATTGTGAACTAATTTAAATTATATATAATAATTGCATGCTTTCTGTGGTAACGGTCTTATTTTCAGTAGAAATTATGTCTTTTTAGTGAGGGTCAAGGCACAGCAGACATAAAAGTACAAAAAGCAATCAAACATAACAAAAGTGGATATGGAGTTAGTAGACAGGGCAAAGGAAATAAATAAAACGGCACGCATGGAAAAGTAAAAAAAGGTTGAAAATATGCAGAATAAAAGACCTTCTGTGTTGTGAGGCAGGGTTGGGCTGTAAAAGTTGGGATAGGATTTAATCATATTGGCAATTATGCCAAGTGTGTCTTTTTGAATGAGTCTTTCCCTTGGTTGTATATGGGCATATTTTCAATGTGTTAACGACGGCCCTAGTTATACCTAGTTATACCTGCTTATTCATATTCTTTCTTCAATTCCAGACTCTTTGTGGCAGTTGTCATGGGGTGGCAGTGCAGTGTAATATTTAGGATGGCCAAATGTACGAGGAGAGACAATTGTATTGGTTAGAAATTCCTGACTGATCATTTTTGCTGACAACTTAAATTAGTCAAGTATTTCACTTATAATATTGCTCCTGTTTTCTAACATAACATATTGAGCTGCTCAATTTCAGACTTTTCTTTTTATGGCACATCTGACACATTGGGGCTCAATTTGGAGTACCCTGGAGCGCAAATGGAGGGGCTAAAGAAAGGCATAGGCTTCTTTGTTTCTGAAGGTGGTGGCGGATTTGGAGTTACATTTCTGCCTCCTGTTTGCCCTCTGACTTAAAAAACAACTTGATTTCACGCCAGCATGAGATTTTCATGCTGGTGTGAAACCAATGTTTTCCTATGGAAATCGACTCCTTTATTCCCCAGCAAGAAGCAAGCACTTCTCGTAGGAAATCCTTGTCAACGCTGCCTGCCATGCATACCTGGAAGGCAGTGTTTACTCTATTTTCTCTGTGGAGTGCAAACAGAGAAATGTAAAGTGGATTCTGCTGTCTCCTTACACTTCTCACACTTATTACACTTCTTGCACTCTGCAGTGCATATGATGAAAATTACCCACAGAGGGGACGTGTTTGCACATAAGCAGTGCTGTCCGCACAGTTCACGGACAGGCAGATCCAGCATTGTAACCACTTGCGAGAAAGCACCCACCAGCAAGATATTAGGCCTTTAATAATGATGTGGCTGTCAGATAGGTACATGTAAACTGGGGTCAAGTCGTAAAATAAATAGTGGGGGGACTCATTAACATATCCGTTGAATGTGGTTCCACCAGAATTTAGCATATCAAGATGTTCACTGCAAAAAGTTGGGGGACTCTGTCCACCCGTATGTACTCACAACTTGAGCCCTGCGTGTAAATTGCCTCATTATAATAAAGCTTTAGGATGATAGCTAAATATACACATAGCAATATGCATTTAGCAAAAATATACATGCAGTCAAGTATGCAGCAGAGTATTGAAAAACACATGTAGCAGAATCCTTTAAAGATATGAGGACAAGGTGTTACTCTTTGTTGAAGTAAAAGTGCTTTTCTTTTTGCCTGCATTATATTACACGACCTGCAGTAGCCGCCGTGTAATTATGGTTAAGTACCTCAACTCATAGAAAGAGTACTTTTTGGGCGGCTTATAACTTTGCTTGAATCCTCATCAAACTTTGCTAAAATGTGTATGGTCCCCTCAGAATGATTCTGTGAATCCTCATAGATGCAATGGAAATACATTTTTGCTCATGTCCACAGCCAAAACCGCTAGACGGATTTTCACCAGATTTGTGGCAGGAGCAGCGGATTGGTCCCAAAAGCGTGCTTTTGCAAATTTGGTGTCGAAAATTGCCAAACAGTAGGCCAACAAAAATGTGTGACATCCACAGACTGACTTCCCTATTCAGTCATCTTTGATATCTTGGGTCTTAGTGTTAGCAGTGCACAGTGGTGGCACGAGTTATGGTGGCTTATTTCTGTTTTGTTTTACTTGTAACCATAACATCACTTTAACAAGGTTTTCTCATAAATTTCATAGGTTTTTAATGGGTGCAACTTAACCATAACATATGGAGGAAACCACAGACACGTTCAACATCCAAATGGTGAGGCCAAGATTCTAGATTCACCACTATTCTATAATCAACAACTGCACTCACCTTTCAAGTAATTTGTGCATACTAATCCTTCAGATGCAACTAAGCAAAATATTTATATGGTCAAGTTCAACTTAAAACATATTGATTATTGGTATGTATAATAATATATATGCAAAGTGGAATGTAGTCTTGCATGTCAATATCCACCATCTTTTGCATGTTATGTTTGTTTTATTTTATTTTGCTTGTACATGCTTATTATTACAATTACTATGATATGGGGGATCCTGGAACTTCAACAACGTGCTATTCTCCTACTGAAACATACTATTCTCCTAATGAAACTGGTCAGATATGAGATGTGTGAATTTAGTGAATTATATTAATAGTTGTCGATTAACAATTTTTGTTTAAATTTAAGATAAGCGTTATTTTTTTGATAATTTGCAATATTGTCAGAAAATTGCAAAGCATTCGATCAACAACCTTGATGTATCGCAGAAACACATGCAAAAATGAAAGTAAACGTTCACAAAAATGTACTTTATTACTGAAAACATAGACCCTTTCACTATATGAATGGTGTTTGTTTTTGTTCATAAAATGTTGCTGCCTAGCTAAAACTTTTATCAGTTTAAAAAAAACATTACTAGGTAACATACGTTAAGGGGCCACAATTTACTCACTCTGTTTTGTAGTATGATCTCACACTAACTCCCTGTGAAATCTCAGAAGGTTATCAGGTACAATTTCAAATATGTCTTTTAAAAAAATGTTACACACAGTGTTCGATTTTATGTTAATAATAATGTAAAACTTGTAATCTGACGACTAACTGTTTTATTTTTCAAAATGTAACTGCTATTGTAAGGTCAACAATCATTAAATAAACTTTCTCAAGGTGCACTTTGTGAGATAAAACATTTTAACATTGAATTGTTTAACAATTTAACCATTTTTGTGGAATTTGTTATCTACAAGGAATGGACTACTAAAGCAGTCGAAATTGAAGAGACACAAATAGCCAGAGGTATACATAAGATATTGTAAAATATCAGTTATCATCCACTTTACCTTTCATGTAATATTTAACGTGTTTTAATGGTTTTCACAAGGAAATGTGGTTATATTTGTAGATATCTATATATGATTCTTGAAGTGGAAGATAAATTTGCATGGTTTGTGTATTTTCAAAATGCTGTTTTTCAGCTTGGTCTTGTGGTCGGCAAATCAAAATTAACTGTTTCAAGCAAATTAGGAAAACAAGGGTAAATACCAAACGGTTGTTTAAAAGATATTTTATTGATATTATATTTCAAGGATGTTATCCATATATTCTGTATGTGTGCTATAAAGTAATAATGTTTTTTTTCATCGATTAGAGACCTACGAAGAAGAGAACCATAAAGACTCAGACAACAACACAAACTAATGATGTTGCTTGCCAAACTAATGTCACTTCAGCTACATTTTTTGCGGCTCAGCATGGTCCTCTCAAGATTCACAGTTGTGATGCAGATGGCCATTGGTCGGAATTTGAATGGAATGTCACAGGTAACCCATGGAAAATAATCATGGATCATTGTTACTGCAGATGTTTCAGAATTGCTTGCAGACCCGTTCTCACAATCCACACCCTCTAAAAAAATGTCAATCTAAGAAAGAGACAATGATAGCTGTTTCCCCAACACATGCAGAAAATCTGGAAATATAAGGCACAGAAATAACTGAAGCATCTTTGTAACTGGTAGACGATTGTGCTCATGATCTGGCCTTCACCCTGCCTAGTGTGGAGGACTTGTCCTTCACCATGGAATTGCAAACCACTGTTCTGCAGGACAATTGGCTATTAAGGGAGCCAAAATACATTGTATTTGACTACTGCCTGATCGATATTATGAAAAAGATCAAATGTGATCATAAATTACATAGGAGTATTTGTGGGGAGTGTTAAGGGACTTCAATTCAGCACTCCCACTAAGTCAATGCCGAGTCTGGGATGCCCAATGGAAGCCCTTATTTATATATTTTTATCACAAGTTATATTCTGGATGATAAACCCTTATATAACGCCCCTCTCTTTGAATCCCCCTGACCTCACTGAGCCAAGAAGTAGGTTTGTTTTGCAAATTAAAATATTTATTTTACAAATTAAACAATATATACATCACACTTTTATAATAAATTAATATTTGATCGCAAACTTATGAATATGACACTGATCAACAATGGATAATATTACACTAGCACACTTTTGTAATCACTTAGGAGTTGGGATAGAAAGTATAAGGTAGCTGAGAATGTTTTTATGGTTTCAAGGAAAAACAATGATGAAAGAATGCAGCACAGAAATAAACTGATATGGTTTCAACAAGAGAGAATATAATCACTTTTTTCTTTTGTGGCAATTCACTCCCCCCCTATGCAATATAAAAAGATGGAAGGGGAGCACACAATTTTCAGGGATACAATCAAATACAATATAATTCAGTTCCCCCCTGGCAAGCTTAGGACACAGGGATGATTTTAAAACACAGGCAAAATACTTAAATGTGATTTGCAAAGAAGTGAAAATATGCTAAAAATGATTTTAATTCCCTATAGGCGATTCAGGGTAGGTGGCAGCTACTTTGAATTAGTTCAGGTCAACACTATCAGTGATTCATGAGGGATTATTAGGTTGAAAACGGATTTCAGCAATGCAAAGCAAAAGACAGCGATTTTTGACAGGTTCAATTCACGGCACTTTTTCCGTGTGCGTCGAGCGCGATTACGGAAAAACTATAAGGAGTAGTCGGTTTAGGGCTTGTTGAAAGCTGAGGATCTTAGCTTTAAAAAGAAAGTTAAATCTCGTTCCTAGCACACGTGGTTCCAAAGATACCAATAATTTTGTGGAGGTAGATTTTCAGAAATAAAGTAGTGATTCAGAATGGCAAATGACACTTTCACAGGTTTAAAGTCAGAGAATGGACACGATTCCTATGATGCAGTTCTGGATAGGTTAAAATGGTTTGAATCAGATTATTTTAGACTAAGAGATTGGTTCTGGCACAGTTTTCAGGATACTCACTCCTAGTCTTGGAAGGAATGGGCCTCCATCACGGATCTGGTCAACAGGTTTAGCTGCGGTTCTCTCGCCATGGACGGTCTCTGGTACCGGTTCTGCTCACAGCGATCTGGGTCATCTCTGCTCTACTGGTCTGGATCTCTGGTTCTGGCAACAGTTCTTGGCACTGCACAGCGGTCTGGTCTGGATACAGCACTGCTTTCTGGGTTCTGGCATAGGGTTCTAGCCAGAATCAAACAGCACAGCCCGGCTGTTGAAGAGTCAGGTTGCAAAAGATTTTGAGGCCTGCTGAAAAGGATTCAGCTTGTAGTTCAGGCCCCTCTGCTTTAAAGTTCTGGAGTCTGGAGTCTAAGTTCTGGATGGTCCTTCTTGATATTGTCTGGTCCGGCAGAGTGCTATGCAAGAAATCAGTTTGAAATGGAAAATGAATGTCTCTTCCTCGGTCTTAGTGACTCTTTTTATGTCTTTTGAAAGTGGGTGGGAAGGCTGACTTTCTATGCCCAACCCTCTGAGGATCCTGATAGGTGAGAGAATCTGCCGTCCTCTGATTGGGGAAGAAAATGAAGTGTCATCGTGATGAGGTAGGTTTATGGGTCAGAGGATCCTCCCCTTGTCAATTTGCACACAAATCTATTTTTGATCCAAATACATATTTATCTATGTACAATTTTTCTAATATTACATGTCCAGTTAACCTATTTGCTGTAGCACCAAATCATACGATCCCTGTCTTTGTAAGATGTTGTGTCCACTTCTGACAGAATTCTGCCCTTTTAATCAAGAACACAACCTCTAAACTTTTCCAGAATTTACACAAACATGCGCAAGGAATATGGCCATCAGATGATAAAGTATCAGATTTTTAACATACAGACATTTGGAGTAATACCTTATTTTCCGCTACTACCCCCAGAACATACCACAGAGTCCTAACACCTCTTAAAATGTGCACAGAAAAATCACAAGAATAAATGATATTATTATATAATTTTGACAATTTCATACTATGAATTATCCATCTTTTTTAAAATTATGCTCTGGCCCAGAAGGGTGTGGTTTAGGTTCCAAAGCACATGGGGGGATTTCTGTCTGTCCCCGCCTCCAGCTCAGATCGCTCCCAGAAGCACTGCTCCTCCCAGTTTCTTCCAAGAGGAAGCCATTTACGACCCCCCTAATTTAACATTTGCCTGAGCCAAGGAAACCTCATGTTCTGTTTCCTGCAGCCCCAGGCACCCCACCCCTAATTTAATCAGAGAGGTGCAATCTCCTTTTGGTGGGAACAGCAGAAGGCAGCCAGGCCTGTGAATGCAGTTGCTGGGCAAGTTTCAACTCCTGTCGGGGGTAGTTGCCAGGCAGAATTGAATCTCTTCAAGCCAGGCTTCAGCTAAATGTCACTTTTGTTCCAGTTTTCTTCATTCAAATCAAACTTACAATTTTTACACATGCAGCTAGAACGCTGATTCTAAGTTCAAAACTATGACATTTAAACAGTTGCAACCTATGTGACACTCAAAAGTAGGTCACTCATTTATTTTAAACATTTCGATTTTAGTGGTTTTAAATCCAATTTCACTTAAGCTGCTGACACCCACAGCTCAGCCAGTTTTGTTATAAACATTATTTTAGGCTCTTCATCTTTCCAGATTTTGTATGCACACAAGACTACATTCTGCCAAATGTCTGCTGGTGTTCAGTGAGATTTTTGAATATCTTGCAATGTTTAAAATAGGCATTTTTAGCTTTCATTTCAGAGAAACAAAGGTGATTTCAAGGCGCTTTTTGAGCTAACCGGCACTGCTGTTTTTCCTTTGGCACCACGTTTCACTCATGGTGCTTCTGGCCCATCACGCTCGCACTGGTGGGTGGCCGGTCAGGCGACCATTTTGGTGTGCGCAAAACTGTGCGGTTTCCTGGATTCTGGCGCAAATGTGGGCTTTTCAGCCATCTTGGATTTTCTAAGCCCACATCACCAAATGTTGTAGCATAATGATTCAAACGTGGGTCAAGACACCTGACAGGAGCCATTGGTGAAGTTTACTCATTTACTCAAAGGCACCAACCTGAAGATCAAGGGTAGCTGTGTACACTGTCATAACACATGTTCATGTTGTGCTTAACCTATGCTTGGAAAAGTGCCATCTGGAAATTTATTTCATTCATGTGCTTTGTTGTTTAGCGGATCAATGCTCAGTAACATTTTAAATGTAACGTTGCTGTAAATTTGTGGGTCTTGAGTTCCTTGCTTGGTCGTTTTGGGACATCTCCACCTTTACATTTGGAGGCACCAGTGAGATCCTCCAGTTGGCCTAGAGGGGCTGGGCTACCCTGCTGCATGCCTGGAGGAAGTGACTTTGGCCTACAGAGACCAGTTTCCGTGCACACACCCTGAAGCGGAGTGCAGGCAACCCTTTTATGGAAAAGGCCTCCTCATCACTTGGGGCAAGCAGCTGACGCAGGCAGTGCAGGCAGTTGAGAGGAGTACGCAGCATCGAAGGGCACGTGGAGGATCCAAAATGACATGAGTATGATCCTGCATAAAGAAGCAAAATTTTTTATATTTTTTGTAGATTATTTTGGTATTTTGTAGTATATCAACGAGAAGGGGAATCTCCCTTTTTAGAAAAGGCAACAGCAATTGTGCATAGTAGTATGTGCTAAAAGGGTATTGAGGTGACTCTCCCCTGCTGTTGGAGATGATGACATCATAATAGATTAGAAATGTCCATTGATGTCCACTGATGTGGGATATCCCCTCATATGGGTAAGAATTATTCTGTGTAGAAGTAGAGGTAGTGTTATTTTGTTTGTATGTTGTACATACGGAATGGCTTTTTTGGTTTGCCTCAGTGGGGGAACGTGAGGGAGTGATTATAGTTAAGAAGTGTTTTTGTAGTTGGTAAAATCTATTGTCGAGATGTTTATGATGTGAGATTGGGTATTTTATGTTTTGCTTGTGTGGGTTGATGTGAGGTAAGTATAATTTGTTGTGAAGAGTGTGTGAATGAAAGGAATGAAGGGTGGTGTGTGATTGTAAGTCTTTGAAAACAGAGAACTGGTTATTAATTGTAACTGACAATTGAACACATGCAAATTTGGGTGGTGTGTGAATTTGTGCAAAATTGCGTTTTGGAGAAGAGGTTGATTATATGATATTTTTTTAACTAAATAGATACACATTGAGGGCACCATGGTGACCCCACTGGAGCATATGTGTGAGAAACATTGTAAGTGTCAGCCTAAAATATTAAATTATCATGCTGAGTGGATCTGTGAGAGCACAGGCAGCCTGTTTACACCTTGGCCTAGAGAAGGCACACATGACAGGGCTATCCTTGAAAACATGTACATGCACTTAGTGGTGAAATACAAAGGAAAGAAATTACAAAAAAGACACGTATTTTAGAACTCTGGAAGATGTTCGCAGAAGAGGTAGATCCCCATGATGACAAGAAAGGGAAAGTTAAAGAGAATGCCAATGCCCCTAAACGCGAAGCAGATGGAGTGAGGGAGGAAAAACCGGCCCAAGCACAGCCTTAACCAGCACAGGCCCCTGCTCCTCCACCTGTGAGAGAGGAGAAACAACTGTTGCTGCCCCTTGCTTCACTTATATTTGCTCCACCTCCTTAATGGAGATATACCCTGCAGCCCTCAGCAGGCTATACTGACTCTCAACATATACACACGGCAGAAGGAATAAAGGGACAGACAAAGAAGTTGGTAACATCGCCCAGTAAGCTACCAACAAGTGCCCTTAGTAACACAGCATTATCCGAAATAGGGAAGAATGCACAAAGGCAAATAGAGCATGTTAACAAAGAGGCAGAGGAGGAGATCATTGGAGCAACACAGGAGAAAGAGAAACAGTGGCTTGTGATGATACCAACTGATCAGTGGACAGCAGGACAGATATTATGTAAGATTGATAGTAAACCAATTGATGAACTGACACTATGATATAACCGAAGAACCTGGGCCAGGTAAGGTTATATTGTGGGTTTATTGGTCCTGTAGTTACAGAGTAGTAAAGGAGCAGGAATACCGGGACATCCACACTCATCCCAGAGCAACAACCAACTGTCACTCCTAGAACCCCGGAACCAAAACCCTGCCAACCTTCCACGAGGCTAAAAGGTTCCACATGACCTCACAGCCTAGGTAAGCAGATAAGATCAACACAGATACCCATTTTATGTCCCAACCCACACAGCGAACTAAGCCTCATAACCAAGCTGCCAGGAAACCGCCAGTAAGATTATGACACATCTCCCTCACTACACCAGCTAACAACAACATAAGCTGGAGAACAAAGTCCTGAATGCAATACTTTGCACCAACTCAAAGATGGAAGAACACACACCTCGTCATAAAAAACAAACTGCGGTTTACACTAGCTCAGAGATAAACAACCACTGTGGCAAACCCACCAAAAATCCCACAAAGATCTTAAACTGAAACCAAAAATAAAGATAACCACTAAAACAACAGTTCACAAACCCCTACTAAAGCCTAAACACCCACAACCATCAAAAACCCACTAAACGCCTAAACCCCCCACACACATGTGGCCACCATGTCCATGTCCAACACACCCAACTCAAAGCACCACTTCAATACCAACCCCAAAAATAGACCGCACCCACTGTGTCCACACAACAAACAACAATCTCCGCTAAATAAACAACACCTCACTGCCCCCGCTAAATAAACAGCACCTAACTGCATCTTAAAATAGACAGCTCCAACTGCCTTTTACCTAAACAGCACCTAGCTGCCACTTAACCTACAATTGACAGCACCTCACTACCCGTTAACCTAGACAGCACTTAACTGCCCTTAACCTAGATAGTACCTCACTGACCCTTAACCCAGACAGCACTTAACTGCCCCTTAACCTAGACAGCACCTCACTGCCCCTTAACCCAGACAGCACCTCACTGCCCCTTAACCTAGACAGCACCTAATGGCCACCTTTAACCCCCCTCCAGAGCCCACCTGGCCACTCCAGAATAACCAGGGGAAATCTCCCTTATGAACAAATATAAAAACAAAAACGACACAAACATATAAACAACAATGAGCAATCAAATCCCAGAAATGAGATGCAAATAGGTATACACCTAACCAAATGTCATCTGCGCTACAGTACAGCACTGCACCCCATACCCACCAGTCCACGATACATGAAAAGAGGAGAAAAATTAAATTAAAAGAAAACAAATTGTCAAACCCAATTGGTCAACCCCGACGAGAAATGTCCAAACCGCCCCCCCTGCCAGAAGAAAAATCACAAAAATACAATACAAATCCAAGACCCTGCACCCACGAGACCTCAAGTAACCCCATCAAGAATCCTAAACATAACAGGCCACCACAGGAAGACAACAGTCAGCAATAACATCACAGGCCTTAAACAACTAACACAGCCCAAGAACAACCCCATACACACCTAACCCCCGGAGGCCACAACATATACGCTAACAGCATAAAGAGTAAAACCGGCCTCCCCCAACGCCTACCTCCATTAGTCCTCATGTCTAGCAAAGGCCTTCATCCAGATGTACAAACCCCATAGGTCCGGATCCAGATCTTTCTGACCTTCTGCAGTGCCACGATGCTTGTTGCAGAAAATGTGTTGCTGCTGCCACCCCTTGGCACATATGAAGTACAAAACTTCCATCACAGGCCCTTCCAAATCATAGCAGCACCTTTTCACCTTCCTCAAGCCGACCTCACCATTTCCCTCATGGCGGTCCTCACCACACTCCACGAGTTCATCACAACGATGCCGCCTCTTGAGACCACCACCCTCATTGGGCCAAAAGCCAAAGTTACTCAGATCCGCGACTCCTGCCACAGACTTCGTTGCTACCAGGGACGTCCCAGTCTTCCAGCAACGCTCCACCAGTTTGCTGGCCCGCGCCGACAGCTCCCGCTCTGCGGTCAGACTGCGCGTCCCGATCAAATGCAATGTCGCGTACATTGCATTCCAAGCCAGCATGTCGGAACGTACGCTGAACGTCACCTTCAGCCACGACATTGCGTTCCAGCAACTCCTGTCGATCCGTCAGCTCTCTGCCCTCTGACGTCATCATTCCCTCCTCAGGCACTAGAGAGCAAATACTGCCATCCGCTTCCAGCCCCAATGCAGCACTCCAGCCCTCAATATACTGTTGCCGCCCAGTTCCCATATCACCACAGAGACATACACCACTGGGACTGGCAGACCTCCAGGCCATGACCTCGGGTCTCCCAATCTTGATTCCCTCACTGCCGTCACAGCAATCACGGCAGCACGAGACACCAGGTTGCCTCCACCGCGGACCCACTGACAGCAGCCACCTCAGCTTGCTGCCAGCCCACGGCCCAGCAACTGTCCCTCCAGGCCACCTCAGCCTCCTGACAGCCCGACTGGTACACCTGTAGATCACGCGACCTTGTGAGCCTCTCTCTCCTCCCATGCCCCCTTCCAGAGCCCTCATGGCACCTCTGCTGCTCCTGCAACCACCCGTATGACAGGATCCTTGAAGCCAACTCCTTTTGGCCATCCGGACCTGGAACATATGCAGAATGTCACCTCAGGAAGGCGGTACTCCTGTCCAGCTGCCTCTTCCCAGCAGCATAAATCCTCATCGCCAGTATTATAACCGAAGAACCTGGGCCAGGTAAGGTTATATTGTGGGTTTATTGGTACTGTAGTTACAGAGTAGTAAAGAAGCAGGAATACCGGGACATCCACACTCATGCCAGAGCAACAACCAACTGTCACTCCTAGAACCCCGGAACCCAAACCCTGCCAACCTTCCATGAGACTAGAAGGTTCCACATGACCTCACAGCCTAGGTAAGCAGATAAGATCAACACAGATACCCATCTGATGTCCCAACCCACACAGCGCACTAAGCCTTATAATCAAGTTGTAATGAAACTGCCAGCAAGATTATGATACACTGCCGTTTCTAGAGACATTGGAGAAGAAGGAACAGGTAGAAGATGAGGACTCAGTATGTTGTGTGAAAAAGACAGAAGATGAGGACGAAGGTGATGGGCAATCTCCTATGTATATGGGTGTGACGGCCTATAGGAGGAGGCTTAGAAAACTTCCCAGCAGAATGGCAGTGGCGACGTGCAAATAAGGTCAAATAGAGCAACCCCAGAAGCAGGGAATGCAGTTTCTAGTGTTACAAAAAAGCAGAGGAGGAACTCAGTATTTTCCCTGGCCAAATATGGATAAGGCACATTTATTGAATAGCTTGCCCTCACGCACTACTGAAGCTTGCAAGTGGATTTATGCTCTGGAAAAAAGGACCACAGGGATGACTCAAGCTGTAGGAGACATGCAGAGCTTGTTCGCTTCTTTGTTAGGGGAACAGGTGGATTCTCTTTGGCAAAAGGCAGGACATGCAGGAGTAACGCTAAGCAGCAATGTCCATGACAGAGCACCATTCATTAACTGTCAAGCACATGTATTGAGGGCACTAAGGGAGTTATACCCAGATACGTCTGACATGCAATCTATTTTAGCTCATTCCATGAGACCAGAAGAGGACCCTGCACAGTACATCAACAAATACAGGAGATGTGTTCCACTTAGAAATGGGACAACCGAGGGACATGAATATCCCTGTTTTGATCACATTTTGTCTATAGGTTTCCCCGCAGAGGTACAGAAAGAGTTGGTAAAGGTAGTGTGAATAGAGATGAAGTCATGGGCAGAGATCCAGGCACACATAGTATATCATTGCAGACTAAAACAAGACACCAAAAAGGAGGCAGAGGCTAAGCTAGTGCAGAGGAAGCTGGCTAGATATAGTTTGGTGGGTACAGTAATAACAAGTGAGTGTGCCGGATGGACAACACACCAGGAACACCTCACAGGTTGGGGCAGCTCCACAATTACCGCACCTCAGCTAGGGTGTGCCCCACAGATATCACAAGGAGGATGTACCCTTCAGATACCACAAGGAGGGTTTGCACCACAGATTCAGCAAGGAGTATATTTCCAACCAGGAGTATATTTTCAGCAGGATAGAGGAGGATAACAAAGGGGAAGGGGATTCGGACATATATATGGGGGAATGAGACTAAGGTTTGGGGGACAGTGTGGGGCTTGTGAGAAGATAGGAAACTTTGCAAAAGAATGCAGGTGCAGAAATCAAGTAGTACATGGCCCTGCAGGTATCCCAGTATATCAGGCACTGTCCCAGCAGATATTTTACCCCACACAACCACAGATACCACAACTAGTACAACCACAACCACAGGTGCAACAGCCACTGGTGTTTCAGCAGCAGCAACATTTACAGCCCCAGGTACAGCCCCAACAAGGTCAACCTTTATTTTATCAGAACACATCAAATGCCCCACAGCAGCAACAGGCACAAGCGTCATCTCATTTCCCCACCAGCCTCAATTTGTTGAGATGGCACACAGCAACAGATTCCTCCAATGACGCAATTAAATCCCCTTCAACCACAGGTAGACACACCTGTACAGATACACGCTATGCAATGAAATGATAATTTGTTATTGCAGGGCACACTACCACATTGCATGGCGGCAACATTACTAGGAGGCAGCTTTTTTATCATTTCCAGGCCTTGACATACATCCACAATAGGACACCGCAAAGAAAGCTCTGACATGCCCAGTACTTTCAGTAACTAGAGACCCACAAGAGGAACCACAGGTGGCATTGAACATAGGTGATAGTAGTTTTTCATTTTTGGTTGACACGTGAGCTACCAAATCTTGTATTAAGGAAGGAAGGTTTTCCTTGTCGAGCAAAGTAAAGGCCACACAGTGTTTTTATGGGACTATTATGATGGTTCCTTCTACAGAAGACCTACCCCTTGTTATAGGTCCACACAATGCTGTGGCACCTTTATTATTTTCACAAGAGACACCAATAAACATATTGGGTAGAGATATAATGAGAAAATAAACATTACCATATCATTCTTTACTTTACTTTAATTAATTTATACTGAGCACACCAGAAAAGGCCTGGAGGCAGAGGATGAAATCCTAGAATCATGGAAGAAGACGTATAACATACAACATACAAAACTCACCTAGAAAAGCCTGTAATGTGGGTGGACACTGGCTAGTACTCGGGATACCTAAAGAGGAGGGTCTTCAGTTTCTTCTTGAACATATCTAATGATTTTTTATTTCTGAGATCAGGCAGGATGGCGTTCCAGAGTCTGGATGCTGCTATACAGAATGCATCTTTATTAACTTGAGCCAACTTTGCTCTTGGTACAACCAGCATATTGGGGTTATCTGATCTCAGAATGTTTACAGCTGGCTTCTTGGTTATCCTTCCTGCCAAATATTGTGGATTGGAACCCTCCAGGCATTTGTGCACTATGGTAAGCAAACGAAAGTCTATACTAGCCTCCACCCGGAGCCAATGTAATTGCCTCCTGGATTCTGAAAAATAGTCATATTTTGTAAGTCTGACTATAGCTCTAATTGCACTGTTATGTATGACCTAGAGTCTTGCAATTTCCACTTTGTTGACTCTGACAAGGGAATTGTGTGTTCCACCCTGGGCATGTACTCTACAGGAGTTTGTGCAGTTATGAAAGTGCTTTGCACTCAGAGTGTTTTGCGAGGAGCACCTCTCAACCTAGAACTATTTATCTATGGGTTCAGGTGCTGTTAGGTTGGGTACCGAGAATAAAGGAGCACATGTATCAACTATACACAGACATTTTATTTAGACCAGTGGTGTACAAGGATTACCACATGGCACCCTGATTATCATACACTTAAAAGTTGCTATTACACAGAAGGACAAGGTTATTTTAAATGGTGTGGATGAGGATGGCATTGAATGGTGCACTGTTTTGTGCATTGACCATGCACTGAGTTTTACAGATTAACAGGTTTTCACAGATAATGATGATGTAGAGGAACTTAAGTTCCAGATAATCATACCTTGTTAGGTAACTATAGCACACAGATAGGTTCTCCAGAAGGTGCTTCTTTCAAAGACGATACCAGGCTATTTACAGCATGACTTGGCTAAGGTGTACAAAGAACTATGGGTGACTGGCCCCCATGGTGTGGGTTTTTTGAAGGAGGTTGGAGTGGTCTGCATCAAGTTGAAACAAAGGGCCATATAGCTCTGGGTAAAATAGTACCCCGTGTGAAAGGAAGCTCACCAGGGAATATAGCACACAATTTTGCCATATGGCGACAGGGCGTAATTCAGCCATCTGAAACCATGCAACAGCGTTGTGTTGCCTATGAAAAAAGAAAAAGTGGGGTCTTGAAGGATGGTGCATGATATCCGCACCTTGGACAATATTGTAAAGGGGGTGTTTCCGGTTGTACAATCTGGAAACCATTTTGAGCAACATACCTACAGAAGCAATATATTTTACAGTGGTGGACTGTAAGAAAGCATTTTTCTCTATTTCATTTTCACCCAGACTCTCAATATCACATCACTTTTGCTTATGGAGAGACGAGGTTCAAACACAGTTGTTTACCACAGGGGTATTGTGAATCTCCAAGTATTTTTAATAGAGTGTTGAAGATGGCCTTAGGAAATATACAAACACCAAGCACAGTGATATAGCATGTCGATGATCTTTTGGTGTGCAGCACCATGGGACAGCAGTGTAGAGAGGATTCAATAACACTTTTGACACTTTTAGCTGAGAATGGGTACAAAGTAGATAAGGGGAAATTACAGTATTATCAGAAATAAGTGGTATATTTGCGTCAGATAATGTCCTCAGAAGGGAGAAGAATAACTCCAGAGTGGGCAACAGAGGTACAGAACACACTGCAGCCAGAGACAGTGAAACAGATGCAACAGTTTTTGGGTTTATGCAATTATTGCTGGCCCTGGATTTTTTATCTTTCCAGTTACACCAAGCCCCTTTTCCAAGGGCTAAAAGAAGCGCAAAAAGGGAAAGGCACCATAAAATGGATAGACGAAATGTATACTTCATTTAAGGAATTGAAATTAGCACTGAGAAACACACCAGTATTAGCTGCCCCCAAACTACAAGAAGCAGTTTTTCCTGTTTTCTCATTGTAATGGAAAAGTAATGGCAGCAGCACTTACACAAAAGACATCACATAGATACAGGCCTTGATCTTTTAGATGCAGTAATGCAGGGTTATTTTCCATGCGAGCAGCCACTTGCAGCAGCAGCATTTGCCATTCATAAATCCTCAATTATCATGATGGGCTGCCCAGTGACAAGTTATGTGGAACAGGCAGTGCTTGCCATATTGTAAAAGTCCAAACATACCCTTTCCAGCCAACGTGCACCACGGTATGAGGTAATATTTTCGAACGCTGTGGTTTCTATAGTGCGATGCCACCTGATACCCAGCAGCATTTATTGCAGATAGAGTAAAGGAAGGGGACTATGTGCACGGCTGTGCAACAAACATGGAAGTTCGGGGGAACACCTGTCACTTTAAGGAGAACGCCTTGGTGGAGGTGCACATTCTTTTTGTTGATGAGCCATTGATGATCGATCAGATTTCAGAGTGTAGGCAGATTGGGGCAGCAGTCGTACTCTATGAGGAGGGTGTGTTTAAGGTGTTTTCCAAGATCAGATTGCCACCTCATTGCTCTGCATAGTCTGAAGAACTGGTGGCATTAATAACAGCTGTGGAGATGTCAGAGGGTGTTGTTCCACTATTTATTCGGATTCTGCAAATGTCACATCAACAGTGCATTCTGGAATATCAAGATGGCAGAGGAGAGGTTTTAGGAAGTCTGACGAATCACAGGTCCAACATGCAGAATTACTTTTGAGATTTGATTGATCTTTTACCAGTTCCTTCTGCATTAGCAGTGGTGAAGTGTGCCACCCATACCAATGGAACAGCCTTAATTTTCGGGAGCTATGTCGTAACAGTAACAGCAGCAAGAGAAGCAGCATATTTACCATATGTTACAGAACAGGTTTCCACATTTACCAATATCCCACAGCAACAGGTACAACTGACCAATCCATTCAATACTCTCCCTGTAGCCAAGATAATGCAACAATAAGGGCATGCTCCCAGGAGGAAAAGGATTTATGAAGAAAACAGGGATGCTCCTTGTCCCCTCCAGATTTATATGGAGACAAAACATTTTGGGGAAACCCTGTTATGTCAAAAGAATGACTTACAATAGCTCTTGAACAACTGCATTACCCCACACACATTACCTAAGAAAGCATTGCTGCAGAGATACAGGCAGATTGGTTCATGCCTAATCTGCAGGAGCACGTGGCAGCATTCATTACACATTTTGTGACATGCCAACAATATACAGCAGGACATACTTTGAAATCAATTAAGGCGACATTGCCTCGATCTTCAGGTCTGTTCAGACATCTCCATATTGGTTATGTGGATATCTGTAATGAACGTTATGATTGTATGTTGGTGTAGAGAAGAGAGTGAGCGTAGCGATATGAAGGTGAGTGTATGAGAGGAGGATTTGATCTAGCAAGCTCGCTGTTCCGGAATTAAGATACGTGTTTGCAATGGACCTGTTCAGAGAAAGCTTATTTGTAATTTATTAGCTGCCTTTAGTTGCATTATTGCTCTGGAATTTCTGATCATATGTCATCAGGTAGCAAGGTTTCGGCAGAATTAGATCGTCATATATGGCACATATGGCATTATACAAGAACATCTAGATTACCCTAGCTTCCACCATTATCTTTGAATATTTAATTTTCTTTTTTCTCCCCCTGTTATAATTATTAGAATCTTGCAACCATCCACAGTTTCTGATCTTGATTAGCAAGATAGAAGACATGTTCTAACCCTCCTATTATTTATACCTTCCATAGAGCCCTGTTTCCTTCCCTCCCTCTGACCCGCCTCCAATCTTCCCCCATTAAAGTTTCTGTCCTCTACAAGTGCAGAAACAATATTTGATCAGCAAGCATAGAACCCTCGGTCCATCTCACTTGAATTGGAAAAATTAACCGTATCAGTTAAAAACCTCATTTGAGGGACCATCTTACTCTCAGTACATCACAATACAGAAATGTTCCCTCTAATGCTGAGCACAAACATAGAAACGTCTTCTAGCAATTTGGATATTGCTAAATTTTGTTCTTCCAGGTCTCTTTCAAAAAGGTTGCAACTTCATCTGTAATGCAACCCTCATTTTCCTCAACTACTCTTGTCTCCTAGCAAGCACTCCTCTTCTCTGATATGGATAGGGGTTTTCTAAGCTTGTCTCATGTGGGATTCAATTTAAATGCATCCTTTTATGCTCTTTATATTTTGTACTTAAAGCACTCTCTGGATTATCTTTGTTATTGGTGGACTGCAGAAACTCCATAATAAACAGCTTCACATCTTTATTTCCTTCACATTTTCTTGACCACGCTAAATACTGTTTTTACCAACTGAAACATACTCAGAGCAGTGCAGTCTGATTTTGTCTCACTTGCTTAGGCAGTAGCTTCAGTTGTTTCCGCAGTACATGACACATGTTCTAAACCTACTCTTTGACAGACAGTCTGTTTCTTGCACATGCCCTGTGTCCCAACGAAAGGTAATTGAGAAAGCCTATCTCTGACTGTTTCTTTGCTGCAGTTTAGCATGTTTCCTTCAGACTCAGAGCTGGAGTAAAAAGTACCCAGAATAGAATGATCATATAACTGCTGCTGTAACTGCACCAGGCCGCAATACAATTAGCAATTTCATTGTTGCTACCATGTCAATCTCTTGATCAAGTGAAGTTAAATCAGACAGCTTAAGCTATCCATAAATGGGGCTCTGTCACAACTTACACTTTCACCCCTTACTAATTTATTTGGATATTGCCAGTAATATTGAGCCTCAGTCCCTTCAATGCAACCTGAAGTCTTCTATTATTTGGGTCCTCAGCACCTTAGACCTTCTTAAAGAACCTAAAATAAATAGAAAATTGAATAAACTTAATTCCAGTGATTCTGCCTAGTTAGCTAAAGTATAAGGGTGAAATTCACAAACCAAAACACAACTAGCACATTTATGAAACTGAAGGGGATTAAATCATACTGACATCTATGCAAGAAGGATATAAAAAAATCTTATTAACATTTTAAAAAAAAACGTTATTTCTCTCATAGAACCTTTTCTTTGACTACCATGGACTTTTTAAGCCCTTGCAGAACGTTTCGCATGTGTTCACAGGGCTATACTCTCTCTGCAAATGTAAAACACAATTATTTAACAACAAAGTGGTGAACATTGCCTCAGAAGTGCTCATGGCTGTTCCTTATCAAGCCTCAGATGTATTTATCTGCACATGGGTCCAGAAGAATTTCCCAGCTAAATGTGGCTCTTCTGATCTCTTTCCTCTGAAGCAGTTACATCTTTGGTTTTGAGCGCCAACCTGTCCAGATCTCCACACACTATTTCTCCAGTGAATAATGTCAAAGTGATCTACATGCCAATTAAGGCTATTTATTTTTTGTTTATTTGTCACTTAACCCGTTGACAGTGCCAGCTCAAATGTAAATGGCTGATGTCCTTTTATTCTTGAAATGCCACGTTGGTTCCTTCTACTCCTTTTACTTTTAGTCCAATTTACAGACCTTCTGATTTTGGGTAAAGTCCTTGTAATTGCTGTAACATCCTCTTTTCTCCATGTTTTGGTGCAAGTTGTGACCAATAAATACAATTTAACATGATGTAAAGTTGTTGCATCAAAATAAGTGGTTTTTCATCACTTTACCATTTGGTAACCTTTTTCAAGATGAAAGTAAAAACATTAGTGCTGCCTCAAAGTCACTGTGGTATCTCCATTCCTATTCAGTCTTTGTTTTATTAACCTAGAGTTGTGTGATTATCAGAAAGCATCATGAATGCTTTGAACTTATCTCTGACATAAAACGTCTGCCCACAAGAACCACCAAAAAAGTCCTCTGATCCAACCTTGGACCCATCTTCATGCTTTGGCCATTTTCTGTTGCTCCTCCAATCCACATCACTTTCATCTTGTTGAGTTCTCCGCACCACAAGCGTTCATTGAGCCAAAACCATGATGTACAACCATCTTTGGACACTTTATGCAACTTGCTCAAGGGGCATGGTCTGAGCCCTGTGGAAACTTCATCTTGGAAAATACCCTCTTCATGTAAAGGGGATATTTTCCCGGCTAAACTCTTCAAGGATTTTGTGGATACACTAGCACCATGGGTTACCCACTTTGTCAACCAGTACTTTGATGAATCCTATTTGCCCGGCAACATTAAAGAAGCCTGGATCACTCTGCTTATCAAAAAAAGATAACCTTCATCCATCAGTCCCAGGAAACTTCATGCCCATTGCAAATGTGTCGTTCTTGTTAAAAATAATCAACAAGATTGCATATCTGCAGTATCAGAAATTCGTAGAAAGAAAGAAACAACATACTTGCGGCTGAACAATCAGGTTTTTATGCCAATCATAGCACAGAGACGGCTCTTCTGGATCTTCAGGCGAATATCGCCTCCATCATTGAAAAAGGGAATACAGCGCTATTCCTGCTGCTAGATCTTTCCCCTGCGTTTGATCTGATTGATCACAATCTTCTAGCAGAAAGAATAATAACAGTCGGTAGATGCTCCCCTTCTGCAGAAAATTGGTTTAAGTCCTTTTTTGGGACCCAGAATGACGGCAGTGGCAAAGGGAAATGTCACCTCCTTAAAAACCTTGCTGCTCTGTGGTGTCCCTCAGGGGTCTTGTTTGTCAACCCTGCTTTTTAATATGGGTCCAAATTATTATGTGACATGCTACAAACACTTGGTGTCAGGTATACGAACTACGCCGATGACATCCAGTTGGTCTTCGAGTTGTCAGGTAACTATGAAAAGGATGTCCAAAGAGTTAGGGAAGTGTTCTATGCTATTCAAAAATGGATGTCAACCAACTCATTAGCTCTTAATAAAGCTAAAACAAAATTACTGATAGTTGGTACATCTCAGCGGTTAAAAAAAACTAGATGATCAATATCAAAGTTTTAAAATTAATAAAAACAATATCTTGGTATCAGATCATGTAAAAACACTCAGCGTCCTCATGGACTCACATCTCTCCTTTAAGAGGCATGTGTCTTATTTAAAATCTACGTGTGCCTTCTATTCCAACCTATTGTGGCAAATTTGCCCATATTTGACTGAGCAAAATCTTGCTGTGATCGCTGGTGCCATAATAAATTCTAAATTAAAATATTGCAGTAGTCTACTAATGGGCACCTCTAGTCTAATATAACAAAAATGCAAACAATCCAAAATGGAGCTGTCAATGGGCTTAGCCGATGCTCCAAGATCACAACAGCAAGGAGGAAGCTAGATTGACTCCCGGTTGAACAAAGGCGCAGTTTTGGTCTTCAAATGCCTAGCAGGTACTGCGCTGAACTATCTCGTTGATAAAATAAAGAAAGCTCCCATCAGAAGAAACCTGCAACCAAACAATAACCATGATTTGTATCAACCCTGACAACTCCTCAAAACAGTTGGTAGTACCAATTTCAATTTCTGGGTACCTATGGTTTGGAACTCCCATCCACTCTCTATAGAAAATGGTGGGTCTATTAACACATTTAAGACACAACTTAAGACCTAGCAATTTGATGAAGGAACAGTGTAAGTAATTACCAACTGTGCTTGCTTGCAGGATAATAGCACTCTGCCGCTCTTAATTGTTCTTCATACTAAGTGTCTGTCTGTCTTTGTAAGCGGTCTGAGGCCTGCGGGCGAACGGCGCTATATAAAAATATAGATAGATATTCTACAGTCAACATTGATTAGTTTCCATACTTTCACAGTATTCCAACCGCAAGTGCTCTTTACCCAGCCTACTGCCTAATCCAGCTGAAAAGACCCATGAACACTCATTAAAGATGACTCACACACTTTCGAACCACAATAGACATTGATATGCCTGTAGGACAAACGTTTCGCCTCTGATCCAATACTAAATGCTTATTGGATGGTTAGTGTAATTTCCATCACGCATGATGCTTTTTTCCAAACAATAATGTAATGGTACAAGTTAACGCATTTTGACTATCTTTCTATCAGACTTTTTTTGGATGTTACGTTCTGTGTCTCTTTTACGTTTTACATGTTACGCATAGCCCAGAAAATCTGGTGAAGTTACACCTTGGCCTCATTATAAACTAGCAACGGGGGAACCAAAGGTACCTCAAGAAACCTAGGGTTACCCTTGCAGCTGTAAGTCACGGGATCAGGAGTGCTGTTGATGCTAACTCTACCTCTTCTCTTCTACGTCTGACTCTAGTCACTTGCACACAGACAGCCTAATTTTTCTAGCAAAGAGCTGTTGAGGCGGGGAGTAATACCTGTAAGCAAGACCAAATTGCCCACTTCTGTGGCTGATCTCACGCTAATTTAAATATCCGGTTCAGAAACTAAACTTTACCAAATATATTGCTTCAGTTGTGACTTCTATTTGCATTCCTTTGCCAGGTTTTCAATCGGGAGACATATGGGCCTAATTTACAAAAGTGTTTTCAATGGGAAAATCCCATTGAAAAACGTTCTTGTAAATCAAGCCCATTGGATGTGATTTTGTGTAGATTATTCGCACAGATCCTTAATTCTCCCACTCTGCTGCAGTATCTGTTTGTTTAATAGTGTTGTTTTTATCCTGCAAGTGTTAATTTTACATTAGCTGTGCATAGTAATGGGTGCATTAACTACAGTTTATTGTAACGCTAGGAAATGGTTTGCCTCAAGCTCAGATAGTGATTTGAATACGATTTAATGCATTGCTAAATTCATATTTCTAATGGATGTTTCCAATTACCTTCACGTTGTATGATGACCTGTTCAACAAAATGGTTTGGGCCACGGTGGGCTAAGTACAAATTCACAAGCTCGCTCACTCGCTCGCTCACTGACTCACTCAAAAAAAGGTTCACTTTTTATTTCAAATTAATGATTACCGGGGTGCTGTTTTGTTAATAATTGCCAATTTCCTTTAGGATACACTTTATTATAATGATTTAACGCGTGAAATCAATATTGAACATGTTTCTGTTGTGTATGCAATTCACGGCAGCTCTTACATCAGTCGACATCTCCTGCTATAAACTTAAGGTGCTTCCCCGAAATAAGAATAGTTTTTTTCAAGAAACAGTTTTATTAAATGCAAATGTTTTTGCATTATCTGATTGATGGAATTTAAATGCATTGTACTCGTGTTTGTGCGTCTTTAAATGGTCTGCAATATATCAGACTACTTTGCTTCCTCATTCTCCGCACCTGCAGTGGAGCCTCGCGCATGCAGCGGGATCCACGCTGATTTCCCATTAGTCATAGCCCTTGCAGGAACCCGCCTCTGATTAACTCGCCTGGCTGGCACTGTGCACTGCATGCTGCGCCAAGTTCCAGCAGACTACTGCAGTGGTTCAGCACTATAGCAAAGAGGCACTGAAGACCAGAAGCGATGTTGACTCAGCTGTGTGACTGCTGCCAATAAACTAGTGATTTTTGAGCTCCGTAAATTCCATGTCAAGGAAAAATCCATGCTGATTTACATGCACTTCTCATTTTCACGTGGTCCTTGGAGCGGTGACTACATTCCTAAGATGGCAGTAGTTCAGAATGACATCACTGTCTGCCTTTAAGTGAGTGTATCCATTTCGTTTTTTTTTCCTCCACCTGAGCTACTGCTTGGCGTTCCTAACATCTAGAGGTATTTTACTATATCAGCTACTTATCAGAGCCGCAGAGAAATCGGAGGAAGTATTTTGTCAGTTGACTTTTCTTTACATAAGGAGTGCTTGCATAGGGGGCAGGTATGCTAAGAATCCTCTGTGCCTGACATGCCTTAGGTGAGGTGTACCGCTGTAACTCCTTGCCACAGCTCCGAAAATGCAACAGCTTTGCAACACTTGAACCCGACCAAGGGCAGTGTTAGGAGTTTGGCAATAATTCCATAGGTAATTCCACCACCGAGATTCGACTCGGCCCTACAAATAAACTGCTGCATTACACGTAGGGTGGTGTTCGTCCTCATTATTGGAGTCCATAGTACTCCATCATGGTTAGGGAGGCTTTACCGTGAGAAGTAATTCCGCTGCAGTAAATCTTCCATTTCTAGTATTGGCTATTAGGTGGCGCTAAATCTATTGCATTGGAGTGCAGGTAGGAAATGGATAGCATGTGTGAAGGGAACCACAGCTTGTGGGTGTTTTTTTGTGTTATTTAGCTACTCATTGATGGTCCATGGTCATGCTAATTCATATGGCCATTCCCACCCACTACCTTCCCCTTTCTGCCCAAAACACACCCTCCTGGGACGTCCTTGGGCATGCTCCATCAAAAAGTATCATCAGACCTTGACTTGCCATTGTTTGTTCTAAGCAGTCTGCTGAGAGTTAATGGCTTAATTGCAGCTGTGAAATGCGCCTGGTGCAATAGAAGTGTCTTAACCATTTAGCCACTAGATTTATATTTCTCCCATGCACTGAAATCCTGTTAACAACAACAAAGGACAAAGCCAACAGTTTTGGCTTGAGGTATGAGATAGGCATTTGCCATGTAGTGACATCATATGCTCAAGTAATCATTGCATTTTCCAGCTGTTGTTATCTTATAGACAGATACTACAATTAAATGAGTGCCTAGCAAATGCCTAATCCATGCCTACCGAAACGCCCACATTTTTGCCTTTGCCAATGCTTGCTTGTTATATGTAGGAGCTAAGCCCTCCATTATGCTCCCAAAGTCAGGGTTCTGTGATGCCGTAAAACTGGAAGTAATTGTTTTACCATCATCACATGTGGTGGTTACATAAGTACCAGTAGAAATGTACTGCACCACCAAAAGGGTAATGAGGCCCAAAATCATGGGTGAGCCCGATCCACCGGCAACCTAATTGCACTTGTAACAATATTTATTTTGCTCCAATATGCTTACTTATCAACATGGGGTAAAAGCATGATGCTGTAAACTCCTTTTGTGAACACCATATAGGCAGCATGCACACTCTGTGTTAAAATGCCAACAAGTGTTTAAGGGGCAGGCTACAAAAGGGCACCTTCAAGCTGTTCATCCACAGCCAAACCATGTTAACCAAAATTGTTGAACAATTTAACATCATTTTTTAACATAAGGGGTCACATTACTGTTGTAAGTGGAATTTTGAATGGCATTACTAGTGGGGCAAAAATTCGCCTAGTGAAAAAGACAAATACTTTGAATGCATATTTTTCACCAGAGCATAGTTATCTCTAGTGTGAATACCATGTTATAATAGCAGTAGTGCAAGCGTTGGCCCTGGTGCAAAAACATAATTTAAGAATACGTTTCGTTTTCTAAGAGAATGATTAATTCCAAGAAACATTGCAGAGATAAAAAACATCGGATTCAATAAGAATCCACAGCATTTGTGCCAGCATAAAGATGAATGCAGGTTCAACTACTGGAGTATTCGTATGGCAGAGAGGAAGGGCAAGGTGAATCTTAGGAGCCACCCCTCCTCTCCACCATGCAAATAGATGGAAATAAGCCACATCATAGTTGAATGCATTAATGGTACAGTCCAGGAGGAAGGACGTCAGCAAGGATGTCATTTCACCAAAATGCCTGGGGTAGCAAAAGTGACATCACATGAACCTTGACCCCCCTAATGACATCACAGGAAAGGATGTAAGTGTCCCCCCCCAATTGACATCAGAGGAAGTGATGGCAAACAACCTTCAGATTTTTTAGATGCATCTGGCACCCGTGTTTCCAGGTGCTCTCATTTCAGCCACTTATAAGAACCGAGGCAGAGAGACAGTCATGATTTGTAAACGATTACCCATTTGGGGAATGCCATTGTCCAGATTAGATGTGGGGTCTATATGTAGAACATACATAATGCAATATTTCTAACAGCGTAAACGAAATCTGCAACGCAGGCTACAGCTAGCGTTTGAAACATCTATAGAACAATGAACACAGGAGTATGTGTTATATGTGGCATTGCTGTGTTGAACAAGTGAAAAAAGCACTGACCTGGGGAGGCGTGTACTGCTGTTTAACCAGGAGAAAACTGCAGCACAAGCAAGGCCTGAAAATTAAATCATTGACCAGGATTTAATATCAACAAAATTCCCTGGTTATAAATGTATTTAGTATCCGGCAAGGGTGCAATCATAATGAAAGGATCAATCTGATTGGCCCTCGCTGGGGCATTACCTGGAAGGGAATCCCTGGATTCCATGCCTCTATCCCCTGCAGGGGACGTGGTAGCCCCTCAGCCAATGAGGAGGCTCGAAGTGGGGCTATCCCCACTCCAAGCATCCACACAGATGCCGCCTGCATCCCCCCGCCGGGGATTCAGGTATGTTTTTTTTTTGTCCTCCTCCCTCCTCAACCCCACTTACCTTCTGCCTGCTTTGTCCAGCCTCCAGCCGCATGGAGACTTGAAGCAGGGACATCCCCGCTCCGAGCCTCCACACGGCTGGAGGCTTACATCGTCCCCACCGGGGACCCAGATAAGTTTCCTCCCCCTCGCTTCCGCCCTCCCAACCCCACTTACCTTCTTCTCTGTCGTCTTTCGGGAACGGATGCGCTGATAACTGTTCCCAGCGCGTCCGCTCCCGATGGGCGCCATGGAATGGGAAAACAGACTCAGTTTTCCCTTTCCCGGCGGCCATTTTCTTTTTTTCTTTTTTTTATTTCTGTCCCGAAACGCCACAGCGTTTCAGGACAGAAAAAAATGCTTTTAGTGCCCCGGTCACGCAGATCTTGCAGGCCGGGGTACTAATTAACCAATATGACCCGAGCGGCAGGGGCATTACCGACTCAGGTAATGCCCTGGGGCCCATAGTTATAGGCCTGAGCGAAGAGGGGTGTGCACCAGATAATGTTATCTTTGCTGGAGTACAATACCTGGGAAAGTTTCTTTCAATATAATCAAGACTCTCCCATAGTTTTATTATCTAAGCATAATACTGGGTGCCAGAGGAATTAAAAAGAAAAACACCATTTAATGTAGTATCATTGCTGCACACATAAATTCATAGCACCACACAGTTATTTAAAATTGAAAACACCCACGAATTGCTTCTCACCTGGGGACTCACTGGCAGACTTCAAGGTGCGCACTGCAGGCTACCCCTTTGTCAGACCCAGTGGTGCCCAATAGCATAGCACAACATATGGCAACTCCACTGTGGAGCAATCTCTGCCCCCCCAAGCTCCTTAACCAAGCAGAGGGCACGCCACACCCTGGCTGGTCCGGAGCACCACGTGTGTGGAATATCCAGGGTGATTATGGCGCTGCAGGGGCATGCACTACTGCAAGTGAGAGAAGTAAATATGTTTTTCAATCAAATATTAAATCTTTAATGTAACATAGAGCGAAGGTGGCGGGCGGTGCCTGGTCCAAAAATATACCCATCACCACTAGTGGTGGTGAGTTGTTTTTTGGATGGTGTAAATATTTGCCAAAAGTATGTGATTGCGACTGAGCATATTGAGGGAGCCGTAAATAACGGAAATGGGTTGGGGGGTCACAGACGGATTATTCTCCCTCTCCAGAGTAAATGTTTTGAATAATGGTGCATTACAAAGCATACTTTCTAGGAAAATGTGGGTAAAAGGCCAACAATATGGGTAAAAGGCCAACAATCAGTTTTTTAGGGTGTAGGGTAAATCATGAAAAAAGTACAATAGGTGCAAGTCACCAAAAGTGCACAGGGGATTTCCCAGTGCATTATCATGCCAGTCCCGAAAATATAGCCAGTACAAAAAACATTTGCATGCTGCCTGTGCCCACACATTTCCATGATTGCTCCACCAACATATGCTAGTATTCCCATATAAGATCATACTTATGTTCTCTTTAGTATCATTACTGGCACTGGGACATAACTGGCTCTGCCAATATACTCCCGTAGTCCTATGTAAGTAAATACTCCTGTTGGTTTGGCCATTAAAAGTGACATGTCAAAATAGGTAAATATGTCCAAACTGGTGCCAATGTAAGCCAGTCTAGACCCATAAGAACGCTTATCTTATCTTAGATGCTCAGTTAATGAAATGTCATGCTACAGTCAAGAATATACAGGCTGCTACACCAAAACAACAGTCTAGCGAGGTAACGCTGCTTATCATGCTTGCTTTTATAAAGATGCTGAGTAATAAATGTCATGCCGCAGTAAGCAATGTCTGGACTGACTGCACCAAAATGCCAGTCTAGCCAGGGAATGGCAGACATGAACTTGCCTTTACCCAAAAATAACAGTAAAACATGCGAAGTCAATAAAGGATGTGGACAAAATGCTCCAGTGATCCCCAGCCTCCTAGGGCCTTACATACACATTCATCCCCCGGTTACTCACCCATACATCTCCTCTCGCACTTGCTCACATTGGATTCACCACAGAGGCACACACCAAACCCCACCGAAACATTCAAACACACACTACCACATGTATGCTCATTCACTGACCAATCACTCACTCACTCACGCCTTCTCTTACATGCACTCATTGCATTCTCTACACAGACACACACCAACCCACCCAGGGCATTCAAAAACAAACATCACATCACTTCCATTTCACCCACCAGTCACTCACAGTTTCTCTTGGATCCACTCATTACATTCTCTACACAGGCACACACCCACCCACCCAGAACATTCGAAAACACACATTGCATCACTTCTCATTCGCCCACCAGTCACTCACACCTTCTCTTCCATCCACTCATTCACACCTTCTCTTACATCCAATCATTGCATTCTCTACACAGGCACACACCCACCCTCCCAGAACATTCAAAAACACACATCACATCACTTCTCATTCCCCCACCATTCACATACATGCATCTGCCATGCACTTCACACATGCAAAACACACATCATATTACAAAAAGAAGCCTTCTTACCTTTTTCTTGCAGCTTCGGTCCATCCTTCCAGGCCCCCTCTGCTCCCCCGTGATGCTCACAAACAGGAATCAGGAAGCTGTTAGAGCTTCCTGGTTCCTGTATGTGAGCTTCAAGGAAGCTGAGGGAGAAGGTATTGGAGCTGAACGTGGCATGTGACATGTGCCACATGTCACGGTCAGCTCCAACCCATTCTGAGTGGCTCCCCGGCCCAGCCTTCAGCCTAATGGGTGAGGACTGGGCTGGGGAACCACCAGATCTGATGTGGCAGGTCACCCATGCCACGGGAGGGCCCTCTACACCAGGAGCATCCGTTTAAATGTATTTCTTTTTAAAATAGTCTTTTTCTTTTTAAATTTGGGGTCGCAAGGGAGTCCCAGGGGTTGCAACTATGGCCCCCATGGTCGTAGTTTTGACCCCCTTGCAACCCCCACATGACATCCCTGGAGGTCAGCCATGCCAGGGCCTGATTCGTGATGCCCAGGTTCTCACAGAGCCGATTGATCAGGGTGGCATGATTGATCATGTCGAAAGCAGAGTAAAGGTCAAGGAGGATGAGGACAGAGGGAGAGCAGGAATCAAGGTTAGAAAGCAGATCTTCAGGGGTGGTCAGGAAAGCAGTTTCTGTTCCTCTGGCTCGTCTGAAGCCAGATTGAGGGTCATGGAGACAACCAACAGATTTGGTGTGGAGAATAAGCTAGGAGATGGCCAGCTTTTCCAGGAGATTGATCAGGAAAGGAGTGATAGAAATTGGTGATAGTTTGCCAGACAGATAGGATCAGCAGAAGTATTCTTAAGGAGGGGGTGCAAAAGGGAGTGCTTGGGGAGAGAGGGGAAAGATCCCATGGCAAAAGAGTGATTGCAGAAATCAGCCAAGGCTGGAGCAGGGGTGGAAATGTGGTGCTTGATAGTTCTGAAAGAGCAGAGAAGCACCTGTTTGGATGACACTTTCATAGATCGGACTTGTCTGGAAACATCGTCAGGTGTTGTCAGATATAAAGAGGAAAAAGGAAGAGGAGAGGTTGAGGTGGCCAGAGGGGGCCTGAGAGAGGTAGAGGAAGAGGAAGAAGAAAGTGAGTACATGATGTCCTGAGTCTTAGTGGTAAATCAGATGTCAGCACCGTGCAGAGGGCCTGGGAGGGAACAGGAGAGGTGGAGACTGCAGTAGGATTGGCCAGCTCCTTGCAGATTTTAAAGAGTTTGGCTGTGTTGTTAGATGCCGCAGAGATGCAGGCGTGGATATGGGCTCTCTTTTTGGAGAGGACAGAGAGTTTCTATTGCCTTTGGAGCTGACTGCATGCCAATTTGTTAGTTGATTCACCCAAAGCACTCCACTTCCTCTCAGCCACCCTGCACTTGCGTTTCAGGGTGGCAAAGACACAGTCATACCAAGAGTTGCACTTGGAGGTGTGCTTCAGGTGGATTGTTATGAAATGGGCAAGGACGTGCAGAATGTTGGAGATAGAAAGATGGAGGTTAGAGATGGATGTGTCAGAGTGTAAGTCAGCCTGAGGTGAAGGCGGAGCAGAGAAGGTGGCGGCAAAGGCATCCACTGACACACGCTTCATGGGTTGAATGACTGAGAAGGTAGGTGGCAGTGACATGGTGTTACAGATTGTTCCCTGAAATCTGGCATAATTTCTGCCTGAAGTTGGGGAACCAGCAATTCCATGGAAATGATGGATAAAGTCTTTCAAACAGTATGGCAATGTTCTGTGTGCACAAACTACAGATTTGACAGAAACAGTTCCTACTCTTACGTTGCTTAGGAGCAGCCGGTTAGGAAAAGTTCGAAGATCTGCCTGATGAAAAATGTGTCCACATGAACATGAGAAGTCGGTGAAGAAAATGAACAAGCACTATGAAAAAAAGTAAACACTTTATTAGAGTGCTACAAAGTACAAGAAGAAGAAGGATAGAGTGTAGAGCAGTACATTACAGCCCTTCAAAAACTGGCGTGGACCTGCAACTTTAATCAACAGTTGGATGAAAGACACAGGGAAAAATGTGTGCTAAAGTGGTGGAGAACACTGACATGTGTTAAGACACTCGAAAGCAGGATGAAAGAAACTACAATTAAAACAAATCCAGAAAAGACCCCACCCCAACCAACGACCCATGTTGTGTCAGCAGAAAAGATAGCAGCTGTGAGCAATCACCCTCTGGAAAGAAAATGGTCTCTGGATGACAGGAATTACAAGAGAGGAGGACGGAGGTTGGAGAATCCTAGGGGGAAGAGGAAAGTCCCAAATGAATAGGAAAAGTAGTCAAAGGAAGTGTTCTAGGTGTGACAGTGCCTCACACTGGGCCAACAACCCAGATTGTCCAGCTTTCAGAATCATATGTAGGAATTGCAAAGGTAAAGGTCACCTAGCCAGGTGTTGCAGAAGCAAGAAGACCTTCACTCATTCGATAGGTAGTGATTCAGTGATGATGAATGAGATGAACGCATATAATCAGTGGGAAATCAAAAAGAGGAGCTGGACAGTCCCAAAGCCTCCTGTTCCATCAATGGAGTACCAATTACGATGATGATTGACTCTAGGGAAAAGGCAAAGTACACCCATATGCCGGAGTTTCAATGGGAGAAGTTTGGTAACAAATACTTGAATGAAGTGCGCATAAATCCAAAGGCCTATGGAGAGGAGAAAATAGACCTCCTAGGTTGGTTGCGTGCAACTCTACTGTATAAAGGCAAAGAAGCCACTGGGAAAATATATTTGTCAAAGAAAGGGAAGACCCCTCTGTTCAGCTGGGCCCATCAAAAGAATTTTGAGGACAGGCTGGATTTGAATGCCGAAGATGCAGTGTTTTCAATAGAACATTATCTGGGTACTATGCAAGAGATGCAGGAAGAAGTATTTCAAGACAGTATAGGGTGTTTATGAGGTAAGGTTTAAACAGAATTGCACGCCTGTATTTCAGAAGCTGCATAACATTCTGATATCTATGAGAAATGAGGTGAAAATGGAATTGAAGAAGCTTGAGAAACAGGGAATTATAGAGAGCATTGATGCATCAGAGTGGGTGTCCCCTTTGGTCGTGGTCAGGAAGAATTCTTGGAAAATGAGAATTTGTAGCTCTGAGAGAGGGACATCCTTAGACCACCATTCAAGAGATAATATCGATGAAGGGTCCGGCCGAAGTGTTCTACACTTCGAATCTCACCTCAGTATACCCTCAAGTTAAGCTGCATAAGGACTCGAGGAATTTGACAGCATTTATAACTCCCGAGGGGCTGTATCAATATCTGAGAATGCCATTTGGTCTCATTTCAGTGACCTTCATATTCCAGGAGATTATGTACTGAATTTTTGATGATGGTGAGGGTGTGTTGTTCTTCCCGGATGACATTTTGGTATATGCAGACAGTATGGAAGAGCAGAACAGAAGATTGAATGAAGTGTTCGGGAAACTACAGTCTGCTGGATAGACTTTGAGTAGGGAGAAATGCAAGATCAATAGGAAAGAAATCGAATATTTAGGGCATGTCATTTCAAAGGAAGGGATGTCTCCCAAGAGAAATCTAGCAGAAGCAATTGAGAAAATGCCCACACCTGCCAGTAGGGAGCAAATATGCATTTTTCTCGGTATGGCTGAGTACTATTCTAAATTCTCCCGAGACTTTGCCAGGCAAACTGCAGGAATGAGATAGCTGGTTAAAACGAAGAGAGCATTGAAATGGAGTTACTGCTGTGAGAAGAAATTTGCTCACGTAAAGAAGCCGCTGGCAGAAGCACCCGATTTACAGAATTACAGAAGGGGAAGAAATACAGTCATCACAACGGATGCCAGCAACGTCGTTCTGCAGTGTTGACCCAGTTTGAAGGAGGGAGGGAGTATTCATTGGCTTTTAACTCAAGATTATTGAAGGGACCTGAGAAGGCTTCTGCCACTGTTGAGAAAGAAGCTTTGGCAATCAAGGTGGCAAGAGAGAAATTTAGGAGTTTCATGTGAGGAACCCAGTTCGAAGTGCACACCGAGCATAAAAGGCTGGTTGAGATAATCTCATCTAAAGGCTTACATAAGGTGTCAGCCAGAATAAGAAGATTGGTTTCCCGTCTATAGAAATATAATTTCACGATGAACTATATACTGTGCTTAGAGAGGCATCAGCTTCACCTCACTGATGATCCCCAACAAGGGTGAAACACGTGTATGGGGTTGCTGGTGGTACTCTCGTTCAGGTTGGAATTGCCATTGCATTTCGGTGCTGGACTGCCCCTGGGCAGGACAAAGACTGATATGCAAATGGATATTTCCCATCTGTGAAAGGCACAGTGAGTAAAAGCAGTGGCTGCGAACTCTCAAGTGGTTAATAACCACTGAACAGGTTATCAGGCCTTGTTCTGTCGAGAGAGGGGCGCCCGCTACCTTTGCAAACTAAATTTCAAGGAACCTGGGATTGGTAACCCTAGGTCTCCTGGGGGCAACCAGACGTGGTCTCCCTCTCACTGTGCTTAGAGAGGCATCAGCTTCACCTCACTGATGATCCCCAACAAGGGTGAAACACGTGTATGGGGTTGCTGGTGGTACTCTCGTTCAGGTTGGAATTGCCATTGCATTTCGGTGCTGGACTGCCCCTGGGCAGGACAAAGACTGATATGCAAATGGATATTTCCCATCTGTGAAAGGCACAGTGAGTAAAAGCAGTGGCTGCGAACTCTCAAGTGGTTAATAACCACTGAACAGGTTATCAGGCCTTGTTCTGTCGAGAGAGGGGCGCCCGCTACCTTTGCAAACTAAATTTCAAGGAACCTGGGATTGGTAACCCTAGGTCTCCTGGGGGCAACCAGACGTGGTCTCCCTCTCACTGTGCTTAGAGAGGCATCAGCTTCACCTCACTGATGATCCCCAACAAGGGTGAAACACGTGTATGGGGTTGCTGGTGGTACTCTCGTTCAGGTTGGAATTGCCATTGCATTTCGGTGCTGGACTGCCCCTGGGCAGGACAAAGACTGATATGCAAATGGATATTTCCCATCTGTGAAAGGCACAGTGAGTAAAAGCAGTGGCTGCGAACTCTCAAGTGGTTAATAACCACTGAACAGGTTATCAGGCCTTGTTCTGTCGAGAGAGGGGCGCCCGCTACCTTTGCAAACTAAATTTCAAGGAACCTGGGATTGGTAACCCTAGGTCTCCTGGGGGCAACCAGACGTGGTCTCCCTCTCACTGTGCTTAGAGAGGCATCAGCTTCACCTCACTGATGATCCCCAACAAGGGTGAAACACGTGTATGGGGTTTGCTGGTGGTACTCTCGTTCAGGTTGGAATTGCCATTGCATTTCGGTGCTGGACTGCCCCTGGGCAGGACAAAGACTGATATGCAAATGGATATTTCCCATCTGTGAAAGGCACAGTGAGTAAAAGCAGTGGTTGCGAACTCTTAAGTGGTTAATAACCACTGAACAGGTTATCAGGCCTTGTTCTGTCGAGAGAGGGGCGCCCGCTACCTTTGCGAACTATATACCAGGTGTGAAGAAATATGGGGCAGATTGTCTGTCTGCAATGACAGTTGAGGAGGAAAATTAATAATGAAGAGGAGAAGCAGGAGGTTGTCCTGGAAATTGTGAAGATATCCATTCCACAAGAAGAGTGGGAAAAAGCTGTGCAGGAAGACGTGAGACTAATCACGATTATAGGGGGTCTGTCGGAAGGCAGACTAAGCAAAAAAGCAGCTCAAGGAATTAGACACGGACATTTTGTGGAACATAAGAGATGAACTGTATGCCCAGGGAGGGATGTTAAATAGAGGAGACAAGGTCATGTCACCTGAAGGAGTAAGAAAACAGCTGATTGAGCTGGGACATGAAGGTCACCAAAGGATTGTAAAGACAAAGCAAAGGATAAGGAAAGATTACTGGTGGCCTGTCTACAATGTGCAAATTGAAAAAGTAGCAAGAAAATGTAACCTTTTTCATAAACGCGACACAGTGTGAGAAATTTTCTATCGCAGTGACGCCGATTCCCAAACATCCATTGGAAAAAGTCGGGATGGATGTTATTGGGCTGAGTTGTAGTGATGATGTCCATACGTATTGTGTTACAGTGATAGATCTGCTGACCAGGTTGGTGGAAGTTCTGATGATGATGATGCATGTGGCTGCACAGAGAGTGATTGAGTTTCTGGAGGAGTTTTGTGGTTGGGAGGGATATCCCGGCATGGTTGTGACAGATAATGGGTCACAGTTCAGGTAAAGGGAAATGGAGAATTTCTTCAGAGTTCATGCTATTGTAGAGGAGCAGCCGAATGCCTCTGCAAGAAGTCCAGCCCCCTCCTTCCTATATGTTGGGAGCCCCCTGTATCAGCTGCTGCAAGGAAGTAAGTTCCCCTGTGTTGAGCGCAATCCCCAGCAAATTTCACCCAAGGGTAAGCGTGCCGTTGATCGCTTCACCTAGATTCTACCCTGCTGCCTGCAATTCCCAGATGTCTCACCTGCTAATTTGGCTTTGCTTAGCAGGTCAGCCTCACTAATTTCTCTGCGCACGCCACGAGGACCTTGGAAATGGCAGACGCGGCTTCTGTTTACTCGTTGCTAAGCAACCTCCAGTGATTCCAATTGGCTGTGCTACTCCACTTCCATGATTCCAGTTCACCGGAAGGCGAGAGCCGGACCATCCAGTGAGGGCCACCAAGGATGGCGCAGCCTGCTTGTGCCTGTCCATAGCCATCCATGCCATCGGCTAGAGACTCTGCCACGCTGTCATTCCCCCTAACCACGTGAGTACTCTCTATGTCTCCCTAATGCGCACTACTGCTGTGATTTTAAATCGACAATTGCATCCCCTATGCCTAAGCCTTTAACATTTATTACGGATCTGTTTGCCTCGGCTAGCTGCCCCTGCACCACGGCAGAGACCAGCACCTGATTCTAGAGCAGTGTTACTGCTGTCACCTATCAATCGCATACTGTGTGAGTTTGTATTTTAGAGACCTGATGCCGCCATAACACTGAGAATATTTCACCATTTGCCTGATCGTAATTCGAGGCCAATTTGCAATTGCCTTTCTAAAATATTGCACCATGTGCTACACTGTACCAATGAAGTTAATTTTCTCTCCAATGTTAAATCATTACATCCCAATTACATCATTACTCCCAATTACAACTTCAGGCCAGTTGCCCCGGCAAGTCTGAAATATTGCACCTTTTGCTACCTATGAGGCCAGTTGCTGCCGTAACCCGTGAATACTGTATCCTTGCTTAGACTGTTTTCCTGAGGCCAGCTGCCATTGTTAGCTTTAAATTACAGTATAATAATTAAGCTGCTTTGCTAAAACCATTTATCGCCACAACCTTAATACTGTGTCCTATGCCAGCTTATCATTTGCAAGTTTGTTCCTATGAGGCCGTTAACGCCGTATCCTAGCTATCATTGTATCCTGCTAGACAGTTTTTTATGAGGCCAGTTTGTTTGTTTATTTGTTTATTTATTTCTAATGCACACCAGACCCGGAGGTGCCCGGAGTTGCCATTGTTAGCCCTAAACCACGGTAGTATAGGCGAGATTTCATTTCTAAAACCTATTGTTGCTGCAACCTTAAACACTGTACTCTTGCCAGACTGCATTTACGAGGCAATTGCCACAGTAACTCTAAATATCGCATCTTATGTGAAACTTCATCTTGAAAGCCTGCTTCCATCACCACCTATACCAATACAGTATCCTGTGATTGACAGTATATTGAGGCCATCCACCGTTACCACTCTTTAAAAATTGAATCTTGTGCTAGCTTCCTACTATCTATAGTGCCTATAAGTATGCATATTGTGAAATGTGCCTGAACAAAGCACATACCTAATCTAGTCACCCAAACTGGAGCCCATATTCGACGATCTAGGATTGACGCTAACATTTCTACGCCTTAAGCTTTAATGTTATTGCTTGCTAACTGCTTGTCGCAGCGATATGCCTACCACTGTCCCTAATCTGGTCGCCTTAGGCACCTTACTAATACTAAGCCTCCTAGCAAGACTAATGACATCCACAACCATTCATATGCCTGACTTGATACTTATAACCAACTCTACCATGACCCTGAACGTTCCGCCATTTTATCTCACCAACTCAATTTACAAGCTAGCACCTAGTAACGTGAACTCCTCCCAGATCCCATCCTATCCTACCAGGCCCAATGATACAGCCTCTAGGAACACAAGGCTCTGTTCTAGATTAGCCAAATTATTTTAACCCGCTCACCAGATACTCCATTAGCTGCGATCTTGAGAGACAAAATTCACCACACTCCCAAACTACAACCAGAGACAAATATACCCTTAACCCGGTACCTCCTCAGAATATCTATAGCCCACCTAAGAAAAAATTCAAACAGTCCAAACACATGAGTGCTGAAACACAGCTGTCAGGTGTAATGACACGTTCTGCACCCCCACTACTAACAGACAATCCAATTCCAGATCTTAAAGGAGCATTAATAAATGTCAGATCTGTAGTCGCGCATCTGACAGAGATATCTGACCTGATTCTGGCTGAAAATTCAATGTTCTTGCCATCAGTGAATCCTGGATGCACGATGCATCAGGCCCCGCCATTATGTTCGCAGTCCTGCATGGATACATCATCTTGAGAGCTGATAGATGCAAGGCGCGAGGAGGAGACATTGCCCTCATTGCGAAACCTAGCCCCGTCTCCACACCTTATATCCTGTGATGCCCTCACAGATAAATTTCCTATCGCCAATTCACAGACTCTCACCATTCATCTCATATACAGTCCTCCAGGCCCTATCGGGTCATTCAAGGAAGACATCTCCACTATTCTCTCAGACAACCTAAAAAGTACATCACAAGTTCTACTATTAGGGGACTTCAACCTGGGCTTTAACGACCCTAAAGATAAACATGCAAACAGTACTGCCTATTTTCTGTCAGGATTAGGACTGACGCTGAGGGTTAACCTACCCACTGACTACAAAGGAAGAATTCTTGAGTGGGTAGCGGACTACAACTGTAATGTCATCATTACTGTTATCACTCCACAAGCCTGGACAGACCACCACCTATTGTCATTCAAACATGCCTCTACTAAGCCGACACCTAAAAACGTGATTACTGCTTCTGCGACCCTAATGAGGAAAAAAAAGAATATTACAGCGGAAACACTTGTACCTCTGATTCTTCCAACCCTCAACTCTCTACCGGACAGTATGGATCCCAAAATGCTAGTCGCAGAGTATAATAAAATGATGACAGCCTCACTGGACTCCATTGCCCCTCTCAAAATGAGACATAGCAAAACTAAAGCTCATCTTAACTCTTGGTTTACCCCACACTTGAAAACCCTACGTTTGGAGAAAATAAGATGTGAAACTATGTGGAGACTACTCCCCTCCCATGAAAATAGAACCAACCTCAACAATATATCATCTCTTTACAAAAAGAAATATATCTGGCAAAACATGAATCATATTTCACAAGCCAAATCCAGTATGAAGGAACTATTTGTAAATCTCAATGAATTAGAAACACCCAGCCCAGTACAAGACTCCTGCACGAAAGATCAAACGTGGTGCACTAATATTCAGTCTGCTCTAGCTAACAAAGTTACCACCCTTCAAGACAAAATTGCAAAGAAAAGAGCCTCTCTACCCACCTAGACCCAGCGTATACCCACCCCTAAATCCCTCCACAATCCCTTAACCCGTTTCAGCTTCTCTAAAGTCTCCGTTCTTGAGACTGAAAAAGTTATACTGTCACTCAAACCCTCAAACTGTCAGGGTGACCAATGCCCAGCCCAACACATTAAGGACACAGCGAGGGACCTGGCACCCTTCATATCAAAGCTTATCAATGCCTCCTTCACACCTGGTTCCATTCCAAGTAACCTCAAAGAGTCATGGGTACTCCCACTTTTGAAAAAACAGACACTAGACCCATCCATCCCAACTAACTACCGTCCTACCACTAAAGTGACTTTTCTCCTTAAAATAATAGATAAGGTTGCATATTTACTGTTAGGGAGAATTCTCATTGATGGCTAATTTCCCTCACATAGTGAGTCCCCCAGCAGCTTTGCTGGACTTCTGGAGTTTATTTTTTTCCACTTGGTAAGAGTGTGAGCTTTTCCCCCACTCTTACCTGTGTTTTGCCAGGTATATTTCTCTGTTTTTGTGATTGTGGATTCTGAAGTACACCACTTCAGTAGCCCCCTTCTTTTGTGTGTCACACAGCACCTTCAGTGCTGTGGCACAGGGTTGTCTTTGAGACTTCCCCCGACTCCATTTCTGAGGCTGACTACAGTCCCCCAGAAAAGGGTAAAGTTACCATTAACTTTACATAGTCAATCTACCACAGATCCAGTACACCGCATCTTCCATGGAGTACTGGAAAGGGTTACTTCGTATCCCTTTTTATCTGTACCTCCGAGAGCATTGTTTCGCTGCTCTTTTAACAATTAGAGTTGGCTGGTGGCAGTGGCTGGTGGCAGTGGTATCTACCCTAACTTTTCTACCACGATTATATTAGATAAAAGTGGTATTGTTTTAGGCTGTTATATTAGCCTCGAACATAAACCCGCTTGACCAAATTGTCTTTCTTTTGGCTCTGGTTGGGTTTCAGTGCTGTGGCACAGGGTTGTCTTTGAGACTTCCCCCGACTCCATTTCTGAGGCTGACTACAGTCCCCCAGAAAAGGGTAAAGTTACCATTAACTTTACATAGTCAATCTACCACAGATCCAGTACACCGCATCTTCCATGGAGTACTGGAAAGGGTTACTTCGTATCCCTTTTTATCTGTACCTCCGAGAGCATTGTTTCGCTGCTCTTTTAACAATTAGAGTTGGCTGGTGGCAGTTGCTGGTGGCAGTGGTATCTACCCTAACTTTTCTACCACGATTATATTAGATAAAAGTGGTATTGTTTTAGGCTATTATATTAGCCTCAAACATAAACCCACTTGACCAAATTGTCTTTCTTTTGGCTCTGGTTGGGTTTCAGTGCTGTGGCACAGGGTTGTCTTTGAGACTTCCCCCGACTCCATTTCTGAGGCTGACTACAGTCCCCCAGAAAAGGGTAAAGTTACCATTAACTTTACATAGTCAATCTACCACAGATCCAGTACACCGCATCTTCCATGGAGTACTGGAAAGGGTTACTTCGTATCCCTTTTTATCTGTACCTCCGAGAGCATTGTTTCGCTGCTCTTTTAACAATTAGAGTTGGCTGGTGGCAGTGGCTGGTGGCAGTGGTATCTACCCTAACTTTTCTACCACGATTATATTAGATAAAAGTGGTATTGTTTTAGGCTATTATATTAGCCTCAAACATAAACCCACTTGACCAAATTGTCTTTCTTTTGGCTCTGGTTGGGTTTATTTGCCATTTCTTTTTGTTAAAGTCCTTCTTGTGTTTTACTTTGTGCGGCAAACTAGGTTTGCCTTCTTTGTTCACCGTTTTATGGCAGGCTTCTGCCCAGAAGCCCTCCACCAGGCACCTGGGTGTCTAGGTGGGCTGAATGTGAGGGAGGGGTGTAGTCACCCCCTGCACAGGCTATCCTAGGAAACCCAAGTCAACTTTGCCATGATTGGCTGAGGTGGTTGTCCCGGCTGGACGACCCCACTGCTGGATGATTGAAAGCCAGGCTGGGTGAATGCGGGTTTTGCGCATAAAAGGCAGGTCTCTTGGACTAGAAGTCAGAGTCGCCACTGGAACTACAAGGAACCGAAGAGAAGCGAAGAGAACGACGACTGCTGCAACTACCCCGTCCCGGTGAAGCCCTGCTGCAGTCCTGAGCTATCTACCCTTCGACGACTAGAGAAGATCCAGTCCAGAGTCTTCTTCCCTTGAGCCTGGTGGGGATAACCAGCTCATCTTCTTCAGCCAGAGGTCACCTTCGTGGTCAAAATCGCTGCACACTGCTGTAGTGGTCTGGATAGCCACCTGAAGAACCTCTCCTGTTTTTAAGGAGCGCACCTTTTATTCATTGTCGCTGCTGCCAGCTTCATCCCTGTGTGGTGCAGACCCCCTTCAGACGTCCTCCTTCACCTCGAAGCTTCAGGAACCGTGGGTCTGCAGGACACCAACAGGAACAACTGCCAGGGCACCAGCTGCACCATTGGAATAAGGTACTGTGTTCTGCTTGAGGAAACAGGGTGAACCCCTTTTCTTCATCTTCAAGGCTTGCCCTTGTCTTCCCTCCTTCTTATAACTTTTGCTTCCGAACATTGACAATATTGAAGTACTATTGGCTACGTTGAATCGTGAACTGTCTGACTGTGTGATCTTCGGCAACAGGTCCCCGGTGTCACTTAACCCTGGCTCCGGCCCTTAGACTCTTGAACTCTTATCTCTGAGTGTTTCTCGATTCTGTCTGCCTAACCAAAGTATTGCCTGTGATTTTTGCCTCCAACTCCCTCTGGGTATCTCAGGTGCTAAGTGTGTTTTTGCCCCGGTAGCATTTCATGTCACGAATATGCGTTTAGTTATTAGACCGAACTGTCAAAAAGTGATTGCAATCGTATTCGCAGTAACATGTTTTGTTCGTAACACTGGTCCATTCAAACACAGGGACTTACCTTGAGAATTACTGTACAAAGTGAATTGGTTGGTTGTAGTATATTTTTCATGTGGTTTTAATCTAATAGAAGTGTCGTGTTTACAACAAATGGTTAAAAAATAAATGTACTTATGTTTTTCTACCTGAAACCTTGAGTCAGTGTTTGCTTGAGTCACAGTAATCGTGATCCCTTTGTGTAATCTCTGCTACTGCTCATATACTCTTGAGATAAGCCTGGCTGCTCTGCCACTGCTACCACTCTTACATAGTAGTACAGGCTTGTACCAAAGGTAAAACTTGTATTGCCACCTGTAGTCTTAATTGTGTGTAGTGGTCCCTAAGGGCACTGCGCAGGATTCTGCCTAACATTTACAAATCCAGAAATACCTGGAACACAACCACCTTTTAGGAGTTCACCAATCAGGTTTCCATCCACAACACGGAACAGAAACTGCATTAATTGACCTGAAGGCCCAAAGAGATGATCTCAGGCAAAAAAAGGGGATTCAGCCCTACTTCTCCTCCTTGATCTTTCAGCTGCATTTCACCTTGTGGACCACAAGATCTTATGCAGCCACTTGAACTAAGTTGCGCATTTCTCCAAGGAAGCCATAATCTGGATTGAATCATTTCTAAGCAATAAGACCATGAGAGTCTTCTCACCCTCAGCTGCTGCAGACCCTACCCCCATCACCTGTGGAATGCCCTAGGGATCCTATGTTTCTCCCACCCTGTACAATATTTTCACCAAGCCCCTTTTCGGTGATATGAACCGTCTTGGTATCACCTACACAAACTATATAGATGATACCCAGATTCTCTTACTACTTTCCGGGGATTACGACAAGGATTTGGCCTTGCTGAACATGGTCTATCTCATCATCCAGGCATGGATGGCAGTACACGGTCTATGCCTGTATGATGATAAAACTGAATTTATCATTCTGGGCACCACCTCTAATCTAAAAAAATTAGGCCATGAATTCACCTCCTTTATGATCGACATCAATGCTATCAAAGATGCTAAAGAGGTAAAACCCTAGGTTTTTACCTTAATTCCACTCTGCCATTCACTAAACAAGTAAACTCCATGGCATCTACCACTGTATATACTTGCAAATTTATCAGAGCAGGTAAAGCATTTTTATCTAAAGCCAGCTGCATTATCCACACCATAGCCTCTATCCTGTCCAAATTGGACTACTGTAACTCTCTTTACATTGGTTCCAGTAAATACATCACCAAGAGAATTCAAACTCTTCAAAATAATGCCCTCAGAGCTGCCCTGGGTATTACAAGGAGAGAGCACATCTCTGAGATCAGAAGACAAAATAATTGGCTTTCCACGAGTGACAAAATCCAGCTTAAAACTGCCTCGCTTACCTACAAATGTCTGAATAACTCTGCCCCTCTTTACCTCAGTGAAAGATTCTGTAGAAAATCTTCAACCAGGCCCACAAGAACAGCTAACTCTAACTGCCTCACTGTCCCAAGAGCTAAGCTATCCGAGGTTGGGGGTGTAGCTTTCCCGTAAAAGCTGCTCAGCTTTGGAACTCTGCCACCACCTTTACGAGCCGATCAACCATATGGACATTTTAGACAGAAACTAATCAAATGGTTCAAAGCCCATGACAAGTAAGGCCTGACACCCACTTTGTATTATAGTAGACCTATGATTGCTTTGTATGACACTTCTCTTCTGTGTTACTATGTAATAGCATTCTTCTATGACATGACATAACTGTATTACTGTATTTCTTGGTACTGATATTTTGTATTCTTGCCTTTGTAACTCAAGCTGCAAATCTTCCTGTAACCTCTGCACCCTGATACCTTCGGGTCCGGCGCACAATATAACTGAATAAACAAACAAACAAACAGAAATCATGCCATGCATGACACCAGTCATTCTGCCTATTTTCGGCGAGTCTTTGAGGAAAAGGTATCCACTGAGAAAACCCTATCTGATGTATCCCCGTAGAGATGACAATCCTTTTGAAGAGTTACCCTTAGGAATATGAAGACAAAAGAAAGAGAAGTTGGTGACGTCACAAGAGGTGAGCCTGGCACACTGAGAAGAGTGGCTGAACAAGAGGATGTATAGACTTTATGGAATCTGATGACAAAGTAAAGAGTATTGAGTAAGCTTTCATATGCATAGTGAAGATTGCATGTGTGAAGAGCACTGCAGAAAATACAAGCCGTTTGATAAATGTACAGATTCAGCAACACAAGTAGATTAAGTAATCTTAGAAGCTTGCTCTATGTAGTGAATAGACTGCAGGTGGTGCCGCCATTATATTGAATCTGGACTTCGGTGTCACAATTTTAGTAAGCTTAACCCCGTGGAGAAGATGGCTGAAAGTTGTGTTGCAGCAAGAAAGCAGCTGGAATCAAGGAAGGACCGGGAAAAGGCTGTCTGGCCTTGTGTCAAAGATTGGAGCAGCCAAGAACTGATTATCTATCCTTGAAGAACAGTAAACGTGATAAGCTGAGTCATCCATTGTTAAGGTGCAAAGAAAGAACACTTTGAGTGCCAAATTTTATTCATTGAATACAATTAAATGCTAGAAAATGAGCCGAATTGCAGTCTTCTGTCACGCGGGCTATGGATGGAAATAGAAGTTGGGCATGCAGCTCTAGACTCCACACTCCCACATATTCCCAGGAGCAAGGATACTTCGTAAGGTCAAGTTCAAAGGCAATCTCCATGGCAGAAGGCATAAACAATGAGAGATGTTGGGCTAATTGCGTGGGGAGATACTGTCAAATGCCACCCACCGACACCTGGTCTGCTAATGAGCTGAATGTTCGGGAAAGGCACAAGCGTGCCAACCAATTGTAGAAGGCCATATAATGAAGAGCCTTATAGTTTGATAGCCAATGATGAGCTGTGTGTCAAATAACTGTTAAGGAGGATTTGCACTAGTGGTGGGCATACGTTGCCCACCTGACTTCAGAGATCCAATCACAACCCGTTCCTGTATAGAAAGTATACTTAGATGTTCCCCTTAAGCCAATCACAACTCCCCATAGGTTTTTCTTATTTGCCACGTAGTGTGATGTCACGTATGATGAGATTTTACTATATAAATAATTTCTTATGAAATGCTTCGAGTGAGATTATACTATGTGACATTTGTTGATGTCTGTTGTAACTCCCTGTTTTAGACAATTGATATTAAAACAGTAAAATGGCTTTGCTTTCTTCCTGAGTTGGTTTGATTATATGGTGTAAAGTTACTCTGCATCCCATATACTGTGTGATATGCTACTTATTTAAGGACCATATGTTCACTATTGTACACAAAACAAGAGCCATTTACCACCCCAGACTAAATGGGTGGTGGAACCTGGGTCTGGTGCAACAGGAGAGATTGAAAGGCTGCTGTGAGGGAGGTTGTTGTAGCCCACAGGTGCATGCCTCACAGCACCACAGGTGTATCTCCTTTTGAACTTAGCAGGGGTAGAAAGGCTAACACCAAGTTATTCTCAAGTTATTCCCTCTGCGGATGGGGAGTTTTGCCATTGCAGATGGTAAGGTGGAAGGTGTTGTTGGAAATATCAGGAGGAGTCAGATGAAGAACAAAATGTTACACAACATGCCTGTTGGGATCGCCGGAGTATATCGAAAGGTGTGGGCATGGCCAGGATTACATTTCTGTTTGCCCTCAGGGATGATGGATGTAAATGGTCGAGATTGATCAGGGTGAAAGAAGTTTTTAGATTTGCAGTTAAGACGAGGATGATAGAGTGTGGAACATGGATGGGGTGATGGTGGTGAAGAGGAGAGATGGAAGTGGCAAGGTGTGTGAGCCTACGAAAGATGTAACTGAAACATTTTCCTTGTTGGATTAAACAGGTGGATGGCTGTCCAGCTCAAAATGTGGAAGGAGGTGTCACAGACCAAGGTCCAGAGAGTATATGCACAGTGGGGGACAGATGAACTTTGTGAAGAAGGGAGGATGTGTAGAGCTGGCACGTGATCCTAAGCATTCCTTATGAGGTTTCCGTGCTGGATCGGGAGGACGGCGGATGGAGAAGAAAGCTGTAGTCAGATGCAGACAGGCAGGGCTTGTCACCCCTTTACTGTTCAGATAATACAATAAAATAAATGCCATAAAATTACCTTTGCTTCTGTGGTCATGTGTACATACACAATGGGCCTCATTAGGAGTTTGCTGGTCCGGAAACAAGGGTGCCGGTAAGCTCAGCGGCACCCTTGTTTCCGGATCAGCAAACAACAAGTATGCCTGCCGTGGCCGCTGTTCCCGACAGGTCTGAGCCTTCTAGGCACAGTGGCCAAGGTAGGCAGACCGGTCACAGAAGGACCAGCACTGTTAGCAACATTGCAGGTGCTTCTGTGTCCCCACTCCCATAGAGTCTATGGGACTCTGTGGGAATGGGGAGTTACATTTTACCAACGCCTGACTTCCCGAGGCTGCCGAAATTGTAATCTCCCAGTGGCACCGGGAAGTCAGGCTCCAGTAAAATATTACAGGTCTGGCAGCAAACCACCAGTAGCACCAGCAGGGATACCACCAGACCCATAATGAGACCCAGTCCATTGCTGAACCCACAGTGAACTCTACGGTTCTGCAGGTACAGTGTTGCAAATCCATTACTCCATGGACACAGGAGAGCTTATCTGGGAAAACAAAGTTCCTGAAGCGATGTATGCGCTTGTTCTTAAAATAGAAACTGAGTTTTCTGAATACGTACCCTCTGTGTTTCCTCTAATTCATACGTCAAGGGTGGAAGCTTGACATCTAAAATGAAGGACAGCCCCGTTCTAGGTTTGGTCCAGCCCCTTGATCCCATAATATCCCCAGTTGCACCCACGGAGGCCTGCAAATTCCAGACCTCACCCAATTGCATACCACATTTTACCACCTTCTGCTATTTACATATTGCCAAAAAACGCATTTAATGTGCTTAAACCTTTAGTCTATTCACTTCTTTCATTATTAAACTAACGTTGTTTACTTCACCAGCACAACTCCAAAACCTATATTGCTATTATCACTAGGTGTACATAAATGTATAGACTTTCTGAAGGGTGATTATCACTTCCGTTGATGGCCTTTCCCCAAATGATGTCCTTTGGCTCCACTTTGGGCCACAACTTGTGGCAGGTCATTATCCCCTCCTTAGGTCTATAAGGCTTTAATAATGCACAGGGACAAGCAACATCATATTTTAGTGATCTTGCAATATTCCAAACGTTTTTTGTAACATGTAGCAGAATGGTTTAAAAGCCAGAGGTGAAAGTAAGTATGACTCAAAAAAATTAAAATCGAGCAAGAGAATGTACCATACCCTCAGTGTGATGAGAATAGAAATGATTCCACTGTACAGATTTGGTATCAAACGTAGAACAATGATGCATCACAGAGAAGGGATCAACTACCAGATCTTGGCCTAACTACACTGGGTCATACACCCACATGGAGAGAGCACCATCAACCCTAAATCACAGGGAATATGCAAACCAATTGCTGGAACCGTACGGTCCCCGAATGATTGCTAAAGACCTCTGAATTGTAGCATACATATAACAGAATTAACTGATACATCAAATACAGCCTTGGGAGGATAGCTCAGTGTCAACGTGCTCTTCTTGGAAGCAAGACGACACAGATCAACACAGTTTTGATTCCCGGTCCGCGCTTAGAAACCTCTGGGTATTAAGCGCGCCATAAATAACCAATTTAAATAAAAAGAAAACATTTATCGCCAGACATAACCTTGATGCAAGAAACCTGTCAAAGATGGTAGATAACATACTAAAAAGCAAAGCTGGTGGAGATGGGGGGCCCCAGGAGAATGCAAAGCGTTTCCCCCCAGTGTGTTCTTGGGAACTGCACAGGCCATGCATAGACCACACCAGGGCAGTATAAATGGGGGCAGGGAAGGTTCAGGAGCAAGCAACAGTTGGGACGAGATGTCTCAGGTCGCTGCTCCCGAGCCTTCCCTGTGTGTGGGCCTTAGCTTTAGCAGCATTTGAGGTAGGGAGTGAGGGATAGCGGTTTGGTGTAAACTAGATGAATGGACGGGTAGATAGGTAGTTAACTTTTAAAACTAAAAAATGTATTTTCATGCATAGCTGCGGGTACTGTAAATAAAGTACCCCCTCCTTACCATGTCTGGGGCCTCATCCCACACCGCGGACTCGCTAACAGGGTGTAGTGGCATCGAGTCGTTCAGGGATTTCCGCGGTGGCGGGCTGAGTTTGGACCGTGTGGTGGGAGAGTGAGGGTTGGGTCAGGGGGAGGGAAGAGTGCACCGCGTTGCCATCATCTAGTGGAGGGGAGTCTAACAGGAACGTGAGGGCACATTTAGACTGGGGAGCTCTGGTAGCCTTCCACAGCAGTCTGCTCCTCGCTGACGGGGCACAGCAATGCAGTTTTGTCCGTACTCCACCAGGGGGCAATGCGGAGCCCTTAAAGGGCAATGCACGCTGTTTCCTTTGTTTTCAGATAGGTTGAGCAGATCAGGTGCAGCCAAACAGCAGGGGACAACTAGCTGGGTGTGCGGTTTTTAGGTTTAAAAAATAAATTACAAAGTAGTTTATTTACATTTAGTGCTTTCAGGTTGGGTTTGTTTTTACAGGTTTCAGTAAAGAAGCCTGGTTATCCTGTCTCACATATAGTAGGGCAGGCCACGCAAGGGGAACATTTATTTGGCTCAGGGGCTAGCTTAGTTTTGGGATGGCAGCAAGATGCAGCAGCATTCTTTTTTTAATTATTTCTGATTTAACAAGCAGTGAGGCTCTGGATATTATTAACAGGGCAATCAAAGCCCAGCTGGAAGGGGCAGTGGGGGAGGTTAAGAGGAAAAAAGGGGCCAGAGAGGGTAGGCCTCATTGCAGAGTCGCCACGGATGGGGCCCCATCGCCGCAGTAGTGGCTTGTAGCGCCTCAGCAGTAGGGGGGGAGTATGGGAAAAAGGGGCCAGAGGAGCAGTACCTAGGAGAGTGTCCAGGTGTAGGGGGAGGTAGGTGAAGGGTTGGGCAGTGGGTTCGGAGCCAAAGATCCGGTGGAGGCCCTTGGGGGAGTTGGGCCAGAAGTGGGCACAAAGCAGGCTAGGGGCGAGGTTAGGGGTGTCCAAGACCAGAGAGGGGCGGCTGTGCGTAAGAGCAGAGGGGGGAAATACCTGCAAAAGAGTGCAGGGGGAGGAGGAGAGAGCAGTCCACGTTGGTTAGTGAAGAAAGGGGAAGGTGCGGAATTACATCCCTGCCTAGGAGGACTTCAGGCGGAGGGCATAGTACGGCCCCCGTGTTTCCTGAGGAGGCGGTTGAAGAGGGCTTGAGAATGGCCCCTCCTGGGGAATGCAGTTAAAAGACTAGAGGGCGCAGCAAGTCCCCTAGCACAGAGGAGCAGAGGGTGGAGGAGAGAACCCCTTGCCCAAGAAGAGAGGAGCCAGCGCGGGCCAAGAAGACGTCAAATGATTGGTGTGGCGGACGACCCGGGCTCACCCGAAGAGGAGCTGCCCGGCACAAGCGTGTGCTCGCAACAACAATGGTATTTCATTGATGATAAATGGGAGGAGGAGAATGTTGGAGAATGGGAGGAAGAAGAGCAAAATGGTTTACATGGGAGGGAAAGGGTGAGAATGGGTTTAAGATCTGAAGGGGAAGGTCAGGTTGGAAGGGGCAGAGGACGGCAGGGAAATGGTGAGTCTGCTGATATTTTTTGTCCCTGCAGCAGGAGCCCGGTGAGAAAAGAGATGAGGAGTGTCGGAGTGGAGGCCAGGATGCCTCGGCTAGGTGATGGTGGGGCAGAAAGAGGTGAGCGGGAACGGGAGTGGTCAGCCGCTTGGCACAGGTCACACATGAGTGGGAGGACAGGCAGGGAAGGAAATGGGGCATGGGACATAGGTGGGGAAATGAGGTTCCAGACCACGGGGGCCTTGGAGAGGGGGAAGAGTGTATCATCAGTGGAAGTGCAAACTGACAAGGTGGAGGAGCCCGTGGCTCCAGAGGCATTGTAGGTTCCTAAAGAGAAGGTTGTTGAAGGTACAGGGAAGGACAAAAAGATGCCTTATATGGGCATTACTAAGCCACTGGGCTTGCAATAAATGGGAACAACAAAGGAAAGAATATGGGCAGGGTAATTTGTGGACGTTTTTAAGCTCCTGCACAGGGAGAGGAGAGTGAAAGAAGGGTCTAAGGAAGAGGAGAGGGAGTTGGCCACAAGGCCAAAGGTACCGATCATGATTGACAATTGGATGTCAGCTTTCATTATATATGCCAGTGTTTATTGCAAGATGTTTCCTGAGAGATGTGTAGCATTGTTGAAGTACATGGATGTAATAAGGAAGGCGTTTACAAGTTTTGGGGGTTTTGCATGGGTGAGATACGACAAAGAGTTTATGGCAAGGATGGCAGAGGATAGTGAGGCAGTGTGGGGAGAGATTGACATGGATCTCTGGCTGCAGTGGATGGTGCCTACACGGCTAGCACCAACGCTGCATACAGCTAGCGGCTTACCCATGCCTCACCAGCCCTTTCATGGTCGCCCCACCTCGGAGGGGTGAGGGGAGGAGGTCGGGCTCAGCCCACAGCGGCATGTTAGGCTTTCAATAAAGAAGGTTGCAGGAGGACAGTGTGCAAATTTAAGCACAAGTGCAACAGATGCGCGGGACGGCATCTGGTTACGCAATGCTTCCAATCAGGGGACAGAGGGAGAGGGCGAGGTGCAGGATGGGGTGTTGTGGGGAAAGGCCTATACTCCAGTAAAGGTTGCGGTTTGGAGAAGTGGCTCAGTTTCTCCCCAGTCAGAGAGGGAGCCAAGATTTTGGGGGAAGGTTTTTGGGAGGGTTTTAGGTTGGGTTACCAGGGTCCAAGGTTGTGACGGTGGGTGGAAAATTTGAAGTCGGCACAGGAAAATGTTGAAGTGGTAAGGGCAAAACTGCACAAGGAGGTGGTAGCGGGAGAGTTGTAGGGTCGTTTACAGATTTGACAGGAGATTTGGTGGTGTCCCCATTGGGGGTCGTGCCTGTGAAGGTCGCTGGGGAATTTATACTAATACACCATTATCATGTCCGGAGGGCATGTCAGTCAATTATCTTATTGTGCCGGAAGATTGCGGGGTGTCCTATGCACGTGTGGACCAGGCGGTGGGTTTGGTGAGGAAGGAAGGAAGTGGGGCTTTCATGGCAATGCGCGACATCAAGGCAGCATTCAGGTTGTTACAGGTGCATCCAGAGGATTTCTGGCTGCTTGGGATGCAGTTCGAAGGACACATTTATGTAGACAAAACTTTGCGGATGGTTTGGTCAATTTCATGTGCCTTGTTTGAGCATTTTAGTTCCTTTCTACAATGGGTTTTTACATACAGCTCAGGAGCCAAAGGAGTGTTACACTATTTGGACGATTTTTTGTTTATCAGTGGGGCATGCAAAGAAAAAGAATGCGAGAGGATGCTAGGGACCTTTCAGACACGGATGCAGGAGTTGGGAGTGCCATTGGCGGAGGACACAATTGAGGGGCGCCAGTGGTGGTGTTGACCTTTTTAGGGATTGAGTTGGTTTTGGTGGCCATGACCGCACGCTTGCAGTGTTAGTTAGGTGAGCAGGCTGTTAGTTTTGCTGGAGAAGGCAATAGTAGCACGCAAAATGACACTGGTGGACATGCAGAGGCTAGTGGGACATGTAGGGTAGTGGCCCCGGGGCGCACTTTCTGTAGCAACATGGCACGGTCTATGGCAGGAGCTAAGTGCCTGCATCACAGGATGAGGTTGTCTGGAGCGGTTAGGGTAGAGACTGCAGGATTTGACTGATTTCTGGAGGGGTTCAATGGGGTGTCCATGTGGCTTCAGAGTGATCCAGTTTCATAGGAGGTGCAAATCTTTTCAAATGCAGCAGGCGCATGAGGTTGTGGAGTTTTGTGGGAGAGAAGATGGTTTGCAGAAAGGTGGCCAGAGCAGTGGCAGAAAAGAGGTAGAAGCATAGTCTTTTTGGAATTCTTCCCTTTGTTGGTGGCAATGGAATTGTGGGGGGTGAATTGAGGAACAAGAAAGTAAATTTAAATATTGATAATGAAGCAGTGGCTAAGGTGGTCAACAGGCAGTCGGCAAGGGACAAGAGGCAGGCTAAATTAATGAGAGAATTTGTGCTGCATTGTATGGAATGGAATGTGGTGTTTAGAGCAACGCACGTGCCAGGGAAGGAATGGCACCAGGAGCAGACTGGAGCGGGCATCAGATCCCAGAGGAGCTGTGGAGGATAGGAAAATGAGAGCATTGTCCTTAGTGGAGGGTTCACTAGCCCCGGCTTCTAGGACAGCTTACAAAAGGGCATGATCAGAATTTATAATGGGGGGAGCGTGCAGCTGGAAGGGCAGGGAGGACGCAGAGAAGAGAAGAAGGGATGATGTGATTATCTTTCCACTAGAGTGTATGGATAAAGGCTGGACAAAGGCAACGATATTGGGGAAGGTGGCAGGCATTGCTTTCTACAGGAAATGGTTCTGGGATTTTCAGCAAAGTGTCGGGGAGATGGCAAGAAGAATGTTGGAAAGTTGGGGAAGACAGAACAGGAGAGAAAAGGATAACAGGAGACAGATCTCAGTGGCCTTGTTGGTTAGGTTATGTAAGGTGTTAGGGGCGGTGTGCTGGTCAGTATGGGAGGGGGACATGTTTTAAACATGTTTCACTTGGTTATTTTTTGGGGCATGTAGGGTGTCCGAGCTGGTGGGGGGAGAAGAGGGGAAGGGGGTCTAAAGTGAGGGGATATTCATTTTTAGGAGTTAGGTGTGGATATTAAAATAAGGAGATCAAAAACAGACCAGAAAGGAAAGGGATTTTGGGTACTTCTGGGTAGGGGTAGTGAGGAGTTGTGCCCAGTGAGGACATGCATAGCATGGAAGGAGACATACGGGGGAAGAGAAGGGTTGGTCTTTCAGCATGAGGACGGGTCGGCAGTGTCGGCACCACAGGTTTTGGGAGTATTCAGGAGGGCTTTGGTGTCCGTGGGAGAAAGAGCAGAGGTTGTGGAACTCATTCTTTCAGGATGGGGGCAGCATCGGAGTGTAGCAGGAAGGGGCAATCAGAGAATAAGATTAAAATGTTGGGGCGCTGGAGGTCGGGGAAGTACAAGGGTTACAACAGAGAGTTTGTGAATGAGGCAGGTTAGAAATGTTGGGAACCGCAGGGGTGGGAAGAGGGGGGGGTTGGAAGTGACAAAGAGAAACTCACATCAATTTTTCTTTTGAAGATGTGGCACAGAGGAGTGGTGAGTTGCTGCACATATGGATTTGTGGACATTCAATCATAAAGTGGGCAGGGAAAGAGGTGGGAAAAAAGGATTTTTGGGACACAACTGGGTTTCAGCTACAACATTGCAGTAGTGAAATGGTCAGGGGTAGGAGAGCTAAGTGGCACCAATCACTGCCCATGTTAGCAGGCCTGAGGGAGCGTCATGGTGTTCTGGAGGGAATAATAGTACACGTGGGGGAGAATGACTTAGTAAGAGACACAGGAGCATCATTGTTGAGGAAAATGAAAAGGGACCGTAGCTGGTTAAGGGAGATATGGCCCAAGGTAAGGTTGGTTTGGACAAAGTTATTGCCGAGCAGGGTCTGCAGAAGAGCAGTGAATGAAGGGGCAGTGGAAAGGACAAGGAAGAAGATTAATATGGGAGATGGGGAAGTTTTGTAGTGCAGGGGGTGTGCAAGTGCTGGAGCCCCAACAAATCCTCCATGACCTTCCTAGCTACCGGTAGGGTAGATCTCTCTCCGCAGCAGGGGCCTCCCTCTGGAACAGCCTTCCTGCCTCCCTGAAACTTGAGGAGAAACATCTCCGGTTCCGGAAGCACCTCAAAACCTTCCTCTTTGCCTCCGCTTTCTCTCCCTCTCTCCCCTGCTAAAATCACTGAACCTGCACTGAATCTGCAACTGGCCACTCACCGATCTCGGTCCTTGGCCCAGCCACTCTTCCCTGCACTGCCTACCTGCACTACGGGACTGTCTCTGTATCCTATAGCCCCTTCTCCTGGCACTTACCTTGCCACCAGCTGGCCCTATTATTTATCTTGTATTCTACTAACCATGTACTGCACTCTCCTGGCACTTGCCACCAGCTGGCCCTATTACTTATTTTGTATTCTACTAACCATGTACTGCACTTCCCCTCTCCCCTTCCCCTTGCACTTTTCCCAGTCCCCCTACCCTTACACTTGCGCGATCTGAATGACACCTGGCCTAGTAGGATCGTTGTCTGTTCTCCCCTTGTTCCCCCCCGCCTCGTTGCACCTTGAAACACTTGTGTATAGGCGCGTTACAAATGCCATATCATATCATATATCATATCACCCGGATCTGAGTCCTTCAATCGAGTACTCAAGTAACCCATGTAGTCTACTCCTTAGAAATGCCAGGCTCTGAGCTAGACTCAAAAGTCTTCATGAGCCTCTGAATAGAACCCTACCTCCCACCAATAAAAGAACTAACATCCAGAAGGCAAATATCTTCCACAAGATCAATAGTCTGAGACCTCTATCCACCATTACCAAAACAGAACCATCCCAACCTACTGCCTCCCCGTCAAAGGAGGAATAATAAATGCTAGATCCCTAACCGCACATGCCACAGGCATCTGCGATTTGATATTGCTCGATAACTTGGACTTCCTCGCTATCACAGAGTCATGGCTGCACGACGCAGCAGGACCCTTACTCTCCCTAGCAATCCCTGAAGATTATACCATATTCAGACAAGGCAGAACCAATATGCATGGAGGCGGCATTGCCATCATTGCAAAGACCAGTTTAGGCATGAGAATCATGCCCACCCTAGCTTACGATTCATGCGAAACACCATCAAACTTCCCCTAGCCAGCTCCCTAACATTAACTATTCACCTCATCTATAGACCACCTGGACCTATAGCGACATTTGAGGAGGACAACCTACTTTCTAACAACCTCAAAACCTCATCTCAACTACTTGTCCTAGGGAACTTTAACCTGGCCTTCAATGACCCTTTAGATAAAAATGCCACTACCATTGCCAATTCTCTTTCCAGTCTGGGTATAATGCAAAAAACTCTTGAACCCACTCAGATCAAAGGGAGAATCCTTGATTGGCTAGCAGACTACAACTGCACAGCCAATATCAAATCCATTGTCCCTCAACTCTGGACAGACCACTTCTTCTTGTCATTTGAATTATCTACTTCCAGACCACTTCCGCCAGCATCCATCATGGCTGAATTGTGATCCCGGCAATTCTACCCATCCTTAAACAACTAGAGGATCATTTAGACCCAGAAACATTAGTCAACGAGTATATTAAAATTATGTTATCCACCCTTGACAACATCGCCCCTCTGAAAACTCAGACCGAGTAAACCTAAATCTCACCTAAACAAATGGTTTACCCCTGAACTAAAGGATCTGCGACTACTTAAGAAGAGTTGCTAAACAGCATGGAGGCTTACCCCCTCAGAAGATCACAAAATAAAATTAACAGAAATCTCCCCCCAATGTAAAAATGAAATCCATTTGGCCAAGCAGAACTCATTCAATAAGCGTATATCCAACGCTAATTCAAGTATGAGGGAACTGTTCACTATCCTCAAGGAACTTGAATCACCCTCCCCCACTCCGGATATATGCTCCAAAGACAAAACTTGGGGCTCTGATATTCAACAAGCACTATCAAATAAAATCTCCTTACTCCAAATGCAAATAGCCAAAAAAAAGCCTCCCTCACACAACCACCCAAGACTTACAACCCAACTACAGACTATGCTCTAAAGGAACAGGACCCATTGGCGCGATTTATGTTCTCTAAAACTTCTACCCTTGAGGTGGAGAAAGTCAACCTCTTTCTCAAGCCTTCAAACTGTCAGGGCGATACCTGCCCTGCCCAGCTCATAAAAGACGCTGCTAGAGATCTTTCCCCATTTATCACAAAACTTGTCAACTCTTCATTCACATCCGGCACTGTACCCAATAATCTAAAGCAATCTTGGGTACTACCAATGCTCAAAAAGCAAACGCTAGACCCACTCATACCCATGAACTACCGTCCTATCACAACAGTTCCTTTTCTGCTAAAAATCCTGGATAAGATTGCTTATATTCAAATCCAAAGTTTTCTGCAACAACACCAACTCTTAGGAGAGTGTAAATCAGGATTTCGACCCCAGCACGGCACAGAGACTGCACTCATTGATTTGAAGGTGCAAATAGATGAACTAAGGGATAAAGGAAAAATGCCTCTCTTTTTGCTGTTAGACTTATCGGCGGCATTTGACCTTGTGGACCATGGAGTACTTTGCAGCCATTTAGATTCTGCCGCACATTTCTCCAGAGAAGCCATAACTTGGATTGAATCCTTTCTTAGCAACAGGACCATGAGGGTGTTCTCCCCATCAGCAGCGGCTGACCCGATCCCCATCCTGTGTGGAGTTCCTCAGGGTTCCTGTGTCTCCCCCACTTTATACAACATATTTACTAAGCCCCTTTTTGATGATCTGGACCTTCTTGGTATCACCTACACTAACTATGCAGATGATACCCAGATTTTCCTCCCACTTTCTGGGAATTATAGTAAGGATTTGGCCTTGGTAAATAGGGTGTATATCATCATCCAGGCATGGATGGCAACCCACGGTCTATGCCTGAATGATGATAAAACAGAACTCATCATCCTAGGGACTCATTCTAACCTCAAGACTCGTCCTCTTTTGAGATTGATGGAAATATTTGTATTTTTATTTGTTTGGATCAAGTAGATCTTTACAAAATATAAAAACCAACATTTTGTCGATTTACCACAATAAAAATACAATTATCTAACAAATCATTTCATCAAAAATAAAAAACATGCCTAAAAAAGGAACAAAAAGGTAAAAGACTAAGAAGAAATTCACGAGAAAAAGAAGAAAAAAAAGATTAAAAAAAGAAGAAAAATAGGAAACCCTCATTTCCCCAAAAACCTGCAGCCCTTATTACATTATTAGTTTCTACTGCTATATTAATCCGTAATGACTGGAGAGGCATTGATCCCGGACTGCCCAACGCTTGAGTGGGTCATGCCAAGTTTTAAAAGGACTTGACCCACTGCAATCGTCAGGGCGGTGTTGTGCCCCGAGATCAAGCGATTCCAAAAGTTCTCTGAGTGCAGGCAGTCCATTTTATGCACAAATTTCCCAAAATAGCGGATTCTAGTCTCCCAGGTTCCTTTGAATTCTATGAGTAAATGATGCAGATTTTGCTTATTTTGAATTACACAGATTTTACAAAATGATATGATATTCTGGCTTTGCCCTCTAATACTTAGGATCTCGCCTGTGTGAATTAGGTTAAGGTGGGCCCTAAGAAAAACATATCTTGATTCACTGCTGGGATGTTTTAGCAAATAGTTAGGCAACTCTCTGAGTTTTTTTTCCACTACTAGGAAGCTATTCTTCTGTTTTACCAGCCTCATTTCCAGTCCTGTTTTAATCCAGTCCACTATTTCCAATTCTTTCTTTGCTTTCAGAGGATTCTCTATCAGGGTTGTTACCGTTGAATCGGCTCCTTCCAGATTTCTTTTAACTTTTATGGCCAGCTGATGAAGGATCTTAGAACTGTCCTTTTGGAAATGATGATTGACATCTTCATAAAGAGAGTCTTTTTGTGGAGTTGTTATTAACCTACAGAGAGATAGCAGTCTCCAAATTACCTGTTGATGCATTGATTTCAGGCAGAGCTCAAACCTTATACACCTGAATGGGAAGACAGCTGGGCAGGCCCAATGAGCTCTTCCAAATGTGACCCTCCACCTGTTGCCAGTCTATGTTGTAAGAGGATTCAATTCAACACTACAGCTAAGTCAATGCCTAGTCTGGGATACGGAATGGAAACCCTTATTGATATATCTTTATGTCCAGTTCATGAGTTCTGGATGACTACCCCTATATAACACCCCTCTCTTAGAATCCCCCTGACCCCACTGAGCCAAGAAGTAGTTCTGTTTTGCAAGTTTAAAAGGTTTATTTGAGAAATAAAACAAAATATAGATACCACGCTTTTATAATAAATTAGTAATCGATATCGCCCTTATAAATATAATGTTAATCAACAATGGGTAATCTGACACTAGCACACTTCTTTATAATCAATGAGGAGTTGGTGTAGGATGGATAAGGCAGCGAAAATACTTTTATGATTTCAAGGGAAAAGCAATGAGGAATAAAATGCAGTACAGAAATACTTGATTTGATTTTAGCAAAAGATAAGTAAATCACTTTTTCTCTGGCAATTCACCCCCCTCCCCTATGCAATGTAAGGAATGGAAGGAGATGGAAAGAGGAGCACACAGTTCTCAGGAATGCAATCAAAGACAATACGAAATTCAGTTCCCCCCAGCAAGCTTAGAGGAAACAGGCAGGAGTTTGAAACACAGGCCCAAAATGCTTTTTAAATGTGATGGCAATGGATGGGAAAATGTGCCAACTGATTTTAATTCCCTCTAGAGATGCAGGGTGAGTGGGAGATGCGTGTTGGTATTAGTTCAGGCTCACTTTAGCAATGCTCTATGAGTTATTACCAGGTTTCAAACGGATTTCAACAAAAGAAAGAATGGAGCTGCTATCTTGACAAGTGGAGAAATTGAGCCAAAATCGCAAATCGCGGTAAATTTCGCGAGTGCGTGTCTCGCGATTACGGCAAAAGTATAAGGAGTAGGTGACATCTTGCAGCTGCAGAATTGACAGGTGACAGTTGTGCAGCTTTAAAAATGACAGATGATACGATTTCTAGGAGGCAGTTCTACTTAGGTTAAAATAGTTTGGATTAGATTATTTTAACTAAGAGATTGGTTCTGCACAGTTCTGCTAGGTACTCACAATATAAATTTGAAATAGGCCTCGCCACGGATCTGGTCAGGTTTTGGACTGGACTCCGGTTCTGGTCTCGGCACTTCACAGTGATCTGGGTCAGCTCTCTGGTTCTGCTCACAGCGGTCTGGGTCACTCTGGATCTCTATTCTGGTCTCTGGCAATTGTTCTTGGCAAAAGAATTCAAACAGCTCGCCCGGCTGTGGAATAGTTCGCAAATGATTTTAAGGTTGCGGAGGCCTGCTGAGAACAGTTCTTAGTTTGTGGGTTTAGGCCCTTGCTTTAAGTTCTGAAGTAAAGTTCTGGTCTTTGGAGATTGATGGATTTGAAGTCTGGATCTCTGGATGTGAAGTCGTCGGTCAGCATGCTCTGCAGCAAATGGAATTGAATGTCTCTACCTGTCCCAGCAGTCTCTTTTTATGTGTTTTGAAAATGGGTGTGTGCCTGGGCCTAGCTAAGCCTGCCCCTCTCTACTTGTCATTGGCCAATTCCTCCTCTCTCCCTTGATTGGGGGAAGGAAATGTGAGTCAGAGTGATGCTGTAGGTTTTATGGTCAGAGGAACCTCCCCTTGTCAGTTTGCCCACAAATCTATATTTGATTCAAATACATCCTTCCCAGATATACAATTTGTTGAAATTACATGTGCACATTACATATTCCTTATGGTCCATGCTTGTCCGCCTCTGATCTTCCTGCGGGCTTGCATTCAAAAATGACAACATTTTGCGCTTTTTAACTGGTTTTGCAATATCGGACATTTACCCAAAATTACACACATGTGCGCAAGGAGTATGGACATTAATTGATGAAGTGTCAGATTTTTAACATGCAGACATTTGGAGTGAGACCCTATATTCCGCTAGCAACCCCCCAGAATACACCACAGGGTCCTACGCCTCTCAAAATGTTCACAGAAAAATCACAAAAATAATTATATTACTTATATAATTCTGACAATTCCGCACTATGAGTTATCTATCTTTTTAAAATTATGCCCTGGTCAAAAAGGGGTGTGGCTTCCCACATCACAGGGTGGAATAACTGGTTTATCCACTTCCCCCAAGCTCAGCTGCTAGCAGAGGCACTGCCCCTCCCAGTTTCCTCTAAGAGGAAGCCACTTTACGGCCCCCCAATATAACATTTGCCTGAGTCCAGGACAGGCCTTTGTTCAACTCCCTGTAGTCCCCAGCTGCTCCACCCCTAATCTAATCAACAGGGCCATGTGACCTCAGGATGCAGCCAGGCCTGGCAGCCAGGCCTGGGAACACAGCTGTTGATCCAGTATCAACTCCTGTCGGGGGTAGTTGTCAGGCAGAATTCAGTTTCATTAAGCCAGGTTTCAGCTAAATGTCACTTTTTGTTCCCAGTTTTCTACATTCAAATCAAACTGACATTTTGTACCTATACATTAAATAATTACTTCCTTCAAGTCATTTCAGAATATAGTTTTACATTGTATCCACCTCTTAGCTAGTCTTTCCTTGGTCTGGTTTTGTTTCATTTGTGCAGTTTTACACAAAAGTCTGGTGGTTTTAAAACGCCGGTTTTCTGATAGTGGTGAGTACTGGTAAAGCAACCAATTTTGGGATTAAGGAAATTAATTCGCCACAGTTCTGAGTTGCTTTTTTGGCAATCAGCATTGCCATTCCCAATGGTTTCAGGCTACTGTGTGTGTAGCCCACTGGTGGTTTTAGGCAGTGCCCTCCTGTGCCCACAACATAGGCAAAAATGGGTGGCAGCCTATTCTTCATGCATTTCCCTGTGCATTTTCTGGGAAGTTCTGGCCATCATGATGTTTTCAATGCCAGTAAGGCACAGTTTTTATGATAGGGCTTGGATGCATGGGTACAAACATCCCACAATGTCCCAGAGCTTTAGTTGGGCCTCCAACCCATACAGTATCACAGGGATTACTTTGGCATTATAAAACTTTATTAATGGTTTGATTGAAAATTTACAAAGCTCAAAGAAGATCTTTTTCATCTGAGGTATTGTTTTGTCAGTTTTAGATCTGATTTCAAGTTCCACTTTGCTCACTGATGGATAGGCAAACATTGTGTAGCCCAGATAGACTAATTCGTCTACCCTTGTAATTGATTCTCCTTCAAAAAACCATTTACTAAAGTTAATTTGATTTTTTGGGTGTTTCAGCACCAGAATTTTTGGCTTTCTTGGATTTATTTGCAGTCCATTTAGTTTAGTGTATTCTGTACCATTGAGTAAGTGCTGCAGGCCTATTGCTGTCCTGTCAATCAAGACGATGTCATCTGCATAGGCAAGCCAAAAAACCTTGATGGAATTAAGTTTGGGACTTGCCATAGTCCATTTTTGAAGAAAGTCTCCCAGATCCGACCAGTATAGGTTGAAGAAGAAGGGTGCTCCTATACACCCCTGCCGCACACCTTGCTCCACGGTGATTGTATTAGAAAGATGACCAGCCTCGTCTAATCTTACCATGAGCGAGGTGTTTTTGTGGAGCTCAATTAGAATTGCCAGGAGCTTATTTGGGAGACCTCATCTTCTCAATTTTGCCCACAATTTCTCCCTATTCACTAGGTCAAATGCTTTGGAGAGATCTACCCAGGCTCCAAAGAGCGGACACTCTCCAAATGTCATCGTATGTTCTTCTAATAGACTCAGGGTGAGGCCATTTAGTGTTGTAGACATTCCTCGTCTGAAGCCTGTTTGAAATTTGGAGATGATGTTATTTGATTTGGCCCAGTCCCCTAGGTCTATCAAGAGTATCCGCATGAATATCTTACTCTCGATGTCCAAGGGGGCAATTGGCCTATAATTTTCGGGCTGTGATCTATCCCCTCCTTTGTAGAATGGTATTATGACTGCTTGTTTCCAAGGAGGGAAGCATTTTGACTCTAGTATTTCCCTGTAGAGGTTATCAAGAAGTGTTTCCCAGGTGTTAACATTAGACTTCAGGACCTGATAAATTAGCCCGTTTGGGCCCGCCGCCTTTGATGATGAGGCGCTCAAAATTAGATCTTCTATTAATTTTACATCAAAGTTAAGTTCCCACTTGGCGACTTCCTGTTGATTTTCCACGGTGGCTGACGTGTTTTTAAAGTTTGTTGTCAGGTAATCTATCCACCTCTTTTCTGGAACCAGATTACATTCGGTGATATTACTGGCTGAATTCTTTCCTTTACTATTTATCATTGACCAGAAATTACGGGTACTATTTTTACAAAGAGCCTCCAGCATCTGTTCATTGTCTTGTTGGTGATGGAGGATCTTTCTTGACCGTGACCATTGCTTGAAGTTCCTAAGCAGCTTTTTCTGTTCTAAATAATATTCAGATGGGTTCATAAAAGAATACTTCAGCCGTCTAAGTTCACGCCTTAAGGACCTTTTTTGGATCCATGTCTCCTCATCAAAAGAATGTAAGTGATGGGTTTCTTTTACCAAGGCTCCTACTTTCGGGTGGTGCACTGACCAAATAAATGACTGAAAGCAGTATGGTTTACAGTTCTCTTTTTGTTCTTCTAAAGAGATATGATTTAACTTCTCATTCAAATTTTGCCCCTCTCTTTTATATTTAACCAAAACTGCTTTGCCTTTCCTCAGTAGTAGGTCCTGTGAGTATTTAGCCGATTTATCTTTCATTGAGCTCGTAATTTTGACTCTTAGCCGAGCATGATCACTCCCTTCTCCCCAGATTATTTCCATAGATTTTTCTTCATTTGTAGTTTTTCAGAAACAAATACATAATCCAATGTGGAGAAGGCATTGCCGCGTGACCATGTTGGATTCGAAGGGCAGTCACCTTCAGCAGAGCCATTTAGCATGAAAACTCCCCACGAGTTTAGAAAATCTGACCACTGTTTCCCAGCCTTTGAGATTTTTACCCATTTTGATGCGTTGTTCCTATCTTGAGTCATAATACATTGCGTATTCAGATCCCCGCCCAAGATCACACTGGCATCACCATGGACCAACACAATTTTCTCCAGCACCATTGACAACGACCGATGGAATTGATCAAGGCTACATTGCACTGGTATTCACTACTACAAGGGAAGGAAGATCGTGGGCAGACTGAAGTTCGACTTCACATGCCAGGATTCCTTCCTTTCCATTGTGCAAAAGTGTGTCATTTTTGCTAAATAAGTTGTTAATTCCAAGCAACAATCCCCCCCGACAGTCGACCTTTAGATTTTTGGCTTGCCGGGGCTGTGAATATTGTGAACCCTTCTATTTCTATTGGGTGTGTGTGCCAGGTCTCCTGGAGTAGAATAACGTCAGAATTTAAAAAGAGATCTTTCTTTCTGCTACTCGCAGTAAATGTCTTAGGGCCACGGGTGTTCCAACTTGTAATGGTAATTTCATTATGCCTAAAGACTCTGCTGTGTCAACCCCAACTTTAGTTGGCAATATTATTAAGGTGTCTAAGGAGGTGAAGACACTTGGCTTCTACCTGGATGCCACCCTCTCCTTCGACAAACAGGTGAAGTCTCTGGCATCGGCCACCGCCTACACATGTAAGCTCATTAGAGCGGGCAAACACCTTTTCTCAGACAACTGCCTTATCCCAGCGAGAGCCCTAATCCTCTCTAGGCTCGACTATTGTAATGCCCTCTACATTGGAGCCAATAAATCCATCACCCATTGAATTCAAATCTTACAAAATAACGCCCTGAGAGCTGCCCTTGGTGTGTCCAAAAGATTGAACATTTCAAAGATCAGGCGCCAAAATAACTGGCTCTCCAACCAAAATAAAATCCATCTGAAAGTGGCATTCCTTGTTCACAAAGCCCTGAACAATGCTGCACCAAGCTACCTCACAAACAAATTCATAAAAATAATCCATACACGCCCAGCTAGAACTGCAAATGCCAATAGCCTCATCATACCAAGATTCAGGCTAACTAAGGCGGGGGGAGGCAGCTTCCGAGTTCGAGCGGCCCAATTATGGAATTCGCTGCCTCGCCCTTTACGCGAGGAACTGTCCTTTCCAAAAATTTTATCCAACTATATTAACTTACTGAGATCTGCAAATGATTAGCCCACTAGCGCTACTCATCGTCTCGAGACCCCTATTATAGACATATTACTGTCCTGCCTATTGTTGCTCCTGTGGACATTTTCACCCTGACCATCTGGCCGTTGAGCTAATGTCCACTTAGTGCCTGTACATATACTGTCCTCATTGAACCTTGTACTTACCATGCCTGTATGTAAACTGCAATTGCCCTTCTATCTGTAAATATACTGTATTTTGTATTTTGTATGTATCCCATGACCCTACCCCTGTAACTTAAGCCTTGTATTTTCTCTACTGCTGCGCCCGGCTACCTACGGGTTTGGTGCGCATTATAAGTGAATAAAACAAACAAACAAACATAGGGAAATAGTTTATGAGGATTTTTTGTTTTTTTGGGAGGATGGGGTACCTCTATCGGCTTATGGAAACAGCTACTACTTAGCGGGTGCTATGTTGGAAGTGTAAGATATAAGTAAAAGCTTGAAGTAGAAGGAAACCTAGGTTAGGTGTGGGGCAGAAGGAACACCTCAGCAGAGGGTTTTTCTGGTGCTGGCAACATGGCCCTTTGGAGGAGGGGTGGGATAAGCACAATGGGTTACTAGCGCGGTAAAGGAAGGGGGTGGTGCTGTTTGCACGAACGGGCTACCCGGGGGTGCAAAGAGGGGGAACAGGTTTTGAAGAAGGAGGGGCGTTGCCTCGGGAGAAGATGGGAGAAAGCAGGAATGAAGATTGGGAGGATTTTAAGGAGACGGAAGGGAGGAAGGAATCGGAGGGGAGACATTTGAAATTATTTAATTATTAAATTGTGGGGGAATGGAATTGTTTATTTATTTAATTGTTTGGCTATTTGTTAAAAACAGGTATGTTAGTCTGTAAGGCAAGGGGCCAGGTTAGCGTTTTCTTGTGAGCTTTGGCCTGTCACATTAAAGTGACCTTTTCCACTTTAAAGCGAGTCTGGGTATTTTTGTGCAGTAAGCCCAAAGAGGGATGAGGGCTCTGCACAATGTTTGAACAAAACAGGCATATTTGCTCAGATGAGATAAATACTGGGTGAGGACGTGAGATCCATTAGAGAATGAGGGGAGCTAATGAGACTGGCTAGTACATCTCGTCAGTTATCCCGGAAGACCCTTTTAGGCATACTATTCCATTTGATTCTGATTCCTGCGTATATATGTCCTCTCCAAAATACGTGTGGCTTTACTTACTAACTTGCTTACCATAGGCCACAATCGCTTGGCATATTTAGTTACTGGGTGACCCTTAAGCATGTTTCAACCAAATTGAAGTGCCTGGCCACGTCAGCAATCAAGGTTTAATGTGCTGTTGTAAAGCAAATGGGCGCAATACATGTATCTATTTATTTATTTGCCTGCATTATGTCAGCTTTTTGTAAGCAGCCACAAGCTGAGCCATTTCCCTTCAGACCAGCAGAAAGGACTGGTAAGGCAGAAGCCCAAAAAGGATGGGGGATAGATAAAAAGAGAACGGGGGACAGAGAGGAGAAAAGTATTGCTTTGTCCACAGTTTGTATTTCTGATGTCAGTTTAATTATGTATGTTTGTGATTTACGATACGATATAGTTTTACTTCGGTCAACAGACCATACAAGCAGATGTTTTAACACATTGATAAAACAGCCATTACGTCGTACACATATGAGCAATCTTTCCATCATACAAAAAGCATCCTTAAAAAATAGATAAACATGAGCAAACAGGACATCCACAGTTTCTACAGAGTAAAATATAACCTTTGAAACATACTATATAGCTACCAAAGGGACAGTCAGATACTTGGGCCAAATCGAGCCAAATTGTTCATGATCTTCTAATATCTTGCATAGTAAATGCCATACGACGACAAATAAGTCTATTGAGCAATTTCACATCAGTTGCTTTTCCTGTTGTTCTCCCGCATGTCACAACTGAATAGATGAAAAACATTTACACAAAAGCAAAATACAAAACCAGCAAAAGTGTAAAACAACGTATCTCAATTGGATAGAAACTACCAGTGGCCGAAGCCATCAGGATTACGTGCACAGCTTTATCCTCCAAGCTCATGTAAGATAATTGGCTACAGAATGGACTACCAATGGTCCTCAGTGTTAAACCTTCTGGGTAGTTTCAGTACCTCTCGATCAGAATAATGGTCTCAGATATAATGTCCTAACGTCTGGATCACAGGGGCATATAAGCAAAACATGCATCACCTTCTCCACCCTGTTGCCACAGAAGGTACATTTATCAGAGACATTATTATTCCATTTGTGGCACAAAGCCGGCCAGTGGCAAGATACCCAGGCGCAATTTCAAATATAGTGTCCTGATGAACTTAGGAGACACCGCGTCCAGGTACCTTTCATATCCCACTGTTTGTTTTACCTTGCAGTACCTCCTGCGATTCACAGAACTTGCCAAGTCTGCCTGTCAATTAAGATCCTCAATTGAGCAAAAGGCATTTTTAATAAGTGACTTAGCATTGGTGCCAATGTTACGTGGGTTTTCTCAGCACTCGCTTAGACGCAGGGAATACAACGTGCTCTTGATGTGTACCAACCACAGTAAAGAGAGACTGCCCTCTTGAGACAGTTTATCCTCTAAGGCCAATCTGTATTTGGCGAACTTTGGAGATGACCAACCTTTGTCCAGTAAAATAAGGGTTTAGATTCGCACAATGAGCCAATTCTCTACAGACCTACCTCTAGAAAAACAGGAAGAATAGGGGCACTGCTAGGAAGGCCTAAGATATTCTTTACAAATGTATTTTTGGCCACTCACAGTGGCCCTCATTCCGAGTATGGGGGTCTTGAAATAAGGGTGCCAGTAGCAATGAGCCAGTTGGAGTAAATGAAAAAAGTGCAGCGTTGTCTGAAAACATTAGCACAGGACATCGTTCTCCAGCCAGTGCTGGAGCATCACATTGTATATTGATTAGTTTTATAATCATGTTGTTAATGAATAGACAAAAATGTTTTGCAGTGATCATGCATCCCATTTGAACTGGGACATTATCTGAAACCTGGCCATCAGCACTCCACCTAATTACACCTAGTTACTGATATAGAGGTTTTGTATGGCCTTCCGCAAGGGGGTTAAAATGCCCATATCAAGCAACGTGTTCTAGAATTTAGACCTGGGGACCCTGTTGAATGATGTCTTGAGATCTATGAAAACCAGGTACAAGTTCATACTCCTTAGGAACATGTACCTGTCAGACAGCAATCTCAAACTCAAGCACTGGTCGATTGGTACTAACCCCTGCCTGGATCCCTGCCTGGAAATGGTGAATCTGGTTTGTATCTTCTATCCAGTCCTTCCGGGTGCATTAATAGGACTTTGGCAGAGACCTTACCCCCTGCATCAAAGAGGGAGATAGGTCAATAGTTGTCCAGGTCCTCCTTAACTAACTTCTTGTACAACGGGACAATTTGAGCCTGAGTCCATGTCTGAGGGACAGAATTTGATGACAATGCTGTATTAAAGATGACAATGCTGTATTAAAGAGCCTTGTAAGATACGGAACCCAGATCCTAGGTTTGGATTTATAAAAGTCTGCTGGTATGTTATCAGGCCCTTGTGCTTTTTCAACTTTTTGGCAAGTCAGGGCAACACGCTGCTCTTCCACAGTCAGGCTTATAGGTTCCATGTGTTAATATCCCAGCAATATTAACCCATTAAACCTGCAGGGGACACCCCTGCAACTCCCATATTATTTTAAAGGGAGCGGGGGACACCCTTGCAACCCCGCTCCCATTTACCCCAAAAATTATCTCCACTAATAATATCTCCTATGGCCGTTCCCGACAACCACATATATGGCAATATTATCGGTGGGTATAATATTACCTGATACCAGCAGATAGGGGTTTTACCATTCACAATAGTTTAGTGAAATGTGAGTGCCATACCAATTCGGGATATTACAATGGATGGCAGTCTGGATATCATTTCTCCCTGTCCCTTTGAGTCTCCAAAAACCTTTTAAGTCTTTATCGTGAATGGACTTCAATAGGGCATCCCAGGTTTGCCTGGCGTACTCTTCCTTTTTGGATTTTATTAACTTTTTGTAATGGGCCGTTCCATCTGTAGAGCCACTGTACCATCACCAGGAGCTTCTTTAATGCATCTAATTACATTTTCTTTAGCACTCCAACAATCGAACCAAAGGTTGGTCATTAGTAAATGTTTCCAATTTTGTTTTGGTTTAACAGGGAAATAGGGTCTGAATTCATCTACTAGTGTGAAATGTACTGTGAATACACCTCTATAAGTGTCATCATCAGGCTGAAAGAAGTCTTCTAGCACAGGGAGAATGCTGTTATAAATCTGAGGCAACTTCTCAGTATTTATCCTGGCCCATTAAGCCGCCTTCCTCGAATGTACAACCACTGCCATGGCTGGATTGGGCCGTTGCTGAATGGCTCCTAAGAGCCCAAACAGGGACGGTCCTTTGCACAAACTTAATGGGCGGTGGTCACTTTCCACCCTTTCAAGTACTTCAAAATTCTCAATTTGATTCCCTGATTCTAAATTCACCAAGATATAGGACGTTTGCAAACCCATGTCAAAGGTGTTTCTGGCATGTGAGTCTCTGGTAAATCTGCCATTGCACGCTCTCATACTTAGAGCCATAACAGTACTGGCTACAACCACTGTATCATTTTTTGGATGCCTGGGTTTCATTGCGCAGAGACTTTCCACATCCCAGATCCTGTCCTCCTCCTCACATAGTTTGTCCGTCAATGACAGGAGCTCGGACTGGACGTAAAAAACACCCATTATGAATGTTTTTGGATTAATTGGATGCCTTTCCCTCCATAGATTAAACATTGCCCTAAAGCAGTAAAAAAAACCGTTCCTCCCTATTTGGTGCATGTCTACTATATACATGTATTAATAATGCCTCACATTGTACATGGGAAGCTGTGATCTGCAAGGTGTCCTCAAACACATACCCTTAGGATTTCTTGCAAATTCTTATCATTGATCATCCCCCATCTTTTTGGTCAGGCCTGCAATGTTCCAAGACAAAATATGCACCACAGACACGACTGGATCATCCAAACCTTCTCCCTGATCAACCTGACCCAAGTCGTGGTGCACACCATGTCAAGCAATAGGTCCTCCAATCCCAATATTCACACTTTGCAACCATGCCACCAATATTTCCTGATCCATCAACATTGAATCGGGTAGATTGGGCAAAATGCTTCCTATGGGTTTATAATTTACAGATGGTGGGCCAATGGGAAGGAGAGTGGCTTTTATGTTGAGATGTGTGAGCCCTAGCACTATATATATATTGCTGGTAAGATAGGTCAGCGGGTTCAGCGCTCGCTGCTGCGATCTGAGCGTGATCTGCAGGTCGCAGGTTTGAATCCCGGCAAGGCCAACTCAGCCTTTCATCCTTCCGAGGTCGATAAAAGAGTACCAATTTTGGTTGGGGGATATTGTATGTAAATATGTGCTCTGTACAGCGCTTTGGATTAAGGCACTATATCAATAACACATTATTATCATTATATGGTCTGGAGGCCTTAATGCCACCACCATTGAGCTGCCCCCATGTGTAACAATACCTGTATCTCTCACAACATGTACATTATAAGCCCTGGTTCTATGGGTTCTTTTGGGGAGCTAAAGGAGATAAATATCTCCACGTCAAGTGAAGCTAGAGTTCTCTGCTCCATTGTTAGTAGACCTTCCACTAGATGCTTATCCCTCAGTTCCTTCTCCTGAATATAATCTCTATTTTTCATAGAGGGGCAGGCATATCGAGAGCAGTGAACTAAATTGCTCCTTATAATAGAAAGACCATGGGCCTCATTACGAGTCCAGCGGTAAAACCGCCTGGTTACTGCCAGACTCGTATTACCATTCTGCCTCTGTGATTCCCGGAATTACCGCGGCATTACAACCCGGTTTTCCGGGAATCACAGAGGCAGAATGGTGTTAATGCCCATTCCCACTGAGTCCTATGGGACTCGATGGGAATGGGGATCATGGAAACACCGGCAGCATCTCGTAATGCTGCCGGTGTTTCCTCGTCCGCCTGCAGGCGGGCGGTGTTAAACCCGCCAGGTCAGACCTGGCGGGAACATCACCTCCCGCCTACAGGAGTTGTGATCGCCCGGCATGGAAACAACGGTGGCGGCGGGTTTACGACCACCGTTGTTTCCATACCGGGCGATTTGTAATGAGGCCCCATACCTTTTAGATCTAAATCAGTGTGTACATTTATTTATCATTTAATCAAGCGATTCATGTCCTTTCTGGGACACTTTCGGGACATTAACCAAGTATACTAGATTCCCAGAACTATATGATGGAATTACAATTGTATCCTGTTGCTCTTGATTGGGCAGCACATCGTGCATAGTACTGGCAATACTAGGAATATCACTGAGTCTGGCTGGAGGCGTGTCCCTCACAAATGCATCTATAACTATACCAACCTACCCACAGATGTTCCGATCAGCCCTCAGGACAGATCCGCACCCTTTACCTCTGCCAGCATGTTTATCTGGGATCATTTTCCATGTGTCTCCCTCCTTGATCTTGCTAATCACATCCGCCTTGGCTTTGAGCTCATAGAGCTATTCGTGTATAGCTGCAATATTGTTAGCAAGGGAGTTTATTGCTAGCTTCTACTCCTTACAACCGCTACAAAATTGATAGTCCTCCTCCCCTGTTCCTCAATCTGCTACATTTCCCTTCCTGGAATTACCCTCTGTTCCACAACCTGCTTTATTGCCCTCCCTGGGATTAGCCTCTGGTTCAGCAGGTATCAATAAGGATTCAACCCTATTGGATATGCGCATTTCAGAAGAGTCGGTAGATAATGGTGATTACAAGATGTTGTCTCTCTTGCTCCCCACCTGGGGACTATCAACTGATTCTCACCCAGACCTGATATTCTCTTGATGGACTACCTCAACAGTCACTTTATAACATTTACCCTCAACCCACAATGGTGTGTGTGCTGTTTCATAATTTACTAGAGCTCTCCCCACATTACTTAGCGCTGGGATGGTTGGTTTGTTTGAATTAGCACACTGATTAGGGGTTTTACCAAATGGGAGCTCCCCAACTCGGGTCACCGCCTTCCTTTTGGGAAGGATGCTGGTTGAATTTTGGATACTATCTAGTCCAATCTCCAACAGTGCCTTCGAGTGGCTAGCTGATCAGTTAGATTTGGATGCTGGCTTTTTCTTAAACACCTTATCTGGTTCAACAATTCCAAGGTTTGACCCCTCAATATCATAGAGGAGGCCAGCAATTTCATGAATCATATTGTTAGATTTGTGAATCTTCTTTGTAAATTGTGCTGACCTCTTCTTTGTTTTAGCATTATGAGGATACAATGTGGCTTTTCTTTTAGACATGGTGCCCCCAATGTCAGCTATGCCGCTAGAACGCGGACGGCCAAGCAAACAAACAAATTGGCAAACAACAATGGGAGCAGCAATGATTAACCCATGTCTTGCATGTAATAAAACTGTATACAATCAATAATAGAATATATCAAATAATAAAATTGGAACCACGATAAGCCTGTGAAGAAGAAAAATACGGTCACACAAACTATCATATGGTTAAAAATATAACAGCAATTAGCTCAATACCAATTCATAAAATAAAAAGACACAATGAGGTCAAAACATTATATCAACTGCGGGCACACCCTGACAGCTAGCAGGGCACCGATAGTCCGACTCCCTACACCGGAGTGATCAGTAGTAAGTTAATCATCAGCCAATAACCAAGGGTCACTGGCTTTATGCGAAGGGTAAGGGGCATTGAAGGGTGTGTAACCCTTCTCCTTCATACTGACTGCCTCTGAGTGAAAATCCCAGTCTCTCTCTCTCTCTGCTGCAGGCAGGGGTTGGCTGCCTGGGGGCTCTGGTACAAATACTATTGTGCTCTACTGTAACGCTCACCTGCTATCCACGGGGACGTCACTCAGCCTGTTCTGACCTCTTACGACCTCAAACCCTTCCCTGGAGTCTACTCGACGGGAGACTGGGCCTGAAACACTGGATTGGTAGAGTTTAACTCCCTATTGTCTCTGTGTGCTTGAACCCCTTCTTCCCCGGGGTCCAACCCTTCCCTTTGTTCCACAGCTCACCTTGTTTTCTTGGAAAGTGTGCTCTCCATCCTGCTTTCAGCGCAGGGGCACGTTGATTGATGCAGGCTCGATGCTGCCTAGTTACTTCACTGGCAAGAGTCCGACAGGTAAGTATAATGAGTCTTTTGAACAGTTCTCTAACTTCGGTCCTTTCCTTCCTTAGATGATGGCCTGTGTCCAGGGATAGCGACGTGCTGCTGAGATGGGTAGTGCTGAAGGTGAGTGAGAGCGTGATGCGCAATGCGACCCTTTCATATTTGTATTGAACTGAGTTCTTTTTCTGTGTCTTTTAGGTGTCACGACGTTTTCAGCGTGGATGCCGCTTATGAAGAAGAAATGCGGTGAGTAAGCGCGGTATGCGGCGCCTCTAGATGTTTCCACGCTAACCTGGAGTGTCTTTTTCCTCTTGCAGATGGATGAGAAGTTCCGGAGACAGAGTTCCCCCAGAACGGCTGGGATTCAGGTACGCATTTGAAGCTTGTACAGTCTTTAAAAATAAGCAAAGATTTGCTGATGCTTACTAATGCCTTTTTTCTGTTCTTTTCCTTTTCCTTAGGAAGCGGCGTGCTGGGATGGGAATGACACAGCCAAAGATGCCCGCAGAACAGAAGAAGCAATGAATGATGGGCAGAAGCGCTGCAAGGTAAGGCTGTTCCTAATGGTGTTCTTGTTCTTGCAGGAGCTGAGCGCAGAAGAAAGATGCAGGCCTACTGGAGACCAATCCGAACACGGTGAGTGTCACGCTGCAGGTGCAGAAAACACAAAGCATGTTTCTCATCCTGGGCCTGGTTTTAATAGTCTCTGGGTATCCCAGGTGTCTCTGGGCTGAACCACACCCAAAAGCCTAGACTGCACATGCAGTTCTGGGAACCGAAATATGTGGGGGCATCCATATTGTCCCCATCAATGCACTACAAGTCCAATCCCCAATGTTATCATATGGGAGTGAGTCTGGTGCCCCAAGTGCCAAGTCTGACTCCAAGTGGGTCTTTGGAGGGATGGAGAGGCCCTTGAGGGCCATGTAGGTGATCATGGCCTGGCTCCAGCCTGACATCTTGGAGGGCTGGGGACATGAGGGGCAGGAATCATGACAGCACTCCCCCCCAAGGCCCCTCTCAAGGTAGCTCTTCTGTCTGGTCCTTGTTTGTTTGGATGGTTTTGATGAATCATCTAAGCAAGCGAGGTGCATGGATGTACTCACAAGGCTCCCAATGTCCTGTCTTGTGGACCATACCCCTTCCAGTCTACTAAGTAGTATAATTTGGAACTGACGTACTTTGAATCCAGGATGTCCTTGACTTCGAATTCTGGCTCCCCGGCGACTACTACTGGCTGCGATGGCGTTGCTACCTGGGTCCCAGGTTGAACAGGTTTAAGGAGAGACACGTGGAACACAGGATGAATCTGCATGTTTGACGGCAAAGCTAGTCTGACCACCACAGGATTTATCACAGAGGTGACGGTGAATGGACCCAGGTATCTTGGACAGAAGTTCGGGTTCCTTTAATGGACACGTGTTTAGACGCCAGCCAGACGTTGTCTCCCACTTGGTAGTTGGGGGCCTTTGCTCGGTGTTGACCAGCAAACTTCTTTTGGCGATTCTTACCTTGAAGTAGGTGTTCAGCTGCCCTTTTAAAGGTTTGAGAAATGGTCGTGTGCAAGGTTTTGACTGCTGGCATTTCCAGGGTTGTAGGAACGTCCAACTCAGAAGTACGTGAGTGCCTTCCATACTTGGTATAAAAGGGTGTCTGCCCAGTGCTGGTGTGTAGAGAATTATTATAAGCATATTCAGCTATCCAAAAAAGGTCGAACCAGCTTCATTCAGCTTGGTGTAACTTGCAACGCAGATACTGCTCGAGCGTCTGATTTGTCCTCTCAGTTTGACCATCCGTTTGGGGATGGTGACTGGTGGATAGCCGGATGTCGATCTGGGCCATAGAGCAGCATTTTCTCCAGAAGTTAGATACGAATTGAGTACCTCGGTCTGAGACTAAAACTGAAGGAAACCCATGGAGCCGTACAATGCCTTCAAGAAATACCTTTGCCAGAGTGGAAGCATTTGGGAGCCCCTTAAGAGGAATGAGATGTGCCATTTTTGAAAATGGGTCCACGACCACAAGAATAGTGTTAAACCCTTGACTGGTTGGTAAATCAGTAATAAAGTCGAGGGACAACGTGTGGCAGGGTGCTGGTAGGATTTCCAATGGTTGTAATAGCCCAGCTGGTTTCTGCTTGGATGACTTGTTTTGAGCACACACTCCACAAGATAGGATGAATTGGATAATGTCTATCCGCCATGTGGGCCACCAACAATTTAATTTTACTTTGGCTAGGGTTTTAGCGATTCCGGGGTGGCCCTTGATCAAGGAATCATGATAACCGGACATGACTTGTTCTTGTAGTTCTTGGTTTGGTAAGAATAAACGATTCCTGAAGTAGGGCAACTGATCTTTTATCATGTAATGTTCTCCTTGTGCACTCCATGCTTGTAATTGCTCCAGACTCATCAGGTTTTGGATTTCTTCATGTAATTCTTTCTGAGTTATGGTTGCTGTGATTCCTAGGAGCTTGTCACTCGGGATGATTGCTATTGGGTCATGGGTCTGATACCCTTGCTCTTCCATCCCCATACGGGAAAGGGCATCAGCCTTCCCGTTTTTCACCCCTGGTCGAAATGTAATCACGTAGTCATATTCAGCAAACAAAAGAGCCCAAAGTAGTTGTCGTGAGGATTGGGCCTTTGCCGTTTTTAGGTACTGTAGGTTCCGATGGTCAGTTATTATGGTGATTGTGTGTCTGGCGCCCAAGCGGTAGTGCCGCCATGCCTTAAAAGCTGACTTAATGGCCAGGAGTTCTTTGTCTGTGATAGCGTAATTGAGTTCAGGGGGTGTGAATTTACGCGACCAAAAGGCAACAGGGTGTAACTGGCCCATTTCGAGTTCCTTTTGTGAGAGGACAGCTCCCATAGCCATGCTTGAGGCGTCCGTTTCCACCAGGTATGGGAGATCAGGGCGAGGGTGGCGTAAGATTGGGGCAGATGTGAATCTTGCTTTGAGTTCCTGGAAAGCTTCCTCAGCTTCTGTTGTCCACTGGAACTTTTTGTTGCTTTTCCTTAGCAATGACGTGATGGGATGCACGATTTGCGAAAATCCTGGGATGAACCAGCGGTAGAAGTTTGCAAAACCAAGCATACTTTGAACCCCCTTGAATGAATTTGGGGATGGCCAGTTCAGGATAGCATCTACCTTGTGTACATCCATTCGGATTCCATTCGGGCTGAGAATAAAGCCCAGGAATTTCACCTCGGAGACGTTGAATGAGCACTTTTCAAGCTTGGCGTAGAGCTGGTGTCGACAGAGTTTCTCCAATACGGATCAGACATGTTTAACGTGGTCCTGCTTTCATGCAGAATATACTAGAGTATTGTCAATGTACACTAGAGCACAGACATCAATCAATTCCTGTAGGACATCGTTCATGAAGTATTGAAATGCTGCAGGCTCGTTGCAAAGGCCAAAGGGCATCACTTGATATTCGTACAAGCCGTATTTGGTGCAAAAAGCAGTTTTCCATTCGTCCCCCTGTTTTACGTGAACAAGGTGATATACCCCCCTCAGGTCTAGTTTTGTGTAGATGTGGGCATCTTTGACTTGATCAAGCAATTCAGGGATCAGTGGCAGGGGGTAGCGGTTTTTTACGGTAATCTGGTTCAGTGCGCAATAGTCGATACACGTTCTGAAGTCCCCCTCCTTTTTCGGTACCGAGAATAGAGGACTGGCTGCTGGAGACTTCGATGGATGGATGAACCAGTTGGCCAGGTATTGGTCAAGATAGGCCTTCAGGTGCTGGTTTTCTGGTTCCGTGAGTGCGAAAATTCGCCCACAAGGGATTTGTGCGCCGGGTATCATGTCGATTTGGCAATCGTATGGTCTATGCAGTGGCAGGGTATTAGCCTGTTCTTTCTGAAAGACATCTTGAAAGTCCTGGTATTTACTTGGTAGGGTGCCGATTGCCACAGTCGCAAGCATGGAGGTTCTGGTGCTATTGGTTGTTTTTCTTAGCGATAACATGTGTGGGCGCAAGTCTGGGAAAAGGCCAATTCTTTTGCTCGCCAATCGATTCGAGGATTCTGAGCTACCAACCATGGCATTCCTAAAATCAACTGGAACTGTGGTGCCTTAATGAGGTTGAAAACGATAGATTCTTGGTGTCCATCCTGGCACAGAAGGGTTAAAGCTACAGTGCATTGGGATACTGGACCAGAAGCTATTTCCGTGCCGTCGACAGTGGTAACAGTGCCAGTGGTTGATTTAGGGCGTAACGGAAGCCCCATCTTTGCCGCAAGATCCTGGTCGATGTAATTCCCAACGGCTCCACTGTCAATGTACACTCTTACTGCGTGCATCCGAGATGGTTGTTGGTGATCGATCAAGACCACTGCAAAATGGGAGGTCTGTAGTTCACTTTCTTAGCTCGACAAATGGACCCCTACATTGGCCGGGCTGGGGAGTTTTCCGATTCCTTGATGGTATCTTCCTTGTCCGTGGCCCCTACCGTCCTCCTCGGTGGCTTCACAGGGCACTCTTTAAGGAAATGACCTGACCTTCCACAGTACAGGCATAACTGCTGCTGTCTCCTTTTATCCCTTTCCGCTTTAGTCAAGGGGGATCTGACCCCCCTGATTTGCATTGGTTCTCCTGAACCTTCCGTTGTGCGGTTAATATTGTCCTTTGAACGCACATACATAGGGCGAGGGTCCGGTCTGGTTCGATCTGCTCTTCGGTCCTGCAACCTATGATCCAGTTGAACAAGTCTATTGAACGTGGCTATGTATGTTAATAGGTCTTGATTCCCTTGGCGTAGGGACAGAAGTCTGTTGTCTAATGCCTGCCCATGAGTACGACGGGCGAACAGCTTTTCCATCTCCTGCTGAAAGCCCCTGAAGTCATGCAGCAAAGGATCGTCTTGGGCCACAAAGGGTACAGACCAGTCCGCGGCGCTACCACTCAGGTAGGATAGCACCAAAAAAAACGACCCGTGATTGGTCATTCGGAAAGGCCCCTGGTCTACAAAGGAAGTGCAGGTGGCACTGGTTCATGAACGTTGCAAACTTCTTGGGATCCCCCGTAAATCGTTCGGGTGGGGCCAAGGGAACTGCCCAGGAAGGGTTATCTGAATGGGATTGGCTGATGGTGCTGGCATTGAGGGCACGCTTCCTGGCAATGGGGCATGCCCTGCTTGTGACTGGAGAAGTTGCCGGCTTAAATCATCAGTGCGTTCTTTGGCTACTATCAGCTCTCTCCTCAGGGTATTGGTCTCCTGCCTGACTGCATGTACTTCGGAATGTAGCTGCCCCAACATGTGGGCTAACTGGTCGGTTTCTGACGTTTCCATGACGCCCAGGTAGATTTTGATGTGAGGCTTTGTGTTCTGTAACGCTCACCTGGTATCCATGGGGACGTCACTCAGCCTGTTCTGACCTCTTACGACCTCGAACCCTTCCCTGGAGTCTACTCGACTGGAGACTGGGCCTGAAACACAAGATTGGTAGAGTGTAACTCCCTATTGTCTCTGTGTGCTTGAACCCCTTCTTCTGTGGGGTCCAACCCTTCCCTTTGATCCACAGCTCACCTTGTTTTCTTGGAAAGTGTGCTCTTCGTCCTGCTTTCAGCGCAGGGGCGCATTGATTGATGCAGGCTTGTTGCTGCCTAGTTACTTCAATGGCAAGAGTCCGACAGTTAAGTATAATGAGTCTTTTGAACAGTTCTCTAACTTCGTTCCTTTCCTTCCTTAGATGATGGCCGGCGTCCGGGGATGTCGATGTGCTGCTGAGATGGGTAGTGCTGAAGGTGAGTGACAGCGCGATGCGCAATGCGCAATGCGACCCTTTCGTATTTGTATTGAACTGAGTTCTTTTTCTGTGTCTTTTAGGTGCCGCGACGTTTTCAGCGTGGATGCCGGTTATTAAGAAGAAATGCGGTGAGTAAGCGCGGTATGCGGCGCCTCTAGATGTTTCCATGCTAACCTGGAGTGTCTTTTCCCTCTTGCAGTTGGATGAGAAGTTCCGGACACAGAGTTCCTCCAGAGCGGCTGGGATTCAGGTAAGCGTTTGAAGCTTGTACAGTCTTTAAAAATAAGCGAAGATTTGCTGAATGCTTACTAATGCCTTTTTTCTGTTCTTTTCCCTTTTCCCTAGGAAGCGGCGTGCTGGGATGGGAACGACACCGCCGAAGTTGCCCGCAGAACAGAAGAAGCGACGAATGATTGGCAGAAACGCTGCAAGGTAAGACTGTTCCTAATGGTGTTCTTGTTCTTGCAAGAGCTGAACGCAGAAGAAAGATGCAGCCTACTGGAGACCGATCCGAACACGGTGAGTGTCACGCTGCAGGTGCAGAAAACACAAAGCATGTTTCTCAGCCTGGGCATGGCTTAAATAGTCTCTGGGTATCCCAGGTGTCTCTGGGCTGAACCACACCCAAAAGACTAGACTGCACATGCAGTTCTGGGAACCGAAATATGTGGGGGCATCCATCTTGTCCCCATCAATGCACTACAATTCCAATCCCCAATGTTATCCTATGGGAGTGAGTCTGGTGCCACAAGCGCCAAGTCTGACTCCAAGTGGGTCTTTGGAGGGATTACATGGCTCGATCATGATTGAATATCTCAGAGCAGGTACTCTTCCCCAAGGCTTAATTGTCCACAACGAACCCCGGTTATTTTTAGATAATAAGGAGTTCGTGATAAAATGGAGTTATATCGCCAACAAGTGTGGGAGAGACTGGCTAGTACTGATTATAGATACAGCTAGTGAAATGTCTATTAAAATCTCAAAAGAACTTACTGACATGGAGGCTGAAATTAAAAAATTAGTCCCACTCGAGACCTTTAAACGGAGGCTAGAAGATATCCTAAAGGAAATGACTGATTTTAAGGAATTCACCACGAAGGAAAGAGTTAAAAGAATGAAAAAAGATCTCACTGAATTTTCACATGAGAAGGCATTTAAATATACTCAAGAAGGATATGACCCTTCTAGGAACTCGGCAATACAATTTCAGAAGCAACGGAAAGTACATTTTGGTAATACCTCGTTTTCCTCAGGATCCTCAGGAAATGAGAACTTCTGCAATTCAAGACCACAGAGGAATAACTTCCGCCCTGCAAGACAACAAGGCAGAGGCAGGCAGAATAGTAACAGAGGAAGAAATCACAATAGCTCCTCCAGAGGGAGGCAAGGACAACCACCACAAAGACAACGTTTTTTAGAGGAGGAAGGACACAACGAGGATTGGGATTATGCCCCCCGCCAACTCCGGAGCACCAGGGGTTATTAGTGAATTTATCAAGCTATACCCCTACTCCTTCAGAAGTAAAATTGTTAGACAAGGGCTTTGGTTTTGTTCCTACTACTAGTTACGACGGTTTCAGGATGAGGACTGAGATACATCAACTGTTCCGCAAAATTCATCTAAAACAATTCTTCTCAGATAAAAACCATGAGGGCGAAGTTAATAACAGTGGTTTAAAGAATCCTTCCGATTTCCATCCACCATTTGCAAGTTTGACACATGAAGCAATAGTTTTTGAAAAACGGGTGCTCTCTGAACTAAAAGTACTTGAAGAGAAAAACACGAATACTCATTTTTTTCAAAACCTGACACGAGTGGAACGGTTAGCCTTACAACAATTGAAAAACAATGATAAAATTGTGATAAGAAAGGCAGACAAAGGAGGAGCGATTGTTTTACTCAATCGCGATTTCTACGTTGCAGAGTGTACCAGACAGTTAACTGATGTCACGTTCTATAAAAGAATTGACGAAGATCCCACACCGCGCCTGAAAGCACAAATCGAAGAAAAAACTAGAAAGGCTTTGGAAAGAGGATGGATTTGTCGTCAAGACTATGATTATTTGAATGCCAAAAAACCATCGATACCAAAATTTTACATCTTGCCAAAGATCCACAAATCTTTAACTAATCCGCCAGGCCGACCAATCGTCTCTGGGTCAGGGTCATTATTAGAACCATTGTTGAAATTTGCAGACAAGTATTTAAAACCATTTGTGTCAGAGATGTATTCACATATCCAGGATACCACCGAAGTGATTGTGTTAATCGAAGACTATCCTTTTGACAATAAGCATCAGATGTTAGTTAGCCTCGACATAGTATCTTTGTATAAGTGTATTCCTCAGGATACCACGCTCGAAGTCCTAGAAGAGGTTCTCATGACTAAAAGAACAGAAGGTGATTGTCCTAATAGCTTCATCCTTTGGTGTGTCGCTATGGCTCTTAAAGAAAACTATTTTAGTTTCAACCAGCAACTCTACCAACAGATACATGGCACGGCAATGGGGTCATCTGTGGCACCCTCCGTGGCAAAATTGTTTGTTGAATTTTTTGAAAAAAGTATCGTCTACAACCCCTCCAATCCGTTTTTGAGTCATCTACGGATTTGGAGGCGTTTTATAGACGACATTCTGATCATTTGGGACGGTGACACAGTATTGTTTGACGAATTCAAGGTATGGCTGAATGAACAAAATCAATTTCTTAAATTTACAGCCACTACAAGTACTGTCGAAATTAATTTTTTGGACATTACTATATGGTTTGATACTACTAGCAACTCGTTGAAGGTTAAGCCTTATCATAAACCAACGGATCGTAATTCTTTGTTATTATTTAACAGCTGCCATCCTAGCCACATTAGAAACAACCTACCAGTTGGCCAATTTCTCCATTTGAAAAGAAATAGTTCTAGTACAACTATTTTCGAAGAAGAAGCAGCGAATTTAAGCTCAAAGTTACTATCAAGAGAATATCCCCACAAGATTGTGAGGAAAGCTCATAAGCGAGCTAAGAATAACAACAGAGAAGCTCTTCTTGAATATCGGAATAAAGTGAATAACATTGACCAAATGGTATTCGTAAGCACATTCAACACCCTTTCAAATAAGGTGAATGCCATTATTAGACGCAATTGGCACATTCTCGAGTCGGGTGATTGCCCTGTAGCTAGACCAATATGTGCATTTAAGAGAGGCCAGAACATTAAAGACATGACAACTAGAAATGATATCTCAATACGTTCACCACAACTAACACTTACGGAGTCCTGGGGGTTGCCTAAACCTATCGGACACATACCATGTGGGAATTGCAGCTGTTGTTCTAGCACCAAACACACGAAAGAAGTTGATTTGGGCCTAAAGAAACTATGGCAGCAGAGACAGTTTACTAATTGTAATTCACAGATGGTGGTTTATGTAATCTGGTGCCCTTGCCACAAAATATACATTGGCATGACGGAAAGGAAAATAAAAACAAGGATTACAGAACATAAAAGCTGTATTCGAAATAAAAACATGACAGCTCCCCCTGTAGGGCATTTTGTAGCCATGGATCACACACCGGAATCCTTAACTTGGAGCGTCTTATTACAAGTGGATAATAAAGGAAATACAGCTGCAATTAAGAGAAATCTGTTTGAGAAGGAACAGAGACTAATTTACCTTTGTAATTCTGTTGAAATAGGTCTCAATGAACAGATCGACTGGACTAATGTGTAAACCTTATTTTATCAGGTAATCAATTACAATATTGAGGCTTGTTGATGTCAATTATGTAGAATACATTGGTTGACCAAAACCCAATAGCTCCAGTCGTACTTTGTTGTGCGTTTCAATTACGTTTGTCAACCAATACATTGTGAACCAATACATTGTGAGAACAAGAGTATGTTCAAAAGGTTTCATGTGGTTCAAGTGTGAGTACTGCCCGCCTATAACCAGGACTCCTGAGCGGTCCTAGGCGAGGTGGTTCGGACCCCAATATACAAGGTGGTATGCCTAATTATGTAGTAGCTTTGTCCTTGTTAAAATGGCCGCCACCATTTCGATTCACATCCTTACCTTCACCGCCGTCCTCAGTTTCTGTTGTGTTTCAAAGCATAGCTGCTGCAACATTTAGTCACGTCGCAGTAGTTAGCGAGGTCACGTTACTGTTGCAGTAGGCCATGCGAGTAGAGCTTGCATAATGGGAATGCACGCGGAGAGGAGGCACAACAAAGTAAGTGCAGAGACGAACCTCATGAGCGCGTGGTGCCGTGATTTGATGTTGGTAATATCGTGTTTTTTAACCCATTCGTCGGTGCCCTTCATATACATGAACATTAACGGTCGCTTCCCCATGTGTATTTTTTAACAGACACAGCAAAGTGCTCTTGATTACGATGAATGAGCGAACGGCTGACATCGTGCCTGCCTTTTTGAAATCTTTGGCTGTATTAAGACTTTGAATTGTTGCCGCCATTGTACTTACAAGACTCCGAGCCTGAGGTCAGTCATTTATCTAGAGAACTAAACGAGTTTGTTACAATCAAATTTTTAGAGTTGTTACAGTTTTTCATATAATCTTTTCAATTAATGAAGAGCTGTGATTTTGAATGGTTTTTAGAACACTGTCATACTATTAACTCATATGTTATAGAGGGGCACATTGTGTTGATAACATGTGGGAATGGTTGGTAGTAAAGGAAGTTGTCTCTGCCATATTCTTTAAGATTGAGGTAGTATTGGAACCTCATCAGTGATTTTTCGATGTGGTTGTTGACATCCGATTTATGGAACGTATTTTGCCACATCACTGACAAGGCTTTGCATTCCCATTTTTTTGCAGAGGGTGGAAGCTCCCCATGCGAAGATTATTCCTTTACCCCTGCTACTAATAACAAGTTGGCAGTGAGGTAAGCCTCTTTAAATTGAGATTCATTAAGTAAGGCCTATAAGTCATTGGCTATGAGAGTTTGTATTTGGTACACTCAACCGATTAATACAGTTGTCTCTCTTTGTTTCTTTTCCTCTCCCTCTCTTGTTTTTGTAGGCTGACACCATTCTGTGTTCAGAGCCTGTCATCAAAGAGCTGCCCCCCGCTTGCTTGCATCTGGTTGCACTAACAATACTTAGAATTGGTTTAAGTGTGTGTAATTCCGATTGTTGTCTACAGTACATCCCCCCTGAAGAATTTCCCGTGAACAATTCTCTTGAAGAAATATGGGAATGAAACATGTCGGGTCTCTCTGGCTGTGAGATAACGGTCACGGTTTTAATTAAGCATCAAAAGCTGCTGTCTACTTAGAAACAATAATAGGATCTTAATATTAATATAACAGATCCAAAATTAGACATCAGATTGGTATTTGTACTCAAGATGCTAATGTTAGATATTGTGTATTGTTTATGTGTTGTTTAGTATACAATTGGATGTGTGTGTGTTATATTATTAACAACCTGTAATGAGAAATATTTATTATTTCAACTGCTTTACTGTTTTTCTGTCTATTAAAGGTGCAGGTGTTTGTTCTTAAGTTTAACACAGAACCCCTTTAGTTCTATCTTTGTTGTTTTGTTTTCTTTTTGGATTTTTTTATATATACATTTTTATATTTTTTCCACTTGAGGTTTGTTTTGTTGCTCCACATATATGGATTACTGTGGTTGAAATACTCATTGTATATATATGAAAAAAACTTTTTTATATGAAATGAATTTTGTAATAAAATATACATATATTTTTTTAATGTCGCTTGTGAGTGCAGTCTGTTACAACTGAGGAGGGCAGCTCGTTAGGTATCCAAATTATTGCTGTTGGATCTTTAAGGGCGAGGATTTGAGAGGAGCTAGGACCTTCTGTTTGTAACAATACAAGTTCGATTGGGCATTGTCCTAGGCCTCTTTTTACAAAAAAACCCAGTCCTTTGTAGTTCTTTGGCATCCATCTTGTCCCCATCAATGCACTACAAGTCTAATCCTCAATGTTATCCTATGGGAGTGAGTGAGTCTGGTGCCACAAGCGCCAAGTCTGACTCCAAGTTAGTCATATAGGTGATCGTGGCTTGGCTCCAGCCTGACATCTTGGAGGGCTGGGGACATGAGGGGCAGGAATCATGACATCTACTGAACTCTGCGTTCAAGGACGCAGAGAAGGCATCAACCAGTAGGCACATGACGATGCAAGAGCCACCAACGAGCTACCAATATGCCACAGCAGGGGGATTTTCAGTTGTAATTTAGCAATTTAGTATCGACCCCCAACTGCAGCAGCCCTTAGCTTCTGTTGGCTTCACTGCTTCCTGTGCTTGAGAGCAGATATAGCATGGTGGGCTTGGCCAGGCAGCAATTCTTTCTCAGTGGATGAGAAAACGAGTCACCCCAACTGCAGAGCCCTTAGCTGCTGAGGGCTTTTCCGATATGGGCAGCTTCAGAGTAGTTCAAAATTTACATTTAAGTGCATACAGCTTGGTTGTTTGACATTACTTGTATGTCACCCACAGTGCTCTGCATACCAGTAGAGTTAGTGGTGAGAGGCAGTGGGCAGTGCCTTCGGTGAAGGGATTCCCTCATTCTACAAACCAAATGGCTCCTTGCCTAAGGGTCGGTAGCTTGCGGTCACTTAGGGAAAGGTTTACATTACAAGAAGGTATTGAGCTCCTTCCTAAAATGGGACATAGCTCTCAACTCACACGCTTTTGGCGGGTGTCATCCGCCTTGTAAAGGGCTGACTCACCCGCCAAGCCTGCTGCACGCCCATTCATTCCAATGGGCGTCTCACCCGCCAAAAACAAAATCGGCTGTTTTCACCCGCCTTTGCAACACAAATGGTTCAGAGCTATGAAATGGGATGGTCAGACTCTCGTGGAAAGTGTTCAGAGCAGTGTGCGGAATTCCCGACCGCGTAACTAAAAGTAAAGAATCCACACTAGAATCTGCTTCTGCTCCTTGCGGGAAATCAGCATAACTATGCTGCCGCCACTAGAATTTCACCCGGTTGTGTGTGGTTTCCCACAGGGCATAGTAATTTGTTTCCATGTTGGTTTCCTGCATTGAGACGAGAAACTTTGCACAAGTCTTTTTTCGATCCTTGCTAGTCTCAGGCAGCAACACGAGAAACTTCATGTCGGTTTTTCCTGAACCATGTTAGTTTCATGCAGTGCCACAAGATAATCTATGCAGGTTTTCGATTTGTGCTAGCTTCGCACAGCGCCATGAGAAAATGTGTGCAGGTCTTTTGCAATCTGTTGTAGTTTTGCACAGCAACACGAGAAACTGCCTGTGGTTCTTTTTCGATCTGTGCTAGTTTTGCACAGCAACACGAGAAACCTTGAGTGCTTTTCCCCCATCCCTGCTAATTTTGTGCAGCGACACGAGCAACTTCACGTGGGCCTTTTTACCGTCCAAACTAGTTTTGCGCCACTGCACATGAAACTTTTAACAGGTTTTTTGATTCGCACTAGGTTCACGCAGCAGCACAAGAAACTTTGCACTGCCCTTTTTCTTGCATTTAATGCTCGCACAGCAGCATGAGAAACATCGAGCAGCTCTTTTTGATTTGTGCTGGGTTCGTGCAACGGCACGATAAACTTTGGGATGCTCTTTTTTCGGTTTGCGCAGCGGCACGTAAAACTTTGTGTGGCTCTTTTTGAGTTTCCGCAGTGGCGCGAGAAACTTCACACCGCCTTTTTCGATACGCGGCAGATTGGGGTGAAGTGGAACAAAATCGGATAGATTTCACTTCTGCGGCTCACTGAACGGAATCTAACAATTTTACCCAGCCCTAATCATTTTTCCTCCCCACTTTACTTTGTACATTTTGGGCACCATAAAATCGATCTGGGTGTTCCAGTGCATGTCTCTTCATCATGGCGGGCACCTATTTTGGACCATTAAAGTAATGCGCCCATGTTTTGGACGTTTTAAACACCAACAGTTCTACAGGAATAAATATTTTCCTGCCCAGCAACCTTTTTGAATAGTAGGGTGTTCTGGGTTGTTCAAGATTAGAACTATTTAGGGAATGTGAAGTGGGGAACAGTAGACTTAGAGGAGTGTGAGGAGGGGTACACCCTAAAGACATCCATGTTATCATTAATGCTTTCTTTATGTTCACATTTTTCACATAGATCTTGAAGTGACACATCGGCCGGCCACTCCTAGTACCCACACATTTCTGAAAATAGTTTAGCGAATGTATAAGCCTGATCAGAGGAGATGTATGCAATAATGAGGCTTATTCTGAAAACCTGCACTAGCATTACATGCATTCAGAGATTGGGATTTAGATGGGGTGGAGGACATGCGCTTTCAGGCTTGAAGGCTCCTGCCTCTGCCAGTACATGGCCTGCCCCGCTTTATTCAAGTGATATTCTGAGTTGATATCCCAAGCTCGCCTTTTCTTCTTCATCTCGTTTAACTATCCATTATACACACACTGGACACTGAAGGCATTTTCAGTTGACGTGAAGTGGTGTTTGCTCACTAAGAGCAGAGCAAGAAACCAGACTCAATTCATTTGTTGAATTTGATCATGACTGATGGTGAGAGGGGGTACGATATGCACTTGAAGCGATACTAAAAAGCGCAGAAGCAAGATGACATTGCGATGCCGATGATTACACAATATTGTCAACCACGCAAGTGTGTGTCAAGAGATGCGGGTTGCCTTGCTATGCGCTGAGTCACAGGACCAATACAACCCACAAGGTGTCACAAGGATGTGGCCTTTTACAAAGTGATACCAGAGGAATGCGAGTGAGATTTGTTGATTGTTTGGGGACGACCGCAAGTAAGCGAATGAAAGAGAGTCTGCAGAGAAAGCCAGCCCTAGTCAGGAAAACAGCTTAGGCACACCCTGTGCTGAAAGCCTGACTGAGCAAGTGACGCAGAACGTATAGTTGGCAGGCTTGGGCTAGCCTATGGGGCCAACCCAAGAGGCCAGAACTCACAGAAAGCATTGATTGCGGTGAACAGGAGTATATCTAACTTATCACAAGGTATTTGAAACGTGCATTGGGCAGAATCACGTGCACCTAAACGCACTGGCAGCTCAATGCACTCCACTCGGGTTCAGGGTCAGGGTGGAGGGGAGCCATACCTTTAATGCACATGCAAGTTCACCCATGTGATTGTACCATGTGATTGTACCACTGCCAAAGGCTTTATTAAGGCTCAGATCAGGAAATTATTGTTGACATCGATTCAAAGTAAACGTTGTACCAATACACGTTTATGTGGTCATAACGTGTTTGCGAGCCACATTTGTACATATTGCTTTTATCGGCCAAATTGGCCACCTCACCAATACATCTCAGAACATTTTTGGGTCCATTTTATCTCCAATACATGCTGGACACAATCTTTTGAGACGGCATATATCATTTCAACTATAAGTATGTCCTTGCATGTAACGAGTGGAGGCTGGTAGGAGGAAGGGAGTGAGACGTACATATGCACTAGAGGAAATCTTTCTCTGTAATATTGGTGGCTGAAGGGTGACCATGATTGAATGGTGTGTGCCTCATCAAATACGTGAACAGCTCATCAGCTAGGCGACCCTTATCTCCACTGGTTCCCAGGTTTAGGGTTTCACAGTGTGAGGCGCACAGGCATTGAGATGTGATGGTGCTGCACGTGAAGGCAGGGAAGGCAACGAATGCTGCGGTAGAAGCTACAGGCTGGCAAAGATGTAATGGTCCAGACGAGGTTTCATCATGCAAATCCCAAACTAACAATCAACTCCCACATTACAAGCACCGTCTTCTTCAAACTCCCATTCAAGCTGATCCTACCCTCTCTTCGCTTCCCTCTCTCACACATGCACACATTCCTGGATGCTGCTATTAAACCACAACAGCTGCATTCCAGCACAATGAATGCATTCCTTTTGGAGGGCACAATGGATTAATGTCCAGGTCTTGTGACCTCTGTCATGCCATTTCCCTGTTAAGGACTCCTTCACTAGTCTGGTCACCACTTTCGTTAGCTCTATCATCTGGGACATGGGTCGATGTCTTGTGACCCCTATTCTTTTCACAATTCAGAACACTGGCCATTTTGCACCATAAGCTCAGGACATGTGTTCATTATTGATTGAATGTATTCCTTGCTAGTTTGGGGATCAATGTACTGACTGACTTGGAATGTCGATTGTTAAATTTTGGTTTAAACTGATATTGATTTGTGTGACTTTAGAACTGCCCTACTCCCCAAGCTGACCTCCCCTCACGGGGGCCTCACCCAGCTGCTCCCATCAGGCCACATGTTGAATTAGAAAAAAAACATGAAAAATGTACAAAGTTAACATTATACTGGTCACATATTTGTTTTATTTCATCAAAGTTGCGGGTACAGAAAAATTAGTGCATGAATTAAAATATTCACGAAATACACAATCAGTACACATTCATCGTGGTCACATTAATTTTGATGACCACTGGCAGGACCTTTTTAATATGTGCAATTTTGCAGGTTGCAAATGTTTTGATACTAAAACATGTAGATATCATCAGTCAGCTGTGCCTTCATCAGGGGTTAAAAAAGCTCTTTAAATATCCCTTCAGGTGTGGCTGCACCACATTGTTTGGTTTTAGGTTAGGGAAACTCGGGCAGAGTTCAAATGCCAAAAATACTCTGGCTCGCTATAAATCCTGCAATAGAGCAGGAATTGTTGACCTAGATTATGCTTCATTTTCAGGTATCCTGAGCATAATACTTATTTACACGTGGGACCAACCCTTCACACACAATATGCCAATTTTGCCTTTAAAGACAATAAAGGGCCTGGGCCATTCTTGGAGATGCGCCCCAGACATTCCTCAAGTATCTCAATCCATTGTATTAGGACCAACAGCCACTTTGCCTGGTTAGCCTCATTGTTCATAGGTGACAGACTCAAATGTAATAGAAACAAACAATTACTGGATTGTCCATTTTGTAGGTAAACCCTTCCCAAACAATAAGTCAGCTTTTTTTACTGACCCACTCCAAAAGGTTACAATGTCTCCTATATTGAAACCAAGTCTACAAGTCTCCAAATGCAAAGCAAATACCTACATGGGATCATTTCCAATATATATGAATGGAATGGATCATGGATTATATTTTTATTTTTATATTTATTTAATTGCTTATAGCACAACCCTAGCTCATGAGCAGCAGAGCACCTTACTACCAGATTGGGCCAGAATTGGGCTTGGCATTTTAAACAGTAGTGCAGTATTTCTGGTGAAGGGAGAGAGGAATGTTCTATTTGTGCAGCAGGTATTGTTGAAAGAGCCTCGTTTTTAGTGTTCTGAGGAACTGGAGGATGGTGGGGACAGTTTGAGTCTCTACTGGGATTGAGTTCTATTTGGTAGAGGCATTGCAGGAGAAGGACTGCTTTCAAGTGTTCTCTTTGCAGGATAGCTATGGCACATGGAGTGAATTTATGTATAGGAACACTTGATATGAAAATGACAGCCCACCCACACAGCCTCCCTCGGCCTGGGCAACTCTAAAGTTGAACTTATGTTGCTGGCTGCCAGTCCCAAGTGGGAGCTCGTCAAGCATTGTAGAGGACTCCATAGGTAACTGTGATGCTATGATGATAGGACATGATCTGTATAATGGTTCACTGATCATATTTTCTAGAGAAGCAAATATTTGCATTCACTTGCTTTGAGGTGAGTGATATTTCTGACAGAGAAAAGAGGGAGAAACCACAAAATGGGAGTCTATCGTCCTTCTGTAAATGTAAATACAGTGGGTGTGGTTGTCATGTGCAGTATGACCTTCTCACCTCCCACAGTATGCAGTAAATCAACCCACCCCCCACCTGCAACAGTATACAGTAAAATACACTTCCAAAGCTGCCCAGCTCTACAGCAGACAGTACAGCACTCACTTGCCCTGATGCTTAATTATCCTCATCTGTTGCACTTTCCTATTGCAAAAGTGATAGATTGCAGACCGTGTGAATGAAATCTTGAGAGTGATAAACCATTGCTGCATTTCAACTCTAGCTCAATGATATTAGACATTACACGCTCAGAAGGTTCATACAGCAGGTGTAGTAGCTCAAACAAGTAAGTTTACTGTCATCTTTAAATGGGCTCAGATGAGAGGGGGAAGGAAACACAGGGAGTACACAAGTCTGCAGTTTAATTGTTTCACCAAGAACCATCTTGGTGTGGTAATCAGAGCCCATTGACATTTTCCACCAAGAGCAGACATGTGAAAAGGGTGCAAACACCTTGCAAGGTGCCAGAAGTGATATCTAGAACTGTTCAGGAGTTTAAAATCTTGTTATGGTTTGGGCACCCCCGCCACAGAGCCACCCAAATTCTAAGGGTAGTGAAAGAAATTCAAAAAGTTGACCCAAGCCATAATGCACACTTCAATAAAGAAAAAAACAGTACAATATCCAAAATTGTAATGTATACCAAAAGTGGTGGGGGGCTCTTGTGACATAAAGCCCAGCCTAAAATACAAATGAAATATACATGTGAAAATCATATTTGTATTTACTGTGATTTATATAGCGCTTTTAACCATAGCGCTTTAAAGAGAACAATTTGCAGTACATAAAATAAGCAATGTAAATTGATGTTCAGAATCAGCGAGTAACAGAAAACAATTAGCAGAGAACAATTTACAGAGAACAATAGCAATACATAAAATAGGCAGTGTAAATCGATTATCAGAATCAGCCAGTATGATTAAACAGACAACTGAAGTAGGAGCGTTTTTAAAGAAGAGCAGAACGAGGAATAGGAAGTAATGGATCAGAGAGAGAGAGGGAGAAGGTTCCAGAAAAGAGGAGCAAGAAGTTGGAAGGATCAAAAACGGGATTGTGCACAAGGGGCACGTGGGACAGTAAGTAGAAAGTGATCAGCAGAGCGAAGAGAACAAGAGGGAGAATAGAAGGAGAAGAGAGATGCAAGATAGTTAGGGGCGAGACCGTCGAGAGATTTGAAGACAAGACAAAGAAAGTTGTACTTCAGAGTGAAAAGAAAGCCATCCCAGTGAGGTAATGGATGAGGAGATTGAGTCCCGATGGGAAAGAAGACCCAGAGAACGGATGGAAGAATGATAGATTGATTTGAGAGGCGCAAGACGTGAGCAAGGAAGACCAAAAAAGAGAACAGTGCAGTAGAAAAGTCGAGAGAAAATTAAGGAAGATACTAGAAGTTTTGTGGCATGGAAAGTAAGTAAAGGGCGATTTTTGCGTATATTGTAGAGATGAAATTATTAGTAATTATATATTCTTTATTGATTTTTTTTGCACTCCCCGCACAGTACCTGTAAATGGGGTTCTTGAACCTTCAGGGTGCCTGCAATTGATATTTGCATTTCCATTTGAATATCATTTTGAATCCTCCTTCTAATTTTGCTTCCTGGGGTAGACACTGTGGACAAGCATTATATTCCAGAGACGATCAGCCTCAAAAGACTTTCCTGGGAGTGACTAACTATAAACTCTTACATGCTATTTCATTTCATTAATTGCTTTGATTTCATAAAATGCTTAATGCCTATGTTCTGAACTGATGTTGCTTCTAGGGCTGTTTTTCTACTTATATGTATAGCTCTTTAACATGTTTTCACTCTCCAGCACGCTATCTTCAATTGTGGATCTTGTACCTTTCGGCACCTAGAATTGATATCTGCATTTTCTTTTAAAGGGATTGTTTAAGCATCCTTATCATTTTGCTTGTCGCACTTTAAGCGTTCACTGCATGGGACCATATTTCCCTGCTGGCTGTGGGAGACGCTCTGACTTCATGTCGTGTTACAGAGCCGATCAGGCTCAAAAGATAGGCCTGTTTAAGCATGTTCAAACGGTTCTATGTCGTTATTTTGATTTTTGTAGGTCGCCTAACAAAAAGACTCAGGGGCCGATTCATGGAACAAACGTGTGCCGAAAATCTTTGCGCAAGCAGGCGCAAGCGCAAAAAAACAGGCGCACGCGCACGCGTGCGATTCATGGAAGTCCCTGCGCGTGTTTACCTCGGGATGTGCGGCAAACCCGTGCATGGCGCACACGTCACTGCAACATCCCGAAAGGCGTGAGCGACGCCCACAGTGAAAGCGCACAACCTCGGCGCATACACCAGAAAGTGGGCGGAACACGGGGCGTAACGCGCGGAATGGGGAACAACACGCGAAAATAAGGGCGTAACTGGGGATGTAATGCAGGGAAGCAGACGGAACGCCCACACGCACTCGAACCACACGTATTCATGGAATCGAATAGGGCAAAGCCACCCACAGCCAAAGACACGCACAAGTCGAAACACGTCCGCCACACGAAGGCAGGCGGTAGCGTCCCTGCGCATTACAAAAGTGGCAACATACAGCAATTGGGCCTGTGCGAGCACTGCACGTGTATTTCGGGGGTGCGCGGGAAGTTACACACGCGATTGAGCGGGGTACGTGTATTTCGGGGGTGCGTGGGAAGTTACACACGCGATTGAGCGGGGTACGTGTATTTCGGGGGGTGCGCGGGAAGTTACACACGCGATTGAGCGGGGTACGTGTATTTCGGGGTGCGTGGGAAGTTACACATGCGAATGTCCAGGCTACGTGTATTTCGGGGTGTGCGGGAAGTCTCACACGCGATTCCATCAGGGTACGTGTTTTACAACGGTGCGGGGGAAGTGTCACACGCAACATCAGCAGGGTACGTGTATTCCAGGGGTGAGCGGGAAGTTCCACACGCGATTCCATTAGGGTACGTGTATTACAGGGGTGCGCGGGAAGTTCCACACGCGATCGCATCAGGGTACGTGTATTACAGGGGTGCGCGGGGAGCACCACACGTGAATTGCACATGTGGGTCCTCCCAGGTGTTCCCTCTACACCCTCCACGGCCCCTGCAGGTGGCTCACACCACAGGGGCCTACCCTGCACATGTCCTGCAGGCACCCCATCCACCATGGCCATGCCCCCCAGCCAACCCACATGTCAACTTGCAATACTGCCCACCAATGCATGTCCCCCTGCACCCCCAGCCACCACGGGCACCCTCCACCAGGCCCCCACCCATGTCTCCCACCCCCCCACCCCCCAGCACTGTGGGGCACCTGCCATCAGGCCCCACCCATGTCTCCCACCACCCCCACCCCCCAGCCACCAGGGGCAGCCTCCAGCAGGCCCCCACTCATGTCCCCTATTACCCCCACCCCCCAGCAGTGCAAGGTCAGCCTCCACCAGGCCCCCACTCATGTCTCCCACCCCCCCACCCCCCAGCAGTGCAGGGTCACCCTCCACCAGGCCCCCACCCATGTCTCCCACCACCCCAACCCCCCAGCAGTGCAGGGTCACCCTCCACCAGGCCCCCACCCATGTCTCCCACCACCCCCACCCCCCAGCAGTGCAGGGTCACCCTCCACCAGGCCCCCACCCATGTCTCCCACCACCCCCACCCCCCAGCAGTGCAGGGGCAGCCACCACCAGGCCCCCACTCCTGTCTCCCACCACCCCCACCCCCAGCCACCAGGGGCAGCCTCCACCAGGCCCCCACTCATGTCTACCACCACCCCCACCCCCCAGCCACCAGGGGCAGCCTCCACCAGGCCCCCACTCATGTCTACCACCACCCCCACCCCCCAGCCACCAGGGGCAGCGTCCACCAGGCCCCCACTCATGTCTCCCACCACCCCACCTCCCAGCAGTGCAGGGGCAGCCTCCACCAGGCCCCCACTCATGTCTCCCACCACCCCCACCCCCCAGCACTGTGGGGCACCTGCCAGCAGGCCCCCACTCATGTCCAACTCATGTACCCCTGCACCCCCACCCCCCAGCACTCTGGGGCACCTGCCAGCAGGCCCCCATTCATGTCCAACTCATGTTCCCCTGCACCCCCACCCCCCAGCACTGTGGGGCACCTGCCAGCAGGCCCCCACTCATGTCCATCTCATGTTCCCCTGCACCCCCACCTCTCAGCACTGTGTGGTACCTGCCAGCAGGCCCCCACCCATGTCTCCCACCCCCCACCCCCCAGCAGTGCAGCTGCACCTGCCAGCAGGACCCCACCCATGTCTCCCACCCCCCACCCCCCAGCAGTGCAGGGTCACCCTCCACCAGGCCCCCACCCATGTCTCCCACCACCCCCACCCCCCAGCAGTGCAGGGGCAGCCTCCACCAGGCCCCCATTCCTGTCTCCCAGCACCCCCACCCCCCAGCCACCAGGGGCAGCCTCCACCAGGCCCCCACCCATGTCCAACTCATGTTCCCCACCCCCACCCCCAGCACTGTGGGGCACCTGCCAGCAGGCCCCCAAACTTGTCTCCCACCCCCCACCCCCCAGAAGTGCAGGGGCACCCACCACCAGGCCCCCACCCATGTCCAACTCATGTTCCCCACCCCCCACCCCCCAGCACTGTGGGGCACCTGCCAGCAGGCCCCCACCCATGTCCAACTCATGTTCCCCAGCCAACATGTCATCACAATCTAGATCCCTGGTCCCTATGGTCAGCCTCCAAATGCAAAACACCCACCCGAGTATTGCATCCACCCACTCATAATTGGTAATTACATGACAGAACACCAATTCCAAGTTCCGAAACAAACACATTTCCCTCACATACACCCAATGGGTGTCAGTGAATCTCAAAACCCATATCATGATATGCATGAAACCAATGAGATGATACTACACATTGAAGGTTGATAAAAAAACATGTATTAAAGGAAACATAAATAGAATCAAAAATAAAGAAACATAAATGGGAATGTACAAAAATGAAAAGAAGCATGTGCGTGAAAAAAAGCAAAACCAAAAATCAAAATCCAAAGTAATGGTGTCCAAAGTCACTGTCCACAAAAAAAAATCCAACGGGAAATAAAAAAGAAAGCCATTGCTCCATGGTTAAAATGTGAAAGAAAAATACAATCCAACAGTGAACTATGTACATATGAACAAGCCAGGGTCCATTATCCCAACAAAAGAAAGGAAACCTATCTAACTACACTAACTAATAAAATAAACTTTATACAAAAATGTGGCCAATGTCCAAAAGGTCCAAAATAAATTTTAAAAAAAATGAAACCTAACACTACCTACGTAACTATGTACAAGGGCAGCGGGCTAGTTTGACGGCTCACTTTTGGATGTCCCGGGCCAGGGCATCATCGAACTCCTGCTCAATGTCCCGGAGGCGGTCCTCCTCCATGGCCCCGAGGGTCCGCAGGGCTGTCGACGTGTCCACCTCCAAACCCCTGCGGATTGCCTCGAGGCACTCGGCCCGCCTCAGGGCCCTCCGCATGGAGTTCTCCGCCCTGACCATTATGAGCCGTGCCTCTTCCGCCCGCTGCCGCTCTGCATCTATGGCGTGGCCCAACCGCTGCCACACGGAAGACACTCTCTGTCCTGGGTCCTCCTGCCCTCCGGCCGATGCCTGCCCCTCCGATGTTAAAGGCCCCGAGCCTTCATGGCTCCCACCACGTTGCTGCTGCTGCTGTGCCTCTGCCCGTGCTATGCCTCCTGCTGCCTGCACATCCTCCGCCGACTGCGGTGCAGTCGTTGATGTGGCCACCCCTGCTGGACGTCCGACTCCCGACTGTGGCAGGGATGCCTCCTCCGCCAGCCTGGCCGCACCGTCAGAGGCAGCTCCACAGGGCACCCAGGTGACTGATGGGTGGGAAGATGGCACGGAGGACGACTGGCGCGTAGGGGGTTCAGTTGAGCAGGGGGTCGTAGCAAGCCCCATCATACGGAGGAATCCGGCCTGGGTGACCTGTCCCAGCAGGCTGACGTGGTCAACAAGCCATTCGAGATGATGTGCAGTCTCCTCATGAAAAGACTGCAGGTCACCTCGCATGGCCCGTTGACGCAACGCCACACCACTCAGAACAGGCTCAACCCGGACCCGGATAGCCACGTCCGCAGGCAGAAGAAGGCCAGTTGTCGTGAGCTCATCCCCTGCCTGAAAACGGGTCTGGACGTAGGCATCCCTGCTGGTGCAAGATGATGCAGGGACAGGATCAGGGACAGGATTGCACACAGGCACCTCCGCGGCGGCCTGTGCTGCCTCCTGTCCCTGGTCCTGCACTGCACCACTAGCACCAGTGGGATCCCCGCCTCCAGACCCCGCCGAACTACTGCCCCCCAGAGCCCCGAGCACGCTCCCACCTGCCATCTGCTGCTGCCTGACTGCCTGCTGCCCACGTGCCCTGCCATTTGCTGCCTGCACGTCAGCCATGGGCGCTGTTGCTGTGACCACCCCTGCTGGAACCGATGACTCCAGACTGGGAGTCCATCGCTCCACAGCCCAGCCCCAGGACCCAGTTGCCCACCCACTCCTGCCTCTGGGGTTGCCATGTCCAGCACTACACCATCTGGCGGCACTGGCAACCCCCAGCCAGAGAGGCAGAGGGCCACCAGCTTCACTGCCACCAAAGTTGGTGTCCTGGTGGAGCAAGTCCTGGGGCAGTATGATGCCCTCTTTGGAAGGTCGCGCGCCGACAAGGAAGGATGGACCATGATCTGGACGGACATCGTGACTGCCATCAATGCGGAGGGGGTGGCAGTCCGCGACTTACAACATGTCAAGAAGCGCTGGGAGGACTTCAGGTCCAGGACCCTGAACAAGGCCCGCCGCCTCTTGTAGGCAGCGGATGCCAAGGGGCGCCGGGGCCACTTGTCGGAAGAACAGATGAGGGTCCTGGAACCCATATCCCCAGTGCTCCACGTCCAGGTCCTTGAGAGGCAGACCCGTCTGGAGTCGAGCGGTAAGTGTACATGCATCCTGATTGTGAGATGTGCGTGTGGTGATTTTTCAGTAGTGTGCAGGTTGCACATCTGTTTGTATGGGGTTGAGTATGGGTGGGGGTGTACAGGGCCGTGGGGCTAACACATGCGAGGGCTGGAATGTGTGAGACATGGATGGTGCTTGTGTGTGTAGGCTTGCATGCCAAATGCAGTTGTGTGGGCACACATGTTTGGATGAATGTGTATGTAAGTAGACATGTCCGTGATGTCAGGCATGTATGTTGTTTCAGCTGCATGTATCAGCACTGTGTACATGTGCATCTGTGTGTATTTGACAAGGGTGCAACAGTGATGCAACATGGATGCATGTGACAGCGGTATGTGGAAGCCTGATCGGCAGATGTGACATGGATGCCCATCTGAACACTGCGACACTTGGCAGAGGTGTACACATGCATGCAAGTGTGGTGGTGTGTGTACATGTGTGGTGCACTTCCTGTGTTGCATGTGATGTCTGGCTCACCTTTGCCTGCTCATGCTGTTGTATGTGTATGGATGGTGCTGGCAGTTGCGATATGGCTGTGGTATGGCTCATGTGTGCGAGTTGAAATGACATGTGTGTTGGGGATTGTGATGACATGTCTGAGGTTTGCCAATGCCACTCATGTACAACTGTCATGTGTGTATGTGTTCATTGTACAGTGCCCTGATGCCTGTGTTTTATTTCTCCCTGTCTGCAGCGTCAACTGATGAAGAGGGCGGAGAAGGTGCTGTGGAGCACAGCGGCGGGGATCCCACCGCCAGCCGGAGACGCAAGGCCCGGCTCCCCTCCCATGTTGTCATCTCGTCGGGGAGTGAGGAGTCTGGTGCCGCATCCCAGGCCGCAGCTGCCGGGGGGAGGTCCAAGAGGTGGAGGTTGGAGTTGGACTCCTCGGCAGCAGAAGGGGCAGCTGGGACCCCACAGGGCCCAACAGGGGAAGATGGCACGGAGTCATCCAGGTTGGTGGGGGTTTGGTGGAGGAGGAGGCCGTGCAAGCAACAGAGACGGGGTCTGGAGGTGGGGATCCCACTGGTGCTAGTTGTGCAGTGCAGGACCAGGGACAGGAGGCAGCACAGGCCGCCGCGGAGGTGCCTGTGTGCAATCCTGTCCCTGATCCTGTCCCTGTATCATCTTGCACCAGCAGGGATGCCTACGTCCAGACCCGTTTTCAGGCAGGGGATGAGCTCACGACAACTGGCCTTCCTCTGCCTGCGGACGTGGCTATCCGGGTCCGGGTTGAGCCTGTTCTGAGTGTTGTGGCGTTGCGTCAACGGGCCATGCGAGGTGACCTGCAGTTTTTTCATGAGGAGACTGCACGTCATCTCGAATGGCTCGTTGACCACGTCAGCCTGCTGGGACAGGTCACCCAGGCTGGATTCCTCTGTATGATGGGGCTTGCTACGACCCCCTCCTCAACTGAACCCCCTACGCGCCAGTCGTCCTCTGTGCCATCTTCCCACCCATCAGTCACCTGGGTGCCCTGTGGAGCTGCCTCTGACAGTGCGGCCAGGCTGGTGGAGGAGGCATCCCTGCCACAGTCGGGAGTCGGACGTCCAGCAGGGGTGGCCACATCAACGACTGCACCCCATCCGGCGGAGGATGTGCAGGCAGCAGGAGGCATAGCACGGGCAGAGGCACAGCAGCAGCAGCAACATGGTGGGAGCCATGAAGGCTCGGGGCTTTCAACATCGGAGGGGCAGGCATCGGCCGGAGGGCAGGAGGACCCAGGACAGAGAGTGTCTTCCGTGTGGCAGCGGTTGGGCCACGCCATAGATGCGGAGCGGCAGCGGGCGGAAGAGGCACGGCTCACAATGGTCAGGGTGGAGAACTCCATGCGGAGGGCCCTGAGGCGGGCCTAGTGCCTCGAGGCAATCAGCAGGGGTTTGGAGGTGGACACGTCGACAGCCCTGCGGACCCTCGGGGCCATGGAGGAGGACCGCCTCCAGGACATTGAGCAGGAGTTCGATGATGCCCTGGCCCGGGACATCCAAAAGTGAGCCGTCAAACTAGCCCGCTGCCCTTGTACATAGTTACGTAGGTAGTGTTAGGTTTCATTTTTTTTTGGATTTATTTTGGACCTTTTGGACATTGGCCACATTTTTGTATATAGTTTATTTTATTAGTTAGTGTAGTTTGATAGGTTTCCTTTCTTTTGTTGGGATAATGGACCCTGGCTTGTTCGTATGTACATAGTTCACTGTTGGATTGTATTTTTCTTTCACATTTTAACCATGGAGCAATGGCTTTCTTTTTTATTTCCCGTTGGATTTTGTTTTGTGGACAGTGACTTTGGACACCATTACTTTGGATTTTGATTTTTGGTTTTGCTTTTTTTCATGGACATGCTTCTTTTCATTTTTGTACATTCCCATTTATGTTTCTTTATTTTTGATTCTATTTATGTTTCCTTTAATACATATTTTTTTATCAAACTTCAATGTGTAGTATCATCTCATTGGTTTCATGCATATCATGATATGGGTTTTGAGATTCACTGACACCCATTGGGTGTATGTGAGGGAAATGTGTTTGTTTCGGAACCTGCAATTGGTGTTCTGTCATGTAATTGCCAATTATGAGTGGGTGGATGCAATACTCGGGTGGGTGTTTTGCATTTGGAGGCTGACCATAGGGACCAGGGATCTAGATTGTGAGGACATGTTGGCTGGGGAACATGAGTTGGACATGGGTGGGGGCCTGCTGGCAGGTGCCCCACAGTGCTGGGGGGTGGGGGGGTGGGGAACATGAGTTGGACATGGGTGGGGGCCTGGTGGTGGGTGCCCCTGCACTGCTGGGGGGTGGGTGGGGTGGGAGACATGGGTGGGGGCCTGCTGGCAGGTGCCCCACAGTGCTGGGGGGTGGGGGGGGGGTGGGAGACATGGGTGGGGGCCTGCTGGCAGGTGCCCCACAGTGCTGGGGGGTGGGGGGTGGGAGACATGGGTGGGGGCCTGGTGGAGAGTGACCCTGCACTGCTGGGGGGTGGGGGTGGTGGGAGACATGGGTGGGGGCCTGGTGGAGGGTGACCTTGCACTGCTGGGGGGTGGGGGGAGACATGGGTGGGGGCCTGGTGGAGGGTGACCCTGCACTGCTGGGGGGTCTGGGTAGTGGGAGACATGGGTGGGGGCCTGGTGGAGGGTGACCCTGCACTGCTGGGGGGTGGGGGTGGTGGGAGACATGGGTGGGGGCCTGGTGGAGGGTGACCCTGCACTGCTGGGGGGTGGGGGTGGTGGGAGACATGGGTGGGGGCCTGGTGGAGGGTGACCCTGCACTGCTGGGGGGTGGGGGGGTGGGAGACATGTGTGGGGGCCTGGTGGAGGGTGACCCTGCACTGCTGGGGGGTGGGGGTGGTGGGAGACATGGGTGGGGGCCTGGTGGAGGCTGCCCCTGCACTGCTGGGGGGTGGGGGTGCAGGTGAACATGAGTTGGACATGAGTGGGGGCCTGCTGGCAGGTGCCCCACAGTGCTGGGGGGTGGGGGTGCAGGGGTACATGAGTTGGACATGAGTGGGGGCCTGCTGGCAGGTGCCCCACAGTGCTGGGGGTGGGGGTGCAGGGGAACATTAGTTGGACATGAGTGGGGGCCTGCTGGCAGGTGCCCCACAGTGCTGGGGGGTGGGGGTGCAGGGGTACATGAGTTGGACATGAGCGGGGGCCTGCTGGCAGGTACCCCACAGTGCTGGGGTGTGGGGGTGCAGGGGTACATGAGTTGGACATGAGTGGGGGCCTGCTGGCAGGTGCCCCACAGTGCTGGGGGGTGGGGGTGGTGGGAGACATGGGTGGGGGCCTGCTGGCTGGTGCCCCACAGTGCTGGGGGGTGGGGAGGGTGGGAGACATGAGTGGGGGCCTGGTGGAGGCTGCCCTTGCACTGCTGGGGGGTGGGGGTAATAGGGGACATGAGTGGGGGCCTGGTGGAGGCTGCCCCTGGTGGCTGGGGGGTGGGGGTGGTGGGAGACATGGGTGGGGGCCTGCTGGCAGGTGCCCCACAGTGCTGGGGGGTGGGGGTGCAGGGGTACATGAGTTGGACATGGGTGGGGGCCTGGTGGAGGGTGCCCCTGGTGGCTGGGGGTGCAGGGGGACATGCATTGGTGGGCAGTAGTGCAAGTTGATATGTGGTTTGGCTGGGGGGCATGGCTATGGTGGATGGGGTGCCTGCAGGACATGTGCAGGGTAGGCCCCTGTGGTGTGAGCCACCTGCAGGGGCCGTGGAGGGTGTAGAGGGAACACCTGGGAGGACCCACACGTGCAATTCACGTGTGGTGCTCCCCGCGCACCCCTGTAATACACGTACCCTGATGGAATCGCGTGTGGAACTTCCCGCGCACCCCTGGAATACACGTACCCTGCTGATGTTGCGTGTGATACTTCCCCCGCACTCCGAAGTACACGTACCCTGATGAGATCGCGTGTGGAACTTCCCGCGCACCCCTGAAATACGCGTACCCTGCTCGCACGGGGCCAATCGCGTGTGGAACTTCCCGCGCACCCCGAAATACACGTACCCTGCTGAAATCGCGCGTGGAACTTCCCGCGCACCACTAAAATATGCGTACCCTGCTGAAATCGCGTGTGGAACTTCCCGCGAACCCCTGAAATACGCGTACCCTGCTCGCACGGGGCCAATCGCGTGTGGAACTTCCCGCGCACCCCTAAAATACACGTATGCTGCTGGAATCGCGTGTGGAACTTCCCGCGCACCTCTGAAATACGCGTACCCTGCTCGCACGGGGCCAATCGCGTGTGGAACTTCCCGCGCACCCCTGAAATACACATACCCTGCTGATGTCGCGTGTGAGACTTCCCCCACACCCCGAAATACACGTACCCTGCTGAAATCGTGTGTGGAACTTCCCGCGCACCCCTGAAATACGCGTACCCTGCTGCTTTCGCGTGTGGAACTTCCCGCGCACCACTGAAATACATGTACCTGGCTGGAATCGCGTGTGGAACTTCCCGCGCACCCCTGAAATGCGCGTACCCTGCTCGCACGGGGCCAATCGCGTGTGGAACTTCCCACGCACCCCTGAAATACACGTACCCTGCTGAAATCGCGTATGGAACTTCCCGCACACCCCTGAAATACACGTACCCTGCGGCAATCGCGTGTGGAACTTCCCGCGCACCCCTGAAATATGCATACCCTGCTCGCACGGGGCCAATCGCGTGCGCACCCCAGTGATACACGTAGCCTGCTTGCCGTGCTGGTACAGGGTTAGCGCAGCCCTTTGCGCTGGATTGGGGATTTTGATGGCTTTTCCATGCGCGAGAGGCGTTCTTGGGGGCGTAACTGGCGCTGCTGCAGGGTCGCTGCGCCACTGTGCACCACGGCTGGTTTTGGTGGCTGGATTCCATGAATACACTGTGCGCGGAAATGGATTTTAGCGCATGCGGCTGGCGCAGGGATTCGCACGCGCACACTGTGCGCCAGCTGCGTGCGCCACTTGTGCGCTGAATTCTATGAATTACCCCCTCAATGTTTTTGGCTGATTTAGGTGGACTAAAAAAATCTAAATAATGACATTGGGCCTCATTACGGGTCTGGCGGTAACCGTGCTGGTAAAACTGGCAGGTTGCCGCTAGACCCATAATGAATTACCGGCACCTGACTTCCCGGTGCAACTGGGATATTCCGAGTTCCAGCGGCCGGGAGGTCAGGCTCCAGTAATTTTGTAATCCCCCATTCCCATTGAATCCCATAGGACTCAATGGGAATGGGGAACACAGAAGCACCGGCACCGTTAATAACAGTGCCGATGCTTCTGTTACGGCTTGTTTACCATGGCCGCTGTGTCTGGTAGGGTCTGTCCTGTCAGACACAGCAGCTCCGGCAAGCAAACCCAGAGTGTGCCGGTCCGGTAACAATGGTGGCAATAGGCTAACCGGCACCGTTGTTACCGGACCGGCACACTCGTAATGAGGCCCATGGTTTTGCCCCCCACTCACTCCTCCTGGATTTACTCTAAATAGATGGGTTCCACCACCCATACTCCCCTCCCTTGACCCCTGCTGCCTCCCTCCCCTGCCAACACAAACACAAACATGAACACCCAACACACACACAAACATACATGCATATATCCACTTACCTGTTCTCTGTCAAGGACGCTTCCGGGTCCTGGCTTGCCTATCAGCCCTTGCACATACTTGTGTGCATCGCCGGGCTGACAGTTTGATTTTGAAAAACTCTATGCAGTCACATAGTGGTCTTTCTAAAATGTTTTTTGTTCTCTATTTCTTAAAAAAGGTCTCTTGAACTGAGACCGTTCAAATCAAGAAGATCGGGGTACAGCACTTGGCCCACTCCCTTTTACAATAATCTTCTTATGCTGGACCGCTTTTTAAGGTCATCATATTCTCATGTAACCTTATAAGGTTTTCAGCGCCAAAAGTTTCTTTCTCATCATTTCAGACCTGCATAACGGTTATATGGCCACAATCAATTGTAATTGTAATGTGTTATTCATAACGTGCTTAATACCCAGAGGTATCTAAGCATGGTCCTGGGGATCGAACCTGTGTTGCTGCGCATCATCTTGCTTCCAAGGTGAGCAGGTTGCCCCTGAGCTATCCTCCTGTGGACAAGGGGAAATCTATCGCAAACACTAAAAACAAAAAACATAATGGCCCCTAAAACTGTGCTTACACTACTTCCAAGTCGGTAAACAACATCAGAAACCCCCGGTACCGTTCTAACAATTTTGAGGTGCTTTCCCTCTATCTACCTCACTGCAATTTTACACTAGGCTTCCAGATCCCATAGGATCCTGGAACTTTTATGAAGCAATTAATCACAAGGAACTACATTCACTCACCAAGGATTGTTCTGAAAATTAAAACATGTTAGAGACACAACTCATATGGACATCCATTCTTATTAATGCCCATTCATTGCACAAACATGTACTGAAAATTTAAAACTCAATTAATGAAAACAATTTAGGCTGGTTGGCCATCACAATGACCTAACTACAGTTTCACTCAGCCCCCTCTCTCATCATGTCCAAGACCTCCTTAAGATCGTAGCTTGCCACTGTATAATCATTTAATGTTGTGAAATTCTCTGTAAAATTATTTATTCTAAAATGTCATGTTCTTAACATTGTTATTATTTTTCACCTACCTTGCTCCTTGAAATAAACTTCTTGGAGGATACTTTTAAAGCCCTCCTTCCTTTAATGTTTATTTTGGGAGTCATCTCCCTCGTCACAGTGATACCCAAAAGACCAAGAGTCCGGTATTCCTTGAATAAAGGAGCCACCTCACTGGTGCTGTTTATCAAGGAAGAAATGAGCAAGAGACTCACAGGGATAGTCTCCCTAAATATCAATTCGTCTTTCAAAGTAAAGAATAGATCAAGAGGAAACATCCTTGTCACATTGGTGACAAGAGTCCAAAACCTCAAGAGTGCCTTCCGGAGTGAAATCCCATTTCAAGAAAAGAAATCCAACTTGCAGGAAAGAGATAAAAAGGACCAAGAAATATTCGGAGGCATTCTCCCCTGTAGTCAGGTGCAATGAATCTCCCCTGTAGTCAGATACAGGCCCTCATTCCGAGGTTGGTGGTAGTCATGGCGCTATTGGCGCCATGACTGCCACCAATAACGGGTCCGGCACTGGTATAGTTCAATGGGAACTTACCGGTGTAGTCCGACCTTTGCGGGACCGGTAAGTCCCCATTGAAAATACCATTCCCCATTCCCATTTGAGGCCCCATAGGGCTCAATGGAAATGGGGAGGGCGCAAATAACGGGCTGGCGAATGGCAAGCCCATTATGTGCGCCCTGGTCCCTTAACGGATCCCGTCCAGAATGGCTGGTCAGACCAGCCATTACTGGTGGGACCCGCTGAGGGACCTTGTAGTAGGGCAGTAAGGGATTACCGGCACGGTCTTCTTACCGGTGCCCGGTATCCCTTACCGCCCATCTTGAAATGACCCCCATAGTCAGATTCAGGGAGGAAGGATAGCTCAGGTGCAACGCATTTGTCTTGGAAGCAAGACAACAGAGCGCCACACAGGTTTGAATCCTGACACCGTGCTTATAAACCACTCACTGGTATTAAGCGTGTTATAAATCAACAATAAAATACAAATAAAAAAGTAGCCTTAAGAGGGTATAAAAAGTAAGACGAAGAATTGAGAAACGATTAACCAAGTTGTTACTTAATCCTTGGGAGGAAGTAAAAGCTTTTAAAAACCCGTTCAAGAGAACATCAAGGATTAGTCTTGAAAACTTCCCAAAGTAGGCCAGGAGAAGGGAATCATTCTCCTGGTCCTAGTGCTTTTGGTAAAACAGACCCAATTTCAAGAGACTGCTACTGAATCAACCAAGGCTGGATGGTTTCACCAGGAGAAGGGAGGCATTCTCCTGGTGCTGTTGTTAACATGAATATGGAACATTGAGTGGCTTAGTTCTTAGTGGCAGGGATAGAGTAGTTGGCTTGGACAGAGGACAGTACCTTTTTGGTTTTGATGGATATTCTGACGAGCATCCGCGTTTTTTCTGTTGAGGCAGGGACAACCCCTCGAGAGGTAGATTAACTTTCTGTGAATTGCTAATACAAGTCTATAGCCAAAATGAGAACACCATGACAGCTTCCTTACTCCATCATGCCAAAACCTTAAAAAGCAGTCCATTATAGCCCTCACAGTAAGGGTCATATCCTAGCTTGGTTCCTGTACATAAACTTAACCATTACAAGTGTTACCTTTGTTAACTTATCTTGGTCTGACCACAGAGTGATATTTTTCACTTTGCCCAAATTGGATTTATGGAAGAAAATATGCTCATCACAGATTCCATTTTGTGATTACTACTCTCTAACCCAAGTAAAGGTGTTTCCATTGTTTAATACTCTGAGTGAAAACATCAATGTTTCCCCCAACATCCATCAATATCTCATTATAACAATACCAATAGCAATTTATTTGGCTCTGTAGGACCTTTGAAGTTTGAAGTTCAAATCAGTCAAGAAACCCCCACACCAACATTTCTAATATTCTCCTCACCTCCAAAGCTTAAAAACTCATACTGGACAGCTCAAATGAAAATGGCACCAAAAACCTTTTCTCGTTGCTAACCTAGCTCTTAAGGTTTTGCCATATCATAAAAGACTTTAATCCAGTATGCAAAAAGAAATGTGTTTCTGATTCAATCAATTCTGCAAACAATGTATCTAACAATGTGTATCACATTATTGGAAATGTTGGCAATCCACACCCCCTCTCTAACTCAGTTACTTCTTCAGAGGAATGGTGCCTTACACTCAAATCCTAATTTACTTTGAAAACCGTTGAAATTAGAGGCAATATCAAGAAAATACATAATAACCCAGGACTCTAGAATCCCCACTCTTATTTCTTCCTTGCTGATTCAAAACTGCAGCATACCTTATCCCTGAGCTCCCGCATAACTGGGCCCCATTTTACAATCTTGCCGCATTGCAGTTGGCTGAAGCCCATTTCCTGTTTTCCTTATTCCTCCTCCCCTCACTCCCTCTTCCATCCCCACCGCCGGACCCTGATTGAAAAATTAACCATATTTGATCGAAGCCTTCAGGGCTGCCCTTGCCCGTTGCAGCCCTGTGGCCAAGGGCACCAAGGCAAAGGGCAACTCCCAAAGAAGTAGCTCCAGGAAGTGTCTGCAGTTGTCAGCAGGGGAAGCAGGCTGCCACCCACTAAAAAGTATAATCGGCAATCACTGCCACCTAACCCCAAACCACACCCGCATATTCTACCTGAGAACCCGATGTTCCCCTTGCCTCCTCTGCCCGGACCCCACCCCACGCTGAGCTCAAGCAACAGGAAAAGAGTGCTTGGCATCTTATACCTGACTACAGTAGCAAGCCCCGCCTATTCCCCAGGCACCTGCCAACAAGCTCCCTTGCTCACACCTCAACTCATCTAGGTGGTTGCCAAGACATCATTCCACCCATGAACAGCATAAGCAGCTTTGGATAGTATCCACACATGCTGAAAGAGGACCACACAGCCGTCAACCAGTGACAACAGACATGGTAGGGAAAACTACCGGTAGTAATTGCTAGGTTAACACTCACCCCATCCTAAACCACCCCCTCCTGCAATAAGTACTTCACCCACTAGACATACACACCCAGGACACCCTCTGAGGAATCCAGTGTGTACCCAACTTACAGGCAAACATTGAAGTTTCCATTGTATGGTGAAATATAGACCATTTCTCCCACTATCTAGGAATTTTAATTCTAGGTGTTTTTTCTCATTGATTGCCATTTGTGAAACCCAGACCTTTTCTCCCACTATCTAGGATTCTCAATTCAAGGTGTGTTTTCTCATTGACTGCCATTTGTTAAACCCAGACTTTTTCTTCCACTATCTAGGAATCTCAATTCTAGGTGTGTTTTCTCATTGACTGCCATTTGTGAAACCCAGACCTTTTCTCCCACTATCCAGGAATCTCAAATCTAGCTGTGTTCTCCCTTTGTCTACCACTTTGTGAAACCTAGTCATTTTCTCCCACTATCTAGGAATCTCAAATCTAAGTGCATTCTGCCTTTGCCTACCATTTTGTGAAACATATGCCTTTTCTCCCACTATATAGGAATCTCAATTCTAGGTGTGTTTTATCATTGACTGCCATTTGTGAAACCCAGGCCTTTTGTCCCACTATCTAGGATGGTGAAATCCAGATTTCCTCTCCTTTGTCTACCATTTTGTGAAACCTGGGCCTTTTCTCCCACTATGTAGGAATCTCAATTCTAGGTGTGTTTTCATATTGACTGCCATTTGTGAAATCCAGGCCTTTTCTCCCACTATCTAGGAATCTGACATCTAGGTGTGTTCTCCCTTTATCTACCACTTTGTGAAACGCAGGTCTTTTCTACCACTATGTAGGAATTTCAAATCTAGGTGTAGTCCCCCTTTGCCTACCATTTTGTGAATCCAATTCCTTTTCTCTCACTATCTAGGAATTGCCTTTCTGGGCGTGTTTTCTCATTGACTGCTATTTGTGAAACCCAGGCTTTTTCTCCCAGTATCTAGGAAGCTCAAATCTAGGTGGGTCCTCCCTTTGTCTACCACTTTGTGAAACACACGCCTTTTCTCCCACTATCTAGGAATCTCAAATCTAGGGGTGTTCTATCTGTGTCTAACACGTTGTGAAACCTAGGCCTTTTCTCCCACTATCTAGGAATCTAAAATCTAGGCGTATTCTCCCTCTGTCTGCCTTTTTATGAAACCTGGGCCTTTTCTCCCATTATCTAGGAATCTCAATTCTAAGTGTGTTTTATCATTGACTACCATTTGTGAAAACCAGGCCTTTTCTCCCATTATCTAGGAAGCTGAAATCTAGGTTTCTTTTCCCTTTGCCTACCATTCTGTGAAACCTAGGCCTTTTCTCACACTGTCTAGTAATCTCATATCTAGGTGTGCTCTCCTTCGTCTACCATTTTGTGAAACCTAGGCCTTTTCTCCCACTATCTAGGAATCTCAAATCTAGGTGTGTTTTCTCATTGTCTACCATTTTGGTGAAACATAGGCCTTCTCCCAGACTATCTAGGAATCTCAAATCTAGGTGTGTCTTCCCATTGTCTACCATTTTTTGTGAAAACTAGGCCTTTTCTCCCACTATCTAGGAATATGAAATCTAGGTGTGTGTTTCTCATTGTCTGCCATCTGTGAATCCTAGGCCCTACCTTTACCCAGGAACACCCAGCAACCTCTGAAAGCAAGTAACGATAGCCAGGTCACTGCCCAAAATTAACTGGGAACCCGTTTTCTACTTCCTATATCCAACTGCACTACCCTCTTCCAATGCATAGTATCCCACCAGAGCCCCCCTTAGACCATCCATCCATAGATTGCAGAACACAAGAACCTAACCCACTAATTAGATAGCCACCCACAGAAGGCCTCCAACTATCACAGCGCAAGAAGATAAGACTCAGAATCATCCAAACCACACAAGCCCCTACAGGCAGGCTACTGCCCCTGTAAACCTCAATACCCAAACCATCCTACTACCATGGACCACGAAATGCCCCAACACAGAGTTGTATGCCACCAAAAGAGAATCTGAACTAGAAACAAACCGAACAGATCCACACCCAGCTCCAGTAGAAACTGTCACAAATACAGAACGCACCCCCAACAAACGCTGCAGCCAACAGAACAAACATCACAGAAAGAGAAAAATCCCTATATCTTAGACCGTACCTCGCAACAATGGCAGCACCTCGATACTTCAACACCACCGACATGTCCAGACATGTTGAGAACCTAATGAAAACCCACAAAAAAAGAAGAGAGGATCCCAGCAGAGAAAGGTACAAAACCAAAGCCCTCACTCCGTATATCACAAAAACACAAGGGCACCACCAGCAACCACATCAAAACATAGAAGATGACGAAACCGACTCCACAGATCACCAACCAATCTGTGACAACAACACAGAAGCACTCCAACTAAACAATAGCAAGACAAAACAAGGATAAAAAAACAAACACAATCACGTCAAAAAGATCCACTGCAACTTAATCAACGCTAGATCAATGTCCAAACAGGCCACAGAGATTTCCGACCTCCTGTTAGATGGAGGTAGCAACATCTTATTCATAACTGAAACACAGATAGATGACAATTACAAAATCACACTCCATAAATGCCTCTTTGACAACTTCATGTACTCACAAGCAAACAGGAAAAACAAAAGTGGAGGAGGACTGGTGATGGTATAAAAAGAACACCTCAAAATTCGAGTTAAAGAACCACTAAGCATCGAAAACTGCGAATCCTTAATCCTTTGCCTAACAACAAACCCCAAAATAATCCTCAAATTAATTCTGGTATACAGACCATCGACATACGATGCAACTTTCGTGGACGCCTTCACTGAAGCCATCACCAACCTAGACATCGAGCAGGAACACCTGATAATCCTTGGAGACTTCAAAATCTGGTTTGATGAAGAAACTGGTAACAAACAAAAATCACTTGCCAAACAACTGAAGATAATGAAAATACATCAGCTAGTGAAAGGAGCAACTCACGTGGCAGAACATACAGTGGACGCAATCTTTGCCAAGAAAGACCCCATTACCCCGGCACCACCAATACAGATCCTCTGAAGTGACCACCTCATCATCCCATTTCTGATCACTCTAGCAACATCAACAGCCAAACAACCCGACAAACTGACAACTTTCATGAAAGGAAACTGGAGGACCATCCAAAATAGCAACTTAGTAGAACTACTGGAAATCAACAAACCACCGGCAACGACAGTGGATGAAGCTGATCTTGACAGCAAAACAGAATTACTTCACAAATGGATCACCAGATCAATATACAGGATCTCCAAGGAAAAACCTTTCACCCCATTGCGCAGAAGAGCAACAGCAAAATGGTTTACCTCGCTACTGAGTGCCATGAAAAGAAAAAAAACAGCGTGAACAAGAATGGAGCAAAAAAACGACCAGGTGAGAAAATTACAATTCCAGCTACAAATCCACTCATACAAAAAGGAAATCCATAAGTCCAAAAAGGAACACCACGACAACGGAAACACCAAGCCGCCAACACTCAAAAAAGAACTTTTAAAAATTATAAATAAAATGAGAATCCCCCCTGGCTGCAACAACAGACTGTTACCTTCACTGAAACTATGCAACACCCTTGCAGACCACTTCAAAAACAAAATCAGCACCATCCAACAGATCATACAAAGCAGACCAAGCAACTACAACATGCAACCCACCATCCGAGGATCACCAGAACAAACTCTGAAGCCTCCCCCTAATATCAAGCATGTAAGCAATAGCAACAAAACAGGCCCCCCCATGCATACACAAATCAATCCTCACACAAAGAACACCCATGGAATACTACAGAAACCTTTTCAACCAATCACTTTCAACAGGGAAAGTACCACGATCATTCAAATTTGCATACATCAAGTTTATCCTCAAGGACACAGCAGGCAACCTGGAGGACCTCTCAAACTACAGACCCAACTCCAACTTCCCGTACCCAGCAAAACTACTACAAACATACGTCTATAGAATAACACAAGAATTCATAGAAGAAAACCTACTCAAGCTGAAGTAGGCTTCAGACCAATGAGAGGAACGGAAATAGCACTACTTTCCATCAGGAACAATCTAAAGGCTACTACAGACACAGACAAAAGCACAGCTCTAATACTTCTGGATCTCTCTGCAGCATTTGACACAGTCAACCATGACATCCTCATCGGGAGATTGGAAGAAATAGGAATCACCAGCCTAGCACTACTATGGATTAAATCCTTTCTAACAAACAGAACATAAACCATATGGATCAAACCTTTCAAGTCCACTCCAAGGGAATCCACCTGTGGAGTACCACAAGGATCCTCCTTATCCCTATTGCTTTTCAACATATACCTGATGCCACTAAGCAAGCTCATTAAAAAACACAGCCTCACATTCTACAACTATGCTGAGGACAAGATACACAGCAAAGAAACACAATGCTGGAAGGTTGCCTACAAGTACTCTACGGCTGGATGAACACTAACAGCCTCAAATTCAACCCGGGCAAAACAGAAACAATGATCATATCCAAAAGCGGGGAAAATAATCACTACATCCCATGGCCGATGGAATTAGGAACAGCACTGACTCCATCAACAATAGTAAAGAACCTGGTAGTCTTGATGGACAACAAACTAACACTTGAGCCACAAGTTAACGCTTTAATCAAGAAATGTTTCTTCCTCCTACACGCAGTATAAATGATCCTACCATTCCTCTCTTCTACCCACAAAATACTCACCATCATCACACTCATCATGTCCAGAGTAGACTACGTCAACAGCCTATACCTAGGAATGCCAGAACGACTATTAAAGAAACTTCAGCGCATCCAAAACGTTGCAGCAAGAATCCTGCTCAAACTACCATGAAGAGAACACATTACCCCACTCTTGAAAATGCTAGACTGGCTACCAATAAAACTGCAAATAAAGTTCAAAACTGTGTGCATAACACACAGAGCAATCCACAGCTAAGGAGCAGAGTTCCTAAATGAGAAAAAAAGTCTAACTTCCGACAAGAACACTCAAATCAAGTAACAACATTCTCCTAGAACCAAAACCATACAATAAAAGAACATTCGGAGGATCATCCTTCTCTCACCTGGCAGCAATAACCTGGAATGACCTACAAAAAAAACAAACGCAACACAAGGGATCATTTGGAATTCATAAATATATGGTTGTTGAGTGTTAGACTGAGTTATGAGTATTTTTAACAAATTTGGAATCTGAGAGAGATGGTGATCTTGTTCATTTTAGTTTTTTTGGTTGGTTTGTCAAATGTTTGTTCTGTATCTTTGCTAGTGTGTAAATAGATTGTATTGTTGTATTAATACTATCTAGGAAGGAAAAGTCTTGTCTTAATGGGGGAAAACGTATAACAGATTCAGCAGGGTGAAGGATGATTCAATGGTTACCGATGTAGTGATGTATAACGTACTGACTATATTGTACAAAGAATTCATTGTTGTACTCTTCCGTATGTTTAACTTGAAAATGATTAAATCAAGGACACACACGGGTTCTACTGTGCTGCAAAAGGTATTGGAGCATTTCTTAGTAATAAAATCAATAGAATATGTCTAGGAACCTGCTCTTCAAAAGATGTCTTACTCGAATTTGGGGTCCCCAAAGAAGCATGTCCATCTGAAAGATTAAAAGAAATGTTGAGGCTTAATACCACTTGATAGAAATATGCCAGTCACGAGTACAATGGTACAAGTACACTTTTATTTCACAGAACAGCTGTCTGGTCTCTCAATACCTTGCAATGTGCAATGTGTGGTAGTAGACACTGTGAGATGAGAGAGTGCTGGACATTACAAAGACACAGGTTTATATAGAATTTTCCACAATCCCGGTTACATCATCCAGTCCTTCATCGTGTTATCCATTCACTAGTGTTCGTAGCCAGTTCACATAACTAATCCATTTTCAAACAACTATATATTGTTAAATGTTTTCCTCAAACACTAGAAATACTTTTCTTCATATAAAACACAATGGTAACATTCTTTACTTTACTCATTCGTGTTTGTCTGCCGTTTGTTCTTGAGTTTGAAGTCAGCTTAGTTTCAAGGAGCGAAAACAAAGATTTCTGCAAAAGCACATGTTCAGCTATTCAACATTCTGTTTCGCTATTTGAACTGGTAAGACTTTGTTGGTACAGACTGCATCTAAATTACTGATAAAATTCGGCTCTCGTTTAGCGCCAATGTTTCTTAGTGCAGGACAAACAATCCACCTTAGCAGCTTCAGCGTGTTCATCTATGTTGACATAGTACAAAGTTCATTTTGCTCTGCTGGAGCCGAAAACACAAATTGTAACATGGGATGGAAAGCAGGAGTTAATTAAAATGGCGGATAACCGAAGATGGTGGCGTAGTCAGTCTGTTTTCAGGTGAATTCAAATGCAATTTACAGTACGATGCGAATGCGCTTAGGCCAACGTTTAATATCAGGCGGTATTATGCGAATCATACTTTTACAAACCCTCCTTTTGGCCTAAGGCAAGAGCATTACTCAAACATTAGCATCATCTGAAAACCATTTATCATCGTCAGAACATCTTGAATCATTATCCTCAAAAACATTGATCGCCATCAGCTCATTAATGGTGATATCCTGCATTACCAAGGATTTATCATGCAAAAGTTAGAGGAAGAGGCTGTATATACCAGCCCAATCCTTTTTCCCCATGTTGTGGCAGATGTGAACATACCCAGAAATTGGTTTTATTTAAAATGGCATGGGTTGCATTCATGATCATTAAGAGAGTGTTGTTATGATAGCCTCCTCTATGTTGGAGGTCTTGAAGACGGAGAGTGTGCAAATACACATAAGGTAGAGACACATTGGAGATACTTGCAGTTGGCAATAATACATTAAGCGGATGTGCATTTTCCAGATACCATCACCCAAATGTAGATGCGATTATAATACAAGCTGTTATTGTGAACAGTAGCCATTCGGTTCTAAGGGACCATGACTCTCGATGAACGGATTCATTATCAACAAAACGATCAAGATCCCTTTTAGTACGAGTGGCCTTTAAAATAGGCATAGTTTCTCAGCATCCGTTCAGAAGCCTTACTGTTATGCTTTTTTAGTTCCTCCGTGGGTGGCACTTGACCACGTGGCCTATGTTGATTGAAGGTAACTTTGCCGGTCTCTGCCTCTTATTGTGTGCAGCAGAGGAATGACGAGGGACTGGCTCAACAGTGGTTTCTTGTGGGTTTCTTGTGGAAACAGCCTAGCTGTATTTTCCTATCCTTTTTACATTAATGTAATGTCAGCAAAATCAAAATCTTGTGGGTTTCTTGTGGTCTCAGATTGTACCTTACAACCCCAGGTACGGTATGATCGGTGAACAAAGTATCATCGTTTCCTAAAGAAGATGAAGAAGCAGAAACAAGATCGATCTACGGTGAAGTAGAAATTGAAGAAGAAGGAACAATCTCCCCAGGCCCAACAGGATCAGGAAGGACTTTCTTGACACCTTCAGTGTCGATCGAAGCAGGCTCATTGTGAGCGTCAGGGTCACCAATTCCCTTCTCCTCTCTTTGTCATAGGGCAGAGGAAAAGGAATCCTCTTCACGTGTGTCGTGTGGATCCAGTGCTTCTTTCCAGCCACTCGTATGGCGGTTTGCGTAGCCAAAAGGATCTGATGTGGTCCTTTCCTCCGAGGTGCAAAGCAGGAGCACCCCTCAAAGTTTTTCACCAGGACCCATCGACCAGGTCGGAGTCGAGGACCTGGACCCTCTTATTTTACAGGGAGGGCTGCTCGTACCTGTTGATGAATCAAATACAAGTTTTGAGTCAACTGGTCACAATAATCAGATAAAAGCGGATACTCAATGGGCCTCTTTATGAGATTCGCTGTAATGGAAAAACGATGCCGGTAAGGGAATACCAGCACCGCTTACTGCTCTGGCCTATTACGAGTAGACATCCCAGTATCAGCGCCACCGCTGAGAGCTTGACCCTCCATACCGGCATGTGCGCGGGCACGTGCCCCTTTGGGCTGGCAATACCGGGAATGCTGCTAACAGGAGGACATTACAAGTCACACGGACATGCACCTACCGGTATCTCGAAGGTGGTAATTAGGGATACAGCGATTCCAGCATGACCTGCATCATGGAGCACACGTTAAAAGCAAACTGCTGTGTATCAAATGCCACAGGTGCACACAATCAGCACAGGTGGAGGCAATGGAGGCTGGCCAAGCACAAAAGGAGCACACCCACACACCACACCCCTTCCTACACCAAAATGATCACACTTGCTGGTGCAAATTCGTGGCTGGAGGAATTGCCTGCATTGGCACTCCATGACCAACAACTAGAACCAGCACATCGGAGGAGACACAGGAGGAGAAGGAGGGTGAGACAGGCCCAGCAAGTACCACCAGTACAGCCAGTGGTCCCATGTAGGCATCCACCAATTCCTCGCATCAGGGCCAGTCCTTACAACCAAACCCCTGTGCAGATCCACACCCAGTACCACTTGGACTGTGACACCATAACCTCCATTGTGGACATGAAACACAACGACATGGTCAGCCTGATTGAAATCTGCACCGCCAGCCCCCCTCCACTGAAGGTAGTAACTTGTGCTCCATTTCCTGGCCACAGGCACCTACCAGCACACAGTGGGTCAGCTGCAGGGCATATCACCACCCTGTATAACACACATGCTGAACCAAGTGTTGGATGCCCTCCCGAAGCACGAAAGGGACTACATATCCCTAGCACGCACTGGCCAGGAGGTGAATGGCAAAAAATGGCGTTTCAAGCACTGCCAGGCATGTCACATCGAATCAGTGCCCTCGACTGCACCCATGTGGAATTGGTAACCCCACATGCCATGGAGGTGGTGTACCACATTCATAAGCCATACCACCCCATGAAAGTGCAGATGGCATGTGACTGCAGCAATTTCATCACACTTTGCTGCGCACGATTTCCGGGGGGAACACATGATGTCAAGGTGCTGTGGAACTACTTGCCATCCCGCCATATGGAGCAACAGGCTGCACGGTGTGCCTGGCTGCTGGGTGAGTCTGCCCACAGGCCCATGGCAGTGTGGGGGGGTGAGATGCATACTCCACCTGGGTGAGAATGGGATGGTGACTGGACACTGGCCATACTGCAAAACACTCTCCCCTAAACATCCCAACCTAAACCTGACACTGAAAATGACAACCCACTCACCCTTGCAGCACAACAATGCCAAAATGTCAGACTTGCAAACAGCCCACACCCCTCACATGTGACCATGTCATCGTCCCTCTAACTCCATCTGGTTGAGTGGTGAGTCCGATATGAAGGCCCCTCAGTCCTGTAAATCACACTTGCCCTACACCATGTCGTAGCCAAGTAGTGAACAGGCCACATTGTTGCGCATATGTGTAGTCAGTGACTGACAACTGTGATATCCTGCGTACTAACATAAACAATGTACAGCCTTAGTACAGATGTCATGGAGTACATACCCCCACTGATACACTATTGTGCTGCCATGAGGTGATGCTGGCTATCCCCTGATTCTGTGGGTCCTCACCCCTGTCAGGAATCCGCAGGACAGGCACGAAGAGGACTACAATTGGGCTCATTCCCGTACCTGTGTTGTGATCGAGCAGACCATTGGCCTGTTGAAGGCATGGCTCCACTGCTTAAGCAGGACTGTTGGCGCACTCCTCTACGGGCCTGAGAGGCAGGATGAGATCATCATGGACTGTGCCATGCTGCACAACAGGTGCATCCGGCGGAATGTACCTCTGTCACCTGACATTGATCAGCAAGCACCAGGTGTGGATGAGGATGAGGAGGGAGTACATGTCGCACAACGGCCAGGACGCCATGCACCAGATGGACCTGTGGTGCGCCAACCAATGCTTGACAATTTCAAATGAGAGACAGGGATGCAGAGGGTGGAATGGTGGCTGTAATCTGTGCACTGGGATCATGTGCATATGTACAAAGGGTGTGGTGGTAGATAGACACTGTACACTCTAATGCACTGAATGGACACACGCCAAATAACCAATGTCCACTTGTGATTTCTTTTTAAACACAACGGTTGTATTGAACATTACATTTCGGCATAGTGTTTGTGGCTGACAGGGTCCCGTCTGCCACTGCCTCTGGATCAGTGGATACCTCCTGTGTTCCCTCTAGTGGTGTTGCAGCAGTTGTTTGCCACCCCTGTGGCTTGGCATGTTGAATTGGCTTTGTTTTGGGTGGCAGTTGTTGCTTGCTAGTGGCCTTTGATGTGGATGGCCTGGTGCCATCATCCCTGGTCCTGTCCTTTTTAGCTGGTGTCCGGGCCTGTGCCACAGTATCCTCACGATCGCTTTCAGCATCTGTGCCTGTGGGGGACCAAGAGAGACACGGCACCAGTGATGGTTGTACATGCATCATGCATACATTTGTATTGGTGCAGTTGTACGCATGTGATGAATTACTATCTTGGAGTTGAGGTATACAGGTTGCTTGCTTTATGGGGGGGGTTATTCAGGCATACATCAGGTTCTCACATGTGTAAGGTGGCGTATGCTCTGTGACATGCCTTTGCGTTGTGGACTGCATGCATTGTGACACATGCTGTTTAACTGTTTGTGGGGTGTGTTTCAGGTATGGCATTGGCATGCTGCATGCATGTTGATGTGACAGTGCTGTGTCCATGTGTGTGTGTGATGGCCCATGCATTGCCTTATGTCACTATCACATTTGTAGACCATCATCATGCTTTGGTTTCCTATGGTTTGTGTGGACACTCACCTCCATCTCCCGATGACGGTACTCCACGCTCCATATATCCGACTCCCTCTATGCCCTCCATGCCGATGGTACTGGCACATGTCTCCTCCCATCTGGTGAGATTGTTGGGGGAGTGGGTCCCGCCGCCTGTTGCTAGACACTCGCTCTGATTGGCGGATAGTATGTTCCTCACACGCAGGTGTAGGTCAACCCACCGCTTTTTCATGTCTTTAACCATGCGGGCAGTGCTGCCGACCGCACTGACCTTTCTGCCCACTTCCTCCCAGATCTCCTTTTTCTTGATTTGTGCCGGTCGCCTGAGGTCTGCTGCAAAAACCACATCAGCATTCTGGGTCAAAGTGTCGGCCAGCATATTCAATTCATCCTCAGAAAAGTGCACCTTGTGCTGACGGGAGGCTCCTTTCTTGATCACCTTTGGCACTGTGGTGGAGATGTATGTGGTGGTTTGTGGATTCAGGTCCTGTGTGTGGAGTATTGCAATGGATTGTGTTTTTCAAGATGGCCACCGTTGCATTTCCCGTTCCGGCGCAATGACGTTACTTCCGATTCCGGTATTGCCAGGCCTGGTATTGCCGGACCCAGTATTGCCAGACCCGTTATTGCCAGTGGCCATTATTTAGGGGTGGACGGAGGCGGAGGAGGTGTCAGTGCTTTACATGATGCCGTTAACAGGGTTTTAGGGTTGTTAACGGCTTGCCGGTAAAGACATTACCAGCATGCCGCTACGCGCGTGCACGCATTCTCGTAATCGCCTGCTGTTAGCGGCTTCAGTGCTACTCGGATGCCGTATTGCATCCGTGCTAGTAAGGATTGTTTTTTTCTGCAAATCTCGTAATGAGGCCCAATGTCTTTCAACTGCTTGGGTTTTGGAACATTCCATATATTTGCTGGTCTTCCCATTATAATTTCATAGGGGGAGAGCCCTGTTTCAGACTGTGTGATTGTCCGCATTGATTATAAGGCTATTTGCAAAGTGTCAGGCCATTTCAAATTGCTATGTGCACACACCTATGCGATTTTGTTCTTTAGAATTCCGTTATGGCGTTCCACCAGACCGCCACTATGAGCATGCCTGGCCGAATGGAACCGTTTATCAATCTGTAATCCCATGCATACTTGCAGGATGACAGCTGGATAAAATGCGGCCCGTTATCGGACCAAATGACTCTCGGCAAACCAAACCTAGGAAAATATTCCTTAAGCATGGGCTTTGCCGTTGACATTGCTGTGGCATCTTTTAGTGGAAAAGCCTCAACCCATTTACTAAAGGCACAAATTACAACTAAAACATATTTATAGTTTTCACAACGTTTCATCTCAATAAAATCAAAATGGATCACCTCAAAAGGCATGGAGGGGGGACCAAAACTTGGTATCAGTGTCCCCTTCCCAATGTTATGTTGCAAGCATTGTGTAACGATCTGGTCAAAGGGGAACGGGACCTGGTTGAGGCTGAACAGGTCGAAGGTAATCCAAAAGAAACGTAGTGGGGCAGAGACTCTGAACAAATGCAGAAGGAAGTAATGTGCGCTTTCACAGGAAGCCATAACAGTCAGCGGGAATACAGTAAACACTCAGACAAACAAGGAGTACACTGTACAGCCGCACCCCTCAACAGGAACATATACACACGGACAAACGAAGACTACCGTCTATGGCAGCATACCTCGTTGCAGAGTCAGTGGCAGAGAAAGGACGCATTACCTGTCACCCTATAAGTATTGCTGGCCATAATCAAGCGGAACGCCGAATCTTGGCAAGCACTAAAAACAAGGGAACGACACCTTACGAATGTCTTCACAAAAGACATAGGGCAAACAAAGCCGAGAAAGGAAAATGTATCAGAGCTCAAGAGTCAAGTAAATGAAGCCTGAACTTACCATACGTTCTGTGGCCCAACGGAATAAAAACCAGCGTCCTCCACGAGGCACAAATTCGAGTTCCATTATGGCAGCCGGCATCCTCGAACAAAGGGGGTGGGGCTTGGAGGGGCTTATCAAGCCTACACCAAGGGAAGGGCCCTGATTGGTCTATTATCTCCCAGCCCCTATATAAGACAAAAAGGGAGAAAGGACTAACAGACACTTTTCCTGATTGTTTCAGAAGCAAGTCGGAGGCGAGGAAGAAGCAGCTTTGTTTCGCCTGGCATATGAAGACTAAACTACGCTTCCTGCCCTATACTTTAAGGAAGCTCTCCTAGCTTGCTTTGGACTAAAGAAAGAGAATTGAATCCTACCTGAGTTTTGTTTATTTTTTTTTCTTTAAGTCAATAAAAACTATCCTTCGTTAACCAACAAAGCCTGATCCGAGTATTCCATCACAAATTTGGTGGCAGCGGTGGGAACGCCATGGAAGCAATAATAAAAGCCCTGATTGATGGACAGCAGCAACTGCAACAATTGTTTTTTTGTTTGTTTGTTTGTTTTATTATTTATAATGTGCATCATACCCGGGGGTAATAGGGCACAGCAGTTACATGTATATGCTAAGCTTAGTTACACAAAAATGTATACAATGTACGTACAAGGCAATAATTACAAATAATTACATGAGTGTATATACAGAGGGTACTTATTTACAGGAGTAGCAAACAGGAGGAGTATATACAGATAATATTGGCAATTTCCAGAAAGCAATATATACAGAATAAGATTGGGTGAGCAGAGATAAGTACAGGGGTACAAGCAGAGAGATGAGATGTAGTGGATACCTTAGAGGTAGCCAGTCAGTCCTAGTTGTTTCCTAAATCGGGGTTATAATTACTGGTCATTGGATGTCAGCCATATGATGATGTTGGATCTAAAGTTTTGATATGATTGGTCTGTTCTCAAACTGGAAGGCAGGGAATTCCATAATTTGGCAGCTTTCACAGGGAAGCTGTTGCCTCCGATTGTGGATCGTTTGAAGCTGGGTATGGAGAGGCGATCCCTGTTGGCTACTCTAGATGGTCTCAATGAGGTTTGTTTATAGAATCTCTCCGCCAAGTAAATAGGGGCAGCATTGTTGAGAGATTCATAGGTAAGCGACAAGGTTTTTAGGAGGACTTTGTCATTGGTTGGGAGCCAGTTCTGTCGGCAACTCTCTGAGATATGGTCTCTTCTGGAAATGCCTAAAGCCGCTCTAAGGGCATTATTTTGTAAAGTTTGGATTCTTTTGATGGTTGCTTTAGTTGATCCTAAGTAGAGGGCATTGCTGTAGTCCAGGCGCGACAGGATGAGGGCTCTGGCCAGGGTAATGCAACTACTATCAGAGAGGAATGGCGTATAAGTTTGCACATGTAAGCCGTGGAAGACGCTAAAGAGTTGACCTGTTTGGTGAATGAAAGGTTTGAGTCGAGGTAAAAGACAAGTGTTTTTACCTCATGTTCTACTTTAATGATGTTGCCATCAATTATAAATGAGGAATAGTTGGATCCCAGTTTTTTTAGGTTAGAAGGTGTGCCCAGGATGATGAGTTCAGTTTTATCATCATTCAGGCATAGACCATGTGTGGCCATCCATGCCTATATGATGATATACACTCTGTTCACCAAGGCCAAATCCTTTTCATAATCCCCTGAAAGCGGGAGGAGGATCTGGGTATCACCTGAATAGTTAGTGTAGGTGATATTGAGATGATCCAGATCATCGAAAAGGGGCTTAGTGAAAATATTGTAAAGTGTAGGCAAGATGCATGACCCCTGGGGCACACTGCAGGTGATGGGTATGGGGTCTGCAGCTGCTAGCGGCGAGAAGACCCTCATTGTTCTGCCATTTAAGAAGGATCTGATCCAGGTAACATGGTCATCAGAGAAGTGTGCTGCTGTGTTTAGATGGTTGCAGAGAATAGTATGGTCGACTAAATCGAATGCAGCCGAAAGATCTAAGAGGAGGAGTAATGCTGATTTGTCACTATCTCTGAGCTCATCGATTTGCGTCCTAAGATCGATGAGGGCAGTTTCGGTTCCGTGTTGGGGGCAGAAACTTGATTGTCTAGCTCCTAGTAAGTGATGTAGTTCCAGGTGCTTTTGGATTTGTGTATAAGCTACCTTATCCAGGATTTTCAGAACGAAGGGCACAGTAGTGATTGGCCTGTAATTGGTCGGTGTGGATGGGTCAAGAGTAGTTTTTTTTAAGAGTACCCAGGTTGTTTCAGGTTAGTGGGGATGGTGTCATTGGAGAAGGACGCATTAATGAGTTTGATTATGAAGGGTGATAGATCTCGGCCAGCATCCTTGATAAACTGCGCAGGGCAGAGATCGCCCTGACAATTGGAGGGTTAAAGGGACAGAATGATTCTTTCCACTTCAGGGATAGAAACTTTGATGAAGTTGAATCGGGTGGATTCATCGGTGTTAGCATCACCAGTTATTTTGGATGCAGCGGGTCATTTTGGGCAGCTCTTTTACATGAAATTTTATTTTGTAGGGTGGCTATTTTGTTAGCTAAATCGTGTTGGATATCTTCGCACCATTTTTTATCTTTCATGCATGTATCGGGTAATGCTATAGGGGTCTCTATTTCTTTGAGAATAGTGAAAAGTTCCTTTATGTTGGACTTGGCGTGGGATATGCGCGTGCCAAAGGATATTCGTTTCGCTAGGCATATTTCTTTTTTATAGAGGGAAGACAATTTGGTGAGTTTAAGCTTGTTGGCTACTGATGGAGGTTTTTTCCATGCAGCCTCGCAATTTCTTTTTTGTTGCCTTAGATCTTTTAGGAAAGGTGTAAACCATTTATTCAGGTGGTTTTCTGCTTGCCTGGTCTAAGTTTGACGGGGGCGATCTGGTCCAAGGAAGTGGTCATAATTTTGTTATATTCTTCAACCAGTCTCTCGGGATCGGTATTGTCTGGGAGTGAATTGAGAGTGGGAAGTAGTGCCGGGATAAGCCTATCCACAGTAATGCTCTTTTTATTTCTAGTTAATGTAGGTGGGGCTCTGATGGTGGGAGGAGGGGGGGGGTCTGTTAGTAGAGAGCATAAAAGATACAAGATGGTGGTCAGTCCAAGCTAGTGGTGAGATGGACAAGATATTGGCCTGGCAGTTGTGGTCTGCCACCCAGTCAAGTATTCTACCTTTGTTGTGGGTGGCAGTTTTACTTCTTTGGGTGAATTCAAGTTCTGATAGGGTGTTAGCTGTGGTTAAGGCAAGCAGGTCTGATTGGTCATTAAAGCCGATTTTCAAGTCTCTGAGTAGATGTACTTGCAATGAGCTTTTAAAATTGCTGGTCAGGATAGTGTTAATATCATCCTCGAAAGTCCCCGGTGGGCCTGGGGGACAGTATATCAAGTGAATGTTCAGGGTTTGGGCGTTGGTAAGTGGGACTTTGACTGATAATTGTTCGCATGAGTGAACGTCGATAGGGGTAGCAAGTCTGATAGAAAGGCAGCATTTGATGGAGTAGCCATCGGGGACTGCTAACATAAGCAGAGGGCCTGCAGCGGGGTGTAGCCATGTCTCAGAAATAGCGAGAAAGTCTAGGTCGTCTCTCTGGATCAAATCGGCTATTTCCATAGCATGTGCTACTAGTGATCTGGAGTTTATTAGGGCTCCTTTGATCTGAGGGCTCGTAGTGATTAGTGTAGTCGGTTGGGGGGTTTGTAGAGGTTTGGGTTTACTATGATTAGCTGTACTTTTTGTGGGCCTAGGGCCACAGTGGTGAACTAGGGGCGTACTTAAGGTCCTTGTTCCTGGGGTGGTAGGGAGAGAACTGATAGGGGGCTCATATATTTTAGCTAATCTCGCTCTAAAGCATAAGTTCCTATCCCGTGGTTAGGCATGGCTTTCATGGAATGTAATTTATGGAGTCTATCATATCTGTGAGTGATGTAGTGGTAGAATTGAACGAAGTAGTGGAGGTCAAAGTGGGCAGTGTCCCGCTAGTGGGTTTGAGGGATATCATGCAATAGAACGTGATGCTTTGTATAGGGACTATGGTGTAGACAGTCTGATTGGTCACTGAGGGGCGCATGCTAGGGCTGAATGCAGCAATGGAATAGAAACTTGCATGTGGGCTAAATGCAGCAGTAAAGTGATAGGCAGCAATAGAGTAATAAACAGCAGATATACTAAATGCTACAATCCCGTGGGGGCCAACTAGGGCTAGATGCGACTGTGGCTAGTAAACAGCATATAGGTTAAAAGTAGTAGTCAAGTGGGGTGCCACCTGGGGCTGGATACATCAATCAGAGGTAAGCATCATAAGTGCTAATACAGCAAATGCAGTGATCAAATAATAAACAGCATATATACTAAATGCTAAAATCACGTGGGGCCCAACTAGTGCTAGGTACAGTAATCAGGGTTAGCAACCCGTGGTCTCAATTTGCGGTTAAAGCGGGAAGATACATGCAACAGTCAACGCAATGCCGAGCAATATTGGCAGACTAGTGCAGGGGAACATCTGGTAGCAGCAAGGACGATGGATAGCAGCAGGCATCTGGCCTTAATGACATTGAGTACCTTGCTAATTGTTAGGCGGAAACCTGTGCAGTTCCCTCTGGGACCACTGCAAAAGATTTAGGACTACAGGTGTTTGGCAGTAAACTCACTTGGTAGCAGTCTGTACCACACAGATTCACTTGGTAGCTGTGGGTGAGCAGTCAGACTTCCCTCAAGAAGAGTTAGGCAGTATGTGGAGTATACAAAATAGGGCAATCCACACAGTAGAACAAGCAAACACGGAACAAGGCTTCGGTGTAAAGATATAAAGGTATTTATTTATAACAACACATCTATGGAAAACACTCTGGCACTAATACGGCAAACAACTTCAATCGCAATTACTATAAGAAAAAGATCAATCCCCCTAACAATAGTTCGACAAGTCTAGGTTCAACGGTACCACTTATTTGCAGACAGAGGTGAATGCTTTAACCTAGATGGCACACTAGTATTCGTTAGGACGGCAGAGAAAAAGGCAGGTTATGAAATCCCTCGGCACCAACACTTTTACGAACAAATGCAAGACAAGTAAGGCAGGGTCTACTGCAGATCACAAAGTTCAGAGGCCAGGCCCACTCGGAGAGAGGCAAGGCGATATGTCCCAAAAAGTGTCTCAGTGGAAATGCGCTTCGAGTCTTTATCGCAAATTGTTATGGAAAGATTGGACCAGTTCAGAACAGAAAGTTAAGAAAGCTTGGAGGCGACCCAATGGAGAGGCGAGGATTAAGACACCTCACTCTATCCGGCAGAAAGGGAAGCCAGGCGGACACAGTACCTTGTTTGTGGAGAGACAGCTCCGGCGGGGGCAGTTGTTCCTGGTGGTGGATGCACGTCGGGTCTTTGCCAAGAGAAGAGATGATCTCGTCGTCGAAGGAAAGTGGAAGATCGTTGCACCACCAGGGAAGAGACCAGCCGCGGAGTACTCCGTCACAAGGCACCATCTTTTGGTCGCGGTACAGAGGTAGTGGCTATCCGGTTGCCGGGGTGCTCTGCACGGGCAATTCGACCACCGCGTCCTGGAGCGAAGAAAAAGCAAAAGGGGACTGGTTGTTCCCACCAGTCAGGGGAAGAGACTCTCCGGCAGGGAGATCTCCTCTGTCGTCGGGAAGTGGTGAGTCGGTTCAGCAGGGCTCCACCGGAGGTGTCGTCGTTGCAGGTCAGCTCAGCTTTACCCTCGTCGGATTCTTAGGTCCTGTGGCGACTTCTGAAGATCCAGTAGCAAAAGCCCTGCTTTTATGCAGAAAACCCCCATTCATTCAGCCTAGCTGTCAATCAAAATACGCTAAGTGGTGAGCGGGGTGGCTCACCACTTGGGCCAATCACACCAGAGTTCGACTGGAGTTGGCAAGGCAACTCAGTCCAGGGTGCCTAAACCCCCTCCGACACCCCCTGTGGTACCCAGACAGAATGGCACCACTTTGGAGGGCCTCTGTGTAGAGGCCCGCCAAAAGTGGAACAAAGGGCTCAACCTTTGGGTTAGGAGTCACAGAGACGAACACAGACGCCATTTTAAGAACCGAGTTCTGGCAGAAAATACCACCCGATAGACTTATTTAAGATAAGTAAACCGGTGGTATATTAGAGATTAACAAGAAAAAGTATTAATCTCCAACAATGGGAAGAATCCCATAGGGTTATATTCGGGGTCGAATATAACAAGTAGTTTCCACTGCCACCAGCCAAAACTCGACGAGCGGGGGACGGGACAGTGCCCCCTCGAATAACAGACCCAGGAGTAATCGAATTACCCCTACTAGTACATCCACAATAGGATGGTTTGTACTAGTTCTGTTAGTAAATTTAGGTCTAGTAAAGTAATGGTGACTTTACATGCCCGGGGAGACAGTAGTCAGTCCCCGGGTATGGAGTCTATGATGGAGGTCCGCTAGCCCAAAAAGCCTTCCTGACTAAAAACCCACATTTCCTCTCTGTAAATTTTGAAAAACGATTCTATGTACAAACAGATGCATCAGTTACCAGGCTAGGGGCCGTGCTCTCGCAGGGCACTGATGATGACCTATTCCCGGTGGCATTCATCAGTCAGAAACTTTTACCTCACGAATTGGTTTATTCAACACTAGAAAAATAATGTCTTGCCATTGAAAGCCTCAGATACTATCTACTAGGTAGAACCTTCATGGTTTTCACTGACCACGCTCCCCGTAAATGGTTGGCCATCCACAAAGACTGGAACCAGAGGGTCCTGAGGTGGTTCCTGACGTTACAGGTGTTCTGTTTCAAAACAGTTCATAAACCTGCTTCTTTCCAAATTGTTCCAGACTATTTATCATGGAGCATGGATCGGCCCGACCAGCTCGATTCCTCGAGGGGTGTGTGTAACGACCTGGTTAAAGGGGAACAGGACCTGGTTGAGGCCGAACAGGTTGCAGATAATCCAAAAGAAATGTGATGGGGTAGAGACTCTGTCACACCAACAAAACAAATGCAGAAAGAAGTAACGTGCGCTTTCACAGGAAGCCATAACAGTCAGTGGGAATACAGTAAATGCTCAGACAAACAAGGAGTACACTGTATGGCCGCACCCCTCATTGCGAGAAAAGGAACATATACAAACATGGACAAACGAATACTACCGTCTATGGCAGCATACCTTGTTGCGGAGTCAGTGGCAGAGAAAGGCTGCATTACCTGTCATCCTATAAGTATTGCTGGCCGTAATCAAGCGTAACGCCGAATCCTGGCAAGCACTTAAAACAAGGGAAAGATACCTTACGAGCATCATCACAAAAGACATAGGGCAAACAAAGTTGAGCCAGGAAAATGCAGCAGAGCTCAAGAGTCAAGTAAATTAAGCCTGAACTTACCATACGTTCTGTGGCCAGACGGAATAAAAACCAGCGTCCTCCACGAGGCACAAATTCGAGTTCCGTTATGGTGACCGGCATCCTCGAACAAAGGGGGCGGGGCTTAGAGGGGATTATCAAGCCTGCACTAAGGGAAGGGCCCTGATTGGTCTGTTATCTCCAAGCCCCTATATAAGCCAGAAGGGAGAAAGGACTAACGGATACTTTTTCTGATTGTTTCAGAGGCAAGTCGGAGGCGAGGAAGAAGCAGCTCCGTTTCGCTGGGCATACGAGGACTAAGCTACGCTTCCTGCCCTATACTTTAAGGAAGGTCTCCTAGCTTGCTTTGGACTGAAGAAGGAGAATTGAATCCTGCCTGAGTTTTGTTTATTTTTTTTTCTTTAAGTCAATAAAGACTATCCTTTGTTAATCAACAAAGCCTGATCCGAGTATTCCATCACACATATCATGCAACTTTGGACAAAACGTTCAGCAGTTTTCAGAATATTAGTGTTATACCAGACATGATCTAACTGTTGACAAATCTTTTTGGCACATATGTGTGTTGGGCTATAAACCAAAGTGACCATAGAAGTGACATAGGCATTGGGTAGCATCCACCTTTGCTTTTGACTATCCACTCAACAACCCTCATCATCTAGACACGCTGGACCCTCAGCCCACTGTTTGATTTCTTCTGGAGTAGCGTCAGCCTGGATTTCTTTTATACAGCTAATCCCTTCGTCCATCATACAAGTGTCAGTGACCCCTTTTGTTGGATCTGACACATACATTTTTTAATGCAGATCAGTAGCAGTCTGTTTGGCTATTACATTCTGGTGTGCAGCACAATTCATTATTGCTAACTGTGTAGGAAGCACAACTGCTGAACGCAACCAGACTATTAAAGTACCATGCTGAATTTTTGTTCCATGTGAGGTCAAGAATCCTCTCTCAACCCATAGTCGGCCAAAGTTATGTACTACCCCGAAGGCATATTAGCTGTCTGTGTATATATTTACACTAAGCCCTTCAGAAATTTCACAAGCTCTAGTTAACGCAATAATCTCTGAGGTCTGTGCAGAATAATGCTGAATTTGTTTAGCTTCTACAATAGTGCTCAATGTGGTGATTGCGTAAGGAGCAGTGGATGTACCATCCAGAAGTTTAAAGCAGGAGCCATCACAGAACAGCTCCCCTTGCGGATTCTTTAAAGGTGTATCAATTAAATCAATTCTGCCTTTCGTTTCTTGCTCTGTAGTATAGAGGCTGTCATGTGACATCTTGTCACTACAGTCTGTTTCCTTTGGGAGAGGCAATAGTTCAGCCATATTTAATGAGCAACATCTCTTAATTTGGATATGAGGAGCAAATAGAATCAGCTCGTACCTTGTTAGTCGAGCTGATGTGAGATGTTACGTCTGTGTCCTGTTTAATAGAACGTCTACGGAGTGGGGTACAATCATGGTTAAAGAATGACCTAAAACCATACCCTCACTTTGTTTTATGGATGCAGCAGCAGCAGCTACAGCTCTCAAACATTTTGGCAAAGCGCGTGCAACAGGGTCTAACGTGGAGGAAAAAATAGCTGCATGGTCTATTCTTGCCCCTATGTTCCTGTGTCAAAACGGCCAAAGCACATCCATCATATTCATGCACATACAACACAAAGACCTTTTCGTAATTTGGTGTGCCCAAAACTGGTGCTGAACACAACGCAGCCTTAAGCAGATCAAAGGCGTTCTGGCAATCCATGTTCCACTGTAAAGGCAAAGAAATCCCCTTCTTTATCAATGCCAACATAGGTTTTATTATCAAGGAAAAATTAGGCATCCACAGTCTACAATATGAGGCCATGCCTAATAAAGCCCTGACCTCTTTCTGGGATCCGCTGTCTACAATATGAGGCCATGCCTATTAAAGCCCTGACCTCTTTCTGTGTATTTGGGACAGACATACCACTGATGCTTTGTATCCATTCAGGTGTCAATCTTCTTCCCTCCTTCGACAGGAGATAGCCTAAATAGGTAACCTCTTATTGATAATACTGAAATTTCTTCAACAAAGCCTTATGCCCATGATCTGCTAAATGAATAAGCAGCAACACGGTGCACTCTTTGCAAGCAACTTCAGGATCAGCAGCTAGAAGTAGATCATCGACATACTGCAACAACGTGCAAGTGGAAGGCAACTCAAGCGTATCAAGCTGTTCTTTCAACACGATACTTTAAATGCTTGGACTCTCAGTGGACCCTTGTGGCACACGAGTGAAAGTAACGAGCGTCCCCTTAAGTGAACGCTAACAAATATCTGCTTTCAACATGTACAGGAATATTGAAAAAAGTGTGTTTCAAATCCACAAGACTAAAATGTGTAGCCATAGCTGTTATCATAGTCAAGATTGTAGTAACATCAGGTACAATCGGAAATTGTGGCGCAACAACCTTATTAATTGCACGTAAGTCAATAATGAAACGAAAAGGAATCACATTGTCCCCTTTCTTATAGACAGGAAAAATCAGACTATTAGGACTATTACACACACTCCCCGCAATTTCCTCAATTACTCCCCCATACAAAATCAGAAACAATATTTTTCAAAGCCCGTTCACCGTCAACCAAAATCTTATACTGCGGAATACTCAGCAATTTAACACCTGGTTTCAACACAATTTTAACTGGTTCAATTTGTAAAATTCCAACGTCATTATCATTAACCACCCATAAACACGTTGGAACCTTATTCAATTCAGTTGGTAAAGGCCTAGACAAATATTGTGGGACGGAAGTTTGTTGAGGCGAAATCGTTAAATACACTCCATCCGGAGAACAGTAAATCACAGCATTCAATTCCTTTAATAAATTCAATCCCAACAAGTTTTTGCCACAATTTGTCATCAATCAAAATGGACAAGATGTTACGCTCACCTGACTCCCACGGAGGCGCTGGCCTGGTTCGCGCTGCTGTGACCTCTTCTAAGGTGATGCGCAGGGTTCGAAAGACGGACTGGACCGTGCCCCCAAATCTGGCTTGCCTGGCTCGCAGAAGTATCCTTCTTAGGGTCTGGAAGGACAAGCTCTCCATCCTGCTTCTGATGCAGGGGCGCGTTGGTATCCAGTTACTTCACTGGATTTTCGGATTGGTGAGAACCAAACTTGCTTGGCTTCCAGGTAAGTTTTTTGATAAGAGGTTCCCCTTGTGTCCATGCATTAATGTACTAATGCTAGTGTCTTTTTCCCCATAGGGGCCGGGGTACGGAATGCCGGGGAACAGGCACCAACCCGAGATGAGAGGTGAAATCCTTGTAGAAATCAGGTAAGTCTTTAATGAGCGTTTTTTGGTAATGCCTTTTCATTCGCTCATTAACGCCGATGTCTCTTTTTCCTCTTAGGGGCCGGGGTCCGGAAATGCCAGGATGCGGCGCGGACCCGAAATGAAGAGGGAATGAATCAACAGGTAAGTCTTAACATGGAGAGTTAGCTTTCCTTATTCCCTTCTCTCTCTCACCTTTTGTTCTGGTCTTTTTTCTCCCTAGGCGCTGGGGCATGACTGCGAATCCGGATGATCGCTGCTGAACATGGAGGCGCCCTGTAAAGGTGAGTGGAATGCGGCGCTGCAGCGATCGACGCAATGAGCTTTTAAATTAAAGTCTTCCTTTTCAGGATTGTCGGCGAGATGTCTCTGGGATGCGGATTTAGCAGGTAAGGACTTTTCCTTCTTCTGTTCTCTTCTTCTCTTCCTTTGCAGGTGATCCAGGATGCTGGCAGGCGTGGCAGAAGTCAGGATGCAGGAGCAGACACGGTGAGCGTCCAGCTGCTAGATGCAGAACAACGCGAAGCACGTGTGGCTGTTCGGGTGGGGTTTAAATAGCCTTGGAAGAAGTTCCAGGTATGTATCCTTCCTCCAATCAGGAATGTATCCTTCCCCGACCACGCCCGGATGATAAATCAGTCCCACACGTAAAGTAGTTCCTTTCAGGCCTCAAGGAGGCCGGGATCCTGCAGCATGGTCTGCATCAGGTAAGTGCACCCAAGCACTCCCATAATGAGCCTGGCGCCTATGGCGCCAGGACTGATGTCTTTTATGAGCCTGGCGCCATAGGCGCCAGGACACTGTCCAAAGGGCCCCTATATGGGGTTGCTGGGTCCTTCCTTGGGGACTGGATGTCCGCTTTCGGGGAGGCAGGGCTTGAACCGGCTCCCCGGGAGCAGGCATCATGACACAAGAATCAATGAATGGTCCCAGTGAAATTGGTACCGGCCAAGAGACCGGACTAACCACTGGTGTACCAGAGAACCCTACAGAAATGTTGCTCTGCCCTGACGGTGGAATATCTGGAACCTGTGAATGATCAATAGAACACTTCTGTGCTCCTGTATCTATCAAGAAGAGATGCTTCCTGTTACCCAGCTTCATTTCAATGTAGGGTCCTTTCTGATCGATGGGAATATGTACCGATTCCAGACCCTGCTTCGGGCTGTACTAACGGAACAGTATATCATCAAAGGAGAGATCTTCAGAAAAATAGACAGTCGAAGAATTATCAAAAATGTTCCCACTAGTAACACTGTGTTGCTGACTATCTTGTGATAGCGTCTGTTGATTCTGTGCAAACTGACTCCTACCAGGACCCCCTATCCCAGGACAGCCTCTAGATCGTCTCCCCATGGCATCATATGTGCTATTCGATCTCTGCTGAAGGATCGGACATTGTGCTCGCCAATGACCCTCCTGTCTACAATATGCACTTTGGTTCATATGTACAGGATCCAATTGTACGCTACTCTGTGGTACAAATTGGCCTCTAAACTGTGCATTCCTACCTCTGGCTCCTCTAGCTAGTTGCTGCAACAGTACTCTAGTTTTCAGGTCTCCCTTCTTCTTTTCCACCTTCGACTTCTCTGTATTAACCCTATTTTCATAGTACTGAACCATATGTAATACTTCAGATTGTGACTTTGCTTGCCAAGCACTCTCAGAAGTTATGATCTATGATTGGATTTCAGGCAACAATCCACACACAAGCTTGTCTACAAACAGCCTTTTTCCTGGCTCTGTACATAAGTATTGACCACTGAAATCTGAAAACACTTGCTTGAACCTATTAAAATACTCAGTTGCACCCTCTGACTTCAATTGTATGCAAGCCATAAGCTTATCCTATATGATTCTTTTTTCAGGAACCAGAGTTTTCAATGTAGTCACTGTTCTGTCTGGCAACCTTAGTATTACCTGCAGCATTCCTTTCCCTATCTATTCATACTAAAGCATCCCATGTATCATGCATCCCTGCCTGATCATCTACAGTTCTAATCTGCTTCCACAAATCAGCAGGAAGGATCACAGGAAACAACAAATCTATATCACCCAGCGTCAAAACTGACGAATGCAAGACAGATTCAATTTCTTTACAAAATCCTGTTGGATTCTTCCTAACATCTGGAATTGATTGCCTAATAGTATTCACTTCCTGTTTAGAAAATGGAACATGGACAAACTGTGAGACATAATGTGCTTCAATAGTAGTGGCAGGTGTTCCTGCTGTAGCATTAGCTGGAATCTCTACTTTTGGAATAAATGTCGGAGGAACCTCCCTCATCAGCAATTGTAAAGTAGGTAAATCTGAACGTTTATTAAGCAACAAGGCTAAGTCAAGTGACAAAGTAGTCAAAGCAGTATCGGGTGAAAATGCTCTTTTATAAATAACAATCAAATCTGCAGAGCAACATTCATTTTCTCTTGATAAATTCATCTTGTAGATACTCTACCATCACCTGGAACACTTTCTTTTGCATCGCCGGAGCATACTGACTAAACGTGACATGTATTTCAATGGGAGAAATTGAAACATCAATATCCATCTAAGAGTGTCTCTTGTGCAAATGCTCATTTCCCACTCATTTGTTTCAATGGAGGAAGAAATTGTTTCTGCACATATGAAGCTTGCCATTCATTACCATCCATCTCATCTTTCTGTAACCAATCTAGCTCCCTTTTAAACTCAAATACCTTCTCTAGATGCTCATATACTTTCTTTGCAGTGTCCCTTGATCGGGCAAGAATATTCAAATCCCTCAACCCCTGTGGGACATTCATGTCCGACAAATCACTCCATATATCATCTAAATACGTTCCGATACATTCTATCAAAATATTCTGTCCATGAATACCCCCTTGATCAGAAATTGCAACTAGAATAGCTGATTCATCACCCTCTTCGATATACTTTTTAGCCCATGTATATAATTCTCTGTTTCTGTCTTTAGACACTATACCTTGTGTCACTATTCTTGGATCAGCTCCCGTCCCTTCAACCACTACAGGTGAAGCAGAACCACCTGGCATAGAGTCAATAGGCAGTGGAGGCAATAGCGCTAGTGGTGCAGACGGAATTATGGGGACGGCAACTGTCGGCAATGGTGGCGGTGCAGGAGGGGGAATTACAACAGGAAGAAGAGGAACAATAACATTTGGAGGTGGACCAACAACGGGAGGAGGTACATAAGGAGGTGGTGTAGTTGGAACGGTTCTACGTTCATTTAACAATTTATTAAGTAACTCATCTGATGTATGAAAATCCTGAGAGGGTTATATCTTTTGTGCAAAGGAGGGAAAGAGTGGGTACAACCAATTTTTTTTAGTCTTGTGTTGAAATGCTAATGCTTAAAAAAAATACAAACAGGTAACATCAAATCTCGTGTATCAAGACACTTCAAGGAAGCAAATCATCACATAGCACAAATTAAATTCCAAATTCTTGATGTGCTAGAAGTAACACACAGAGTCAATGTGGACATTAGCTAGCAGACTTCTAAGTCAAAAAGAAACTTTTTGGGTTGCGAAACTGTACTATTTACACCCGGGCGGACTCAACGAGGAGTGTAACTATGCATGTTTTCTTTAACTTATTTTATTACACAAAGTTGGACATTAAGAAGCAGACAAAACAATTGTATGTATAAGTAGCATATATGGAATTACACAGAAATATGCATTCTAATGTGCGGAATATTAGAAGGAAAGACCATGTAAAAACATGCCACAAATTTTGCCTTTGAAATCTAGAATTATTTTCAGTGTTTGTCTAACCCATTTTTTCTACAAACATGTTTTCACATTTTGTAGACACACATAATGGTCAATGTACTTCCACTAATTGTAATTGATAGGGATAATGCTATTATAACATCATTTAGAATGGAGATGATGCCACAATTGAATGTGCAATGATTTATCTACATAAATCCATTCTACATATCCATCACAGACATTTTTAACAATACAAATATATTTACCGACTCAACAAGCAATTCACAAATGGCCGCCGGCATGCAATGACGTCATCACATTGATGACATCATCGCGTTACGTACTGATGCCATTTTGTATACATAAAAACAGCTAAGGCAACCAGCAACGCGTGTCTACGTGAGCGGGATGCACTGCTGCCTCAAGACTTCACATTATCAGGTAAGAATCCCCATTTGGGGAGGGGAATCTTTAACAATTGGACATATCATTGAATTAAGGGTCGGAATTCCATAAAAATACATACTTTTTACTATTTAGATTTTCTGACATGAACTGCCATATGAGGAATATATCTGACAAATAATGGCTATCAAAGGTGAAACTACTTGAGTGGACAGAAATTTGTTTTTTTTTCCTTAAGAAAGAATACATATTTAAGGCCAAGGATTAAAAGAACCATGAATACAGGTACATTTATGAACAGTTTTTGCACTATAAATACTGAATAATGCACAAAAGAAATGTTTGATTTACTTTTAATCTATTATTTTGATTGGTATTACATTATCATTTTCTACTTCTATTGTTTCATTAACAACAGTCCCTGAAAATGCATTGGACTATACAATTCGTGCAAAGGGCCGACTAGAAAGCGCAATTAAATAATAAATACATCTATATTGCAATCTATCAAGTTTGTCAAGATTTTTTTCACGAATACCAACATAAAATTAAATGAATTTAAGTAACATTTAGTGGGGGTGCCCACGCAGTTCCTTCCAGCAGACTGGACGAACCAATCCAGCCACTTGTGCATCAGGGATATATCTTTTGCAGATCTAATTGAAAAGCTTTGTCCATACTTCTAATGGATTCTGACTGTTTCTGCTGATCATGCAATAATGCTTTCTCAGCATTCGTCATATGTCTACGTGCATGTTTTTCTTTACTTCTGAGTTGCTGCATAGCTTCCTTTCTCCAATCTTTAACTGCATCAAATGCTGTAGGCCTAGCCTTTTTTCTCAACAATACTGATTCTAAATGCTCTAGGGGGGCAATTTCAAAACTACCATAGACTGGCCAGTGAAGTTCGGAAACATGCCTGGTTTGTCTGCGCCAAAGTTCATTAAATATGATAGTTCCTAGGCCATACTTACAGTACATTAAAAAAGCCGGTGACCCATCGGGTGGTGCCGGTTGGCCTTGTTCCAAAGATTGTCTATCTCTGCGGAATAATACCCTGAAACAGGTTGACAATTTATCACGCATGCCAGATCACTCTTGTTACCTGGCATCGTTTCTATTTGCAAACACTAATCTGCAATCGATATCAGAATTCTTAGGAATCGGGGTATGACTCACCCCGGTCCGGCAGCCTCCTCTCTGTTTTAGCGATATGACAACAATCCTGAGGGTCCCTATTCGGGCGCCATCTGAAAGATTAAAAAAAATATCAAGCTTAATACCACTTAATAGAAATACGCCAGTCACGAGTACAATGGTACAAGTACACTTTTATTTCACAGAACAGCTGCCTGGTCTCTCAACACCTTGCAATGTGTAGTAGTGTACAACATGAGATGAGAGAGTGTTGTACATTACAAAGACACAGGTTTATATACAATTTTCCACAATCCCGCTTACATCGTCCAGTCCTTCTTCGTGTTATCCATTCACTAGGGTTCGTAGACAGTTCACATAACTAATACAGATTCAAACAACTATACATTGTTCAATGTTTTCCTCAAACACTAGACATGTTTTTCTGCACAAAAGACAGAATGGTAAAATTCTTTACTCATTCGTGTTTGTCTATCGTTTGTTCTCGAGTTTGAAGTCAGCTTAGTTTCAAGGAGCAAAAACAAAGATTTCTGCAAAAGCACATATTCAGCTATTCAACATTCTGTTTCGCTAATTGAACTGGAGAGACTTTGTTGGTACAGATGGCATCTAAATTCCTGATCAAATTCAGCTCTTGTTTAGTGCCAAGGTTGCTTAGGGCAGGACAAACAATCAGCTTCAGCGTGTTTATCTACGTTGACATAGTACAAAGTTCAATTTGTTCTTCTGGAGCTGAAAACACAAATTCTTACATGGGATAGAAAGCAGGAGTTAATCAAAATGGCGGATAACTTAAGATAGCAGCATAGTGAGCCTGTTTTCAGGTTCATTCAAATGCGATTTACAGTACAATGCGAATGCACTTAGGCCAACGTTTAAAATCAGGCGGTATTATGCGAATTATACTTTTACACATCTCCCCTCCATTTCAATTCATATGCTAAACGTTAAAAGATTTGCTGTTAAAACATGATGTATTATTTGAAAACTATGCAGATGGCACCCAGAGGGTCTTCAACATTCACAATAAGATCACCCAGGCATACTGAATAGGATTCACTTTATTTTCAGTCAAAATGAAACATGGATGAGAGATAAATGACTTGGCCTGAATCCTTCTAAAACTAAAACTCTTCTTGTCTCTGAGGACCACTATACAAACTCAGATGGTATTTTATTTAAAAAAAATAGGATTTGCAACGGAAATTCATGGACTCTCAAGACAAAGTAAAAATGCTAGGAATAATATGTGATTCTAAGCAGTCTATGGCTAAACACGTCAATCAGATTATCAGTAACACCACATACCATCTTGTGTTTCTTGAGTAGATTGGGTAAAATACAGTCAAAGATCAAATCCCATCTAACGCAATATCAGAAAGGACATATTGGTTGGGATACCAGTGATTCAAAAATTGATTATTGTAATTAAATAGTCATCAACTTCCTTCAGTTATTGGTTAAATCCTCTGCTAGAATTATCACCAATACGCCCCAAAGTCATCACAGGTACCCAATAATAGGAACATTACATTGGTTACCCTTAATGGCTAGAATTAAGTTTAAAACGTTGACCCTTGTACATAAATCTTTCTATGGCAAGATGCCACATTACTTCAATCATTGATTGAAAACCTGCAAGCCTTTAAGGTCCTTTGATAAACTGGTAGCCGACATTTCCTAGTGCCATTGGATACGCATTATGGGGTGTTCCTTTTTGAGTCAGGGTGTTAATTTGTGGACCTCTCGACCAGTAGAGATGTGTCTCCCTCAAAATCATCTTGCATTCCAAAGAAAATGAAGACATGGTTGTTCTAGTCATCTCCAACATGTTTTCCTTTAATTTTAGAACGTGTTAACTTTGTTCATACATCATCATGTTTTCCCATTGATGGAAATGTGCTTGGATACCTTTTTTAGTTGTGAGCACTATATAAACAACCAAATCAAATCAAATCAAATCCATATTTTGTAAAACTAAAAAAACAGAAATAAAACATGACATTGGTTGTCAAGGTATTCTGAACCTATACTACTCGATGAATAAACAGACTCTGTGAATTATTTCCTTGCCATTTTGATGCATGGATGGACGATTTCCATCTAGCAAGTTTGATCTCAGAAACCTTTGGCCAACCAAGCTGCAATGAAAACTGCTGCTCCGAGTCAAGATAAGGCTAACTTTATTTGGGAAACAAGTCTCTGAAAGTAATTCATAAAGAAACATAATAAATTAACACAACTCATCTAAAAACATTAATAATTATCATTCAGAGCAATGTATGATTTAAGGATATTGTAATTATTAATAAAACAGATTATATCCATACATGTATACTCATATATCATCTAGGTTTAGGATCCATACAATGTTAAGTGCAATATTTGCCATACTTTCAGTTGTAAATCAGTTTTGTAGTTCATTAGATAAATATCCTGATGTTGACTTCATTCGCTATGCTCTTGACAGAAAACTTGATGCTGCAAACACTACTTCCTAAAGAGTAGTCACTTTGCACAAAACATACTCATCACGTAAAGTACGGCTTTGATATTTAAGAAAGATTGGGAGAAGCCATTGCATCCTTAAACAAGTATTCTTTGGGCACTTTAATTGAAAATGTACAGTAGGCTCTTCCTCAGATGTGCAGGAGGAGCATAATTGTGTATTACAAGGAGGCCATATTCTCATGTAGTTTGCTACCAGCAAGTTGTTTAATCAACATTTTAAATAAAGTACTGAGCTGTATGTGGGATAAATTTTATTGAGTTACTTTTCTGGGGACAAATCACTTTCAAATAGTATGTAGCTGGGAAATCTCGATAGGGTGAGCGTGTCTAAAATTAGAGTCTCCACCATCAGAGTATCCATTCTACTTTTAATGTCTCTAATTATTTCTTCCGAGATATGGATATCACAGTTTACTACGTGGGAAAGAATTATCTTCATCAACATGTTTAAACTGTTTGCATGATTTGTCTGCTTAAGAATTGGCAACATCCCACATCATTTCTTTCTGTTGTTTCAACTCATCATATTTATGTAGGCACAGCCATTACAGTAACATTGCACTTCAAAGTTGACATTGTTAAACCCAGTTTTGAATAAAGGAATTGTAAGTGTACTTGTAGATAAACTGAGCAACTGTTTAACACTTTGTTTTTAAATATGGTTAAGTTGTTTCTCCATTCCTTCCCCCAAAATTTATTGCCATAGAGCAGATAGTGCTTTGGCTTTATACACCATTAAAATAGTTGAAAGGAGTCTATCTTGACACTGGTAACCCAAAACGCAAAGGGCTTCGGAGTGTTGCTTCATTTTTCTCTTACTTATTTGGGATGTACCATAAAAGGAAACAACTCAATAATCAGAGTAACTGTGGATGCACGACAAAACTCTGCTTTATCATTAAACAAACGGCCACTAAGAGCGTGTATAAAATACAATCTCAAAATGGCAACAGAAACAACAACCTTTTATATTAAAAACTCGTTATAGGTGATGTCACAGATAATATCATAACATTTCTATTCTAGTCTTGGATTGGAGTATAGGCTATATGGTTATCTTTTTGCAAACCTCATTATAATTGGCTCTTCTGTAACAAGTGGTTCTTCCTAAATTCAACCTTCTACATTTATACAATTCTGCTTAACATCTCATTGGTTGATATTATACTACGCTAGTCGATAAGATGAACACAAGGTGGTTAGACAGGTCATAGCTCATCGCCTTGGCCACCTTCAAGTGGTGCCAAGTTACGTTGTGAGGAAGGAGAGATTGTCAAACCGCTATGATCTAGTTTAAAGAATATACCCCCTACTCTTTCCCAGACCTGATGTGTTCACTGTCAGTCTTGTTTGTGGCTTTGTCGCACTGCCTCTATGTCTGCATGTGCTGGGGAAGTGGCAGATGCACTATCTAATGGGCTCTGGAAGAACTGGCCATTGTTTCAGTCACGTGGTAGAGGACCACTGTTCGGAGTTCAATTTCATCTATTAATTGGATTTCCTGCTATTCTAACGTGTGTTTGCTTTCCTTTGGCAGCCACTCGGGGTGCTGTGTTTTTGTTCATTATGCATTCAATTGTCATGGTAGCTACTTGCACCTGGCATGCAAACATCTGTTTATTTCTCTTTGCTACCAACTGAAACCAATTGATTTTAATAATTATGCTGTGTGCCCTGGAAAACGTTATCTTATGTGGTTTCAGTGTGCTAATCAGAACTCCCCCTGGTGCATTGACTTTGGTGCCTGGGGCTTGTCTGGGCATCATGAGGATTGGATCCTTATTTTAAATGATTTGTTCAGGTTGCAATAGTCTGGAATTGCGGCCTAGTAGAGTTTGATTTAAGCAATAGCAACACTTTAGTTTGTGCCCGCCATTCTGTTTTTTTGTAGCTTGCACATTTGTATTCCACATGTCTCATTGTAAGTGTCCTTCACACCTTTGTGCAAGTATTCTTTGTGTCTACGTTCAAGTATTCTTCATGTCTATATGCAAGTGTTCGTCATATCTACATGTGAATATTATTTGTGTCTATCATGCCCTTTGTGTGTTTTATGTGCTTCGTGTGTGCTCATGTCACCAACTAAATTATTCCCTATCTGTGTGTATAATCCTTCCTTGATCAACTTTACCCCCTTTCTCTCTTCTGCCCATCCCGGAAACCCTCTCAACCTTGGGTCAGTCCTCAACTCCTCTCTGTGAGGCACCTTCTCCGACGTCTAGAGAAACTCTGGCTGAAAACCCCTTCGCTTTCCAACCAAACCTCCTACTTCTCTTACCACGCTCTCTTCGACTCTTGTCTTGTCTCTGCCTAAATGCTCCTACTACTCAAACCTTCTCTACTCTCAAGCCTCTGACCCTCGCCGTATCTTCCAAACTCTCTCTCGACTCCTCTCCCCTCCCACTCCTGATCCCTCCTCCACCTCTACACTTTCTCCCTCTGACTTCGGTAACTTCTTCCCTTCCAAGATCCTTACCCTTCGGGAAAAAAATCAACTGCTCCTTGGATTTTCCCTCTACACCTCCCCCCCTCTTCCATCATCCTGCATGTCCTACTTCTCACCTATCGCCCCTTCTGAAGTCTCCACCCTCCTCTCCAAAGCACACCCCACGTCCGCCCCAATGGATCCTCTCCCATCTCTTCTTATCCCTAAGATCTATCCTCTTCTTATCCCCTACCTTACCTCCTTCTTCAACATCTGTCTTTTCTCAGCTACCTTTCCCTCTGCTTTCAAACATGCCATGATCATCTATATTCTGAAGAAACCTTCTGCTGATCCCCTTCTCACTTCTAACTTCCGACCCATCTCTCTTCTTCCATTCCTCTCCAAGCTTTTTGAGCGTCTCGCCTACTCTCAGCTCTCATCCTTTGTCACCAATCTCTCTCTCTGTCATGATGCCTACCCCCGGAGCACCAGGCCAGGCCCAGCACCCCCGGAAGCAGGCATCAGGCCCTCGGGTAAAAGCCCAGCGGCCCCTTATAGGGACTCTTTGGACATCAGTCCTGGCGCCATAGGCGCCAGGCTCATAAAGGGAGGTGTTTTGTGCACTTACCTGATGCAGACCATGCTGCACGCTTCAGGCCTCCCTGAGACCTGAAAGGGACTATTTTTTCATAGGGACTATTTTTTCACTCGAGCGTGGCCAGGGAAGGATACATACCTAGTTGGGGAAGGATACATACCTGGGACATCTTTGGAGGCTATTTAAGCCACGCCCAGACAGCAGCTCATGCTTCGCGTTGTTCTGCTTCCTGCAGCTTAACGCTCACCGTGTCTGCTCCTGGACTCCAGCCACGCCCGCCTCGAACCTGGAAGACCTGCAAGGAAGGAAGAGAAGAGAAAGGTGTAAACTAAGGACTATTTCAAACTTCTTACCTGCATCCGGAATCTTCTCGCCAGCATCCCTGAAGAAAGACTTCCATTTAAAAGCATCGCGTTGCTCGCTGCAGCGCCACGCTTCACTCACCTGTCCTCGAGACACCTCCCGGCTCCATCGCAGCTGTCAGCATCGGACGCCACATCTCTGCACCTAGGGGAGAGAGGAAGAAACAAAAGGTGAGCAAAAGGAACACAGAAGGAAAGCCTGATTAACAGCCATAATACTTACCGGCTTTTCTTCCACATTTCGGGTCGGCGCCGTCCGTTGGCAGGTACCGTACCCCGGCCCCTATGGGGAAAGGACAAGAGACATTTCTGGGGAATGATAAGGACATTTAGAGGGATCGCCCTCATCACTACTCACCTCGGCAGTTTAACCCCACAGCGCATCGCTCAGGAAAGTCAAGTGGATTTTACCAGCGCCATTCTGAAAACCAGTGAAGTAACTGGACGAACACGCGCCCCTGCACCAGAAGCAGGATGGAGAGTTCATCCTTCCAAACCATAAGGTGAGCTTAAACCGGGGTTTGGAGGAAGTTAGAGAGGAACGAAGGGGGAAGGAGGGAAGGGGGGAGCTAGCACACTATTCTGCAGACTGTTAATCCCCTTTCTCATCTGCAGAAGGATATTCCTACGGGCCAGGCAAGCACGATTTGGAGGTCCTGTCCAATCGGTGTTCCGGGTCCTGCGCATCATGCTAGAAGAGGCCACAGCAATCCAGACTAGACCAGCGCCCCCGTGGGAACCAGGTGAGCGTTACAGAACGCGAAGCCTTCCTACAAATTCCCACCCAGGCGCTATGGAAACTTCCGAAACTGACCAGTTGGCCCAATTACTGGGGGAATTACGGGCCGAAGTGATTGTAATAAAGGATAGAGCTGATGACCTGGCTAGACAGCTTTTGCAAGTTCAAGCTGGACAAACTCCTTTACCCGGTTCAGAGGGGAACCCCGCTCCTGTGTTTTCCAGTAACCCGGTGCAGATTAATCTACCTGGAAACATGCCGCTGGCCCCACCTGAACACTTTGCTGGGGACCCCAAACGATTCGCCATATTCATGAATCAGTGTCGTTTGCACTTCCTATGCAGACCTGGGGCCTTCCCTAATGATCAGACCAAGGTAGCCTTTGTGTTGTCATATCTCAGCGGCTGTGCTGCCGATTGGTCAGTCCCACTGGTAACTCAAGATGACCCGATTCTTCGTGATTTTCAAGGATTTCAAACAAGCATGGAAAGGTTATTTGCTCAACACTCCCAGGGACAGGCTCTGGATGACGAAATTCTATCTCTGCGACAGGGCAATCAAGACCTTCTATCCTACATTGCAACCTTCAATAGACTAATTGTGGAAACTGGTTGGCCAGAGGATAAAAGAATCACGTTATTCTATCGAGGTCTACGCGGAGAACTTAAAGATGTCCTGGCACAAGTTGTAAATCCGCCCCAAGAATGCACTGAATATATAGACTTAGTGGTCCAATTGGATCACAGGCTGCAAAACAGAAAAGCAGATCGGTCCAAGTTTGAAACCCGGGTGATGGCCAAGACCCACGCTAACACCAAGGGGGCTGATGCCTCGGAGCCTATGCAAATCGGAAATGTTAAAGGACCCCTAACTCAAAAAGAACGGGAAAGAAGACGACAGATGCAATTATGCCTTTATTGTGGGTCCTCTGGGCACTTTCTACGAGATTGCCCGGTTAAGCCGCCCAAGAAGGTGGTAGGAGCCGCTGATAAAATCCATGGAAACTCTGTATCGGGAAACGACCACGTCCGGCAAGGGGTCCGCTTGCCGAGCTTGAAAACTAACTCTCAGACCTCGCATTCCATTGTGCCAATGGTCCTCGTAGATCCGGAACAGCCTAAACGGTTGCATGCTATAAAGGCATACATCGATCGCGGGGCTATAGGAAACTATGTGGATCGAGAATTGGTCTCTAGGAAAAACCTCCCTCTGCGTCCTAAAACCAACAAAGATGTCATCACCACAGTAGATGGAACCGAAATTGCCTCTGGACCGGTAACACATTCCACAGCTGAGGTGACACTTGTAGGTCCGGATGGCCATCGGGAGGCAGTTGTGTTTGATATAATCAAGGCTCCACAGTTTCAGCTTATTCTCGGAATCCCTTGGTTAGAGACACATAATCCTCGAATTGATTGGCGAGCAAAGAGAATAACCTTCCCGGATTGTGCACAAACCTGCTACCCAGAAAAACCAAAGATTAATCTAGCATCAGTAACCTCTGTCCCCGTGCAACTACCTCCAGTGTACCAAGACTTTCAGGACATCTTCCAAAAGGAACAGGCCAACACGTTACCTCCCCACAGATCGTACGATTGCCAAATCGATCTGGTGCCCGGTGCACAACCCCCTTGTAGCAGGATTTACGCCCTTACTGAACCAGAGAATCTGCATTTGAGACAATATTTAGATCAATACCTCGCCAATGGTTTCATTCGCCCGTCAAAGTCCCCGGCATCCTCAGCTTTGTTCTTCGTGCCTAAAAAAGAAGGCGACCTTAGAACTTGTATCGATTAACGCGCATTGAACCAGATAACTGTTAAAAATCGTTACCCTCTGCCTCTGATCCCTGAACTCCTTGACCAGGTGAAGGATGTTTGCGTATACACCAAGTTAGATCTCCGGGGGGCTTATCATCTGTTATGAGTAAAAGAAGGCGACGAATGGAAAACGGCCTTCCGTACAAAATATGGACTATTCGAATACCAGGTGATGCCTTTCGGGTTGTGCAACGCGCCTGCAGCCTTCCAATTCTTCATGAACGATGTCCTTCGGGAACTCATCGATGTCTGTGTTGTCGTGTATATCGATGACATTCTTGTGTACTCCTCTTCAGAATCTGATCACAGAAAGCATGTCAGGGCCGTCCTAGAGAAACTGCGCCAGCACAAACTGTTTGCCAAGCTGGAAAAATGTGTTTTCCATACCACCGAGGTTGAGTTTCTCGGATTCATCCTGACACCTAAAGGGGTCCGAATGGATTCACGGAAAGTGGATGCCATCCTCAAATGGCCATCACCTAGTTCGGTGAAAGGTGTCCAAAGCATGCTTGGTTTTGCCAACTTTTATCGCAGGTTTATCCCGGAGTTTTCACGTGTGGTGCAACCCATCACTGCACTCTTGCGAAAAAATAAACGTTTTGAATGGACCGAGGAAGCCAAACAGGCCTTTCAGGAGTTGAAAGCTAAGTTCACGTCCGCACCTATTTTGAAGCACCCGCGTCCCGATCTCCCATATAGAGTCGAAACCGACGCGTCCAGCTTAGTCATGGGAGCTGTCCTGTCTCAGAGAGACCCTGAAACCAACCAACTGCACCCCGTAGCATTTTGGTCCAGAAAGTTCTCGCCACCGGAGATAAATTATGCGATCACCGATAAGGAACTATTAGCCATTAAGTCCGCCTTCAAGGCTTGGCGGCATTATCTCCTCGGCGCCCGGCATACCATCACCGTGATCACTGATCACCGAAATTTACAATATTTAAAAACTGCCAAGGCTCAATCGTCTCGACAGCTCCGATGGGCTTTGTTCTTTGCTGAGTTCGATTTTGTAATCACCTACCGCCCCGGCTATAAGAATGGTAAGGCGGACGCTCTATCCCGAATTGGAATGGAAGAAATAGACACAAACTCAGAACCTGTGCCGATAATTCCCGAACAAAGAATTTTGGGGATAACCACTTTACAAACCCTTGAAGACATTCAAGCACGAGTGAAACAATTCCTGGACTCTTCAGCCTTGCGGGATTGGATCAAAAGGGGGTCTAACTTTTCAGTCAAGGATGGCTTACCTTACTTCCAAGGACGCTTATTTTTGCCAGAAAAGGAATTGCAAGAACTGGTTATTTCCCGTCATCATGATACCCTGATGGAAGGACATCCTGGCATTGCCAAAACAGAGGAAAAGGTTAAACAACAATTCTGGTGGCCTTCCTGGCGAAAGGATATCAAATCTTTCGTGATGTCCTGTGGAGTTTGTGCCCAAAACAAAGGTCAAAAGACAAGACCCGCCGGTCTTCTTCAGCCCTTAGACATTCCACCAGCACCTTGGCACACCCTGTCACTAGATTTTATCACGGACCTGCCCTCTTGTAATGGTTACAATACTATTCTGGTCGTGGTGGATTTATTTTCCAAAATGGCCCACTTTATTCCATTGAACGGATTACCTTCAGCCTTTGTTCTTGCCAAAGAATTCCTCGAAAATATCATCCGTTTGCATGGATTCCCGTCCATACTAGTCTCCGATCGGGGAAGCCAGTTTATTTCTCATTTTTGGAAAAAGTGTTGTCAACTGGCACAAATCGACGTAAGACTCTCGACCAGCCACCACCCACAGACCGATGGTCAGACGGAGAGAAGGAACCAGATCCTTGAACAATATCTACGATGTATGTTGCACCAATCGGAGGGTAATTGGAAGGACATTTTATGGGTGGCAGAAAATGCATACAATAACTCGATACACTCTGGAACTGGTCAGAGCCCCTTTTATACCCTATATGGACATCACCCTCGTACTTCAGACTTGGACTCACCTCTGAGCCTTGAAATGCCCGCAGTGGACCATTTGCATTCTACGATTACTCAAGCCTTCAAGGATGCAACTGCACATTTGCAACATGCGAAAGGGAAATACAAAAAGAATGCAGATCTGCATCGAAGAGAGGCGCCTACATACCAAATAGGGGATCAAGTATGGTTGGCTACCAAACACCTATCACTCAAGGGGCCTCGAACTTTTAATCCAAGGTATTTAGGCCCTTACTCGATCAAAGCTATAATCAACCCAGTGGCAGTCAAGCTCGATCTACCAGCTAACATGCGGATTCACCCCGTTTTTCATGTGTCACTTTTGAAACCAGTGCACCCAGGAACCAGATTAACAAAGCCACCAGAACCGATTCAGATAGATGGGGAGCCTGAATTCGAGGTGAAGAACATTTTGGATTCTAAGATCTCAAAATCAAAACTTTTCTATCTAATTGATTGGAAAGGGTACGGGCCTCAGGAAAGGTCTTGGGAACCCAGTGATCACGTACATGCACCTCGGCTGGTAAAAAGGTTCCATCGGAATTTCCCAAACAAACCGAAACCTCCAGAAGGAACGACCTTGGGAGGGGCCTTGGGGGTGAGTGCTGTCATGATGCCTACCCCCGGAGCACCAGGCCAGGCCCAGCACCCCCGGAAGCAGGCATCAGGCCCTCGGGTAAAAGCCCAGCGGCCCCTTATAGGGGCTCTTTGGACTCAGTCCTGGTGCCTTTGGCGCCAGGCTCATGTTGGACATCAGTCCAGGCGCCATAGGCGCCAGGCTCATAAAGGAAGGTGTTTTGTGCACTTACCTGATGCAGACCATGCTGCACGCTTCAGGCCTCCCTGAGACCTGAAAGGGACTATTTTTTCATAGGGACTATTTTTTCACTCGGGCGTGGCCAGGGAAGGATACATACCTAGTTGGGGAAGGATACATACCTGGGACATCTTTGGTGGCTATTTAAGCCACGCCCAGACAGCAGCTCATGCTTCGTGTTGTTCTGCTTCCTGCAGCTTAACACTCACCTTGTCTGCTCCTGCTCCTGGACTCCAGCCACGCCCGCCTCGATCCTGGAAGGCCTGCAAGGAAGGAAGAGAAGAGAAAGGTGAAAACTAAGGACTATTTCAAACTTCTTACCTGCATCCGGAATCTTCTCGCCAGCATCCCTGAAGAAAGACTTCCATTTAAAAGCATTGCGTTGCTCGCTGCAGCGCCACGCTTCACTCACCTGTCCTCGAGACATCTCCCGGCTCCATCGCAGCTGTCAGCATCGGACGCCACATCTCTGCACCTAGGGGAGAGAGGAAGAAACAAAAGGTGAGCAGAAGGAACACAGAAGGAAAGCTTGATTAACAGCCATAATACTTACCGGCTTTTCTTCCACATTTCGGGTCGGCGCTGCCCCGTTGGCAGGTACCGTACCGCGGCCCCTATGGGGAAAGGACAAGAGACATTTCTGGGGAATGATAAGGACATTTAGAGGGATCGCCCTCATCACTACTCACCTCGGCAGTTTAACCCCACGGCGCATCGCTCAGGAAAGTCAAGTGGATTTTGCCAGCACCATTCTGAAAACCAGTGAAGTAACTGGACGAACACGCGCCCCTGCACCAGAAGCAGGATGGAGAGTTCATCCTTCCAAACCATAAGGTGAGCTTAAACCGGGGTTTGGAGGAAGTTAGAGAGGAACGAAGGGGGAAGGGGGGAAAGGGGGAGCTAGCACACTATTCTGCAGACTGTTAATCCCCTTTCTCATCTGCAGAAGGATATTCCTACGGGCCAGGCAAGCACGATTTGGAGGTCCTGTCCAATCGGTGTTCCGGGTCCTGCGCATCATGCTAGAAGAGGCCACAGCAATCCAGACTAGACCAGCGCCCCCGTGGGAACCAGGTGAGCGTTACACTCTCCTACCCCCCTCCCAATCTGGCTTCCATCCTAAACACTCCCCTGAAACTGCTCTCACCTATATCCTTAACTCCCTCCTCTCTGCTCGACATTCTAAGCAATCCTCTAACCTTATTCTCCTCGACCTCTCCGCTGCCTTCGATACTGTCGATCATCCCCTTCTTCTCCAGACTCTTTCTTCCTTTGGGTTCAAAGACTCCATTCTCAACTGGTTATCCTCTTATCTCTCTACCCGCACTTTTTCCGTTTCCTGTGGTGGCCGGTCCTCTCCAACCCAACCTTTAGAATATGGAGTACCTCAAGGTTCGATGCTTGGACCCTTCCTCTTCTCTCTCTACACTTCCCTCCTAGTCCCTGTTATCTCCTCATTTGCCATCTCCCATCACTTCTATGCTGATGACACTCAACTCTTCCTTTCTTTCTCCTCTCTCTCATCTGACCTTCACCTTCAGCTATCTTCCTGACTTACTGCCATAAAAAACGGGATGTTTTCCCGCTTTCTCTCCCTCAACACTGACAAGACTGAAGTCGTATTCTTCCCTTCTAACTCTCTCCCCCCACCCTCTCCTCTGTCTTTCATTCACTTTCCTCCCTCTAATCTCCCTATCTCTCTCCATGCTCGTAATTTAGGCATTCACTTTGACTCCTCTCTCTCCTTCTCCCACCATATTTCTCTCACTTCTCGCACCTGTCGCTATCACCTCTTCAATATTCGTAAAATCCGTCCCTCCCTCACCTTCCATGCTACCAAACTCTTAATCTCCTCCCTTATCTTCTACCGCCTCTTCTACTGCTCTTCCTTATTTTTTGGACTACCTACTTCTCATCTCGCCCCCCCAAATCTATCTACCATTCTGCTGTTCGTACCCTCTGTCTCCTTAACCCCCGCGACTCCATCTCTGCCTCCATCTCCTCCCTTGCCTGGCTTCCATTTCACTGCTAACTTAAATTTCACTTTCTCTGCCTTGTCTTCAAATTTCTCCATGGTCTTGCTCCCCCTTATCTCTCCTCCCTCCTCTCTTTCTACTCTCCCTCTCGTTCCCTTCGGTCTGCGGACCATTTCCTTCTCACTGTTCCCCCGCCTCCTTGTGCTCCCTCCCGTTTCCGCTCCTTCCAACTCCTAGCCCCTCTGCACTGGAACTCCCTTCCTCTTGCAATCCGCTCGACCACCACATTTTCCTCATTCCGCATCTCTCTTAAATCTCTCCTTCTCCACTCTCCCCCTTGAAACCTCTTCCCTTTCCTGCCTCCCCTCCCTTCTTTTCCTTCCCCCTTGACCATCTCCCTCCCCTCCCGTACCTCCCACCCTCACCTTCCCCTTACCTCCTCCTATTCCCCTTCACCCCTGCCCCCCCACCCCACCCTATTCCACTACTCTCCCTATTCCCCTCAGTTAATTGCTCTTCTTGCTGTTTTGTTGATTGATTCATATTGTTATTTGCTTCTACTGTTACTATTTATGTTTATGTATTAAGTTGTTTAATTGTACAGTGCTTTGGTGTAAAGCGCTTTGGTGTAAAGCGCTTTATAAACCAATAAATACAAATACAAATACAAATAATAAATGCAACTACCTGCCACCTTCCTTCTGTCACACAATTTATTCTACTTTTAACAACAGCAGATGACCCCTAATGTTTTGTTAACTGTTTATAGACCAGTTCTCAGTTTGTATCTTTGCGTATACCCAGGAACGGTAGGGGGCATGGCCACACATGGTGCAACCCTCATCTTCATAATTACGACATACTTATTTTATGGGTCAAACATCAATTTGAATATTTGCACTAATCATATGAGTAGCGCGGCATACCATCACCATAGTTTTATTACGGTTAATGGTGAGTGCTCTCTTGGTAGATAATTCTAGGACAATCACCAACTGCTTTTTCAATCCCATCCCTTTTCTAGAGATAATTACTGCATTGTCGGCATATAGTAAAATTCCTATTTTCCGATTAGCATTGTAGGGGCAACAGTGTCTAACTTTCAAATTCTCCTTACCAGTTTGGTGATGTAGATTAGAAAATGTAGGGGGGAATGGAGACAATCTGACCACACCCCAGTCTCTACTTGGAAAAAAAAAGAAATTCTCGCTGTCCATGCTGTATCTACCAGACACTGGGCCTCATCACGAGTTGGGCGATAACGCCGGCGCTAATAGCACCAGCGTTATTAGCCCTACCGCCAAACCCACTGGTGCTATTAGCGCCGGATCACGGGTTTGGCTGAACGGGTATTGCCCATTGCCCATTGAGCCCATTCGGGAATTCCCCATGCCCCATTGGGCTCAATGGGGAAATTTTGCGCTTTTACCGCCAGCGGATTTCCCGCCGGCGGTAAACGCGACGAAAATCAGCAAAATCTCAGCAGATTTCAGCAGCTCAGAGCTGGGGGAAATCAGCCAAAGCTGTGATTGGGCAGACCCTTAAATCCGGCGGTAACAGCGCTACAGCCGGATTTAAGGGCTACCGCCAAACTCGTGATGAGGCCCACTGTGTGGTTTTGAAATCTATGAAGAGTGGGTACAATGGTTCTTTTGCTAAGTGTTGTTTATTTACTTACATTTACTTAGGATTGCAAACAGGCAAAAAGCATGATCAATCTTACCCACTCCTTTTTTTTAAATCTTCCTGGAGGCCTGAAATAATATGATATGATATGATATGGCATTTAAAACGTGCCTATACAAAAGTGTTTCATATGGTTCTCTTCATTCCAGATCTCTAGCCTAGATAAAGGGTATACCATACACTTTCGATAGACCATCAATTAAGCTAACTGCTGCTCGAAGCATATGTGAGCTGAAATCCCATACGATATCTATATGATATCATTAGAAAACTAAGGATAGAAGTTGTGTTTCATATTCACTTGTGTAATTAAAAGTGTAATTGTTTACAGAGGGAACTAGGATGTACTGGTATAGGTCAGAGTCAAACTAAGCTTTTACAGCTTCACATTATATGGATAAGAGTGGTGTAACAACTTTACTATCAATGTTGTACGTGTGAATGTTTTGGAAGTGTAGCTAAGAATCAACACATCTCAACATCTCACCGTGTACTCAGCTTGGCCACAGGTTTGTGCATTAGCCACATAGTAAAAAGAGAGAGGATAGGTGGCATTGGTTTCCCTTTTGGCCTGTTGGCGCTGGAACAATGGAAATAAATGAAACATAGGTCACTCAACAAGGCAATTGGTATTATAGTGTGCCAAAGGGTGCATTGCGTTTCAGCCAATAATCCAAATTTGTGATGTGATCGTTGATGTCCTGGTGTTAGCCTTAGCAAAGCAGGATGGTGGCGCGAGTTATAGTTGCTTAGCTTACCATTACTGGTGAATTGGTGAGGTTTTTCGGTTTTACTTGTAACCATAACATCCCTTTAATAAAGATTTCTCATTGAATTTCATAGGTTTTGGTTAGTGCAACTTAACCATAACATCCCTTTAACAAAGTTTTTTTCAGTGAATTTCATGGGTTTTTACCAGCGCATGCTGACTTCTTACAACTTACTAATATCATACTTACCCCAATATAGCAACATTGTTGTCCGATTTACACAGTTTTACCTTAAGACTGCCATTTCCGACCTTCCAGGATAATTTTGAACATTCTATGCACTTTTTGCAACTTTTTCCAATGTTTTTGCGTCCGTCAATGTTTGCGAATGTCAACGTCATCGCAGACTTTACGGACAGTGTCACGTGACCATGCGCTTCCGTGCAGAATAATAATGTGTTTGTGAACCTGTCCGCACTTCGCGGTCGGATTTGTGCTTTGCAGACAGTTCAGAACTGCACTTTCTACTCATCTAACAACTTACAAGCTCAAAATACACCCTTGCACAGCTCCTACACCTATTCTTACTCATTATCCACTAACAAGCTAACATAAAGCACATACTTGGAAGAATATTAGCAAAACTGCTATTTATCTTAAAAATGGCATCCTCTATTGCCATCCCTCCTCCCCACGAGCCAGGATCACCACTACCAGCAGCAGGATGACCACAACAAAAAAAGTTCAGCACTTCCAACGATAAAGAAGAGGACTAAGAAAAGGAGGTAGAGGAAGTGCCTACCACTAGCACCAAGAGGCAATCATGGGTGTGGTAGTTCTTCACCACTGTGGGGAATGTACAAAAGGCTAAAGCTTCAAAAGTAAAATGCACTTAGTGTAGCGTTATACTTAATTGCAGTCCACCAGGACAGTACTCCTATAGGACCACATCCATGTGCCGTCACACTCAATCAAAACACTGCAATGCTCTCAGAAAGGCTGTTCCTTTCTTAGCAATTAGTAGCTTGTCTTCCTCCACCTAATCTTCGTCAACCATTACTATAACAACACAGCCTAGTTCTGCGGGACACACAATTTCACCACCTTGCAAGCAATAAAAGAGGGTGTTGATCCATATCTTTATAAGATAACAGTCCTCTGTATATACTGCAACACACCACTCTGAAGGGGAAAGCAATTTCGAAGTACTTTTGAAGTTGTTATTAAAGAGCATGAAAAACACTGACCCCTACCTTAGATGTAAAACACGTGCAACATCTTCCCCTGTCCACCTGCCCCTCCACATTACTGCTTGGTGCCTATTCCCTAATGTCCTGCCCCAATTTACATTGTCACCATTCCTGAGGAAAAAAATGATAAAAGAGAAACGTTCCGGTAGAAAAAGTAATCTTATTGAATTCATCTACTTTGCATGTTTAATAAAGTAGATAAACTCAATAAGATTCGATCAGCCAAACATCAAAGAGCCACGCGGCACTGATTACATTTGTCTGCCCCTAACGCTAACATCACTATACGCTCAGAATGAGCTCCACCTACTTCAATGACGTTAGTTGGCAGCGTAGCCAAACATACACGGTCAACGCTAACTTCATAAAGTTATGTTACACAGAACAAGGAACTTAATCACAAACATCCACAACAAAGGCAAACCATTGGTCTTTTTATTTTACAGAAATGATAGAAACATTTTATTTTAAAGAAAACAGCAATAGTGGGGACCAAAAAACATACTTTTCATTTTGATACAACAATAAAAGCATTCACCTAAGTCCACAACAAGTTTGTTAAGTGATTCAAACACAGTTCATAGTTAACGAAAGTCGCAGCGGTCAGATTTTCAATGAAACTCACAACTGTAATCTTCTACAAGTTTAGTTTTGTTACCTTTGAAATGTTATGCTATTCTCGAAAGTATATATAAGGCTATTTTGCTTGCCTGTGAAATGGTTGTACTTCCTCCACAAAATGAATGTCGTTGGTTTGAGTTTATTATTCCTGTAAGGATAATTGTATAACTGGGTTTTGCTTCCCCTGACAGGCTGTTAGCCTGTGCAGATAAAGTCTGCCTTAGGTTTTGCCGACATAACTTTGGGTCATTCATATAGTATAACACTGGGTTTTGCTTTGCATGGTCTGTTTAGACCTACACAAAAAGAGTCTTAGGTTACAACTGCCTTTCAGTTGCTTATAGTATCGGTTTTACTTACCTTGAGTGTAACTGTGTTATCCTATACTAAATTGGAGTAATTGCTTCCCCATGTCTGTGAACCGAAAAGCAACTGTAATTGAATATTACACCCCAAGGTCCAACACCCCTAGAATGACTGTTATCCAGACTAAAAGTTATAGGTTTATACTGTGCCCATTATATGAGTATCACCAGATCAGAAAAATGTATTGTCCAGTTCATTAAACTATGTGATTTCTTGCTAAGTGTCACGGTACAACGGATAGGGTCTACTATCCGTGGTATTACTGAAATGATATGATAGAGGCAGGGAGCTGTTCCAGAGGGAGTACCCAGGCAAAGAAAGATCAACCATCAACTCGTTGCTTGGAGAAACGACTGTCCCTGAGGAGAGTTGTGGGTGGAGGAGCGAAGAGCTTGAGTAAGAAGATAACAAAAATTGTCCTAACAGCCTCCCCGTAGCAGACGCTCTAAGTCGTTACAATAAGGTATCTGTTCTATATATGTACAAGGTGGCGGTGTGTCCCGTCGACAATAAGTGTGATTAAAGGGTAATTGAAAGGGATAAAAACCACATCCTCGCAGACATATAATGTATCCCATGGCTCCATTTGGCTTCATGGATCAAGACCTTGCATCACTTGACGGTTTCGGACCCGCACCTTTGACGCACGGATATCCCATAAAGGTATTCGATGTTAGCTGGGTTAGCCTGAGCTCCCCAGGTATTCTCACCTTTTGAAAACTGATATGCCACCAAGGGCACATCCTACTCAAATAGTGGGAACCAATACTTCATTGCCTCAGGCCCCTTCCTAACTTGCTATGGCTGGCCTTCCTAAGACGAACCACTTTTTCCTTCACCGGTGCAATTGTGCGCTTTCATGCACTACTGCAATTTTGAGCACAAGGCTGCCCACTTCTCTGAGCTGCACTAGAAAGTTAGGGAAAGACTCTGAAAAATGGTCTAATGCTCCTCCTTGCTTACCCTAGGCACTCGCACGGCCGATTGGCACAAGACCTAGTCGGAGCATGAATGCAATTTACTCGGTATAGACACGTAATGTCACCTGTCTCGCATGAAGATTGAGCGGGCTGCCTCAGGTTCGATAGATAGTCTAATCGGACATGCATGAATTATAGAAGGTGGCATGCAATTGAAGGCTGTCCCCTGTTATGCTCACAACAGAAGGAATACAACTCTCTAGGGAAAGAATCCAAGAGATAGCTTGCAGGGATAACAAGGTTTAAATGTACCGAATTCAAAAAATATCAGCAAGGATGTCTGCTGTTCGAGAACGTTGAGACTCCAGAATTAATGTTGTTGCCTTTTGAGAGGCCACAGCGTCTATAATGATATCACATATAGGGTCATAACCCACACTAGTGATCGGTAAAACAGTATACATGATCGTGCTCCATTGGTGGATGCCAGCCTACAATTTATTTATCAGGCGTATTTCAAATTCCACGTGGGTCAGCTGGGCTCATCTCTCCATGGAGTGAAGGTAAGGTCGTGGGCTGATGCTTGTGGGAATGGAAGAAATTAATCAAGTCACACTCACGTGCCTTGTCTGGTCTGTTTTTATTATTGTGTCATTCTTTCACAAAATCAAAACCCACCCATCTCTGGCTTCAATCATTGAAAACAAGCTGCTATTGTTATTTGGCCTTGAGTGAAAGTCAGGAACCGCTAGGCTAGAAGGACACAATGGGCCTCATTACACGGTAGGCGGTAACCATGGCACTATTAGCGCCATGGTTGCCGCCGGTACCGTACCGAGTCCGCCTTGGTGTATGGCGGAATTACCTCCCTACTCGAAGGTGAGCGGGGGCGGTAATTCCCCATTCACCAAGGCCCTTCCCCATTCCCATTTTTGCCCCCATAGGGCATAATGGGAATGGGGAAGGTGCTAATTACGGTACCGCAAATTGCGGTACCATAATTAGCTCCGAGGTCCCTTTGCGGCACCCTATTTTAACGGCTGGTAAAACCAGACGTTAAAGTCGGGTCCCGCAAAGGGAACTCGTAGTAAGGCGGTAGGGGTTTACCGGTACCGGTGCCCTTACCGGTACCGGTAAACCCCTACCGCCTACCGTGTAATGAGGCCCATTGTTTCGAATACCCTTAAAAATGATAACATTTACTGTATTCAAAGTGGACATTTGAAAATGTAGTTTTAATTTCTGCAATCTGTTGTTCAGAGCGGATACTCTGCATGAGACCGAGAGAATTGATTTTATATCATTGTGTAAGTTCAACTATATATAATTTTTGTTACAATTAAAAATGGCATGTGTACTGTATGCATATTTAATAATTCAGCGACATATGAATGTGCGATTTGACAAAAATAATGGACACAATACGTTGTTATGTTGAATTATATTTATACCGTGCAATATAAAAAACCGAGTGCATAACTCACAGTTGTATTTTTTGCCCAGTTTTGCTTACTGGCCTTGTTATGGGTTGTTAGCTGGAGCATATTGTGATGATTATTCATTGATGACCCGCAACCACAACCTAGTGATATCTAAACCGCTTTGTCCCGTGGAATATCCGGGTGTGCTGTCAACGTTGCATTATTGTGCACCATAAAGTAGGTGTGGGGTGGAAGTGCCGGGGGTCTGAACATTTTCCGAGGGAACTTGGTTCGCTTTTCGATCAATAATCTTCCCAGTTCCGTTACATTGCCATCTGTCTGTGGTTCTCCAAATCTATCTGGTTCTCCATCCCATTGGGAGCTAAACCTACTTCAGAGCACTAACCTTTCATGCACATCGTGGTCTCAAATACGCCCCCATGTTGTCATTTGTGTGTTCATTATGTGTGGTTTGTGTTTATGTTTAGGTTTCATCTGGTGTAGAATTATAAGGTAAATATATATATTTTTATTCTGTTATCTACACAGATATATTACACCGTTCTGCGAATGCCATAGTTTCCAGCCACCCTCGGATGGATTCTTTAATCAACAATGGCAGATAAGCCTAAACATAGCTTATTGCATTACCGTGATGTGGGATGACAGACAGGGAACGATCTTTGTGTGGTACCAGCGACAAGGAGCAACCTGTCATCGTTTCCGATGTCGCAAGATGCTGATGCGAAAGCGTTGCAATTGAAAGTGCATAGAATCCATATCTTCACCCGAAAGGAACACCATGTGCATCATTAGAAAGTTTTGCTGGTGTAACATAAGGACATAAAATAATTGGAGGAATGGGATTATTCGATCGTTGATCACAATCAGCCTATCATGCGGAAGTTATAAAAAATATTCGAAGCATGCGAAGTTCGCTAGCTATAACTTGTATGGCAAAAACATGTAGTTCATTTTGTGGACTTAATATAGTTTTGGGAGCATTCTTTTTATAAATAAAACCACTTCCTAAATTGCAGACTAATGATGTTTCCTTTAAAAATATTGTTTTCCTATCCGGTTTGGAACGCGATGTGAGTGGGTGTGTGTGTTTATCTTCCTGGTTCTGCGTTAACTGATGTTATGGCATGGGTGATGACTGGGCGCGTTTCGCTACGCTGGCTACTAATGTCATGAAAGTAGGTGGAGCATATCATTTGGAATAGTGATGTCAGCTTCAGGGGCGGGCAATCTGTATTTTTGTCGCAGGCGCTCTTGAAGTTAGTGCGATGACTTGACAGATAAAATCAGCACAAGATGACCGTGTCCAATATGTTGTTTTTGCACGTGTAGAAGTGAGGAAAACTAAGGTAAGATGCATAGGAAAATTTTTTAAGATCGATTACAGTATGCTTAAATGTACACGCCCGAACAATCGGGACAATAACATTTTTGAGCGCACTCCCCTTTAACATCCGTCTCAGGAGCCTTGTCGAAGGCATCGAGCTACCTCTCCTTTGATCTTTGTGAGATGACCAGAGCCCTAACAGACAGACCTCTGACGTACATTCGCTCATCGATCCTATTATCTGCCTCGGGTGAGGACTAATTTCTCCCAGTACGGTTGCAGCTTTGGGCAGTTTCACCAAACATACAAGTATGTGCCGGCCACTCCAAAACCTCTCCAACAAAGCCCAGCAGCGCCCTTCCCCATGTGTGCCTCCCTGGGGGTTATATACCTTTTTGCCAGCATCTTGTAGTTCTGTTCTGTATACTTTGTACTCACTGTCACGTTCAAGACCCCCCTCCAGGTCTCCGCCTACTGTTTCTCATCCATTTCCCTGTGCAGGTCTTTGTGCCACCTTCTAACAAATGATGGCAGCCCCTCATTGACTGGAAAATTAAGACAGCTAAATAACTGAGATATTGTAAAGGCTCACTCCCTGTCTTACCAATGCAGAATAATAAAAATTCAACACACCCCAGTGGGGAATGAGACTAGGAGAACAGGTTGCAAGATTTAGTAAGTTTATATAAAGTTGGCATCCAGAGAACTCTGCTGCCTCAAGAGCGCTCTGGCAAACAATACAATTACAGAGTATATAAAGGAAAACAGCGTCATAAGTGACGCAACTAACATAGTGTACTACAACAGTGCAGGATTGGTTGGACGGTGGGAGCAAATATATCGTTGTAGGCGCTGCTTCTCTTGGATAGGCTGCCCAGTTGGCAGGAGGGTGAGTGTCACGAGGTCCAGCTGCATGTGTCCGGGAGGGGTGGGGTGAAGATTAGGTCACAGCGAGATAGAGTTGACATTAACTAAGCTGGCATGAGAAACTACCATTCGATATATAATAAACAACAATCATTAGTATATTAGTATACCTTTGAATAAATCTAGAAAACCTATAAATTGCATGCATGCGATTACACCATCTTTCATTGGGACTTTTATGGGGTACAAGGCGTAGAGGGCTTGTCCTTTGTGATAACCTGGGTGACTGGGTGGTTCTTAGCACATCAAAGCAAGTGGGGAGTTGTAATGACGTGATAGTTTTAGGGCACAATATACTGAGACAGAGGTCTGGGTTTATTGGGGGCACTGTGGGGTGGGCTGCACAGCAGGGTCACACTTCTGGTACGTCAAGAGAATGCCTTAGAAGGGCATATGTTTACATTCAGCAATAATTTTCTGACAGCGGGGCTAAGGGAGCAGGGGCAGGTTTGTGGAGATGGATGAGCTACAAGGCATGGTTCGAGCTGGTTCACACACAGAACAGTGATCACAGAGGAAGGGTGATATGATACATTCTGTTATTTGTTTCAATTATCCCGGGCACATCCGTGAGAAAGGGATTTGTGAAGCTCTCAGACAGTGGAGAAGTGAGGGCTAGTCCAAAGATGGAGTCGAGGGCACACAAAATGGAAGCCAAGTGTATCCTGTAATAGCCCCAGTTATGCTAATGTTAGCATAAGGGCAATGGAGCCATCCCCTGCTATTGCACGAGCAAGTGGTCCATAACATGCAAAATGTGTGAGGGGGGCCCAAACGACCCCTCGCTCCCACACATTTCCCCCTTTCGTTACATCTAAAGTAACAAACTAATCCTTACGATTATTTTCATTCCGATAGTACTCTGCTTCTTGCACTGCTTCATCCCTTCCAGGTGTCCCTTTAATTGGCATCCAAGCCCTGCAAACACTTCGTAAGCTTTGAGCTCTCCTGGCATATTCATCAGGTGTGCAGGTCATATATATTCCCCCATCCCCATCCAGGTCCACTCACACCTCCCTGTACGATTGTAATTCACGTGGCTCTTTGATGGTTGCATGTTATAAATTATCAACCCTATCCCCCCGCTGATGATACACGACTGTCAGGCGATACTTATGGGGATTTGACTCTCCGTTTGTATCTGAGCATCTTTTACATTTGCTACCATTGTCGGTTTGCCCATTGTTACCATCATCATTGCTGAACTAGGCATTGATTTTGCACAACATCGAATGCCGACCTGGCACACATAGAAAAATAGCAGCACAAAAACGATGAGTGGGACAAAAATGTTCATCATCACACTGAGCCAAGATGGTATCCAATTGAAAATGTCATTGAGCCAGTTGCTTGGCTCTATTCCTCCTTCCTTCCGCATTCTCTCCCCCAGACTATGCACAGCCGAGATGACGTGGGAGAGGGTCCCATTGTCTGCGTCTTCAGAAGGTACGAATTTGCTTCAGGCACTTCCAATTTTTTGGCAAACACCGCCGTCCATTGCGGTGGGAAGGTCCAGGACATACTGGTTCTGCATTGTCATTAGGCGCAGGGCGCGAAGTTCCACTTTTATAACGTTGAACCCTTCTTCAGTGTCATTGGTCAGTTGGATCAAGTCCTGGCGCACAATCTGCAGCCATTTGGCGTTTGTTCGTGCCTGAAGTCCTGGCACCAGGAGGGAAGCAAAAAAGGTTTCAGCAGAGTTGAAGAGCTTGTATTTATCTGGAATCTGAGCAAGGAGCTCTGATGACTTTCTGGAGATAGACTTGGATGACCGTCGTCTGCGAGACGCCCTGTCTTGTAGTTCGTTTTCAGACAGAATGTCGTATGTGAAAGGCTCTGTTGTTGCTGGCTGTGGTGCTGCCGATATGTCCGCCAAATTTTCCCCCCCTTGGATAAGGCTTTCTGGAATCACCATTAGCGCTGAATGCAGTGTGGCCAGGGCACAGGTACTCCTCCACATGGGTGGGAGAAGCAGGTATGCTTGCTTGCCACATACCCAATAAGTGTCCATGAGTGCTGCTGTACCCTTTTTCACATCTGGGATAATGATCATTTTGTTGCATTTTCTGTTTGAGCCCATTTGCACCTTTCCTTCACCGTGGAAACAAAGTTCATGTTCAATTTCTTTCTGTGCTTGATGGGTTTCTCAAGAGTTGTAACCCATGTGAGCTTTGCAATATGTTGGGACCAGACCGGAGTGCATGTCTCTTTGACCCATTGAAAGTTCTCTTCAGTAAGTCCTCGCAATGCCTCTGCCTTGCACCTGATTGTCTCGTCATGCCATTTGTTTTCTGTGAACCGTGTCCCTCTGATAACAAAAAATGGTTCTTAGATGCAAATCATTCCTTGCAGGTTACTCGTGCAGGTTTTTTCATTCTGCAGCATTTCTATTGTAACTGTGTGTGACTGGAAGGTGCCTCAAATCCTACACAATATGAAATGAACTAAACATTGAGCATCCGACAAGGGCACTTCTTGAGGTATAAGGACTTTAGGTGTGGCGGAGGCATGAGGAATAAGAGAGCAGACATAACAGCTCTCATTTGTTGCTTGTTTGGCTGTTACACTCATGTCTGAGTACCATTTGTTCGATTGATCATGGTGGCGGGGGTCTTCAATCTCATCTAATCCCATGCCATGTTATGCAACATAGCTTTTCCCTCCCGCCCTCCTTTTCCACCTTCTCCTCTCCCCTTCACTATTATCTATCATTTTCACTCTCTGGTACTTTATGGGAAAGACATCTGCCCATGTTGCATCGCTTAATTCACTAACAGCTTGCCAAGAATGTGGTACTGGAGGGTCTTGGGTAATTGGGGCATCGGTGTTAAAGTGCATTACAGTGCCTTGTGAGGTAGGTTATGTGGTTGCATATGCATTCGTATATGTCAGGTCAGGCTCACCGAACCAGGAATAATCACCATCATATTTGTTAGTCTCATTATCTTTGTTGAAACCCATAGCAGCAAGTGAAAAAACATATCAAAACTGTTGATGACTGTTTATATCCTCCTTCTCCCCATAATTTTTGCTCTTCTGGGGGTGCACGTCTTTATAACTCAATTATTTGTACTATGGGGGTGCAGTTGTACCCCTCCTCTTACACTTCTTGATTCTGTGTTTTCACAATGCATTCTAATGGTTGGGAAACATTAAAATAGGCTGCTTCTTTCACGGCAGCGTCCACTGCCGCGTTCCCAAGTGAGATCGCGTCTGTGTTGTTGGTGTGTGCCTGGCATTTTACCAATGCTACCACTGACTGTTTTGTTAGTGCTTCAATTAAATCGTTCAATAGTGCTGCATGTTGTACAGACGATAATTCCATGGCACTATTATACCTTCTTGTAATAATGCATTTATAGTCTCTTTTATTCCTTCCTCTGCTTCTCTTGATAATGGGTATTGTTTTACTATTGGTGGAATTGCACCTGTTTTCAGTTTTATTTTTATGGGCGTAACCTCTTGCAAGAGTCCTACATCGTGCGGGCCTGTTGTCCACACTTCTGGCAGTACCTTTTCCATATCCTCATCAAATATAGTGGGTGGTGTGCTGACACTAGCCATGAGGGGGTTATGTATTTCTCTGTGCTGAATCATTATATCACATGGTACACGTATCTCCATTATAATTTCCCCATCAGTTCCATTGTTAGTAAACAATTCTTCATCAGTTAAATCACGTAATGATATGCTAGGGTCTATACACAGCACTGTTCTCCATTCGCATCCATGTGTGTCCACTCCTATTACCGCAATACGTTTGCTTGATTCTTACACTGCTTCCAAATCAATTTGCATAATTGTGCCTGGCACAACATCTGAGTTCACAATCGAGCGGAACACAAACTCAGATGGCATTCTCTATTCTTTTCATGTTATCTCGGGCACTACTCTGGCAAGTACCCATATTCCATAAATTAACATATCAATAGCAATGGGTACCCCTTGTACTGCAATCTCATTTGTCATAGTGCTGATCATTAACATGGCCCTTACCAGACATACACCAGGGGTGGAGCATACTATCCCCTGTTCTGTAAAGGAGATGGTCATATTCAATTTGCTCAGGAGGTCCCGTCCCAACAAATTTATTGGCGAGTCTTCATGGTACAGTAGGGGTGCTCGCACTGTCTTCCCTCCCACTGTTATGTCTAAGTCTTTTGTGTGAGGAACTTTTAAAATAGCCCCAGAGAACCCCTGCATTTCCAAATGTTTTCCCGAGAGCGTGTACCGGCCTTCCATGAGGCACGATTTTTCAGCTCCTGAGTCCACCATAAAGATGAACTGTTTGTTGCCTATCTCCACCTCCACCAGTGGTTCTTCTTCTGCACGTAGGGTAGTTGATAGGACTGGACATGCAAGTGCTTTCTGTGGGCTGTCCTAGTCTGGATATGTTTCTGTCCCGGGGACTGAAAAGACATTGTCCCCCACTACAGCTATGCCACGAAAAGGTGCTGCCGCTCCATTTGCAGTTGTTGCGAAAATGTTTGCATTTGTATTTCCCATTGTATTTTGACTCACCCCTAGTTGTTACATGCCTTGCTGTTGGTGTTGCTGCCTAGGAACCATGTTTTGCACTCTCTTCTGGGGCTCATTACAATACTGTTCTTGTTGTCCACCTCCACCCATTGGTAACCCCTAGGGGCTTCCTGGATGTGGGTGACCACATTGCTGCACATTTCCCATAGGAGAGGGCACTTGGTAACATCCCATTTGTCGCATTCTACATTCTCTTGACAAATGTCCCATCTCCCACAGTTACAGCATGACCCTTGGGGTCCTCCCCTCATCCCTTGTCCTCCAAACCCTCCTCTTGCTGCAGTACCCCCAAATCCTCCTCTTTGTCCCCGGTACCCACCTCGTCCTCTTGTGGGTCTGCCTTGCCATTGGGGTCCTTCGTATAGCTCTTCTCCGCCCATTGCTTTTGCCCGTTTTGCAGACCAGGCTGCTGCCATCCTTGCTGGTGAATTTACTATCCCCTCCTCCCCATCTCTGGGCCTCTCTGTGGGTAGGGCTGCATTTATTGCAGCGACCTTCAATTTATTCTGAACAAGCTTTGCTTCATCTGCCAAACCTCCTCTGTGCTATCTCCTTTTCCCTCTCTTTGATCCTCCTACAATGGTGTACTAAGATGCTCTGAATCTCTGGCCACCCTTTGGCTTCTATCCCAGCTATTTTATCCAAGGCCTTCTGCACCTCTTTCGGGAGCCCTCTCTTAATTATAAAATATAATAAGCAGTGGATTGATCCCAAGTTATGCCCTTTTCTGATCTCCACAGGTCTTGTACCCAAAGAATGAATTGCGCAGCTTCTTCCTCCTCACCCATAGTGCATTGCATCACTAAATGTAAATCAGGGGTGTCGGCAAAGGTTTTCCGCAATGCATCCCATACTTGTGCTCTTATATTGTTAAATAACGACCCATCATGGCGGTCGCAGTTCATTGTTACTCCTGGGAAACCGGCCTTCAGCCACACCCCGTATGCTTGATCACCGACGGTGGACACTAATAAACTTTTTACATCCCCTATGTGTTCTTTTCAAATGCATGTATCCACTTCCCCGTACCACCCGAAAGTGGAGGGAGGATTTTCAACAAGTTATTTTTGTCCATCTGTGCCCCCGCTATGTAGTGCAGTCTTCCTGCTCCCTTAAGTAACAGAGGCATCTGTAATTTATCCTTACCTCCTTTTTTGCCTAACGTTCCCTTCTTTGTTTTACTAACCAACATGTTCCCTACTCTTTGCCTTAACCTCCCTTGCCATCTTGGGAGCCCTCCCTCATCCTCCGGGTCCATCCGTAATGGGAGTGAAAATCCTGCCTCTGCCGCCCCTCCTCATACTCATCCATATCACTCCATACCTCATCTACCTCTTCTTCTGACTCTCTTTCTCCCTGTCCCTCTCCTTCTTTGTCATCCGCGGCTTCTGCTCGTACTATTCTTATTGGCTTGTTCTTTAGATGAAAGAAAAACTCTCCTCATTGCCACTCATGTTCTGGTCCCTTTGGCAAATTCCCCTGTGGCGACGGGGATGGTGTAGACCCCCGCTATGCTAGGTGGAGGTGTTAGGTCACTCGCCACGCTGGGCGGTGCCTCTCCTCCCCCCAGCAGCATCTGTCCCTTGTCACACAGTGCTCTTAGCTGGGTTATTTCCATTTGAGTATTAGCCAGTTGTCTTTCTAAATACCCAGTAAGCCGTGCTAGGTCTACCGGTGAAGCGCTGGTGGGCCCGTATAATCCTATTGTATCACAAGATGGCGGTGCGTGGCAGCTGAGGCTGTCGGGGCACTCGCTGCAAGCACATACCTGGGCTCACTGTACCCTACTGCAGGCCTCGATAGTAATGGGTAAAGCTTAGTGAGATAATTTTTTCCTGTTTTTACTGAGCACTCCTCTGCTGTTACTCCCTCCCCCTCCACTGGGGCTGCCTGCCCTTCCGAGGGCCTTTCCTTATTTGTGTCACTGCTCGGGGCTGCTTATTCAAACATTCTCCACAAATCTAGTACTTTTGTAGTTGCTTACCTCGATACTTTGCTAACAAATGAGTTGCTACAAGATCTAACACTCTTTTCTCAAAGGACCCACCTTCTGGCCATGTTTGGGATTACCCCTCTCCCTTTATTTCTGTAAGCCATTGTTCATGGTATTTTTGTATTTTTTCACTGTACAAGGGGAGGTGTTGACAGATATGCACTAGTGGTGTGTCTCCCCCCATAATGTCCTTCCTCACTTATTTTGATGTCTTGCTCTTATACTAGGGGTATTTACACAATGTAATCAGGAAACCCTTTACTACACAGCCCAACACCAGAGGAGAAGGAGCCTTCCTCTGACCACTGCAGGAGCAGTGCAGGTCCCGCCGACGAAACCATCGCGATGCAGGCACTCAGCTTGCTCACGGCACAGTAGGTAAGCCATAGGGCTTAACCTACTTATTTATCTCCATCCTGCTGCCTTCATCGACCAAGATATAGGATTGTGCCCCAACATCTCTTATTGCTACCTGAATTGATCTGAATTTGCCTGCTACGTTGGTGGTGGCAGTTACCCCTGTTTCTAGTTGCACCACCATTATAGTGCATGTGGCATCCCCCATTCCAAGATGGCCGCCCCATTCCGGTGTGAGCTGCTTTGGAGCTCTGGTGAAGTCACCCGAACACACAGCCGCCTGATTGGCTGACCGCTTCCTCGTCTACAACCTATGAGCAACCGTGAGGCTTTAGCCGTCCCACGCTCGAAGGACCGCGCTCTAAGGACTACACCTGTCCTGTGCCTGTCCTAAGCCGCCTACGCCGCTAGCCAGAACCCCTGGCCGGACACCCCCAGACTCACTCATACAAGGTAACTCGTCTTCAGAGTGATATACACTCTTTAAAACTGTAAAAAGGGATGCACCGCTACTCTTCCATGCTTTATATTGTTCTATCTACTCGTGATATGTAACTACCTGTATTGATGTGTATTGTTGCCCGTTCCTATGAGTGCCTCGTCTAGTCACTGTGCTCTCACCACGTATTCTCCACCTCTTCACACGGCCTTTTATATCTACCCACCCGCATCAGTGCGGCACACTATCGTTATAGCGCAGTAGGCTGCACGACTTCCTACCGAGACCGCAACTGTTCACCTAGCCTGTCGCAAAATACTGCCTTCCAACTACTGCCTAATGTTGATGTATACTTACCCTCTGCACATAATCATGTTTGATGTGCCCATATATTTGGATACGGCACACGCCTGCTTGTAAACGTGAGCATTACAGACTCACAGACACTCTGCTGATCTGCTAAACTACTACACTTATTGACCTCCCACCGTATTGTTTGTATCTGTGATGCATGCAGTGGTGCACCTAAGAAGTTGCATATGATCATGTGCACTCACCCTGATTACGTTGGTACTATTTACTTAGGTGTATATTACAAATTTTGCTGTGCACAAACCTGAGCGCTCAAAATCCTCAGCCATAGTGTTAAAGCACCCAGAGACGGTACCTAGAACTTTATCCACTTGTAATCTACCATTTAGGTTCTCCCTACACCACCTGATCTAACTAGACCCCACCAACCTAACCTGGAAAGGACCCCTACTGCCTCTCCATTGCCTGCACTAGTACACCTTGTCTGCCCCGCAGAAGATGCTATGCATAATAATCACCTTCTGCGCAATGGCCATATCCTTGTCACCGGACATTCTCAGCCAGGATATCCACAACAGGGCTCCCCCTTTAGAGACAGCTCCCAATGCACCAGACCTAGCTACTCATACTTCTGACCCCGCCTCCGCTAAACACTACTGCAGGCCAGGACTAGTCACCTACGCCTCTCTACCCTGCCCCATCACCGATAGAAACAACAAACTTCGCGCTAGACTCTCTAAACTGCATGAGCCGCCTAGAAGACTTCTTTCCACCGCCAAATATGAAACCAAAGGCTACCATACCAGAGAACATAGTGCCCCCTATCACCAGGCCACCCCCTAGCCACTAAAGTAACTGCTACTCCTAGAACTAAGACAAAACCTTCTATTTCTACGAATCTCAGCATAGAAATTGATGCTCATTTGTACAAAGGAGCACTCCTCAACACAAGATCTCTAGTCGCCTATGCCCTTGACATAGCAGATCTTATCACTGAAGCCAAATTAGACTTCATCGCCTTAACCGAAACATGGCTACACAATGCGGCAGGACCATCTCTTATGCTGGCCATCCCAGATGGCTATACCATATCTAGGCAGAACCGTGTGGGCACCACCCGCGGCGGCGGTATCGCCATCATATCCAAAGAAAAACTAGCCCTACGGTTAGTCACCACCCAAACTCTGCAATCGTGTGAATCCCTCACCGCCAAACTCCCTATAAATAACATCCAATCACTTACCATCCACTTAGTCTACAGACCTTCTGGCCCTCTAGGGACCTTTGAAGAGGTTCTACATAGCTTATTAACCAATAATGTCAAAACCACATCACAAATGCTATTACTAGGTGACTTTAACCTCGGTCTCAATGACCCTACAGACTCACATGCACTAACAATAGCTAATACCATCACCTCCTTAGGACTATCCCAAAAAGTTCACTGCGCCACCCACTTGAAGGGAAGAACCTTGGATTGGGTTGCCGATGCTAACTGTTCGGCGGTCATCTCATCCATCTCTCCTCTACCTTGGACTGACCACTCCCTGATCTCCTTTAATATATTGACCTCCAGACCACCTATTATAGAAATAAGAAAAATATAACAGTGTAAAAAATTATTCCAGCCATCCTCCCAACTCTTAATGCACTGCCAGACAATCTAGACCCAAAACACTCTGGTTCATGAATATAATAAAATCATGTTGGACAAAATAGCCCCACTAAAACTCTGCACCAGTAAGGCTAAAACCCATCTAAATAAATGGTTTACACCTGAACTTAAGGCCCTCTGCCTAAAAAAGAGAAAATGTGAATCTGCCTGGAAATTATGCCCACCGAACGAAAAAAGATGGATAAGAAAGCTACTCTCACCACTATCTCACGACAGTATAAAAATGAAATCTGCAAATCTAAACGGAATTCCTACAAAACCGGCATCGCCAATTCCAACTCAAATATGAAGGAACTCTTCTCCATATTGAAGGAACTTGAGTCCCCCATTGACACACCTGATACCTGCACTGAGGATCAAACTTGGTGTGCAGATATCCAACAGGCACTAGCAAATAAAATAAACACCTTACAATACAAAATCCAACTAAAAATAGATTCCTTGAATCTTCCTAGCCCACCTAAACACTTGCCTGACACTACACCTATCACACACACAAATAAATTCTCCTTGACCAAAACCACCACCCTGGAAGTTGAGAAAATTATACTATCTCTCAAACCCTCTAACTGCAAAGGTGACATCTGCCCTCCACACATAATTAAAGACACAGCCAGAGACTTATCACCATTTATCGCCAAACTTATTAACGCTTCTTTCTCCTCAGGCAATATCCCGTCCAACTTAAAACAATCTTGGGTGCTCCCCCTCCTTAAGAAGCAGACATTAGACCCTCTCATCCCCACCAATTATTGACCCATCACCACGGTACCTTTTCTACTGGAGATCTTGGACAAATTGGCATATGTCCAGATCCAAAAACACCTGGAACTTCATAAACTACTAGGATCCAGACAATCGGGTTTCCGCCCCCTACACGGGATGGAAACAGCCCTTATCGATCTAAAGACCCAAATAGATGAACTGAGGGATAAGGATAAGACAGCTCTCCTCCTCCTACTCGACCTTTCCGCTGCATTCGACCTTGTGGATCATAAGGCCTTATGCAGACACTTGGATTCAGCAGCCCATTTCTCAAGCGAAGCAATCAGATGGATTGAATCCTTCTTGAGTGAGAGAACGATGAGAGTCTTCTCCCCCTCAGCAGCAGCTGACCCCTCTCCTATCACCTGTGGAGTCCCTCAGGGCTCCTGCATCTCCCCAACTCTATACAACATCTTCACCAAACCCCTGTTCGACGATCTGGACCTTCTGGGTATCACCTACACCAACTATGCAGATGATACTCAGATTCTCCTCCCACTTTCAGGGGATCATAGCAAGGACAGAGAGTTGGTGAACAGGGTGTATCTCATCATTCAGGCATGGATGGCATCCCACGGCCTATGCCTGAATGATGACAGAGCTAATCATCGTGGGTACGCATGCCAATATTAACAAACTAGGTTCTAAATACACCTCATTCAACATAGATGGCAATATCATCAAAGTTTCAAGCGAGGTAAAAACTCTCGGCTTCTATCTGTCATTCAATAAACAGGTCAATTCACTAGCATCCACCACCGCGTACACCTGCAAACTAATCAGAGCAGGTAGGCCATTCCTATCCAATGATAGCTGCCTGGTCCTGGCGAGAACTCTCATACTCTCCAGACTCGATTACTGCAATGCTGTCTACAGCGGTGCCAATAAATCAATTACCCAAAGGCTGCAAATCCTACAAAACAATGCCCTTAGAGCCGCGCTCGGCATAAACAAAAGAGAACACATCACTGCCACTAGACGCCAACATAAATGGCTCTCCACTGAGAACAGAATCCATCTAAAAACGGCCTCCCTAACTCACAAAGCCCTCAATAATGCTGCACCAAGCTATTTGTTGGACATAATCAAGAGGAAACCATCCATCAGACAGACTAGAACCGTGAATTCTAATTGCCTGACAATTCCAAGATTCAAACTCTCCACCATTGGAGGCAATAGCTTTCCTGTGAAAGCTGCAACCCTTTGGAATTCCTTACCACATAACCTAAGAGTTGACCAACCCTACCCACACTTTAGAAAGAACCTAATCCAACACCTGAATGCTAATAACCCCTAGCCCTCCTACTTAAGAATAGGATAATGAACAACTACTGTACTTGATATCCTATCTTTTCATAGTGATCCACACATCCGTACCCATTGACACTTACAGGTCTTGGTTGTATATATATATCACTGCATTTTGCTACTGTATTAAAGGAATGGTTCGGTCAAAAAATGTTATTGCCCCTACGGGTCGGCCATGTGTTTTTAAGCCTAAGTCGCTCAATTTTAGAAAAATTTCCTATGGACCTTACCCGAGTTTTCGTCCATTAAACGCACGTGAAAACAGGCATCAGGGAGCCGCCATTTTGTGATAATCCTATCGTTTCCCCCATCGCCCTGGCTGACCTGCTTTTGCGGCACTAAATCATATCCCCTGCCCCTGAGCCTGACATTATCAAAACATTCATATTCCCCGCCTCTCTCTGTGACGTTACTGTGCTGCATAGGCAAACGCGCCCAGTCGTCTTCTACGCGACTTCACACAGAACCCGGAAACCAACACAGATAAACTCACAACACAGCGCGCCACAATTCGGAATATGAAACTGTACTTTAAAATCAAACAGCAACACGATACATTTGGTAAAGTACATTTATTTGACATTAAATGTTTATAGAATATTCAGCAATTGCCATATGAACTACGAAAGTCATTTATTTTCTTTTATCTCTATCCGCAAATCTGTAAAAGTTTATCACGAGTCACGCGCTGTTCCTTTATGGTACACAGGGTGTTGGTTTTCGTTCAAAGAAGCACTTTTGTCGCACGTTGAAACGGAAGGCTGTTCCATCAAGTAGGCACTAGGCCAGCGTAAAGGTTGATATGTTGCTTCTAGCCGCTAGTACCGTGTAAGGGCATATGGGCCCTTGGCGATCATCCCATAAAATCATCAGGATTGTGCAGTTGTTTACATTAAGCTGCAGCTGGCGGTTAAAAAAACCATCTGCCGGTGTCTGAAACTGGTGACAGTAGCAAAAGGGAAGGATATACCTGTTTTGAAAACATAAAATGTATAATTAGTCTCGCCAGCCGATCTTTATTAATATTATTCATTTTATTTATTACGGCCGAGCTGAAACTATTTGCTTTCAAGGATAGTGCAATGGAGTATGTTCGGCTCTAAAATCAATGTGAAAACTAACGAAATAAATCGAGGTTAGTACACTTTGAGAAATTACTTTTTGTCTACATGCGTGTGGAATGTGGACCTGCATGCCCATGTGCCCGCTACAAGGAGGATCCCACAAACGTTTTCCAAGCTCTTCATTCATTCATTTATTCATGCATCCATTCATTAATTCTTCATTCCGGTATAAAAGCGTCTAAAGAGTTACTTTATATTTGCAATTTCCATTGTGTCTCTCCGTAATGCAGTCCGTAAATTCCACTGTGCTCTTGACAATGATTTTTCGTATACTGAACTAACATGAAACTCGGTCTAGTTTCACAATTTTCTGCCTTATCGTCTCTTACGTTATTGTACCCCCTGCCCCCTTCAAATGAAGTTCTTTCGGCATGGTCCCTGCTCTATAGAACAATAGAACCTTATACTGCCAGTGCGAGTTGTGGGCGTCTTCAGGGCGCGAGCTGAAAATCAAAGCTGCTGACCTTCACTAGAAATGAGCATACATTCTTTCTTTGCAACATCCCGTAGTAAAGCCATCTGTGAGAACTTGAAGTTTCGAATCCATCTATGTAGTGCGCCTCAATGTGCAAATGCGAACTGGCTTCAATCCCATCTGCAACGGCTCGCTTGGCGCGTTCTAAGGCCCCCAATTTTGTCCTCGTTGTCTGCGAGCTTTGAAGCCCCAAAGAACCATAACTATTGAGACTTTTAATTTTTTGGGGAAGGTCAGGGAAAGTATAAAGTACCCGAGGAGTTGAGTTGAAAGTGAGATTCATTGTTTGTTTGTTTTATTATTTGCAATACGCAAGCACCCCCTACTTTGTGTGCACACTCTACAATAACATTTATTTACAAAAAGACAATCATATTACAATTATTTAAACTGGGATTTGTACTTCACAACCAGCTCTCCTTTGGGTGGACATGGCACAGTGGCAATGTTGGGTGGCAATGGATCAGTGCTCTGCATAGAAACGTTCATAATTCCATATCTGTGCTTCTCTAATACAGCAACAATAAGGCTTTTGACAAAGTCGAACTCCATTTCCTCATAGACTGGTTTGATCACCCATTGCTTCTTTTTTAAAAGGCCTTAGTGTAGCGAGGCATCCTTACATTACCCTTAGTCCTAGATTGTTCACGGCCGAGATTCTCGTTATGGGCCAAGAAGGTAAGTAGAGTCCTATGTCTCATGCCCTGTATGCTGAAATGCAAGCGCTTTGGCCTGTACTTTAGGCACATATTGTGGAACACCTCCAAACCTCCTGTGTGACAGAATTCTGTCAGTCCCCTCAAATCTCTTGATAGAGTTTTAACAAAAACAATCTTCTCAATGGCTTTGTGCGTCGGTGAAGATGGATTCAACCACTTCTTTTTCCGTGCCTCCACTGGAGACAAAGGGCCATGTTCACATTGGTGGAAATGTAGGTTTTCTGACCAGCGGTGCACGTTGGTACAGTGGTGCATCAGTGACCGCCATTTTTCAAGTAGTATTTCCACGGACCCTTCGCAAGTTTTGGAGATCCACCAAACATGGTTGCTGATAGACTGGGACCACTCTGAAATACTTTCCAAACCTTTTTTTTTCCCTGCAGCCGAGATTTTCTTATTGATTGATTTAGCAAGATGCCATACGTCAAATTGATGTTTAATATGTGGGAACTGCTCTCTCATTGTCTTGGCAATTGAAACGTGTCTGTCCGTGGCTATGAGGTCGATGTGCATTCCCCTCGATTGCAGATATTCCACTGATTTTATAAATCCTAGTTTCTCCATGGCCACCGAGGATGTACATTGTGTTACCTGCACGACCACCAAACTCATAATTTTCTTACTATCCATGTCCTGAAAGTGGTAGGTGCAGTACTTAGCAGAAAATCCAGGGCTGTCGCACTGTCCATCGCCGGCTAGCCTGAATCGTTTGCCTTCAAATGTACTTGCTAGAGATAATTGTTCAATTTTCCAAGCATCACTAATGGCCGGAAACAGATAATCATGTTGGTATTTGTAGTACTGTGTTTTTTAAATGAAATGGAGTCCCACAAACTGAAAGAAAGACTCTAACTTTCTATAACTGGAGCCACTAAAACGTGATGCAGCTGCACACAGTAGATTGCATGCTGGCAGTTTCCCCAGCATCGGTTGTGCAGACCATGAGAACGTATGATGTAATCTACAGGCGGCATATATTGTGACGTTACTGCCTTGTTTTTGACGAGTCACATGAATCAATTGCTTCCCACATACTTTCCCTCTGACGGAATGCCCACATTTCAGCATACTTATAATATCCATCAAACAACTGTTGAATACTATGTATTTGCCCTCTTTCATTAGACTGTCATCCTGCGTCAAAGTTGTTTTGGCCTGTGACGTTGAGGACATATCACCACATTTGAAAGAAATATCGCTGCTATCAAGCTCTGATGCGTCGGTGAATGCTGCTGCTGGTTCATTCTCTGTCATTTCAACATCTGCTACCTCAACATTGATGGGAGAACACAACAATGTCGACAGCTTTTTTGGTGGCAATTTTTTGGCGGGTGTAGATTGTGTGAATTGATCTGCGACTACTTCAGAGCTATCTTCAATACATCCAGTATCATGTTGTTGCGGTGGTGCGATCGTACTGTAGCAATGGTCCAATACAATTTTGCAGGATTCTCCGGACACATTCATTTCATGTTCTGGCCATTGGACATGAGCATCCCGAGTCTCAACACGCCGCGTCTGAATTAATAGTTCCCCCATAGCCTCCATAGTGTAAATGATCTGGCAAGCAACATCTCTCATTCGCTTCACTGTCTGTGTATGTATAGTTCGTAGACCCAGGGTAATTAGAGGACAGATTGGAAAAGGGATGTTCAGTTTAAACACAAGATAAAATATAGTACAATTGACTTGAAAAAAACATAAAATAGTCCCCAGCACAAAAACATTTCTAAAGTTATGAACTGTTTGTAACTAACCTTATTTTTGTTTCTTTTCTTTGCAACTTTTTTGACTCGACCTTCAACATCTGCATGCTGTTGCTCCGATACGTATCCGCATGTCTCCCCTTCCTCTTGCGCTGCAATGACTATATTTTCTGTATCCGCATGGACAGCACGCAATGAGGCTCCATCGACTCCCTGAAACATAGTATTTTCATTACTGTATATCAAAATATAGTTAGCATAAAACACACGTGAGGACGAACACACATGTACATCTCAATAGCCAAACACGATTTAAACATTGTGTGGAACAATCAAACGACAAATATTTGAGCTCTAATGACCTAGTTCGATGGAGCTGTCAGTATCCATACCTCTGGCTCTGCATGGACTGCCACGAATGATTGTATTGAAGAGGAGGCATCAGCAACTCCCTGAAACACAGTACTTGCGTTAGTATGGTTTTCAATATTGTAAACATAACACACACTTGGGGTCGACGGCACAGGTACATATAAAGAGATAACCACAAATGTTGCATTGTCTAAAAGAATCAAGGACTATTTAAATATGATCAGATTTAATCGACTTATTTCTCCGATTTCTTTACATCTGCATCATCTAAATGGGATCTTGTGATTGTAGTGTAAGCTCCATGGTCTCCCTGAAACACAGTACTTGCGTTAATAGGGAAGAAAGTATAGCAAATGGAATCACGTTATATGATCACGCTCGACGGAGCTGTCAGTATCCATACCTCGTGCTGCTGCAGAATATCTGGGGCTGTTGTCAAAGTGGTGCGCACTACCGAAAGCTGTTGCGCAGATTCATATCTGCATGGTCCCGCTTCCACCGGAATTACTTGAATGTCAGGCTCTGCAACAAGTGCGTGGGTTGACGATTCAACAACTGCCTGAAACATAGTATTTGCATTAGTAAGGATTACAATATTGAAAACACAACATACGCTTGGGGTCGACCGCACAGGTACATATCAACGGCTAACCACGAATGAAACATGGTGTAGAACAATCAAACGACAAGTGTTCCAGTCCTGATGATCACGGTCGATTGAGCTGTCAGTATCCATACCTCGTGCTGCTGAAGAATATCTAGGGCTGTTGTCAATGTGGTGTGCACTTCCGAAAATGGTTGCGTCGATTCGTATCCACATGGTCCCGCTTCCACCGGAATTACTTGAATGTCAGGCTCTGCATCAAGTGCGTGGGTTGACGATTCAATAACTGCCTGAAACATAGTATTTGCATTAGTAAGGATTACAATATTGAAAACACAACACACGCTTGGGGTCGACCGCACAGGTACATATCAGTGGCTAACCACGAATGAAACATGGTGTAGAACAATCAAATGACAAGTGTTCCAGTCCTGATGATCACGGTCGATTGAGCTGTCAGTATCCATACCTCGTGCTGCTGAAGAACATCTAGGGCTGTTGTGAATGTGGTGGACGCTTCAGCATCTCCCTGAAAGACAGTACTTGCATTAGTATGGATAACACTAATTATAACTGAAAACAAAAACCAGGGGACGACAACTAAGGTGTATATCAATTGGAAAGCACTAACCAAACAATTGGTAAAATAATCACACGATACATACAAACTATTATTTGACATGCACAAAACAAGTCTGTAGAGGAATAGCAAAGTATGATTACCTGATACGTGCTAGAAGTGGTTGATAACTGCGAGCACGTGACAGAAGTAGAATGTTCTTGCTTCAGATTCAAGGGATAGTCAAGAAGTTGTAAAGGTAAATTATTGTTTGATAATGAAAAGCCAACTTTTAAAATTGCCATGTAAGGAGACAGAATACTTGAGTAATGCGCAATATAGCACAGTTCCCTGTGCCCATATATAGATTTCGTTTGTGGGTTATGGAATCTAAAAATAACATATTGATAAATGTCATTATTCAAAAAGATATACACACATATCAATGTCGAAAGTATTACAAATTGGAAACAACACCTAAAATATCAATGAATCCATTCGGCTACCTACACACTACCGCAAGGCCTAAAGCTAAAAACGGACAGTTGACTCACCAGTGGCGGATTGTGGACGAATAGAGTGGGAAAACGCGTTTGCGAGCAATTTTCGTGTCGATCGCCGTTTATTCTTCTTTGTTACCCAAGATGTGGTGTACATGTTCGAGGGAAAGTGCCGGCTGCAGATGCGGTATCGATCACCCCTCTTGTCCTCAAAGACTTGTTGGACTCTACTTTCCAGCTCATCCAGTGGATATCCGCAATGTATGACCCATTCTCTTATTCGATCAACAGTTTTCGGGAATACATGCATTGTAGTGCCTTCAGATTTAGCATGGGTCTTCGAAGGGCAACCGCTAATCGAACAGGCAGGCATTGTTGAAAATTCTGAAAAGTAAAACCTTGATGAATAAAAATGCCATAAAAAAGTAAATGAACCATACCATGCTCAATGCAAGGTTTGTTTTGGTCGCCGGAACTATACCAGTTCATCATGTGCGGCTTAGTATTTGCATAAGTTACAGAAATGTTTTAAATAATGTGACTAAACTCTACACATGTGACTCATCCCTTGGATGTTCTGTCTTGCACGAAAAGGAACCATGCTTACATTATAGACTGGACCCCCGAAGGATGCAATTCGATGACAATTGACACAGATGAAAATAAATAGATCTATTGATAGCATAACTATTGAAACTCAAGTCAATAGCAATGAGACCAATGACCATAGCTCTAGTGGGTGCTGTAATAGCAAATAGATTGAAATGTAAAAATGACCGAAATATGACTAGGATACATGGCCTTACCTTGACCAACAAACAGTTGGATTCAGCAGGCCGAGCAGTATGTTGCAGGAGAACAGGTAGATGGCCACAGGTAGCACACTGACGAGTTTGCTCGAAGGGCTCACAGATAGCACGGCGATGAGCAGATTAGCATAGATCTCAGTGCTTCTCAGGTAGAAGGTTCAGGAGTTGACTTGCAAAGCACAAAGATGTTCTCATGAGACATATCAAGTGGTTTATAAAGTATTAGAAACAGGGGTGTGTTTGTGAATGAATGACGTGTGTATGTCGTGGTATTATGTTTATTGCAGGGGGGCAGCCTGCCTCGGGGAGGCCTGCCTGGAAACACGGGGTCTGAGGGGTCTGTACATGCTGTTTGGCACCTTAGCCGTTTGCATCCGTGACAGCCCCCCATGCCAGCGCTCATCCCCGTGTGCGAACCACCTTTGATAGAGGGGGTGGGATGGATGGGCCTGCGGCGTGCAGATAAGGCACAGGAAGACTGCTGAATGGAGACACACTTATGTGGATTGCAGGGGGGCGGCCTGCCTCAGGGGAGGCCTGCCTGGAGACACGGGGTCTGAGGAGGCCATGTGAGCGATGGCCCCTGGGCGTGGGATACCTTTTGAAGTGTACATGCTGTTTGGCACCTTGGCCGTTTGCGCCCGTGACAGCCCCCCATGCCAGCGCTCATCCCCGGGTGCGAACCGCCTTTGATAGAGGGGGTGGGATGGATGGGCCTGGGGCGTGCAGATAAGGCACAGGAAGACTGCTTAATGGAGACACACTTATGTGGATTGCAAAGGGGCGGCCTGCCTCAGGGGAGGCCTGCCTGGAGACACAGGGTCTGAGGAGGCCATGTGAGCGATGGCCCCTGGGCGTGGGATACCTTTTGAAGTGTACATGCTGTTTGGCGCCTTGGCCGTTTGCGCCCGTGACAGCCCCCCATGCCAGCGCTCATCCCCGGGTGCGAACCGCCTTTGATAGAGGGGGTGGGATGGATGGGCCTGGGGCGTGCAGACAAGTGTGTGGGAGCGAGGGGCCATCAGGCCCCTCTCATCCTTTACTTCTCAGTAGAAACTCGTACCAAGTGCCTCCAGTAGTGGGTTCGCCCCTTGCCCTTATGTGATGTTAACTTTGGATGACATTCGCATAGATGGGAACACTGAGCTGGACAAGGGGCATCCATTTTTGTACAACCCTTTCCACTCCATCTTGGTGACCAGGCCTCACTGCGATAGTACAGCGCGCAGAGCACATGGCCCACACCCTCGTTCCCACTCTGACTGGAAAATTCCAGAGGTATTTGCAACAGCTAATAAATGTAACACATCACTCTTCCTCTGAGATCACGGTCCTGCATGTGAACCAGCCTGAACCAAGCACATAGCTCGTTCATCTCCACAAACGTGTCCTTACCCACGCACCCTCGCCAGTGGAAACTTACTGCCATTCTGACCCTGTTTCCCTGCAAGGTATTCTCTTCATGTGCCAGACCACTGACCACGCCATGATGCCCACCTAGCAGATCCCCAACTAACATTAGACCCCTACTGCAGTATATCGTTGCCTATCAATAACAAATGCCACATACCGGAGATTCTTGTGAGCACAGACCCACACTTCAAACAGTGTATTATAGTGGTCAAGACCCTTGACCTAAGGCCTGTATAATCCAATGTTAATTGATAGTATAGATATATGTGTGACTTTTATAGAGACATAACCGACTGAAAGACTTTGAACAACTGTTATTTAGTGCATGCATTATTGATAATATATTATGTTAGCTTAGATAGTGACCACCCCGCTTCACAGCGACCTGACCTTCACCCATTCCGAGCACAGATGTCTGACGTCCATCCTTGAATGGAGACACACTTGATTCATTTAAAAAATCGAAACAACCGTTGTTAAAATATATGTGGTGTTTTATTTTGTATCTTATTTTGATGACACAAAAATACAAGACTTTAAACATTGTACAGTTCAGGTTGCAGCACAGCGAGAGAAAATCCCCTGTACTGACCGCTGTCACTTGGGAACGTTTCTCTTATGGCACGAACGGCACAGGCGTGTATCACTCTTCGAACGCTGTGTCCAAGCCTCCCGTGAAGCCACCATGTAAAGGAAGGATAGGCTACCAGCCTGTACCACTTGTGAAAAGGAATGAAACAAACTGTTTATAAATGACCAAGATAAGTTTAATAAACGTTTGTTGTCAATGTCAATTCTTGTAACTTATGGCATTCTGCTCGGACAAATGCTATCTAGACACTGCACACTATTGAACGACTTTCGTGCGTTACAATGATATGTATATGTAATTTTGGATATAGTAGAAGACCATGAAATAGGAGTGGCATGACAGGAAGAGTATACTTACTCGTTACTCGGATTACGAGGACGAACAGTTGCACGAAGTTCGTGCATAAGCACCATCATTATTTTCAACATGGACCGTGTAAGGCAGGCTGCCCTGAAGTCTGGCAGCTCGGTGATGCATTGCGGTCGTGACTCGCCTTCCGAAATGTAGGCCACCCATCCCGAGTTTTCACAGCAGCAGCAGTTATCGTCCTCGGTTGGCATTAGCTCGCACCGATTGTATGTGCACCAGGTGAAAACACCGTCCAGGCTCTTCAGCTGTTGAATCGTCCTCCCAACTGCCGTCCGAAGACCCATCGTTTTCGCGTGTTTCCCTTTCCAGTAGTTCCTCCTCGGTATACTCGGGCTCGTACATGTAGGGCATTATTGTATCCATTGTGTGTTAAACAAACTAAAATAATTTATAGCGATGGTACTGGTATCTGTTCACACGGGCTACAAGCAACGAAGGTAGCTGACCAGAGCACAGAAACGAGTCACAGAATACTCAAAGTAACACAGAGAGAGGAATGGAATCGAAAATCTGCTGCTGTGTGTTGTGAAACGGTCTGTTTATACTTATTGAGGAAAGAGGCGTCCTGCCATTTCCATGGCGACACATCATTAGCTGAAGCGCAGCGAATGTTGACACGAGACGTGCTTTGGCGTTGTGAAATGGGCGGTACGCGTCTGCTGATGACAGGCTCAGGGGCGGGGGATATGATTTAGTGCCGCAAAAGCAGGTCAGCCAGGGGGATGGGGGAAATGATAGGATTATCACAAAATGGCGGCTCCCTGATGCCTGTTTTCGCATGCGTTTAATGGACGAAAACTCGGGTAAGGTCCATAGGAAATTTTTCTAAAATCGAGCGACTTAGGCTTAAAAACACATGGTCCACCCGTAGGGGCAATAAAAATGTTTGACCGAACCATTCCTTTAACTTTCTTATTGTATAGTATGCTGTATATTGTATATTTCTGCAATTTTTTGTACATGCATATTCATGCATAATTGTATATTTCTTTAACATTGTAAGCTTTGCATCTTCTTTCTTGCTGCGACCTGCTGCCTCTGGGTTTGAAGCGCATTACAAATAAAGAAAGAAACAAACAAACAAACAGTGTTATTGTCAATATTTGTTAACCCACACCATGTTAAAACATCAGCAACCTTATTTACTTACACCTTATTTTCTGCAGTCACATAACACATTTTTCAACAATACTTATTCTATGAACATCAAAATATATGCACATATTATATCGACAGACAAAAACAAGTGACTTCAACAACATGAAACATGTAACATGTATTATCTTCTAATATTAATTACCCCTTTATTCTACTTTTCTTTTCTTTTTCTCTTATTGTTATTTCTTTTCATCCCACCCCACCTCTGAGCCCCCTTACGCTACCTCTTTGAAGAATTCTACTCACACGGATACAGAATATTCTAAATAACTACTCCGAGCCTAGTAAATATATGAGACTCCTACGTTTTATTCTCTTTTACTTGTACCCTGCATTAGTCAAGACAATGCTATGCGGTGCCGCCTTCTACCCCCCTTCGGAGCTAGGATCCCGTATTCCCTTTTATCTCCTTGTCCACAACAACCTAATGGCCATATAAAGGATAGATAAGAAAAGCCTCACAGTTTCACTCACACAGATCCTAAACCCAAATTTCCAATTCCCACTTTCTCACTATGTCGTCAACCTTATCTTTTATATCATTATTTTTCAATTCTGCCCCCCGTTTAATGATCTCGCAACCAGTACTCATGTGTCCAAGGTGGTCCGAGAGCCTCCGTTCAGAGTCTATCCACAATCGGGCCCGCACACCAACCAAGCCGTGACCTGCCTCGGCAAGCAGTTGGATATTTGCAAAGATGACAGGGACCCTTGGAACCTTACTTTTTGTGCGCACACTGGTCAACCGCTGAGGTGATGGTTTTGCTGGGGGCGTCCCGGATCTCGCCGCACGGCACAGGGGTCTCTCTCGGCACACCTGTCTCGATCACGTCGCGGAGTTCACCAAATGTAAAGGCTCACACCCCGTCTTACCAATGCAGAATAATAAAAATTCAACACACCCCAGTGGGGAATGAGACTAGGAGAACGTGCTGCAAGATTTAGTAAGTTTATATAAAGTTGGCATCCAGAGAACTCTGCTGCCTCGAGAGCACTCTGGCAAACAATACAATTACAGAGAATTAAAAAGGAAAACAGCGTGACGCAACTAACATATGGTACTACTACAGTGCATAATTGGCTGGACACTGGGAGCACATATATCGTTGTAGGCGCTGCTTCTCCTGGTTAGGCTGCCCAGTTGGCAGGAAGGTGAGCGTCACGAGGTCCAGCTGCATGTGTCCTGGAGGGGTGAGGGTTAGGTCACAGCGAGATAGAGTTGACACTAACTAAGCTGGCATGAGAAACTACCATTCAATGTATAATAAACAACAATCATTAGTATATTAGTATACCTTTGAATAAATCTAGAAAACCTATAAATTGCATGCATGCGATTACACCATCTTTCATTGGGACTTTTATAGGGTACAAGGCGTAGAGGGCTTGTCCTCTGTGATAACTTGGGCGACTGGGTAGTTCTTAGCACATCAAGGCAAGTGGGGAGTTGTAATGACATGTGTTAGTTTTAGGGCACAATATACTGAGACAGAGGTCTGGGTTTATTGGGGGCACTGTGGGATAGGCTGCACAGCAGGGTCACACTTCTGGTACATCAAGAGAATGCCTTAGGAGGGCATAGGGTTACATTTGGCAGTAATTTTCTGACAGCTGGGCCAAGGGAGCAGGGGCAGGTTTGTGGAGATGGATGAGCTACAAGTCATGGTTCGAGCCAGTTCACACACAGGACAGTGATCACAGAGGAAGGGTGATATGATACATTCTGTTATTTGTTTCAATTATCTCCGGCGCATCCATGCGAAAGGGATTTGTGAAGCTCTCAGAGAGTGGAGAAAAGGTGGGGGCTGTGAGAGAGCTGTGCTTGGCCCCGCAAAGGGGAGAGAAGCCTTTTCGTACTATCGAAGTGAGGCCTAGTCCAAAGATGGAGTTGAGGACACACAAAATGGAAGCCATGTGTATGCTGCAATAGCCCCAGTTATGCTAATGTTAGCATAAGGGCAATGGAGGCGTCCCCCGCTATTGCACGAGCAAGTGGTCCATAAGGTGCAGAATGTGCCAGGAGGGCCCAAACGACCCCTCGCTCCCACACAATATGAACCTCGCTGATCCTCCTAGTGAAAATATAAGCCTTTCAAATGGCTCGTGGCAGCACTGTCCATGTACTTCAACTACTACAGTAACAAACATTTCATTTTTTAGTTTTGTATCCTGTGCTCCATCAGGGCATCAAATGATTAGAGGACAATACATAATTCGTTGTCAGCTAAACACTCTATTATCAATGAAAGAAAGTTGACATGGAGGCATATGAAAGACCCATTTGTTTAATCAAAGACATTATGCAAATGTTTCCAACGGCTAATTTTGGTCAATAAATAATCTAACACATTAAAAACCCTGTCACATGTTTGCAACAAGTATTTTCTTATTTTTCTTTTGTATGTTTTTTTTTATAGCTTACTGGTTTTATATAATTGTATTTTGTGTGCCTCTTTATTTTTTATTATGTATTCTTCTGCTGCCTGAAAACTGAATAAAATATATGTTTAAAAATGCCAAAAATCGGGGAATGGGCATAGTCTAGATGTTTCACTCAGAGTTATTCAATTAAGCTTTTGTATGGTCCTCCAAACAATGAAACTTTGCATTTGCTGGTTGCCGTTAAGCGTCGCCTCTGAGATGTGTCATAGCTGCCCTTTGCAAATTCAAATCCCCAGCAGGACCAACTCGGCTCTTCATCATTTCGAGGTCTATAAACTGAGGACTATTAATGAAGGCAATAATAACAGCTATTATTATAGCGCATTCGAATTGATAGTAATCACGCATGAAGTACTTTAAGCCTCACCTTTTGTATCAACCTTTTCTAACATGTGGCACTCAGGTTACATACAGCCGGGACTGTGGATCAGTGGACTACTGCATCCACTACAGGGACATGGTCACAGGTTCAAAGCGAGGTCGATAAATTGAGTACCATTAAGTAACAATAAACATCTGTTATTAGTACCAAGATGCCCCTTCAGGGGTGAATGTGCGCTTTACAAATACGCCTGTTACGTTACATACAGATCCTTCTGCTTAGTATCCGGAGAATTGGCCCAGGAGTGTAATCTACGGACGTTAAATTATACCAAGACCTCTGCAGCAGGTACAAAAGGAGCAATCACTAAATGCACCAGAGCAGCACGACATTTGGCATTTACCTCACTGGGCCGTTGTCTATGAGGACTCGCCGGTGCTCATCGTTATTCTGGCTACTGAAGGAGCACTCCATTTTGTGAGCATTTGACTATTTTGGCGCTCTGTTAACGAGACACTCATCTCCACTTGCAGTTCCCAGGTGACCAACCTTCCTAGCATGTAAAAAATACTGCGTTTTGGAATAATATAATTTAAGAAGGCGGCTCAGTCTAAGGATGAAATTAAAAAACATACCATTCGGAATATGAACGCGTTAGGTTGCTTGACAGTTGTCTGGAGTCTGGAAGTATCTTACTTTTATGACAAATACACATTTAAACGCAAGTTAAAGTAAACATGTTCAAAGAGGACAAGGACTTGATTTACAAAAGCATTTTACAATGGCGCAATCTCATGGAAAAACGCTTTGTAAATCAGGCCCCAAGTGTGTACGGGGTTGAATAAAAAAAAGTCCAGCAATTCGAAATGTGTGAAGTAAGACTTCTGCCCAAATCCTGTTCAAAGTTTGCAGCGGCATCCATTTTGGGATGAATGCTTCAGCCAATCAATAGACGATGTTGTTCTTTAAAGTTAGCAGACTTCGTCGCCTTTTGTGCCGAAGCGAGGACAATCCGAGTTGCAGAGGAGATTAAAATCTTTAATTTTACATTATTTCTAGCCACCTCTATAGAACAAAGTAGGCTTTACCTGTTTACTATAAGGCTTACGCGGGCTGGAGTGCTCTCCAGACAGCAAGAGGCAGCCTTGAACAGTCTCCGAGCTCTAAGCTGAGGGGAATTCTAAAGGGATTACTGCAGCATTTTACACAAAATGGGAAATACAAACAGACTTCAGCAAAGCATGATCATAAATGCATTCCTGCCGCGACCCAAGGCCCCGTTCCCATTGCTCTTCTGAGACTGGGCCCGGAAGAACTGTCAAAGGGCAACCAGGCTTCGGAGGATTTGTACAGGCCTAATTTGGAATGAAATTAGAGGTTGAGTATTATTGAAAGAATTGTGAGCAGGGAAAAGCGACAATACTTTGCAGTCTGACCCCTCAAAGGTGAGAACTGCAGGCAATTGTATTGGTTTTTCACAAGTACACTTTATCACATAAAAAGGTATTGACAGGACCTTGAGGTTAATCAGGCGATTCGACGCAAAATTATATTGACAATTACACCTTTACCAAGTATTAACTACCTGGATTGTTTTACGAACTTGGAAGAGCATTCACGAAATAACCCAATTCTCAGAAAAATCACCCAAATGATAGGACTGCAAAGGATGTAAAATGGTGTATTGCATGTTTCTTAAAATTTGCTTTGATCAGATGTAAACAAATAACTCCTAAATTACTTGGCAGGTTTTTTTAATCGCAAGGAAACTCTAGTAACGAGCACAAAGAGTCATCAGACACTAAAAAATAGACGGCGTCATAGCTACAGTCCTGATATGTTGCTGTTTACTCTCAACACGCAAGCCGTTATTTTTTCACCCACGCGATCGCATTCACTGGCTACCTTCATTTGTGCAAAACAAGCTGTGGCCTATTCCCAGTGTGCTTCTCATTGTGCACGTCGTAGCCATGCACATTCACATGTCCTTTTCCCTTTTGTGTGCAATTGCGCTAAGCAGGAATTTGTATTTATTTGAATAAGCTGAGGAGCAGAGATGGCAACCATTTGCACTTCCCCAGCAAACCCAAACCCTGCCTTTGGGTTTGCTCCACAGATGACTGAGATATTGGATTTAATGTTGCCATAAAAAGGCCAGGGATTATATTGCACCCACATAAATCCTAACATATATGTAATTTATTTATAAATTACACTCATAATAAAAAGTCTCATTTTACGTTGCACTTTTGGGCACCTGGGCCAGAGGGTGTGATATGATGTGATATGGCATTTATAACGCGCCTATATACAAGTGTTTCAAGGCGCGATGAGGCAGGGAGGGGGAACAGAGGGAAGATAGACAACACTCTTACTAGGCCAGCTGTCATTCAGATCGCGCAAGCTGTTCCACCAGTACCTGGCACTCCTCCCTGGCACTCCTCGCCCACCGCATCGCTGCTCTCTGCCCCTACTTTCAGTGCTATGCTGATGATACCCAGCTCATTTTCAGGCTACCCTCGGCCTCCTCTTCTACTTCCCTCATCTCTGACTGTCTTTCTGCTATCCAGGAATGGTGTGCCGCCAACGACCTCTGCCTTAATGCCAGTGAGACAGAGATTCTACTCATCGGCACACCCACTCCCTCCTTCCCTGCAGCTCTCTGGCCGGCCTCTCTTGGCCCTCTTCCTGCTCCTACCTGCAAGGCCAAAAACCTCGGGGTCATCTTCGACTCCACACTCTCCTTCTCGCCTCACATTTCTGACGTTTCTAAGAAGTCACACTACCTGCTGCACCTCCTCAGAGGTATCCTTCCATTCCTCTCCTTCCCCCAGAAGCTCACTGTCTCTAGAGCCCTGGTTCTCTCGAAGCTGCATTACTGTAATAGCCTCTACCTAAATCTGCCTGCCTCTACTCTCCACCCTCTGCAACTCATTCAGAACAGGACTGCGAGGCTTGTCCTTGGCCTCAAGCCCCGGGACTGTATCTCTCCAGGACTGAAATCGCTACACTGGCTCCCTGTGGCTGCGAGGATTAAGTTCAAAACCCTCTGCATTGTCCACAAGGCCTTCTGGGGCCAAAATACCTTCAACTCTCCCTTCCTAAATGTCTTCCTTCTCATGCACTTCGCTCATCCGCCTCCAACTCCCTCAAGGTCAGCCGCTTCTCTAAGCAACGAGTTGGTGGGAGATCTCTCTCTGCTGCCGGGGCCTCCCTCTGGAACAGCCTTCCTGCCTCCCTAAAACTTGAGGAGAACCATCTCCGGTTCCGTAAGCGCCTCAAAACCCTCCTCTTTGCTTCTGCTTTCTCTCCCCCTCTCCCCTGCTAAATCCCTGAAATTGTACTAAATCAGCAACTGGGACACTCACCAATCTCGGTCCTTGGCCCAGCCACTCTCCCCTGCACTGCCTTCCCGGCAACCCCTGCACTGCAGGACTGTCTCTGTATCCCTACAGCCCCTCTTCCCAGCACTTGTCTGCACTTATCTTGCACTTGCCACCAGCTGACCCTTATTATTTTTATCTTGTTCGTTACTAACCATGTACTGCACTTTCCCCTCTCCCTTTCCCCCTTGCACTTTTCCCGTCCCCTTAACCTTGCACTTGCGCGATCTGAATGACACGTGGCCTAGTAGGATCGCTGTCTGTCTCCCTTTGTTCCCCCCTCCCTGCCTCGTCGCGCCTTGAAACACTTGTGTATAGGCGCGTTACAAATGCCATATCATATCATATCAAAGGAAGGGGGAAAGGGAAAAGTGCGGTGGGGGGGGGGCTAGGGGAAGGTGCGGTACATGGGATAATAAAATAACAAGATAAATAAAAACAGCCAGCTGGTGGCAAGTGCAGGGTGTGTGCAGATATAAGTGCTGGTGGGGGGACTGTAGGGATACAGAAAACAGTCCCCAGGTGCAGGGCTTGCCAAGGAGGCAGTGCAGGCGTGCAACAGGCAGGGCTTGGGCCGAGAACAGAAGGGTGGCCAGGTAACCAGTGCAGTATCACTATCAGCCAGGAATTCAACATGGTAGAGGGGGAGAGAAAGCAGAAGCAAAGAGGAAGGTTTTAAGGAACCGAAGACGATTCTCCTCAAGTTTCAGGGAGGCAGCGAGGCTGTACCAGAGGGAGGCCCAGCCGAGGAGACAGATATACCACCAACTCTTTGCTTGAAGAACCGACTGACCCTGAGGGAGATGGAGGCGGATGAGCGAAGAGAACGAGAAGGAAGATATTTAGGAAGAGGGAGTTGACAGTATTGAACCCCCAGGCCCCAGAAGGCCTGGTGGACGATGCAGAGGGTTTTTAACTTAATCCTCGCAGCCACTGAGAGCCAGTGCAGAGATTTCAGATTTCAGTCCTGGGGAGATACGATCCCTGGGCTTGAGGCCAAGGACACGTCTCGCAGTCCTGTTCTGGATGAGTTGCAGAGGGGCGTAGAGTAGAAACAGGCAGGTTTAGAAAGAGGCTGTTGCAATAGTCCAACGTAGAGGGAACCAGAGCTCTGGAGACAGTGAGCTTCTGGGGGAAGGAGAGGAAAGGAAGAATACCTCTGAGGAAGTACAGCTGGGAGTGTGACTTCTTAGAGACGTCAGAGATGTGAGGAGAGAAAGAGAGTGTGGAGTCGAAGATGACCCAGAGGTTTTTAGCCTTGCAGGTGGGAGCAGGAAGAAGGCCAAGAGAGGCTGGCCAGAGAGCTACAGGAAAGGAGGGAGTTGGTGACCCGTGCCACCACACCTGGATGGGTCACCGGCCATCCAGGTTCCCCCCAAAAGTCCTTGCTTATTTATCCCCTTTATTAGCTTGCCCCCCTTTGGCCTTGTGCTGGGGTTCTGGGCTTGCCCATGTCGTGCTGCACCTGCTATTTTTGGGGTCCGCTGCTGCTGAGCAAATTCTCAATTTCTTGACCATTATCTCACTTTACCATGTCTATAGTTTTATCAGAGGCTGCCCCTTTTATCAGCGGCAGAATCAGAATTACTGCATACTTAGCTGGTTTTATTGAGGGTAGTCAGGTCCTCTATTAATGCTATCTATGCAAGCATAGCGATTTCAGATACCTTATCACCTTTGCCAGATTACCCTGGGTGGTGCGTGTTGCTTCGCAATAGCTGCTTCTTACCCAGGCAGCTGAGCCACACCTTGAAAGGCTTGATCCGTGACCCCCTTGTACTGTGTACCACCACCTTGTCTGACCTCTTATTCCTGGAAAAAAACTGGAATTCTAATAGTGGTGGCACAACTAAGCTGTTGTAGGGGCCCCATTACCCAGCATGTGCTTTGGCTGCTTCTGCTTGTGTGTCTTTATTGTCGAGCCCAATACAAGCTCCTACGTATGTGAACAACTGGCATCCTGTTGAATATTCTGTCTACCCCCAGCTTTTCAGTGTTAAGTAACTACCCATTTTTATTTTAGCCCTCTCCCCGCAGTTCGGTCTTGAGGTACCTGCTCGTTTTATTTTTACACCTGGCTGTTCGCCGTTGAGTAACTACCTGTTTTTCTTTTGGCCCCTCTCCCCGCCTTTCAGCATTGAGGTACTTGCTCTTTTCCTTTTTCCCACCAGCCATTCGGCGTTGGGTAACTGGTGACTTTTAGCTCCTTGCCAATTGAAGCCCTTGTCCGAGCTCTTTCTTTCCACCCCTCGGTTCAGTCTCTTAATGGCTAATCTCTCTGGTTTTAGAGGATGTCGTCCTGTTACCTGTTGCTCCCAATCTACCACCCTTCTTTCGCAGATTACTACCCACTCATAACCCTGGTGCCCTACCATGCCACAATGATGTTTACTGACTGACCCTTGCTTACTTTCCTGACCTGAGAGGGATTGTCTTGGTTTGTCACCATCCTTTTGCTTGTATCAAGACAGACCTTATGTTTCTTACTAGCAGTCTACCCCAACACCCGTTCTGTTTGGCCTCCGGGGCTCCCTCGCCCTTTTTTCTGAGCTCCTGTCTCTGCTCCTATCCTGCACTTGTCCTGCATGTTGGGTCTACTTTCCTCTGTATTTCACTAAGGAAGTCGCTGCTGCTCATGCTAGCCTGGACTTACCCATCCTTCCAAATACAGCTCTACTCTGCCATGCCTTCGGTATTGCCTCAAATTTATATTGTGGGGCCCAATTGCTCTACGGCAAGTTTCTGTGGGAGATTTCTCGCAACTTGCTGCTTCTGATATACCTGAGTCTGCGCCACGCCTTTGGCCAGGGGCCACCACCACAACTTTTCCAAGTGTGTGGCCCCTATTTTTAAGACGTCCTTGCGATCCCTCCTCCTCATATGTGAGGATCTTCTTTAGCTTTCAGTTTAGTTGGCATGTGCCATCCCCATTGCTTTCTTTATATGGGTTCTGAAATTTGTTTATCGACTAAGTTGTCCTATGCCGGAACAATATCTTGCCTTAAAGCACCCTCATTGTTGTGGCCTCATTGTCTTTCACTTATTTTAACACATGTGGCCATGCTGTGTGCCCTATTCTAACTTAACCTGACATATGTTGGCCACCGTGTGGCATTTTGCTTTGAGTGGTTCCGTTACTGTTGCTCCTGGCGTTTACCTACTGTACTAAATGCATCTCAAAACCTCTCGCCATACCTTCGGCTGGCTCCTTTTGCTGTGGTTTTAGTTTGACCTACCTCTTGTGGTTTATGACTTCTAGCACCATCTTCACCCAGTGCTATGCCCTTTAAAACCTGACTGCTAGTGTTGTATCTTCTGTATACTGGATACATCTAGTTTCCGCCACTCCTTTTCCAGCTGAGTTATTCTTGAAGCTGAAACATTTTGATTAGAGAATTAGCATCACTTATTCTGCATTTAAAGTGGCAGTAATCATGTGTCCCTTTAGTTTTCCTGGCCCTTGCGCAGCTCACCTTCACTATCATAGCTATGCTATAAGTAAAAGCACCTCAGGCAGCCCTTGCTACCCTTTGCCACCTTCAAACCCACCGGCTCTAGTCCCCACTCTCTCATCTCCCTGCTGGGGACCCAAGACTGCATCTGGCAATGTGCGCTGTCCTTCTTGCTACTGGTTGTTTCATTAAGTAGCTGAACTACTTAAATTTATGTTTGCCTCCTGCCGCGAAAGATAACCTTTTCTGCAGGTGTTTCAAAACTCTGGCTATTGATGGCAGCACCTTTAATGGTGGAGGTTGATTCTGCACAACCACTGCTCAGAACTCCAGTCACCACATGTAAGTCAAAAAAGGCTGTGGGCCAGTATGGGGGAGATCATCCAGAAGGTGTTAGGTGCTAGTTTGAGACATAGTTTGAGACATTGTTTGCATGGGTGATATCAGAGATACAGGTGAGCCTGGAAGAGAAAAAAGGGAAGAAAGAAAACCCGGAGGGCACATGATGGCCACACACCCCTGGGTATGCCAGAGAAGGCTAAGGTAGAAAGAGAAAAGCACCAAGGTTGAAGATGAAAGAAAGTAGGTGGCTGAAAATATCCTCACCCATCTCGGTCGAGGAAAAAGTCAACTGGCAGGACAGTCCAGTGAAGAGGAGGCAAAAATGCTGTCATCTTCCAGTGAAGATAAAGACAAAATAGCTCTCAAGAAAAGAAAGACTGAGGTGAATAAGGAGGAGAATGGGGATGACTTTGACCGATACACTTTATCCCTGGTATTCAGAATGGGAGCTGCCAGCAAAAATAGCGGCGTACCTGATAAGGAAATTGAGAACACCACTGGCCAAAGGAGCCAGAAACAAACTATGGACTTAGTGTTCCAGACCACATCTACCAGAAGAAATTGCTGAAACGCCAGAAATAGACCAAAGAATGCTCACCTGCATTGGCAAGTATACTAAAAACATCAAGAAACAGCTTGATGGGTCTTGGAAATCATACCAAGATAAATTATTGGATGTGTTGGGACCCATTATAAAGATACTCCACCTGGCAGATAAAACAAGAGTGAAAGGGGGGTGGGCACAGACCCTACAGTTCTGATAGGATGGGCCCCGAAAGCCATATGACTACTGCATAATGCCAGCAGTACAATTACAACAGAAAAGAAAAGGTCCATCCTAGTAAAAATGGATCCTAAACTGAGTGAGCTAGCATCATCAGAGGCAGCAACAGCCAAGCACTAATTATTTGGTGACTAGTTCATCAAGGAAAACCCTAAAGAAAATGTTCATTTGTATTCATTCTTTCAGACATTGCCCATCCCCTGTTTAAGAAACACGTTTGGTGAAAAATAAACATTTGTTATGTGTTCTGTTTTGTTTGATTTTTATATAAATCACTACCTTAAAGATATTCCACTACATATCCTGCTAACATTCAACATATGAATAAAATAAACACCAAGGATTTGTCTAAGTTTCTGAATACCTTCAACACCCTACATAAGACTCACTCTTCACTGAAGAGAGTATTCGCCCCTCAGGTTTTTGCCAGGACCGACAAAGGCCGAGGCTGCTCAGTCAGCCGCATAGGCAATCAAAAGTCCTATATAGGAAACAGCTGACGACAAGAGGACAGCATTCACTGTGCTTTTTACATCAGTTCCACTTTTCCACACTTCGCTTCAAATGCGCTGCAGTTGTTTCTGTCAAGTATTAGTGATGCCACCATGGGCCATCACCTCAGAAGTACCCACTATGTATTTTAGAACACTACTAAAGATAGATAACCCCAGGCATACTATCTTCCAAAACAGCTTGCATTGGACATGGTCACTTTCTTGGGGAATATGCGCCTCACATGCTCAGACCTTACAAAAAACCTGTTCAGCCCAGAGAAGAAAAAGCAATGAAAGAAAGTCTTGAAGACGTGCATGGGTAGGCTAAATAGTCGCCTTAAATCCATGGAAAAACCAGTGTGCCCAGAAAACTGTCACTGACAGCTGACAGTATTTCTGTGTCAAGAAGCAATGGAGTAAGAAGGGCATTACAACATTTCAGTGTGTTTACTATTTTAAGCTATTGCAGATGGAAGATTCTAGTAAACCATCCCAAACTTTTGCAACCTCTAATTTGATTTAGCATCTCATCCGGTTCCATTACGACAATGTGGAAGAACGTTATAGGAAGGCTAATTTTCATTGAAATGTAAAAACCCATGACCTATAATCTGCGCAGCGTTATCTGCTGTAGAAATGCATGTCTGTGTCACTCTCTTCCACTTCAATTGCTTTCTCTGTTCTAGCTGCCTCCATCAAACCTCCTCCCATCCTACCTATACACAATCTGCATGACTGCAAAGTGATGTGTTTGAAATATGACAACTGCATCATGGTGTGAGATCGTACCTTACATGGTTGCAGAACAGCTATTTTAGAACACCAAAGAAATTGCTGCCACTATGAATATACATTAAAACAAAATGGAATCCCTTATGTTACCAAAATATAAACAGACAAAAACTCAACAAAAGAGTAGGCACAACAAACCCATACTTCAAATATTAATTGTGGATTGAAAATGTATTGCTGAAGCTCATAGTGTGACTGCATTTATTGAAGTAATTTAGACCAGAAAAAAACATTTCTATTTCATTTTTACATAATAGGTGTTTGAACAACTAATACAATTCCTTTCAAAACAGCTTGCATTGCACATTGTCATTTTCTTGTGGAATTTCAAAATCACTTGCTCAGGACTTAAAGGAAACCTGCTCAGCATAGAGAAGAAGAAGCAATGAAAGAAAGTTATGAAGATTTTCTTGGGTATCCTAAATATTCGCCTTAACTCCATGGAAGAACCAGTGATCCCAGAAAATTGTCATTGACAGCTGGCAGTATTTCTGTGTCAAGTAGTAATGGAGTAAGAAGCACATTAAAGAAGTTCAGTGTGTTTCCTATTGTAAGCTGTTGCAGATGGAACCTTCCAATAAATCACCCAAAACGTTTGCAACCTCTTTTTTTTCAGCACCTCATCCGATTCCATCACGACAATGTGGAGGAACCCTATAGGAAGGCTAATTTACATCAAAACATACAAACCCAAGGCCTATAATCTGTGCAGAGGTATCTGCTGTAGAAGTGCACATCTTTGTCACTCTCTTCCACTTCTATTACTTCCTCTGTTGCAGCCACCTCCACCCAACCTCCTCCCATCCTAACTATACGCAATCTGCACGACTGCAAAGTAATGTGATTGAAATATGACAACTGCATCATGGTGTGAGATCACACCCTACATGGTTACAGAAAAGCTATTTTAGAACAACAAAGTAATTGCTTCCATTACAAATATACATACATTTCTTTCAGTGGCATTTTTTTTTATCCTCTTATTTTACAAAAATAAAAACAGAAAAAAAAACGCATGAAGTGATTAGGCACAACAAACCCATACTTCTAATATTAATTGTGGGGTGAAATTGCGAAGCCCATAGTGCGCCTGTATTCATTGGGGCAATTTGCACGGGAAAAACTATTCTATTTCTTTTTTACATAATAGGAGTTTTCACAACTAATACAATTCTTATATTCCTTATGAGTGTATCTTTAAAAATAGATCCAATCAAACATATGTTTCATGAAATTAACCACTAGGCTTCACAAAACAACAAACAATAAATGAAGACAATGGATTTTCTCTTATAGATCACCACCCAGTAACGCACTCTAGCATAAACAAATCTGCATAAAGCAGACACATTTTCACATCACTCCCAAAAACTATTTAATAAACACCATAAGTGATTATAAAAGCATTGTAAATAAAATCACATTTCTACTGCTCTATGATCATTCTTTTATTTTGAGTGCAGGAAGTATACTTAGTGATTCTATATCATGAACCTCACTGAAATACATTTTATTTCCTAATAAACCACTTCCAGCAATTGTTCCCACCCAGTTTCTACTTATACAGCAGTAACACTTCATTGTTAACAAATACAGTACGATACAAAATAAATCACAATGCCCCATTATCAACAAATTATCAAATAAAACCTTCAAAAAAACAGTGACAAACAACTGATGAATGCCAATCATATTTTGCCACAGATAACATGAACTGCACCATGAGCACAATGTGGGTTCTGCAGTCAAAATGAGAAAAGTAGGCAAAATGGTGGTTTTTATACTTTCCAAAATCAAAACCAGAAAAACAGGACTATATTATAAGGAAACTAATAAAATGGCTGACATATATGCATGGCAACCTATCACAAAGAAGTACCCATTTACAACATTAACACCAGCCAATTACAAACACTGATGCACATACACAACTTTGTTGTGTTCATACTTCTTTTATAGCCACGGATACTGTACCCACGGCTACGTAGACTGTGTAGCCGCGGATACATGTACACTTCTTTGCTAACTGGAAAACAATCCTTGCCACCCCTTAAAACTTCAAATAACACAAAGGTAGAGGTGAGCATATGGAATCAGAAATACAAGTAAAATTGTGGGCTCTAACAACCACAAAATAATATGATTATTGAACAAAAATGTATGTTTGCATACACACAGCTATGTATATAACTGTGTCTACAACAACATCCAATGAACTAACAAAATACGGTGACGCGCCTATGCATGCCTGGTTAGCCGATTTATACCTGAGAGTATACCAACACCCAATGGGGTGCTTGTTTTATAGCAGCAGGTATTCAGCAAAACGGTCAGAAAAAACATATTTTTCCACACTCCCAAACCCTAACCAAGTGCCCCCGATATTTGTACCAGCCCCCCACTCCCCTAATCACCTCTATTGCTCTGCACTCTACCATACACCTGAAACACTCGATCTTTCTATGATTCAGTTTCGCTCAGTGTCAAGTAGCTGCAGCTATATCGCATGAGCAAATCCATGACGTTCCATTCGACATCTTATAGCCACGTCAGTACAGGGTCTGAATATAGCTGTGGATCGGCGCGCCGTGCAATGATAGGTTGTCGCATAGCCACGGCTATGCATCCCAGCCATTGCTGTAGTTGGACGCATGTATAGTTAACCCAATCCCTTCGCAATGTCTATAACCACAGCTATACAATTTTGGGGGGAATACAAATGAATATATGTTTATATTTAATACTCAGTATATAAAGTGTAGACATGACGGAGTACATCTAAGTGATGAAGGAAATGCTGTGTTCCTTCATAACATCAAAGTTGTACTCCAAATGTGCTAAAATACTACACTCCCAAAACAGTCATTTTAAGGACTACTTAGCACATATAAAAACACAAATACAATGTAATAACATCCATTACATATAAATACACAACTACAATGACATAACATCCAGAAACATTTTCTAAAATAAATAATCACTCAGAACCACGACTGGAGTTCATTGACTTTTTGAACCCACCGGAGCTAACATCCCCTAACATGCAAAAAGCACACATTCCAAGAATCTGAATTGGAGCATCCCCTACAGGGAATTCATCCGACTACGGAGAAATTGCTCCAGTATGGAGACATACGATAAGGAAAGTCATGTTACAGCATGGGTTTTCCAATTACGGTCTTCTCCCAAAAAGATAATTGAGTGAGTTTATATAAAAACGTGCTTGTGCGACAGGTCAGCACTCCAGTTAGAGAAGATAAATACAGGAGGTACTGAAAAGGAAAATGATGTGACTCGTCTTCTGTTAACCTGCGGAGCATCAGCGGTGCTAGTGAAAAACATTCGTAAGAAACACTGGAAGGTATTGATGGTGGATGTTGATTTGAACCGTACATTGGGCATACGTCCTAACATCAGTTTTTTTCATAAATGTAAATCCATCAAAGATTGCATGGTTAGTAGCTTTATGGCAAATGAAACTCTGAAGGTGTAAAACACATGATTGGATGAAAGAACTATGGGGTTGCATAATTGCACCAAATGCAATATTTGCACATGACTGTACTTTATATCAACACTCCATTTTGAATACTACTAGAGAAATTGCAAGTAAAATCGCGTGCGAGTCAGATCATGTTGTACATGTATTAAGAACATCAGGTTCGAAAGAAACAAAAACAGAGTAATGTTAGACTATGTTCTATGTTGATTGTTGAAAACGTATGTGTGCATTAATCAAGTAGACTAACGTGAGCAAAATCATGTGACCAAGCAACTAGGTGTTGGAAACGCGTTATTTTTTGCTTCTGTCTCCTGTTAAATTTCGCTCAGAGCTAATGGAAGAAACTTTTTATACCTTTTTTGAAAATAAAAAGAATATTTTATTCAAATGATGTGGACGCTGATGTTCATATGAAATCAAGAACTGCTGAATGAACAGACTTTCTCTGACTGTGAGTGTGACTCACTTTTGCCTGTGTTTGCACACCAGTGAGTTTTTGGATATATATATATATGTATATAAATAAATATATAATAGCAAAACAAAAGAGTTGATGGCTGGAAGGGTTAGAATAAATCTTGACCTCTGGCATTGCTTTGGGCAACCCTCCAGGCCATCGTTCTTCGCCTGCCAAGCCATTACAAAAGGGGAAAGATCATATGCAAATCAGGCTTGGTCCCACCCCCAAAGTGGTAGTCCAGCCCGAACTGCTAGGTCACTTCCCTTTTGCACAAGACCACAAGCATCCCCAGACATGTTTCAGCCTTGTTGGGCGTCATCAGTGAGGAGTAGCTTGCGTCTCTAGGCCCAGCAGGCAAGGGACCCACGTCTGGGCATACCCTTCCCACTCGGGGTGACAATAGCAAAACAAAAGAGTTGATGGCTGGAAGGGTTAGAATAAATCTTGACCTCTGGCATTGCTCTGGGCAACCCTCCAGACCATCGTTCTTCGCCTGCCAAGCCATTACAAAAGGGGAAAGACCATATGCAAATCAGGCTTGGTCCCACCCCCAAAGGGGTAGTCCAGCCCGAACTGCTAGGTCACTTCCCTTTTGCACAAGACCACAAGCATCCCCAGACATGTTTCAGCCTTGTTGGGCGTCATCAGTGAGGAGTAGCTTGCGTCTCTAGGCCCAGCAGGCAAGGGACCCAAGTCTGGGCATACCCTTCCCACTCGGGGTGACAATAGCAAAACAAAAGAGTTGATGGCTGGAAGGGTTGGAATGAATCTTGACCTCTGGCATTGCTCTGGGCAACCCTCCAGACCATCGTTGTTTGCCTGCCAAGCCATTACAAAAGGGGAAAGACCATATGCAAATCTGGCTTGGTCCCACCCCCAAAGGGGTAGTCCAGCCCGAACTGCTAGGTCACTTCCCTTTTGCACAAGACCACAAGCATCCCCAGACATGTTTCAGCCTTGTTGGGCATCATCAGTGAGGAGTAGCTTGCGTCTCTAGGCCCAGCAGGCAAGGGACCCACGTCTGGGCATACTCTTCCCACTCGGGGTGACAATAGCAAAACAAATGAGTTGATGGCTGCAAGGGTTAGAATAAATCAGGCTGCACCTCACTGAGGAGGTCCAACAAGGCCGAAACATGTCTGGGGTTGCTTGGTTTTCTGTGCAGAGGGGACCTGGCCTAGCAGTTCAGGCTGGGCTGCTACCTTCCGTGGCAGCAGCTGCTGACTGATTTGCACACGGCTGGTCCCCTTTTGCAATGGCGCAGATGGGCTAAAAAACGGTGGTGTGGAAGGTTGCCCAGAGCAATTGCCAGTGGTTTAGATTCATTCGAAACCTTCCACCCATCACTTTTGTGGTCAGTATAAATAAATATATATACATAAATAAATATATTACATGGCCTGCGGTAGCTGCCATGTAGTTATGGTTAAGTTGCTAAACCCATAGGAAGAGCACTTTTTGGGCAGCTTATAACTTCGCTCCCCCTGGGCGAATCCGAACCAAACTTTTTAAACTTTAGTATTTCTTTTTCGTATGTGGGTAGTAGAAGGTTGCCATCTGTAGAGTTGTTGCAGTCTGTTGTAAAACAATTGTATTTTGTAAGTGGCTTTCAGTTCCAAAATATTTTCTCTGGATATGCTCTATTTCTTCGAGTAGTTCTTTGGCTGTACCATATAGAAGATTGTTATTTAATTTGGCTAGTGCTAAAGCAGGACTTTTGGCATAGTACAGTTTATGAAACAGATTTCTTTTAGTTGAATAGTGTGTTGATGTCATTTTGATATGGTGGAAGGTGCTTTTAGAAATAGGTCCAGAAATGCAGGCTAATGAATGTCCTTGTAGTCCTGTGTATTTGCGCACTGGACAGGAGTCCATACTTTGTAATAGTTTTATTTTCATTTTGTCTTTGCCTTTCACATACTGATTGAGGAACTGGCATAAAGATACGAAAGATGTTTTGGCTAGGTTACACATTGATGTGCACAGCCATTTGTAGACTGAACGCAGTGGTTCAGTGGAATTGTGAGTTTTCCAGGGATATTTTTGTTAGCAGCGTTTCTTGTTCCATAATGGTATTTTTAATTTTTTCATACCCTTGTCCACTGCTATGTAGGGCAATTGGGTTTGTTTGCTTTTGTTTGTATGCTTCTTCATTGAAATATGGTTCTGTGCTGGTGGTGTGACTCCATTCACTTCCACAGATGTTTGCAAAGTTATCTTTGTTGATATTCCATTTATTGAGAAGTCCTTTTTGTAGTTTAGTAGTTAGTTTTGTTAGGGGTTTCATTCTGTTTAACACTAAAATAAATAATTTCCTTTTGAGAAGGATTGCACTGTCTATGAGAGCTTCTAGGATTATTTTTCTATGGTAGGTTTTAAGCGTTGTGCGTGATTTCTCTCCTGTTTTTACAAGGTTCTGAAGGACTCTGTGGTGGAACATTTTTTGTAAAATATTGTTTTTGGTATGCTTACTTGTGGTTATATCAAGATTTATAGGTGCAGTGTTAGCACTAGTGGTAGATGCAGTCTTGTTAATCACTTTCTGTTTCGTTTTAAATTTTGAAAGAGGAGGCAAAGTTTCTTTACTCGAAACTGGTTTTGTTCCACTTAGTGACTGTATTAGCTGTTGTGTTTGAACATTTTGTACAAATTCTGCTAGAGGTGAATTATTTTGGACACTTTTATTATGATTTTGTCTACTTTTGCGTTGCTTTCTACAGAGTTGCTTTTTGGTAGGCATTATTTGGGGTCTGTTGGAGAAAAAAAGAAAGTGTGGGTTGGGATGTTGTGCAGTGTATGTGTGCTTTGTGCATGAGTGTCTGAGTATAATGCTAAGCATGTATGTAGAGGTGTGTGATTGTGCGATTGGCTGTTACTTCAGGTTGGGAAGGCTATTCTCGTATTTCTGTGTTACTATACTCATATTAAGATGACAATGCAAAGTATACAGCTGCAGAGGGGCAAGCAGGAATACTGAATCTAATGCTGCAGAGTTAATACAATTGTTTTTTTTTTAAATACTAGAATTCTACAGTGTTTGAGTAACAGTTAGAACATTATGGCAGTATTGCACTTACTTTTTTGAATGGAAAGAGTAGGTTTCTTCTGAGTTCTGGTTCGTACCTCAGACGCTGCTGGTTTTCAGGAGAGTGGTCTTCACTGCAATTGTGAAAGAAAGAAGTTAGTAAATGTGTGTGGTAATAGTAGACATGAATGTGTTTCTTTTTGCAGTAGCAGTGCTTTCTGATAACTGTGCACATCATGTAGATGCACTTTCCTTTGTCTATGTGCATTCTGTATATTTTACTTAGAATCTGTCAGTTGAACGTGCCTTAGAAATGATTACAATAGAAAGCACACAGAGTGCACTTGGCTTCTTAAGGCAGTGTTATTGGATGTTAGGAGATAGGAGAAATAACCGTATGCTTTTCTTGATATTTATACAGGGTAAATGGCAGGAACTGTGGGGAAAAGCATGCAATGTATGCATTTGTGAAGGTGTGGGAAATAGAGCCGAAGGATTTGATGGGTTCAGCAGCTTATTACTCTCCAGGATAGTTGTAGGGTAGAAGGTTCAAATAAGAAAACTTGGAAAAGTGGCAAAAGGACAAAGCAAGTTTACCAGACTACAGGTGATTAGCATACTACTGGGTGATGGTGTGGTGCTTGGAGATGGGAGAGTATGAAATAAAGTAAGGGTTGCAATGAAGGGTGTGGTGTTTGCGTTGCAGACTGAAGGGAAGGGGGAGATGTTGTATGTGTTGGTTGACTACACTGTTTGTATATAGTTGTACATGATGTGATAGATGACTGCACCTGTGTATAGTTGAATGCTGTGGTAAATTCTAGAATGGAATAGGCAACCAGCTGGAATGAGAGAGCTGTCTAGATTGGAAGAACAGTTGTAGTGGCAGTGGTGTTGTTTGAGCTGGGAGCCTTTCAAATGATATTGGCTATCTGTGTGCATGAATAAAGATGCATGTACTCATCCTGGCTGTGTGTTATTTCATAACACACTACAAAGCCTTCTCCCACAATCATACTGTTATTTCTCACATCTTTTAACATGAAATGACACTTTGTTAGACATGTGTGTGTGTTGTGTCTGATTACTATTGTAATCATTTTTAAAGGAAGTTGAAATGATAAATTGTACGTAAAATATCCACAATGTATAGAAAGGAAAGTGAATGTACATCTTATGCACTATAATGCATTAAATGCTATTATAATTGAAATGTGGATAAATAGGTGGCAGTGGTTACACAAATCGCAGAATGAATTAAGAGAATAACCGTTTGCACATTACAGTTAGCAATACGGGTAAATAAACATTTGGAGAGCAGACAGCTTTGCAAGCGACACTTGATCGTAGCAGATGGGAGGAATGACAGTACGCTTTTTTTACAAGTTATACAGGGTAAGTGGCAGTTACCCCATTTATATGCATCTACACAAGAGCTGTAAATGTACTGTGCAGAAAATATTCATACCTATAGTTTGTGTTCATTCCTGTAGATGTGGATGAATCTGCAAGCAGAAATCCTGGAAAGTTTTACAGTAGTTGTTACGATACGTGCTTTGCAGTCACAGCCCAATTGACTCAGAGTGATCAACAGTATATCTAAAATGCTATACTGTAATGATGGAGTTATATGTAGAGTTCTTGGATGTGATTGGTGGATGGTTGTGTGACTGCTTAACAGTAGCCAATGAGGGACTGGTGCAGAGAGTGAAGTGGAAAGGGTAGAACGGCTGCCCCACTGTTACTTACGCACACCGCGACAGCGCGGCTGTTCACAGACAGGGCTTCTGAGCATCAAATGGGAGTGTATTTTGGTGATTAGCCAATCAAGTGTAGAGGTTCTGCTTTGTATTGAGAGAGGCTGTATGTAGTGAAGATGGCGGAGGTGGAGAAAGTCAGGGTGTTTGTGGTTGGAGATATGTTTGTGAATGGTTTGGAACAGTATGCTAAATCTAGGATGTGGCTAACAATTTTGACATAAAAGGAGTGGAGGTGGTGTGGTGCACTGTGCCTGGTTTTAATTTGCAGGCAATGCTAGAAGTTTGTCAGAATTTGGCCGGGTTTAATAGTCCACATGTGGTTTTCCTGCACTGTGGTGCTTTGCATTTGGGCTATGTCAGTGCCCCTACTTTGTTGCAAGATCTGGAAAACCTGGTCCAGGCAGTAATGAAAGTGCTTCCAAATGCCAAGGTTATTTTTTCTGCTTTGGTACCTAAGGAAGTATGGGACAATATTTCTGTTTTTTGTCCTCAACAAAATGTTGCTAGGTGTTTAATTAACCAAGCCATGTTTGCTTTTATGATTAGAGCTGGCATGTTCTTTTGCAATAATGACAATATTGATTCTGGTTATATTGTTTACTTTAAAGAAGATGACATGTGTTCATCTTTTATGGGAAATGCCATGCTGTTTTGGAACATAAGGATTGCTAGGAGAAGCTAATGTGAAGATATTTTGAGGAACATAAGAAAAGAAAACAAACAAATTTACAAAATAAAAGGTGTTTCTGAAGCATCTTAAAAAAAACCCAAAATAAAACGGCTCTTTTCACAGCCAACCTCAAAGGTCAAATGGGACACAGGATTGAAATTTTCATTCCCCACTCTCATATTTTGCGATTTGTGCACAGACATCTCAGTTGTACGCGGACAGCATGTATAACATACAGGGATTTTGAGGTTGAGAGGCATGCAAATGGGATGTAGCAGTGCAAGGGATTGGTCAATAAGTTTTACTGGGTGCGATGTGTAAGGAGAGACTTTCTCAGAAAGTCTTTTTCCTGAGAGGAGAGCAGATAGCTATGGCTGTGTCTTTCAGAAGGCAGATTGTTTGGATTTTGGGAGACTCGTGGATAAATTGGTTGGAGGTGCATGCACATCGCTGTGGAGTGGTTGCACATCTTGGATTCCCTCAAGTGGAAGTGCACTATCATGGAATGCGTGGAATGAAGTGGGTGGATTTGGTACCTCTTTGTGCTACTTTGGTGAAACAGCGTCATCCAGACATTATTATTATTCATTGTGGAGGGAACAGTTTAGGACATCTCTCTGGAATCTCTTTGCAATTTGCAATGAAAGAAGGACTTTAGAAAGTCATTGACATGTTTTCAATAATTTTTTCTCGTATTGCGCAGAGACAAATGTGGCTGCGTTCTTCTTCATTTGGTCCACAAATGGAGAAAGCGAGGTGCAATGTTAACAAGGCTGTTTGTGCTTTTTTGAGAGATGTTGGCGTGTCCTCTTTTCACAATGAAAATATTAGATTTTTCTGCGAAATATACAAAATACATTGCAACCCTTTTTGGAATTATAGCAATCGTTTTTACAGTAGGTGTTGACCATTTGCAGTTTTTGTAACACAAAAAAACACCACCAAAAGGCTCTTTTCAGAGCCACGACTTCCTCTCGGAGAAGAGTGCAATGGTTTTGATAGGGCAGCATCCCAACAATATCAATGTCTGTGAGCTGTCCGCGGACTTCTAAAAATGCACATGGCCCTGCAGAATTTAATTGGCACTCCTATTTTTGAACTATGAAAAGCGGCTCTGAAAAGAGCCTTTTTATTTTTTTGGTTTTTGTTGTTTTTTATTTTTTTTTATTTTTCAGACATGACACATAAGGACAGGAAGGGAAGGGAGGGAGGGCAAGGAAGGAGCACCAACCACGTGCATAAGAAAGGGCAGGTAGAGAGAGGAAGATGTAGGGTGGGCCTTACTCAGGTAGTTGCCAGTCCTTCTCATGCTCCCAGATCACAGCCTCAAAAGCACTTCAAAGGGTCTCCCCCCTGCAGAGTACTGCGTCACAGAACATGCCTAATACTGTGATCCTTGAAAGGTAAGAGTCTACAGAGTCACATATGGCCTGCGAGGTAGCTGGAGGGATGCGCTGCCCCACAGGAGTGCCTCTTGTGGTGGCAGGAGCAGAAACGGAGGATGCTGCAGAGGAAATCAATTTACTATGTTTATCGCAAGGTACAACCTTATAAATAGCCCCACCGTGGAATCACTTTAGGTGTCACTTCAATGAGGTAGTACTGTAGCTGTACAAACCTGGTTTTCCACGACTCAGCACCATCTGGCACTGAGTGCAGCGCACCTTGTTTGCTCGAGCTTTCGGTACTCCATCAAGAGTGGCAAACATCCTCCACAACCGAGACTCATGGTGGACTTCCACTACCTCATTCTTGTCATCCTCTTCATCCTCCTCTGTATCCTCACACCTGTTCCCCTCTTAAGGCCCTTGAGGAGGTGGTGGTTGTGGAGGGGTTGGGGGTGGCACTGGGACATAAGTACCACCAACAACAGCCATGGATGCCATCAGGACAGCTGTCAGGAATTTCCCAAAAGAAATTAATGCAGTAGCAAAGGCAGGTTCACAAAGGATCAATGTCCAGCAATGCTCTGTCTTGCGTGGAAATCAAAAAGCAGAATGAGGGAAATTTCGAACACAAAAAAAGGGCTCAACAAGTTCCAAAAAGTATGTAGATCGCTACGGATATTGTCTGGGACATGTGCAAGGGTGATTTGTTTCCCAAGAAAATACCTTGAATTGCTCAAAGATGCACTTTTTTAATGTCCAGGGGCCCAGACTGTGTTAGCGAACAAGGACCCATGCTTAGCGTGGGTGCAGTCACATGATGACATCGCGTTTGTGTCCCCGAACTAATTAAAAGTGCGACACACGTGCGGTGGACAGTTACGGACAGGCACGATGTTCATAGGACCTAAGGGGTGTAATACGCATGCGTGCGGTTGTTCTACGGACAGAGTTTAGGTCCCCGACCAAATTAAATGTGCGTCACAACTTGCGGACGGGCTATGTGTTCTACGGACGCATTCATTGTGATTGCGGACAATGCGAACAGAGGGTATGTTCTAAGGACACCTTATTGTGAATAGTTGCAGACATGCGGACAAATTTAGTGTCCTGCGGACACCTCCATTTTGATTACGGACAGTGCGAACAGGCATAGTGTCCTTAGGACAACCCCTTTTTGGTTAAGTGCGGACAGGCAGACATCTTATATGTCCTAAGGACACCTCCATTTCGATTGTGACCAGTGCGAACAGGCATAGTGTCCTTAGGACACCCCCATTTTGGTTAATTGCAAACATCCCAGACACGCGAACTGCCTTTTGTTAAAAAAACAAGACACAGAGGAATATAGTAACAGCACACTTAATATTTTATTATTGTATACAAATATAAAAATTATGAAAGGGAGAGGGAAGCAGAAATTGATACAAATACAGGGTAATTAGGGATTTGTACATGTTGGAAGGTAGGGGACAAAGAGATTGAAGCCTCATCATAATGTTTTTCTTGCTGGGGAGTTTTTGGGGATGGTTGGCTGGGACATGGAGAAGGTATGTGGGACAGTGATATTTAATTTTTTCCTTTATATTGTCCTCTACAAAGTTTTTTAAGAGATTTCAATTTGTCATTAATAGATTCATTTTTTGCTCTACACGGCGCAGATGAAGGTGTCTGCTTCTGTATTGTTAAGTACACATACAATAAGGGTTATTAATTGGTTTATTTAGAGAAGTGTAGTGTCACTGTCACTGTCTTCATTCATTTCGTCCCGAGGAAAATTTTCTTCTAGCCATTACAAAGTACTAGAAATTTCTGTGTAAACTATAAAAAAATATATTTTTCAGTGTACCCTAATAAAGAAAGTTTATAAATATATGAAATTAACATAGTGTACTTACCAGTTTCTTCTTAGGTTTTGGTGCTACTGCTGCGTAGGTGTTCTGTTGGTTTTTGCTGTGCAGTTTCTGTGAGGTAATTCTGCTGGAGGCATATGTTATTTTCTTTTGGTATGTTCCATTATGTTGCAAATGATATGTAATTGGACTGTTAGTGTCTTACATATACAGTTTGCACTTCTTATTTATTGTTGAATGTAATTTATTTATGTGCTGCTCTTTGAACTTGCTCAGTGTTTTTATTGCATGATACAACAATGTAAGATACCCACTGAGTTTTCGGAAAGTGTTGATGTTGACTGAGACCGTCCGCAGACATGCGCGCGGTCCGCGGACCTCAGAATCACTAGCATGGGGCAGGGGGTTCAATATGCTCTATGTTACACGTATATTAACTAAGGAAATTCTACTAAACACCTATCACATTCATGCTATCTATATCTATATTCAGTGAAAAAACTTTGTTAAAGGGGCGTTATGGATAAGTTGACCTATTAAAAACCTATGAAATTCAGTGAAAAAAACTTTCTTAAATGGAAGTTATGGTTAAGCTGTGCTACTAAAAACCTATGAAATTCAGTGAAAAAAAACTTTGTTAAAGGGATGTTATGGTTACAAGTAAAACCGAAAAACCCCATAAATTCGCTGGTTATGGTACTGTTACGCTCACCTGGTTCCCACCGGGGCGTCGATCGGACCCGAACGTGATGTGTAGTGCCGAGATGACTGTCTGGACTGGCCCGCCTAATCTCATCTGCTTGATCCGTAGAAGTATTCTCCTGCAAGTGGAGAAAGGGATTTAGCCACCCGTGGATATGAGTGATAGCCCCCTCCCACTGTTCTCGTTCTCCCTTCTTGTCACCTCCGATATCCCCTTTTAGGAACCTCACCTTATGTTTTTAAATGATGAGCTCTCCATCCTGCGTGGAATGCAGGGGCACGTTGATGGCAGTTACTTCACTGGTTTGAAGGCGTGGGAGAGTTCCGGAGAGTATTGACTCTGAGGTTCCTGGCAAGGTTCGGTAAGTATCAAGTTCATAGAGTTCAATATGTCCGATGATTCACTCTTGTCCCCCCTTCCTTCCTTGTCTTGCAACTAAGATCGTGAGAAGATACCCCTCGTGGCAGTTGGTGGCACTCAGGTAAGAGTCTGTATTACCCGACGCCGTCCGGTAAATGTTGCCGGTGTTTAACGTGTTGTTTTCTCTCCCTTTGCAGGTGCGGCACATGAAGATGTGGAGAGTTATAGAATAATGCCTCCAGTGGTAATCAGGTAAGTCTATGATGATAAGTGTTTTATTTGTTGGTTTTCTCGGCTCACCTTGTTGTTTTCTTTTGTCCCTCAGGTGCCGGGGTTTGGCGAAGAAATGATGGAGGCAGCACCGAATCGAAAGATGCTGTGAGGACTGGTGAGTATGGCGTGGCGCTGTAGCTGGAGATGCAATGCGTACAGAAATGATGTTCTTTCCAGGTCCGGAGGCGAGATGGATCCGAAATCAGGTGAGGAATTCGAAATAGTTTGTTTTCTAATCTTCTCCTTTTCTTTCCTCTTGGTTTTAGGAGCTCCAGATTCGAGGCGGGCGTGGCAGAAGACTGGATGCATACTTCAGGCACGGTGAGTGTTACGCTGCTGGATGCAGAATAATGCAAAGCTTGTGCTGTTGTTCGGACGTGGTTTAAATAGCCTCCAAAGTACTTCCAGGTAAGAATTTCCCTAGAACCACGCCCGAGTAAAAAATAGTCCCTGTAGAAAAATAGTCCCATCCAGGCCTCACGTTGGCTTGGACTCACTAGCAGTACCTGCATCAGGTAAGTAAAGTCTATGAGCCTGGTGCCTATGGCGCCAGGACTGATTTCCATGATGAGCCTGGCGCCTAAGGCGCCAGGACTGAACCCAAACAACCCGCAGCCGGGGCTGTTGGGATTTTAATAAGTATCTGGATGCCTGCTCCCGGAGCTGATGGGCTTGGTCCTGATGCCCGGGGGTAGGCATCATGACAGGTACACTACGGAACCATAACTCGCACCACCAACGTGCACTGATAAGACTAACACCCAGGACATGAAAGTTGACATCACAAATATCATTGATGATATCTTGTATGCAGTCCATTGCATGCACTATATAAGATAGAACATTTGTGCATACAACACTGTTGTTCTCTTTACACATAGTAATCATTGGGAATAAAAATCCAAGATGGATTAAGAAAAACATAGTGGCAGTACACCATTACATTCCACCTTTGCCACCACTATCACTTCCTCCCAACCTCATCCCATCTTTTCTACAGCTGATCTACAAGACTGCCAAGAACATAACAAAAAAGATCCATTCGTTAAGGAGAAAAAAACATGGTGGATTGAATTAAAGCAACTACATGAAAACATGGTCTGTGTGTCTTCTGCTTTACTTCTACTCAAATAACAATTCAAATGCTCAGAAAACTGTTGCTGATAAATCATAGTATGTTTGGGTAAAGGAGCAATACAGTATCAACAACATTCAGGAAGTGCAGTATAACTTTTGTCCAATAAACCATCTCAAAGTTTGAGAAGCTCAACTTTCATCCACCACCTTGTTCAGGTGCATTCACATCACATGATGTGGAGGAACCCTATGGGAAGGTTCTTGTTCAACACAGAGTGTCAACATATAGTCGACAATCAGCAGACCACTGTACTAGAATGTAAACCTTTACCCTAAGAAATCTGCATACAAAAATGAAATAGATCAATAAAAATACTATTGAATTTAAATAGCATATTACTAAAACGTTTTAAAAAAAAACCATCAAACATTAACTGTAATTAAATCTGAGTATATGGAAAATAATACCAAAGGTTGCCATCTGACAATAGTCTTTATAGATAAAGCTGAATGTATGTATGTGTGCTTGTTTGTCCGGCTATACAAATCCACAACGTTGAACCCACTGCTATCGAAGTTTGTATGGATTGCTCATTTGTCTGGGGCAAGATTGTAGTCTATTTATGGATGAAAAATGTACTTTGTAGGCACCCTCATTTACTGATGTTCACCCCGATTCACTACAGTAGGTACTAGAAGGAGGCACAATTTGGAAAAGTCTCTGAAGCAAAATGTTCGATATGTTGGTTATTCCTTTAATTCCATCAAAATCCCCAATTCATCGCAAATGTCTGTGCTAACCCTGGACCAGTTTACAGGGCTGCCAAACAGCAAACGCCAAGCGGGGAACGTGTATTTCAGGGGTTCGCGGGAAGTTTCACACGCGATCCCAACAGGGTACGTGTATTTCAGGGGTGCGCGTGAAGTTTCACACGCTATTCCATCAGGGCACGTGTATTTCGGGGTGCGCGGCAAGATCCACACGCGATTGGTCTGGGTACGTGTATTTCGGGGTGCGCGTGAATTTTCACATGCGATTCCAGCAGGTTACGTGTATCTCAAGGTGCGCGGGAATTTTCATACGCGAATTCAGCAGGGTACGTGTATTTCAGGGGTGCGCAGAAAGTTCCACACGCGATTGCCCTGGGTACGTGTATTTCAGGGTGCGCGTGAAGTTTCACACGCGAATCCTGCAGGGTACGTGTATTTCGGGGTGCGCGCAAAGTTTCACATGCAAATTCAGCAGGGTACGTGTATTTCATGGGTGCACGGGAAGTTCCACACGTGATTGTCCTGGTTACGTGTATTTCGGGGTGCGCGTGAAGTTTCACACGCGAATCCTGCAGGGTATGTGTATTTCGGGTGCGCTGGAAGTTTCACACGCAAATTCAGCAGGGTACGTGTATTTCAGGGGTGCGTGGGAAGTTCCACACGCGATTGTCCTTGGTACGTGTATTTCAGGGGTGCGCGTGAAGTTTCACACGCGATTCCATCAGGGCACGTGTATTTCAGGGGTGCGCGGGAAGTTCCACACGCGATTGCCCTGGGTATGTGTATTTCGGGGTGCGCAGGAAGTCTCACACGCGATTTCAGCAGGGTACGTGTATTTCAGGGGTTCCGGGGAGTACTACACGTGAATTGGCCGTGTGGGTCCTCCCAGGTGTTCCCTCTACACCCTCCACGGCCCCTGCAGGCAGCCCACACCACAGGGGACTACCCTGCACCCCTGCTCATGTCCCAGAGGCAGCCCATCCACCATGGGCATGCCCCCCAGCAAAGCCACATGTCACCTTGCACTATTGATCAACAACGCATGTCTCCCAGCACCCCCACCCCCAGCACTGTGGGGCACCTGCCAGCAGGCCCCCACTCATGTCCAACTCATGTCCTCCTGCACCCCCTCCCCCCAGCATCCAGGGGCACCCTCCACCAGGCCCCCACTCATGTCCCCCTGCACCCCCACACCCCAGCAGTGCAGGGTACCTGCCAGCAGGCCCCCACTCATGTCTCCCAGCACCCCCACCCCCCAGCATCCAGGGGCACCCTCCACCAGGCCCCCACACATGTCCAACTCATGTCCCCCTGCACCCCCAACCCCCAGCAGTGCAGGGCACCTGCCAGCAGGCCCCCACTCATGTCCCCCTGCACCACCCCCCCCAGCAGTGCAGGGCACCTGCCAGCAGGCCCCATACATGTCCCCCCAACACCTCATGACGATCCATAATCATGGCCCCCATACCCCCTCAATACACTGCCTATGCCACCCCAGTCCGAACACACCACCAGGTATGACATCCACCCCACAAAGAAATCAACAGCACATGATGCATCCCAAATGGCTAGTCTGCACATCAACATATATCCGTCAAACCCACACAATGACAGCATGTGAATGATAAAACACACATTGTGACATGCATGAAACCAAAGAGAGAATACCACACATTGAAGTACCAAATGATAATGTATTAAACAGAGAAGCAAGGCAATGAAATGGAACAGAAGAAAATGGAAATAATAAATGAAATCCAGCATGTCCAATAAATGAAAAAGATGCATGAAATCCAAATGAAAAGCAATCCAAAAGCAAGTCTCCAAAGTGTCAGTCTGAGAAAATAAATCCAAGGTGCAAAAATAATAAAAAACCATTGATCCATGGGAAAAAAAAATCAACAATCCAAATCCATTGTCAAACTATGTACAAAGTGAACATCCAGGGTCCATGTGCCCAATCCTTTAAATGAAACCTATAAAATAAAATCCTACCTAATGAAGAACTATATACAAGAAGTTGGGGCATTGTCGAAGCGCCCCAAAACAAAACAACACCGAAAGGAAACTTAACACTAAAGAACTATTTACAAGGGCAGCGGGCTAGTCCGACGGCTCACTTCTGGATGTTCCGGGCCAGGGCATCATCGAACTCCTGCTCAATGTACCAGAGGCGGTCCTCTTCCATGGCCCCGAGGGTCCGCAGGGATGACGACATGTTCTCCTCCAACTCCCTGCGGATTGCCTCGAGGCACTCGGCCCGCTTCAGGGCCGCATGGAGTTCTCCGCCCTGACCATCGTGAGCTGTGCCTCTTCCGCCCGCTGCCGCTCCGCATCTATGGCGTGGCCCAACCGATGCCACACGGAAGCCACTTTCCATCCTGGGTCCTCCTGCCCTCCGGCCGATGCCTGCCCCTCCGATGTGGAAGGACCCGAGCCATCATGGCTCCCACCTCGTTGCTGCTGCTGCTGTGCCTGTGCCCATGCCCTGGCTCCTGCTGCCTGCACATCCTCCACCGGCCGGGTTGCAGTCGTTGATGTGGCCACCCCTGCTGGGCGTCCGACTCCCGACTGTGGCAGGGATGTGTCCTCCACCAGCCTGGCCGCACCGTCAGAGGCAGCTCCACAGGGCACCCAGGTGACAAATGGGTGGAAAGATGGCACGGAGGACGACTGGCGCATAGGGTGTTCAGTTGAGGACGGGGTCGGAACAAGCTCCAGCAAACGGAGGAATCAGGCCTGGGTGACCTGTCCCAGTAGGCCGACACGGTCAACGAGCCATTCGAGATGACGTGCAGTCTCCTCATGAAAAGACGGCAGGTCACCTCGCATGGCCCGTTGACGCAACGCCACACTAGTCAGGACAGGCTCAACCCGTACTTGGATAGCCACGTCCGCAGGCAGAGGAAGGCCAGTTGTTGTAAGCTCATCCCCTGCCTGAAAACGGGTCTGGACGTAGGCATCCCTGCTGGTGCAAGATGATGCAGTGACAGGATCAGGGACAGGATTGCACACAGGCACCTCTGCGGCGGCCTGTGCTGCCTCCTGTCCCTGGTCCAGCACTGCACCACTAGCACCAGTGGAATCCCCACCTCCAGACCCCGTCTCTGTCGCTTGCACGGCCTCCTCCTCCACCAAACCCCCCATCAACCTGGATGACTCCGTGCCATCTTCCCCCGTTGGGCCCTGTGGGGTCCCAGCTGCCCCTTCTGCTGCCGAGGAGTCCAACTCCGACCTCCGCCTCTTGGACCTCCCCCCGGCAGCTGCGGCCTGGGATGCGGCACCGGACTCCTCACACCCCGACGAGATGACCACCTGGGAGGGGAGCCGGGCCTTGCGTCTCTGCTGGCGGTGCGATCCCTGCCGCTGTGCTCCACAGCACCTTCTCTGCCCTCTTCATCAGTTGACGCTGCAGACAGGGAGAAATAAAACAGAGGCATCAGGGCACTGTACAATGGACACATACACACATGACAGTTGTACATCAGTGGCATTGGCAAACCTCAGACATGGCATCACAATCGCCAACACACATGTCATTTCAACTCGCACACATGAGCCATACCACAGCCATATCGCAACTGCCAGCACCATCCATACACATACAACAGCATGAGCAGGCAAAGGTGAGCCAGACATCACATGCAACACAGGGAGTGCACTACACATGCACACACACCACCACACTTGCATGCATGTGTACACCTCTGCCAACTGTTGCAATGTTCAGATCGCCATCCATGTCACATCTGCCAATCAGTCTTCCACATCCCAGTGTCACATGCATCCATGTTGTATCACTGTTGCACCCTTGTCAAATACACACACATGCACATGTACACAGTGCAGATACATGCAGCTGAAACCAACATCCATGTGTGACATCACAAACATGCCTACTTACATACACATTCATTTAAACATGTGTGCCCACACATCTGCATTTGGCATGCAAGCCTACACACACAAGCACCATCTATGTCTCACACATGAGAGCCCTCGCATGTGTTAGCCTCACGGCCCTGTATACCCCCCCCATACTTGGCCCCATAAAAACACATGTGCAACCTGCACACTACTGGCACACCACCACACGCACAGCTTACAATCAGGATGCATGTACACTTACCGCTCGACTCCAGACGGGTCTGCCTCTCAAGGACCTGGACATGGAGCGCTGGGGATATGCGTTCCAGAACCCTCATCTGATCTTCCGACAAGTGGCCCCGGCGCCCCTTAGCATCCGCTGTCTTCAAGAGGCGCCGGGCCTTGTTGAGGGTCCTGGACCTGAAGTCCTCCCAGCGCTTCTTGACATGTTGGAATAGTCGGACTGCCACACCCTCCACGTTGATGGCAGTCATGATGTCCGTCCAGATCCGAGTCCGTCCTTCCTTGTCGGCACGCAAACTTCCGAAGAGGGCATCATACTGCCCCAGGACTTGCTCCACCAGGACACCAACTTTGGTGGCAGTGAAGCTGGTGCCCCTCTGCCTCTCTGGCCGGGGGTTGCCAGTGGTGACAGATGTTGCAGTGCCCAACATGACAACCCCAGAGGCAGGAGTGGGTGGGCAACTGGGTCCTGGGCCTGGTCTGTGGAGCGATGGAATCCCAGTCGGGAGTCTTCGGTTCCAGCAGGGGTGGTCACAGCAACAGCACCCCTGGCTGATGTGCAGGCAACAAATGGCAGGGCACGTGGGCAGCAGGCAGTCAGGCAGCAGCAGATGGCATGTGGGAGCTTGCTCAGGGCTCTGGGGGGCAGTAATTCGGCCTTCTGGGCAGGAGCGTGTTCTTCCGTGTGCTTACGCGTGGCCAGCTTGATACGGAGTGATTTGGCACGTGAAAATACAGCACATCTGCATGTAATTCGAGGAAAGGGCCTTAGCGTGTAAGCGCGTCAGTGCACGTACGCCAATTCATTGGCCCAAAGGCCCCTAGCGTGTAGGCGCGTCTATGACATTATGCGCACGTGCGTTTTCCATGGCGCATAGAAAAAATAAGCACGTCAGAGTGTCATAGCGTGTAATTGGTGGAAAGGGCCTCAGTGCGTATGCGCGTCTGTGACGTGCATGCGCGGGCGTTTCCCTGTACACGGGTGCATGTTACACGTCCAATGACTGCACGTCAGAGTGTCAGCTCGTGTAATTGGAGGATAGGGCCTTAGCGCGTACACGCGGAAGTGACGCTGGACGTGTGGGCATGTTTAAAAGGTACGTGTAGAACGCCATTTCCTTGTACGTGCTTTTAGTGGAGAACGAGTGGGTGAAATCTGTACTTCTTGTCGGTTCACACGCGATTTACTTCACGGCGTTCCAAGTTCGTACTCCCTGTTATCTCTGACAGCTTTTTCTCTTTTTGTCTTTTTCCTGGGCCTGTTTCCTCAAACAGCGTTCACTTCTTCTGTTGTCCTGTCTCCTCAGACAGCGTGCAATTCTTCTTTTGGCGTGGGTGTTGCCAACGCGCACATGCGCGTCTTTTTCACACTATTTCTCCAGGCAGACAGTGAGTCGCGCACGTATTTAACATCTGTGCTTGCCCCATGTGTCGCGTACCCCTTCAGAGGTCATTCTAGGCTGCGTGTGACACGCATACGTTCATTTTTGTGTTTCTGGGTGCCACAGCGTAGTGCAGGTTTATTTCTCCACGCACGTGGTCTAGGAGGGGTTGCGTGCACATTATCTCCCTTTTTTGCGGTGCCTGGGCGTTGCGTGACCCATCATCTTCCCCCAGGGGTCACATACAGCCTTGCTAGAGCACTAGGGTACGAATTCCTTTTAGTACCCTACCCCTTTCACCCCCAATTGCCCAGGACAATAGTTTACTGCAACTCCCATACGCACAACAACATCAGTGCCATGGTTGGGAGGCGAGCACGCGGTAAGGGTGGCAAAGGTGGCCGAGCCTCAAGAGGTGGGCGTGGTGGATACGGTAGGGGATGTGGCCAGGGCTTGCAGGGTGCCCCTAGCCCCCCATGTGTGGATGACCAGTCAGGGACACCCATGCCCCCCCCTGGTTGTGGGTAACATGGCTGACACCATCCCTGCTCAGCCCTTGTTGGACCAGCCCATTGTGGTTCCAGACCTGGCACAGGGTGACTCCAGGCCACGTGGATCAGGGGCAGTTATGTCATCTGCTGCCCCGAGTAGGCAGGGTGGGGAGGCTGCAGGGGCAGCTGCGGCTCCATCCACCCCAGCTCTGAGTCTCCCAGCCAGGACAGTGTTGGTCCCAGTCCATCCTGCTGACGTTCCCCCTGACTACATCACACTTCAGCTAATGCCTGCACCAAGTCCCATGGTGAGTGTTCATTCCCACACTCCTAGTCCACAGTCCACCGGGGCTCCTGCCCCTAGTGTCCAGAGTGGCGTAGGACACTCAGGATCCCCACCACCTTCCAAGAGGAAGTGTGCTCGTCCAGTACAGGCTGATGCCCCAGACGCGGCTACACAGTCCGGCCCGCCATGGAAGCCCAGCTTCAATCAGGCCGAACTTGATGCACTTGTGGAGTATGTGTCCGCACATGACAGTGAAATGGTGATTACTGCAGGATGCAAGACCACACCTGCACAACGTCTGGCACACTGGCAGACCATCGCGGACATCATAAGTGCCCTTGGATTTGTGAGGCGCACAGCTAATGATTGCTACAAGCGCTGGAATGACCTGAAGCGCAGGGCAAAGAAAAAAGCTGGCCTCAAGTCATGCCACTACTCGAGTGACTGGAGGTGGGTCTTCAGCAGAGGATGTTGAACTCACTCCACATGATTATGTTGCTGGGACCCACGTCACGGAGGGACAGATCCAAGATGTGGAGACCTGCCAGATTACGAGGCATTGTCTGGTGAGTGCACATGCATGTGTGTGTCATCCATGTGCATGGTGTGTGTGTGAGGGCTTCTGTTTGAGTGCCAGGTGAGGGTGTGTGTGCCTGAGTGGTTTGGGTCACCCATGTGCTTCATCCAATACATTCCGCGCACCAGGATTTGGGTATTTCAGTATCCCTTCTGGCAACAGTAGACATTTAGCCCAACCTCACGCCAGTTGCCCTTGAAGTGTCATCTTGCCACAACATTGTTGCGTATTATTCTGTGTTCATTCAGGCTGATTGTTTGCATTCCACCACTTTCACTAGGCATTTCTCAGTCCTATTGTCACATGTGTGACATGGCTATGGTACATGCCATCTGTGTGATGGCATGTGTCATGTATGTGTATTGGACGTGCCAATCACAGGCCAATGTGTGATGGCACTGCTAGCCAGCATGCAGCAAATGTGTTGGTCTTCCATCTTGGTTTCATCAATGTGTGCCATTTGCCTCCCCTTCATACGCAGTGACGGTGCATGCATGGGAGGGTTATAGTCATGTGGGACATGTGTCAATGAAGTACTGGTTCTGTTGCTTCTCAGCCCTAATTGTGTGCCATGATGCTAATGCCTATTCCCATTTCCTTTCTTTTATGTCTTTGCAGGGGATGACGCACTTGATACTGCTGGGGTTGTGGAGATGGTGCAGACCCAGGAGGGGTCTCAGGCCCGACCGGGCACCAGTGGGGGACGTGGTGTGGTGGTGGGTGAGAACCCACACTTGCTGCAGACCATTCTCTCAAGAGGTGTCTCTGGGTGCACCTCCCCCGAGCTTTATTCAGGTGTCGATTCGGATGATGAGACCTATGTGCCGTCGCAGGTAAGTGTTTCTGGGAGGGATTCTGTACTGTCCAGCCCACCTGCACCAGGGGTAGAACCCTCAATGGGGATGTCAGTGTTGGTAGGTCCGCCTTTGGTGGTTACGGATGCAGGGTCACACTCCGCAACATCTGATCCTGTTCCTGGGCCAGCAGATCAGAGGGGGAATGCAGTCCTGCAGCCTCAGGCAGTGCCGGCACAGCAAGGCGCAGTTCCATTTGCCCAGACAGGTGTGGTGCCCGCCGACGCGGTGGCCGTAAGCCACCTGGCAATACCGTATGGGAGCAATCCATATACGGTATGGCAAACCAGCAGGCAGCATCATATGAAATGATGGCTCAGGCCATGGATAGGGTGGCCACTTCCATTGTCCCCCAAGAAAGGCTGATGGAACAACTACAGCAGGCAACAGACTCCATTTGCCAGTCACACAGGGAGGACATGTTGGCGTCCAACAGGGACAGACGGCCCTCACTGGAGACTCTGCAGGAAGCCATTTCTATTTCTATTGAGTCCCAGGGCCACATGGAAGCCTAAGGGTGACTCTTGTTGAGCTTGAGGCTTCAACTGACACAAGGACAGAACAGCAGCTGGACCGGCTCACACGTACGCTCTCAGCTGAGATGCAGGCAACTCGGGAGGAGGTCCGGGCATCCCGTGAGTTGTTGCATGGGGACCTCGGCACGATTATCCTCCAGAACCAGACCTTCCACACCCGCATGCTTGCTGCCATGGAGGACCAGAGTAGGGCTTTGCGTGGGCTGCCTCCCATAGTACCAACACCTCCTGATGCAGCTGCAGAGGGTGAGGAGAGCGACAGCAGCGATTCTCTCACAATAGGGTAGCCGTGCAGGCCATGAGCCCATGGGGGTGTTTTTTTTTCCCCAAAATCCACACAGGTGGGTTTTGGTGTGCACCCTGTCCTCGGACCTCCTGGGTGGCCTCCCCCACCCCCCCGGCCCATACATGGCCATTTTTGATTTTTGCTTTTTGATTTTTGATTTTTGATTTTTGATTTTTTTTTACAGTGTGTTGCCTTGTGTGGCTCCCGTGGGCATACGCTGTATTGTGGCTGGGCACATGCAGGCTTGTCCTGAATTTGGGTTAGATGATTGGGTTTGTGTGACACACACCCCTCCTGCTTCCCGTTTCCATGGGCTTGCAAAGGGTGTGACCAAGTGACTTTGACTTACACAGTGATGTTGGACTCCCATTTGCTGTGTGGGCAGTCTGTAGTCAATGCTGTGTATACATTCCTAGTGCATATTGTTGTTGTATTGTACACTGCATGGTGTATTGATATGTGCCTCTGCATTCATCTCATCCTCCTAATTTGCAGGTCCATTCCTCATGTCTTCACAAGGCAGTCTACTTTGGAAATGGAGTCCATGTTGTAAGCAGTGCACCTACACTTTTGTGTGGCGCTAAACTGTACAGTTGGAAGTGGTCGAAGTGCTGGAATTATCAGGTAGTGAGACGACCAATTTTTTAAATCCGTACTGTCATGTTTATGGTAGGTTTAAGGTTGTGTAGGTGATTTGTATTATTGATAAATATTTGGTAATGTGTGTTGTTGGTCCTGCATTACTGTGAGCATTTCATGTGTGGCCAGTTTCCATTAGGGACAATGTACTTTGTGACACTTGTGTCATGTTGTGGGGATTACTTTGTTTGCTCTCACATAGCATGACATGCCATGGTGTGTTGTGTGGCGGTGCCGGGGAGGGGTTGGGTGACATGGCACTGTTCTCATGTTGTATTTTGCAAGTGGGTATTCATTTTTGCTGCATAGAAGTGTGTCTTTTGATGACACTGCATTGGTGGTGTTTGTGCAAGTAGGGATGCACACATTGTGACACTTCCAGGTGATAAATCTCAGGCTGCTATGGTTCTGACAGTTGACTGTCCCTTCATCCATCAAAATTGTCAGATTGAGTCATCATTGATTGTCGGATGGTATGTGCCAGGGCTGTGTGCACTCCACAGGGGTGTGATTTCTATGTGAAGTAATTAGCCACCAGCTGCGTACGGGCCGCCTCACCCCGTGCCCTTTCCCCTCCCATGCGCAGCGGGCGTGCATGTGGTTGGGGATGTGGGGGCACCACCATGTCCACAGCCAGGCCCTGGCGTGTTGCAACATTGTGCAGGACACATGCTGCCACTATGATCCTGCACACTACTGGAGGAGCGTATAACAGCTGCCCGCCAGAACGGTCAAGGGAGCGAAAGCGTGACTTGAGCACTCCGAATGTGCGCTCCACTATGCCCCGGGTTGCAATATGGGCTGTGTTGTATCTTACCTCGGGAGGCGTGATGGGGTTCCGAATTGGCGTCATCATGTGGGTGCTCAGAGGGTAGGCACTGTCCCCTGGGGAGGTGGTGATGGGTATCATTAGTGGGGTAGTGACATTACTCTGTATCTGACATGCATGCGTGTGCTGTGGCATTTATACTCACCAAGAAGCCATGCATCGCCATGCCGCCCAGCTTCCATGTCCCGGTTTAGGGTTGACATCCTGTAAATGAAGCTGTCGTGGGTGGACCCTGGATAGTTGGCATATACTGAGGTGATGATTCCCTTGGCATCACACACTACCTGGACGTTGATGGAATGCCAGTGCTTGCGGTTTCTATAGATGTGCTCAGATGCCCTGGGGGGACGTAGAGCCACATGGGTGCAATCAATGGCACCTAGCACTTTGGGGAATTGTGCCATCCCGTAGAAATCCTGAATGACAGCCTGCCTTTCTGCAGGTGTTCTGGGCAGGTATATGTGCCTGCGGACTGATGGGCGTGCAGTGATGATGGCCAACACCTGGTGTAGGCACCGTGACTGCGTGGCCTGTAACACCCCCCCACTATGGCACTTGTCCGCTGAAATGATCCGGTAGCCAAGAAGTGCAGTACATTGAGGACCTTCTCCAGGGGGCTGAGTGCTTGGGAGCACAGGGTGGGTGATGTGATGTCATCCTCCCACACACTGACCAGGTCGAGTATTATGTGATGTGGAAACCTGTACCTCCCATACACCTGGTCATCAGGCATACCAAAAAGGCTGTTTCTGGGTGTAAAGATTCTGGCCCTGAATATCCTCCTCCTCCTCCTCCTGCGGTATCCCACGGCCACTGCTGCTAGGAACGGTATATTCATCCTGGCATCTGAGCTTGTTTGTTGTGTGCGCACACTTTTATGCTGCGCGGGTCGACGTACGCCTGCTTCCTGCAAGTCGGCGTGCACCTGCTTCATGCTGGCGTACGTGTTTCCGAATTGGACCGTCTTTTTTGGGGCGTTGTAGAAGACCGTGTAAATCTTCCCGCCCACCCAGGAATACATGTAACACGCTCTCCCAGGCCCAGTCGCGTGTAAATCTTCCCGCCCACCCCAGGAATACACGTACCCCACTCTCCCAGGCCCAGTCGCGTGTGGAAGTTCACACAAACCCCGTTATACACGTACCCTGCTGATATTGCATGTGGAAGTTCACACGAACCTCGTAATACACGTACCCTGCTGATGTCGCGTGTGGAAGTTCACGAGAACCCGTAATACACGTACCCTGCTGAAATCGCGTGTAAAACTACCCGCGCACCCCTGAAATACACGTACCCAGGCCAATCGCACTGCTGGGGGGTGGGGGTGCTGGGAGACATGAGTGGGGGCCTGGTGGAGGGTGCCCCTGGATGCTGCGGTGTGGGGGTGCAGGGGGACATGAGTGGGGGCCTGGTGGAGGGTGCCCTTGGATGCTGGGGGGTGGGGGTGCTGGGAGACATGAGTTGGACATGAGTGGGGGCCTGGTGGAGGGTGCCCCTGACTGCTGGGGGACATGAGTTGGACATGAGTGGGGGCCTGCTGGCAGGTACCCTGCACTGCTGGGGGTGGAGGTGCTGGGAGACATGAGTGGGGGCCTGGTGGAGGGTGCTCCTGACTGCTGGGGGGTGGGGGTGCAGGGAGACATGAGTTGGACATGAGTGGGGGCCTGGTGGAGGGTGCCCCTGACTGCTGGGGGGTGGGGGTGCAGGGGGACATGAGTTGGACATGAGTGGGGGCCTGCTGGCAGGTGCCCCTGGATGCTGGGGGGTGGGGGTGCAGGGGGACATGAGTGGGGGCCTGGTGGAGGGTGCCCCAGGATGCTGGGGGGTGGGGGTGCTGGGAGACATGAGTGGGGGCCTGATGGAGGGTGCCCCTGGATGCTGGGGGGTGGGGTGCAGGGAGACATGAGTTGGACATGAGTGGGGGCCTGGTGGAGGGTGCCCCTGACTGCTGGGGGGTGGGGGTGCAGGGGGACATGAGTTGGACATGAGTGGGGGCCTGGTGGAGGGTGCCCCTGGATGCTGGGGGGTGGGGGTGCTGGGAGACATGAGTGGGGCCTGATGGAGGGTGCCCCTGGATGCTGGGGGGTGGGGGTGCAGGGAGACATGAGTTGGACATGAGTGGGGGCCTGGTGGAGGGTGCCCCTGACTGCTGGGGGGTGGGGGTGCAGGGGGACATGAGTTGGACATGAGTGGGGGCCTGCTGGCAGGTGCCCTGCACTGCTGGGGGGTGGGGGTGCTGGGAGACATGAGTGGGGGCCTGGTGGAGGGTGCCCCTGACTGCTGGGGGGTGGGGGTGCAGGGAGACATGAGTTGGACATGAGTGGGGGCCTGGTGGAGGGTGCCCCTGACTGCTGGGGGGTGGGGGTGCAGGGGGACATGAGTTGGACATGAGTGGGGGCCTGCTGGCAGGTGCCCCTGGATGCTGGGGGGTGGGGGTGCAGGGGGACATGAGTGGGGGCCTGGTGGAGGGTGCCCCTGGATGCTGGGGGGTGGGGGTGCTGGGAGACATGAGTGGGGGCCTGGTGGAGGGTGCCCCTGGATGCTGGGGGGTGGGGGTGCTGGGAGACATGAGTGGGGGCCTGGTGGAGGGTGCCCCTGGATGCTGGGGTGTGGGGGTGCAGGGAGACATGAGTTGGACATGAGTGGGGGCCTGGTGGAGGGTGCCCCTGGATGCTGGAGGGTGGGGGTGCAGGGAGACATGAGTTGGACATGAGTGGGGGCCTGGTGGAGGGTGCCCCTGGATGCTGGGGGGTGGGGGTTCAGGGGGACATGAGTAGGGGCCTGGTGGAGGGTGCACCTGGATGCTAGGGGGTGGGGGTGCTGGGAGACATGAGTGGGGGCCTCGTGGATGGTGCCCCTGGATGCTGGGGGGTGGGGGTGCTGGGAGACATGAGTGGGGGCCTGGTGGAGGGTGCCCCTGGATGCTGGGGGGTGGGAGTGCTGGGAGACATGAGTGGGGGCCTGGTGAAGGGTGCCCCTGGATGCTGGGGGTGCTGGGAGACATGAGTGGGGGCCTGTTGGAGGGTGCCCCTGGATGCTGGAGTGTGGGGGTGCAGGGAGACATGAGTTGGACATGAGTGGGGGCCTGGTGGAGGGTGCCCCTGAATGCTGGAGGGTGGGGGTGCAGGGAGACATGAGTTGGACATGAGTGGGGGCCTGGTGGAGGGTGCCCCTGGATGCTGGGGGGTGCGGGTGCAGGGGGACATGAGTGGGGGCCTAGTGGAGGGTGCCCCTGGATGCTGGGGGGTGGGGGTGCTGGGAGACATGAGTGGGGGCCTGGTGGAGGGTGCCCCTGGATGCTGGGGGTTGGGGGTGCTGGGAGACATGAGTGGGGGCCTGGTGGAGGGTGCCCCTGGATGCTGGGGGGTGGGGGTGCTGGGAGACATGAGTGGGGGCCTGGTGGAGGGTGCCCCTGACTGCTGGGGAGTGCGGGTGCAGGGGGACATGAGTTGGGCATGAGTGGGGGCCTGGTGGTGGGTGCCCCTGGATGCTGGGGGATGGGGGTGCAGGGGGACATGAGTGGGGGCCTGGTGGAGGGTGCCCCTGGATGCTGGGGGGTCGGGGTGCAGGGGGACATGAGTGGGGGCCTGGTGGAGGGTGCCCCTGGATTATGGGGGGTGGGGGTGCTGGGAGACATGTGTTGGACATGAGTGGGGGCCTGGTGGAGGGTGCCCCTGGATGCTGTGGGGTGGGGGTACAGGGGGACATGAGTGGGGGCCTGGTGGAGGGTGCCCCTGGATGCTGGGGTTCGGGGTGCAGGGGGGCATGAGTGGGGGCCTGGTGGAGGGTGCCCCTGACTGCTGGGCAGTGGGGGTGCAGGGAGACATGAGTTGGACATGAGTGGGGGCCTGGTGGAGGGTTCCCCTGACTGCTGGGGGGTGCGGGTGCAGGGGGACATGAGCTGGACATGAGTGGGGGCCTGCTGGCAGGTGCCCTGCACTGCTGGGGTGGGGGTGCTGGGAGACATGAGTGGGGGCCTGGTGTAGGGTGCCCCTGACTGCTGGGGGGTGGGGGTGCAGGGAGACATGAGTTGGACATGAGTGGGGGCCTGGTGGAGGGTGCCCCTGGATGCTGGGGGGTGGGGGTGCTGGGAGACATGAGTGGGGGCCTGGTGGAGGGTGCCCCTGGATGCTGGGGGGTGGGGGTGCTGGGAGATATGTGTGGGGGGCTGGTGGAGGGTGCCCCTGACTGCTGGGGGCTGGAGGTGCAGGGGGACATGACTTGGACATGAGTGGGGGCCTGGTGGAGGGTGCCCCTGGATGCTGGGTGGTGGTTGTGCTGGGAGACATGAGTGGGGGCCTGGTGGAGGGTACCCCTGACTGTTGGGGGGGTGGGGGTGCAGGGAAACGTTAGTTGGACATGAGTGGGGGCCTGGTGGAGGGTGCCCCTGGATGCTGGGGGGTGGGGGTGCTGGGAGACATGATTGGGGGCCTGGTAGAGGGTGCCCCTGACTGCTGAGGGGTGGGGGTGCAGGGAGACATGAGTTGGACATGAGTGGGGGCCTGGTGGAGGGTGCCCCTGGATGCTGGGGGGTGGGGGTGCAGGGGGACATTAGTGGGGGCCTGGTGGAGGGTGCCCCTGGATGCTGGGGGGTCGGGGTGCAGGGGGACATGAGTGGGGGCCTGGTGGAGGGTGCCCCTGGATTATGGGGGGTGGGGGTGCTGGGAGACATGAGTTGGACATGAGTGGGGGCCTGGTGGAGGGTGCCCCTGGATGCTGGGGGGTGGGGGTACAGGGGGACATGAGTGGGGGCCTGGTGGAGGGTGCCCCAGGGTGCTGGGGTGTCGGGGTGCAGGGGGACATGAGTGGGGGCCTGGTGGAGGGTGCCCCTGACTGCTGGGCGGTGGGGGTGCAGGGAGACATGAGTTGGACATGTGTGGGGGCCTGGTGGAGGGTGCCCCTGAGTGCTGGAGGGTGGGGGTGCAGGGGGAAATGAGTTGGACATGAGTGGGGGCCTGCTGGCAGATGCCCTGCACTGCTGGGGGGTGGGGGTGCTGGGAGACATGAGTGGGGGCCTGGTGGAGGGTGCCACTGACTGCTGGGGGGTGGGGGTGCAGGGAGACATGAGTTGGACATGAGTGGGGGCCTGGTGGAGGGTGCCCCTGGATGCCGGGGGGTGGGGGTGCAGGGGGACATGAGTGGGGGCCTGGTGGAGGGTGCCCCTGGATGCTGGGGGCTGGGGGTGCTGGGAGACATGAGTGGGGGCCTGGTGGAGGGTGCCCCTGGATGCTGGGGGTGGGGGTGCTGGGAGACATGATGGGGGCCTGGTGGAGGGTGCCCCTGGATTCTGGGGGGTGGGGGTGCTGGGAGATTTGAGTGGGGGCCTGGTGGAGGGTGCCCCTGACTGCTGGGGGGTGGGGGTGCTGGGAGACATGAGCGGGGGCCTGGTGGAGGGTGCTCCTGACTGCTGTGGGGTGGGGGTGCAGGGAGACATGAGTTGGACATGAGTGGGGGCCTGGTGGAGGGTGCCCCTGGATGCTGGGGGGTGGGGGTGCAGGGGGACATGAGTGGGGGCCTGGTGGAGGGTGCCCCTGGATGCTGGGGGGTGGGAGTGCTGGGAGACATGAGTGGGGGCCTGGTGGAGGGTGCCCCTGACTGCTGGGGGGTGGGGGTGCAGGGGGACATGAGTTGGACATGAGTGGGGGCCTGCTGGCAGGTGCCCCTGGATGCTGGGGGGTGGGGGTGCAGGGGGATATGAGTGGGGCCCTGGTGGAGGGTGCCCCTGGATGCTGGGGGATGGGGGTGCAGGGATACATGAGTTGGACATGAGTGGGGGCCTGGTGGAGGGTGCACCTGACTGTGGGGGGTAGGGGTGCAGGGGGACATGCGTTGGACATGAGTGGTGGCCTGCTGGCAGGTGCCCTGCACTGCTGGGGGGTGGGCGTGCTGGGAGACATGAGTGGGGGCCTGGTGGAGGGTGCCCCTGACTGCTGGGGGGTGGGGGTGCAGGGAGACATGAGTTGGACAGGAGTGGGGGCCTGTTGGAGGGTGCCCCTGGATGCTGGGGGGTGGGGGTGCAGGGGGACATGAGTGGGGGCCTGGTGGAGGGTGCCCCTGGATGCTGGTGGGTGGGGGTGCTGGGAGACATGAGTGGGGGCCTGGTGGAGGGTGCCCCTGACTGCTGGGGGGTGGGGGTGCAGGGGGACATGCGGTGGACATGAGTGGGGGCTTGGTGGAGAGTGCCGCTGGATGCTGGGGGGTGGGGGTGCAGGGAGACATGAGTAGGGGCCTGGTGGAGGGTGCCCCTGACTGCTAGGGGGTGGGGGTGCAGGGAGACATGAGTTGGACATGAGTGGGGGCCTGGTGGAGGGTGCCCCTGGATGCTGGGTGGTGGTTGTGCTGGGAGACATGAGTGGGGGCCTGGTGGAGGGTACCCCTGACTGTTGGGGGGGTGGGGGTGCAGGGAAACGTTAGTTGGACATGAGTGGGGGCCTGGTGGAGGGTGCCCCTGGATGCTGGGGGGTGGGGGTGCTGGGAGACATGATTGGGGGCCTGGTAGAGGGTGCCCCTGACTGCTGAGGGGTGGGGGTGCAGGGAGACATGAGTTGGACATGAGTGGGGGCCTGGTGGAGGGTGCCCCTGGATGCTGGGGGGTGGGGGTGCAGGGGGACATTAGTGGGGGCCTGGTGGAGGGTGCCCCTGGATGCTGGGGGGTCGGGGTGCAGGGGGACATGAGTGGGGGCCTGGTGGAGGGTGCCCCTGGATTATGGGGGGTGGGGGTGCTGGGAGACATGAGTTGGACATGAGTGGGGGCCTGGTGGAGGGTGCCCCTGGATGCTGGGGGGTGGGGGTACAGGGGGACATGAGTGGGGGCCTGGTGGAGGGTGCCCCAGGGTGCTGGGGTGTCGGGGTGCAGGGGGACATGAGTGGGGGCCTGGTGGAGGGTGCCCCTGACTGCTGGGCGGTGGGGGTGCAGGGAGACATGAGTTGGACATGTGTGGGGGCCTGGTGGAGGGTGCCCCTGAGTGCTGGAGGGTGGGGGTGCAGGGGGAAATGAGTTGGACATGAGTGGGGGCCTGCTGGCAGATGCCCTGCACTGCTGGGGGGTGGGGGTGCTGGGAGACATGAGTGGGGGCCTGGTGGAGGGTGCCACTGACTGCTGGGGGGTGGGGGTGCAGGGAGACATGAGTTGGACATGAGTGGGGGCCTGGTGGAGGGTGCCCCTGGATGCCGGGGGGTGGGGGTGCAGGGGGACATGAGTGGGGGCCTGGTGGAGGGTGCCCCTGGATGCTGGGGGCTGGGGGTGCTGGGAGACATGAGTGGGGGCCTGGTGGAGGGTGCCCCTGGATGCTGGGGGTGGGGGTGCTGGGAGACATGATGGGGGCCTGGTCGAGGGTGCCCCTGGATTCTGGGGGGTGGGGGTGCTGGGAGATTTGAGTGGGGGCCTGGTGGAGGGTGCCCCTGACTGCTGGGGGGTGGGGGTGCTGGGAGACATGAGCGGGGGCCTGGTGGAGGGTGCTCCTGACTGCTGTGGGGTGGGGGTGCAGGGAGACATGAGTTGGACATGAGTGGGGGCCTGGTGGAGGGTGCCCCTGGATGCTGGGGGGTGGGGGTGCAGGGGGACATGAGTGGGGGCCTGGTGGAGGGTGCCCCTGGATGCTGGGGGGTGGGAGTGCTGGGAGACATGAGTGGGGGCCTGGTGGAGGGTGCCCCTGACTGCTGGGGGGTGGGGGTGCAGGGGGACATGAGTTGGACATGAGTGGGGGCCTGCTGGCAGGTGCCCCTGGATGCTGGGGGGTGGGGGTGCAGGGGGATATGAGTGGGGCCCTGGTGGAGGGTGCCCCTGGATGCTGGGGGATGGGGGTGCAGGGATACATGAGTTGGACATGAGTGGGGGCCTGGTGGAGGGTGCACCTGACTGTGGGGGGTAGGGGTGCAGGGGGACATGCGTTGGACATGAGTGGTGGCCTGCTGGCAGGTGCCCTGCACTGCTGGGGGGTGGGCGTGCTGGGAGACATGAGTGGGGGCCTGGTGGAGGGTGCCCCTGACTGCTGGGGGGTGGGGGTGCAGGGAGACATGAGTTGGACAGGAGTGGGGGCCTGTTGGAGGGTGCCCCTGGATGCTGGGGGGTGGGGGTGCAGGGGGACATGAGTGGGGGCCTGGTGGAGGGTGCCCCTGGATGCTGGTGGGTGGGGGTGCTGGGAGACATGAGTGGGGGCCTGGTGGAGGGTGCCCCTGACTGCTGGGGGGTGGGGGTGCAGGGGGACATGCGGTGGACATGAGTGGGGGCTTGGTGGAGAGTGCCGCTGGATGCTGGGGGGTGGGGGTGCAGGGAGACATGAGTAGGGGCCTGGTGGAGGGTGCCCCTGACTGCTAGGGGGTGGGGGTGCAGGGAGACATGAGTTGGACATGAGTGGGGGCCTGGTGGAGGGTGCCCCTGGATGCTGGGGGGTGAGGGTGCAAGGAGACATGAGTTGGACATGAGTGGGGGCCTGGTGGAGGGTGCCCCTGACTGCTGGGGGGTGGGGGTGCAGGGCGACATGAGTTGGACATGAGTGGGGGCCTGCTGGCAGGTGCCCCTGGATGCTGGGGGTGGAGGTGCAGGGGGACATGACTGGGGTCCTGGTGGAGGGTGCCCCTGGATGCTGCGGGGTGGGGGTGCTGGGAGACATGAGTGGGGGCCTGGTGGAGGGTGCCCCTGACTGCTGGGGGGTGGGGGTGCTGAGTGACATGCGTTGGTGGGCAGTAGTGCAAGGTGACATGTGTGTTGGCTGGGGGGCATGGCCATGGTGGATCGGCTGCCTGCGGGACATGTGCAGGGGTGCAGGGTAGTCCCCTGTGGTGTGGGCTGCCTGCAGGGGCCGTGGAGGGTGTGGGGGGAACACTTGGGAGGACCCACACGGCCAATTCACGTGTAGTACTCCCCGGCAACCCCGAAATACATGTAGGCTGCTGGATTCACGTGTGGAACTTCCCGCGCACCTGAAGTGCACGTACCCTGCTGAAATCGCGTGTGGAACTTCACGCGCACCCTGAAATACACGTACCCTGCAAATTTGCGTGTGAAACTTCCTGCGCACCTTGGAATACACGGACCCTGCTGAAATCGCGTGTGAAACTTCACGGGCACCCCGGAATACCTGTACCAAGGACAATCGCGTGTGGAACTTCCCGCGCACCTCGAAATACACGCACACGCTATTTTTCACACAGCGGGTGTCCGTGTTTGTCGCGTATCCCTTTGCACCTCATTTGTCCTAGAGGGCCACAGTATGGATCATTCATCATAGCTGTATATAGGTGCTTTTTGTTAGCGGAGATTTTGGCGCACATTTATTTCAGGCGCAGGGACGCTACCGGCTGCTTTCTTGTGGCGGACTTGTTTGGCCCTGTGCACGTCTTTGCCCGTGCGCTGGTTTGCCCTATTCGATTCCATGAATACGAGTTGTAGGCGTTCTGCGCACTTGCCTCCTGTACTTCCCCTGTGACGCCCATATTTTCACGCGTTGTTCCCCATTCCGAGTGTTACGCCCCGTGTTCCGCCTACTTTTGTTATGTGTGCCGCGCTATGTGCCATTTCGCTGTGGCCATGGCGCACGCCGTAGGATGACCTGTGCGCCGGCGTGCGCCGCTCACTTTTTCAGCGCACATCCAATATTTTTCTCGCGCACAGACTTCCATGAATCGATGTGCGCTGGTTTCTCTGCGATTTTCGCACTTGCACTGCGATTCGCACGTTTTGGCACCTCTGCGCCAAAATCTTCGGCGCACATTAATTCCATGAATCGGCCAGTAAGTGACTGAAACATGCAGCACAAAAAACAAACATCACTTGGAAAAGCTCCATCTGATGCAAAGCGAAAATAAATATCAAGAGCTTCTGAAACACATCAAAAAACAGCAGAATTGCCGACTAGAGGACAAGAGCAACTTTCTCCAGGACAATGGGAAGCCATAGCAAACTGAAGCAAGACTTTCTGACATGAGAACAAGAGCAACATCCTCCAGGGCACATGAGACACCACTCAATCAGGACATGGGCAATGCTGGGTACCCCAGCTAGGAATAAATATAACTGAAACACATTTTATTAAGCAGCATTAAAGTAAAGGTTAAACATGTACATGAAAAATAAAATGCCACTAAATCTAACTAGTCCATTATAATGCCAATATATACCATCTGATAGTAGTGGTAGTTTGTCTGACACCTAACACCCCAAACAAATTTGTTAATATTTAATTTTATACTGGTACTTACTTCCAAAATAACCACACACTTAGCATAATGTACTGTGGGATTGCTGCAATAAAAATGACACTACTACGCAAAATGGTGGCTTTTACACTACCCAAAAGCAATAACACAAAAAGAAGACTATATATTTAACAAACTATTAAAATGGCTGACAAATTTTCACCACAACCTATCACAGACAGCTGCATAAATAGAACAGTAACAACAACCAATCACAAACAATCATAGTCACAGAAATCATTTTTACCCCTGCCCAGCATCTCTCATAGCCACAGTTATTTGATGTGGCTACAAATCTTGCCACGGCTAAATGTACATTTTATACAACTCAAAATCAAACTAAGCCAACCTTCAAACCTTCAAGGGAAGATCTAAACACATAAAATAACAAACACAGATACAATTCTGAGCTGTATTATCCCCATAAAAATATGATTATTGCACAAAAAATGTATGATCCAATAGACACAGCTCTAATAATAGCTGCGCCTACCACAAAAACCAACGAAATGGCGAAAAGGTATTGACACGTCCACGCATATGCTGGTTATAGCCACGGTTGTAGAGAAGCCTGACATGTTTGACTGTTAATACCCACAACTAACACATGTCCACAAACACTCCATGTGCCATTTGCTTGTAAGTAGTCACGGCTGCACAGGGTGCTACCTTTACCCCTAGGTAGCAATGCCGTGCAGCAGGTGGGTGCTGGGCAGCTGTGGGTAAACACGCCAGCCGTTGCTGTGGCTAGGTGCAAATCTCAATACACCAATCACTCCATTTTTCAGATAGCTGCAGTTATAAGATTAAAACAAAATCTGAGTATGAAATAGGAATGACAAAAGAGTCAGTAGTGATGATACATTGGTAGTTAAAAGGTGTCACTACAGTAGATGACTGCTCATGGAGTTATGTAATATGGATGATGATAAGGAAAACACAGGATACATAGTAGTTAGGATACAGAAGATAGAGTTAACTTGGCTGCATGCAAACAAGTTCATATACATTCATATCCTTCTATCTGCAAAAAAGAAAACACAAATAATTAAAGAATACACTACATGAAAAAAATACATTTGTTTACCCTCATATATAGTGCAGTATATACACAGTACAAGATACAACATGTGTGCGCAGTGCACTGTTGCACTCTTTGCACATACTAATCTTTGGGTCATTGGGCAAAAAATCCAACTTGGATTAAAAAAAAGAAACTCTTCTGGATGGTCTGCTCCATACTGGGATGCAGCGTTTGTAGGCTCACATGTGGTCTTTCCCCTTCACTGGAGCTGTGAACAGTGGTTGTACAGAATCAACCTCCACACACTAAAGGTACTGCCACCAACAGCCAGTATTGAAACACCTGCAGCACTGGACCACTCAATTTGAAAAGTCATCAGAAATGCTGGACAGGTTCAGAAAGAAGGCTTTTGATGATGTGTCTAGACATGTGCTGCCCTCATCTCCAGCAGTATAACTTGGATGAGCAAGAAGCCTTACCAGGATCTTATCTTTCAAATGCCGATGCATCTGCCATAAGTCTTCATCCACTTCATCCCAATGCTGTGTACCAAAGTTTGTTTGATTTAAAATGAGAGAGAATAAGGTGGGATAAGTAAACTTGGAGAACAAGGGATAGAAAATAATCACACAGGTCGAAACACTAGTACTTTAAAAAAAACTGTTCCCAATGTTTCAGTTATGAGAGTAATGTGCTGCCTATGCCACAATTGGCTTCTCCCAGAAGATGCCACTAAACTGGAGGAGTATCCCTAGCCCTTTAAGATGAGGTAGCAATACAGTGAGATGAATAGGGATGCAGAAGTTACTCAAACATCAATAATCAAAATGACTTAGGTAGTTGGCAAAAAGGTTAACAGTTTTAATATCAATTATCTAAAACAGGGAGTACAATGGACATCTACGGACGTCTCACTGCATGATCTCTCAATTTGCTTTAAAAAAACATGAGCTATAAAGCAAAAACTTGTCATGGAATACGTGAACCTATGTGTTTAATAACGTCATCCTACATGGCAAACTACTAAAACTTATTGACGAGAGTGATTGGTTCTAAGGGAATATCTAGGTATACGTTCCATACTAGTCTAAGAATATGATAGGGTCCTTAACATCAGGTGGGGTGACTAAGCCCTCCCCTCAAACAAGTTCACTATGAACGTCACTAAATACATGATGTCTCATTGGCTACCCAAACTATAGGGCACTTAATTATGCAGCCCACAACAATTGGTTGGCACTCTTACATTCGTCAGTACTTTTACACCTATGTTAGCAGCATGCAGGCTAGGCTTCCAGGTGCTAGTGAGCTAGTCATAACCATAGCTTCCCACTAATTAGCATATCATCTATCATAACCTCAGTGGTCTGCTGTCAATTAATGCTTTGAACTTGTCCTTGGAAATGTTCTTTGCTCTGGAGAATTTAGAGGAGTTAAGGCACGCTCTGCCTTCATGCGTAGGTGTGGTCGTCATGTTTGTCCAACTTCATCCTTCCACGTGACTGAAGACCACAAATTTGAGCTCTGGTGCATTTAAAATACTATTTTTTAAAAGACCTGTGATGTCTTCCTTGTTTTGTCCATGCCTACTGAACAAGAGTTTTGTTCTTTCATACGATTTGTAACTACTGTCTGTTCATCTCAGTCTGATAAGACATTGGCTTCTTGGGGCTCATCCAACCTCGCCTCTGAGCTCCGCTTCTGCAACTCAATTGCTTTTTCAACTGTGACACACTGGAAAGGCCTTATTTCTCTGGTCTAGCACTGCTATAAGACATAGTGGAATCATCCATTCTTTACTTGGTCTTATATATGCATACATTGGCGCATGCTGCAATATATTCACGACATAGCTAGTCGCAAGAATACTGCTTGCGTTTCTTTGCATATGTACATGTGTAAAATGACTTGATATCTTCATCGTTTCTGTAGCATATGTTTCTTCATCTTGAGCCCAATATATCACTTATCTTTGATACTTTCTTGATGCCTTATAGAATATCTTCATTGTCGTGTCTCTGCATCTCTTCTATGTACGTCAGTATTACTTCGTGTGAGATCACCAATCCACTCTTTCATTCATTGGTCCTGCTTCTTCTGGGATTTCATTGAAATGGCCATCATACTGTCTTGTATGCAGGTGTGGCTTTCTCAATGGGAAATGTGATTCCAGGATTCTCCTCAGTATTGGTATTTCCACTGGTACTGCACATGTCTCACACTCTGGTTCCCAACATATAGGTAATATGGGCCAGATGGATGAGGTGGGGGCACTTGGCTCCTTCTCTACACTCCCCCGTCTGGGCGATTCATTGACCACTCTCCAATCATCCTTCACATTCAAACAACCTTGTCTAAAGAAATGCTTTTTCGGGACCCATATCTTTACGACTTCTTTCAGGCATCCAGCTGATTTCACATGCTCATCCTTATTCCATGTCATGAGCATGCACTGTCCACTTGGAATACAATAGATCAATTTTCCCACATACTTCTTATGGTTTTTGAATACAAGAACTTTGTTCCCTCAGGTGCATGGATACAGGCCTTCACAAAGTCTCTGATTTCTTCATCTGTCAGATCTCTGATAGACAATGTGCGAGTCTTGCGTTTATTTCAATAGCTATGAAGATTTTAGACTTCCCCATACTATAAGGTAAGAGTGCACATACAAAGCATTCCTCCATTGAGGTCCTCCTTCCCACTTCTTTCATATGCTGATACCATATGTTATTCCCCAATCGTGCTGTACTATCCAGGTAATCATTTAACTCATGATCATCCTCCTTAGCACTTCGTTTAGGCCTCAATCTTTTCCTTTGAGCTTCTATAATCATCTCACAAAGTATGTCAGCATAATACCTCCTTACTGGACCAATCATAGAAACAATTGTCAGTGGACATGGTGTTTTTACATGTGCTACCTATGTAGGAGAAAGGTCTAGGATCTTCTTCCTATCCTGATGCCTTCTCTTAGCAGCAGAGAGTGATGGCCATAGAGAGTGCACTATATATAATCTCCATACGTGTCCTTCCCCCAAAAGGAAGCTCTGCTTTATCTATTTCAGGACTAGGTGCCTTTGAATGTACCTCTAGAGTATGGATAATCACATAAGGTCTTGGCCGCCGTGTAGTTGCTTTTTCAATAAGTTCTTCAAACAGCTGGCTGATCTCAGGACGATTAACAAAGTTCCCAATAAAGAAAAGAGTCGTCCTATCACCAGAAGAAATGCAAATGCCTCTCCAGCAAGAAGTAAAGGACTACAGCAAGTAGGCTCTGGATCTCCTGCTCCAAAGTCTCATTCAGGATTTCCTCTTTGTTCTCTCAGAATACAGGTTCACTTGTTCAATGATATCTTGTAACAATTCATTAAGCGCCACATTATTCCTCAGGTCTCTCAAAAACGTGCAGACATCCGTTTGTCTTCCAACAAGATGCGGGCATTCCGCAATTAAGTAATAGAAGACCATGTCAACCAGTCTATGTGCATTGTCAGCCGATTGGGGCATTTGTGTTTTCCCCACTGTACACAGGAAGCTGAAGAACTTACTCTATTATGGCTGCGAGCAATCTCCTCACAAATGGAACAGACTTAGGATCTTGCAGGAAATGATGAACATCAAAAGTTCTCCCCACCAATGCAGGGCATGAATGAAGAATGTAGATAAAAACAGCAAGGATGATCCAATGAACGTTGTCATTAGGCACCACCACAGGCTCCTCTGAAAAGAAATTCAGCGAGAAAGGAATCGGGGAACGGTTCCCTCTTCCAATCGTTGTAAAAGGAACTCCAAATCTGGCATGCTTTCCTTCTCAATCAAGACTTAAACATGTCTCAGTCCAATGTCACCAAACTCCTGTGGCTCAAGAATAAATAGCTTCTCTTAACTCCTTTTTTAGTAGCTTTAAAGAGTGCCCCAAAACAAGCCACAGTCCAATATACTCTTTATTTGTTTATTCAGCTTTGCGTCCTGCTTCCTTGTCATGGATCTAGTATGAAAATGCTGAGGTTCTTCCCCGATGCATGCTTCTGATAGGGGTGCAGGTGAAGAGGGTTCTCCAGCATAGATCTTCACGTCTACAAGAAATATCCATGCACGTCTGCCTTGCACTTTCACTACAGACGGTGTGACATATTCCACGATGAATGGGCCATTATAGCGTGGCTTGTGCCATCTCCTCGTGAAATTCCTGATTAAAAAGTTTGGGAAGACGTAATTCTTCAACTCTGGTTGTTGTAGCATCTCCTTCTGTGTTCTGTATCCCACACCCCTTTTGTTTGAGCTGTTCTTAAATGACAGAGATAATTTAATTAATTTATGTTAAGTAATCACGTAACCACTTCCCTACAAATTCTGCTGTCAACTGGGCATCATTTCTAGTTCTAGATGGAGGTGTGAGGAGTGCTCCCATCTGCCTCCCTGTCATTATTTCATGGGGGGTAAGATGGTGGTCGGAACTTGGCAGATTTCTCGACCCATAGAATGCCAGTGGTAGGCAATACAACCATCCTTCCTTTAAGGTAAGCTTCAATTTGGCTATCCTTTCTTTAAGCAGGCCATTGAGTCTCTCACAGATCCCGTTCACTTGCAGGTGATAAGTCAATGAAAACTTGTGCTTTACACTAAGCAAAAAGGTTAGTTGTTCAAAGACTTCGTTAACAACATGAATGCCATTATCTGATCTCAATATTCCCCATCTAGGAAACACTTCTCGTACTAGAAATGTCACTGCGCAGGTGGAATCTGGATGTGTACATGGACCAGCCTCAATCCACCTTGAAAATGGACATACCACTACAATCATATATCTGTATCTAATTACAGACTTGCAGCATGTCAACATAGTTGATATGTAAATGCTGAAAAGGACCATTAGGTCCCAGGATAACTCCTCTGACTTTACACAGTGTGTTCCCAGCAGTAAACCTTTTACATACGATACAATTTACTACATAAAATGCAACGTGTTCTACTAAATTTTGAACAAACCAATCCTCTGCAATTGTTGCAGCGAGGCTCTCTCTAGCAACATGCGCAGGGTAGTGTAGCTGTTCTAACGCCACCCTCAATAAAGCTACAGGCATCAGTTTACCAGTGCTGTCTTGTTGCCACAATGCTTCAGAAGGGCTTAAAGAACACCCCCTTTGTGTCCACAGGTCTTTCTCATTCTGAGGTGCTTCCCCTTGAATTTATACTTACTGAGTATTGGACAGATTGTTATAACAATCAGGCACACTCATCATCACTACCATGTTTTCATTCACATTAGGCGTATCAAATTTCATAATGTTTTCTGAATATGCAACACGTTTAACGTCCTTGTCTGCTGCCCTTTTAGTATGAGATGCGCATTTAACGTCTGTGATGGCTACCAGGAGTTGTAGAGCTTTAATGAGTCTGTCCACTAAGGCTGCGTTTTGCACTGGAGTGCCGTCCGCTCGGAGGTAGCCCTCCCTTTCCAATGTGCTATCCCTGTGTGCACTGTCATCGTCACATAGGCGGAGTCGCTGTATACTGTTGCTTCCTGTTCTGCATGATTTTCGAGCGTGACTATCAAGGACACTAGCTCTGCAGCTTGTGCTGAAAAGTAATACGGTAGTTGTGCACTTAGTAAAACTTCAAATTCCCCATTGGCCCTGTGCTTTACCACAGCGGCACCTGTATATCGTTGTCCATCATTTTGATCGATTCTAGACAAACCGTCAATAAAGAGAATCTCCCCAGCTGCCAACACATTTTCCTTTATCCTCTGGAGTTCATCATAGAATTCCTCATAGTTCGAGGATTCATGTGCATGTTCACTTTCTGCCAGTGGTTCTGCTACAAACACGGCAGGATTCACTTTTCGGCATTGAACTATTTTAAACGCTGGATTCAATATGACCACCTTGTAGGCAGAAGCCGTTTGAGAAGTCAACGTGCCTTTAGGTTTTTCCAAAATGGCAAACAATGCATGTTCATACAATAATGTCATGGAACACCCCATTACTATGCTTGCAGCCTTCTCAATGGCAAATGTGGCAGCTGCCAAAGATTGTTTGCAAGGAAAGTGACCCCTCATTACAGCGCCTAAAATCCCACTGTAATATGCAAGGGGCTTGTACCCCAACATGGTTCTCTGTGTGAATACTGCTGTCATAACAGTGCTATTCATGTGTGAAAACAAAACAAATTACTCAGCTTAATTGGGAATCCCTAAAACTGGAGCTTGCTTTTTTCAACTCATCAAACGCTTCTTCCATTTCCTCAGTCCAAACAATTTTTTCCTGAGTTGCTTGTGCTTCCTTCAGAGCTTGCAACAAAGGCCTTATGTATGAACTGTAATCAAAGACCCATGCTCTCACATAATTACGTAGTCCCAAATATCTTTGCATGTGCTTTATTGTGTGTGGCTTTACTGTTTTTAAAATAGCCTCGGCTCTCTCTGGAGTAACCTTTTTCCCTTCATGCGAAATTAACTGACCTATGTATAACACTTCCTCTTGACAATACTGCAATTTCTTCTCGTCTTCTTCATATTATTTCTCTGAAAGGATAATCATGAGTTGAAATGAATCACGTCTGCACTCTTCCTCCCTGGTGCTGCAGAACAATATGTCATCTACGTATTGTAACACAACACTTTCCAAATCAACATTGCTTAGCTCCATCTGCAAGACTCTATTGAAAATCGATGGAGACTCACAGTACCCCTGATGTAATCTCGTGCTTTTTAACTTAGTCTGACCTAACGGGATTGAGAAAAATGTATTTTTCAAGTTTATCACCGTGAAATATCATTCCTCAACAGGGCTACTACATAAGATTGTCGCAGGATTAGGAACTAGAGGGAACTCTGCCTCTACAATCTGGTTAATCAGGCAAAGTTCTTGCACTAGATGCCACAATCCCCCTTTACCTTTTTTAATCAGATACACTGGTGTATTACACTGTGACTCTGACACCACTAAGATACCCTGCTCCAACATGGGGGTTATTGTCTTAAAAATACCTTTATCTGCCTCTCGAGACATGGGATACTGTCGTGCTTGAGGTAAAATTGCTCCTGGTTTCAATTTAATCTTTACTTCTCCAGGTCCCTTCATAATGAAGCTGGCACCTTTGCCATATCCTCATCAAAAAACCCGGGACATTTCAATGTTAGCATCATTTTCTGAGGAACCTCACATTTAATTGCTTGCACCCAATAAGTAATACTCATTTCACATATGACTCTGTCATCTGACGGATGGTCTCTAAATATATCCTCGTCAGTGACATCAGTCAATCCATAACCTTACCCAATGGCAATCAATGTGCTCCATTTTCTGCCTTCATAATCGGTTCCCAAAAGCAAAGCCATTTCTCCTTGTACTATGGCTGTTTGCAATTCTAAAGTAAAGACTCGTCCTTCCTCTTCATCCATATGTATCATTGGCCTGAACAAAAATTCATCAGATATTCTCATAGTTCTTCCCACTAAACCTGGTAGCCATGTTAACAGAAGGTTGCCAGACATTTCGTCGAAAAAAATTGGTCGACCAGACAAATGGTCGAACCAATTTGGTCGAAAACCAAATGGTCGAAATTTTTTAATTTTTTATTTTAACCCCTTTTATTTATTTTTTTGGGGGGGTCCCCCCCCAACCCCCTTTTTTTCTCTAAAAAACCCTTTTTTAACTAAACGAAAACCCGAAAAATAAATATATAAATAAAAAAAAAATTCGACCATTTGGTTTTCGACCAAATTGCGTCTACCAAATTGCAGTCGACCAGTTTTTTTTCGACGAGTTGACTGGACACCTTAACAGAATGCATACCCCATAATGAAAACCATCTGGTTCTAAGGGTACTCCTCATATGGTCACTTGTCCTGCAAATGCCATAATAAATTCACTCACATTTAAATAATGCATTCCTGGTGTTGAACACACTATGCCTTCATCAGTGAATGAAATCGTCATGTTCAATTTTTTTGCTTGTGCTCTGCTGTATCTGCATGGGTGACTGCTGTGACTGCCCTTGCGGCAGATTCATTATCTGCTGTGTTTGTAAATCTTGCTGTGCTCTCGGCACTTGTGTTTGCTGCCCTTTCTGACTTTGAGCAAACTCACTTTCATTCTGTTGTGTGTATGCAAGCAGGAATGCGGTCCCCCGTCTTGAGAATTGACCATTTTGCACAAACCCTTAACTTCTATACGTGCAATGTGTCCTGTGATACCACATATCCAACATACAGGAGGTCTTCTAATTTGCCCGTCCTGCATGCCTTGACTATCAAGCTGTGTTTTTTGAAACCCACCTTGGTTATTCTGGAAATTCCCCTGATTATTCTGAAATCCTCTACTTCGAAAATGTCCCTTACCTTGTGGCACAAATCCAGTGTTTCCTTGATCATAGTGCCTTTTTGTTTATTCACCTGCGGCATACCTACTGTTTGCCGTGAACTTGACCCTTCTCCGCTAGCCAACATCGCCCCTTCAATGGCGTACTTCGATAATTATTTCTGCACTAAATTCTCCTCTTCACCTTTCCTTGTATCGTCTTTCTTCCGGTTCTTTTCTTGCAGCAGTCTGCAATAATGCGCAATGGTTAGCTTAATTTCTGTCCAATGCTTTGCTTCCATGCCCACCAATTTCTTGAGCTGCTTCTGCATTGTCTCTGGCAGCCCTTGGCATAATATATGATAAAATACAGGTATAGATTTCCCCCAAGGCTCGCGAGTTTCCAAGCACCATTGTTCCTGAAAATTCTGAATGTAAACAAGAGGATCCTCCTCTTCCTGCATCTTTTTTGTCATTATGGCTCCCATATCTGATGTGTCCGGTGACAGCACTCTAAGTGCTTTCCAACTGCCACCCTACAGTTGTTAAACAGTGCTCCATCATGAGCGGTGCTCAACGCGGTAACACTTGAATATCCTGCTTTTGACCAGACGTCATCAGCTCTCACCTAAAGGATAGCGACTAGGAGACCTTTAATGTCCCCTACAGTTAGCGTATTTCCAGTTGTCATTTTTTTCAAACTCATGTATCCATTTACCAGCGCCAGAGGTTAAACTTGGGAGTTTACACCTTAAATTATACTTGTTCATTTGTGGCCAAGGTATATATATACTGCGAAATCCCAAATTCACATTTGTCCCGCATCATCTGTCTATCCATAGCAGGGACAATCCTCCCCACCTTCTTCCTGGCAGCGACCTTAACCTGCTCACACAAGGTGGCGAGTCCCCCCTCTGTCCATAGAATAGTCCTTTATGTTGATCTAGTTCGTGTCAGAGATTCTGATGCCTGCGATTTGGGTAGATCTAGATCAGATCAATTTACTTCTATATCCCTTGGAGAACATCCCTCGGGACCAGATGTGTTACCTCTCTTCTCCCCACAGAAGTTTTCTCTATCCTCGTCTGACATATCCTGTCCCCAACTTGTATGACTTCTCTTCTCTTTGTCTCTATTCAGAGTTAGTCTAACTAAAGACAGCTCTTTGGGCTCAAAACTACACAAGCCTCCCTCTCTGTCGTATAGCTGTGTACCCTCAAGACGAGAATTCTTGCCCTTTCCTGTTGGTTCTTATATTCATATCATGATAGACCTTATCAGTTGCATCCCCAATGCTTCTAGAGTCAAACTCATCCTCTAGATTTACTCTAGACGGCCCTGCCATTTGCTCCTGTGCTGGAAATAATTCCTCTGTGTCCTCCCATGCTACTACTGAATTAGGATTCATTCATTCTTTTTCTACACACTCAAGATCATGTGCTCTCTGCTTTCCCTTTCGTTCTATTTCATCATCAAACTCTCTTTGTTTCCTTGCTTCTTCTCTCACCCTGTCTTCTTTTTTTCTTTTTTATCATTTTATAATGTATTTAATGCAAAACTTTACACATAGACAATTATCATTCAAGTACCAAAAATCAACAGATGTACATAAATTCATACAAATTCATACAAATACAAATAAACATCACTTTAACAAATAGCATGATAATATCAAATATATAACAGTGTAATGGAACTTAAAATATACAAAGGATACAAATAAAGATAAAAATCATCATTTCATGTATTCCTCTATTCTATTATTCATCTGAGACTTCTTAAGATATAGCTCCACAACTTTCCAAACTCTGAAAAGAGCCAAAAACCTGCCCCTATTTTGGGATTTTATGCAGGTTTTCCAGAATGTCAAGCTTTTTATCGAGTCTTGATGGTGAACTAGTTAATCCAGGTATTTAAGATATGTCATCTTCAGCTTTCTACAGCTGGTAAGGACATGTCTGATCATTTCTTTTTGGGTACTCATTCCACATATTTGACAAGTCCTTTTCCATAGTGGGAGGGCCAAAGCAGGGCCTACCACACTCAATACTGGTAACCTGTTGATTCGCAGGAGCAATATAAATCTCAATTCCTTGGATGGGCACAGTGCGAGATAGGGTTGCATTGTTTTATAGGTATACAATCTATCTATTACAAAGGTGTAGCTTTTAAGGGATCCTAGGTACTTAAAATGTTCACACCAGTCCCATAATTCTATGTGTTTAATCAGGCCCTGGCGCAAGTTGAGACTCTCTTTCCCACATGTAGGCGTCCACCCAATCTCCTTAAAAAGTGAACGTATTCCTCTGCTTAGGCCCCACATAGTTTCTGAGCTCCTAATCATAGTGCCCATGCTACTGAGGAGATGATTAGAGGTGTCCCTCCACAATTTTGTGATGAGTACTGCTCTTTCCTTTATAACCATTGATTTAAGTGAGCTAAGGCCCAATTCTAACCTTAAGATAGCCATAGGGATACACCTAGGTAGTCCCAATACCTTTCTCCAAAATCGGGCCTCCATTGGCTGAAGCCAGTTGAGGTTAATAGCCATTAGGCTCTCTAAGCCATAAATAATTGTTGGAATCAGGCATTGCGTGTATAGTTGTCTTATACCCAACAAGGAGAATCCAGCCCTTTTCCTAGCGAACTGATTGATCAGTGCGGTAAATTGAGCCACCTTTCTTATCTGGTTTTCAATGCACATTTTGTATCCCTTTTTAGCTTCAAATTCAATCCCCCGATATTTATACATTGGGGTGTAATTAATCGCAGCATTTGGAATACACAATCTAGGTCTTGCCACTTGCTACGATGTAAACAGCTTAATTTGAGTTTTAGCTTCCTTAATGATAAAACCATTTCCCTGTGCATAATCCCAAAGGCCTCTCGCAGTACGCTGCATACCATTAAAAGTGTGGTCCAATAGTACCAGACCATCAGCGTATGCCAGGACCCGACAGTGGGAATCGCCAATTTCCGGTGGGCAAGCTTTTATCACAGATAAGTAATCCGGGAGATCAGAAACAAAAAGATTGTACAATATAGGCACAGTTAAACAGCCTTGTTTAACTCCCACATTTTGCATCCAGGGGAGTCATTGTACCACAGCTATCTAATCTGAGAGAGACAATGTTGTTACTATGTAGCAACTTCATAAAATATAGGAGGTCTGGGGTACAACCTAACAGATCTAATTTCCTCTACAACAATTCTGTCCTGACCATATCAAAGGCTGCTTTAAAATCGACAAAGCTTGCATAAAGGGGAGATCGATTTGACATCTGAGCCTGATTGACCATATGGTCCAGGAGAGGAAGGTTTTGGGTCGTTCAGTATCCAGCACGAAAGCCACTTTGGAATTTGTCCAGTATATGTTCACGCTCCACCCAGTGCTGTAATTCTTTAAGCAGGAATGAGACAAATAACTTCCCAGAGGAGTTAAGCATAATAAGCATCGATAGTTTCCGGGTTCACGGGGAGAACCTTTCTTCAGAATTGGGACAAGCCGGGCAGTTTGACAAGAAGTAGGGATTTTGCCTTCACTAAGAACCTTATCAAATAAGATTTTAAATAGCGAGGACCAAATCAAAGAGTTGTGCCATAGCACAGCATTGGCCAAGCCATTTGGGCCCGGGGCATGCAAGAATTCCAGGCTCTTAATTGTCTTATAAATGTCCTCCTCTGTGATTTTTATTGCTATCCCGGGCTGCATTTGTTCCACCCTAGCAGAACTTGGAGGCAACAAGCTTATTTTACCCATTCACTACTTTTGATTGGATTGATCATGATATGGTTAGCATTCCCCTTAGCTTCCCCTAAGATAGCCCAGATAAAACGCGTATTTCCAGAGGCAAGAATCGTAACCATATTTTGGCAGGACAGATTATTACAACTCCACTGCCATATCCTCGCCCAATTACGGTAAGTATTTGTTAGTGCTCTCCTCTGTTTCAGAAACAGCTCAGATGATAGTTTCATTTCCCATAGCTTACGCAGATCACGTCTGAGTGTGTGTTTTAGCTTTGCGGATCACTTTATCATATGGCCTAGCTCCCTGAGAACATTTTAATAGAGCTGGCGCTCTAACCCTAGAGTGTGTAACTGAGAAAGATCGAATCCAATCATCAATGGCTTTTGTGGCCATTTTCTGAAATGTTCGAATATCTGGCCTCACCTGAAGGGTTGTGGCATATCTGGCTTCATAATATTATTATCCAACACTTTTAGTTTATTGCCACTATGATTTTCTCCCAACTCCCACATGTAATTAATGTGTCGATGTGAGGGTTGAATCAAGGATTAACACTAACGCCTCATGGTTACTCCAGTGATTGGGGATTATCTCAAAATCATCCACCCCCCAAGGCAAGCTTAGTATTCACAAAGATTTAATCCAGGACTGCCACTGACTTGCCTGACCTCCAAGTTTAGTTACCCGGAGAATCACTCCTGGAGCGACCGTTAATCATTTCCAGTTCCCAGGAGTGAAAAAAACTCAGTCATCCCTCCTCCTCAGTATCCATTGTGTTTTTCGCCATGCTACTACTAGCCTCAAGTTTTCCAACCTTCAAGTTTTTCATATCTCTTCTTCCATTTGCCCTTCATGTCTACTCATCTCTTCGTCTTTGTGTTATTTTATCCCTTAATTTCTGTTCCTCCTCTCTCCTTCTTTCTAATCTTTCCCGCTCTTCGATTTCCCTCTGTCTGTTGTCAGTCTTTCATTGCTCCTCTGCTTTTTCCTATTTTTTAAATTGCTTGTCATAATACAACTGTTCCTGTCTTTGTCTATCCTTCCCTTTTGCCCCTTCTTTCAATTGTTCCTCTCTTTCTCTATCCTTTTTGTCCTGTCTGTCTCGATCTTCCCTTTGCCTCACGTCCTCGATGCTTATACCATCGAGTTTAAGCAAAATCTGACCACCCATCGGTTTGTTCTGTATGAGCGCTACCTAATCAGCCTTATCCTTCTCTCCTTTCCATCTCTTTATCTCCCATGCTATGGCTAAGGATGTACTAGGTCGATCACTTCTCTCCTTGATCCTCGGGACTTACAGCTCTAAGCTGGCTAACCTTTTCTCTAACCTTTTTCCTGTATATGCTGCATGCACGTATAGCCGCATTTGCTGCAAAACTTCCTTTGATAGTGATCCCCCCGTGGCCATGGCATGAACCTCTTGTTTGCTGTGCCTTTAACCCATTCCGCGCTATACTGTTTATGTTTGGGTGGGTGTTTCGGCAACTGTTTACAGAGATGTGTAAGCAGAGTAATATTCTCCATTTTCACTCATCACACTTGACTGTCAATACTCACCTTTTCAGTTTGCACTTTTCAAAATTATGTTTCAAAAAAATAATACAATACGAGCGTGCACCAATCGTTGCAGCTCAAGACCCCCTATAACACATTTTACTCCTATTTTATTTATTAAAACACGTTAATTCAACTTCAACAAATAAATAATTAATTCTTAAATATCGCGTTTTCCTTTTCTTGTCTCTTAATTCCTCTATTATTTCTTCACCACATATAATCTATACACTCACATAAAACAAACAGACAGGCAAACATACCCGACCGGCCACATGTATCTCAGTCTACGATCCTCAAGACTTCCTCTCCCTTAATAAATACCCTGATTGGGATGTGAGCCGTTCTCTTTGGATTGTCTTTAAACAAATCTGTAGCCTACGTCACCCGTAAATGGGCTCTAGATATGGTTCCTTCTTTTACGTCTTTATGACACAGGACACTGGGCTTACTCTACTGTGAGGGTCCTCATCTCACAGTTTCTCATTGCTTTGCTCCTCTCTTCAAGTCAATTATTTAATAACTCGATGCTCATCATCTCGAGTTGCTTTTACCCCAACCTCTCTGTGTTACTCGTTTTCCCTTATCACTCTCTCCACTTACTGCCTATTCACAATTTTGCCACCTCACTCAGTTTTACTCACCATTTGCTTTATCGACTTCCAGCTCTCGGGATCGTCGCCTCTTTATCAGCCGCTCCAACTTTCTGTTCGTTCAGCTTCCTGTAGAAGTCAAGAGGGGTTTCTGCCTAAAAACAAGTGACCCGACTAACCTGTGCTTGCAAGGCTTGTGTCTTAAAAACTGGTTCCACTATCTATAGGGAGCTTCACGTCCTTTCAGTTAAATGGCAGAGGATGCTCGATATTGCGGGACCCCAAAGCTTACTATCTAGATCAGTCTTAAACCATCATCACTCTGCTACAACGTGAACTAGAGGAATCGCCCCAGCCCTTTAAGACAAGGTAGCAGAACAGTTAGATGAATGGGGATGCAGAGGTTACTCAACCATCAATAATCAAACGACTCAGGTAGTTGGTAAAAAGGTTCACTGTTTTCATATCAATTATCTAAAACAGGGAGTACAACGGACATCTACGGACATCTCACTTCATGATCTCTCAATTTGCTTCAGAAAAAGCATGAGTTATATAGCAAAAACTGATCATGGATGACGTGAACCTTCATATTTACTAACGTCATCCTACATGGCAAACTATTAAAACTTATTGAAGAGAGTGACTGGTTCTAAGGGAACATCTAGGTATACGTTTCATACTAGTCTAAGAAAATGATAGGCTCCTTAACATCAGGTGGGGCGACTAAGCCCTCCCCTCAAACAAGCTCACTATGAACGTCACTAAATACATGACGTCCCTTTGGCTACCCAAACTATAGGGCCCTTAATTATGCAGCCCCCTACAATTGGTTGGCACACTTACATCTGTCAGTACCTTTCCACCTATGTTAGCTGCACGCAAGCTAGACTTCCAGGTGTTGGTGAGCTGGTCATAACCATAGCTTCCCACCAAATTAGCATATCATCTATCATCACCTCAGTGGTCTGCTGTCAATTAAGGCTTTGAGCTTGTCCTTGGAAATGTTCATTGCTCTGGATAATTCAGGGGAGTGAAGGCCCGCTCTTTCTTCAAGCGTAGGTGTGGTTTGTCATGTTTGTCCAACTTCATCCTTTCACGTGACTGAAGACCACAATTATTAGCTCGGGTGCACTTAACATACTATTTTTTAATAGACATCTGACCCTCCAAGCATACTGAACAGGAGTTTCATTCTTTCACCCGATTGTTACTACTGTCTGGTCATCCCAGTCTGATAAGACCTTGGCTTCTTGGGGCTCATCCATACTTACCTTTCTAAGCTCTGCTTCTGTAACTCAATTGCTTTTTCAACTATGACACACTGGAAAGGCCTTCTTTCTCTGGTCTAGCACTGCTATAAGACGTAGTGGAATCATCCATTTGTTACTTGTTCCTATATATGTATACATTGGCGCATGCGGCAATCTATTCACTACATAGCTAGTCTCAGGAATATGTTGTCTGCTTGCATTTCTTTGCATATGTAAACATGTAAAGTGATTTGAAATCATCATCGTTTCTGTAGCATAAGTTTCTTCACCTTGAGCCCAAGATGTCACTTATCTTTGATACTTTCTTGATGCGTTATACAATATCTTCATTCTCTTGTCTCTGAATCTCTTCTATTTATGTCAGTATTACTTCGTGTGATGTCACCAATCGAACTTTCATTCATTGGTCCTGCTTCTTCTGGGATTTAATTGAAATGGCCATCGTACTGTCATGTATGCAGGTATGGCTTTCTCAATGGGAATCTTGCTTCCAGGATTCTCCTAGGTATTGGTATTTCCAATGGTACTGCATGTGTCTCACACTCTGGTTTCCAACAAATAGGTAATATGGGCCTGATGTTTGCAGTGGGGGTACTTGGCTCCTTCTCTACACCACAATAGCCCGTTGAGAAATGACTCTCTGCAAACATAATGTACATTGCCATTACTAATTCACTAAAACAATAGGGATACAATAAAAGTATTAAAACTGTTATTATAATCAATAAACATATATAAAAAAAATGGATGAGAACACACAAAGGACACTATGCTAAGGAATTAAAATAGAGTAGGTTAAGTAAACTTGGGGAACAAGAGAGACTGGGGTAGGTTAAGTAAACATGCAGAACTAGAAAGGATGTGGTAGGTTAAGTAAACTTGGAGAACATGCGAAACAAAACAGTCACAGAGATAGAAACAGTGCCCATGACCAGACAGCACACCAGATATTCCCTAGACGAGATAGCTACCACACCTAAGAAATAATTTTATTTTCATCCTTGCAAAAAGTCATTTTTAGTGAACAATATTCCATCCCAAAGCTTAGGAACATCAGTACAGATCAACCATCTATTACAGGTACAATGAATGTAGAAAAGCAATACCTTCTCCACCACCACCGCCATCCACTTGTATGTTTTGAATATGGGTTGGCCTTTCACAGGAGTTAACTGAACAACTTCTTCAGTAGCCACAGAGCACCTCAAGTACTTGAATCCTATCAGCCCCTGCCCACCGTAAACATAATAAAGACCCAATCTGGAAATAAATGCAAGGAATCAAACTTTCTTTCAACAGATACTAAAAAAGCAACCACAAGAAAATAAAAACATAAAAAAAAGGTCTGAAATAAACTTGCAAAACACAATCAATTGTACTACCTCACAGAAAACAGCTAAAAGTACTGGACAGTGAAAGTGCATTAAAAATACAACAAATACAATCAAATAAACTTTCAACCTCACTAACATGAATACACAAACTAAATGCCTGCATATAAATGCCATGGATTGACACATCTAATTTTTAGATCCATGTTAGTGAAAGTTAAAAAATACATTAAAAAGACTTGTCACACAATCAGAGCAGATAAAAAAAAGAAAAAGAACACAATCTGATAGCAGTGGCTAATATAACTAACACACACAAGACTGCAAATAAACCCTCAAATATGTAAACATTTATTCACAATTACGTTCACACTAACCACACTCTTGCCATGTGCACACTGTGAGTTCTGGAATCAAAAGGATAAAACTGCAGAAAATGGTAGCTTATACTTTCAAATATGAATACCACAAAATGAGGACTATATGCTAATAAAACTACTAACGTGGATGACACATTTTCATCACAACCTATCACAGACAGCTAAACAAATAACAACAACCAATCGCAAAAAATCAAACTCACTGAAATCTTTTTTATCCCTGCATCTCTCGAAGCCGCAGCTACCACACGTCCACAAACACTCGACATGCCAATTGCTGTTATATAGCCATGGCTGCACAGGGTGCCACTTTTGCCTGTGAGTAGCAACGTTGCCCACTGGGTGGGTGCTGGATAACCGAGGGTAGACACCACCGTCGTTGCTGTTGCTAAGTACGATTCTCAATACACCCTTTTCTTTATAGCGATGGCTAAAATATACATTTTATTTAAAAGAAAAAAATCTGTGTATGGAATATAAATGATAATAATACAATAGTACTTAAAAAGTGTCAGTACGATCAATGACTGCTTATGGAGTTATTTAAAGTGGATGATTATAAAGAAAGTATACATAGTAGTTAAGATACAGAAGATTGGAGTTAGGTAGGGTGGATGAGGTTCAAAAACAGGTAAAGGATGTGTTGGACACAAAGATTGAAAGTATGGTACATACTGACTTCTACAATCAAACGCACAAAATGGTGCCTTTTATACTTTCCAAAATCAAAACCACAAAAAGGGACTATATTTACTATGCAAAATACTAAAATGACCGACACATTTTGACTGTAACCTATCACTGACAAGCACAAAATTGCAACAGTAAAATTAGCCAATTACAAACACTGATACAAACACATCATAGATACCCTACTCTTACACATTAGTAAAAATGCAAACTAGGAGTCATTTTCCTTGAAACAGAGAAAGACTGCAAATGTCGTGGATGGTTTTAAAATTGTGTGGATGATCGGAGTCAGTTGGCTATTTTGGTTACTGGCTTTTTGTAAGAAACTAAATATTAATATGGACCTAGATTTGAGTGATTTTGTAATTTAATGGTTTGGACTGCGGCGAATGCGTTGGCACCAAGTATTTCCAAAATTGTTCAGACTGAAAAGTACAGGGCAGCCAGACATCATAGTAATTCATTATGGAGGCAATGATTTTGGTAATGTACGAGGCCTGTCCTTTGCTCTGATGATGAAACAAGTCTTGAAAAAAATGAATGGAACATTTTCCTGACACCATCTTTGTCTTTGCCAATCTGATACAGAGGCAAACATGAAGATGGACCACAATATTTATGGTAACATTGAAAAATCATGGAGAAATGTTAATAAAGAAGTCTCAGCATTCATGACGACCACAACCAATTATGGATTTCAAGCAACAACATACAGTTCTACAAAACCAATTTGTATAGACACGACACCTAACCAATGAAGGTACTGCAAAGTTTCTTCATGACATCAAGGCAGTACTACAAATATGCTAAAATACTACACTACAGTGATATCCTTACATCTGTAAAAAAAGAAACATAATTAGTTAGAAAACACACACAATTTATAAAACACAATTATTTTGACTCTCATATCTCATATGTAGTGCACCACATGCACTATGTATGATACAGCAATTGTGCATACAGCACTGTCATTATCTTCACAAATAATAATCATTGGGAGAAAAAAATCCAAGATGGATTACAAAAAAACATACATTAATAAATCAATAAGGAAAAGAGAATACATTTAATGGGTACAATTACACAAGATATACTAACATGGGTGAGACTACACAAGTTACAGTACATTGGATAGGGCAGCTGAAACTAGAGCAGGGTGGCTGAAGCAGCCATCTATTAATTTGTAAAGCTATGGGCCTGATTCACAGAAGCATTTTATAATGGTGCAATCCCATAGGAAAACTCTCTGTGAATCAGGCCCTATATATTTAGTTCATGTATACATATATATGTAAATAAACAGTACTACTTTTACTTCATTATATTTTTCTTCTAAGAATTTACATTTTAAAAACCCCACTCCTTTTTGTATTGAGTTTTTTTTGTACAGTTGTTTTCCTTTTTGCTCCGCAATCTCACATGTAAGAAAGTCTGGAAGCACACAGCCTAAATAAATAAGACGCCCAAATACCCACGTGTCACTATACCTACACTATACCCCTGGCTATCTGTAGTCCTTCATTGTCTCGAATATAGTGGCGAATATCGGAATAATGACTGAAAAATACTTTCCTGCCTCCCCAGGCCCTCACCAAGTGCCCCCCTTATCTGTGCAAGCTCCCCCCACTCCTCTGATGGCCTCCTCACCTCCCCTGTCATCTCGGTTTCCCCCCAAAACACATGCTGCTTCTCTGACGATCTCAGTGTTTTGGCACCAGAATACTGTTCTTATCATTATGAACTGTATTTATCAGTTCATTGTCTAACTCTCCTTGGTGGGATGCTTACTAACATGTCCTTCCTGCAGGAATTCATCTATGTTCAAATTATAACTTTGTGTGCTGGGACCTTGCTGCGTGACAAACTTGCTCATTCACAATGACATGAATGTGAATTTGCTCATGCAGTGCATATTGCCATAAGCGTGTCTTTATTTTGCTAATACATTTCAGGCAGTGTTAAATGAGTGTATGCGCTGTACTAATTCATTAGTTCCTATGTAATTCTAGTTATATAGGCAAAGGTGCTTATGAGTTGTTGGCATAACTGTTTGTTTGCTAAAGAGAGCTCTGCAAGTGCTATTTGACCTACCGGTGGCAGTGGTGTGCTATAATCATTCTATCTCTCTGAACATGCATTTTACGTATCTAGGTGTTCAATTTCTGCCAAAGTGCTACCTTCATTAAGCTATGTTTGCGTGCTTGGCCTAGGACCACACATTTTTATATTTAAATATGGCTACGAGAAATCAGCAAACCTTACGTGGTCTGATCAATCTGCTTGTCTGTAAACCTCATGGAGTCTAGTCAAATTTTATGTTGCACTTTCATTACCTCACTATGCAAATTAGACCCTGGGAAGCGTTTCGCTCTAATCAATTCCTGTGCGGCTCTGGCCTGTGGCCATGTGAAATGTTGGGAACTTTGAAATGGGACCTTTCAGGGAAAGTTCGTAATGCTGCATTCTACAGTGTGCTGATGGGGGAGGATGACATGCTGCGAGAATGGTTTTCAAAATTTCTAAGCCTATGTGTAGTGCATTCAGCTAATGTAAAATACTGCGATCATGTATTTTATCAATACAAACACTCTTTCTACAGAGTTTTCTAACTAAAGTAAAATGATGTTCGGCCTAGCTAAGTGGCATATTACGTATGTGTGCATGTGCCTTTCTATGAGGAACTGTCTGATGTTCTGTGCTAAGGGGTAGGAGTAAGATTATTTTGCTTTGAGAGGAGCTAACTAAATCTGGAAGCCTACATGTAAGGTATTCTCCTAATGTAAACTTGTGGCGATCATCTATTTATCACTTTAAACACTTCTACATTTCTCAAACTGATGCAAACTGCTGCTGGTTTGGGTTAAAAGTACATGTGTACTTGACTATAAAATGTATGTTATATCCTAACTAAAATGTAGTTGCCAGGCCTTGTTGGGCCTTCCTGCAATGCCTTTCACTAAATGGGGCTGCTTCTTTGCTATGTGTTATTTCATAGGGATTTTTGCAGCTTGTATTTCCGTGCAGGTTAGCAGCACTGAATAAAGGTTCCCATATATGTATGCTCCTCTACACTACAAACATTATCCACGTATATACTAATGGCTGTGAGTTGTCACAGATAGTTCAGAAGAAAGGAATATGAAATGCTGGGCACAGCAGGTGGCAGGATACCTCAGGGCAACACATGTGTCTTGGAAATAAGACAACAGAGCGTTGCAGGTTAGAATCGCAGTCTGTGCTTAGAGGCTGGTTTTAGGCACCAATCACAATATGATTTTTGTGTTGATTGGAATTCTGCTCTCTGTTGGCTTGCTGCAGCATTATGATGTCACACCTCAACCATGCTAAATTATTGCAGTTGATTAGTGATGTTATTCCCTTATTACATGTGACTATTAATGTAAAAACTAGATTGAAATATATGGGATAAAGTACCCCCTATCGTATTTTACAAGGATATTGCAACTACAACTATTCCGACCAAATAGAGAAATTAGGTCAAAGGCCAGTTCCTTGATAAGGTCATGGGACTTTGAGGTGGCTTGCAGAATCCTTTTTGCATAGTATAGGGATATTGTATTCATTATAATACATGGGCCTTCACCATCATCCACTTTAATACCTGGCCTTTTGCTTAATTTAAAGTAAAAGTTCTATGAGTTGCTGATATAAACGATCACTGTAGAATCTGTTCTGAGTCTTGCTCTCATGTGTAACACTCCAGTCTTGCACAAAATGAGCATAGTACAAAAATAATGCCTTCTCAGTTAATAAAGTGTCAATGATTTTACAAGAAAGGAATTTGGAAAGAATGTCATAACTTTAATTATGTGTTGCAGTGGAATTCTGCTCTGAGCTGGCTCCAATAGCAGGCATTGTGTAGTAACTGATTAAAGACCACCATTGATGTAATTTTCTTATTAGAGGTCTGTCTGTACTGATGTCATAACTAGCCTCTGATTAGAAGAAATATTTACAGGCTTTCATACAGGTGTTGCAGGTTGACATGTATTATTAAAAAAAATGTACCAGCTTTTATACAGATATTGCAGGAATCCATGTATTTTATGGATATTGCATGTCTGCAAAGAGTTCTGTAGTTAGATGGCCTGTGGTGGGGCCATGATAGGTTCATACCTAAAGCTCCGACAGGACTGGTACCCAAAATGGTCTACAATTGCAGTAGGGGGAGCAAATGTGGCCCGGTCCGATTTTCAGGAACGTGATTGTCATTTACATTAGTCCAGCACTGAAAGAATTGCTGTGAAGACAATGGGTCTCATTACGGGTCTGGTGGTAACCCTGGCAGTGATACCAGTGGGTTGTAGCCGGAACCGTTAAGAATTACTGGCGCCTAACTACCCGGTAACACCAGGATATTTCAACCCTGGCGGCCGCGAAGTCAGGTGCCAGTAATTCTGGTAATCCCCATTCCCATGGAGTCCCGTAGGACTCCATGGGAGTGGGGACCACGGAAGCCGGGCACCGTTAATAAAGGTGCTGGTGCTTCCGTGACGGCTTGCCTACCATAGCTGCTGTGTCCGGCAGGGTCTGCCCTGTTGGGAACAGCCGCTCCGGCAGGCAAACCCGTAGTGTGCTGGTCCGGAAACAACAGTGCTGGTAGGCTTACCGGCACCGTTGTTTTTGGACGTCACACTTGTAATGAGGCCCAATGGCTTATTTTGAGAAAAGCTAAGAACTGCAATTAGTGCGAATAAACATGTTAGTGTGGGCACACTGAGGGAGGAATTCTGCTGGCCTCAGGCTCAAATGAAAGCTCCTCTTTGAAAATAATTGATAGATTTCGAGTAATGGAAGCATGGTAAGATTACAATGCCAGATGAGTTATTCCAGTTAATTGGAAATGGTGGAATTGACTGAATAAAATTGAAGAGAAACGCTATGTTAGCCAGATTGAGACATAGCCAAATGCTGTTCCCCAATGCCCCGGTCAGGTACAGTTTTAGTGCTCGGTGCTCACCGTTGTGATCTGTTTTCATCTGGAGCATGCAGGTTCGATATCCCGCAGAGCAGACTATGCCCTTCAGCATTTTGATGTTGATAAATTAAGTGACAATGGAGTAATAGTAACTTTGGGCAAACAGAGCTGTGGAACTGCCACAATTGAGATAGCAAACGCTATATGAAAACAAGCATTGGCTTTTGTGTAGGTATGGGAAAGGGACCTGCCAGGCACTGCCATAGTGGTATTACCTGGCCATTAATGGTTGTATCTGCAAAATGGTGTTTGTACCTCGGCATATATTATCAGTGCCTGGCAAAAGCCTAAAAATGTATACACAAGCCAAAACTGTTGGCTTTGCCAATGCTTGCTTATGAAAGGACCTCAGTAAAGGACATGCATGGGGCTTATAAATCGACTGGCTGAAGGCAGACCTGGCTGACATCTTTATTACACCAGTAGCGTCTTGCAGCCCCAATTAAGTCATTAACTGTCAGAGGACCGCTTTGAAAAAACACTGGCAGGCACTTAGGAGTGAAAGGTTGATTGTAAGGCATGAATAGAGGGGGTTGGTTCAAAGAGTTCCCATGAGGAGGTGTTTTGGGCGGAGAGTGGTGGGAACTGGGTGGGAATGCCCATAGGGATCAGCATCACCATGGGCAGTCATAGTGTGGGCAAATAACCAAACAACACCTACAAGCTGTGTGTCCTTCCTCATATGCCATTTCTCCCTCTCTGTACTCTAATGCAACAGTTACGGCTTATAGGTGTTGTAAGTGACACCTAATAGCCCATACTAACAAGTTATTGTTCATATTTTAATTGGGGGAAAGACAGTGTGGAACCTTCTCGCATATTAGCTTCTGTTCTTGATGAAGTTGAACCCATACATCTAAAAGTGTTAATGGAGTGATTGAGTATGGGGCTATAATACAGAAGGTTTGCACCAGTGCAAGTGACATTTGGCACAACATTAGCACTAGGGCAATAGCACTAGGGCAAAAAATATGCTCTAGTGCAAAAAACATATTCTGTCAATGCACGTACTGCAGTAGGGCAATGTGTGCTTCCATTGTGCGAAATTGCGCCTGCACTAGTGTACAATTTATGCAATGAGGCCCCAGATCAGTACGTGGAATCAATGAAGTATCGACAATCAATAGTCATTTGTAATTTGTACACAATAGCTTTGTACGTGATCCCCATGTTTAGAGGTCATGCTGATTTCAGGGCAATTCGGTGGGGATTTCGAACATTCATTAAAGAGCGATTTGTCTTTCAAATGGTAAACCAGAAAAATAAAAAAACATTGAAAAAGATAAGTTGATTTGCTCTGTTAATGAATGAAAGATCTTGTATGAACTCAAAACTAAAGCTTGTTCCAGGATTGATCCCGGATAGAAACAAAATGGCCACGTTTTTGTTTTACTCAGATAAACGATTGACGAGAAATTGTGGTTATGTGGGTGGAGGGGGTTGAGTTTGGCAAAATAAATTACCTATGTGTTTTGGCTGCTACTGCAAAGGCAGTTTGAAGTTGAGAATATAAACGATAAAGAGCAATTACAGGAAACTGTTACAAGGCCCCGAGGCAGAGGAAGAAAATACTCCAGGAGGTGGAGTGGCAGGTGGACTAGCAAGAATGAAAGAAGCAGTATATAACGCCGACAGGGAAAGCTATCCTGACAATGACAGATATAACAGCAGGAGAATCCCAAATTAATGAGGATATTCCCAAACATACCAAATATCTGTTGTCTAACATTTCTGTAGCAGACAAGAAAACCGGATGCTGCCTTGCGCTGCCTAGGAAATGGGCTAATTATGACACATGCGTTAGGAATTGGTAGACAGCCAAGGTTTGCAGTTCATGGGATATTTCGAGTAACATCTGAGAATAAGAAAATAATGCTTTTTTTATTTAACAAACTGCCAATAAGGAATGCAGGGATGGGGTTTGATGTAAAGAATGGAGCAGCCTAGAAACAACACTGTTTACATTTAAATCTAGGGATTAGAGAACACATGTGGACAAATAGGCAAGCATGTATGTAAAATTCGCGGGTCTACTATAAATAAGAATCATCATAGTTTTTTTGTGTGACGAACCTGGAGATCACATTTTAAAGAGATTCAATATTTTCTAGCTGAAGGTAAAAGAGTTTTTGTGGAAAAGTTAGAATGAAAAGGCTACATAAACGTCAACAATAAAAAAGCTTGCAATGTATTTGTATCCATCAATAAAATTAAAAAAATATACAAAAAGACCCTTGTAGATGCCAATTTAACATGCACTATTGCAAAAGTATGTATGGAAGAAACTGTGTATGAATGCAGTGGAATTAGTACTAGGGTTCCCATTGCTCTGGGGCACACAATGTATTCTTTTGGTGATGTTTTTGCACTGCAAACGTTACCCTGATGCAAATATATTTGTAAACAATATGTTTCTGCACTAGGGACAATTTTGCCCTAATGCAAATTGTTCTTGCAGTACCCCAAAGCTTCTATAATAAAGCCCATCGGGTCTGATTTACAAATCGATGTTCCCATTGAAAACGCTTCTGTAAATAAATCCCATTACAAAAACGTTTTACAATGATGCAATCCCATTGTAAAACGTTTTGTAAATCAGGCACACGTACTGTATTTTTGCAGCAAGTCAATGTTTTTCCTATTGTAAGCAAAATTTGCCCTTGTGCAGAAATGCATTGAAAGAATACATATTTTTTCACTAGGGCACATTTTCCTCAATACTAGTAACATGAAAAACCTCACTTACATCAGTGCAAAGTAAAACACACAGGGCACAAGCAATTAGGGGCAGAAAGGGGTGAGATGATCAGATGTTTCAGATTAGGTGGCGAGTAGATGATGTGTGGACATATATGCCTTAGGAGGGAGGCATACCATGTAGAGTAAAGTCTTGAGCTTCTTCCTGAAATGTAGAAGTTGGGGAGCAAGACTGGTGTTGTAGCAAGACTGCTGTTGTCAGGGAGGAGGTTCCAGAGGCTAGGGGAATAGACAGAGAAAGTCTGTCTTCTAGTACTTTCCTTCTTGCACTGTGGGAATTCAACTCTGCACCTGTCCTTTCAATTAGTGGATCAAAGGCCTCAGGAGAAGCTGAGTTTCTCATTGCGGTAGCTTGGGGACTTGAGAGTAACATCCTTGTAGATGGTAGCAGTTGAAGATGATATTTGCTTGCAGCGGTAGCCAGTGCATTTTGATGAGGGTCGGGGTAATGTGGTAATGTGGTCATATTTGTAGAGACCTTTGATGAGTCATGCTTCAATATGTAACACATATCTCAGGGGTGCCTGGGCCGTCGCTGGAATACCTTCCAGAAGGGCATTGCAATGGCTAATTTCCGTTACCTACTGAGTCCCTCAACAGCTTTGCTGGATTTCTAGGATACATTTTTTTCACCTGGTAAGAGTGTGAGCCTTTCTTTCCCACTCTTACATGTGTTTTTGGCTGTGTGTTGTACATTTTTGTGTTCATGGATATGGAGTCTCACCAACTCCATAGGCATCATCTTTTTACTGTGTTTCACATAGCACCTTTAGAGCAGTGACACAGGGTTGTCTTTTTCAGACTTCCCACTTTAAACTCAATTTTCTGGGACTGACTACTGTCTCCCAGAAACATGTAAAGTTGCCATATACTTTACTAGTCTTTTTAAACTTACAGACCCAGTACAAACTATCTTCCATAGAGTACTGGAAGGGTTCATATTTATCCTTTTCTGTCTGTTTGTCATAGAACATTATTGCGTTCCCCTTTCTCTACAATTTGGCTGGCGGCAGTGGTATCTACCCTTTACTTTCTACCGCAAGCTATGAAAATAGCCTCGGGATAGTTAGAGGCTGTGGTGGTAGCCTCAACTCTAAACCCGCTGGACCCGTTTTAATTTTATTTGGTTACGGTGGGGTTTATTCACCATTTTTTTTGGTAAAGGTCTTTCTCGTGTTTTACTCTGTGCACCAAACCAGGCTTGGTTCCTTTGTTCGCCGTCTTTTGGCGGGCTTCTGTTCAGATGCCCTCCTTAGGTGCCTGAGTGTCTGGGTGGGCTGAATGTGAGGGAGGGGTTTTAGGCCCCCTGCACAGGGTCTCCTTGGAGACCCAAGTCACACTCTAGTTTGATTGGCTAGGTGACTGTCCGGCAAGGACAGCCACCCTGCTGTGTGATTGACAGCAAGGCTGTGTGAATGGGGTATTTGGTGCATAAAAAGCTGGTCTCTGTGACTGGAAGGCATAGTCACCACTGGATCGAGAGAGCCTACGAGAAGCTGAAAGAAGACAACTGCTGCAACTACTGGACATCCCGGTGAAGCCCTGCTGCTGGTCCGAATCACCTGAACTTCATTGACAGAGGAGATCCGCAAGGAGTCTTCTTCCCTTGAGCCTGGTGGGACCAACCAGCTCACAAAGTACCTGGACCTCCCTCTTCAGCCTGGCCGAATTTGCTGTTCCACAGGAAACCGGATAGTCAGCTTGAGAGAGTCTCTTCGTGCTTTTAAGGAGCACACCAATTATTCGTCATTTTGCTCTACTGCTGGTTTCTTCCCTGGGCAGTGCAGGACCCTCCAGTCTTCCTCCTTCTTGTCAGTCCGACAGTCTCTTCAGGAACCGTGAGTCTGCAGGAACTGCCAGGAACTACTGCCACAGCTACAGCATTCTTCTTCACATAAGGTACTGTTCAAATCCAGTCGTTCATTCCGTCCGACTGTGGTGAAAGTGTTTTAAATCTTTCGCCTCTCCGAAGGCTTGTCCTTCTCTTTTATTTTAAAGTAACTTTTCCTTCGACCAACTTCGTTTTTAACTCTTGCCAAAGACTTAACCGCGAACTACTCTGAACTGTGTGATCCTCTGCAAAGACTCTGAACCATTAACATTGGTCCAGGCCTATTGATTTGAATCCCAGTTGTAGTAAGCCTTTTCTAGATTTCCCTGCCTATCACTTGTTGGTGTTGTTGATTTTGAATAACCTTGCCTTTCCTCCCCTTTAAATTACTGGAGTGCCATTTTGCTCACACTTCTTTTTTTTATTGTGTTGTTACAGCTGACTTAAGCCAACTTATCAACATTTACATATGAAAAAAACAGTTTTTCCAACTTTTTCTTGATTATTCTAAAGTAATAAAATTTGCAATCTTCTGAATTACATAAAAATTCAAACATTCGAAGTCAGAGCTATACACCACTTCAACAATCGAAATACTAATAATGAAGCCACCATTTTAAATAAAACTAAAAAACATCAGATATGTGACATCATCAACATTTATACAGGGACTAAAGAATAAATTGGTCCTTCATTTACATATTCCCAACAGTGGCAAGTTGATGTAAAGGTTATGAGGAAGGTGGTACATATATCCTATTAATAGATTAACCGAAGGAGCTTATAAGGGAATTGGAATTTGACATAATTCTAATTGTAGCGCTTTCAGAAACACAATCACACCTATCCTATAGGAGGTAACTTGCCCCTTGAAGATAAATTGCCAAAGTAGCTCTGATGAAATAACTCCAAATTCCTTAAAAGTGGGTTTTAGCACTCGTGTTCTTAACGTTGTTAGTTTATCACATGCCACTAGTAGATGTTTCAGGGATTCAGTCTCATTCTCGCATCCACAGAATCTGTATTTGCTATCTTCCTTGGTTATAATTTTCAGTTTTTTTGCTCACAGTTCATTTTTTAGCTTAACTTGTCCAGAATTGATTGAAGGCTGTGTAGTGTATTAAGATTGTGATTTTCTGCTGCTTTACATTAGTGAACTGTTTTATAACTGATGGTGTAAATAAATGTATATTCTTTTACTCAGAAACCTTGAGTCAGTGTTTGTTTGAACCATAGTAATTGCTGTCCTTTGTGTAACTTCTGATACTGCTCCCTTTACTCTTGAGATAAGTCTGGCTGCTCAGCCATCGCTACCACTTCACTGTGTAGTACAGGCTTGTACCAAAGGTGAATTTGTACTTGCACTTGTAGTCTTAATTGTGTATTGTGTTCCCAAAGGGTACTGCAAATGATTCTGCCTACCACCATGGTCCAGGTGTGAGAGGACCAAGTCTTTGGCAGCAGATCTGAAGTTGTTTTGTGGGATGAAGGGCTTGATTTTCCGCAGTAGAGAAGGGTGGCACAAAGCCATCTGCGTAGTCCCTCCTATGTGCTACTTGAAGGAAAGGTGTTTGAAAAGGTTGATATGAGCAGGAACTAATAGGACATGTGTTCCACCATCTTTATATATTTTACATTTAATAGTTATATTACTGTTCATAAAAAATGGCAACATTTCAAACTGTTCTTTTTGCAGTAAAACATTCCCCTTCAGTAATGTCATTCATAATCTAAAAAGTGATTTCATTTGTGATGTCATCAGTGTGCTCATGGTCTACACATCATGGGCCCAGAGTTAAGGTGTTGTAGCTTACAACACTTGCCATAGTTCAATGCTTTTGTTGAGTAACATTTTCACTTTTGTGACTGAATTTCAAGGGCTTGGTTATGCTGTATCATGCCCCAACTTTAGTAGTAAAAGATGGTGGCCCAGTGGCCTTGATGGCGGACCATCATTGACTGACAATGGCCTTCCATGTCGCTTGAAGTGAGAAGCTCATAATACGAAACATTATATTTTTCTTCCTGGACAATGGTTTGATGCTCTAGTAAAAGTGAACCACTTTATGAGAACTATATATATAAAAACGAATCTGTTTTCTGCAGATTTGCTAACTTTCCAAATACAATTTACAATGGGTTGTATATGGTCCATTTACTACAGGAATAAGTTACATTTTTGTGTGTGAATTGAAACCCTTCCTTAAAGTAGGTCCCTCCCAACCCAGCCATTACCACTACTCCAGGTACACCAATGTTTGTTTTTCAACGTGGACATGCCTGGTGGTAGACTCCCTTCCACTTATTTATTCACAGTACTGCAACAGATGCAAATGAAGCAGGCACAATTGTGCTTCCCAAACCTTAGAGGCCGATTCATGGAATTAATGTGCGCAGTGCAAGTGCGAAAATCGCAGTGCAAGTGCAAAAATAGCAGCAAAACCCGTGCACATCGATTCATGGAAGTCTGTGCGCGAATAAAATCTGGGATGTGCGCTGAAAATCTGCATGGCGCACACCGGCGCACAGGTCATCTAATGGCGTGCGCTACGGCCACAGCGAAAGCGCACATAGCGCGGCGCACATAACAAAAGTAGGCGTAACACGGGGCGTGACATGTGGAATGGGGAAAAACACGTGAACATGTGGGCGTCACGGGGGAAGTACAGGAGGCAAGTGCGCGGAACGTCAACACGCTTGCCTACAACATGTATTCATGGAATCTAATTGGGCAAACCAGCGCACGGGCGAAGACGCGCAAAGGCCTAAAAACATCCGCCACACGAAGGCAGGAGGTAGCGTCCCTGCGCATGAAAAAAATGTGCGCCAAAATGTGCGCTAACAAAAGACACGTATATAAAGCTCTGATGATTGTCCCATATTGTGGCCTTCTAGGACAAATGACGTGCAAAGGGGTCCGGGTCAAACACAAACACCCGCTGTGTCAAAAATAGCGTGTGCGTGTATTTGGGGGGTGCGCGGGAAGTTTCACACGCGATTGGCCTTGGGCGAGCGGGGTGCGTTTAAATCTGGGGTTCGTGGGAAGTTTCACACGCGATAGGCCCTGTGCGAGTGGGGTGCGTGTATTTGCACACGCGATTCGCCTCGTTACGTGTAAATCTCGGGTTCGCAGGAAGTCTCACACACGATAGGCGCTGTGCGAGTGGGGTGCGTGTATTGCTGGGGTTCGCGTGAAGTTTCACACGCGATTGGCCTGGGTACGTGTAAATCTGAGGTGCGCGGGAAGTTTCACACGCGATTGGCCTTGGGCGAGCGGGGTACGTGTATTTCCGGGGTGCGCGGGAAGTTTCCCACGTGACAGGCCCTGTGCGAATGGGGTACGTGTATATCTGGGGTGCAGGTGAGTCCTACACGTGATTTGGCAGTGTGGGTCCTCCCAGGTGTTCCCTCTACACCCTCCAAGGCCCCTGCAGGCAGCCCACACCACAGGGGACTACCCTGCACCCCCGGTCATGTCCCGCAGGCAGCCTATCCACCATGGGCATGCCGCCCAGGCAAGGCACATGTCAGCATGCACTACTGATCACCACCGCATGACCCCCTCCACCCCCACCCCCCAGCAGTGCAGGGCACCTGCCAGCAGGCCCCCACTCATGTCCCACTCATGTCCCATTGCACCTCTACCCCCAGTAGTGCAGGGCACCTGCCAGCAGGCCCCCACTCATGTCCCCTTGCACCCCCACCCCCCAGCACTGAGGGGCACCTGCCAGCAGGCCCCCACTCATGTCCCCCAGCACCCCCACCACCCAGCACTGAGGGGCACCTGCCAGCAGGCCCCCACTCATGTCCCCTTGCACACCCACCCCCCAGCACTGCGGGGCACCTGCCAGCAGGCCCCCACTCATGTCCCCTTACACACCCACACCCCAGCACTGAGGGGCACCTGCCAGCCGGCCCACACTCATGTCCCACTCATGTCCCCTTGCACCCCCACCCCCAGCAGTGCAGGGCACCTGCCAGCAGGTCCCCACTCGTGTCCCCTTGCACACCCACCCCCCAACACTGAGGGGCACCTGCCAGCAGGCCCCCACTCATGTCCCCTTGCACACCCACCCCCCAGCACTGAGGGGCACCTGCCAGCAGGCCCCCACTCATGCCCCACTCATGTCCCCTTGCATCCCCACCCCCCAGCAGTGCAGGGCACTTGCCAGCAGGCCCCCACTCATGTCCCCTTGCACCCCCACCCCCCAGCAGTGCAGGGCTTCTGCCAGCAGACCCCCACTCATGTCCCCAGCACCCCCACCCCCAGCACTGAGGGGCACCTTGCACCCCCACCACCCAGCAGTGCAGGGCACCTGCCAGCAGGCTCCCACTCATGTCCCCCAGCACCCCCACCCCCCAGCACTGAGGGGCACCTGCCAGTAGGCCCCCACTCATGTCCCCTTGCACACCCACCCCCAGCACTGAGGGGCACCTGCCAGCAGGCCCCCAGTCATGTCCCCTTGCACCCCCACCCCCCAGCAATGCAGGGAACCTGCCAGCAAGCCCCCACCCAGTCTCACTCATGTCCCCTTGCACCCCCACCCCCCAGCAGTGCAGGGCACCTGCCAGCAGGCCCCCACTCATGTCCCCTTGCACCCCCACCCCCCAGCAATGCAGGGCACCTGCCAGCAGGCCCCCACTCATGTCCCACTCATGTCCCCTTGCACCCCCACCTCCCAGCAGTGCAGGGCACCTGCCAGCAGGCCCCCACTCATGTCCCCTTGAACCCCCATCCCCCAGCAATGCAGGGCACCTGCCAGCAAGCCCCCACTCATGTCCCACTCATGTCCCCTTGCACCCCCACCCCCCAGCACTGAGGGGCACCTGCCAGCATGCCCCCACTCATGTCCCACTCATGTCCCCTTGCACCCCCACCCCCCAGCAGTGCAGGGCACCTGCCAGCAGGCCCCCACTCATGTCCCCTTGCACCCCCACCCCCCAGCAGTGCAGGGCATCTGCCAGCAGGCCCCCACTCTAGTCCCACTCATGTCCCCTTGAACCCCCACCCCCCAGCAGTGCGGGGCACCTGCCAGCAGGCCCCCACTCATGTCCCCCAGCACTCCCACCCCCCAGCACTGAGGGGCACCTACCAGCAGGCCCCCACTCATGTCCCCTTACACACCCACCCCCCAGCACTGAGGGGCGCCTGCCAGCAGGCCCCCACTCATGTCCCACTCATGTCCCCTTGCACCCCCACCCCCCAGCAGTGCAGGGCACCTGCCAGCAAGCCCCCACTCATGTCCCCTTGCACACCCACCCCACAGCACTGAGGGGCACCTGCCAGCAGGCCCCCACTCATGTCCCCTTGCACACCCACCCCCCAGCACTGAGGGGCACCTGCCTGCAGGCCCCCACTCATGTCCCACTCATGTCCCCTTGCACCCACACCCCCAGCAGTGCAGAGGACCTGCCAGCAGGCCCCCACTCATGTCCCCTTGCACCCCCACCCCCCAGCAGTGCAGGGCACCTGCCAGCAGGCCCCCACTCATGTCCCCTTGCACACCCACCCCCCAGCACTGAGGGGCACCTGCCAGCAGGCCCCCACTCATCTCCCCTTGCACACCTACCCCCCAGCACTGAAGGGCACCTGCCAGCAGGCTCCCACTCATGTCCCACTCATGTCCCCTTGCACCCCCACCCCCCAGCAGTGCAGGGCACCTGCCAGCAGGCCCCCGCTCGTGTACCCTTGCACACCCCCCCCAGCACTGAGGGGCACCTGCCAGCAGGCCCCCACTCATGTCCCCTTGCACACCCACCGGCCAGCACTGAGGGGCACCTGCCAGCAGGCCCCCACTCATGTCCCACTCATGTCCCCTTGCACCCCCACCCCCCAGCAGTGCAGGGCACCTGCCAGCAGGCCCCCACTTGTGTCCCCTTGCACCTCCACTCCCCAGCAGTGAAATGGCGATCTCATGACACAAACCAAAAGTCAACTATGTACATCAACACATGTCCGCCACACGAAGGCAGGCAGTAGCGTCCCTGTGCATTAAAAAAATGTGCGCTAACAAAAAGATTGTATATACAGCTCTGATGAATGTCCCATACTGTGGCACTCTAGGACAAATGATGTGCAAAGGGGTACGCGACAAACACGGACACCTGCTGTGTCAGAAATAGCGTGTATTTCGGGGGTGCACGGGAAGTTTCACATGTGATTGTGCCTGGCGAGTGGGGTATGTGTACTTCAGGGGCTCGCGGGAAGTTTTACACGAGATTGTGCCTGGGCAAGTGGGGTACTTGTACTTCAGGGGCTCGCCGGAAGTTTTACACGCGATTGTGCCTGGGCGAGTGGGGTATGTGTACTTCAGGAGCTCGCGGGAAGTTTTACACGCGATTGGGCCTGGGCGAGCGGGATACTTGTATTACTGGGGTGGGCGGGGAAGTACAGAAGGCAAATGCGCGGAACGCCCACAAGCACGCGCCAAAAAAGATGCGCTAATCCGGAAACACTTACGCCAGCAGGAAGCAGGCGTACGTGGACCCGCGCAGCATAAAAGTACGCGCAAACAACAAGCAAGCTCAGACGCCAGGATGAACATACCGTTCCTAGCAGCAGTGGTCGTGGGATACTGCAGGAGGAGGAGGAGGATAGTCAGGCCCAGAATTTTCACACCCAGAACCAGCCTTTTTGGCATGCCTGATGACCAGGTGTATGGGAGGTACAGGTTTCCACCTCACATAAAACTCGACCTGGTCAGTGAGTGGGAGGATGACCTCACATCACCCACCCTCTGCTCCCAAGCACTCAGCCCCCTGGAGAAGGTCCTCAATGTACTGCACTTTTTGGCCACCAGACCATTTCAGCGGACAAGTGCCATAGTGGGGGGGGGGTGGTGTCACAGGCCACGCAGTCACGCTGCCTACACCAGGTCTTGGCCATCATGACTGCACGCCCATCAGTCCGCAGGCACATATACCTGCCCAGAACACTTTCAGAAAGGCAGGCTGCGTCCAGGATTTCTACGGGGTGGCACAATTCCCCAAAGTCCTAGGTGCCATTGATTGCACCCATGTGGCTCTACGTCCACCCAGGGCATCAGAGCACATCTATAGAAACCGCAAGCACTGGCATTCCATCAACGTCCAGGTAGTATGTGATGCCAAGGGAATCATCACCTCAGTATATGCCAACTATCCAGGGTCCACCCACGACAGTTTCATTTACAGAATGTCAACCCTAAACCGGGACCTAGAAGCTGGGCGGCATGGCGATACATGGCTGCTTGGTGAGTATAAATGCCACAGAACATGCATGCATGCCAGATACTGAGTAATGTCACAACCATACTAATGATACCCATCACCACCTCCCCAGGGGACCGTGCCTACCCTCTGAGCACCCACATGATGACCCCAATTCGGAACCCCACCACGCCACCCGAGGTAAGATACAGCCCATATTGCAACCCGGGGCATAGTGGAGCGCACATTCAGAGTGCTCAAGTCACGCTTTCGCTCCCTTGACCGTTCTGGCGGGCAGCTGTTATATGCTCCCCCAGTAGTGTGCAGGATCATAGTGGCAGCATGTGTCCTGCACAATGTTGCAACACACCGGGGCCTGCCGGTGGACATGGTTGTGCCCCCACATCCCCAACCACATGCACGCCTGCTGCGCATGAGAGGGGAAAGGGCACTGGGTGAGGCAGCCCGAACGCAGCTGGTGGCTAATTACTTCACTTAGAATCACACCCCTGTGGAGTGCACACAGCCCTGCCACATACCAGCTGACAATCGATGATGACACAAGGGACAGTCAACTGTCACAACCATACCAGCCTGAGATTGGTCACCTGCAAGTGTCACAATGTGTGCATCCCTACCTACAGAAACACCGCCAATGCTGTGTCATCAAAAGACACATAGGGCCTCATTCCGAGTACGGCGCTAACCAATGGCGCTATTAACGCCTTGGTTGACGCCGTACCCGGACCGGCAGCGCCTTGGTGGTTGGCGGAATTACCGCCCCATTCCAAGGTTGGCGGGGCGGTAATTCCCCAATCCCCATTTACCCTTCCCCATTCCCATTCTCGCCCCATAGGGCATAATGGGAGTGGGGAAGGCGTCAATTACGCCACCGTAAATTACGGTGGCGTAATTAACATCAAGGTCCCTTAGCGCCATGGTATTTAACGCCTGCTAAAAGCAGGTGTTAAAAGCACCATGGCGCTAAGGGAACTCGGAGTATGGCGGTAAGGGATTACCGCCACCGCTCTCGTTAGCGGTGGCCGCTATCCCTTAACGCCATACTCGGAATGAGGCCCATATACTGCTAAATGCATTACCCCCTTGAAAAATACAACATGAGAACAGTGCCATGTCACCCAACCCCTCCCCAGCACCACCACTCAACACACCATGGCATGTCATGCTATGTGAGAGCAAACAAAGCAATCCCGAAAACCTGACACAAGTGTCACAAAGTAAAGTGTCCCTAATGGAAACTGGCCACACACAATATGCTCCCAGTAATGTTGAACTAACAACACACATGACCAAATACTTACCAACAATAAAATGCAGCTACACAAGCTCAAACATAACTAAAACACGACAGTACTAAGTTAAAGTAGTCGTAGTCTTACAACCTGAATATGCCACCACATCGCCACCTTCCAACTGTAGTCTTGCAGGCTTCAAATCTTGTCTGTGTACTGCATACAACATGAACTCCATATCCAAAGTAGACGGCCTTGTGAAGACATGAGGAATGAACCTGCAAATTCAGAGGGAGACATGGAAGCAGAAGCATACATAATTCCAACATGCAGTGTACAATACAACAACAATATACACAAGGAATGTCTACACAGTATTGACTACAGACTGCCCACAAAGCTCATGGGAGCCCAACATCACTGTGTACATCACTGTCACTTGGTCACACCCTTTGCAAGCCCATGGAAACGGGAAGCAGGAGGGGTGTGTGTCTCACAAACCCAAGCATCGAACCCAAACTCAGGACAAGCCTGCATGTGCCCAGCCGGAATACAGTGGATGCCCACGGGAGCCGCACAAGGCAACAGACTGTTAAAAAATAATCAAAAATCAAAAATCAAAAAATCAAAAATCAAAAATCAAAAATGCCCATGTGGGGGGAGGCGGGGGGAGGCCACCCAGGAGGTCTGAGGACAGGGTGCGCACCAACAGCAGCCTGTGTGGATGTTGGGAAAAAAAACACCTCCATGGGCTCATGGCCTGCACGGCTATGCCAATGTGGGAGAACTGCTGCTGTCGCTCTCATTACCCTCTGCTGCTGCCACAGGAGGTGGTAATGCTATGGGAGGCAGCCCACGCAAAGCCCTGGTATGGTCCTCCATGGCAGCAAGCATGCGGGTGTGGAAGGTCTCGTTCTGGAGGATTATAGTGCAGAGATCCCCATGCAGCACCTGACGTGATGCCCGGATCTCCTCCCGAGTTGCCTGCATCTCAGCTGAGAGCGAACGTGTGAGCCGCTCCAGCTGCTGTTCTGTCCTCAAGTTAGTGGAAGTCTCAAGGTCAACTAGAGTCTCCCTGAGGTGATGGGAGTTCTACCCTCAGGGCTTCCCTGTGGCCCTGGGACTCTATTGATATCGATTGGCGTAGAGTCTCCAGTGTCGCCCGTCTGTCCCTGTTGGACGCCAACATGCCCTCCCTGTGTGATTGGCAAATGGAGTCTGTTGCCTGCTGTAGTTGCTCCAGCTGCCTTTCAGGGGGGACAATGGAAGTGGCCACCCTCTCCATTGCTTGAGCCATCATCTCAACTGATGCTGCCTGTTGGGTTGCCAAACCATACAAGGGTTGTTCCCATGCGGTATTGCCTGGTGGCGTACGGCCACCATGTCGGCGGGTACCAAACCTGTGTGGGGCAAGGCGATCTGCGCCTTGCTGTGCCGGCACTGCCTGAGGCTGCAGGACTGCATTCCCCCTCTGATCTGCTGGCCCAGGAACAGGATCAGATGTTGTGGAGTGTGACCCTGCACCCGTAACCGCCAAAGGCTAACTAACCACACTGACATCCCCATAGAGGGTTCTACCCCTGGTGCAGGTGGGTTGGACAGAAAAGAACCCCTTTCAGAAACTCTTACCTGCGACGCCACATAGGTCTCATCATCCAAATCAACACCTGAATAGAGGTCTGGGGAGGTGCACCCAGAGACACCCCTGGACAGAATCGTCTGCAGCAAGAGTGGGTTCTCACCCACCACCACACCACGTCCCCCACTGGTGGCTGGTTGTGCCTCAGGTTCCTCCTGGGTCTGCACCATCTCCTCAACCTCAACAGCGTCATCCCCTGCAAAAACATGAAAGACAATAATGGAAACAGGCATTAGCACCATAGCACACAAATAGGCCTGACAAGCTACAGAAACAGTACATGATTTACACATGTCCCACATGACTATAACCCTCCCATGCATGCACTGTCACAGAGTTGGAAGGGGAAGCAAAAGCCAGACACTGATGACACCAAGATGGAAGAGCAACACATTTGCTGCATGCTGGGTAGCACTGTCATCACACATTGGCCTGTGAGTGGCATGTCCTATACACATAAATGACACATGCCATCACACAGATGGCATGTACCATAGCCATGGTACATTCCACAAGTACATCCATATGTCAGTGAATGAGTAATGTCACCCATCCATGTGAGATGGACATGAAGAGATGAAAAATGCCACATAGTGTGAAAAGATACACCATGTGCCACACACTGCAACAAATCCAGTGTACACATATACAGTGATTGCAGGGCCATGTACACATCAATGATTGTGCACTTCAACATGACAGGAAACAACTAGCATGTTCCACATTCAAACAGGCCCAAAAACATCATGTGATCAGGACAACACTCATTCAGCCTGAATGGTCAAATCATTCAACTACCAAGGTGACACAGGTGGGCCAATGTGGGGTTCTTCAATGACAGAAGCATGTCACATATGTCACAATAGGGCTGAGGAATGTGTTGCAAAAGGCGGAGAATTGAAACAATCAGCCTGAAAGAACACTGAAAAATACAAATAATGTTGTTACATGATGCCACCTCAAGGGTGCCGTAATGTTGCGCTAAATTACTACTGTGGGCAGAAGGGATAGTGTCACACCCAAATTCAAGACCGCAGAATGTTTTGGATGAAGCACATGGGTGACCCATACTACTCAGTCACACACACCCTCACCTGCCACTCAATCAGAACCCATCACCCAAACAACATACACATGCATTACACACACACGCATGGGCACTCACTGGACAATGTGTCATAATCGAATAGTTCTCCCACACCTCGGATCTGTTCCTCTGTGACGAAGGTCCCAGCAACAGACTCATGTTCAGTGAGTTTGTTGTCCTCTTGTGGAGACCCACCGCCAGTCACCAGAGTAGCGGCATGACTTGAGGCCAGCTTGTTCTTTGCTCTGCGTTTCAGGTCGTTCCACCGCTTGTAGCAATCATCAGCTGAGCTCCTCACAAATCCAAGGGCACTTATGTGGTTGGCGATGGTCTGCCAGTGTGCCTTACGTTGACCAGGTGTGGTCTTGGACCCTGCAGTCACCACCACGCAGCCTAGAATGACCTCTGAAGGGCTATGCGATACACAGGGCAAGCACAGTTGCTAAGTACGTGCGGCACTCACCGTCTGCCTGGAAAAAGAATGTGAAAAATACGCGCGTGTGCGCGTTGGCAACACTCCCGCCAAAAGAAGAATTGTACGCTGTCTGAGGAGACAGGACAAAAGGAGAGGTGAACACTGTTTGAGGAAACAGGCCCAAAAAAAGTAGAAAAATGAAAGCTGTCAGAGGTTACAGGGAGTACGAAATTGAAACGCTGTGAAGTAATCGCGTGTGAACCGACAAGAAGTACAGAATCCACCCACTCGCTCTCCACAAAAAGCACATACAAGGAAATGGCGTCCTACACGTACCTTTTAAACCGGCCCACACGTACACGTCACTTACGCGTCTATGCGCCCTTTCCTCCAATTACATGCGCTGACAATCGGACGTGCAGCTTTTCCACGTGTGCTCTGTCATCACGTGCTATGAGGGAAACACCCGCGCACGTTACGTCACAGACGCGCTTACGCACTAAGGGCCTTTGGTCCAATGAAATCGCGTACGTGCGCTGACGCGCTTACGCGCTAAGGGCCTTTCCTCGAATTACACGCTGACGTGCAAGATTTTCACGTGCCAAATCACTCCGTATCAAGCTGGCCACGCGTTCACACACGGAAGACCATGCTCCTGCCCAGAAGGCTGAATTACTGCCCCCCAGAGCCCCGAGCACGCTCCCACCTGCCATCTGCTGCTGCCTGATTGCCTGCTGCCCACGTGCCCTGCCATTTGCTGGCTGCACATCAGCCATGGGCGCTATTGCTGTGACCACCCCTGCTGGAACCGATGACTCCATACTGGGAGTCCATCGCTCCACAGCCCAGCCCCAGGACCCAGTTGCCCACCCACTCCTGCCTCTGGGGTTGCCATGTCCAGCACTACACCATCTGGCGGCACTGGCAACCCCCAGCCAGAGAGGCAGAGGGCCACCAGCTTCACTGCCACCAAAGTTGGTGTCCTGGTGGAGCAAGTCCTGGGGCAGTATGATGCCCTCTTTGGAAGGTCGCGTGCCGACAAGGAAGGACAGACCATGATCTGGACGAACATCGTGACTGCCATCAACGCGGAGGGGGTGGCAGTCCGCAAATTCCATCATGTCAAGAAGTGCTGGGAGGACTTCATGTCCAGGACCCTCAACAAGGCCCGGTGCCTCTTGAAGGCAGCGGATGCTAAGGGGCGCTGGGGCCACCTGTCGGAAGACCAAATGAGGGTCCTGGAATGCGTATGCCCAGTGCTCCACGTCCAGGTCCTTGAGAGGCGCACCCGTCTGGAGTCGAGCGGTAAGTGTACATGCATACTGATTGGAAGCTGTGCGTGTGGTGGTGTGCCAGTAGTGTGCAGGTTGCACATGTGGTTTTGTAGGGCCATGTATGGATGTGTATGTACAGCGCCGTGAGGCTGACACATGCGAGTCCTTTCATGTGTGAGACACATGGATGGTGTATTTGTGGGTAAGCATGCAGGCCAAATGCAGATGTGTGAGCACACATGCTTGAATGACTGTATATGGCAGTTGTCAAGGTTGTGGTCTCACACATGGATGTTGGTTCCAGCTGCATGTATCTGCACTGTGTACATGTGCATGTATGCGTATCTGACAAGTGTGCAACTGTCATGCAACATGGATGCATGTGAGACTGATATGTAGAAGACTGATTGCCAGATGTGACATGGATGCCGATCTCATCACTTCGACACTTGGTGGAGGTGTACACATGCATGTAAGTGTGGTGGCGTGTGTCCATGTCTAGTGCACTCCCTGTGTCTCATGTGATGTCTGGCTCACCTTTGCCTGCTCATGCTGTTGTATGTGTATGGATGGTGCTGGCTGTTGCGATATGGCTGTGGAATAGCTCATGTGTGTGATTTGAAATGACATGTGTGTTGGGGATTGTGATGCCATGTCTGAAGTTTGACAATGACACTCGTGTGCAACTGTCATGCATGTATGAGTCCATTGTACAGTGCCCTGATGCCTGTGTCCTATCTCTCCCTGTCTGCAGCGTCCACTGATGAAGAGGAGCACAGCGGCAGGGATCGCACTGCCAGCCGGAGACGCAAGGCCCGGCTCACCTCCCAGGTTGTCATCTCGTCGGGGAGTGAGGAGTCCGGTGCCGCGTCCCAGTTCGCAGATGCCGAGGGGAGGTCCAAGAGGCGGAAGTCGGAGTTGGACTCCTCGGCAGCAGAAGGGGCAGCTGAGACCCCCCAGGGTCCGACGGAGGAAGATGGCACAGAGTCATCCAGGTTGGTGGGGGGTTTGGTGGAGGAGGAGGCCGTGCAAGGGACAGAGACGGGGTGTGGAGGTGGGGATTCCACTGGTGCTAGTGGTGCGGTGCAGGGGCCAGGACAGGAGGCAGCACAGGCCACCGCGGAGGTGCCTATGTGTAATCCTGTCCCCGATCCTGTAACTGCATCATCCTGCACCAGCAGGGATACCTACGTCCAGACCCGTTTTCAGGCAGGGGATGAGCTTATGACAACTGGCCTTCCTCTGCCTGCGGACGTGGCTATCCGGGACCGGGTTGAGCCTGTCCTGGGTGGTGTGGCGTTGTGTCAACGGGCCATGCGAGGCAAAATGCAGTCTTTTCATGGGGAGACTGCATGTCATCTCGAATGGCTCGTTAACCACGTCGACCTACTGGGACAGGTCACCAGGGCCGGATTCCTCCATTTGCTGGGCCTTGTTCTGACCCCCTCCTCAACTGAACCCCCTATGCGCCAGTCGTACTCCGTGCCATCTTCCCACCCATGTGTCACCTGGGTGCCATGTGGAGCTGCCTCTGACCCTGCGGCCAGGCTGGTGGAGTACACATCCCTGCCACAGTCGGGAGTTGGACGTCCAGCAGGGGTGGCCACCTCAACAACTGCACCCCAGCCGGAGGAGGATGGGCAGGCAGCAAGAGCCAGGGCACGGTCAGAGGCACAGCAGCAGCAGCAACAAGGTGGGAGCCATGATGGCTTGGGGCCTTCGTCATCGGAGGGGCAGGCATCGGCCAGAGGGCAGGAGGACCCAGGGCGGGAAGTGTCTTCCGTGTGGCAGCGGTTGGGCCATGCCATAGATGTGGAGCGGCAGCGGGCAGAAGAGGCACGGCTCACGATGGTCAGGGCGGAGGAGGGCCCTAAGGCGGGCCGAGTGCCTCGAGGCAATTCGCAGGGAGTTGGAGGAGAACATGCCGTCGTCCCTGCAAACCCTCGGGGCCATGGAAGAGGACCGCCTCCGGGACATTGAGCAGGAGTTCGAAAACGCCCTGGCCCGGGACATCCAAAAGTGAGCCGTCGGACTAGCCCGCTGCCCTTGTAAATAGTTAGATAGTGTTAGGTTTCCTTTGTTTTTTTCTTCAGTTTGATTGCGCTTGGACAATGCACCACGTTTCTGTATATAGTTTTTCATTAGGTAGTATTTTTGATAGGTTTCATTTCTTCAGTTGGGATCATGGACCCTGGATTGTTCATCTGTATATAGTTCACTATTGGATTCATCGCTTTTTTTTGGATTTCCCCATTGAGCAATGGTTTTCACTTTGGTTTTCCCTTGGATTTGCTTTGTTGGACTGTGACTTTGGACACCTTTCCTTTGGATTATGATTTCTTGTTTTTCATTATTTTACGGACATGCAGCTTTTCTTTTTTTATTCCCATTGTTGTTTGTTTGATTTTAATTCCATTCATGTTGCTTTTAATACATTTTTTTCTTCATACTTCGATGTGTGGTATTATCTCATTGGTTTCATGCATGTCATGATATGGGTTTTCACATTCACTTGCAACCATTGTGTGTGTGCGATGGACATGTGTTCATTTACATACTTGCCATTTGGGTTTTATCATGTAATTGCCTTTTCTATGTGGGTGGATGCAATACTTGGTTGGGTCTTTGGGCTGGGGAGGCTGGCCATAAGGTCCATGATTGAGGATCGTCATGACCTGGGGGCAGGGGGACATGAGTGGGGAGCTGCTGGCAGGTGCCCTGCACTGCTGGGGAGTGGGGGTGCAACTGGACATGAGTGGGACATGAGTGGGGGCCTACTGGCAGGTGCCCCTCAGTGCTGGGGGGTGGCGGTGCTGGGGGACATGAGTGGGGCCTGCTGGCAGGTGCCCCTGACTGCTGGGGGGTGGGGGTGCAGGGGAACATGAGTGGGGGCCTGCTGGCAGGTGCCCTGCACTGCTGGGGGGTGGGGGTGCAAGGGGACATGAGTGGGACATGAGTGGGGGCCTGCTGGCAGGTGCCCTGCACTGCTGGGGGGTGGGGGTGCAAGGGGACATGAGTGGGACATGACTGGGGGCCTGCTGGCAGGTGCCCTGCACTGCTGGGGGGTGGGGGTGCAAGGGGACATGAGTGGGACATGACTGGGGGCCTGCTGGCAGGTGCCCTGCACTGCTGGGGGGTGGGGGTCCAAGGGGACATGAGTGGGGGCCTGCTGGCAGGTGCCCTGCACTGCTGGGGGGTGGGGGTGCAAGGGGACATGAGTGGGACATGAGTGGAGGCCTGTTGGCAGGTTCCCCTCAGTGCTGGGGGTTGGGGGTGCTGGGGGACATGAGTGGGGGCCTGCTGGCAGGTGCCCTGCACTGCTGAGGGGTGGGGGTGCAAGGGGACATGAGAGGGACATGAGTGGGGGCCTGCTGGAAGGTGCCCTGCACTGCTGGGTGGTGGGGTACAAGGGGACATGAGTGGGGGCCTGCTGGCAGGTGTGCTGCACTGCTGGGGGTTGGGGGTGCAAGGGGACATGAGTGGGACATAAGTGGGGGCCTGCTGGCAGGTGCCCCTCAGTGCTGGGGGGTTGGGGTGCTGGGGGACATGAGTGGGGGCCTGCTGGCAGGTGCCCCTGACTGCTGGGCGGTGGGGGTGCAAGGGGACATGAGTGGGGGCCTGCTGGCAGGTGCCCATCAGTGCTGGGGGTGGGGGTGCTGGGGGGACATGAGTGGGGGCCTGCTGGCAGGTGCCCTGCACTGCTGGGGGGTGTGGGTGCAAGGGGACATGAATGGGGGCCTGCTGGCAGGTGCCCTGCACTGCTGGGGGGTGGGGATGCAAGGGGACATGAGTGGGACATGAGTGGGGGCCTGATGGCAGGTGCCCTGTACTGCTGGGGGGTGGGGGTGCAAGGGGGTAATGCGTTGGTGATCACTAGTGCAAGGTGACATGTGGCTTGGCTGGGGGGCATGCCCATGGTGGATAGGCTGCCTGCGGGACATGACCAGGGGCGCAGGGTAGTCCCCTGTGGCGTGGGCTGCCTGCAGGGGCCGTGGAGGGTGTAGAGGGAACACGTGGGAGGACCCACATTGCCAATTCACATGTAGGACTCCCCTGCACCCCCGAAATACCGTACCCCACTCGCACAGGGCCTATTGTGTGTGAAACTTCCCGCAAACTCCAGAAATACACGTACCCTGCTGGAATCGCGTGTGAAACTTCCCGCGCACCCCAGAAACGCACGTACCCCACTCACACTGGGCCTATCGCGTTTGAAACTTCCCGCGAACCCCAGAAATACACGTATGCTGAATTGCGTGTGAAACTTCCCGCATAGCCCAGAAATATTGGCCCTGTGCGAGCGAGCGGGGTACATGTAGTTCTGGGGTACAGCGTGAAGTTTTACACGCGAAAGGGCCCTGTTGAGTGGAGTACGTGTATTCCTGGGGGTCGCGGGAATTTTCACCCGCGATTTCAGCAGGGTACGTGTATTCCTGGGGTTCACGGGAAGTTCCACCCGCGATTTCAGCAGGGTACGTGTATTACGGGTTTTGCGTGAAGTTTCACACGCGAAAGGGCCCTTTTCAAGCAGAGTACGTGTATTTCAGGGGTGCGCGGCAAGTTTTACACGCGAAAGGGCAACGCCCATGCACAATACATCACAGACGTGCTTAGGCGCTAAGGGCCTTTGGTCCAATAATATTGCGTACGTGTGCTGACGCGCTTACGCGCTAAGGGCCTTTCCTCGAATTACACGCTGACGTGCAAGATTTTCACGTGCCAAATCACTCCGTATCAAGCTGGCCACGCGTAAGCACACGGAAGACCACGCTCCTGCCCTGAAGGCCATTTTCCTGCCCCCAAGAGCCCCGAGCATGCTCCCACCAGCCATCGCTGCTGCCTGCCTGCCTGCTGCCCACGTGCCCTGCTATTTGGTGCCTGCACGTCAGCCATCTGCAGGGGTGCAGTTGCTGTGTCCACCCCTGCTGGAACAGAAGACTCCCGACTAGGATTCCATGGCTCCACAGCCCAGCCCCAGGACCCAGTTGCCCACCCACTCCTGCCTCTGGGGTTGCCATGTCAGGAACATCTCCATCTGGCACCACTGGCAACCCCCAGCCAGAGAGGCAGAGGGCCACCAGCTTCACTGCCACCGAAGTTGGTGTCCTGGTGAAGCATGTCCTGGGACATTATGATGCCCTCTTCGGAACAAGACGCGCCAACAAGGAAGAACGGGAGAGGATCTGGGATGACGCAGTGGTTGCCATCAATGCTGAGGGGGTGGCAACCCGCAACTACCAACATGTCAAGAAGCGCTGGGAGGACTTGAGGCCCAGGACCCTCGTAAAGGCCTGGTGCCTCGTGGAGGGGGGCTGGGGCAGCATGAGTACCATCCAGATGAGTGTCCTGGAACGCGTAGGCCCAGCGCTCCACGTCCAGATCCTTCGGAGGCAGACCCATTCGGAGTTGAGCGGTAAGTGGCCAAGCATTGCTGTGTGAGACAGGGCATGTTGCAGGGTGATGGTTGTCTGATACTTGCCTGTATGTGTGACATAGGCCATGTACGTATGCGTGTGTGCAGGGACATCATGGTCATGCATGTGAGACCAGTAATGTGTGAACCACATGGTTGATGAATGTGTTACAATGCAACATGCGGAGCAGCATGGGGAATGAACACATTAAGGCATGCCTGTCTCTGTTATTGGACATGGATGGGGTGTGAGAGATGGGTGCTGCTGTCATGGACATGTATGGTGTCCATGTCTGTGTGTCTGACTTGCGTGTCTGTGACTTAGAAATGCCATGGATGCATGACACATGTCTGTGACAATGTTCAGATTCACTGATGCAGCCTACTCATCCTTGTATCCACTGTGTCTGGGGTGTACGAGGCCAGATGGATGAAACTAGGGTGAAGTGTGTGCATGTGATGGGCATGACCCATGATGCATGTCAGTTTCAAACCAGCATTGTATGTTTGAAGAGTCCCTTGGACATGTATGCTAATGTTCATAGCATGCGCCATGCCTGTTACTGCATGTGTTTTGCCTGCACTGACCCATGTGTTGTGGAGGGACATGATGGAAGTGATGTTTGACAGTGCCACTCATCTGCTATTGCTTCCTGTCTAGGGGACCATTGTACAGTACCCTGATGCTTGTGTTCTATGTCTCCCTCTACACAGCGGCAAGTGATGAAGAGGGCGGAGACGGCGCTGTGGAGCAAAGCGACGGGGATGCCCCCACCGGCCGGCGAATAGTCACCCTCCCAGAATTTACCATCATCCGGGGTTTGAGGGGACTGGTGCTGCGTCTGCCACTACGGCTGCAGCGGAAGGGGTGGGTGAGCCCCCACAGGGGCTTGCAACAGCGGAAGACGGTGTGGAGCCATCCAGGTTGGTGGTTTCCACAGAGGAGGAGGAGGCCGCTACTGAGCCGCACATGGGGCCTGGTGGGGGTGGTACCACTGATGCAAGTGGTGCAGTCCAGGGCCAGGGGCTGGAGGCAGCACAGGTCACCGCGGAGGGGCCTGTGCATGTCGCTGTCCCTGACCCTGTGACTGCACCACCATGCACCAGCAGAGATGCCCCATCCCAGGCCCGTCTGCAGGTAGGGGGGATGTCCATGTCATCTGACACTCCTCTACCTGCGGACGAGGGGACCCCTTGCCATATGGAGAAGGCCCTGATTGGTGTCGCGTTGCGCATGCGTGACATTCGTGATGTCGTGCGTGCTTCCTGGGGGGAGCACGCACGTCATCACGAAGAGCAGCGTGCCAACGTGGCCCAGTTGGGAGTGTCGATGGTCGGGGGTTTTGTACATGTGTCGGCCACTCTGGCGGCCCTCTCCTCCTCTGTGGAGACTATGCGCCAGTCGTTCTCCATGCCGTCTTCCGGCCCAGATGCCACCAGGGCCCCCTGTGGACCTGCCCTGACCAACGCAGCCAGCTCGGTGGGGATCCCATCCCTGCCACAGTCGGGAGTCGGAGGTCCAGCAGGGGTGGACACCACAGCAACTGGACTCCAGCAGATGGAGGATGTGCCGGCATCATCGAGCAGGGCACGTGAACAATGGCTTTGGGGGATTTCATCAGCCTGGATGGCGTCGTGCTGGCAGAGGCAGTTGTGTGGGAGGCAGCGGCAGGCTCAACGTGGGAGGCATCATAGCTCGGGGCAATCTTCCTCAGAGGGGCAGGCATCGGTCGGAGGGCAGGAGGACCTTGGAATGGGAATGTCTTCCGTGTGGCAGCGGTTGGGCCAGCAGATAGGTGCGGAGCGGCGGCGGGCGGAGGAGGCATGGCTCACGATGGTCAGGGCAGAGAACTCCATGCACAGGGCGCTGAGGCGAGCTGAGTGCCTCGAGGGAATTCACAGGGAGTTGGAGGTGGACATGGCGTTATCCCTGCGAGACCTCGGGGCCAGAGAACAGGCCTGCCTTCAAGACATTGAACAGGAGTTCGATGATGCCCTGGCCCATGACATCAACAAGTGAGCCGTTGGACTTGCCCGCCGCCATTGTATATAGTTCATTAGTGTTAAGTTTCATTTCTTTTTTCTTTCATTTGGGGTGCATGGACTATGCCCCACATTTTTGTATATAGTTAGTAATTAGGTAGGTTTCATTGTAGGTTTCATTTATGTCGTTGGGCTCATGGACCCTGGATTTGCTATGTGTACATAGTTTTACAGTGGATTGTTCTCCTTCATCTTTATTTTTCTTCACCCAGGAGCAATGGATATTACGCTTTTCTTTCCCTTTGGATTTGCTTTGTTGGACGGTGACTTTGGACACATTTTCATTTGGATTAATTTGGATTCTCATTTTTTTTTATTTATCATTTTTTGGGACATGCTGCATTTTCATTATTATTGGCATTATTGTGTGTTTTTTTTTCATTCCCTTCATTTTGACTTGATTACATGTTTGTTTCTTGCTTCAATGTATAGTCTTCTCTCATTGGTTTCATGCATGTCACAATGTGGGTTTTCTCAGTCATGTGTTGCCATTGTGTGGGTCGGACAGACTTGTACTCATGCGCATACTGCTTATTTGTGATCTATCATGTAATGGGGATTTCAATTTGGAGTGGATGTAAAGCTTGGTTGGGTGTTTGGACTGGGGTGCTGTGGGGTGGGATTTGTGTGGCCATAAGAGCCAGGGATCTGGATTGTGATGACGTGTTGGCTGGGGGACATGTGTCAAGGCCTGCTGGTAGGTGCCTGTCAATGATGGGGGGGTGGGGGTGCAGGGGGACATGTGTGGGACATGTGTGGGGGCCTGCTGGCAGGTGCCCCTGACTGCTGGGGGGTGGGGGTGCTGGGGGACATGTGTGGGGGCCTGCTGGCAGGTGCCCTGCACTGCTGGGGGGTGGGGGTGCAAGGGGACGTGAGTGGGACATGAGTGGGGGCCTGCTGGCAGGTGCCCTGCACTGCTGGGGGGTGGGGATGCAAGGGGACATGAGTGGGACATGTGTGGGGGCCTGCTGGCAGGTGCCCCTGACTGCTGGGGGGTGGGGGTACTTGGGGACATGTGTGAGGGCCTGCTGGCAGGTGCCCCTGACTGCTGGGGGTGGGGGTGCTGGGGGACATGAGTGGGACATGAGTGGGGGCCTGCTGGCAGGTGCCCTGCACTGCTGGAGGGTGGGGGTGCTGGGGGACATGTGTGGGGGCCTGCTGGCAGGTGCCCCTGACTGCTGGGGGGTGGTGGTGCAGGGGGACATGTGTGGGGGCATGCTAGCAGGTGCCCCTGCACTGCTAGGGGGTGGGGGTGCTGGGGGACATGTGTGTGGGCCTGCTGGCAGGTGCCCCTGACTGCTGGAGGGTGGGGGTGCAGTGGGACATATGTGGGGGCCTGCTGGCAGGTGCCCCTGACTGCTGGGGGGTGGGGGTGCTAGGGGACATGTGTGGGGGCCCGCTGGCAGGTGCCCCTGACTGCTGGGGGGGTGCAGGGGGACATGTGTGGGACATGTGTGGGGGCCTGCTGGCAGGTGCCCCTGACTGCTGGGGTATGGGGGTGCAGGGGGACATGTGTGGGGGCCTGCTGGCAGGTGCCCCTGACTGCTGGGGGGTGGGGGTGCAGGGGGACATGTGTGGGACATGTGTGGGGGCCTGCTGGCAGGTGCCCCTGACTGCTGGGGGGTGGGGGTGCAGGGGGACATGTGTGGGGGCCTGCTGGCAGGTGCCCCTGACTGCTGGGGGGTGGGGTTGCTGAGGGACATGTGTGCTGGCCTGCTGGCAAGTGCCCCTGACTGCTGGGGGGTGGGGGTGCTGGGGGACATTTGTGGGACATGTGTGGGGGCCTGCTGGCAGGTGCCTCTGACTGCTGGGGGGTGGGGGTGCTGGGGGACATGTGTGCGGGCCTGCTGGCAGGTGCCCCTGACTTCTGGGGGGTGGGGGTGCTGGGGGACATGTGTGGGGGCCTGCTGGCAGGTGCCCTGCACTGCTGGGGGGTGGGGGTGCTGGGAGACATGAGTTGGTGATCCTATTGCAACGTGACATGTGGCTTGACTGGGGGGCATGCCCATGGTAGAGTGCTGCCTGCGGGACATGACCAGGGGTGCGGAGTAGTCCCCTGTGGTGTGGGCTGCCTGCAGGGGCCGTGGAGGGGGTAGAGGGGACACCTGGGAGGACCCACACTGCCAATTCACGTGTAGGACTCCCCGCGCACCCCCGAAATACACGTTCCCCGCTCTGACAGCAAAATCGCGTGTGAAACTTCATGCGCAGCCCGGTAATACACATACCCTACTCCAATCGCATGTGAAACTTCCCGCACACCCCTGAAATACACGTACCCAGGCCAATCGCGTGTGAAACTTCCCGCGCACCCCTGAATTACACGTACCAAGCCCAATCGCGTGTGAAACTTCCCGCGCACCCCCGAAATACACGTACCCAGGCCAATCGTGTGTGAAACTTCCCACGCACCCCTGAAATACACGTACCAAGCCCAATCGCGTGTGAAACTTCCCACGCACCCCTGAAATACACGTACCCAGGCCCAATCGTGTGTGAAACTTCCCGCACACCCCCGAAATACACGTACCCAGGCCAATCGTGTGTGAAACTTCCCACGCACCCCTGAAATACACGTACCAAGCCCAATCGCGTGTGAAACTTCCCACGCACCCCTGAAATACACGTACCCAGGCCCAATCGCGTGTGAAACTTCCCGCACACCCCCGAAATACACGTACCCAGGTCAATCGCGTGTGAAACTTCCCACGCACCCCTGAAATACACGTACACAGGCCAATCGCGTGTGAAACTTCCCGCGCACCCCTGTAATACACGTACCCCACTTGCACAGGCCCTTTCGCGTGTGAAACTTCCCGCCCACCCCTGAAATACACATACCAAACCCAATCGCGTGTGAAACTTCCCGTGCACCCCTGAAATACACGTGCCCAGGCCCAATCGCGTGTGAAACTTCCCGCGCACCCCCGAAATACACGTACCCAGGCCAATCGTGTGTGAAACTTCCCACGCCCCCCTGAAATACACGTACACAGGCCAGTCGCGTGTGAAACTTCCCGCGCACCCCTGAAATACACATACCCAGGTCATTCGCGTGTGAAACTTCCCGCGCACCCCAGTAATACGCATACCCCACTCGCACAGCTACTTTCGCGTGTGAAACTTCACGCGCACCCCAGTAATAGACATTCCCCACTTGCCGTTTGCTGTTTGGCAGCCCTGTAAACTGGTCCAGGGTTAGCGCAGCCCTTTGCGCTGAATTAGGAATTTTGATGGCTTTTCCTTGCGCGAGGGAGTTCTTGGGAGTGTAACTGGCGCTGCTGCAGGGTCACTGCGCCACACTGCGCCACGGCTGGTTTTGGCGGCTAAAATCCATGAATACGCTGTGCACGGAAATCGATTTTAGAGGACGCGGCTGGCGCAGACATTCGCACGCGCACACTGTGCGTCAGCCGCGTGCGCCACTTTTGTGCGAAATTCTATGAATTACCCTGCATATCATTTCATCCGTTTGATTCTATGCCACTGTTGTCAGCTCAAAGATGTGGGTTTCCTTCCTCTAACTCTCTCAAAGAATATGCTGTCTGTAGCTTTTTTTTTGGTGACTCTTCACATATGCAGGCCATTCTTGCAGAGACCATATGCACACCTGGCTTCAGTGCTTAGGATCTCTACAGATTTTCTAGAGCATCCTAGATTTAAGGACCTCTTAAGGGCCTGTCAAGATTCTCAGCATCATTCAGCTAAGTTTTGTGCATGATTTTCAGCCCCTCTCAAGGTGTCTCACATCCTAAGTGGATTGACACTTCCTTCATTCTAGTACCTTTCAATATTTTCAGCGATTCTTAAGGCTTCTCAACATCTTCTTCAGCATCTCACTGTTCCAAGCATTTTTCAAACAAATTGTCATCACCCCTTATGGTGTTGTACTCATCCTGGCTCCTCAGCACCTCTTGCAGCCTCGTAGGTTTTCTTCAGAACTGCACCACACCTCTAAGACTGAGTGCTGATCCTGCCTCTCAACATCTCATAGGCTCAAGTGTTCTTCAAAACGTGACCATCAAATCTCTTCAGCATCTACTGGGCTCAAGTGATCCTCAATGTGCCCCCTGCTTCTCTTTGCCCCCAACTACGAGCACTCCTGTTTCAGCATCCTTCTTCCAACCCCAAACAAATGTAAACAATCTTGGATAGGTTTTCTTCCTCTAATCTTAATCCCGCCTCTACCTCTACGTAATTGTACTTCATTCTGGCAGCTAATATTTACTCTCTCATTTTGTTCTGTTTTTTTTTCCTTCTGCGAGCCTTCGCTGATCCACGGGGCTGGTCATTTTTGTGGAATCTCTCGATTGCATGCGGGTGAAAGGGTGGCTGGATACATGCCCTCAAACTCTAAGGGAATATGCACTGGGATTATCTGCCTTCATTTTATGCATTCGACTAAACCCTTGGTGCACTGCGTGAACCCACCAGGCATGACAGGTCACTCGATTGTCATCACTTCTTCATGATTATTACGTCCATACAGTGTTTCACACAATGAAAATAAAAATTATTATATACTATATAACCATTATTCTTCTGAAGAACACATTAGTAGCTTAGACTTCAAAATCCAGTAATTCTAGAAATGCCTAGAGTACATTTAAAGCCTCCATCACCACCTCCATTCATGCTGCAATCTAATAGACTATTAATCTTCAGATCTGCCCCTATTTTTACACTAGAAATACATTACTGGCACAGAGATACTACTCAGCCACCAGCTCTCCATTTCTTTACACATTATATAAAGAACATGAATCGAAAGGAATAGTTTAAGAGATAGAGAGCAGATAAGGCCCAACAGGAGGGCCGGAATGATAGCTCAAAGGCAATGTGTTTGTCTTGGAATCAAAACAATGCAGAGCAACACAGGTTCAAATCCTGATCTCGTACTCTTTAGTATTAAGCGAGTGGGAAACTTACAGGGTAATTCATGGAATTAATGTGCGCTGAAAGGGGGAGCACAAGCGTGAAAATCGCAGCACACGTGTGCCAAAGCCGCGCACGCAGCTGTTTGTCGACTCATGGAATGCGCTGCACGTGGCTTACCTGAGATGTGCACTGAATCCGCGTGTGGTGCACACGTCATTGCGACATCCCGAAGGTTGTGTGCGAGACGGCCAGTGAAGGCGCACACAGGGCAGCGCACACACCTAAAATGGCGGCGAAACATGCGGAATGAGGAATAACACGTGAAAATATGGGCGTTACGGGGGAAGTACCGCTGCTAAATCCTCACAATGCCCACACGTGCGCTACAACACGTATTCATGGAATTGAACAGGGGAAACCCACGCTAATCCGGAAACACATGCATGCAAACAACAAACAAGCTCATACACTACGATGAATATACCATTCCTGGCAGCAGTGGTCCTGGGACACCGCAGGAGGAGGAGGATAGCCAGGCCCACATTTCTTTACCTAGGACCAGCCTTTTTGGAATGCCTGATGACCAGGTGCATAGCAGGTACAGGTTTCCACCCCATATCATCCTAGAACTGGTTGCTGAGTGGGAGGATGACCTCACATCACCCACCCTGTGCTCCCAAGCACTTAGCCCCTTGGAAAAGGTTTTGAATGTACTGCATTTCTTGGCTACTGGGTCATTTCAGCGAACAAGTGCCATAGTTGGGGTGTCTCACAGGCCACGCAGTCACACTGCCTACACCAGGTGTTGGCAATCATGACTGCATGACCCTCAGTCGGCAGGCACATATACATGCCCAGAACACCCGCAGAAAGGCAGGCCATGGTCCAGGACTTTTACGGGGTGGCACACTTCCCCAAAGTGCTAGGTGCCATTAATTGCACCCATGTGGCTCTACGTCCTCCTAGGGCCACTAAGCACATCTATCGAAACCGCAAGCAGTGGCATTCCAAGAACGTGCATGTTGTATGTGATGCCAAGGGAATCATCACCTCTGAATATGCCAACTATCCGGGGTCCAGTCATGATAGTTTTATATTCAGAATGTCACCCCTAAACCGGTACCTGGAAGCTGGAGGCATGGCGACACATGGCTCATTGGTGAGTACAAATGCCCCAGCACATTCATGCATGTCAGACACTGACAAATGGCAAAACCCAACTAATGACAACCTGTTGGGGGTCCCGACCCACGTTTAAGCTATCCTGCTACAACATTTGGTGCTGTGGGCTTAGGAAATTCAAGATGGCGGAAAACCCACATGTGCGCCGAAGTCCAGGAAAGCTGCGCAGTTTGCGCGCACATTAAAATGGTTGCCTCACTTGCCACCCACCAGTGCGAGAATGAAAGGCCGGGTTGCCATGAGGGAAATGGGTTGCCAAAGGAAAAACAGTAGCGCCGGTTAGCTTCAAAGCACTTTAAAACCACCATTGGACTACCCGCACAGTAGTCTGAAACCATTGGGAATGGCAATGCTGATTGCCAAATGCAACCTAGAAGTGTGGGGAATTCATTTCTTAAATCCCAAAAATGGGTGCAGTACCAGTACTCACCACTATCCAAAAGCCGGCGTTTTAAAACCACTCTGTGTGTTTCTGAAGGCAAGCCAAAATGCCTATTTCAAACCTTGCAACATGTGCAAAATATTCACTGAACACCAGCAGACATTTGGCAGAATGGAGTTTTGTGTGCCTACAAAATCTGGGAAATGAAGAGCCCAAAAACAATGCTTATAACAAAAATGCTATGGAGTCAGCAGCTTAAGCCTAACTGCAACTGGATTTAAAACCACCAAAATCGAAAATGTTAAATTGAATGAGTGACCTATGTTTGGTGTCACATGCCTTTGTAACTGTTGAAATGTCATAGTTTTGCACTTAGAATCAGCATTCTAGCTGCATGTGTAAAATTACAAGTTATTTTAAAAGCAACAAAAAGTTAGCTGAAGGTCTGGCTTAAGGAACTTGATTTTGCCTAGCAACGGATCCCATCAGGAGTGAAACTTGAGTCACAACTATGTTCCCAGGCCAATGTTCCTTTTGCTGCCCACAATAAGGATATGCCATCTATCTGATAATTGAATTTCCTGTGCTCTGCCAGAGAGGGAACAAAGCCCTCTCCACTCAGGCAAAGGTTTTTATTACAGACGTCGTAAAAAGTGGCTTCCTCCTGGAGAAGCTGGGAGGGGCACTGCCTGTGAGAAGCAAGCTGGCTTGGCAGAAACTGGAAAGACTGGTTTCTGTACCATGTGACCTGAAAAGACACACCCCTGCAGCAAGGATATGGTTTTATAAAAAGGGGGATAATTCATAGTGCGGACATGTGAAAATTTTATAAATGATACCATAATTCTTGTGATTTTTCTGCCCACAGTTTAAGACGTGGTAGGAACCGGTGGTATGTTCAGGGGGGTTTTAGCGGAAAAGTGGATATTACTCTAAATGTGTGCATGTTAAAAATCTGAAACTTCATCAGTTAATGTCCCTACCCCCTGCACACATGTATGTAAAGTTGGGTCCATGTCGGAAATTGAAAAAGCAGTTAAAAAGTCAATTATGTACACCCTTTGAATGCAAGCTCCGAGAATGAGCAGATTTGGACATAGACATGGCTAAATTCAGCCACACCATGTATATGTAATTTCAAACAACTGTGTAACTCTGAAGTATGGATTTTGATCATATATATATTTGGGTGCACAGATGATAAGGGAGGTTGTTTCAAGAGATCATAAAATGACATCAATCTGACTCACAGTTCAGTTTGCCAATCAAGCGGAGGAATGGAAGCCTGACCAATGACGAATGAGAGGGGCAAGTCTAGTGATGCAACACACACACCCATTCTCAAGAAACAGATAAAAGCAGAGAGTCAGGACACATAGAGACATTCAATTTCATCTGCCGCTGGAAGCCCTGCCGGAAAAATCCATACTTACCTCCATCAAACTCCAGAAAGCCAAACTAGAGACTTCAATCTATCCAGAGCAGAGACCAGACCAGAGAGAAAGCAGTGCTGTGCCTAGCAGAGACCAGACCAGAGAGAAAGCAGTGCTGTGCCTAGCAGAGACCAGACCAGAGAGAAAGCAGTGCTGTGCCTAGCAGAGACCAGACCAGAGAGAAAGCAGTGCTGTGCCTAGCCGAGACCAGACCAGGCGCTGTGAGCAGAATCCGGAAAGACCTGACCAGACTGAAGATCGTGACCAAGTCGCTTTCCTGTTCAAAATCTCTTGTGAGTACTTAGCAAAACTCAGAACACATCTCTTAGTTTAAATTCATCTAATTCAATCTATTTAACCTAAGTAGAACTGCCTCCTATCTGTCACCTGTCATTTCTAGTAAAATTTGTCATTTTGAAAAAGTGTGCGTTTAAAATTTACAAAACCAAAAACGACCTTTACTAAATTACTCATATCTCCGCAACCGTTTGGGCTAGAGACTTGCAATAACTTTCATTTGGAAGCTGAGATCCCAGGCTTTCCTAGGACCCCAAAACGGTAGAGATAGTCCTTGCGGTTCCTTTGTAATAGCGCTCGGCGCATCCGCGAATTTTGCCGCGATTTGCAATTTCTTCACATGTAAAAAAACTGCTGCTGCCTGATTTCATTTGCCAGAAATTCGTTTAACCTGCTAACTATCCCTGCATCATTGCTAGTGTGAGCCTGGACTAATATTAACTAGATACCACTCATCCTGAACCTCTAAAAGGGAATTAAGAGCGTTTCCAGCATATTTCTCATTCATTGCTAGCACCTATCAAAGCATTTGCCTGTGTTTTCAAACTTCTGTTTAAGCTTGCTGGATTGAACTGAATTACAGTTGATTGCATTTCTGAGAACTGTGTGTTTTCCTTCCATTTCCTTGCCTTGCATCAAGGGGGGGAGGGGAGTAGCCAGAGAAAAGTGATTACATTGTTTGGTTGAAATCATATTGCGTATTTTCTGTACTGCATTCATTGAATATTGCATCCACCTGAGCCTACATAAAGCATCCTCTACCACATTATACTTTTGTTCCTATTTACCAGTGTGCTACCTTATCCATTTCATGTCAACTCATTAGTGATTAAAGAAGTGTGCTAGTGCCAGATTCTCCGTGGTTAATATTTACCATATCAGATTAAGTGTGATATTCAATTATTAATTTATTAAAAAGTGTGATATATATTTTAATTTATCAAATAAACCTTTTAAACTTGCAAAACAGAATTACTTCTTGGCTCAGTGGGGTCAGGGGGATTCCAAGAGAGGGGTGTTATACAAGGGTAGTCATCCAGAACGCATGAACTGGACCTAAAGATATATCAATAAGGGTTTTCATTCAGTATTCTAGACTAGGCGTTAACTTGGCTGTCGTGCTGAATTGAATCCTCTTACAAAGTGGGGGCTCGTATCCGGGATTCTGGGTTAGAATACCACTTGTGCAGCTTAATACAGTGTGCTAACTGACGGGATACATACATCCGGTCGGATCACCACGCTGCATTACGCTGTGAAGCATTCCTCAAAAGGGACACTCCAAGAAAAGTTCTGTTCTGCAAAACTAAAATACTAACTTCTGTAAGTCAGGACAGAGACCAATCTCTAGAATGACGACCTTGGTAGATATGAAAATAGCCAGAGAGCACTTCTTACACAAACTATTTGTGAGAGGTGAATGGACTCACCAGGACCAAACAGTCTGGTTGCAGGCCATCACGCAACAGGTCACTGAAACAGGGTCAGATATATATAGAGATCAGGGTCCATTACACGTGGCCCTGAGTGAACTATATATGGCTCCTAAGGCCAAAGATGAGCACGACAAGATTGTTAGGATAGCGGCATATTTATATTTATACATGGGAGCCATACAGAATAAATGTGCTGAAGGCCATGATCTGGCAAAAAGGCAACAGATGGCGTTAGAGAAGGTCCAATCTGACCTGGTCTCTTCTGAGCAGAGGCTGCACAGAAGCCAGGAGTCAGAAAATGAGACCAGACAGTACATCACTAAAATAAAGGAGGATATGGATGTGCTGCAAAAGGAAAAGTCAGAACAGGATACCAGATTTCTGGCCTTGCAGAAGGAACACCAAGAAGGTTTGGACTCCCTACTGCAAAGCCAGAAAAAGCTGGAGCAACAGCTAGACTTCAATAGGGCATGTGCTGAGCAGGTAGTCACCCTGCAAGGCCACCTAGACAGAGAGAAAGAGGAGAGCAATAAACTGATCCTGAAAGACCTGGATACCCAGGCAGAGTTTGATCAGGAGCGCCAGAAAGCTGGTGCCTTCCAAAGGCAAAGGGACGACCTGGCGGCACAAATGCAGGCTCTTAGTCAGGAAAGAGACGCCTTAGGCCAGGAAGTCTGCCATTTAAAAAGGAAAATGGAAGAAAATCACCTGGCCCACCAGGGACTGGGTGACCTCCAAAAAGAAAACCAGAACTTGGTAGAGCACACCAGAAGGGTGGAGGATGCTCTAGCAAGAAAGGAGCAGGCCAATAGGGACACAGCTCAGGAGGTAACCCTCCTGCAGCAAAGACTGGCCCAGTTCTCCAGGACCAACCAGGAAGCACAGAGGGAAAATGAGGCCCTCTGTCAACACAATGATAGGCTCCAACAGCAGGTAGCGATGCAGGAGAGACTGATAGAGTCGAGTAAGGCCTTAACTGAGGAACTGAAGGCACAAATGCAGGCTCTTGCATTGCAACAGGGAGCAGGGGCGGATAGAGATGAGGTTCGCTGGGAAATGGAAACTCCGGAGCATAACCTCAGGAGCCCTAGTACCAGAGGCCCTCATACCTCTCAGTCCCTGGACTCTGCCACCCCCATGTCCCCTGGCGCACATGAGCACAGGGCCACAGGGATGGCAGATTACTATCCAGCCAGAAGCATGGGGCTCATAGGCCAGTACCATCCAGGAATGGAGGGGTGGGCATCCGGGTATGGGCACCCAAGTACAATACAGTTCAGTGGGGAACCCCAGGAGAGTAGGCCCATTAAGGGCATCCTGAAAACCTCTGCCCAGTTAGGTCAGTGGAGGGGGTACCCATCAAATCCTGACAGCAAGGAGGAATCTGAAGACTCCTCTGAACTGCGCAGGACACAGGAGACCAGGTCCCCACATTCTGCCAGCCATTCCCAGGCTCGCAGAATCCGGGAAAACCTGGAAGAACAGACGGGAACCTCTGGGAGCAGTGCCTCTGAGTCCGACGAAGAATGGACAAGGGTTACCCGAACCAAAAAGGCCAATAAGGCAAAAAGGGCCTTGCTCAAGGACCCCTTAAAGCAGATTAAGGCGATCAGGAGCGTCATCACGCCTTACCATAAGAACGCTAAGTATTCTGTTTGGGAGCACTTAGAGTTGTTTGAACAAATGATGGAGACTTTCCATTTGAAGGACAGCCAAAGCTGCATTCAATATGTAAAGTGGACCTTCTCCCCGGAATACTCCAGTTTCTTTGCGGGGCTGGAGGACCAAAATCATTTAAGATGGTCCACCTATAAGGCGGCCATCCTGAAACATTTTTCTGTTCACAGAAATCCTCAAGAGGCTCGCAAGGCAGCCTACAATTTGCAATGTGGGGAGGATCAGGCCCCACAAGAATTTGTGCAGGAGTTAAAGCGGGCTTTTGCACAGACCACAAGAAGGGTGCGCACGGATAGCCGTGAATTTATAAACACGTTTTTCCATGCCTTGCCCAAATATATCATGACCCAGCTCGTGAGGGATTTTCACGAGAAAAGATCTTTAGACTGGGTCATTGAACAGGCTACCCGCATCTATGAGGTGCAGAAGCCCATAGAAAATAAAAGCAATGCCCAGAAAAACCCCAAAGCCAACAGCACCCCTGCTGCTGCCAAGGTGGCAGAGGTAAAGGTCACCCCCGTTTTGGATTTGGAGATGGGGGGGCCTAAAAACCTACCTGCACCTAATAATGCTAGGCCCAGAAGGTCCTCGGGCCAGTCGCAGACAGGGAGCCAGGGAGGCAGCCCCACAAATGGGGTCCCTCGCTCTCCTGACTATGTAAGTCCTCGCTACAAAGGTAACAGACCCATCCTGGGTTATGTGTGGACTCCTCCAGCCCAAGGGGGGGGATCCAGCCAAGCACCTAACCCAGGGAACTTCCCTCCAAACTTCCCACAGGAGGGCAGAAATTTACCAAACCCTGGGCAGAACTTTTTCCCCAGATATCCACCCGACTTCCAACCCCAAAATCATCCATCCTTCTTTCCTCAATTCCCTGAGCCCAGACCACTGAATCCGGGAGAGGGGAGGCCAAGGGTGGAGGGGTACCAAAATCTTCCCAACCAGGGGTACTACCAGAGGAGGGACAGCTACCCTTCCCGGGATCAGCCCAGGGGAGAAAACAGGGCCCCGTATCAGCCTGAGCGGGTTTCCCAGTTAGAGCGCCAGGTTCAAAACATGGCGCGGGATATGGGTCATATACTGAGGGCACAGCAGAACCCTCAGATCAGCATGCCGGCGCAGAACGCACCCAACTCTGGACCTGGTGCTCCAGAACAATGACGGGGGCAGCACCCCGATAAATCACCGGTTCCCAGGGAGGAGGCACAAAGGGAAGGGGGGTGTAAAGCCTTGGAGGAAGCTTCCTTCCTCACTTGTAAACAGCCCCTGGAAACCCAGGAACCGGAAACAAAATCTCTTGCCCCTGAAAGTCTGCCTCCTAAGGAGCAGAGGGGGGGTAGGAGAAACAAAAGACCCAAACAGACTCAGTTTGAGGAGGAGGTACAGATCTTCCAATTTGAGGGAGAGGGATCCTCAGAGGATCCTGGGAAAAGGATCTTCTCCTTCAGAGAGGGGGGAACTCCTCCCAAAGAAAAATGGGTCCCTAGGGATGCAAATCCAGACTGGGGAGATGTGGAGACTGAGCTACCGCCGCCCACCATCTCATCCCAGAACCAACAGCAAGAAAATCCCCTGGTTCAAACCCATCCTGGCGACTGCCTCCAAAAAGGGGGGGGCGGCCCAGAAACGGAGCCAGGGGAACCCACAATGGCTCTGATCTCCAGTTGCAAATTTTTTCTTTCAGATTCCCAAGACTCTCCACAGAATTCTGCCCAAATCTCCTCGCTAGCGATGTCCAAAACCAGAAAATTAGCCCACCAGTTGTCCAAAAATGTACATTATCTGTGCCCCCTTGAGGAGAAGGAGGGAAGATATTATGCCCCGGTACAAGTACAGGGGCAGGGTACAATCTCAGCACTGGTGGACACTGGATCTCAAGCTACCCTTCTGTCCAGAAGGGCCTTTGACGAACTGAATGCAGGAAGGGGAGAGAATTACCAAATTCCTCTCACCTCTCTTCCTGGACAACTGCAGAACTTTGACGGGAAGGAAATTCCTGTCGAGGGGACGGCAGATTTGGACATTAAAATTGGGCGACATAAGTTGAAACACCCGGTCATAGTTGTGACCCCAGAGGGCACCCCTTGTTTACTAGGGAATGACCTCCTGAGAAGGTTGTCACCCCTAATTGATTGCGTAAACAAAGTCCTCTGGACCCAGACTAGCCGACCCATAAAATTAAAACAGAGTGTCAACCATGTTAGTTTAAACGGCACCTGCCACATGGTTGAACAAAAATCTGACCAAGTAGAATTTCACTTCCAGAACCACCAAATTCCAGACGTGACAGTAATAGCAGTAGGACAACAGACTAGTGATGGGGGGTCCTCTCTGTTTCTGAAAATCAACCTTCCTTCCAGTTTAAGGTGGTATTCCACGCTGGAAGGAAACACTCTGAAATTCTATACCAATCCACAATCTGAAACTCCCACTCCTATAGTCCAGAAAGATGTGAAATCAGCTCAGAGCCTGGCTGAGATTCAGCAAATTGGAGAGCAGTTGTTCATCCCTGTTCAGTTAAATGATGGGAAGGACTCTGTTCTCGCTCGAGTGTGTGTGAACAACGGTAAGAGCTTCATCAGCGAAGCCATGTTCCGCCAACTCCCAAAAGATCCAGCCATTCCCACCTTCAAACTGATAGACAAATCGGAAATGGACCTGGAAGCACCTAATTCAAAACATCTCCTGCCAAGCAGGTGTATGCTCAAAATCTCCATTGGCAACAAGAGCATAGTCCACAATTGTTGGGTCGTGCGAGACGTCCCTGCCGCCTTTTACTTAGGCAGTGACATTCTCAATCGCTTTGCCATTAGTTTGGACCTAATAAACTTCAAAGCTTGGTCCCGATTAGCGGATAATCCCATGGGCTTTGATGATCCAGAAAAAGCATTTAGGTCAGCTCAATTACTACCTTATGCCGTTGAAATTCAGATCAAAGAGGAAGTCACCATCCCAGAAAGGACCCGACAATTCTCCCTGGAAGTGAAAGTTAAAAGAGGACACGAGTTGAAAAACCCTGATGCTTACATACATCTAAATGCTTCTCTCCAACAGCAAGGGTTGGGGGTAAACCCAACCCCATTAGTCAACATAGAACATGACACCATTCCAATAGAGGTGGATAACAGCGACTTAAAGAGTGTTACTCTAGCCGCAGGCACCATTATTGGAATGGCGGTTGATGACCGACATTTTTCCATGGATTTAGGTAACGAACTGTTAGGACCAATCCCCAAGGACTGTTTTGACAGTGACAGTGATGACAATACAACACCAGACAGGATTTTTACCCGGCATGGGGGGAACTTCCTGGTGTACACTTCCTGCCCCTATGGTAAGGAAGATGTGACTTGTGACTTCAGGAGGGATGAGGTGATTTTCCAGGTCCATGAGGGCTGCCTTTCCCACCTGAAGCCTCCGGTCCAAATCAGCACCCTAACCAGGGACTTCTCCACCCAGCTGGAGGAGGCCGCTGAAATAGCCAAACCAGAAGTCTTTCCAGGCTTCAGGCAGATGGTGGAAGAGAGAGTCAACCTAGCTGATGCCTGTGTGACTCTGGAACAAAAGCAAAAGTTGAAACAAGTTTTCTTGGATTTCCAAGATCTCTTTGCGGTAGACTCATATGACTGTGGTCGCACTGACATCCACACAACAACAATCCCCACGGACCCTGGCATGACTCCAGTGTTTGTGAAGCAATATCGCTTGCCTCTCGCATCAATGGAGTCCCTTACTGAAATAATTAAGAACCTTGAGTCCCGGGGAATAATCCGTCCAGTCCACAGCACCTTCAATAATCCGGTGCTGGGAATATTGAAGCCAAACGGCCAGTGGAGACTCTGCGCCGACCTCAGGGAGCTCAACAAACGGGTCCATACTTCCCGATGGCCTCTGCCCTACATTGACCAAGGGCTGGCCCAGATCCAGGGGTCACAGGTATTCACTGCAATAGACCTGACCAATGGATACTGGACTGTGCCTGTCAGTAGGGAGGACCAATACAAACTGGCTTTTACCTTTGGGGGCCAGCAGTACACATGGACCCGGACTCCCTTCGGATACCTCAACTCCGGCAATGAATTCAACATTTTTCTACACAAGGCCATGCCTGACTTGGGTGCAAGGGGTAACCTGGCTTATGTAGATGATGTCCTCATCAAAAGTTCATCTGTGGAGGAACACATAGCGGAGATCCGTTATGTTCTGACGCAGTTGAGGGCCGCCGGAGCAAAACTTTCCTTTCAGAAAGCACAGTGGTGTAGAACCCGTGTTAATTTCTTGGGGCATGAGATTACTCCTCAGGGTCTCTGTCCCCAAGAAAAGAAAGTGGAAGCACTTCAGAAACTGAAAGACCCCACAACTCTGCGGGAACTAAGGAGCCTCCTTGGACTGACTAATTACAGCAGAAAGTTCATTGAGGGCTACGCAGAGATCACCAGACCCCTGATTCATCTCCTGAAGGGGGGGGTCAAGTGGGAATGGGGTCCAGAACAAGCCGAGGCAGTAAAACAACTCAAAAGAAGCCTCTCACAAGCGCCTTGCCTAGCTTACCCTGTCAGAAACAAGGAGTTCTTCCTGGAGACGGGGTTCTCTAATACGTGCTTGACGGCAGTATTATATCAAAAGCATGACAAGGTCAATAAAGTAATCTCCTATGCGAGCAAAACTTTATCCTCTGTGGAGGAAAAATTCAACGATTGTGAGAAGGCACTCCTGGCAACGGTGTGGGCATTGAAGAATTACCGCCCGTTTATCCAGGGGGAACACATCATAGTGGAGACTCCACACCAGCCTCTGCAATATCTCCAAAGTGACAGAATCCGGGCCGGAAATGTGAGTAATTCCCGAATTACTTCCTGGATTCTGTCAATGCAAGGCTTTCCTGTGGAGGTCAGATATGGCCAAAACAAGAAGAGTCCCCTCGCGCAAGGTCTGGCTGACTTGCATGATTGTGCCAGAGAAAACTGTCTCGAGGACGAAAGTCTAAAAATAAAGGACAACATGGAGGCATACCTTAATTCCCCGCACAAAGTCTTTGAAGAAGACAAGTGTGAGGGAATGCCCACTGTGTATGTGGATGGATGCTCTTACCATGTTGACAACGACGGGGAGAAAGAACTGGTGGCCGGCGTAGGGAATGCATGGGTGAATGAGTCCCCAGAACCCTCCGCTGGATACAAAATTGGTCCCCGAAGTAGTCAGGTGGCAGAATTGATGGCTGTGCATCAGGCCATCCTCACTGCTGTCCAGCATCAACTCCACGAACTGGTCATAATCACAGATTCGGATTATGTACGGAACGGGTTCGTGGAGCACCTGGTTAATTGGAAAACCAGAGGCATGTTATGTGCTAACAACAAACCCTTGAAACATGGGAAGTTGATCCAAAACATTGATGATCTGGTCACCTCGAATGGGATGACCATCTATTGGAAGAAGATCAAGGGTCATTCCAAAGTAGAGGGACCAGACAAAACTGGAAATGACTTAGCTGATCAGCTGGCCAAAACCGGGGCCATCCAAGGGGATCTAATTGAGATTGAGTCCCTGTTGGGGGAAATCCAGGTCACTGCTATCACTAGGTCCCAGACAAATGCTCACAACGACCTTTCAATTGCACAATGGAGTAAGGAGACCCCTGATGCTGATTTGATTACCGCTCAGAAGGGGGATCCAATTATTGGTAAATTTTACCAGCACCTTGAGGACCCTGAGAACTTTCCCCTGACGGATACCGATTACACTGGGAAAGAGGACCTAAGAGTGTTGATGAAATGTCCAAAAATGTTCAGAATCCAAGACGGTTTGCTGGTAAGGAAATCCAAAGCTGGCCACGATCAGTGGGTGGTTCCTACCTCATTCCGAAGCCTGATGTTAAGTCACGCCCATGATGCGGCCACGGCCGGTCACAGGGGGTTTCACACAACATTGGAAATCTTAAGAGAGGTTGCATACTGGCCACACATGGGGCAGGACCTCGACCAATACTTGAAGGGGTGTCTTGTGTGTGCACAATTTCAGCCATCATCCCTCACGCACCGGGCGCCTTTACAAAAGAGGGGAATGACACTGCCATGGTCAGATTTACAAATCGACTTTGTAGGCCCTGTGATTCGCTCGGCTAGGGGGAATAAGTACATGTTGACCGTCACATGCTTGTTTACCAAGTGGGTGGAATGTCTCCCAGCCCCAAATTGCAAGGCAGAAACTGCAGCTGCCTTGATGATTAACCACATCTTTTCCCGTTTTGGTCTACCTCAAAGGATTGAGTCAGACAGAGGTAGCCACTTCACCAGTGAAGTAATGACAAAGATGTGGGAGCTACTGGGGGTCAAGAGAAAGCTGCATATTGCTTATAGACCAGCTTCTTCTGGGGCAGTAGAGAGATATAACCGGACAATTGTGAGCATATTAAAGAAGTTTGTGGCAGATTCTGGGCCAAGTTGGGATATCCGATTACCTCTGGTCCTAATGGCTATCAGATCTACCCCTTCATCTGCAACCAAAATGTCACCATTTGAGTTGATGACTGGGCGCAAGATGGTGCTTCCGCAGCATTTGCTCTACAGGACCCAAGAGCAGACACTGATAAATGCCTCCACTACTCATGAGTATGTAGAGAATTTAAGGAAACACCTCCAACATGCTTTTGCTTATGCTCAGCGGAATCTAGAAAGATCGGCTGATAGCATGAAGACCCATTATGACCTGAAAACTTCCAGGAAGGAATATCAGGTGGGAGACCGGGTCTATTTATACAACTTCCAAAGGAACCAGGCCAAGCAGCGCAAATTTTTGCCTACATGGAAGGGACCCTTTGAGATCGTCGATAAGATCTCCCCTGTGGCCTACAAAATCCACATCCCCAGAGGCGGTTCGGCAGAGGGGGAAGACAAGTGGGTCCACATAAACCAGTTGAAATGTTGCCATCCCAGGCACACTCTGCAACAACTGGAGGAATCCTCTGGAATCCTAGCGGGTACTGTATCAGACTAATTCAGTTCCAATCATAAAACATACCACATCTAGTCTCTAAAATATTGTGATTTACATGAAACTGTCTCTAGTGATACTGTTTTTTTTTCAAAATAAGAATGTAATGTTTTGTTATGATGAAATGCATATGCTGCCCCACTATCTCAACAGTGGTGGAAAAAAATCGTCTATGAGTAGATATTGCCGCTTTTGCTTTATCATCCTAGGAGAGATGAAACCATGAAGGATGACCAAGGAGGACGATCCGGAGACCGGGAGCAGAGACGCAACGGGCTCGGGGTACCGCCCAATCTTCCCATCAGGACCGGCGAGGAGAACCCATCGATCAGTACCGGATGGAGAAGAAGATGCTGAACTGTGCCATCTACCGAAGAGGAAGAAGATTATGCGGACAGACCGGTGCATGGGTCAAAACCCTTGTGCACGCGACTCCCCATCGTCTCAAATTCAAGTACAGTCGCGTGGGGGGGACTTGTTGGGGGTCCCGACCCACGTTTAAGCTATCCTGCTACAACATTTGGTGCTGTGGGCTTAGGAAATTCAAGATGGCGGAAAACCCACATGTGCGCCGAAGTCCAGGAAAGCTGCGCAGTTTGCGCGCACATTAAAATGGTTGCCTCACTTGCCACCCACCAGTGCGAGAATGAAAGGCCGGGTTGCCATGAGGGAAATGGGTTGCCAAAGGAAAAACAGTAGCGCCGGTTAGCTTCAAAGCACTTTAAAACCACCATTGGACTACCCGCACAGTAGTCTGAAACCATTGGGAATGGCAATGCTGATTGCCAAATGCAACCTAGAAGTGTGGGGAATTCATTTCTTAAATCCCAAAAATGGGTGCAGTACCAGTACTCACCACTATCCAAAAGCCGGCGTTTTAAAACCACTCTGTGTGTTTCTGAAGGCAAGCCAAAATGCCTATTTCAAACCTTGCAACATGTGCAAAATATTCACTGAACACCAGCAGACATTTGGCAGAATGGAGTTTTGTGTGCCTACAAAATCTGGGAAATGAAGAGCCCAAAAACAATGCTTATAACAAAAATGCTATGGAGTCAGCAGCTTAAGCCTAACTGCAACTGGATTTAAAACCACCAAAATCGAAAATGTTAAATTGAATGAGTGACCTATGTTTGGTGTCACATGCCTTTGTAACTGTTGAAATGTCATAGTTTTGCACTTAGAATCAGCATTCTAGCTGCATGTGTAAAATTACAAGTTATTTTAAAAGCAACAAAAAGTTAGCTGAAGGTCTGGCTTAAGGAACTTGATTTTGCCTAGCAACGGATCCCATCAGGAGTGAAACTTGAGTCACAACTATGTTCCCAGGCCAATGTTCCTTTTGCTGCCCACAATAAGGATATGCCATCTATCTGATAATTGAATTTCCTGTGCTCTGCCAGAGAGGGAACAAAGCCCTCTCCACTCAGGCAAAGGTTTTTATTACAGACGTCGTAAAAAGTGGCTTCCTCCTGGAGAAGCTGGGAGGGGCACTGCCTGTGAGAAGCAAGCTGGCTTGGCAGAAACTGGAAAGACTGGTTTCTGTACCATGTGACCTGAAAAGACACACCCCTGCAGCAAGGATATGGTTTTATAAAAAGGGGGATAATTCATAGTGCGGACATGTGAAAATTTTATAAATGATACCATAATTCTTGTGATTTTTCTGCCCACAGTTTAAGACGTGGTAGGAACCGGTGGTATGTTCAGGGGGGTTTTAGCGGAAAAGTGGATATTACTCTAAATGTGTGCATGTTAAAAATCTGAAACTTCATCAGTTAATGTCCCTACCCCCTGCACACATGTATGTAAAGTTGGGTCCATGTCGGAAATTGAAAAAGCAGTTAAAAAGTCAATTATGTACACCCTTTGAATGCAAGCTCCGAGAATGAGCAGATTTGGACATAGACATGGCTAAATTCAGCCACACCATGTATATGTAATTTCAAACAACTGTGTAACTCTGAAGTATGGATTTTGATCATATATATATTTGGGTGCACAGATGATAAGGGAGGTTGTTTCAAGAGATCATAAAATGACATCAATCTGACTCACAGTTCAGTTTGCCAATCAAGCGGAGGAATGGAAGCCTGACCAATGACGAATGAGAGGGGCAAGTCTAGTGATGCAACACACACACCCATTCTCAAGAAACAGATAAAAGCAGAGAGTCAGGACACATAGAGACATTCAATTTCATCTGCCGCTGGAAGCCCTGCCGGAAAAATCCATACTTACCTCCATCAAACTCCAGAAAGCCAAACTAGAGACTTCAATCTATCCAGAGCAGAGACCAGACCAGAGAGAAAGCAGTGCTGTGCCTAGCAGAGACCAGACCAGAGAGAAAGCAGTGCTGTGCCTAGCAGAGACCAGACCAGAGAGAAAGCAGTGCTGTGCCTAGCAGAGACCAGACCAGAGAGAAAGCAGTGCTGTGCCTAGCCGAGACCAGACCAGGCGCTGTGAGCAGAATCCGGAAAGACCTGACCAGACTGAAGATCGTGACCAAGTCGCTTTCCTGTTCAAAATCTCTTGTGAGTACTTAGCAAAACTCAGAACACATCTCTTAGTTTAAATTCATCTAATTCAATCTATTTAACCTAAGTAGAACTGCCTCCTATCTGTCACCTGTCATTTCTAGTAAAATTTGTCATTTTGAAAAAGTGTGCGTTTAAAATTTACAAAACCAAAAACGACCTTTACTAAATTACTCATATCTCCGCAACCGTTTGGGCTAGAGACTTGCAATAACTTTCATTTGGAAGCTGAGATCCCAGGCTTTCCTAGGACCCCAAAACGGTAGAGATAGTCCTTGCGGTTCCTTTGTAATAGCGCTCGGCGCATCCGCGAATTTTGCCGCGATTTGCAATTTCTTCACATGTAAAAAAACTGCTGCTGCCTGATTTCATTTGCCAGAAATTCGTTTAACCTGCTAACTATCCCTGCATCATTGCTAGTGTGAGCCTGGACTAATATTAACTAGATACCACTCATCCTGAACCTCTAAAAGGGAATTAAGAGCGTTTCCAGCATATTTCTCATTCATTGCTAGCACCTATCAAAGCATTTGCCTGTGTTTTCAAACTTCTGTTTAAGCTTGCTGGATTGAACTGAATTACAGTTGATTGCATTTCTGAGAACTGTGTGTTTTCCTTCCATTTCCTTGCCTTGCATCAAGGGGGGGAGGGGAGTAGCCAGAGAAAAGTGATTACATTGTTTGGTTGAAATCATATTGCGTATTTTCTGTACTGCATTCATTGAATATTGCATCCACCTGAGCCTACATAAAGCATCCTCTACCACATTATACTTTTGTTCCTATTTACCAGTGTGCTACCTTATCCATTTCATGTCAACTCATTAGTGATTAAAGAAGTGTGCTAGTGCCAGATTCTCCGTGGTTAATATTTACCATATCAGATTAAGTGTGATATTCAATTATTAATTTATTAAAAAGTGTGATATATATTTTAATTTATCAAATAAACCTTTTAAACTTGCAAAACAGAATTACTTCTTGGCTCAGTGGGGTCAGGGGGATTCCAAGAGAGGGGTGTTATACAAGGGTAGTCATCCAGAACGCATGAACTGGACCTAAAGATATATCAATAAGGGTTTTCATTCAGTATTCTAGACTAGGCGTTAACTTGGCTGTCGTGCTGAATTGAATCCTCTTACAAACCATTATCACCTCCCCAGGGGACAGTGCCTACCCTCTGAGCACCTACTAGGGGTGTCACGGTATTCGTTTTATGACGGTACGATAACCTTCTTGCCAAATGACGGTATATCATGGTTATCGCGGTATAGCAGGTGGAGTTAACTGATCTTAACAAATATTTTCTAAAAGGTCATAAATTGACAGATTTATCATCACAAACAAAACCAGGCACCCAGGGCCAGAATTGGGCTTTTCAACATACTTTCCACTGAAATGCCTTGCTTCCATTAAACACAAACACACGTGTGGAGAGGAGGGGGTGGGGTGGAGGCCTGCTGCAACTGGCAAAGCAAACTGAAAAGCTTTTCTTAAGTGGTCATTTAGGCTTTTTGCTTCCCCACTGGCTACTGGTGAAGATGAAACTGTTGCCATCTTGATAACCTGCATGCCACAGATCAATGGAGGCTGATGGTAGTATACGCTTGTGCACATACACACACACACACACGCACTTTCTTTTTACGTTACAGCCTTTAGTTTACTTGCGGGCCAAAAGGTGTTCAGTAATCACTGACATGTTACCCTTTGGTATGGCAGCAGGGAATACCCACAGAGATGAGTGAATTTCGCAGTGTGACTTATTATATGTAAATTCAATGATAGAACCAGGGAAATCCCCCATTGGCATATGTTTAGAGAACATTATCCATTATAAATATATAAACCCCAAAGCCGCCACCCCAAAGTAAACCCTTTTCCTTCTTGGCACTGTATCTATTCTTCCTATTGCTAACATATTGATTTTGTGTAAGGCACATGTGGTTTATGGAATGGCATTAAAACTGCTCCAACTGAAACTATTTGGCAGACGGCACATCCAACAGTGCAAAACCAAGACTGTGCAGCAATTGCTTACTGCAGCCTTTCCAAATCAGATTGAAAAGCACACTTAACGGTATGCACGGTATAACGGTATAAACAATGTGACAGTTATTATTGTTCAATTAAGTGGTTCACGGTATCTTTAACGGTATACCGTTATACCGTTACATCCCTAGCACCTACATGATGACGCCAATACGGAACCCCACCACACCACCCCAGATAAGATACAACGCAGCCCATATTGCAACCCGGGGCATAGTGGAGCGCACATTCAGAGTGCTGAAGTCAGGTTTCCGCTCCCTTGACCGCTCTGGTGGCCAGCTGCTATCTGCACCCCCAGTAGTGTGCAGGATCATAGTGGCAGCATGTGTCCTGCACAATGTTGCAACCCGACGGGGCGTGCCGGTGGACGTGGTGGTGCCTCCACATCCCCAACCGCATGCACGGCCGCTGCACATGGGAGGGGAAAAGGCACGTGGTGAGGCAGCCCGTACCCAGCTTGTGGCAACTTTTTTCACCTAAAATCCCACCCCTCTGGGGTGCACACAGGCCTGGCACATACCAGCTGACAATTGATGATGACAAAAGGGACAGTCAACTGTCACAACCATACCACCCTGAGATTGATTTACAGGAAGTGCTACATTGTGTGCATCCCTAGCTAAACAAACCCAATGCTTTATCAGTAAAAGGCACACATTCATGCTGTATGAAGGACTAGCCCCTTGCAAAACAGAACACCCAAATAGTGGTATGTCACCCAACCCCTTCCAAACCCATCTCTGCCGCCCAAGACACCATGGCATGGCATGCAATGTCAAAGCAACCAAATGAATGCACAACACATCACACAAGTGTCACACAATGCAATTTCACAACTGGAAACAGGCCACAGACAATTCCCTCTCACCTATGAAAAAGAAACAGCACACAGGAACAAATACTTACCAGGAAGACAATACATTAATACAGGACCCAACAGTGCCAACGTATGACAGTAACCAATCACAATAGTGCAAGTGTCACAACCCGACAAAGGCAGCACATCGACCCCTTCCATCTCAAGTGTGTTGCTGGTAGGTAAATGTGGCAGGGTACTGCATACAACATGAACTGCATCTGCAATGGAGACAGGCAAGTTAAGACATGAAGAAGCTACATGCAAATATGCATAATGGCCTGTATGGAATACAATATACCAATTAAACATCCAGTGGAGAAATCATCACCAATCCCCACTAGGGGTGCATACACAGTTTGGACTACAGACTGGCCACACAACTGATGGAAGCCCAATGCCTCTGTGTAAGTTACTGTCACACGGTGACACCCTTGCAAGCCCATGGAAAGGGGAAGCAGGAGTGGCATATGTGCCCAGACCCCAACCTTGAAACACAAACACAGGACAAGCCTGCATGGACCTAGCTGGAACACACAGTGGATGCCTACCGGTGCCACACAAAGCAACACTCTGTACCATGAATGTACAATACCCAAAAAAAACATGTATCAACAAAAAAGGAAAAGAAGAAAAAAGAAATGAAAATTCTAATAAAATTAAAATGAAAAAATTAAATTAAAAAATCAAAAAAATTTAAATTAAAATAAAAAATTCAAATGGAAATTTTAAATTTAAAATTCAAATGAAAAATGAGAAGTAAATGAAAATGAAAAAATTAACTTAAAAATTCAAATGAAAAAATGAAAATGAAAAATTCAAATCCAAATTAAAAATGAAAATGGAAAATAAAATTACAAATTAAAAATAAAAATTAAAAATGCTCCCTGTTGTGCTGCAATAGCATAAATGGAGTTCTCCCACACAGTATTGCCCGGTGGCGAACAAACACCGCGTTGCTGGGCACGACACCTGTTTTCCCCAAGGTGATGTGCACCTTGCTGTGCTGGCACTGCCTGAGGCTGCAGGACTGCATTCCTCCTTTGATCTGCTGCCCCAGGAACAGGAACACATATTGGGGAGTGTGACCTTGCATCCGTAACCACCATTGGGCAGACATTCCAACACTGAATGGGCCATTGAGGGGTCTACCCCCAGTGCAGGTGCGTTGGACAGAACAGCATCCCTGCCAGGAACATTCACCTGCGATGGGACATTTGTCTCAATGTCAGATTCAGCACCTGAGCCATAGAGGTCTTCAGAGGTGTACCCAGAGACACCCGTGGACAGAATTGTCTGTAGGACTAATGGATTTTGGTGCACTACCACCCCACATCCTCCACTGGTGCCTGGTTGAGGCTCTGAGTACTCCTGAACCATCTCCTCCTCCTCCATAGCATCTAGTGCCTCATCACCTGCACAAAAAGAAAAGTAATAAAGACACGCATGAACAGCATAGCACACACACATAGGCATCACAATCTGCACATCCAATACATTAATGAGACATGTCACACATGACACAAACTCTGGCATGCATGCAGTGGCAATGAAGTGGAAGGGGACCCTGTAAGCAAACACTGAGGACTCCAAAATGGAAAATCAACACATGTGCTGCATGGTGCATAGCACCTGAATCACACATTAGCCTGTGAGTGGCATGGACAATCCACAAACATGGCATATGCCAGCACACAGATGGCACGTAGAATAGCCATGGCAGAACTGACAGGGACACCCAGATGGTAGTAAATCAGTACTGTCCCCCATCCATGTGAGACACACATCATCAAATAGAACATGCAAAAGAGTGTGACAGAAAACACATGTGTCACACGCTGCAACAACGCCAGTGTGTTCAAATACAGTCATGGGAGGCACATGGATACAGCAATGGTAGGTCACTTGGACATGGCACAAGTCAATTGGCATGTTGATCATGCAAACAGGGCTCAGAAGAAATCGGGTGCAGTGCATGTGTAGGTGCACAGCAGTCAATCAGCCTGATTGATGAAATCATTTGCATAAAAAGTAAACAAATGTGGGGCTTTGTGGGGGGAAATCCCTGTCTGAAGTATGGTGATTTTGGGCCCGAACAGCACACAAATGTGCATTTATCAAGCAAATGATTCCATCAATCAGGCAGAATGAAGAGAAAAACTGTATAAAGAATGTTGTGGCATGATGCCAGTTGAAGGGCAAGTGCAGTCATAATGTGCAAAGTGTTTTCAGCAGTCAGTAGGGATACTGTGAAACCCAAACCCAAGGGCGGGCAATGGCTTGGAGGCACCACATGGGTCACATATAGCAGTCATGACTACACAGCCTGACCTGGCACTCTATCAGAACACATCATCCAAGCAACATACACATGGTCTGGACACACATGCATGGGAACTCACCGGACATTGTCTCAAGATCTGGTAGGTCTTCCACGCCTTGAATCTGATCCTCTGCGGTGCCTCATGTTCAGTGAGTTCATCCCGGTGGAGACCCACTGCCAATCACCAGAGTAGAGGCATAATTCAAAGCAAGCTTGTTTTTTGCTCGGCGTTTGAGGTCATTCCAACGCTTTGAGCAATCATCAGCTGTGCGCTTCACAAATCCAAGGGAACTAATCTGGTCCGCGATGCACTGCCAGTGGGCCCTACACTGAGCAGTCGTAGTCTTGCACCCTGCAGTCACCAGCATGTCGCGGCCATGTGCTGACACGTAGCCCACAACTGCGTCTAGTTCCACATCATTGAAACTCTGCTTCCTTGACGTGCCGGAGGGGCGAGCCGTGTCTGGGGTCCCAGCCTGTTCCGCAAGAGCACGCTTCTTCCTCTTGAGAGGTGGTGTGGAACCTGAGTGGCTTACGTCACTCTGGTCTGTAGGGAGTGAAGCGCAGGTGGACTGGCCACTGGAAGCAGGCAATGGCACGATGACCAAAGGTCTCACTGCAGGCATTGGCTGCTGGGTGCTGTTGCCAGGACCAAGCGGCACAACTGCCTTGGTGTGATGGTCTGGGACCAACACTGTCCCGGCTGGGTGATTCAGAGCCGGGGTGGCTTGAGCTGCAGCTGCCCCTGCAGCCTCCTCACCCTGGCTACTCGGGGCAGCAGATGACATTGCTGCCCCAGATCCACGTGGCCTGGTGACAGCAAGTTTCACCGCCACACGTGGCTTTGACTTCGTTACACGGAAGTCAGCCTGTGAGTCATCCCGTGCCAGTTCCGTGACCAATCCGGGACGGGCCCTGAGCTGGGATGGTGTCAGCTGCATCTCCCTGACTCACTGGAGGGGGGGCATAGGTGTCCCTGAATGGTCCTGGACACACTGCCCTCTTGGGCCACCCTGCCCACATTGGCCACCACTGCCACCTTGGCCACCCTGGCCACATCCCCTACCATGGACACCTCTTGGAGATCAGCCAACTTTGCCTCCCTTAGCACTTGGTCGCCTCCCAACCATGGCACTGATGTTCTTGTGCGAATGGGAGGTGCAGTAAACAATTGTCCTGGGCAATTGGGGTAAAGGGCAGGGTACTAGATGGAATACGTACCCCTGTGCTCTAGCAAGGCTGCCTGTGACCCCTGGGGGAAGATAGCGGATCACGCAACGCTCACGCACCCCAACATTTTTTTAACGTGCATGCGACCCCTCAGTAGCCCATCTGCGTGGAATTAAGAACCCGCAGTACGCTGTGGCAGCCAGAAACACAAAAAAAGCATACGCGTGGTAAACACAGGTTACAATGATCTCTGAATGGATACGCGACACACAGGGGCAACCACAGTGGAAAAATACGTGTGCGACTCAACGTCTGACTGGAAAAAGAACGTGAAAAAGACACACATGGGTGCGTTGGCAACACCCCGCCAAAAGAAGAATTGAATGCTGTCTCAGTAAACAACGAGTACGCATTGCACCATTGTGAAGTAATCGCATGTGAACCGACAAGAAGTACAAGAATCACCTGCTCGCTCTCCACAAAAAGCACATACAAGAAAATGGCGTCCTACGCGGACCTTTAACCCCTGCCCACAGACGCCCATGCGTGCTACGTCCCTTATTTGCTAACACGCTAAGGGCCTTTCCTTGAATTACACGCAGTGAAACGCGGACATGCTGTTTTTTCACGTGCTGATTCACTATGCATCCGTGCCGAGGGAAACACCCACGCGCATTACGTCACTTACACGCTTACGTGCTAAGGGCCTTTCCTCAAATTACATGCTGACGTGCTGTTTTTTCACGTGACAAATCCCTCTGCATCAAGCTGGCCACGTGACAACACACGGAAGACCACGCTCCTGCCCAGAAGGCCATTTTCCTGCCCCCAGAGCCCCGATCCACCTCCCACAAGCCATCTGCTGCTGCCTGCCTGCTGGCCACATGCCCAGCTATTTGGTGCCTGCACATCAGCCATCTGCAGGGGTCCAGTTGCTGTGACAGAAGACTCCTGACTGCAGTTCCATCGCTCCACAGCCCAGCACCAGGGCCCAGTTTCCCACCCACACCTGCCTCGGGGGTTGCCATGTCTGGCCAAAATCCATTTGGGACCAGTGGCGACCCCCCGGCAGAGAGGCAGAGGGCTGCCAGCTTCACTGCAGGAGAAGTTGGCATCCTGGTGGAGCAAGTCCTTGTGTATTATGATGCCCTCTTTGGATGAACACGCACCGACAAGGATGGACAGAAGAGGCCTGGATGGACATTGTGGTTGCCATCATCTCGGAGGGTGTGGCAACCCGTGACCTACCACACGTCCATAAGCGCTGGGAGGACTTCAGGTCCAGGACCCTCAGGAAGGCCTGGCACCTCTTGGACGCAGCGGATGCAGTGGGGTGCCGGGAACGCCTAACCACCTACCAGATGAGGGTCCTGGAATGCATTCACCCAGCGCTTCACCTCCAGGTCCTTGAGAGGCAGACCCATCCGGAGTCCAGCTGTAAGTGTCCATGCGTACTCATTGGACGCAGTGCATCTTGAGGTGTGCCAGGAGTGTACAGCTTGGACATATGTCTGGAAAGGCCCATGTATGGATGTGTATGTGCAGGGACATGACCTTGCTGCATGTAAGTCCAGTCATGTGTGATGCACATCCATGGTGTATGTCTTCCAAAGCATGATGCACAACTGCATGTGGCGACATACACGTGTTAAAATTTCTGTGTATGCACTATGCCATGTTTGGTGTGTGACACATGGATGCTGGTTTCACCTTGATGTACGTGCATGGTGTACATGTGCGTGTGTGTGTGTTTGACATGTCTGCCACTGTGATACATCATGGATGCATGTGACACTGACATGTAGACACCCGATTGGCAGATGTGACATAGTTGCCGATGGTTGCACTGTGACAGGTGGTGGAGATGTACAGATGCATGTCTGTCTGGTGGCATCTGTTCATGTGTTCGGCACTCCCCATGATGCTTGTGATGTCATGCCAACCTTCGGATGTTCATGCTGTTGTGTGTGTATGTATGCTGCTGCCTGCTGCACAATTCCTGTTAATTTGTGCATGTGTGTGGGTTCAAATGATATGAGTGTTGGAGAATGTGATGTCATCTGTGAAGTTTGACACTGCCACTCATGTGCAACTGTAATGTGTATATCCGACCATTGTACAGTGCCCTGATGCCTGTGTTCTGTCTCTCCCTGTCTGCAGTGTCAACTGATGAAGAGGGCGGTGACGGTGCTGTACAGCACAGCGGCAGGGATCCCACCGCCAGCCGGAGATGCAAGGCCCAGCTCCCCTCCCAGGTAGTGATCTCTTCCTGGAGTGAGGAGTCTTGTACCGCGTCCATGGCCGCAGCTGCCGAGGGAAGGTGCAAGAGATGGAGTTTGGAGGTTGACTCCTCGGCAGCAGTAGAGGCAGCTGAGCCCCCACTCGGGCCTATGGAGGAAGATGGCACAGAGTCATCCAGGTTGGTGGGGGGTTTGTTTGAGGAGGATGCCATGGAAGCCCCACACACAGGGCCTGGAAGGGGGGATTCCACTGGTGCTAGTGGGGCAGTCCAGGGGCAGGGACAGGGACATGAGGCAGCACAGGCTGCCGCAGAGGTGCCTGTGTGTAATCCTGCCCCGGATCCTGTGACTGCATCATCCAGCACCAGCAGGGATGCCTCCGTCCAGACCCGTTTTCAGAGCGGGGATGCGCAAACAACAACTGGCCTTACTCTCCCTGTGGACGTTGCAATCCGTGACCGGATTGAGCCTGTCCTAGCTGGGGTGGTGTTGCGTCAATGTGGTATTCGGGATGACGTTAACGGTTCTCGTCTGGACACTGCACGTCATTTTGAATACCTCTTTGGCCGTGTCGACCTACTAGGACAGGTCATCTGCACTGGGTTCATCCGTGTGGTGGATCTTCTTGCGACCCCCTCCTCAACTAAACCCCCTATGCCCCAGTCGTCCACCGTGCCATCTTCCCACCCAAGTATCACCTGGGCCCCCTGTGGAGCTGCCCCTGAGCCAGCGGCCAGGCTGGTAGAGGACACATCCCTGCCACAGAAGGGAGTCAGAGGTCCAGCAGGGGGGGCCACCCCACCAACTGGACCCCAGCAAAAGGAAGATGTGCAGGCATCAGCAGGCAGGGCACGTGCACGGCAGCAGCAGGCTCAGCATTGGAGCGATCATGGCTCGGGACCATCAACATCCCAGGAGCAGGCATCGGCCGGCGGGCAGGAGGACCCAGGATTGGGAGTGTCTTCAATGTGGCAGCGGTTGGCCCAGCAAAGAGATACAGAGCGGCGGTGGGCGTAGAGGGCACGGCTCACAATGGTCAGGGCGGTGAACTCCATGCACCAGGCGTTGAGGTGGGCTAAGTGCCTCGAGGCAACTCACAGGGAGTTGGAGGAGGCCATGGCTGCATCCCTGCGAGATCTCGAGGCCAGTGAAGAGGCCCGCCTCTGGGACATTGAAGTGGAGTTCGATGATGCCCTGGTCCAGGACATCAATGAGTGAGCCGTCAGATTAGCCCGCTGCCTTTGTATATAGTTATTTAGGTTTAGGTTTCATTTGGTTTTTATTGTGATTTGGAGTCCACAGACTTTGCTCCACTTTTTGTATATAGTTGTATTTTCGATAGTGTTGTAGGTAGGTATCCTTTTGTTTTGGGATCATGGACCCTTCAGACTTTCATTGTAAATAGTTCCGGACATGTAAATACTTTCTTTTTTTTGTCATCCAATGGAGTAATGGTTTTTTATGCTTTTAATTTTTGGATTTATTTCTATGGACTTTGGCAATGGACCACTTTTCATTTTTCATATCTTGGATTTTATTTTTCCTTAGATTTTACTTTCTTTTTCAGATTGCATTCATTATTTCTTCATTTGTATGTGTGTTTTAAATTTTGTCATTTTGTTTTATTTTTAATACATTTCATTATTCTACATTATTGGTGTGGTGTCATATGATTTCTTTTGTGCATGTCTCCATGTGAATTAGCTCAGTCATGTGTTGCCACTGTGTGGCTCTGTAGGACATTTGTTGATGGGCATGATGGTTCTTTTCAGACTATCATGGAATAGGTAATTTACTAGGGAGTGGGTTCAGTGGATCATTGGGTGTTTGCACTGGGGGGTGGGATTTGGGTTGGCATTAGGGCCATGGGTCTGTATTGTTATGATGTGGTGTTTGGGGGGACATGAATCAGGGCCTGCTGGCAAGTGCCTGTTAATTGGGGCGTGGTGGGGGGTACATGTGTAGGGGCCTGCTGGCAGGTTGCCCTCACTGGGAGTGGGGTGGGGGGACATGTGTCGGGGCCTGCTGGCAGGTTGCCCTCACTGAGGGTGGGGTGGGGGCGACATGTGTCAGGGCCTGCTGGCTGGTTGCCCTCACGGGGGTTAGGTGGGGGGACATGAGTCAGGGCCTGCTGACAGGTGCCTGTTAATTGGGATGGGGTGGGGGGGACATGTGTCGGGGCCTGCTGGCAGGTTGCCCTCACTGGGGGTGTGGTGGGGGGCACATGTGTTGGGGCTACCAAGTGCATGGTGCCTTGTGGCCTGCCGGCGGTGCATGGTCTGGGGGGATGGGCTACCTGCAGGACATGGGGAGGGGTTGTAGGTGTGTCCCCTGCAGTGTGGGCTGCCTGCGGGGCATGGGGAGGGGGAGAGGGGCACTCCCGGGAGGGCCCACAGTGCCAAATCGCGTGTCAAATTCCCAGTGCACGCCCTGGAATACGCGTACCCGCACATGTACCCCACTTGCGCCAGGCCGATCACGTGTAAAACTCCCCGTGCACCACCGGAATACGCGTACCCTGCTCGCACCAGGCTGATCGCATGTAGAACTCCCCGCGCATCCCCGGAATACATGTACTCTGCTCGTGTCAGACTGATCGCGTGTAGAACTCCATGCACACCCCTGGAATATGCATACCTCACTCGCGCCAGGACGATCGCGTGTAAAACCCCCCACGCAGACCCCCAGAATATGCGTACCCCACTCGCGCCAGACCGATCATGTGTAAAACTCACCGCGCAGCCCCGGAATCCGTGTCCCCGCTCGCGCCAGGCCGATCGCGTGTAGAACTCCCTGCGCACCCCCGGAATATGCATACACCCCTTGCGCCAGGCGGATCAAGTGTGAAACTCCCCGCACACCCTTGGAATGTGCGTACACCGCTCGTGCCAGGCCAATCGCGTGTAGAATTCCCCACGCTTCCCCAGAATACATGCTAGCAGCCCATCAACCCTCCTCATGCCCCGCAGGCAGCCCATTACCCCAGACCATGCCCCGCAGGCAGCCCATCACACCTGGCCATGCCCCGCAGGAAGCCCATCACCCCAGACCATGCTCCGCAGGCAGCCCATGACCCCTGGCCATGCCCTGCAGGCAGCACATCACCCCAGACCATGCCCCGCAGGCAGTCCATCACCCCTGGTCATGCCCCGCAGGCAGTCCGTCACCCCAGACCATGACCCGCAGGCAGCCCATAACTCCTGGCCATGCCCCGCAGGCAGCCCATCACCCCAGACCATAAACCACAGGCAGCACATGACCCCTGGCCATGCCCCGCAGGCAGACCATGACCCACAGGCAGCCCATCACGCCAGACCATGACCCGCAGGCAGCCCATCACCCCAGACCATGGCCCTCATTACAACCCAGGCGTTAAGGGGTTATCGGCGCTGTAAAAGGTGGCGGCGCCGTTAAACACTTAACGCCTGATTACGAGGTCACTTTGCGGGTGGCACTTTAATGCCTGCTTTTAGCAGGCATTAAAAAACCAACCCGCAAAGGGACCTCGGTGCTAAGTATGGTGCCACAATTTGCGGCACCGTACTTAGCGCCTTCCCCATTCCCATTGAGCCCTATGGGGCAAAAATGGGAATGGGGAAGGGTCATGGCGTCATGGGGAATTAACGCCCCGCCAACCTCGGAATTGGGTGGTGATTCCCCATTCCACCATGGCGGAGTTGGTAAATTACCGACATGGACCATGGTGCTTTTAGCACCATGGTCCAACGCCTGGGTCGTAATGAGGGCCCATGACCCACAGGCAGCCCATCATGCCAGACCATGACCTGCAGGCAGCCCATCACCCCAGACCATGACCCGCAGGCAGCCCATGACCCCTGGCCATGATCCACAGCTAGCCCATCACCCCTGACCATGACCCACAGGCAGCCCACACCACAGTGGGGACACTTTCCACGCAAATTGGCGCAGGCAGAGTACACATATAGAAGGGGGTGCGCGAGTTGATTTCCACACATTTTGGCTGCCACGAGCACGGTACGCGCATTCAAGGGGATGCGCGAGCACATTTTCACGCATTTTGGCTGCTGCAAGAGGGTAAGCGTATCCAAGGGGGTGCGCAAGTACATTTTCATACGTTTTTGTCTGCCGCTAGCGGGGTACACATACTTTTTCACGCGATTACAGTATAGCGGCCCTGTGAGCTGGTCCGGGATTAGCACAGCCCTTTGCGCCGTAATGGGGATTTCGATGATTTTTCCTTGCGCAAGGGGCGTTCTTGGGGGCGTAACTGGCGCTGCGGGATGTGCGCTGCGCCACGGCTCCAAATGGCTTGGGAAATCCATGAATCAGCTGTGCGCCAGAATGAAGTTTAGTGCACACGGCTGGCGCACGCTGGCGCATGCTCCCTCTCTGCGCTGTCTGTGTGCGCTGCTTCTGCGCTGAATTCTCTGAATTACCCCCCTTGTCTTTGAGATGTTAATAACTTTGGTGTCTTACGCAAAACATATGCATCCAACATATGTTTGTTAGGTTGCAAAACGATTGCATTCAAATTCCCAACAGCAATTTTCCCATCTGGAATTTTCACTGTCACCTACAGCAGAAATTGTTGGATGGATTTACATGAAACTTCCAGGAGAGGTTGGCATCTTGACCCATTTACATGCCTTGCATAGTTTGGGGGAAAGAATCAGTCAAAAACTCCATTCCAAGTAAGCAGTGCAGGGGGGATCATCAGCGTGTTCAGCTTTGCATAGCAACAAACTTATCTCACAGTTTTCAACCAGTAGGATGCCCACACATTGATATTAGTTGTCCCCGTGGAGCAGGGCTCACCACCTGAAAAATGCAGTACCACAGGCTGGAACTAGAACTTCTTTTGACCAGAGGGCAGTGGTATGTTTTAAAGAATATATATTTCAAACAGGAGAGAGTGACTTGTGTTGAAAAAAACAAACCTCTCCTATCCAAACAGTAGAAACATGGTTGTAAGTGTTATTTCTACTATGCCCACAGCACATTTATAGAAGAAAAAAGGCGGGTCTTTCCTTCATGTAATCATAACATAAAAAGACTACCTTTTAATAATGACATGCTATAATTCAATACATATATTAGTCAGTAGTCCTTCGACTGTGTTCATTATGGAAGTTAAAGCTTGCACTATGAACAGCACATCAAGTCTGATGTGTGATATTATCAAGGGCACAAGTCTTTGAACAATAGTTTCACGATACAGGAGCCTAAAGCATTCAATCTTTCACTTGCATGACCCAAAATAGTCTCCATGCTGAAGAAATGTATGTTCCAACTGCTCATTTTTAGCAATTGATCACGTGTAAACCCCATCTTATGTTATATTTGTTCAAACAGAATTGCTTTCTTTTGACCTTTTGAAAGGGATGTCTAGCTTCCATGTGCGTAAGATGGCCTTGATTGAAGAAAGATTTAAATATTGCAACCTGAGAGATGAGGAGGTTCTTGGAATCCTCCTTTCATACCAATCCAAACTCAGATCCCGCCTTTCAGTTTATTAGATATGTTCACTCTTCAAAACTGAACACCTGGTTCAGGCCTTTGCCCGAGATATTTCATAGAAGGCCAGACTACCTGGGTGTTATTGGGACCAATCCATTGAAGAAACAAGCTATCAATATAGTTTTGATGTCCAGTTCATAAAGATGTGCAAGTCCCAGCGCTAGTTCCTGAGCAGCATACTGCATGTCCCTCCCTATGACTTTGTCCACATGTGCCATCAGAAGCAGGATTGCAGTAAATCCTTGATGTCTTTCAATAAATGAGAAGAAGTTCCATAGATAAATGGGACATGCGTGGATTATTTGAGAAACCTGCCTCTCCTATAATTGACTCTGAATATCACAATGCCACTCTGCTTCTGAGTTCTCTGTTAAATTTAATAATCTTGCTTCTCAGAACCCGTGCTCCTCTGAGTTATCTGATGCTTGAACAATTTACCTTCTTATGATAGCTGTTTGTTCTGAAGAAACACTGATACTATTGTGAAGCTTCTTTTTTCAGACCCCATATTTCATGGTTTGTGCTAGCCCTGCAATTGGATCACTGAGCTGGCAGACCCTGCATTTCACAGCATGCCCCTCTCAATCCTTGTTGGGGTATTTTGCACCTTCTTCATCTGAGTGTTACATTAATCGCCCACTAATCCATATCGTTCCTGCAAAATGTCACTCTTTAATTCAAAACCATCAATTGCCAATTCCTTCATTGTTTCCCCATTAGCATTTTATCAGACCTACCCTTTGCAGCTGAAAGATGGCCTTGATTGCAAATGCCTTCTATGATTTTAGAAATGTGCATACACATGAAAGTTCTGTCTTCTGTGCTTCGATCACTACTCCTGTCCATTTCCCCGTTTCCTCTTGCCATACTATTGAGGTAATCCTGACTTTCCCTTATTGTGCGATAGGTCATGATAAGAAAAGTCTACAAGTCTACACTGATGTCCTCTTGACCAAGCAAGCTTCTTTGTTGAACGTAATGCCTGTCATCCCATTTGGGCAGTCAAAACAAAGGTGCCAGGGCAGCATACCTAAAGTATATCCATAGACACACAACCCGAAACAGGAAAGCTATCTTTGTGTGCTGAACAAGAAGATCTAGGACAAGGGTGTACTGCTTTGGAGACTGAAAGGTAACACACAAAAAGAAACGCCATGACTTATAAATAAGATATATAGATGTTGCAATAGTTGTGAGCACCTGTATCAGATGCCTAGAGACTGTGAACAATTGAGCGTTAACATGCCAGAAGATGTTGCACATAGCGCCTCTGTAGTCATGTCAACATCAGTCATTCATAGATCAGACAGAATAAATGTAACAAATTGAAAAAAAACTGACAATTCTTGAAAACAATGCTATTTGAACATTGGCCAGGATAACCTAAATAACTAACATGTATGTGTTCTGCATCAAATACATCACTGTGGACTTGGATACAGCACAGAAGAAACAAGTAGGAGCAGGTAGATCTTATGAATTATTTGGGCTGGGAATTATTGGATTGCTCAGGGGTAACTTGCTCACCTTGGAAGCAAGACCACACAGAGCAACACAGGTTCAATCCAGGGACCTGCTCTTAGAACCCCTGTGTTTTAAGCACTTTATAAATTACCAATTATAATAATTTAGGATATGCTCAGAAGGTAGGTTACATTAAATTGCACTCAAAAGTCTCTATCCTGTTGGCAGACAGTGCCTGTTTTTACTTTGAAGGGGATGTGATATTCTACCACCTTCCTGTCTGCCAATTAAGTATAAAACAAATAAATGCTGTGGATAGAGAATGGGCGGAAACCTGTACGGATTCTGTAGGTTCTCATTAACAGTAGCCTATGTTTTATATATGAGCCTAGTGAATAAAGATAGAATGACGGATGAAGGGGGATGCTAGGGGGAGATTGCATGGCGCCTGGCAGAGATGGCAGCAATGAGAGTTGAAAGGACGGGAACAGTACTTGTTCTTAGGAAAGAAGAGGGTGGCATGGAAAGAAAATGCCGTATATGTAACTGAATCAGAGTCCTTCAGAAGGGATGGCGTTTCAGCTTGCATCCTTTATGTATGCATGGAGGAAAAGGGAAAAATAAGTTGATCTTTTGGGCAAACAATATGCACATTTTTGGAACTTTTCAAAAACAGCATGGCAAGTTCTCTTGAGATGTAGGGAGTGTTGAATTCCCGTACTTGGGAGCTGCACAAACATGTCTTATTTCAGGATATCCTTCATTAATATCCAGAAGATACAGTTGCATACATTTGGACCTCCTGCATGAAACATTATCTCAAAAAACTGATTAGGGATACCATGGAAACTCAATATGTTTCCATTCCTCAAAACATGGCTTTTGATGACCAAGAAATAAAATGCATTTGCGGTATAAGCAGAAGGATGAAAATAATAAAAATCCTCGTACAATGAACTTACTGGGGGCAAATGCCAGCAGATGAGCTGATGACATGCTTTCATTGTTACTCTAATCTCGCCAGTGTCAGATGAATTGAAAGTCTCTGATTCTTTTTAACATATTTGCCCTGTTATCAACCTTTCCTTCACCCTCTCCCTCCCTTATCCACAACCTCTCTACTCATCCTGAGCCCACTGCTAATATCCTGTATGAGTCTACTGCTAATATTCTGTAGGAGCCATGTCTACCTGAACCTACTGCTGATATTCTGTATGAGCCCTGTCTACCTGAGCCTGCTGCTAATATCCTGTATGAGCCTACTGCTGATATTCTGTAGGATCCGTGTCTACCTGTGCCTACTGCTGATATTCTGTAGGAGCCCTGTCTACCTGAGCCCACTGCTAATATTCTGCCTGAGCATACTACCAATATCCTGTATGAGCCAACTGCTGATATTCTGTATGAGCCCTGTCTGCCTGAGCTTACTGCTGATATTCTGTAGGAGCCCTGTCTACCTGAACCTACTGCTGATATTCTTTATGAGCCCTGTCTACCTGAGCTTGCTGCTAATATCCTGTATACACCTACTGCTGATATTATGTATGAGCCCTGTCTACCTGAGCCTACTGCTAATATCCTGTATGAGCCTACTGCTGATATTCTGTATGAGCCCTGTCTACATGAGCCTGCTGCTAATATCCTGTATGAGCCTACTGCTGATATTCTGTAGGAGCACTGTCTACCTGAGCCTACTGCTAATATTCTGAACGAGCCCTGTCTACCTGAGCCCACTGCTAATATTCTGCCTGAGCATACTACTAATATTCTGTATGAGCCAACTGCTGATATTCTGTATGAGCCCTGTCTGCCTGAGCCTATGCTGATATTCTGTATGAGCCCTGTCTACCTGAGCCCACTGCTAATATTCTTCCTGGGCATACTACTAATACCATGTATGAGCCAACTGCTGATATTCTGTATGAGCCCTGTCTATCTCAGCCTACTGCTGATATTCTGTTCAGACGTGTCTACTTGAGCCTATTGCTGATATGCTGTATGAGCCTAATGCTAATATTCTGTGTGAGCCCTATCTAATTGAGCCTACTGCTGATACCCTTTATGAGCCATGTCCACCTGAGCCTATTGCTGATATGCTGTGTGAGACTATTGCTGTTATGCTGCATGAGCCATGCCTACATGAGCCTGCCACCATTACTCATATTACCTTTGTACCACAGACCTTGCCACTACTACAATTGCCCCTATATCGAAGCCTGATGTCACAAGCTCTCTATAGCTAGATCCCTCCACCGAGCCTAACCCCCTAGCCTCAGCCCACAACTGATTCTCCCTTGGGCCTATGAACTGAACAACCACCACCGCAACCAATAATTGCCCCATATCAGCAAACATCCAAGGAGCACTTATCAACGCTAGATCCCTTCGAGCTCATGCCCTCGACATCTTGGATCTCATCACCACTAACAAATTGGACCTACTAGCTATCATAGAAACATGGCTGCACGTAGCCGCTGGCCCGTCTCTCTCCCTAGCCATCCCTGATGGCTATACCATCGTCAGAAAAGAGAGACCTCTCGCCAAAGGAGAAGGTTTGGCCCTTATCGCCAAAGTGCACCTGACCGTAAGAAAATTGCCCAGCCAAACATTCCACTCAGGAGAACTGCTCTCAATCAAACTCCGATACTGCCTCATTAACCATCCACATCATCTACAGACCACCAGGCCCATTACTAGCCTTTGATGAAGACATTGCCCTTCTCCTCGCTAACAATGGCAAACCCTCTTCCAGAATTATCCTTATGGGAGACATCGATCTAGGCCTCAATGATCCCACAGATGCTAACGCCCTGACCATAACCAACACGACTGAATCACTAGGATTCACGCAAAGATCGCACATTAGACTGGTTGGAAAATATGAACAACAGGACCAACATCATCTACAACAATCCTTGCTCCTGGTCTGATCACATTGTCATCACCTTTTCTATCCCAAAATATACTACATCCAAAGCTCTATCGCAACTGGCCCCAGCCTCGCGGTCAAGAAATACCTTGCAATATCAATCCAGAGAAATTTGCACCCGCTGCTACACCCTATCACAGAGCATCAACACTCAGCCTGGGATCCCAACCATATGGTAAAACTTTACAATCAAACTCTCCTTCTAGCCACATACAAAGTGGCTCCACAGAGCACACGTAAACCTAAACCAATAGCTCACCTGAATTCCTGGTACACACCCAACCTCAAAACTCTATTGTCCACCAAGTGAGCTGCAGAGGCCACCTTGAAAATGATGCCCAAAGGCTAATAAAGACCAAGTCATCACAGCAGCAAAAACCTATAAACAAGCCATTTTCCAAGTGAAGAGTCTTACCTACAATGAACGAATAACTGAAGCTAAAACGGGCGCAAAAGTGCTATTTGCCATCACACAGGAATTTGAATCCCCAGTCACTCCCCCAGATAGCTGCATCAAGGACACCACATGGTGCACGAATAGCCAACTCCAAAAGAAAATTGTCTCCTAAAGAAATTAACTGCTCTTATCAGATACTCCGGCTGCCATTAACCTACCGCCCAAACCTAAGAAACTATTAGAATTCAGACCATTCTCGATACTAGAAGTCACTAAAGTCATCAAAGGCCGTATGCCATTGATATGCCAAGGAGACATCTGCCCCACCCCCTTATTAAAGACTGTGTGGTAGAACTCAACCCCTTCATCACATCGCTCATTAACAACTCCTTTACACAAGGTATCATCCCTAACAATCTGAAAGATGCCTGGGTCCTCCCACTCCTAAAAAACCCACAATAGGCCCTAATATCCCCACCAATTACCGTCCCACCAGCACCTTCCCCCTCTCCTAAAAATCATAGACAGAGCAAAAACATCTCAAATCCAGCAACCTCCTCGGCCTATGCCAATACGGTTTCCGCCAAGGCCACGGTGCTGAGTCAGCACTCCTGGATTTAAAAATCCAAATGGACATGATCATAGATAATGGGAACCTTGCCATCCTACTCCTGCTTGACCTCAGTGCTGCGTTCAATCTAGTGAACCACAAAATCCTATGCCAACATCTCTCTTTCGCAGCTCACTTCTCCACCTGGATTGAGTCCTTCCTATCTGTCCGCACGATGAGGGTCTTCTCCAAATTAGAAGCTGCCACTCCAGCCCCAGTCCTTTGTGGCGTGAATCAAGGCTCATGCGAATCACAGACACTTCATAACATTTTTACAAATCACCTGTTCAACCTCTTGGACTAACAAGGCGTCACCTACACCAATTATGCAGACAATACGCAGATCGTCTTGCCTAACTCGGGGAACTGTAACAAGGTTACCAATATCCTCAACAAAATATATCAAATCATCCAAGCATGGATGGCGCAACACAAACTCTGCCTAAACGACGATAAAACAGAACTCCTCTTATTAGGGACCCAATCTCGGAATAATAAACTGGATGGCGACTACAAATGTTTCACCATAGATGGGAACCCCATCACCGCCTTGAAGGAAGTAAAAACCATAGGGGTCTATCTGGACTCCTTCCTCTCGCTAACCAGACAAGTTAATGCAACGGCCTCTGCAGCAGCCTATACAGCTAAACTCATTAATACCTGCAGACCTTTCTTAATGCCAGAAAGTTGCATAACACTAGCTAGAGCCCTTATACTGTCCAGACTAGATTACTGCAACGCCCTCTTGCAAGCTCCTCCACAGGCAATATCAAAAAACGACAAGTCATCCAAAATATTGCCCTAAGAGCAGCATTCAACATCCCAACAAAAGAGCACATTTCGCCAGCCAGAGGTAATGCCCACTGTTGCCTGTCCAAGACAGCATCCGGTTAAAACCTCTCTCCATCACTCACAAGTGCTTAGCAAACACTGCCCCGAAATATCTCTACAACGAATTTGCCAAACCTCATTCCAACAGACCCACCCAGGCCACGACCTCGCACCTCCTCATCACTCTCAAATTCAAACGAGCAAAGGCAGGGGGCCGCAGCTTCCCAGTCGTGGCTGGCAAACAGTGGAATATGCTCCCCCTGTCCCTTAGATCAGACCCCTCCCTCTGGTCCTTCTGCAAAAGACTCAAAATTTGGCTCTTCACGCAACACTTATAAATCACACTGCCCTGCATTATGCCTAGCCTTGCCACATTTGCTAACTCTCCCACTAGTGAATTCTCTACTTCATGTATGTAGTGTAACCACATTTGCTAACTATGCCACTAGTGTATTCTCTACTTCATGTATGTACTGCAACCAGCTCCCAGATGTCCTCGGGTTCGGCGCGCTCTACAAATGCCAATTAAATAAATAAATCTATATAACGGTATCAAAATAGTTTGCCCTGATATCACTCTCTCCCCTCACAAATAATACGTTCTAACTCGTCCTGTACAAGCATGTAGTTCCCGTTTCCTGAATTTTGAGGACACAAGAGATATTCTTTTTAATTTTTACTCAAAACATTTTCCAAGTAACTTTTATTGTGGTTCTGAATTGTGGGAACATTACGAGGAAACAGAGAAGTGGGATTCGGTTAGTATGTCTCCACAAACCACCTCAAAGTGGCAAAGAAGAAAAATGTCAGATCTAGAAAGTTACAAAAAAGTACTACTTTCCCACAAAAGAGTGGGGAGATTTAAAAGCGGTAAATATAACATATTTCATGATTAATGTTAAAGGGACTGGTTACCAGGGTAACCCTAATTTAGCACCCCTCCAAAAACGATTGTATAGTTTTTGACTGGTACATGGTTCCAGGGCATATGGGGAATTGAAAAAAGATGCGTGAGCATGCGCTTTATTTTCCCCATGACAAATCACTTATCTCATCTGGACTAGTCTTCCTACCCCTTCAGTGAGATAATTGGTTGGCAAGAGATTGCTGGACAGTTCAGTAAGTGGCTAGATCTGTTTGCGGAGAAGCCTGTTTTGGTGATTCTGTGACTATTTCATATTGAAACACATTTATATTACATGTCAAGCCTATTACCTCACAGATACTGTCCTGTGACTGTCCGTATCTATTTATTTCATAGAAGGATTTGTTTCCTTAAAATAAGTCTGCACGCATTAAAATAGCAATGGACAAATATTAAATCTGGAAAGGACTTTTCTTTTGAAGACTGAGGGCCGATTGGCCACAGAGAACCTGCAAAGCCCATGCAGCGAGAACGACACTGCGCGAGCCTGCTTGCAGAGGTTTTTCTGCATGCTGCGTGTATTCATGGAACTGTTCGCGCAAATAAAGCATATACTCAAGTTGCGGCCGGAACGCACCGGACACGCCACCCACGCAAAGCAAAAACAGCCAGAAATGGCTACCTTTGCATGCTCCATGGGTGAGAATACATGCACCCTTAAAACAGTGTGTTGGGTCCCCCGTAAGCAGGCCTGCACCTAGAGAACCCTGCGCGGGGTCCCCCACAACTGTTACCGGCACCCCGACAACATGCGCACAATTTTCTGTAACTCAGGTAAAACTCAGTAAACCTGAATATGAACCCCCGTAACCCGTTCCTGCAACCCACTACACTATGTACACACACCTGTAACTCAGATCGGAAGCCCGGCTGCATGCCCGGCTAAATCCAACACCTGATCATAGCCTTCAGGTGGCAGATCAAATGAGGGCTTTGCATGGCCATTTCCCTGCCGAGAGGTTGCGCGATTGATCTATGAATACGCGTCATTCCATCCCTCGTAATGCACACATTTTCCCTTGTTCTTCCTCATTTTTCGAGTTCTGTCCCCTTTCTTGCTCTCTGCACAAGCCACGCCCCCACTCTGCGTGGTGACTCGTGGAAGGTACTCGGCCGCTCGCAGAGATGTGCTAAGCCCGCTCGAAGTCCCCGCAACATACTCAAAAGTGCTGCGCAGTCGATTCCATAAATAGACAAACAGGATTTTGCATGCAGTTTGGCGCGCATAGTCCCTATTTACCCACAAATAATTCCATGAATTAGACCTTGAATTTATTTTTGTTTGCTGTTAGACCAATTGGTTTGTCCCAAAAGAAAATAAACATTGCAGCCCAATCATTCACGTCCAGCACATCTGTTTTTCAGACTTTTATTAAAAGTTTGTGACATAATCAGAATGAAATTGATCCTTTTTTGGGTATGAAATATCTTTCATTCCCAATAAATTGGAGTAAAAACCTTTAACCATGTATTAAAGACAAAGCCAATCGTTTTGGTTTTCGAAGAGGCACTATATAAGTATTTTTTAGGTTTTATCATCTAATGCTCAGCTATTCACACCTCTCGGCAGATATTGCCCGCATACGTCCAAGCACTTCCATCATCACCAGGCAAATGTAAGTATGTGTGTAGTGTGTTCAGCAAATATGTGTGTGGGTAACATGTGTGGGAGAACGGTGTGGATGGGGAATGTAGTGGGGCAGTTGTTATGTGTGGGAGTGCAATGTGTGCTGGGGGATAATAGTGTTTTTGTGTGGGAATGCATCTGTGAGGGGACAGTGTGCCTCATGTTTGGAGGGCATGTGTGTGTGTGTGTGCAGGAGGCACTCATTGTAAGTGGGCAGTGTGTTCTGGAGCATTGTGTGTGTATGTAGTGTGTTAAAAGTAGTTGTGGGCAGTGTGGGAGAATGTGTGGGTACTGGGTGTGAGGGGAGAGTGGCTATGAGGACAGTGTCTGTGTGTGTGTGGACACGGTGCACCTGGATGGGAGGCAGTGTGTTTGTGTATGTGTGAATGTGTGAGAATACATGTATATGTCAGGCTAGTGTGCATGTGGGGACAGTATGCATGTGAGGGGCAGTGTGTGTTTGGAGAAAGTGTGTTGGGGAAATGGGCATGTGAGGGCAGTGTGTGCATTTCGGGCAGTGTGTGCAGTTGTGAAGAGGCACTGCATGTGGGGAGGCATTGTTAGTTTGTAGTGGCAATCTGGGTGGGGGCAATGTCAATGTGTGTGGGGGCAGTGTGTTTGGGCATTGTTTGTGTGTATGTGTGTAGTGCTGCCCAATGTACATGGGGGAAATGTGTGTTGGGCAGTGTGTGTGGTGAGGCAGTGTCAGGGCTGTGTGTAGAGGGCTCTTTGTGGGGGCACGTGTAGTGTGTGTGGGCAGTGAATGTACAAAGAGGGTGTTTGGGGCAGAGGTATTGTGAAAGGTGTGTGGGGCAGCGTGTGGGGTTTGTGGGTGTGTGTGTGTGTGTGAGTGAGGGGAGTGAGAGCACAGATGTGAGGTCAGTGTGTGGGAGTGTCAGTGTGTATGTGTGGGTGGCTGTGTGTGGTGGGGAAAGGCATTTGTGGTTGAAGTGTGTGAGGGTAATAGAAGCATGTGTGGGAGAGTGGCAGTGTTTGTGGTGAAGGGGCAGTGTGTGTGGGGGAGAGGAGAGTGTGTACAGGGGACAGATAGTGTGTGTGGGTGTGGATGTATGTGTGTGGAGGCACTGTGTGCGTTAGTGAAAATGTGTGAAGAGCAGTGTGATGGGGCACTGTGTGTGGGTGTGTCTGTATGTTTGGGGGTTGTATGTGCAGAGGCATTGTGTGTGTATGTGTAAATCTTTTTTGGGGCAGTATGTGCTTGGGGTAGTTTGCAGATGGCATGTGTGGGCAATGTGTGTGTGGCAGTGTGAAGCAGTCTGTTTCTGTGGGCGGCAGTGTGAGTGTGGTCATGGTGTCTGATGCAATTGTGTGTAGGAGGCATTGTGGGTAGGCAGTGTGTAGCGGCTGTTCCTCTGTGGCACAACATTGGATGGGACAGTGTGTGGGAGTATGGAGCAGTGGGTGGGGCAATGTGTGCTTGTGTGCAAAGGGTCAGTATTTGGAGGGCAGTGCATGTGTTGTGGGTGTGTTGGTGAGGATCACTGTGCATGTGGGTGTCAGTTTGTGTGTGAGTGGGCACTCTGGGGTAATGTCAGTGTGGGTGGGCATTGTGTGTGTTAAAAGCATGTGTGGGGATTGAGGGCAGCATGTGCGTGGGGTGGTCAGTGCGTGTGTGGGGGCTTTGTGTGGGTGTGGTGGGGCAGTGCATGTGTGGGAGCTGTGTGTAAATAGTGTCAGTGTGTGGGGAGCAGTGTATATGTGGGTATTGTTAATTCTGGAAATGTGTGCTAGTGTTTGGGGGCCGTGTGTCCGGGGGGCCGTGTGTGTGTGTGTATGAGTAGTGTTGGGGCAGTCAGTGTGTGAGGAGGCAATACGTGTGGGGGCAGTATATGTGTGGAGGAGCTGTGTGTGTGGGAGAAGTGTGTGTATGCATGTGATAGAAGTCCAATCAGCATCACAGTTCCCTGTATCTCCTTGATCTTCCACGCAGTCCCCAGACATAATAAACCTGAACGATCAGGGATTCACCTACCAGTGCAGGCTTTCAGGGATGGCTGGTAATCTGCACGAATCTCACAGAGGGTGGTCAATGATGGACCCCACTGTGTGGCCATGCATCAGTTTCCTGTTACCACTGATGCAATATACTGCACATCACAGACTTGCTGATGCGCCTGTGAGACATACAGCTGATTGGCAACTTAGCAAAATAGTCTGAAATGCGTGTGCTTTGGGCAGAAAGGGACAGGGATATGAAGGGGAGTCACATAGGCTTTATCATGACCATAGGCATGTTTACGCGGAAGACAAATTACCAAACAACATCTGTGGGCTGTGTGTCTTTCCTCACATGCTATCATCCCTATAACGTCTATACTCATGTCAATAGTGCTGGCATTATAGGTAGCTAGCACTATCTAATAGCCAATGCCTAAAAATAGAGAATGGAGGGTGGAGTCACATGTGAATGATTGTGCAGGTTGTTACTACGGATTTACCTAACTCCATTTGGAATAATTGTAACCCAGCTAGCTTTTCCAATGTGTTTGTTGGTAATGGAGTAAAAACCTTTGATTAAAAAAAAAAGAAAATAGAATGGAAAGTTGTCACATGCGAATGATTGTCACGTAGGTCTGCATCTCCTCTTTTGATTCAGGCCAAACCTTTCCAGCTAAAGGTAAATTGCATACCTCTTAAACGTGTTCTTGGGCTGATCAGGCAAGCACTGCTGCAGTAAACACACGCTGAGAATTGAGCACCTTTTTTCAAAAAAGTATTTTTTCCAGAGTTAAACCAACAGCGAAGCACAGTTCATAAAGAGGGGGGTTCAGCCTCTCTATATGAAATCAATGATTGGCTTGTTGGATCCTGCTGCAGCTTGATCCCCAAGACACTAACAGGCCGATTCATGGAATTAATGTGCGCTGAAAATTTCCGCGCAAGCGTGCAAAAGCGTGCGAATCGCAGCGCAAGTGCTACGATGAATATACCGTTCCTCACAGCAGTAGTCGTGGGATACCGCAGGAGGAGGATAGTGAGGGCCAGAATTTTTACACCTACAACCAGCCTTTTTGGGATGCCTGATGACCAGGTGTATGGGAGGTACAGGTTTCCACCTGTAATACTCGACCTGGTGAGTGAGTGGGATGATGACCTCACATCACCCACCCTGTGCTCCCAAGCACTGAGCCCCTTGCAAAAGATGCTCAATGTACTGCACTTCTTGGCTGCTGGTTAATTTCAGCGGACAAGTGCCATAGTGGGGGGGGTGTCACAGGCCACGCAGTCACGCTGTCTACACCAGGTCTTGGCCATCATGACTGCACGGCCATCAGTCCGCAGGCACATATACCTGCCCAGAACACCTGCAGAAAGGCAGGCTGTTGTCCAGGATTTTTACGGGGTGGCACACTTCCCCAAAGTGCTAGGTGCCATTGATTGCACCCATGTGGCTCTACGTCCTCCCAGGGCATCAAAGCACAGCTATAGAAACCGCAAGCACTGGCATTCCATCAACATACAGGTAGTATGTGATGCCGAGGGAATCGTCACTACAGTATATGCCAACTATCCAGGGTCCACCCATGACAGTTTCATATACAGAATGTCAACCCTAAACCGGGACCTAGAAGCTGGGCGGCATGGCGATACATGGCTGCTTGGTGAGTATAAATGCCACGGCACATGCATGCATGTCAGCTACTGAGTAATGTCACAACCCCACTAATGATACCCATCATCACCTCCCCATGGGACAGTTCCTACCCTCTGAGCACCCACATGATGATGCCAATTCGGAACCCCACATAGTGGAGCGCACATTCGGAGTGCTCAACTCACGCTTTCGCTCCCTTGACCGTTCTGGTGGGCAGCTGCTATACGCTCCCCCAGTAGTGTGCAGGATCAAAGTGGCAGCATGTGTCCTGCACAATGTTGCAACACGCCGGGGCCTGCGGGTGGACATGGTGGTGCCCCCACATCCCCAACCACATGCACAGCCGCTGCGCATGGGAGGGGAAAGGGCACGTGGTGAGGCAGCCCGTACGCAGCTGGTGGCTAATTACTTCACCTAAAATCATACCCCTGTGGAGTGCACACAGCCCTGGCACATACCAGCTGACAATCAATGATGATGACATAAGGGACAGTCAACTATCACAACCATACCAGCCTGAGATTGGTCACCTGGAAGTGTTACATTGTGTGCATCTCTACCTACCGAAAGACAACCAATGCTGTGTCATTAAAAGACATACATTCATGCTGCATGAATGACTACCCACTTGCAAAATACAACATGAAAATAGCACCATGTCACCCAACCCCTCCCCATCTCTGCCACCCAACACACCATGGCATGTCATGCAATGTGAAAGCAAACAAAGCAATGCACAAGACCTGACACAAGTGTCACAAAGTGCACTGTCCCAAATGGAAACAGCCCACAGACAATATGCTCCCAGTAATCAATAACAAACAGCACACATGACCAAATACTTACCACCAACACAATACAGCAACACAGTATGAAACATTGCAAAAACATGACAGTACAAAGTTAAAGTAGTGGTAGTCTTACAACCTGAATAAGCCAGCACATCGACCCCTTCCAACTGCAGAGTGTTGCTGCCACGCAAATATGTCAGTGTACTGCATACAACATGAACTCCATCTGCAAAGGAGATGGCCTTGTGAAGACATGAAGAAGGTACCTGCGAATTTTGAGGAAGACATGGATGCACAAGCACATATCACTACACCATGTAGTGTTCAATACAACAATACCCAATAGGGATTTCCATACAGTATTGACTACAGACTGCCCACACAGCTCATGGGAGCCCAATGTCACTGTGTAAGTCACTGTCACTTGGTCACATCTCTCTGAGCACAGTGAGCAGGGAGTCCACGTCTGGTTGCCCCCAGGTAACTCGGGGTGACCAACCCCAAGTTCCTTGCAAATATTTCAAAAAAGGTAGCAGGCGCTCCTCTCCAGAAAGAACATGGCATGATAACCTGTTCTGAGATGAGAGTTTGCAGCACACGCTTTTTGCTCACTGTACCTTTCACAGATGGGAAATATCCATTTGCATATCAGTCTATGTCTCGCCCACATGGGCAGTCCAGCACCGAAATGCTATGGCAATTCCTCTCTGAACAAGAGTACCAAAAGCAACCCCATACACGTGTTTCAGCCTTGTTGGGCCTCATCAGTGAGGTGAAGCTTTGCTTCTCTGAGCACAGTGAGCAGGGAGTCCACCTCTGGTTGCCCCCAGGTAACTCAGGGTGACCAACCCCAAGTTCCTTGCAAATATTTCAAAAAAGATAGCAGGCGCTCCTCTCCAGAAAGAACATGGCATGATAACCTGTTCTGAGATGAGAGTTTGCAGCACACACTTTTTGCTCACTGTACCTTTCACAGATGGGAAATATCCATTTGCATATCAGTCTTTGTCCCGCCCACATGGGCAGTCCAGCACCGAAATGCTATGGCAATTCCTCTCTGAACAAGAGTACCAAAAGCAACCCCATACACGTGTTTCAGCCTTGTTGGGCCTCATCAGTGAGGTGAAGCTTTGTCTCTCTGAGCACAGCGAGCAGGGAGTCCACGTCTGGTTGCCCCCAGGTAACTCAGGGTAACTCAGGGTGACCAACCCCAAGTTCCTTACAAATATTTCAAAAAAGGTAGCAGGCGCTCCTCTCCAGAAAGAACATGGCACGATAACCTGTTCTGAGATGAGAGTTTGCAGCACACGCTTTTTGCTCACTGTACCTTTCACAGATGGGAAATATCACACCTGGTATGGTCCTCCATGGCAGCAAGCATGCGGGTCTGGAAGGTCTGATTCTGGAGGATGATAGTGCGGAGATCCCCATGCAGCACCTCACGGGTTGCCTGCATTTCTGCACGCATGGCCTCCCGTGATGCCCGGATTTCCTCACGGGTTGCCTGCAGCTCAGCTGAGAGTGAACGTGTGAGCTGCTCCAGCTGCTGTTCTGCCCTAAAATTTCAGGAAGCCTCAAGTTCAAGCAGAGTCTCCCTGACGTTATGGAGTTCTACCCTCAGTGCTTCCCTGTGGCCCTGTGACTCTATTGATATGGCTTCGCGCAGAGTCTCCAGTGCCGCCCGTCGGTCCCTGTTGGACGCCAACATGTCTTCCCTGTGTGATTGGCAAATGGAGTCTGTTGCCTGCTCTTGTTGCTTCATCTGCCTTTCAGGGGGATAATGGAAGTGGCCACCCTCTCCATTGCCTGAGCCATCATTTCAACTGATGCTGCCTGTTGGGTTTCCATAACGTGCATGAAGTTCTCACCATACAGTATTGCCTGGTGGCGCACGGCCACCGCGTCGGCGGGCACCACACCTGTTTGGGGCAAGGCGATCTGCACCTTGCTGTGCTGGCACTGCATGAGGCTGCAGGACTGCATTCCTCCTCTGATCTGCTGGCCCAGGAACAGGATCAGATGTTGTGGAGTGTGACCCTGCATCCGTAACCGCCAACACTGACATCCCCATACAGGGTTCTACCCCTGGTGCCGGTGGGATGGACAGAACAGAATCCCTGCCAGAAGCACTCACCTGTGACAGCACATAAGTCTCATCATCCGATTCAGCACCTGAATAGAGGTCTGGGGAGGTGCACCCAGAGAAACCCCTGGACAGTATGGTCTGCAGTAACAAAGGGTTTTCACCCACCACCACACCACGTCCTCCACTGGTGCCCTGTTGTGGCTGAGATCCCTCCTGGGTCTGCACCATCTCCTCAACCTCACCAGCATCAAGTGCGTCATCACCTGCAAAAACATGAACTACAACAAATGGAAACAGGCATGAGCACCATAGCACACACATAGGCCTGACAAGACAGAGATCCTGTACATGATTTACACATGTCCCACATGACTATAACCCTGGCATGCATGCACTGTCAATGAGTTGGAAGGGGAGTCAAAACGTAGACACCGAGGACACCAAGATGGAAAAGCAACACACTTGCTGCATGGTGGGTAGCACTGGCATCACACATTAGCCTGTGAGTGGCATGTCCAATACACATACATGACACATGCCAGCACACAGATGGCATGTACCATAGCCATGGTACATTCCACAAGTACATCCATATGTCAGTGAATGAATACTGTCAGCCATCCATGTGAGATGGACATGATGAGATGAAAAATGCTAAATAGTGAGGCAAAATATGCATGTGCCACACACTGCAACACATCCAGTGTACAATAATACAGTGATTGTAGGCAGATGTACACATCAATGGTTGGTCATTTTAACATGACAGGAAACAACTATCATATTCCACATGCAAACAGGCCCTAAAAATAAATGTGAGCAGGCCAATACTCTATCGGCTTGAATGGTCTAATCATTCACATAACCAGGTAACAAATGTGGCCCAATTTGTGGTGTAATCAATGACAGAAGCATGTCACATATGTAGCATTAGGGCTGAAAAATGCGTTGCGAAAATGGGAGAATTGAAACAATCAGCCTGAATGGTGGGGCATGGGTGTCCCTGATTTGTCCTCCACACATGGGGGTCTAGAGGCACCCTGCAAATCCTGGCCACGTCCCCTACCGCGCCCACCACGCCCACCTTTTGAAGGTCGGCCACCTTTGCCTCCCTTATCGCTTGGTCGCCTCCCAACCATGGCACTGATGTTGTTGTGCGTATGGGAGTAGCAGTAAACTATTGTCCTGGGCAACTGGGGGTTAAAGGGGTAGGGTACTAGATGAAATTCGTACCCTAGTGCTCTAGCAAGGCTGTCTGTGAAGATGACAGGTCACGCAACGCACAGGCACCCCGAAAACAAAAATGAACGTGCACGCAACCCCTCATAGACCACGTGCGTGGAAAAATGAACCTGCACTATGCTGTGGCACCCAGATACACACAAATAAGCGTACGCATAATACACGCAGCCTACAATGACCTCTGAAGGGGCATGCGACACACGGGGCAAGCACAGTTGGTAAATACATGCACGACTCACCGTATGCCTGCAAAAAGAGCGTGAAAAAGACGCACGTGTGCACGTTGGCAACACCCCGGCCAAAAGAAGAATTGTACGCTGTCTGAGGAAACAGGACAAAAGTAGAAGTGAACGCTGTTTGAGGAAACAGGCCCAACAAAAAAATTTAACACTGTCAGAGGTAACAGGGAGTACGAACTTGAAACGCTGTGAAGTAATCGCGTGTGAACTGACAAGAAGCACAAAATTCACCCACTCGCTCCCCACGAAAAGCATGTACAAGAAAATGGCGTCCTACACATACCTTTTAAACCGGCCCACATGTACAACGTCACTTGCGCTAAGGCCCTTTCCTCCAATTACACGAGCTGACACTCGGACGTGCAGTTTTTGCACGTGTACGATGAATATGCACCCGTGTTGAGGGAAACACCCTTGCGTGTCACGTCACAGACACGCTTACGCGCTAAAGAGCCTTTGGTCCAATGAATTCGCGTATGTGCGGTGTATTCACATGCTGATTCACTATGCACCCGTCACGAGGGAAACACCCGCGCGCGTAACGTCACAGACACGCTTATGCGCTAAGGGCCTTTCCTCGAATTACACGCTGACGTGCAATTTTTTGACAACACATGGAAGACCACACTCCTGCCCAGAAGGCCGAATTACTGCCCCCAAGAGCCCCGAGTATGCTCCCACCTGCCATCTGCTGCTGCCTGCCTGCCTGCTGCCCATGTGCCCTGCTATTTGCTGCCTGCACGTCAGCCAGGGGTGAAGTTGCTGTGACCACCCCTGCTGGAACTGAAGACTCCCGACTGGGATACCATCGCTCCACAGCCCAGCCCCAGGACCCAGTTGCCCACCCACACCTGCCTCTGGGGTGGCCATGTCGGGCACAACACCATCTGGCACCACTGGCAACCCCCAGCCAGAGAGGCAGAGGGCCACCAGCTTCAGTGCCAGGGAAGTTGGTGTCCTGGTGGAGCAAGTCCTAGGGCAGTATGATGCCCTCTTTGGAAGTTTGCGTGCCGACTATGAAGGACGGACCAGGATCTGGATGGACATCGTGACTGCCATCAATGAGAAGGGAGTAGCAGTCCACGACATCAAAAATGTCAAGACGCGCTGGGAGGACTTCAGGTCCAGGACCCTCGACAAGGCCCGGCGCCTCTTGAAGGCAGCGGATGCCAAGGGGCGCCGGGGCCACCTGTCTGACCACCAAATGAGGGTCCTGGAGCGAATAAACCCAGCGCTCCACGTCCAGGTCCTTGAGAGGCAGACCCATCTGGAGTCGAGCGGTAAGTGTACATGCATACTGGTTGGACGCTGTGTGTGTCGTGGTGTGCCAGTCGTGTGCAGGTTGCACATGTGTTTCTGTAGGGCCATGTATGGATGTGTATGTACAGGGGCGTGAGGCTGACACATGCGAGTCCTCTCATGTGTGAGACACATGGATGGTGTATGTGTGGGTAAGCATGCAGGCCAAATGCAGATGTGGGAGCACACATGTTTGAATTACTGTGTATGTACGTTGGCATGGTTGTGGTGTCACACATGGATGTTGGTTCCAGCTGCATGTATCTGCACTGTGTACATGTGCATTTGTGTGTATTTGACAAGTGTGCAACTGTGATGCAACATGGATGTAGGTGGCACTGACATGTAGAAGGCTGAATGCCAGATGTGACATGGATGGCGATCTCATCACTCTGACAGTTGGTGGACATGTACACATGCATGTAAGTGTGTTGGTGTGTGTGCATGTGTTGTGTACTCCCCGTGTTTCATGTGACGTCAGGCTCACCTTCGGATGCTGATGCTGTTGTATGTGTATGAATGGTGCTGCCTGGTGCAATATTGCTGTGGAATTGCTCATGTGTGTGAGTAGAAATGACATGTGTGTTAGGGAGTGTGATGCCATGTCTGAAGTTTGACACTGCCACTCATGTACAACTGTCATTTGTGTATCAGTCCATTGTACAGTGCCCTGATGCCTGTGTTCTATCTCTCCCTGTCTGCAGCGTCAACTGATGAAGAGGGCGGAGAGGGTGCTGTGGAGCAAAGCCGCAGGGATCGCACCACCAGCCGGAGACGCAAGGCCCGGCACCCCTCCCAGATTGTCATCTCTTCGGGGAGTGAGGAGTCTAGTGCCGCGTCCCAGGCCGTAGCTGCCGAGGTTAGGTCCAAGAGGCAGAGGTTGGAGATGGACTCCTCGGCAGCAGAAGGGGCAGCTGAGACCCCACATGGTCCGACGGAGGAAGATGGCATGGAGTCATCCAGGTTGGTGGGGGGTCTGGAGGTAGGGATTCCACTGGTGCAAGTGGTGCAGTGCAGGGGCAGGGACAGGAGGCAGCACAGGCCGCCGCATAGGTGCCTGTGTTTAATCCTGTCCCTGATCCTGTGACTGCATCATCCAGCACCAGCAGGGATGCCTATGTCCAGACCCGTTTTCAGGGAGGGGATGGGCGCACAACAACTGGCCTTCCTCTCCCTGCGGACGTGGCTATCCGGGACCGGGTTGAGCCGGTCCTGGCTGGGATAGTGTTGCGTCAACGGGGCATGCAAGGTGACATGCAGTGTTTTCTTGAAGACACTTCACGTCATCTCGGATGCCTCTTTGACCACGTTGAACTACTGGGACGGGTCACCAGTGCTGGATTCCTCCGTGTGCTGGAGCTTCTTGCGACCCCCTCCTCACCTGAACCCCCTACGCGCCAGTCATCCTCCATGCCATCTTCCCACCCATGTATCACCTGGGTACCCTGTGGAGCTGCCTCTGACCCAGCGGCCAGGCTGGTGGAGGACACATCCCTGCCACAGTCGGGAGTCAGACATCCAGCAGGGGTGGCCACCACGACAACTGCACCCCAGCTGGAGGAGGAAGTGCAGGCAGCAAGAGCCAGGGCGCAGGCACAGCAGCAGCAGCAACATGGTGGGAGCAATGATGGCACAGGGCCTTCAACATCGGAGGGGCAGGCATCGGCCAGAGGGCAGGAGGACCCAGGATTGCAAGTGTCTTCCGTGTGGCAGCGGCTGGCCCACGCCATAGATGTGGAGCGGCAGCGGGCGGAAGAGGCACGGCTCACAATGGTCAGGGCGGAGAACTCTGCGGAGGGCACTGAGGCGGGCCGAATGCCTCGAGGCAATTCGCAGGGAGTTGGAGGTCAACATGTCATCGTCCCTGCGAAACCTCGGGGCCATGGAAGAGGACCGCCTCCAGGACATTGAGTGGGAGTTCGATGATGCCCTGGCCCGGGACATCAAAAAGAGAGCCGTCGGACTAGCCCGCTGCCATTGTAAATAGTTAGTAAGTTAGTTAGTGTTAGGTTTCATTTTGGTTTTCATTTTTTTTTGGGGCGCTTGGACAATACCCCACATTTTTGTATGTAATTCTTCATTAGATAGTGTATTTTTGTAGGTTTCATTTGGACAGTTGGGCTCACGGACCCAGGATTTCATCCTTGTAAATAGTTGGAGTGTGGATTTGTCAGCATTTTCTTTTTTGATTTTTCCATGGAGCAATGGATTTTACTTTTTCATTTCTGTTTGGATTTGCTTTGTTGGAAGGAGACTTTGGAGACATTTTTGATTTCATATATTTTGGATTCTGATTTCCTTTTTTTATCATTATGTGACATTCTGCATTGTTTTCCTTATGTCCATTGTTTGGTCTTTGAATTTCTTTCACCACATTTTTTGTTCAATTCATTTTTTCCCGTACTTCAATGTGTGGTATTCTCTCATTGGTTTCATGCATGTCACGATGTGGGTTTTCACATTCACTGGCACCCATTGTGTGTGTGTGACAGACATGTGTTTATGTACATACATGCCATTTGGGTTGTTTAATGTAATGGGCATTTTAATGTGGGGTGTATGTTATGCTTGGTTGGTTATTTGGGCAGGGGTGGGGTGCCGTGGGATTTTGGTGGCCATGAGGGCCATGATTGTGGGTCATGTTGACATGTTGGGGGGGACATGAGTGGGGGCCTGCTGGCAGGTGCTCCTCACTGCTGGGGGGTGGATGTGCAGGGGGACATGAGTGGGGGCCTGCTGGCAGGTGCCCCTCACTGCTGGGGGGTGGGGGTGCTGGGGGACATGAGTGGGACATGAGTGGGGGCATGCTGGCAGGTGCCCCTCACTGCTGGGGGGTGGGGGTGCTGGGAGACATGAGTGGGACATGAGTGGGGGCCTGCTGGCAGGTGCCCCTCTCTGCTGGGGGTTGGGGGTGCAGGGGACATGAGTGGGACATGAGTGGGGGCCTGCTGGCAGGTGCCCCTCACTGCTGGGGGGTGGAGGTGCAGGGGGACATGAGTGGGGGCCTGCTGGCAGGTGCCCCTCATTGCTGGGGGGTGGGGATGCAGGGGTCATGAGTGGGGGCCTGCTGGCAGGTGCCTCTCACTGCTGTGGGGTGGGGGTGCTGGGGGACATGAGTGGGACATGAGTGGGGGCCTGCTGGCAGGTGCCCCTCACTGCTGGGGGGTGGGGGTGCAGGGGGACATGAGTGGGGGCCTGCTGGCAGGTGCCCCTCACTGCTCGGGGTTGGGGGTGTTGGGGGACATGAATGGGACATGAGTGGGGGCCTGCTGGGAGGTGCTCCTCACTGCTGGGGGGTGGGGATGCAGGGGGACATGAGTGGGACATGAGTGGGGGCCTGCTGGCAGGTGCCCCTCACTGCTGGAGGGTGGGGGTGCAGGGGGACATGAGTGGGACATGAGTGGAGGCCTGCTGGCAGGTGCCCCTCACTGCTGGGGGGTGGGGGCGCAGGGGGACATGAATGGGGGCCTTCTGGCAGGTGCCCCTCATTGCTGGGGGGTGGGGGTGCAGGAGGACATGAGTGGGGGCCTGCTGGCAGGTGCCCCTCACTGCTGTGGGGTGGGGGTGCTGGGGGACATGAGTGGGACATGAGTGGGGGCCTGCTGGCAGGTGCCCCTCACTGCTGGGGGGTGGGGGTGCAGGGGGACATGAGTGGGGGCCTGCTGGCAGGTGCTCCTCACTGCTGGGGGTTGGGGGTGTTGGGGGACATGAGTGGGACATGAGTGGGGGCCTGCTGGCAGGTGCTCCTCACTGCTGGGGGGTGGGGATGCAGGGGGACATGAGTGGGACATGAGTGGGGGCCTGCTGGCAGGTGCCCCTCACTGCTGGGGGGTGGGGGTGCAGGGGGACATGAGAGGGACATGAGTGGAGGCCTGCTGGCAGGTGCCCTTCACTGCTGGGGGGTGTGGGTTCTAGGGGACATGAGTTGGTGATCATATTGCAAGGTGACATGTGGCTTGGCTGGGTGGCATGCCCATGGTGGATGGGCTGCGTGCGGGACATGACATGGGGTGCAGGGTAGTCCCCTGTGGTGTGGGCTGCCTGCAGAGGCCATGGAGGGGGTAGAGGGGACACCTGGGAGGACCCACACTGCCAATTCACGTGTGGGACTCCCCACGCACCCCACTGGATACACGTACCCCGCTCTGACAGCAAATTTGCGTGTGAAACTTCACGCGCACCCCCGAAATACACGTACCCTGCTCTGACAGCGAAATCGGATGTGAAACTTCACACGCTGCCCCGAAATACACATACCCCGCTCTGACAGCAAAATCGCGTGTGAAACGTCCCACGAACCCCAGTAATACACGTACACCGCTCGCATAGGGCCAATCGAGTGTGAAACTTCCCGCGCACCCCCGAAATACACGTACCACCCTCGCACAGGGCCAATCGCGTGTGAAACTCCCTGCGAACCCCAGTAATACACGTACCCCGCTCGCACAGGGCCAATCACGTGTGAAACTCCCCCCCCCCCCGAAATACACGTACCCCGCTCGCACAGGGCCAATGGGCCAATTGCGTGTGAAACTTCCCGCGCACCCCCGAAATACACATACCATGCTCGCACAGGGCCAATCACGTATGAAACTCCCTGTGAACCCCAGTAATACACGTACACCGCTCGCACAGGGCCAATCGCGTGTGTAACTCGCCGCACACCCCAGTAAGACACGTACCCCGCTCGCACAGGGCCAATCGCGTGTGAAACTCCCCACGCCGGGGTGTACATGTATTCGGAGGCGTGCGCGGGGAGTTTTACAGGCGTTTTCGTGGTTGGGGGGCTGTATGCTGGTCCAATGGCCTGTGCGCCATGTACGGGATTTGTGCACTGTGCAAGACGCACAGGGAGGGGTTGGGGCCGTAACTGGTGCTGCTGCAGCGTCGCTTCGCCACTCTGCGCCACGGCTGGTTTTGGATGTTGAACTCCATGCGGAAATGGATTTTAGCGCACGCGACTGGCGCAGACTGTCACACGCGCACACTGTGCGCCAGCCGCGTGTGCCACTTGTGCGCTGGATTCTATGAATTACCCCGTAAAGTTTTGTGGAGAGACCGTCAAACCTTGGGGGCCAGCCTGTTCAACCCTGCTGTTAATCTCCTCCCACTATTCTTTGTTGTGCTTTCAAAGCACTAACTTTAGACACAAAGGTCCCAATTCATGCAACTTTTAGCGCAGTGCAAAGTGACTTTGCACTGCCAACAAGCATCCTGTTTCACAGAGCAGTGCAAAGTGTATTTGACCACTTTTGCATCATTGCAAAGTCAGTTTGCACTGCAAAAATACACGTTGCAGCGCTCTGTGAATCAGAGAGTTTCTTGGCAGTGCAAAGTGGCGCTGCACCCGCGCTAAAGATTCCATGAATGGGACCCAAAATGACAAATATATTTGTATTTTATTGTGGTGTCGATATATGTCTCTTTCACCTACACTGCAGCACTGTTTTATAGAAGCTTTCGCCTGGCTCATGGCACTGCCTCGCAGAGATCTCTTTGAGTGTTTGACACTGCTCTGATCCTAACACTCATGGTGTCTATTTGTGGCCAACTACTCTCTGTCTGCCATGCCACTGGTCACAAATAACTAATTGTAAAACTGTTGTGATTACTGCCCAACAAAGCGGCAAGAAGTGCCAGTAGTAAATAGCCCCCAGGAGGTTCAGGTTAGTTGAGAGCCACAATGCCAATTTGGGTTTTAGTCTCAAGGTGTCGAGGAGCGGTAAAGGCTCAAAAGATAATTAGATCTTGGAAAGTTAGAGTTGTTGGGTTCATGGGAATGTCCACTAGGTCAATGTTGTGGTGAGAGGTGCATTAGTCAAGTGTGGTCATATTGGTGATTAAATTGGAATTTCACACATCTGACAGGTACCTCTTTGGTCTGTTGTTCCAACCCATTACAAGACGAGCCTTATTTTTTCCTTAAATGTGATTGTGTTGGTACATTGTCTTCTTTCACATTTGGTTAAAGTTTCGGTTCCAAAAGTTGATGTTAAACCCACAACCCACCCTAACCTTTTACCCACGCTAATTGGAAAACTCGGGGGCTATTCCAGCACACGTCTCTTCCTTATTACTGATGCATGAACCCTCTTTTATGGAGACGTGAAATCTGATGGTGCGTGCCTGGGAAGGCACCCGTATTTTCCCATGTTAGCTTTGCAAATCCGCACCAGTGAAGATCCCTCCTTTTATGAGGTTTATATCATCTCTCCTATAAATGTCCAGTGGCATTCCTGGGCTGCTCCCTTTTTTTCGTAGAAGAGATATGGTTGTAAATCTATACATTAATAAATTCAAGAAGCTTGTGAAAAGTGAAAACGTGTAACATAAGTAGGCTTTTTATGTCAGGGGTTCTCATGTTAATAGATAGCCCTATATGATGGATCCAGGAGAGAGAATGAATTGACATACCTTGGAACTTCAACTTTCTGTATTTTGCTTGATTTTTTCCTCTCGCTTCCTTTTTTTTTTGTTGTGCACTTAAGTTACATAACTGTACCTTTCAGCTTTGAGACGTGTAAGGTCATTGGGAGGCTAGCCTTATAACTCGCTGACGGTGACTGAATTCAGAAGGAAGTGTGCCTTTTCCGCCACTACTTCTCCCATTAGCGATTGGTTCTGCAGGTAAAATATAAAAGCAGGTTTATAAAAGTATACAATTCAGTTCTTTTTTTTGGCAGACCTTCTGTGCTTTTAATCCATCAGGGAACACTGTGCAAGTAGTTCTGAATCTTAAATTAAAGGTGTGTGTGGCCGGGTTTCATGCTTGTTAGCTTTTTATGTAAAAAAAAAAAACAACAAAGCGAAAAGCAACTTTCTCTGCTATAGTCTTGCTTTCCTAGTTCAAAACAGGTATTCAAAGTACAGAGTCTATGTTTCAGAGTTGTTCTCTGAAGCTTCATAGTGACAATGAAAAGGATCAACAGGACCGTGCAGTCTGCCATTTTCCCTGCCTCCTGCAACACTGCAGACTTTATCAACAATCTGATTCAAAGTCAGGTGTTTTGCAGAAAGTGCCTGTAATTGTAATTGCTCCACTCGTTTACCAATTGAAAGTTGAACACAAAGGGCCTGATTTACAAAACGTGTGTGCTGCGCAAAATGACTTTGTGCCAAAAAAGTGCACTTTGGCGCAAAAAGTCAGAATACAATTCACAAAATGCCCTTTCCGCTCAATGTTTCCAAGCACATTGAGCTCCACAGCATTAGTACCAAAGGGCCTGATTCACAGAGCATTTTCCAATGGGATTGCGCCATTATAAAATGCTTCTGTGAATCAGGTCCACAATAGTGCAAAGGAAGAGCTAGCGGAAAGACAGAGAGGGCGGAATATGAAAGATGGCTAAGAATTTCGCAAAAAAGCAGCGTGACATGGCATGGGCAGGGAGGCACGGGACAAGCCCTGAAACGTACTGCTAACCTGAGCAAGCATAAACTATAAAAGTGCCACATAATCATAGTAAAAGCCAGCGAGAATGGCCTACCATGCATTGTGTATACCCACCACAGGACCCATACACCACAGGTCCACGCTTAGAAAACTCTGGGTATTAAGCACGTTATAAATAACCAATCATATCATACCAAACAATTTGTACCATTTACCCATTTGCAGGGGACAGTGGCTACCCGCTATCACCACTGAAACCCATCAGCAATCCTGCAAATCCAAATGAGGCATAGTGGAGTGCACATTCAGAGTGCTCAAGTCATGGTTCTACTCCCTTGACCTCTCGCGTGGCGTATTGCAAAATACACCACCAGTGCTATGTAAAAACACACTGGCATGTTTTGCTCTCTATAAAAGCGCTACACACTGTGGCATAACTGTGGAGGGGCAGCAGGGCTTGCTAACCAATCCACAGGCCCCACTCACAGGTACGTAATTTAGGGTTCGCCAGGAGTCTCCCTTGCTACCCCTAAAAAACAAGTTTTCTTTTTGTTTTTACAAATTGAAGCTCCTGGGTCCTGGGCTGTGGCCAATGCCATGTGGCTCTTTGTTTCTAGAGTGGCTTGGTTTCTTGTTCAGTCTTCTTAAAAAATTTTTTAAAAAAACAGGGGGTTCCACGAGTGTAACACTTTGAGCAGTGACCCTAAATAAGAAAGAATAGGAATAACAAATAATTTGTCTTTCTGGAATTCTATACAATAATTTCTAGAATCATTAAAGGTTTATTTCAGGTACACTTCTGGGTGTGAGTCACTGATTTAGTATGTTCTCAAACACCTCAAATTCACAGTGCAGACAAAATAGGACCAAGTCATCCGCATACAACATGCCCACCACTGGCAGATCACCTATCTTCGGGGGAAAATTTGCTTTGCAAACAGGCCGGGGAGAAGATCGGATATTTATAGATTGTACAACATTGGGGCAGCCACGCACCCTTGTTTAACATCCATATTTATAGGTATGGAATCAGAGACCCCCCCCCCCATTGTCCAATCTTACTCTAGCATAGTTGTTACTGTAAAGAAGAACAAGCATGTGTACAAGCCAGGCCGGGCACTTCAAGTCTCTTATCTTTGTCCACAGTGTATCCCTGTTGACTGGGTCAAAGGCACTTCTAAAGTCAACAAAGGCGATGTACATTGTAACATCCCTTCCACTGCGCATAGTCTTGGATAAGCTGATCCAAGACTCTGATGTTATGAGAAGTGCCTGAGCGAGGCCGGAAGCCAGTTTGTGCGAGGTTGAGAATATTCTTATTGGCTGCCCAGGTTTGTAGTTCCCTTAATTCTAGCGAGGTAAAGATCTTTCCAGTGACATCTAACATGGACAGCAGGCGGTAGTTGCTAGTATTAGTCCGGTCCCCCTTTTTATGCACCGGAATAAGCACTGACTGCTGGTATGAAGACCAGATAGTACTCTGACTTCAAACTCGGGAAAAAAGATTCAACAAAACCTGGGACCAGTTGGTCGGGTCCTTCTTCAACACTGTGTTTGCTAGGCCATTCTGACCTGGCGCATTAGAGGACTTCAAATTCAATATAGCATCAATCAAAATCCTACGGCTCAAAGGTAGAGGCCACGGTTCGTGAGAATGGTTTGTCATGGGCGATATCTTGTCAGTATAGAATTTTGCAGTTACATGTGCAACTCATTCAGTACCTGACATAAGGTTCAAGATCCTGGTTAGCTTTTCACCCCTGGCTTTCGCGAGAACTTTCCATATTTTGCAGCTATCTCGGCTAATCATTACCGGAACAAAACGCTGCCAAGCAGTCCGTTGTTCAGATAGCCGATAATGTTTTAGCAAGGAGCAATATTTTCCCCTTACAGATCTAATTACCCAGTGCGCCTGAGGGACTGTGCCCTGGCGCTGACCATGGGCCCTAATAGCTCTGATCTCCCTGCGCATTCTACGCTTTTGATCGCGGATATTTATATCAAAGGGTTTATCTCCCCCACTTTTTCACATTAGACTGGGTTTTCCATTGCTCTTGCCAATTAAATGGGTTAACCAATGTATCCATGTTTCAATAGCCTCCGGATATTTACCCCTGAGACTGTTCTCCACAACAGACCCTGGGAGGAAAGCCATAGCACACATCCTGTCAATTCTTTCCTGGCCCCAACGGATTCTGTTCCCTGCATTATTATGAATTACATCTCCACACAGGCAAGTCCCCTCCCCATCAACAGATGACATAACAGCCAGCGAGAGACTTGCATGATCACTATAATCACTGAGGCACACTTTAGGCTTGCTACTTGTGTATAGGCGTGTTATAAATGCCATATCATATCATATCATATCATATCATATCACTAAACAATCATTCCCAGTTATATAGTCCAGTGTCACCTCTTTTGATCCCACAGACCAGGTTACACGGCCTGGTTGATCCCCAGTAGTATGACCGTTTAATATGGTCAAATCCATTCTTTTAAGAAATCCAGCCACTGTCTTCCCTTGTCGTTAGATTTATAGATCGACATAACACAATGTTTGGATACATTTCCATATACCCCACACCCATCTTTATCTACACATTTGGCATTCCATCTCCACAGAGAACCACTGGTTTACCATTTCATGTATCACACCAGGAAGACAATATCAAATCCAAATCATCAAATATGGCATCTGATGTAAAAATACCAGGTGGGTCATAAATATGAACTACCAACAAATTCTATCGTATCCCCCAAACCTCCCTCCCCTGGGGACAGACACTTCCACAGCCAATATGTTTCCTCCTGGCTGGCCCTGATAGATGATTCTTGGGTTTAAACTACTTTGAACTCGAATCAAAAGGGCACCGGGTGGTTGCCCACAATCACCCTTTTTGGCTGGCATCTGGAATATTACACACCCATCTAACTCAATATTGAAGGTAGCCCAAGTCTCCTGCAATACAAAAAATTCACCGGCTGTAAGGAGATCCCGGGCCCCACCCTGTTAAAGCCAATGATTGAAACCACTGGTGTTACAACTAAGAATTGTATTATTTCACTCCGTCGGCCTCTTATAAGGTATTTGTCCCTTCAACCCAAGGGGGAGCCTCAGCCTTTGAGGCTAGGGAGGTGAGCCTGTTCCGCAGAATCTGCCCCAGGAGTGTGGGCAAGTGGGACCTCACTTAAAAGACTAATGTAACATATACCGATTTGGTTGAAGGTAATGCTTGAACCTATCAACATGAAGAAAGAAATGAGAATATCTCTTTAAGAGATCCTGCATGCTTAACTGGATTGAGTGGAGGAAGATTTAGAAGTAGAGAGTATCCTATGCAAGGGAAACTCCCTCATGCGAGCATGCGACTTTTAAAGAGCAGCTGAATGCCTGAGTGAGACTCTGAAGATCCGGCATATGCAACAGCGGGAGAAACATTGTACTGCAGGAAAGCAGAGTCCTGTTGCAGGGGGTGGTGAAACCACATTTCTACCATAGTGGGCAAGGCACCCAACTGAACACGTCAAGACCATCGAGAAGGCAACAGGAAGGGTGAGCAGCTTCCAAGAGGTAAATCCTGTGTACGGCAAAAGGGAAGCCGAGAACCGGAGATCAACAAGCATGGAGCATGAAAGAATGTGAGCAGTGTCCCAGTTGCCCTCAAGACAAGACACTGCAACGTTCACCGGCCTGCAAAGAGGTAACGGTGAGGATGGGAGAAGTCGGAGATCACCAGGACAACGGGAGACGAGAAGAGGAACACATCCCATTACACACAAAGAGTTACTAAATATAAACTTGAGATATTGGAACTGTATAAAGCTGAGAGGCTTGTAATTGAATAAACCTGGATGGGAAGTCTATGAAGGTTCCAAACCAGATCCTAATAACAAAGGAAATGCACTATATGAGCATCAAGCTGCAACAAGTTTGTCAAGTACAGAAAGTGGCAATAAAAGAGAATTGATAAGTGGGGAAATATCAAGTGAGCAGAAACCATAGCCAAGCTGAGAGACTGTGGCAGGTCTACAATCTCCAACCAACAAGTGAGAAAGTATGATGCTGAAGGCTGACCTACATACTTTGTTAAAGAGAATATCAAGGCCAAGAATGTTGTAAAGGAATTACAAGTGTTAATTAGAAAAATAAGGAGAGACTATTTCTGAAGATTCTACTAAATAAATAACAACTAGAATAAAGACAATGATGTAAAGAAGCAGTTGGAAATGATTGGTATATCAGGAGAATCAAAGTAATTTCCTGGAACTGTTTAAGTTTAGTTTCTTAGTGGTAGGGTGAGGGTAGAACTATATTTGGAGGCAGGACTTTACTTTATTTGGGCCTTCCTGATGGAAAATGAGCACCTTTAGTTCCTTTAGATAGGTTGGGAATCCCCTTTAGAATAGGGAGAGCTAGGGTGTTCTCTTCTCATTTAAATAAAAGTAATTTGGAAATGTCCTTTAAGTGTCCGACTTCTTCTTCCTACCCATCAAAGCACCTATTAGCAGTGCCAGGCAAATGCCTATTACCTATACACAAGCCAAAACTCTTCGCTTTGCCAGTGCATGTTTTTAACAGGACTTAATTGTACGAGGGCTTACACATTGAGTGTTTGAATGCAGACATGGTAAGCCATTTGTATTACATCAGTAGTGGGTTTACAACTCAAATTAAGTCATTAACTCTCAAAAGACTTCTTTGAAAAAAACAATGGCAGTCGCTTTGAGTGCAAAGTTTGATGGAAAGGCTTCACTAAAGAGAGCTCCAAGAGTTTCTGTGAGGATGTGTTTTGAGCCGGGAGAGACAAGAACTGGCTGGGAATGGCCATAGGGATCAACATGCTATGGAAAGTCAATGGGTTGGTGCATAACCAAACCACATCTGCAGGCTGTATATCCCTCCTCATATGCCATTTCTCCCTATCTGTACTGTAATGCAATACTTTCTGCTTATCGGTGTAGCAGGCGACACTTAGTAGCCCAAACTAAAAAAATCAGTGTCTTTGGACTGTTCACTCTGTCCCCCTACCTCTGTAAAAATCCACTTTCTGTGACTGTAGGAGTACTCCTCTTCTCCTTCTTGAAGCCACTGCACCCCTTAGGCCAAGATGCTGCACTTTTCCAGACTCCACTCTCCAACTTCTGACTTCACTGCGCTTTGTTTTATTGTGAATAAACACCTTTAGGGTAGCATCATCACTCGGATACCGAAATCCTGGTGCCTCCTCTAAAACCGCTGAGTTCTGGCTGTTTTGGGCAGAGGGAATATCAATTTGGCTTGGGTAATAGGGTTTTAGGGCTTTTGGGAGACAGCAAGCTAGACCCTGAGCAGGAAAGAACAGCAATTACAGGCCATTCCGTCACTGCCTGATGAAAGCCTGACAAATGTCTTCTTGCCATGCTCAAGCTGAGCCCTGCCCTTGGTGGGCAGTATTGCAAGAAGGACACTCAGCACAACACCTGAGCATGCTATAATGTGGTTTGGGGTGTCCCTGAGCCTGCCAACCAGCTTACTATGAAAAGAAAAATGGGTGACGGTGGGTCCAACTTTCAAGAAGCCCTGTGCCAGAAACAAAGACTCAGATCATCTTTAGCATGAAGCTTATGGTATTTGGATGGGGTTTCCAGATTGCCCACTTCCCCACATCTGCCAACTTGCAAATGTCTGTTTTGTTACACATTGGACACAATGTATTGATTTGAGAGGAGGAAAGCGAGAGAGGGATACACAGTGGCAATGTGAGCGACAGAAACAAAGGAACCTGTCTGCAAGAAGCCAGTGATGGGAATGTGGAGTTGCAGGTTGTATTGTCTTGTAAGGCCTACTCCCCTGTTCCCAAAACGAAACAACTATCCTCATCGATCTACCCCCCTACACACACAGCTTCCACAGGCCTAGAGCTTAGCACATTAATGCTACCAGAACCATGACTAAACTCACCTCTTTAGCCTTATCAATCAGGCCCACATAAGTAGCTAACAAGACCCAAACCTGTACTTCTGACCTGCACCCATAAACACCACAGGTATTGCGACTGTCTCTCCTGCTGTCCCACTAATGACCCCCCTTTTTTTCTTATAGAGCAAGGTGCAGGAAGGGTAATAATTGTGGAAGGAGGTGGCTCTACAAAACCTCTTACAATACTCCACATGCTCATGTGGCATGCTGTGGGGGCAGTGTTGCCAATACACATTAAAGTTTGCTGCAAAAGCTCTGCTCAGTCAAGGAATGAGATCTGCTCAACTTCGTTTGCATGAGATCGTCTATTATTCACTGTGCCTATATGCTGCATGTACCACTCTGGCCCATAGCATACAGCTGAAACCACTCCAAGAGTCACATAGTTTCTACCTTCTTTAATGTACTCCTTGCCTCTTCGTCATCCTCTCTTTGGTTTCAAACGTCACCAACCTACACTTTTCTGCATTCCGGATCATGCATAAACTCCAAATTCTGCGGCATGTGTTGTGCTGCTCCTTTGACGCCATTACATATGGAAGGACACAGCATACAAATTAAACATTACATTACTTAAAATGTTTCCAAATCACCAACTATACCACCACCATGCAGCCCAGAACACACAGCCCTTGAACATGAAAATAAATACATATAACCACACTTAACACACTGGCAATACACTTTATTAATTAGTGTGGGAGTCCATAACCCAGGCAGATGCAGCAAAAGAAAAACATCTACATCCTTATGAGTGGCAGAGCAACCCACTCTCATTATGTAAGCCAATGCAGAAGAGTAAATGTATCCAGGAGAGTAAACATCCCCAGTTACGGGAAACCACCATCCAGTAGTGCATGGTAGACTGGGGCACCACTGAAGCACCATATTATCAAAGCCTGATCCTCTGTAGCGACAGAAACGCATGACAGGGACGCATGCACCAATTCCCAATGGCAACCATGTCCTAAAGCATGCAGTAAATAAATGCCAACATGTTCATGTGCATGCTGTTCCTCAATGTCACCATGTCCTGGCATATTTATTCCCAAAATAAATGCATATCCTGGTGAAGATCCCCAATGCCTGCAACCACTGTATTGCCCATCTGGATAATATTCTGAGCCAAATCGTGAAGAACATATGCATGTCTGTTGCTTGCATGGAGCAACTCCTCTGCTCACCAGATTGGCTGGCAGACAAGCAGCCACAATGAGTGCCTCTGCCTATCCAGGCATGATGAAAATGGTTTGACCTGTTGTAATGACCCAACAGTCAGTGGCTGACGTCCTGTACCTGTTGTACAGGCCCCACCCAGAACTGAAGACTCCACTGATGTTTTTGACAATGGTGCAGACACAGATGCAGGCACTGGATCTGTGGATACACAAGAAGAAGGCACATTTGACACTACACTCACATGTGGCCCACTGTCGCTGCTACTGCTCTCAGATGATGGCTGTTGTGCCATTGTCAGACAAGACCACCCCAACATGCCCTGGCTGTTTTCCCCTGACTCAGCCTCTGACATGAACCTCATTATGGCTTGTGAATTCAGGCCCATGCATGAGATCTCGAAATATGTTATACACATCAGTAGGCACACAATCTGGGGAGGACGATTCCTCAACCTGCTTTGCCTGCAAGCACGTAGCCTTTCACCACACGCAGCTAGCTGTCCTGTCTAGGTCGATGGCCCAGCCTGATCTTCCTCTGGGGAATCCTCAACTGCAAAAGAAAAGACAACTATGATACACCTCAACATTCACGCACATAGGATATAATGGCCCTCATTACAACACCGGCGCTAAACCATGGCGTTATTAGCACCATGGTTGGTGCTGGTGTTGTAACGGGTCCGCCATGGTTCAATGGGGAATTACCACCCCATTCCAAGGTTGGCGGGGCGGTAATTCCCCATTGAACCATGGCCCTTCCCCATTCCCATTTTCGCCCCATAGGGCTCTATGGGAATGGAGAAGGCGCTAAGTACGGTACCGCAAATTGCGGTACCGTACTTAGCACCAAGGTCCCTTTGCGGGTCCCTACTTTAACGGCTGGTATAGACCAGCCGTTAAGGTCGGGTCCCGCAATGGGACCTCGTAGTAAGATGCTAAGTGTTTAACTGCGCTGCAGCCTTTTACGGCGCCGTTAAACACTTAGCGCCAGGGTCGTAATGAGGCCCAACGACTCAGCATCACATGCATTCTAACAGCCAAACGGCCCTTTACAACAATCCCATATGATCTGCTTACAAAGCAGAGCACATGAAAATAATCTGTCAGTAGTAACGTTATTCAGCCATCAGCCATAAAAGTACAAGTTCAGTACAACCTCAAACATAAAGTCACACTGTATACATTAACATATTAGACCATTATAGTTAGTACATAATGAAACGTAGCAAATTAATGAAAAATGCTACATGCAATATTCCCTCGATGCCAATGTCCTGCACACCATTACATCTTTGTTTTGGCCTTCTGCTGGTGCACGGTGACCCATTTAACCATCTATTCCCCCTGACCACCTCATTTGCCTCATCTGAACAACTACACCTCCTTTGTACCATTGCAGCTCCTCTGTCAAGGAACTCCCAGGACCCACTGTCACCCCTACCGGCCCCACCTCTGCAGTGGCTGAGTCATTAATACACACAACCAATGTGATGAGGCTGAGGACTGTCAACCACTTGGCCAATTAAATTGATATACTTAGTGAAAAGATCCTGATAATTTATGAGCGCCTCTTCAGTGCTGAAAAGCAGCTTGGCGCCTAGGCCCGTTGAAAGGAACTGGTATGACTTCACAGCTGCCATCAACATGAGGGAAGTCTATACTGATGAGAACATGAATAAGCTCTGGGATGACATGAGCATCCAAATCCAGAAGAAGGTGAGTGCGGTCATTGAGGCAGGACAGTCTGGATGTGCGTTCTCATGGTTGCCATCATGGAACATCGCTTTAAGTTTGCATCCTGGAAAAGATGAATCCAGCACTTCATGCCAAGGTCCTTGACCGTTCAGGCCTGGATCCAAGCTGCAGGTAGGTACACACAGGGAACAGGATCCTGAATTGTTACTATGTCATGGATGATTTGGCATTAAGGGGGCGAGAGAGTATGTATAAAACTAACTAGGTGTTATGTGCGTGGTGACTCATTGGCACATTGCAACAATGGTAAGGGACACATAGGCCTAATGTAAGTAGTGGAAGCAAGGTTTAGCTACTGTTGAAAGCATGTGTACATGTAATTTTCAGAACACCTGTATGCATGCAATGTTCTTCAATTATATTCACGAGGTGGTGTGATCCTCACACAACTGTAATTTTGAAGGACATGTCCTCTCATCTTCTTCTCACAGTACAGCCATGTGGTGCTGCAGTGTTTGCATGCGAGGGATATTGGTATTGGGGTGCTGTGAGAAGTGAATGTGACAGGTGGCGTTATGTTGGGCCACAAGTGGATAAAATGCATTAATGGACCTTATGTTTTAAATTTCCATGTCCAGTAGAAATTTCAATCTCCATTGCGGTGGCCATGCTATTGCACACAAACAGAAGTTGCAATAAACTTTAGCAGATAGTAAAAAAATGCTGACCTCTAATGTATGCTCTCAAGTCTGCCCTCTGGTGCAGACCCTTGTCAAATACATGAATGTTGTATTCAGTTCTCCAAGACTATCTCGGATTCTCATAGCAAGCTGGTGTCATGATTCCTGCCCCTCATGTCCCCAGCCCTCCAAGATGTCAGGCTGGAGCCAGGCCACAATCACCTACATGGCCCTCAAGGGCCTCTCCATCCCTCCAAAGACCTACTTGGAGTCAGACTTGGTGCTTGTGGCACCCGACTCACTCACTCCCATAGGATAACATTGGGTATTGGACTTGTAGTGAATTGATGGGGACAAGATGGATGCCCCCACATATTTCGGTTCCCAGAACTGCATGTGCGGTCTAGTCTTTTGGGTATGGTTCAGCCCAAAGACACCTGGGATATCCAGAGACTATTTAAGCCACACGCAGGCTGAAAAACATGCTTTGCGTTTTCTGCACCTGCAGCGTGACACTCACCGTGTTCGGATCAGTCTCCAGTAGGCCTGCATCTTTCTTCTGCGCTCAGCTCCTGCAAGAACAAGAACACTGTTAGGAACAGCTGTACCTTGTGGTGCTTCTGCCCATCATTCATCGCTCCTTCTGTTCTTCGGGCATCTTCGGCGGTGTCATTCCCATCCCTACACGCCGCTTCCTAAGGAAAAGGGAAAAGAACAGAAAAAGGCATTAGTAAGCATTCTGCAAATCTTCGCTTATTTTTAAATACTGTACGAGCTTCAAACGCTTAACTGAATCCCAGCTGCTCTGGGGGAACTCTGTCTCCGGAACTTCTCATCCATCTGCAAGAGGGAAAAGACACTCCAGGTTAGCGGGGAAACATCTAGAGGCGCTGCATACCGCGCTTACCCACCGTATTTGTTCTTCATAACCGGCATCCACGCTGAAAACGTCACGTCACCTAAAAGACACAGAAAAAGAACTCAGTTAAATGCAAATACGAAAGGGGTGCATCGCGCATCGCGGTCTCACTCACCTTCAGCGCTACTCATCTCAGCAGCATGCCGCCATCCCGGACGCCGGCCATCATCTAAGGAAGGAAAGGAACAAAGTTAGAGAACTGTTCAAAAGACTCATTATACTTACCTGTCGGACTCTTGCCAGTGAAGTAACTAGGCAGCAACGAGCCCACATCAATCAACGCACCCCTGCGCTGAAAGCAGGACTGAGAGTACACTATCCAAGAAAACAAGGTGAGCTGTGGAACAAAGGGAAGGGTTGGACCCTGGGGAAGAAGGGGTTCAAGCACACAGAGACAATAGGGAGCTAAACTCTACGAATCCTGTGTTTCAGGCCCAGTCTCCAGTTGAATAGCCTCCAGGGAAGGGTTTGAGGTCGTAAGAGGTCAGAACCGGCTGAGTGTCGTCCCCGTGGATACCAGGTGAGCGTTACAGCTCGACAGACATCACGCTGTACATTTTATGTCAAGTGTCATTGGCCTTTTCCATTGAGAAATGCATATTTGCAGGGTAATTGTCAGACATGTTGGTTTAATAGCTGCATTTCCATATACAAAGGTTTCATGTAGACATGTTTAGGAGTTATGTTGGGAACATTTCACTAGCAATTGCCTAGTGATAATTGACTCTTACCGAGTAGGCAATACTGTGCCCTGTGTATGCATGGAATTGAGATGGCAAGTGCCTTGCTATGACAGGCATGTAGCTTGCAACATGATATTTGTACCCCTGGAAATGTATATGCCGATTCTTATGTTGATGTTTTTCTCTTGTCCTTCTTTTCCAGTGTCTCAAGCATCTGAAGAGGGACCTGCACCTGGGGAGGGGCTGCATGCCAGGTACAAGGCATTCAGATGGCACCATAGACTCCAAGCACACCTCATGCCATCAAGCTCCTCAGAAGAACATGTGCCTGGGGGGTGGTGTCCTCCGATGACACTGCTGCTGAGTAATGAGGTAATTGTGGAGAATGCCTCAGTAGCAGAGGGAGATGGAAGTGTTTTAAAGGAGCAAATGGTGCCACATAGCCTGGAGACCTTAGTTGGGGTGTCAGGATTGGGTGTGGAGGGCGACAAGGAGCAAATTGAGGGACTGCCATTGGTGTCATTAAAACGAAAGAGCTCGTAACCTCACTCGACAAAACTAAACCAGCCATGACTAAAGAAGATAAGGCCTCTCTTGCAAAAACAAAAAGTAAAACATTATGTACAAAGAAAAGCAAACCTACTAACAAACTTAATCCTCTATCTACCAGTGTCAACGTAGTCACGGTAAAGCAATCCAAAAAAATTATGTTACAGAAAATGTGTAATGTACACCAACAATACTTTAAATCTTTATGACAATTCCTCAATCACTATGTGAAACTAAAAGATAAAAGTAAAATGAAAACTTTACAAACCATAGATTTCTGTCCAGTGCATAGACACACTGGTGTGCGAGGACATTAATTAGCCTGCATTTTAGGAACTGCTTGCAAAAGCACTTTCCACCATATCAAAATGTTAGCAACACACCATTCTACTATACAGAATCTTGTGCATCGACTATACTATGCAAAAGGTCCTGCTCTAGAACTGCAAAATGTAAATAACATTCTCCTACATGGAACAGCCAAAGAACTGCTTCAAGAAATAGAACACATCCAACGTAAATACTTTGGAACTGAAGGTGAAAACCTCATGAACACCAATGTCCTAATAAAGTCATACAAAAAAGAAATGGCTAAGTTTCAAAACAAATCTGCTGAAATACCAGGCCAAAAATGTGCCTGTAGCCACAGAAAGCTTTATAAAAAAAGAGAGCAAAAATAGTAGCTCTGGCCTAAAAAATAGAAGACAATGAAGAATCCCAATGGTTACAATTAGCTTTATATCTAAGAGCAGAAGCTAAATACAAAATAACTAACCCCTCAAGAGTGTGCATGTACGGCAACACAAAGCTTGACAATAACCAAATGCTATCACATGCTATCACTAATAATAATAATTTATTAATGTGATGCAGTTTTATACATAAGTAAAAAAACTTTACGCATATCCACAAAGAATAAAATAAGATCAGTAAAAAAAAAAAACATATGCTAGGTCATGAATTGAACAAAACTTTACCTACAGCATATTAGAGTTCTTCACAATCTTATAAAAACATCTGAAAAGTCACAATCTACCCTTAAGAACGACCGCAGGAGACTAATCCTGCAAGCTCTAATTGACGCTTTTCTTCTAAAGAGAACGTTGTTTATATTGATTTTAAACAGAATGAAACCACTAACTAAATTAATGAATACATTACAAAAAGTACTGTCAACATTGTCAACATAGAGACCTTCTCAAACTTTTGTGATGGTGAATGGATTCACACAAGCAGCACAGTACCATACTTCAATGAAGAAGCTTATAAACAAGAAAAACAAAAAACAACTGCCATAGAAAATAAAGGTTGAGTGTATGAAATGGTGGAACAAACCATTATGGCAAAAGAAACCCTTATAGAAAAAAGTCTCCAACAAACTTAGAACCAAATGCTTCTTTGACAAACCATCCTGTGTACAAATGGACATGTAGCTCAATGTGTAATGTACACCAACAATACTTTAAATCTTTATGACAATTCCTCAATCACTACGTGAAACTAAAAGATAAAAGTAAAATGAAAACTTTACAAACCATAGATTTCTGTCCAGTGCACAGACACACTGGTGTGCGAGGACATTAATTAGCCTGCATTTTAGGAACTGCTTGCAAAAGCACTTTCCACCATATCAAAATGTTAGCAACACACCATTGTACTATACGGAATCTTGTGCATCGACTATACTATGCAAAAGGTCCTGCTCTAGAACTGCAAAATGTAAATAACATTCTCCTACATGGAACAGCCAAAGAACTGCTTCAAGAAATAGAACACATCCAACGTAAATACTTTGGAACTGAAGGTGAAAACCTCATGAACACCAATGTCCTAATTAAGTCATACAAAAAAGAAATGGCTAAGTTTCAAAACACATCTGCTGAAATACCAGGCCAAAAATGTGCCTGTAGCCACAGAAAGCTTTATAAAAAGAGCACAAAAATAGTAGCTGTGGCCTAAAAAATAGAAGACAATGAAGAATCCCAATGGTTACAATTAGCTTTATATCTAAGAGCAGAAGCTAAATACAAAATAACTAACCCCTCAAGAGTGTCCATGTACAGCAGCACAAAGCTTGACAATAACCAAATGCCATCACATGCTATCACTAATAATAATAATGTATTAATGTGATACAGTTTTATACATACGTAAAACACTTTACACATATCCACATAGAATAAAACAAGATCAGTAAAAAAAAAACAATATATGCTAGGTCATGAATTGAACCAAACTTTACCTACAGCATATTATAAAATAAAAACTAATAATAATGTGACAACAGCAGCAATTACCTCATCATGTCAGACATAAGAACTCATACAGACTTTTTAGTATGCAATCATGTGTATACAAATTTATACCACTTTTAGTAGAGTCTGCGTGTTTACCTCTAACTTTCACAATCGCCTACTAAAGGAGGCGGCTAGATGCAGGGCCTGCCCTAGTGCAACTATTCATACGAGTAGCGGCCTCACGCCACACCTGAAAAAGTGCTACATGTATATTGGGATTTAGTGTGTTAACACACTGATACCAAAATTCTATCTACTCTAGATATTCTGGGTTATAGACAAAGTTCCCAAGGTTTTTGACTCGACTTGTACTCATCTCTCGACATTGGGTTAGAACATGACGAGCGGTTTCGGACTCAGAAGGCAATGCACATATTCTGCAATACCTTTTTGACTCCACTAGTCCCATTTCAGGTCCTCTAGTAGCCAATGTAGGAAGATGGTTAGTACGCAGAAGCTGAATAAAATGCCTTAACAGGTCAGAAAGCCAGAGATTTAAATAGGGCTGAGTCTTTTTAAAGGTAAACAACATATGCGTGATGAATGTGTAGCTTTTCAGGCTTTCCAGGTGCGCAAAATTACTCTGCCAATCCCACAAGTTTAAGCGTTTCTGCATATTAAGAAACAGGCACTCATTATCCTGTCCCCACTCAGGTGACCAACTGATTTCTTCAAACAGGGTATTTATTTGGGCTTCAAATTCAAGCTGTCTGCCAACCTGTGCATCCTCTTTAATAGCCATGAGAAGCCTATTAGTAGGCTTATTGTTGAATCTGATGTAGAATTCCGTTCTCTTTCTCAGAACAATGACTTTAAGAGAGGTGATTCCTAACTCAAGCCTAATCATAGCCATAGGAATGCACTGAGGGAGACCAAGAATTATCCCCCAAAACTTGCACTCTACCAGCTGTAACCGCTCCAGATTCATATTGATAAGAGAATCTAGGCCGTAAAGTACTAAACACTGAATATACAGTTGACGTGCTGCCCAAATCGAGAAGCCACTCTGATCGCATGTGAATTTATGTATTAACGCTGTGAGTTGTGCAGCCTTGGTTTTACGCGCCTGGATGCACGAGATGTAGTTTCCCCTGTGGTCAAACTCAACACCAAAGTATTTGTACATATAGGTGTAATTAATTTCAATAGTACCGACCAACATCCGCAGCCTAGCCACCATTCCTGCTGTATATAATAGCAGGTTCATTTTGCTGTGATTAATGACAAGTTTGTTGGCCTCGGAATATCGCCAATCCCACTAAATGTCTGGTCTAAGATCACAAGGTCGTCTGCGTAGGCCAATATTGCACAGTGACTGGAGCCGACCTTTGGAGGGCAGTTGTTGATCCTCTGCAAGCAATCAAGAGCGTCAGAGACAAATAGGTTGTATAAAGTAGGGGCCGTAACACAGCCCTGCTTTACACATTTCAGCTGCGGCATAGGGTTGGTCATAGTGCCAATGTTTGTCGAGTCTCAGTTGTACCGATGTGTTTGTAAGTAAAAGCTCAAGATAGTATAAGAGAGACTCAGGGCAAGCCAGACTCCTCAGTTTCCTCCACAATAGGGATCTGTTAACCAAGTCGAAGGCCACCCTGAAATCTACATACAGAGCGTACAGAGCGTACAACGGGGGACTAGAGTGTGCCAGCGCCTTACTTCTAAGTGAGTTCATAATGAACAGGTTGTGGGATGTGGAGTAGCCAGTTCTAAAACCACTTTGGAAGCGGTCAAGTATTCCCGCACCCTCCGCCCACTTCTGTAATTCTTTTAGGATTAGCGCCGCAAACATCTTTCCCATGCAATCCAACATAGACAGTAACCGATAGTTCCTAGGTTCGGTTCTGTTCCCTTTTTTAAAAACCGAGAATAGCTGCCTGCCAAGTAGCTGGGATATGTACCTCCGCTAGGATTTTTTCAAATAAGATTTTCAAGAGGCCAGCCCAGAATGGAGGGTTGTTTCTCATAACAACATTGGATAAGCCATTAGGCCCTGGAGCACGGGAAGAATTCAGCTCTCCAGTTCTGAGTTGGAGCTCCTCAGTAGAGACCACAAAGGGAGGGTTCACAGGTTTGATGATATTGGGGCTACTAGTCTTTCTGCATACCATACCGTTACGGTTTTCCAAATAGGTAGACCACTCCGCAATACCTATAGCGTTAATCGTATGGGAGGTCTTGCTCCCTTTGGCCTCCCCCAACACAGACCATGGGCCTCATTACGACCCAGGCGGTAAGTTACCGCCTGGGTCGTACCTTTACCACCATGGCGTAAACTATGTTTACGCCATGGTGGTTGGCGGACTTACCGCCCCATTCCGAGGTTGGCGGGGCGGTAAGTCCCCAATCCCCATTTACCCTTCCCCATTCCCATTTTTGCCCCATAGGGCATAATGGGAGTGGGGAAGGCGTTAATTACGCCACCGTAAATTACGGTGGCGTAATTAACATCAAGGTCCCTTAGCGCCATGGATTTTAACACCTGCTAAAAGCAGGTGTTAAAACCTCCATGGCGCTAAGGGACCTCGGAATCAGGCGGTAAGGGTCGGCGCTGTTTACGCCGCCGTAAACCCCTTACCGCCTGAGTCGTAATGAGGCCCCATATGTTTTGTGTTTTTCTACTGCACAGTGTTTTGACAGTATGCTGCCATCTTTCCAATTTCCTGTGCTTATTATGTAGTTTCAACCAGGATCTATAGCCAATTTTCAATTTCCTAATGTTATTAAAGGTGACCACACTAGAGAGGATCCCCAATCTAACCAGTCGGATATCTTTCCTGAGCTTACGTTTCCTGTCTCTTATAGCACGGTCATAAGTAGCATCCTTTGGTGATTTCCCCACCATTGACCGTGCTTTACAAGAGGCGTGTAGACCAGAGAAAGCACATATCCAACTCTCAATTTACTCGGCAGACATATGGTTAAATGTATGAGCCTGATTTGAGTCCCAGTCACTGGTAGCCTTTGTTGCCTTTAACACGTTCTTCTCTGACCAAGAGATACGATTTAAAGTGTGCTTGGCTACTAGCTCTCCCAGGTTAGTTCATCCCACCTGCGGGGGGAGAATCCCCAGTCTCATGACCAGGGGATCATGATCACTCCAGTCGGTTTCCCGAACCCCCATGTCTTCTGCAATGGACGTGACCTTCGCGTTGGTGAAAATATAGTCAAGGTGCTCCCCCTGCCCATTTCTCCAGGTGATCTTGCCTGGTCTGTTGCCCATGGTGCGACCGTTGATGATCTCAAGGTCCCAGCACTCAAAGAATCCAGACCAATAGTACCCTTCAGCATCTGGGAGCATGTGATTCCAGATGGTGGAGTTACTCAAAAGCGGATTGTTGCCCGTACCACCCCCACCGTTGATACGGCAATTTAGATCCCCTGCAAGAATCACAAGGTATTTCTCATTGACCAGCCTCCATTTACCCAATAGCCCATGCAAGGAATCCTGAATATGTTCTCTGTGCTTTGCCCCCGGCGGATTGTATATGTTAACTAGTAACATTCTTTCCCAAGATGTTTCTATCAGAAGGGACACTTCAACAGCGCAGATGTTGTTATCATCACCAGTGGAGATCTTTTTACTAGAAATCTTGATGGTGATCCCAATAATGAGACCCCCAAACGGTCGCCCACGCGCTCCCTTCTGGGCAGGGGTGTGATGTAGAGTGAAACCATCAATAGCCATAGGGAGCTGTAACCACGTTTCTTGGAGAAAAAAGAAGGAATGTTTGCTAATGAGCGAAAGGGAACCCTTAGCCATCAGGAAATGTTGATGGCCATGCGTGTTCCAACTAAGTAGGGAACAATCTTGTGGCTGTTGCAATACCGTAGGTAATGAGTCTGCAAACCATTTCAGGGTATTCTGAATGTCGCTCAGCTGCACCTTCTTTGCCGATGGTTGGGCAGGTCTGCCGCCCTTGCTTTTAGGTACTGGGTAGTCCTCACTCGGAAAGGAGAGGTCTTCCTTCTCCTTACTCGCATCAACCTCTAAGCCAACCTGCATGAGACTTTTCTTGTGAGACCGAATCAGTTGAGCATATGCCAAAACTCTACAATTGATGACTGAGACGTTGGGATTGCATACCCTAAGTGGTTCCACAAACGAAAAGTCCTCAGAGCGTATGACATGCAGTTGGGGAATGAGGTGAAGTTTAGTCACAACCTCCGTTCTTGACAACCACCTATCCCTTTTCTTCTGATTCAGATTTTTAATGATGCACATTTTGCTTTCTTTGGGGTCTTCTGCCTCTTCGACCATTGGCTGTTCTTGGTGCTCCTCCTCCCTAGGTTTATCTCTCCTGCGGGGTGTTGTGAACTATGTTGAGTCGCCAATTGTACAGACCGAGAGGTCAGATTCCGAATCTTCTGTGTCTACACTTTCTGAATCACAGTTTTTGTTAGGGATGACCCAGCTTGTCAGAGCCCCAGCCCCTTTGCTTGCACGCTTCTTTGATTTTCAGCCCCTTTCCTTTGCTTTTTTGGATTTAACTACTGGGGTATTGGTGGCAGGTAGAGAGGGGGCAATTTCCACCACCGCGTTTTTTATAGCCACCCGGTTTAACAAACGTCGCTGCTTTTTTGTCAAAGAAGGGGCCAGGCTGTCCGCCACAGGTGCAACAGGGTTTCCATTATCCGTAGGTGCCACAGGTCCATGGCCCCCCATTCTAGACTCCTGGTCCAACCCAGCCTTAGGATTCGGCAACCCCAGTTGTATGACAGTGTTTGTGTGTATCCTCCCACATAGTTTTAGCAAGATTTGTAGTGCAAATTGCACTGAGGCCACGGACGCCTGCAGCTCAATTATGGCTGTATTGTTTAGAAGTTCTGCCGCCCCACTCCCGTCGCCGTCGGCATGTTCCAGGTCTTCCGTGTCAATGTACAGATCCGGGGAAGCCAACAGGAGTCCCATGGTTGGTACCACAGGTGAAATGGGTGTGGGGTGTATAGAATGATTTCCTGACAAATTAGACATGGAGTTTCCAGACTGTTTAGGACTTGGGATCTCATTAGCTGCTTGGGAATCATTATGAGCAGCGTTCAAGACCTACGCCTCCACCACAATAGTGCTTTTTTTCATTGGCGTGGTGGGTCTGTTGTTTGCTGCCATGGACTTTTGGATTGAGAGACACAGATCAAGGAGTGAATTATTGTCAATATCATTATAGTTCGTAATGTCCATAGCCGCACTGCTATTATGTGAGGGAGAAGAAGCCCCTCCTTCTAGTACACTTTTATCTGCCGGGGCAGTCACCTTGGGAGTGACTTTAGAAAACATGGCAGGGATAGTCACTTTGTCCAGATCACCACCCACCACATTATTAACATTCTTCTTGGGCTTAGAAGGCTGTTTTGCTGTTTTCTCAGTGTTCCCTCTGCAGAGGTTATATCTGGATTCCCGGATTTTGCTTTAGTCATTTTGTTTTATGGGGTCAGACTTAGTTGCCGTGACCAGTACGGTGATAGAGTCGTGGGGAATCGGCTGCTTTAACTCACCCCAGCTGTGAGAAGGGGGCGGCGAGTGCACCGTATAACACAGTCAGCGGAGAGGGGGGTGGGGTAATAACTCAAAAAGAAAAGAAACACGACCCCTCACAGGCCGTGTTACACTCCAAGATAAGCGCAACAAGCAGCCAGGATCAAAGAGGGAACACGGCCCTCCACAGTCTCCCGTCGGAATAAAACAGACTCAGTGACTTGTAAGTGCCTTTTCCTACCGTTCCATACGGGTAAGCGCCGAGTTAGTAGCCACCTGTTGGTTTGTACGGCACGTTGCGTCAGGCACAGTGAAGAAGGGCTCCTACCCACTGCAGCCCACAAGTGACCACAAAGGACCACTTGTCCTCCCACTTCTCCACGCGCGCTCCGCGCACCAAATGGGATTTTGTAGAGAATGCAGTTCAATCCACCGGTATGGCTCCGCCTCCGAACAATGTCCACTGAAAAAACACTATCAAAGCACCACAAAGGACCACTTGTCCTCCCACTTCTCCGCGCACCCTCCGCGCACCGAATCGGATTTTGTAGAGAATGCAGCTCAATCCACCTGTATGGCTCCGCCTCCAAACAATGTCCACTGAAAAAACACTATCAAAGCACCACAAGGGACCACTTGTCCTCCCACTTCTCCGCTATCACTAATAACTTAGAAATATTCCCACTTCTGAAAGCTCTCCAACAGCTTAATTTGTACAAGATCATTATAATACAAACAGTAAACCCATTTCAAGCTACAATACGCCTTCAACCAAAATCAGCCAAATTAGGTCCATCAGAGTTAATAAAGGGCATCCGTGGCAAAGTAGTATATTTACCATTAGATCTTAAAGAAAATGTACAAACTCTAGGTGTACAATGGCCAATTGATCAATCCTTGATTGTACTAGTTAATGGTGACATCACTGATTTACAGTTTATTGAAATGTACATTACCTGCGACATCCCTTCAAAAACCACAGATAGTGACCTACATACACAAATGTTATACTTTCAAAAACATAATTGTGGAAAATATTACCAACGTATATGTAAAAAGCAAATGTTGCTGCGTCTTCCCTAGAACAGTTTGCAAAAAATAGCTTGATGTCTTCTGTTAGACACAGTGTAAAAGGCAAATCCCCTAAAAATGTGCACAGCATTAAAAGGGACGAAGCATCTAAGTACATAAATGATTACAATCCAATGATTGCCCTCTTGTGGAATGCAAACATAGACATATTATACATTTCAGACAATTCCACTGCAGTTGCAAGATATGTCACAGCCTATCTCACCAAAGCTGAGAAAACAGAGCTAAAGAATCTCTGGGATGACATATCATCTGACAAACACTATCACAGAAATTGTACAGCTTCGGTATACAAATGCTCTCCCACAGAGAATGTGGGTGCTACGAAGCTGCAGAATGTTTAACAGGTACAGCCTTATATGGCAAATCTGAGCACATTGTCCGCCTGTACCTTGGACCAGCTTGGACCAGCTTCATCCTGAAAAAGAGTAAGAAAATCCTACCAAGAGATAGAAAGCATACCCACAAATAGTCCCAACAGCCAAGGCATTTTTTAAAACAATTTAATTGACTGATACTACCCAAACAAAAGTACTGCTTTGGAAAAATATGTGTCTGTACAACGTTGCCTAAACTACACCTACAAAAACAATGTCACAGCAAATGACACAACTGGCAAATATTCAGTCTCAACTTGTGAAGGAAGCCTAGTGAAACTCACCATACCGAGTCTAATTAATCATATAAGTTATCATTTAAATCTCCACAACATAGAGAACTGTATTGCATGGCCCTATTCCAACTTTTTAAACCTTAGATTCTAAAACGTTACCTTGATGTACAACAAGGTTTAGTCAATGGAGCAATTGGTACAGTTGGTGGCATCCAAACATATCCACATGATAACAACATTCAGTTTGTCAACATCCGTTTTGACAAACTTGCAGAAGACAATAACATGTTTCCTTCTTTTAAAGAAATGTATGCATGCAGAGAGCAATTTTCTCTATCTCTTGCATATGGTGTCACTATTCACAAATCACAATGTCTAACTAGAGATCAAGCATTGATTGACATTGGCAGCACAGTCTTTAAAGAAGGTATGAGTTACATAGCACTTTCACGGCTGCGTACACTGAATGGTCTATTTCTAGTTAACCTTGATGCAAACAAAGTCGATGCTGACATTCCTTGCATCCTGGAATACAACAGGCTATGGGCAGTGTACACCCCCCGTCTAGATATGTACCATGTACCTCAAGAAAATAAACCTTTTAAAAGACAAATAATAGTAACAGAAGCTGTAGTGGATTTCCCAACAATACCACTATAAAACAACAACCAACACCTTCTGCATCAAACAATACAACCAAAAAACTGTACAGTACACAATCAACTGCACAGCCATCAAAAAAGAAACACACAAATCTATCTTCTGGAGAAACATCTGCAGGTCCATCAAACAATCCACAAACAAAACTCTCTGGTCCATTTACATTCAGAAACACAACTGGAGTATATTGTTATGCTAATGTGACAATGGATCTTCTCTTTCAATTGCCACAAATTGTTCACAAAATTTACTTAAATGGCTTGGCCCAGTTGTGTTTACAAATGCTCATCCTTCATAGAAATGTCACAAATAATCCTGATAACACTTGCAAGTGTCTCAGGTATTAGGCAAGAATGTGCAGGAATGGTAGAATTTACCATAAATACACAGGACAATCCAAAAGAATTCCTAATATACTATCTACTAGTACTGGAAACCAAAAACATCCCTATGAATTAAATCTTCCAGATTTCATGCACGTGGAAACATACATGCACTCTCTGCAACCATGTTTCACAAGACCACATCCCTAATGAACGATTTGTATATGTATCCAGGCCAAAGTCTAAATCCATTCCATTTCACCAGCTTCTGCAGAATGCAAATCATGGCATGGTATGCCCTTTTTGCAATTCAAACAATTGTTCCACCATACAAAAAAACACACATAACCAATATGTCATACTAATGCTACTAAGATACAAGGCAGACGGTAGAAAAAATAACTGCAAGCTTACAGGCTTCATACACGGCCAAGTATCTCTTGGAAAGAAAACCTTCACAACAGTAGTTAAAGTATAGCACACTTGTGCCACACCCACATTAGGGCACTATACTGCATATGTCAATAAAAAAGCTTTGATTGTAACAATACTTCTGTTACTCCAAAACATAGGTTAACAGCAAATTTAATAAATGCCTACTTAATATTCCCGCAACCCAAATGTAGTCACTAAACTATAGCACAATTAACAATTAGAATACGCCAGCAGGTATCTAACTGCATCCATAATACTACAATAGTACTTTTCAACTTCAATCTAGTTAGAATACGCCAACTTGAAAAACAGCCTTCATTGCAAAGCACTTTAAATACGCCATCTCAATTCTTGTACGACAAACCATCTTCTAACCACTATTGCAGTTAGCATACGCCAAAAGGTATCTAACTACTTCAAGCATTCTCTTAATCACACCATACTTCAAACAAACATACTATCACCCTAACACTCACGTAACTATGTAACTGTAATTGTTGTTTTTTAATCAAATACAGATTTTTTTTCATAATGACCCAATGATTATTTAATGTCAATACAACAGCAGTGTTCCATACACTAGTGGTATACCAAACATAGTACTTAGAATGTACTGTTAATCAGAGTCTAAAAAAGAAAATGTATATTTAAAATTGTATACAACTACAGCTTTTGAACTATTCTGCTTAACCAATTGTACTGTTCGTTTCCACAGAAAATAAATCAGGAATTGCAGCTTCATATCGCTACAACACTAAGAAATCACAGCAATTATAATCAAATACATATTCTCTGAGCAGTATCCTCAATTGTACTACAATAATAAGTACTAGTTACAGTTCAATTACATACTCTAAAACTTGAGGAGAACCATCTCCCATTCCGGAAGCACCTCAAGACCGTCCTCTTTTCTTCTGCCTTCACTCCCCCTCTCCCCTGCTGATATGTTCTCTCTTGGCACTCTGCACCTGGCCACCCTCTGTCTTTTGGGCCCAGGTACCTGCTCATCCTGCCACCCTCCTGCACTGCCTCTGGGCCACCCCTTGCACTGGGGTCTGTATCTGTACCCACACAGCCCCCCCTTTTTCTTCCTGCACTTTTCGGACCTACCCTGTCTGCTGCCTTAAACCTAGCACTTGCAAATTGCTGGCTGCATTACCACTGTTTGTTGCCTTTATTATTTATTTATTGTTATTTATCTGTTTCTCCTCTGCTTCGCACTTTCCACCTCTCCCCCCTTCCTTGCACTTTTCCCCTCCCCCTCTTCCATGCACTTGCGCGTTCTCAATGTCACTGGGCCTAGTAAGATCGCTGTTTTGTTCTCCCCTGTTGCCATCCCTTGCCTTGTTACGCTCTGAAACACTTGTGTACGAGCGCGAAAGAAATAAAATAAATATCAATCAATCAATAATTCCTCCATATTACAAACACTTTGTACACCCACTATATTACCTCCAATTACTACACACATATTGCTACTATGGTCATTCTGGACATACTCCTACTAGATTACATATAATTACTATACACATATTATTGCTGTGGTGGTTTTGCCCAGCGCAAATATATTTTTGGGGCAATAGCGAGCGGCCATACCCAACAGAATCTGGCCACTAGCCTCAACCACCACAATACAATTAACTCTATAAGAAGTATGTACCATACACCGTCAACTAATAAAACTCACCGTGACCTCCCTGCAATGGAAATTATGTCCACGGACACCGAAATTGACTGTGGACTCGGCAGCATTACCAAAGCCTTTTTCACCTATAAAAACAGCTCCACATTACCTTCATTCCACTTCCTTACCATTTATTTCTATGCCCTCTTCCAGCTATCAAATAACCCCAAATGTCTTTCCCAAGCTGCCCATTCACGGCGCTGTCTGCAAACGACTGCGTTATCCGCGATCAGCTACGACACATGCCCAGCCTTTTTCAACCTACAAAAATAGCCCCAGGTCATCTTTTTCCACTCCCCCACCCTTCCCAGCCCCTCTTCCCACCACCAGATGACCCAAAATGTTTTTCCAGACTGTTTCTCCAGCACCTTGTCTGCGGACACCCGTGACTGTCCGCAGATCCAACATGCTGGGTGTTTCCAAAAATAGGACGCACCTCACGCATTTCACCATCCAATCAGTGGGTGTGCTTGATCCTCGCAGACCTCACGTCGGCCCCTGGACCAATCGGAAGCCCGTCCACAGAGCGAACAGGGAAGCAAGTCCGTGGACCAAACCGAGATATCACTATTCTTTTTTTTACCTACTTTTTGGTCGTTTTGAAAATAACTACGGGATGGATTTACACCACATTTACGCATGCACATTTTCAGGACCAAGCCCCTGCCACAAATTTGGTGAAAATCCGTCCAGTGGTTTGGACTGTAGGTGTGAGCAAATTTATTTTCCATTGCGTCTAGGGGAAAATTCACAAATTTTGTGGACCCACCTATAAATTTGCCCCCTCTTCACCATACCTCAGCAAACTTCGCAGGATCAATCTGACAGGGCCATATACTTTTTTGCAATGTTTTGTGAGGATTCGTTCGGGGGGGCGAAGTTATAAACCGCCCAAAAAATGAGCTTCCGATGGGTTGAGTAACTTAACCATAACTACAGGGCCTCTACCGCAGACCCGGTAATACATACATATGTTACAATCATCTAACATACGTATATCAATAATTCACTGCATATAAAACAATATAATGATCAACATACAAAATCATTCTCAAATGTATGGTGGTTACATGACAGTTATATGTAATCTTACCTAATTTCAACCAGATTCTAAAAAAGTGAGTCTTGCAATAGCATTTGATGCATTGTTCATATTCTTTACTCCCATTGATCATTGACAATATTCTTTTATCTGTGTGTCATCATTAATCGTTGTTATACTCTTTGTCTTGTCGCCTACTAGTCTCAGCTAGTTTTGACAAATATCTATTCTTAATTGTTATAGAGGTCATCTTGTAAAACTTTAAATGCATATATTTCATTCATCAGTTTATTTCCCCCCTGTGTATATTGCATGCATTATTTTAACTACATAACAACTTAAAAAGTAAAATATCTTATCTATGTTCTTTGTAAACAACCAACAATGTAAATTCCACAGATAAAATTGTTCCCAATGGGCTAAGCCTGTAGGAAGCAACAATAACACAATCAACCTAAAATTTTCCAAACCTTAAATAATAGTAATTGAAAGATAAGTACTCCAAAACCTATCTCACAATTGCCTTTGAAATCCCATTGTAATTCTGAACCCTCACTAGAACCAGAACTTTTCTGTATTCCACATTTAACTATACCACTTTCTGTTTGTGTACTTGCTAACTGCATTTCACTCACGATAGAGATAGGAACTCATGCACGGATTGTGTCCACAGGCCCCTGCCCTTGACCATGAGGCATGAATAAATAACGTCTGTGGTTGCGGTTATCCAAAAAGAAAATCTTGATTGCTTGCAATTGAAGGCTTTGAATTGAACAATGGGTGTGGCGCAGGGTTCTGACTCTTGAAATACTACGACCCTGGCGGAGGTCCATGGTGCAATTTGCACCATGGACCATGGCGCAGAGCTGCCAACACCGCCATGGGGGTTGGCGGACTTACCGCCCCATTCCGAGGTTGGCGGGGCGGTAAGTCCCCAATCCCCATTTACCCTTCCCCATTCCCATTTTTGCCCCATAGGGTATAATGGGAGTGGGGAAGGCGTTAATTACGCCACCGTAAATTACGGTGGCGTAATTAACAACAAGTCCCGTAGCGCCATGGATTTTTCCGCCTGCAAAAAGCAGGCGTAAAAATCTCCATGGCGCTACGGAATGTCGTAGTCTGGCGGAGAGGTACGCCATGCATTACGCTGGCGTAAACCCCTCTCCGCCAGGGTCGTAATGAGGGCCAATGTGTTATTTCTTTGAATTGCTTTTCTCTACAGCCTTACATTTCAATAGCCATTGCTGTAAAAAATCAATACTTCCCAAAATGTTCCTTACGATTTTCTTCTGAGGTAAATCAACGGTTTGTAGCCAAGTTGTTCATCCATGGTAAAAATGCATCCACTTGTTCTGCCTCTGTTCTCCATACTATTTGTCATCTACATAGCAACCATTGATACGTAATAAAGTCGAGTAGATGTTGGCTTCATTGTGGATGAATTTATCTTGAAGGTGTGATAAGTATTGGTTCGATGAACTCACGGCAAAGGCTGAACCCCTAGAGGTAACTATTATTTGTTGGAAACATTGTCCTTTAAACACCATCATGTCATTCTTATTCAGTGCTAATAATACCAATTCCATCAACACTTCTGCGGGCATCTTTTGTGAAATGATAAGCCTATTCAAACTTTGATTCCCTGGCCCCCATGCGTGATGTCGCCTGGGAACCGGTTCTTCAGCATCAGTACAGACATAACAACGCCACGATTACACAAGGGTATTGACTCTTGGGATCCCTTTGAGGACTGCAGGCATGGGAAGAGGGTAGAGTTTGAGTAGCCAGAAAGGAGAGTCAGGCCAGCGGAAGGGTCCCACCATTTTGATTTCTGTTTGGGCTCTATTCCTGTTGATGTCCCTTCTATTTCCTGCAGGCAAGATATGCTGGGTGTGATGCAATAAGACAAAGGGCACTTGTTACAACAACCTGGATTAGACCCCTTACAAAAGGCTTGCTTTGGGCCAATCCCCTTTGACATGTTGTTTTTAATATGAAGGGACACACCCTCATTCTTTGATTCATCTCTAGACTTCCACAAGGACAAGAACAATCTATCTGGGTCTGTGGGTCTCATTATGATTTTGGTGGTAAATCGACTGTAAATCTGTGGAGTAAATGCCAAAATTGTTACCACTACTCAGTCCATGGGCTTTCCATGGGATTAGGAGTGGTGGTATGATGGCGTAAATAACCCTTTTTGAATTCCATAGGACTCCATGTTTTATGTTGGTGGAATTAGCATGTGGGTATTTCCGCAAAGCCAATCCTGTGATTTTTGGCCTTAAAATTGAGGATTTACCTCCAGCAGTATGATGGAGATAAATCCTCCACTTGAAAGAGAAACTCGGAAATCAGTGGTGCAGTCAAAGCCTTGGTAATTCCATTACAACCAAAAAATTTGGTGGTAACGGAATTTCCACTACATTTTTACTGCACCCCCAAACTCATAATGCGGCCCATGTTTATTGTACCTTCATTGGACATTCTTTTATTTTGGACAATTTTACTTAAGGTATTTTGGCTGTGAGCGCTATCACCTCACACCCGTATTGAAGTAGATTGCCTGCCCATAGCTTTGTTACTACAAAAGGCAAAGGCAGTCTACCTGTCATGATGTTTATGTTCCACATTCTGATTCAGATGACTGCTACCTTGATAGTAGTTTGGGGCTGAGTAGGCGGTTTAGCCACTACTCATTCCTGTACTCCTGAGAGTAATAGTCATTTCATAATAACTATTTTCCAGACCACTCTGGGACTGGCTAATGTGCAAATAAAAGAATATTTCTCTGCGAGGCACAGGCTTAGTCTGTAGGTGACTGACTTACCATGTACACTGTGTACATCTTTTATTCTGGGCTTCTTTCCTCTAGCACTAGTCTGCTATCACTGTGATACTAAAGGGCACTTCCCTTTTCATGGAACACAATTCCTGATGTCTTATTGTGATTAAATGATTATTGTCCTGCTGGAGTACCAGGATGATTAGGGGCTGAAGAACTTATCATTAATATTATTATCATTATTATTATATTTATTAAGCGCAGACCCAGCTTCGAGAAGCAATGGAGCACTACAACAATACAGATACACAACAGAACGCTTTACAGAGGTATACAATAGTACAGATGCATAACGGAGCACTTTTATGATGTAACAACTCAACAGATAAAAAGTGGGGTGTAGGATACAGAGGGGCACAGAGGAGGGGTACAGCTGTACAGGGTGGTGGGGAGGAAAGGGGCGGACAGCGTCTAATGAGTCAGGTGGCGCCGGGGGATGTGATGGCCTAGGTGTTAAGGAGTAGAGACTCCCACAAGAGGCGGGTCTTGAGTTCTTTTCTGAATAGTAGGAGCGTGGGGACGATGCTGACAGGGAAGATGTTCCATAGTCTTGGAGCATAGGCAGAGAAGGTTTGTTTTCTGGTCCTTTCCTTTTTGCAGTGGCGGATTTCAAGTCTGCATGTGTCCTGCCTTCTGGTGGTGCACAGTTTCCCCCCTATGTGTTTGTTATCATCGCCCTATGTGTTAAATGTGTTGATCTTGTGCTCCTGTTGTGTATCCCTGTAGTTTGGGAGTATTCAGTGTTGTTTTGTTTTCTTTAGGCATAGTATTGTACATTCTCGGGTGCCCTAGTTTTCCAGTCCTCCTCTAGTTTTTAGTTATGTTTTGTGTGCAGCAATAAGGAGGGGAATGACAAGCTCTTAAAGTCCCTGTGAAGAGAAATAACTGATAGCAGAGTGGAGGGAGGTGGATTTCTCCTTGAAGGAGCATTCCACTATGAAAGATAAGAAAGGTGGGAACCTTATGCCTTTTGATGGCTTGGCCTCTCACCATAACAGGGCTGTTTAGGTGATGGAGGAGGCTGATTCATTGGCGTGGCCTTGAGATAAATGAGAAGGCGTGGAAGAGGAGGTAGGACCATATGGTGAGCCCTTGAACATTGATGAAGGGGAGGCAGTGTATGTGGGGGAGTAGGGCTCTCTGACAACAGGACCTTGCATAGGCGGGGAGGCACGATGGAGGCACCCATGAACACAGAGGCAGGGGACTCATTTTCCATGAGACAAACGTCTCTGTATACACCCTAGAGGAGTTTTTTTTCTGAGGTGATTCTTGTCTAGGTTGGGCAATTGAAGGACACAAGGAAGTCATCTGAACCCAGAAGAGGGAGTTTCTCGAGATGTGTCATGTTAGGGAATAGGCTCGGGGGGTGGGGGGATGTGGACCAATCTGTGGTGGCGCACCTGAAGGCAGTAGAAAACATGAGGTAATAGAAGTGGAGAAGGTAGAGGAGGAAGATGATATGGTGGTGGTGGAGGAGCAGTAGCCATTTCCTGGGTTAGTCATTGCATATGGGCAAAGGCAGGCACGCTGTTCCCAGGTGAGACTGGAGCAGGGACCAAACATCTCTCCCATTTCACACAGAGCTCACTGTACTTTGAAATACAACTGGAGAAGACTGTCAGGAATGGGGAGTTCATGGTTTGAAAGGTGGGTGCTGTGTCAAGAGGGTGAGGCAGGGACAGAGAAGCAAGGGCTAGGCCCTGTGGATGACAGCCATAACAATCATAGCTATAATTATATTCACCAGTGGCACCAAGAAATCTACAGGGAGAAGGAATCCCTGCCACCATTGATCTGACTGATGCCATAGCCCATTCCAGGGGTGGTGGGGATGTATTTCCTGTGTCCTGGGGCAGTACCATGTTGTCAAGCATGCTGTTGGGCACACAGTGGCAGGCAGCTGCACAAACCACACCTGCCTCGCCTGATCACTCAGCATCAGACACACAGGTAATTGTGGGCAATATCAGACCTGCGTTGTTACTGCTGTCCCAACATCTGGCTGGAAACAGAATTTTACCAACACATGTGTTCAGAATCCATTTGTCAGGCTGATGGGACATGCAGACATGTACTTGCTGCTTTGCCTGGTGAGTATTAGATGGCGTTCTGGACACTATGGTAATTGAAGTTGCAGTGGTGAGGCACATGCTAAAGCACCATTCTTCCCTCCTGGGGTCAATGTGCAGGGGCATGCAATGAGGCAGTCATAGGCAGTGACTATCCTTTCAGGTAGATTCCACACCAAGAGTAGCAGCATTCTGCCGAAGAGCCAGTGAACTCAAGAACTTTTGAAACGTGGATGCCTGTATTAGTAGTAGGACTCAAGTACAGTACCAGCTCCAAAGGCAATGGCATGTTGTCTTCAGCAAGTTAGTACCTAGACAGCTTCTCTCACTACTACAGCCATACATTCCTCAGCCACACAGGCTATGAAACAAACATGCTCGAAAGGTACTGGGTAACAAGTCACCATCGTATACATACAAGCTGCTGTCTTGGCTATGGGTAGATGAAATTGCCAATTCTGCTGCAATGACATGCCTGTTCATTTTTAAAAATGTCAATAGTTCAACATGCATCATTTGAAGGCTTCTCCAGCGGCTAGAGTCAATAGGTGCAGCGGCACTAAACATTTTCTTTGACTGCACACTTTTTGGGTGAATGCTTATCAAATAATTGCAACTCATACATGTGCCGCAGCCCCCAGACACCTCTAAGTGCATCATTAATATACTGGTGCAATGACTAAATATATTATTATTATTATTATTGTATTTATTGAGCGCATACATGGCTTCGGGAAGCAACGCAGAGCTTTACAATCATAGGGGGAAGGACACAGTGAGGAAAGCAGAGAAATAGATAGCGGGGAGATAACAACAGGGGAGGGTGGGCAATTGGCAACAAGGGATCTACAAACAACCAGGGGACGCAATAGTGAGGAGCAGGTCACAGATTCTCAGGTAGGGTGGGTAGTGGAGAGTGTGTGAACATAGGTGTTAGGGAGGAGCGATTCCTTGAGGAGGAAGTCTTGAGCTCTTTCCTGAACTGTAGAAATCAGGGAGCCTGTCTGATGTTGACATGCAGGAGGTTCCAGAGTCTTGGGGTATAGACAGAGAAGGCCTGTCTTCTGGTTCTTTCCTTCTTGCACCAGCAATGTCAAGTCTGTAGGAGTACAGTAATGAGTAGTGGCTAAACTGCCTAATCAGCCCCACACTACTACTAAACCAGCAGGGATCCCAGTCATAAAGCTGATACAGGTACAGCCTGATAGATATACCTCCTTTGTCTCTTTTCGGAACATTGTGCAAGAGCAGGTTATCCACTTCAGAAGGGACGGGGCAGATAATCATGGCAACCCAAACAGCATCAGTATAATGGCTCCAACATAAAGGAATGTACAATCATGGTTCCATAAAAAATGTAGGAACTTTAATCAAACAATAAAAAACAAACGACTAATCAGAAAATACTAGGAAAACCCACTCCAGTAAAAGAAGCACTGAGAAAGTAAACTTTTCTGAAAGTGTACTCTATGGTGATATGCAGGGGTGTTCAGGAAATCCGATTGGTTGTCAATGCTAATATTCAAGGATTTGTTCTTGTTGAAAAAGTTAATTAAGGGGTGCTTAAAAGTCACAATTAACCGTAAAGTTGACTGGTGGACAGGTCATCTTCACAGTACCTCTAAATCATGTCTTTGGTGCCTGATAGCGTCAGGTTGGGTCCTTTTGACGTGGTCAAGCTGATGTTGATAAGTTTGAGTTGATGTAATACCACTGTTAGTTGGCTCTGGGTGTGAGCTCCCTATTGATTGAGTCATTATTCAAGACAGTGATATGAAGGCTTTCAATGGTTCGGCACAATAATTGAGTCGGCGGCAAGACAATGGCTCTGCTGAGTCATCATTTGAGATGACTGATCTGATGGATTCCAACAGTTGAGTCAATGCTCAAATCAGTTCCACCCAGCAATCAGGTTGAGAAGAGTCGGTCTGCATCAATGGGTCGAGATTTTGTCTAGATGGCTTTGACTGTGGCTAGCGGTTCAAAGTAACATAGAGGGGCAAAACCAGCACTGAGGGTATTTTGGCAGCTTGAAGTGCATCAAGTGCAGATAATACAGCATGAATATGTCTCAAGTTACAGAAACAGGTTTCCAAACTGGTTCCGTGCTCCTGGGTTACTGGGAAGCCCAATCCAGGGTCTCTAAAACAAAGGGAGTCCTTACTTTCTTGGCTTCCACTCCAAGAAATTGGCTGCCACCTTCATGGGAGTATAATTTACAAGTGAAAATTGCCCTAGTTTCATTACAGCCGGAAAAGAGGACTTGATTCCCAGCAGTGCACCCCCAATGTTCCCTGGAGATGTTTAGTGGGCAGAGCTCTCCACTGCTTCGGGAGCCTTCTGTATTCCCATAGCAGAGGACTTTGGAGAAGACTGAACCCCCAACAGAGATCCATTTGAATTGTTCTTGACTTCAGTGTCCAAATGTTAATCAAAAAAGGAGGGGCAACTCTTCTTTATAAAGGCAAACTGTCACAGGGCATTGCTTAAAAACAAGCCTGCTGCAAGGGGCCCATCCAGGCTCTTGCAACAAGTGCCCTTTCCCTTCTGACATCACCTTGTCTGCAGAAAAGGGGTCCTGAAAGTTGCAGAGAGCCCTAACAGAATTCAAGATGAGCCACCCTCTCAGTCCACCTCTCCCTTCTAGCTACTCTAATTCTGCTACCTTCCTTATCCTACAGACTTCACAAGGTCTACAATGCTCATTACCATATTACGAGCTTGGCTTAGTCATTCCAGTGCTGCCTTTGAAGCATTAACATCCAGGAGATCTCCTGGTTAAGGTTCCAGTTATCTGAGAGGAAACTGTTGCCCTTCCTGCAGAAGGATCAAAACGCAGCAGCCTGGCTATTGACCCACATGCAGCTGTGGAGGCAGGGAGACCAGACACTCATGCACATCAGTACTCTCATAGCTGAGCCCTTCTCACAGAGCTGACACTAGTGTGATATAAAATTGATCTGGCTTTATGATGGTGTGATCCTAGAAGTCACCATTCCACAAATAGGCATTGCTTATTTTTGCAGTTTTATGTTCCACCAGATGGACTAGACTACACACTTATTATCCTACTTTAGATCAGAGGTACAGACAGTTAAAGAGCCACCTCTGCCTGCTGGAGTTTTGTGTTCCAGTAGCTGCCAGGAATGCACCTGTGACTTTTGAACCGGCTCCCTCCCACTACCGGGATGGTACTTAAGGCAGTAGGTGGCTGTCTCAGCAAATTTCCATGTTTGCACTGTCCTTTTGGCAGGAAGCATCCTTGAAAGTGGGGGTCTGATTTGCAGACCACCCATTCAGAACATAATGTTCTGCTTTGTTTTATTTAATACAATTTTTTAAAAACGATCCCGTCCTCACCAGATGGTTCTGTCACAACTGGCTCGTCATCCCTTCCTACTGGGGAAGTGTTCAGTAGATAGCATCTATACCGTTCAAGGTCCGCATTCTCTTTTTTGTTAATGGCACATCTTTAATCAAGATACTTGAGTCAATGAGGAAGATCTCCAACAGCATCTTCCCACCATAGGTTACATCCACACTGATTAGAAAACTTTCAATAGGTGTCAGTAAAGTACTGCCCATTGAGTTCATCAATCATCAGCTTGACATTATCTGTGTAGTTGGCAACATGTGTGCTCTTTCATTTTCTTCCTGATACCTATGTCCTTTCTCGAGTTTATGTTGTGAGCACTGCAGCCATGTATCTGTGCGTATTTTCACAGTGTCTTTTCTTTGTGATGTATTCAGCAAGTCCTCCTCCCGACACAAGTGTATGAAAAACTGCCATTTTTACCTTGAAACGAAAGTTCATAAAGGAGGTCTGCAGGTTCTCAATGGTGCCTTTAAATCCAACTACCCATGGATCTTTATGTAAGTTATAAAGCAATTATCTCCCCACCTGTGCCATATATCCACTTCCAGCCAAGGCATGAGCACTCATCATGTTGGACAGATTCAGATCAAGCAGGTACACCACAGGAAAAACTTTACAGACGGATGCATTGCAATGTGTAACCTACTTGGTGGCCTCTTTTAAAGGTCGTAGCAGAATGTCTCATCTCAGTCTCTGCTCTCAGTGTTGCAATAATGTGTAATGGCAAGGTTCTACACACATAGCCTGGCCACCATGTACAATGAAGAGTTCTAATAAATCCCAACTCAGGTCTTCAGGTTGTGCAGTGAAAACTTGTAACACACCTGCATTTGACACGGCGTGCATTTTGGAATGGTAAGCAAGGCTGAAATGTGAGCTGAACCCATGGTCCACAGCAACCATTTATTTCACAGGTTGACCATTTCTGATGAATCATAAGATGAGGAGGGGATGGACATGCACAAAGTAAGGAACACGCATGTTTTGCCATTTTATGTCCATGCTTAAATGCTTCCTAAAGCTTGGTCGGAAGCTAAGGAAGATCACTGCTATGCATCACTACGTTACTAGAGGTAGGACTTGGTGTGCCAATCAAAGGCATATCTGCAGTAATACCAGGGCTGATTGCTTGATGGCATGGGGAGGGTGGAACTTAAAATCTTTGACTTGGTCCCTTGTCTGCACACCATGCTGCATAATATGGGACCACAAAGTTGGTCTCTGCCTTTCCTCTGTGCACCATTTTCCAGAAGAGTGGTTAAGTGGCCAAACTCGGTTTTTGTTTATTCGGTGTGAATTACTGCCACACTTTTGATTTTTGTTGTGGGTTAACAAAACAGAGTCTGGGCTCAGCTCACATAATGGTGGTGGAGGGATGTCATAGATGTGAACTGTGACAGAAAAGCTGTTTCACCATGAGAATGTACTCAGATAGAGGGCAAGCTTCAATGACATCTTCTGCCTCTGGATTTGTGGTGGAATTCTTTTCCTCCTGCGCAGTAGCAGTGCTTTCCAGATGAAACACAAGTGCCTCCCTCGACTCTGATAGATCATAAGTGTGGGATGTTTTAACCCATGCATCCGAGCCCTACCTCAAAAACTGTGCAGTACTGGCATTGAAAACATCATGATGGCCAGAGCTTCCCAGAAAATGCCCAGGAAAAGGCATGAAGAATAGGCTGCCACCCATTTTTGCCGATGTTATGGGCACAGAAGGGCACTGCCTAAAACCACCATTGGACTACCCACACAGTAGCCTGAAACCATTGGGAATGGCAATGCTGATTGCCAAAAGCAACCTAGAATTGTGGGGAATTCATTTTCTTAAATCCCAAAAATGGGTACATTACCAGTACTCACCACTATCAGAAAGCCGGCGTTTTAAAACAACACCCGACTTTTTTTTTGTGTAATACTGAATAAATGAACCCAAAGCAGGCCAAAGAAAGACTTACTGAGGGGTGGATACAATGTAAAGTTATATTCTGAAGTGACATGAAGGTTTATAACAAGACTGGCTGAGCTGTGGATTTCAGCAGTTTAAGTAAATTTGGACTGAAAGACACTAAAAATCTGAATGTTTAAAAGAAATTAGTGTAGGCCCTGTGATTCGCTCGTCTAGAGGAAACAAGTATATGTTGACCGTTACATGCTTGTTTACCAAGTGGGTGGAATGTCTCCCAGCCCCAAATTGCAAGGCAGAAACTGCAGCTGCCCTGATGATTAACCACATCTTTTCCCGTTTCGTTCTACCTCAAAGGATTGAGTCAGACAGGGGTAGCCACTTCACCAGTGAAGTAATGACAAAGATGTGGGAGATACTGGGGGTCAAAAGGAAGTTGCATATTGCTTACCGGCCAGCTTCTTCTGGGGCAGTAGAGAGATATAACCGAACCATTGTGAGCATATTAAAGAAGTTTGTGGCAGATTCTGGGCCAAGTTGGGATATCCGATTACCTCTGGTCCTAATGGCCATCAGATCTACCCCTTCATCTGCAACCAAAATGTCACCATTTGAGTTGATGACTGGACGCAAGATGGTGCTTCCTCAGCATTTGCTCAACAGAACCCAAGAGCAAACGTTGATAAATGCCTCCACAACTCATGAGTATGTGGAGAATTTAAGGAAACACCTTCAGCATGCTTTTGCCTATGCTCAGCGGAATCTAGAAAGATCAGCTGATAGTATGAAGACCCACTATGACCTGAAAACTTCCAGGAAGGAATATCAGGTGGGGGACCGGGTCTATCTATACAATTTCCAAAGGAACCAGGCCAAGCGGTGAAAATGTTTGCCTACATGGAAGGGATCCTATGAGATTATAGACAAGATATCCCCTGTGGCCTACAAGATCCGCATCCCCAAAGGCGGTTTGGCAGAGGGGGAAGACAAGTGGGTCCACATAAATCAGCTAAAGTGTTGCCATCCCAGGCACACTCTGCAACAACTGGAGGAATCCTCTGGAATCCTAGAGGGTACTGTCTCAGATTAATTCAGTTCTAACTTAAAATATCTTACATATCGCCTATCAAATTCTGAGTTTCTCAATGTGGGTGTTTTCGTTTTAGAATGCAAAAAGAAATGTGCATGTTCATATGTTTTGACTATAAATTTATATGCCACCCCACTATATCAATGGTGGGGGAAAAATGTCTATGAATAGGTATTGCCGCTCTTCCTTTGTCGTCCTAGGAGAAGGAAAACCTGGAGACGGGCCAAGGAGGACGATCCAGAGACCGGGAGCAGAGACGCAAGGGGCCCAGTGTACCGCCCAATATTCCCATCAGGACCGGCGAGGAGAACCGATCGATCAGTACAGGATGGAGGAAAAGATGCTGAACTGTGCCATCTATTGGAAGAAGATGAGGAAACATCCCAGGTCTTGCGAGTCCCATCAGTGAAACAGAATGGCCATCGCAAGAGGGGGGCTTGTGGGATGTTTTTACCCATGCATCCGAGCCCTACCTCAAAAACTGTGCAGTACTGGCATTGAAAACATCATGATGGCCAGAGCTTCCCAGAAAATGCCCAGGGAAAGGCATGAAGAATAGGCTGCCACCCATTTTTGCCGATGTTATGGGCACAGAAGGGCACTGCCTAAAACCACCATTGGACTACCCACACAGTAGCCTGAAACCATTGGGAATGGCAATGCTGATTACCAAACGCAAACTTGAATTGTGGGCAATTCATTTTCTTAAATCCCAAAAATGGGTACATTACCAGTACTCACCACTATCAGAAAGCCGGCGTTTTAAAACAACACCAGACTTTTTTTTGTGTAATACTGAATAAATGAACCCAAAGCAGGCCAAAAAAAGACTTACTGAGGGGTGGATACAATGTAAAGTTATATTCTGAAGTGACTTGAAGGTTTATAACAAGACTGGCTGAGCTGTGGATTTCAGCAGTTTAAGTAAATTTGGACTGAAATACACTAAAAATCTAAATGTTTAAAAGAAATGAGTGACCTACTTTTGAGTGTCACACAGGTTGCAATTGTTTAAATGTCATAGTTTTAAACTTAGAATCAGCATTCTAGCTGCATATGTAAAAATGGTTAGTTTTATTTGAATGCAGAAAACAGGGTAACTAAAAGTGACATTAGCTGGGGCCTGGCTTAAGGAACTGAATTCTGCCCACCAGCTACGCCCGACAGGAGATGAGACTTGCACAACAGCTGTGTTCCCAGGCCTAGCTGCCTTTTGCTGTTCCCACCAAAAGGGATATGACACTTCTCTGATTGAATTACCTGGGCTCTGCAGGAAATTGAACAAAGCCCTGTCCTGACTCAGGCAAATGTTTTATTGGTGGGAGTCGTAAATGTGGCTTCCTCCTGGAAGGAAAGGGGAGGAGCACTGCATGTGAGAGCAAGCTGGCTTGGCAGAACTGGAAAAACCAGAAATTCAACCTTGTGCTGGGGGGAAACCACACCCCTTTGGGGCCAGAACATAACTCTAAAAAGATGGATCATTCATAGAGCGGACTTGTGAAAATTTTATAAATGATACCATAATTCTTGTGATTTTTCTGCCCACATTTTAAGAGGTTCTTAGAACCGGTGTTATGATCTGGGGGCAAGCTAGCAGTTAAGAGGGTATTACTTAAAATGTATGCATGTTAAAAATCTGACACTTCATCAATTAATGTCCATACTCCTTGCGCACATGTGTGTAAATTTGGGTTAATGTCCGATATTGCAAAACCAGTTAAAAAGTGCAAATGTTGCCATTTCTCAATGCAAGCTCTCAGGAAGAGCAGATTTGGACAGGGTATACCTCCTGTGATATGTGATGGGTGCATGTAATTTTAAACAAATGTGTACCTGTGCAAATATGTCTTTTGGGTCAAAATATAGATTGTGTGTAATTTGACAGGGGTGGGTTCTCTGTATCATAAACAGACCTCATCATGATGACACTTCATTTCATTCCCCCAATCAAGGGGAAGAGGATGAAGTGGCCAATGACAAGTGGAGAGGGCTAGGGTCTAGAAAGCTAGCCTCTCCACCCACTTTCAAAACACATAAAAGCAGACAGTCAGGACAGATAGAGACATTCAATTCCATTTGCTGCAACGCGCTCTGCCAGACCACACAACATCCAGAAGATACTAGATTCAACACTTAGACTTTAAAACTCCAAAGAACTTGATTCAGAATTCAAAGCAAGGGCCTAAACCCACAAACTGAGAACTCTTCTCAGTGGGCCTCAGCATCCAGCAAACCTAACAGCGATAGCAGCATCCAGGAGCCGTGCAGATCAGCGCTGGGTCCAGAGAAAGCTGTGCAGAAAGATCCAGAAGCAGTGCTGTACCCAGAGACAGAGCAGAGCTGACCCAGACCGCTGTTCGCAGAACCAGAGAGCTGACCCAGACCGCTGTGCGCAGAGACCGTCCGTGGCGAGTGAAGAAAACCTGACCAGATCCGTGGCGAGGCCCATTCTATTTCTAAATATATTGTGAGTACCTAGCAGAACTGTGCAGAACCAATCTCTTAGTTAAAATAATATAATTCAATCTATTTTAATCTAACCAGAACTGTCTCCTAACTGTCACCTGTCATTTGCAAAGCTCTCACCTGTCATTTCTAGTTGCTAGCTGTAACTTGTCACTTTGAACTTTTAAAATTTCAAATCTGAAAAACGACCTTTACCATATCGCTCATATCTCCGTGACCGTTTGTCTTAGAGACTTGCAGTAACTTTCCTCTGAAAGCTGGGAATCTTGGCTTTTCAACGAACCTAGAACCGCATTCCTATTCCCTATACTTTTGCAGCAATCGCGAAAAACGCACTCGCGAATTTTACCGCGATTTCCAAATTTCTCCACGTGTGAAAACAGCAGCTTCCTTGCTTTCATTTGCCAAAAATTCGTTTAACCTGCCAATCATTCCTAGAACATTGCTAAAGTAAGCCTGAACTAATTTAGACCAACTAATCCTCAACCTGAACCTCCTGAAGGGAATTAAAAGCATTTTCAGCACATTTCTCACTGCATTGTCACCATATTAAAAGCATTTTGAGCCTGTGTAAAACTCATATCTATTCTCCTCTAAGCTTGCTGGGAAACTGGAACTCTGTATTACATTTGATTGCATTTCTGAGAACTGTGTGCTTTCATTCAATTTCCTTGCATTGCATAAAGGGGGGGAGTGGATTGCCAGAGAAAAGTGGTTACATTGTTTTGTTGAAATCATATTGAGTATTTCTGTACTGCAATTTCATTCCACCTTGCATCCATTTGAAACCATAAAAGTATTGTTGCTATCTTATCCATCCTATAACCACTCATCATTGATTATAAAGAAGTGTGCTAGTGCCGGACTATCCATTATTGATTACTGCTCAGATTAAGTGTGATATTCAATTATTAATTTATTATAAAGTGTGATATATATATCTATTGTTTAAATTATCAAATAAACCATTTAAACTTGCAAAACAGAACTACTTCGTGGCTCAGTGGGGTCAGGGGGATTCCAAGAGAGGGGTGTTATATAGGGGTAGTCATCCAGAACGCATGAACTGGACGTAAAGATATATCAATAAGGGTTTCCATTCAGTATCCCAGACTAGGCATTGACTTAGCTGTAGTGTTGAATTGAATCCTCTTACATAAGCTTTATCTTGTTCATCACCCATGTCATCATCATTATTGCCTGACCAATCAGTGAATTGTGGTGGAGGAGATAGAGACCTTGCATGTTCAATCTCATCCTGCTGCAAAACTACATGATGGCCCTCATTACAACACCAGCGCTAAACCATTGCGCTATTAGCACCATGGTTGGTGCCGGTGTTGTAACGAGTCCGCCATGGTGAAATGGGGAAATACCGCCCCATTCCAAGGTTGGCTGGGCGGTATTTCCCCATTTCACCATGGCCCTTCCCCATTCCCATTTTTGCCCCATAGGGCTCAATGGGAATGGGGAAGGCGGCAATTACGGTACCGCAAATTGCGGTACCATAATTGCCTGCGAGGTCCCTTTGCGTTCAGGTCGGGTCCCGCAAAGGGACCTCGTAGTAGGCGCTAAGGGGGGTAACGGTGCCGCAGCCTTTTACGGAGCCGTTAACCACTTAGCGCCTGGGTCGTAATGAGGCCCAATGTCTTCACTGGTGCATTTCCTCTGAATGTATTTGCAAAGCTGTGTGCACTCCAGAGTGACTTGTGAAAGGGGTGATGACCACAGGATTATATGATACCTTCAAATGACAAGGTGAAATTCACACATCCCCATTGCATACAACAAGTAATGCTGCTAAAAAGACAACAAGCTGCTAATCTCCCCCTGACTCTGCCTCCTTTGGATGCTTCAAACATGTTTGCCAAAATGTGTCATTCACTCATTGAATTGTAGCTTTTGCCTCATACAATTCTTCTTGCACAGATATTGCATGAATGTGTGCCTCACACACGTTGCCCTCATGGGTTCCCTGCTCCTCCTTTCCTACATAAGTGTCATCTGAACACACATCTATCAGTTATTCACTTCAAGGGTCAGCAGTTGAATGGCATCTCTTTGAATTTCGGGTCCTTTCTGCCACACATTTGTGTGGGTGTGACCGGCTGAAGCTGCCCTCAGGGTTTCCTACCTCCTCCTGGTCCTTCTCCTCTTCCACTCAAGTATCATCCTGTGTCATTTGTGTTGTTCACTCACTTCAGGAGATCGAAACTGAATGCCTCCCGAATCTTTACAACTCTCTCCCATACATTTTACATGAACATGTGTCTCACGCAAGCTGCCGTCAGGGATTCCCTACTCCTTCCCCACACAAGTGTCGTCCAATGACGCTGTGTCACTCACTTTCCCTTCAAGAGATTGAAACTGAATGATATCACCTGCTTCCTTGAATCTCTCAATTGTTCTCCCACACATATTGTCTCAGCATGTGTCTTGCACAAGCTGCCTTCAGGGGTCTCTGCTCCTCTCCCTCCACACTATTGTCACTAAAGGACACGACAATCGCTCTCTTCAAGAGGTAGAAACTGAATGGTACAGCCCACCTCACTAAATCTCTGCTGTCTGTGCTCCTCTTCCTCCACACTATTGTCACTAAAGGATACGTCAATCGCTCTCTTCAAGAGATGGAAAGCAAATGGTATCTTCTGCCTCCCTAGATATCTGCTACTTTCTCCCACAAACATTGTACCAGCTGGAGTCCCACATAAGCTGCCTTCACAGATTCTCTGCTCTGCCTGCACCCAAGTGTCATCTGATGGCAGGTGTGTCTTTCAGTCACTTCAAGAGATGGAAACTGAATGGTACAGCCCACCTCACTAAATCTCTGCTTTCTAGTATCATATAGCTACTTCTCCTACACCCAAGTGTGACCTGATGGTACATGTGCTGTTAGTCATTTCTAATCACTGAATGTGTCACACAGGTTAGACTGGAAAAAACCTCACTGCCTCTCCTCACTTTTCTTCCTACTCAGTTACCCTGAATCCACTTTATAAACTCTTCCCTAAATGTCCTAAGCCTGCCTCCTGCAGCAACCTCCTGCCTCTCCGAAAACTGTCCCCTGTGGACTGAAACCAAACTACGCCCACCTGTCAGCATTTGTAGCCTGTGGTGGTCAGAATCAGACACACTTCTTATAAAGTTCGTCTTGGATTCTAACTTAATTGATCCCCTGAAAGTTGGATGATTCAGTGGCTGTCTGAAAAAAATAATCTAATGCTAGTCACTACTTCAAACCTGCATTCCAGTACATAGTACCTAATAGACCTCCCGACATTTATGGGGAAAATGGCACTCGGGGTCTCATCGTGCAGAGTGCAAAAAGAGGTTTAAAACCATTACACAAAGTCCCTATTCCGGGAACCCGGACTCCGACCGCCTACCGTGTAATGAGGCCCAATGACCGTAAACCCGAGACAATCCAGATCTGCGTTTTTTCACTGCATTGCAGAGATTGCGTGCAGGGGACGGCAGTCCATACAATGTACCTATTGGAAAATGGCCCTGATAGCATTTTAGGCCTTGTGCTTTGTTATTATGTGGATCTATCCCTCAAATCACTCTAGAATAATAATCGGTTACGGCCAGGTTTAAAAATATCCTTGTTCAAACAATCATTAGGAACTGAGTGTATTGTGGTATACCTACATGACAACACTGTGCAGCTCTTAAGGTACGGCACATGTAGCCAATCAACTGGTCTCCTAGAGAACAACATCAATTGGTTATTCAAATTCCCCCACATTCATTTCCCTCTTATATTGCATATCAGTGAGATAAGTAAGAACATGGTTGTCATGGTTCTATATTTTGTGAATGTGTGTTTTTGCGTGTGTGAGAGAATAGGAAAAACACTGCTTGAAATAAAATAAACCTTTGGTAGAGAATACATCATTTCATCATTCGTTAGGATGGGGGCAGGAAAGCCAGCCATAAATGAAGAATTTAGGGCTGTGTTCACAACATAATATGTCAGATTATATGCCTGAAGCAACGTTTTAAATAAAAAATGGCTTTGCGTGAAATCCTGTCGCGGTTATAAGCAGTCTTGAAATCAATAGCGCCTCCCGCAGCACGGCTCCACCAGGAGCTAGTACAGACCAAATGCTAGCCGTTCATTATTCCATGTATTGTGGCACCTTCACGGTGTACGCCCGGGGAAGCCGTTACAGGCAAGTGAAGGTGGAGATCCCAGTTTTAAGGCAGCATGACGTTCATAAGACCCAGACATGCAGGCAAAGGCGTTTGGCTCAGGTTGTTGCTTTCCTTAGGCTATGCATTCATTCTAGTCGTTTTAACTACTTGTGGTTTTGCGCTAAAGATCCTTTGATCTTGTCGTAATGAAGTGGGCCCTTGTTCACTCCAGAACTTGTGTTACAATGACTTCAGCACAGAGCGAGGAAGAGCAAATAGCAAGGGTAAGCAGGCTGTGAAGTATAAATAGCCCAAGGCGAGTGATACCTTACGCTTTCGAAGAGCAGAGCCAAGAACACCAGACACTTACCAGACGAACACGATTCACGGTGCGAGTGCGTGCATCGCAGGCACGCCTGGTACCGATGCTATCAGTCTTTTTGAAAACGTGTGCAGAATATTTCCTAGCGGCTAATGGAAGCATGTCAGTAGTTTCTTCAATGTATTATTTTAAAAGGTGATCGCTTTGGGATAAAGTCACATTGTTTGCACATTATTCAAAGAATCAGGAGTTTGTGTGCTTGGGGGTCGGGGGGAGGTAGCGCTAGACGACGTTCAAGGCTCATGACTTGCCAAGTTCAACGTGCTTCTAATTTTTGGCCACGTGACCATCTTCATCCTCTGTTACCTGCAGCCAACTCCAAATCTCTTTGTTTGATACCGGCATTATGAGCAGTGGTGAGATACCTCCCCAAAGGAAGGCTGCAAGCGCTTCAACTGCAAATTGCAAAAAATAGGAAGAAAGCAATTTCTACATTGAAAACGAATAGGAAAAATACAGTTAAAATAAATCACTGCATTACAATATATCTTGGTATATGTTAAGCACCATGTCTGCATGTTTATGTGAAGTCAATAAAAGAGAGACACAATCTATAGGGAGAAACATATATTTCTAAATAGAAGCAGCCAAATACAATATAGAGTATAGTGCTTGATGTGTCTGTAGCTAGGAGCATTGTACAGATCTGTGATCTTAATGTGACAAATCAACTTCCAGGGAACCAGTGATTCAGGGATGAATATCTGTTTCTAAACCATCAATCAGCCCCACACCTCTAGTACACCAGAAGGAATCCAAACAGATTGGAAACACAAGCAAATTATGAAGCTCCTTGTCCATTTATGGTAACGTGTATGGAAAGGCAGGCTTATCTCCGCAAGGTCATGCATCGTTGGTTAGTTGAAACACAGCGAAAATACAATTATTGTTTGTTTGTTTGTTTTATTTATTTGTAACGCGCGCCGGACCTGAAGGTATCAGGGCGCAGAAAAGATACAAGAATGTTTTCAGTTTATGGTTACACATGCACAATTATCATACAGTCAATAAGTTAATTACAAGGTATTTATATACTATAAAGAAATCAAGGTATTGTTACATAAATAGGATAGAGAATTTAACATCAATTAAACAAAATGGTATCTATATACAGTGCAGAAGCTAAAGGGTGGAGACAATAGGACAGTAGCTATGGAACAATTAGTGGTCATTTTCTTTGAGCCAATTAATGACTTTATGTCTAAAGTTCAAGTAAGTTTGGTCTGCTCTTAGGGAGGGGGTAGGGAGTTCCAAAGCTGTGCAGCATTGACTCGGAAGCTGCCCTCACCAGCTTTAGTCAATTTGAACCTTGGTACGGTCAGACAGTTTATGTTTGTAGTTCTAGTAGGTCGTTGGAGGATTTTCTATTGAATCTATCTGTGAGATAACGGGGTGCAGTGTTGTTTAGGCACTTATGTGTTAGCAAGGCCGTTTTAACTACTATTTTGTCACTGTTAGAGAGCCAGTTGTTCTGTCTTCTTACCTCTGAAATGTGCTCTTTGTTTGCTATGCCCAAAGCTGCTCTGAGGGCATTATACTGGAGAATCTGAATTTTGCTTATAATATACTTGTTGGCGCCAAGGTATAGGGAGTTGCAATAGTCCAATTTGGACAATATTAAAGCACTGGCCAGGGTGATGCAGCTATTCTTAGAAAGGAATGGTTTACTGGATTTAATCAGTTTACATGTGTATGCAGAGGCGGATACCATGGAATTAACCTATTTGGCAAGGAAGAGGGTAGAGTCTAGATAAAAACCTAAGGTTTTTACCTCTTTGGCAACTATGATGGTGTTGCCATCAATACTGAAGGTAGTGTATTTGGGGCCAAGTTCATTGAGGTTAGGCGTAGTTCCCAGAATAATGAGATCGGTTTTGTCATCATTCAGGCATTGACCGTGAACAGCCATCCATGCCTGGATAATGAGTTATATTTCATTTACGAAGGCCAAATCCTTTTCATAATCCCCAATAAGTGAAATGAGAATCTGGGTCATCTGCATAGTTGGTGTAGGTGATACCAAAAAGGTCTAGATCATCGAAAAGGGGCTTAGTGAATATGTTATACATTGTGGGTGAGACACTTGAGCCCTGTGGCACTCCACAGGTAATGGAAATAGGGTCTGCTGCTGATCGCAAGAAGACTCTCCTAGTCCGGTTGCTTAGAAAGGATTGGATCCAGACTATGGCTTCATGAGAGAAATGGGCTGCTCAAGGTGATTGCATAAGATCTTGTGGTCCACCAAGTCAAACGCGGCTGAGAGATTGAGAAGAAGCAGTATGGCTGATTTCCCCCTATCCCTCAGCTCGTCAACTTGGGCCTTGAGATCGATCAGCGCCATGGCCCAGAGTTGCCTGTCGATGGATTAGGTAAAGTACAGTTATTGGTTTTATCAAACCGTGTCATAGTATGTTTTCTTTTCTGCTGGTGTTTTTTGTGGGTGGGATTGCAGGTCTTGGATGTGGGTAGAGTGCTGTGATTGTCATTTGTGGTTATGCTAGTTTGGTTGTTGGCGGGGAATTTTCTCCTAAGACTTATGTTAGTCATAGAGCTGGCTGGGGGCTTGCATTGTTTAGTCAGCCTAGAACGTAGTCTGATGTTTCTAGAGGAAGCGTGGCACGGCCTGTTAGTCATGGGTAGACCCTGGGAGAGATTAATGTTGCCTGTCAGTTGTTGTTTGCCCAAGAGACTGGGTAACGGTGGTATGGGTGTAGCACCCATTATAGCAGACATGTTTTTTATTGTGGTGCAGCCAGGGGCAGGTATAATAGAAAGGCCTATGATAGTCAACAATGGTCCTAATGCCAGAGTGGCCCACAGTGAGACAAGATGTGGGATAGTAGCATACATGGTACAATTGTTTAAAGACAAAGAGGGCACAATCTGAATGGATATGCTATTTTTGTTAACTAGATTGTAGTTTGAAAGTGTAAACTAAGGCTGGAATGGCATGAACGATTTGTCAACAATAACTCCTAGTATGCAGTGGATCAAAGTGCACAAGCTAGGTAGATTTGATAACAGTAAGGCAGAATATTCAGGTGGGATAGGCTAGTTCAATTTTCATAGGGCACTGTGCAATCTAACAATAACTAACAGTGGTAAATCAAAGTACAAAGTAAATCAGGTTCACAATTTAGAGATATATGCTAGCAGTAAGGTAGGATATTCCGGTCAGGCTAGTTCCGTTTTCACGGCACTGTAATGTGCAATCTTGCTCTGGCTGACATAATAGGCTAGTTTAATTACTGTCAGAAAGACAAGATAAGAAAGCTAGTTTAGATGCTAATAATAAGGCAATCTACAATATGGTATAGAAGGTTAGATCCAATATTGCTAGGGCAGTGTACAATCTTGCATCAACTGTTCTAATAGCTATTTAAATTTGTTATAAGGCAAAGTTATACAGCCATGTCCCAATTAGTTTGTATTAGGTACATTAATATCAGTAATCTGGGAAGGTGGTAACACAGTTTCTGTGTTAGCAAGGATGATTATAGCAGGGCGAAGTTTGCCATGATAGACTAGTATATGTTAACGTCATGTAAACAAATACAAACGGTATAGATGGGTGCGTCAATGTGGGCAATGCGACTTGATATCCATTGCAATATTGCACTGTAAAATTCAATGTTATGGCTGGTAAGGCGAGCATTACCTTAAGCAACTTCGAAGAGGAGCAGCAGTCATATGAGTGCAGCGTAGTTGCGAGTCCTGGATGAGGGCAAATGTTGTGGCTTCCTGTGGCGAACAGGGGCAAACAGGGGCAAACAGGGACTTTATCTGGCCTTCGTCTGGCCGCCAGCTCTTTCCGTTTGCCGACGGATGTTGTGGCAAATATATTCAAACACGTTGCCTAGCAACATGGGGACATGGAGCCTCGATTTGCGTTATTATCCAATGATAAAAGGGACTGTCCAGTCAGGGGTGTATACAAATATCTACTTTTTAATTATCACAACTGACAGTTCTAGCACACTACAAATACAACCCACCAGCACTTGCCACCAGCTGGCCCTTATTATTTTTTGTGTTATTCTACTACCCCTGTACTGCACTTTCCCCTCTCCCTTTCCCCTTGCACTTTTCCCTTCCCCTCTACCCATGCACTTGCGCGATCTGAATGACACCTGGCCTAGTAGGATCGTTGTCTGTCTTCCCTTTGTTCCCCCTCCCTGCCTCGCCGCACCTTGAAACACTTGTGTATAGGCGCGTTACAAATGCCATATCATATAATATCATATCACCCTGCAAAGGAATGGTGAGGACAGACAGTTTCAAAGAAGGAAAATGGATGCACTCTAAATAATGACAGGAGGGCAGTTGGTAAAGTAACTAATCAGTGTATAGTCAGTTTCAGGGCGCTTTGCAGCCTCTGAGACAGAGTTCAAGACGGGTAACAGCTACGGGTATCAGGCGGCAGGCAGTTCAGCGAGCGAGGCTGGACGGAGGACTGCAGGCTGGCCTACTTGGCGGCTCGGGGTCAGGAATTGTCTCAGTGCTGGTTGGCGGGTCTGCGGCATTAGCGACTGTGGCGTAACAACAGTCACAGGTGCCGACGGTTGCAACTCGATGGGCTCGACTGGCTCGAAAATGTCCTTTAAGGTGGTTGTTGGTGTATGCTTGTTGATGCACTCCGCCTCGCTTCTTCACTGGGCTCATGTCGTCCTTTAAGTTGGATGGGCCAAATTTGAGAAGAGTGTTGCAGGCCATTGCCTTGTCCTTGGTTTGGCTCAGAGACCCTCTGGCATCTTCTACCTATTAAGCTTGCTGCAGAGCCTAGCTGGGGCGCTGTGTGCTGACTCTGTACTAGCTCTAGTTCTGCTGGAGGGTCCTTTGTATTCAGTATCTCCCTCTGTTCCCTGGTAGATGTTCAGGGGAGGGATCTTGCTTCCCTCTTGGAAATCCTGGTCTTCCTTCACTGGTGGAAGATATAAGGCAGGCTGTACCTTCAGCCAGGGTCCAATGCTGAGTTATTCTTGTTACTCCTTGCAAAGTCTTCAGATGATCTGCACAAAAGAGGTGCTTTACCCTCTTTAAAGCCAAATGGGCCACAGTGAATGGTGTAGGCTAAACCTACCTTAATGAGTCAATGCTCCTCCTTAATGGTTTCTGATTAAAGTTCGAGGTCTCCCTTGAAGCTGCAGCAAGACCATACTTTCGGTCGGCGCCAAACCACATACTTGTACCTTCTGAATGGGGTCCCCCTGTAGCGATGACTACTGTAAACAGCTGGCCTAGACATGACAGTTAACTGCTCTTGATACTGAGGGGCGGGAGCTGGCTTCAAGTTGACACAGTGTATATCAAAGGTCGTTGAGGTTTCCTATCTCCTGTGTTAGTCCTGCAGCCAGGCCCCACGTGGGCCTGTTTGAATTAACTCTGATTAGTATGCTATGCTGCCACCAGCAGAGCTAACAAAGGACAGGGCGGATCCATGGAGCCTTTGTAAGTTAATTAGGCTGGCCATGGAAGGAGGGAGGTTTTTCCCTCCCCCCTCTGAGATGGCTTGTTGTACTCTCGGCTGTCATATCCCAACTAAATATGACAGGGGGGGTGGCGCCTGCAGGCTGTGTTTAGGTGTATGTCGTGCAGTGAGATAGGACCAGTGTATGCCAATTAGCCCCACACGTTTTCCAGAAGTTCATCTACCATAATTCAATTTATTTTAAAATAAAAAAACCCAGGTGAGTGCACACCCACCGTGTAGATGGTTGAATTCCTCTCACTTAAACTCGGAGATGGAGCGATTCCACATCACAAACTAATCATCCTGCCTGCATCTGCCTGGAGGATTCTAGTAAGAGAGTGAAAAGTTTTTGAACCAATCGAAGTCTGCCATCACCCAGAACAAATGCACAATCTGTGCACACATTGATAGAATAATGTATTCAAAGTATGATTTCAAAGGGAGAATCTACAGCAGAGAGGGAGTAAGAAATAAGCAAATAACGAATGGGGCGAGGCTAGATTCGGAGTGAGTAAAACAAGATAATGAAAAGAGCAGTGCTGCAATTCATAGGTGTGCATGTAATTCAGAAGACGCAGCACATTGAAGTCTGTGGTCAGGTGGTCAAGAAAGTAGTTATTGGGCATCACTGTTAGAAATCCTCTACTGAGAATGAACACATATTAAAATATATTGTTCACTGAAGACGGTCACGATTATATTTTAGCTCCCTCTGCTGCACCAGAGGAGAAAAAGCTGCGTGGTGCCATCTGGCAACCTGCTGTCTTTTAAACCTTGCATTCAAGCACTTACTTAGAAAACACGTTTTCTACCACATCATCTGAAGTGCATTATCCCACTCCTCAACATGATTCCTAAAATTCAGGTCTGCTCCGCTCATGTCCTCTCACACCTCGACTACTGCAAGAGTCTTCTGTCAGGCCTTCCTCATAATCTCACTCAGCAACTGCAAGTGATGCAAAATAGTGCAGCAAGACTAACTTTGGGCCTCAGACGCAGAGATCACATCGTCCCTGCATTTATAGTGCTTCATTGGCTCCCCATCAAAGTAGATAGACTTTAAAGTTCTTTGCCTCATCCACAGAGACTACTGGAACATAGACCCCTTTTACCTGGGACAGAACGTGGACAAAATCCTGCCTTAGATCCTTTGGTGCAAAATGTCTTGCAGCTACTGTTTTCTGCAAAACATACATTTGGAGCAGAAGTTTAAAAGTAGCTGATGCTATCTTTTGTAATAACCAGCCCTTAATCATCAGAGAAGTTGAGAATCGACTTACAAGAATTCTTTGCAGGAAATCCTCTTGCCTCAACAGTTGACCTATACAGGGTCAGGGCCTGCCTGATTGATAGTCCACCTTGCTATCAATTTTGTAACTAAACACAATAGCCTTCCATCCCTCTACTATGATTTCCCCCACTTTGAACCTGTAATAAATCTACAATCATGTATTAAGCACTTGACATATATGCCTGATATTTGTATTTCCCTAAGTAAGATGAAACATTTTTATTCTGATCTATGAAGCACTTGTCATACTCCACTATGACCTGTAAATTCTTAACAGCTTGCCCCTTCCCTTTCCTCTTGCACTTTACTAATCTCAATGTTTCTGGAGCCTGTGAAACCATTGTTTTCTATTTCCCTTTCCTTATGGTTTGCTATGAAACAGCTATATTGTTGTTTGGCAACTTGCAAAAACCAATAAAATGTGCATTTCAGACTAATCCCTCCAAAGAGTAGCCCAGCCTGCAATGTCAGGCAAATCTCTGAGCCAGGGTGCCATTAGCAAGCCTAGTCACATGTTTCTGTTTCTCATTGGTTCATCCCAAGTAGATGATTTCTCACATTGTTGGCTAATTTTGAAACATCTTGGGGTTGCACCATGATCGAGTTCAGGCATTGCTCCGATGCTCCATGTGCTTAGAGAGAAATCTGCATTTCACTTGCATGTCACTGATACACAAGTTACCACAGTATGGAGTCATAAGGTAGACATATAAAAGATAGAGGGGTTCAAAATAAAGACATTTTACGTTTTATATAGAAGAACTCAGAATGTGATGAAATTGTTTATTTTTATGGGTGCTAAAGGATGGGACCAAACACCTCTTTAATATCTAGACTTGGATAGTCATAGTTCCACTTGTCAATGGCAGGTTCAGGTGCATCCTTAAAAAATATGGTACAATCACTTGATATTCTAATGCAGCCAATGATGGTCCATTGAAAGAGAGTGCAGTTTCTAGACATTTCTTCAATCAACAGTGATGGTCATGTTAACTGGAAGATGAAAATGTAAAAGTATTTAAATGAAGCAGCTTGTGGGAGTCCACCCATATCAAAACAAAAGTGAGCATATCAGCCGCAATTTAAAAGTCATCCAAGCGATCTATCTCTTTTGATTTTCACGTTTTTACCAACAAATCAGAAGGTATGCCAACTTTAGCAAATGCGCCTTTCATCAAGACACAGTCACCTTCTTAGGACAGGTCCTTTCTCCTAAAGGAGGAGACATTGACCAAGAAAAGATCAAAGCTATCCAGACATGGATTGTTCCCAAGAATATCAAGGACTTGCAGAGGTTTTTTTGGTTTGCCAATTCCGATCGCCGATTTAACAAGGACTATTCCCATTGAACTCTAGCTCTTAAACGCCTACTCAAAAAAGACACCATCTATCACTGGGACACTCAAGCCGTAGAGGCCTCTACCAGTTTAAAAATGGCATTTAATAGAGCACCTGTGCTAAGCTTAACTCAGGCTGATTCCCCTTATACCATCAAGACCGGTGCATCCAACTAGGCTAGAGGAGCTATGCTTTCACAACCACAAGAAACCACTAGAGAATCCATCCAGTTACATATCACTCTCGCAAAACATCACACCTTCCGAAATTAACTACACCATCTTCGATAAAGAATTGTTGGCCATTCGGGAAGCCTTCCTCCAATAGAGACGTTACTTGGAGGGAGACCTTTTTCCCCATCACTGTCATCACAGACCATCATCACCTTCAAACCCAGAGCACAGAACACTAAGGCTGATGCCCTATCTAGATGTTTGTCTGATGAAGCAACGCCCAAGCCACAATGACTACCTTTTATACTACCCCAAAAGGTGATGGGCACGCTTTCCCAACCCATGTCCGAATTCTTGGATGCCCTTTGGAGTTCCTATTAAGAACATGAACATGCCAAGAGTGGTTTGTCTGACACATAGATAGGTATGTGTAACCACTTTCAGTCCCAAAAGTAATGAGGTGACAAGTATAATAAACAAGAATTGGCACCTGATACAGAACATTGGAACTGTGTTTAAAAAATGTCTTTGCCTTCAAAAAGAACCAACATCTAAGGGAACGACTAGTTCATACTTACCAAGAACCAGTTATACACCAATCCCTGGAGAGAAGATGCGGACTACCTCCAGTACAAGGACACTACAAATGTGGCCGTTGTGTCGCGTGACAATTCACTGAAGCCAGATACACTTTTGATCACAGCGCCGTTCATTGGCAGTTGAAGACACATACCAACTGCAACAGCTAGATGGTCATCTATATCATAGAGTGCCCTTGCAAACTTCTGTAAGTGGGGAAAGCGATACGTCCAATCAAGCAACATATCTTGGAACATCGCTCATGCATAAGGAACAAAGTCCCAGACAAGCCACTTGTGAAGCATTACTCATGAAAGAAACATTCCGACAGAGGCCTTAGATGGTTACCACGTGACCATCTTCATCCTCTGTTAACTGCAGCCAACTCCAAATCCCTTTGTTTGATACCGGCATTATGAGCAGTGGTGAGATACCTCCCCAAAGGAAGGCTGCAAGCGCTTCAACTGCAAATTGCAAAAAATAGGAAGAAAGTAATTTCTACATTGAAAACGAATAGGAAAAATACAGTTAAAATAAATCACTGCATTACAATATATCTTGGTATATGTTAAGCACCATGTCTGCATGTTTATGTGAAGTCAATAAAAGAGAGACACAATCTATAGGGAGAAACATATATTTCTAAATAGAAGCAGCCAAATACAATATAGAGTATAGTGCTTGATGTGTCTGTAGCTAGGAGCATTGTACAGATCTGTGATCTTAATGTGACAAATCAACTTCCAGGGAACCAGTGATCCAGGGATGAATATCTGTTTCTAAACCATCAATCAGCCCCACACCTCTAGTACACCAGAAGGAATCCAAACAGATTGGAAACACAAGCAAATTATGAAGCTCCTTGTCCATTTATGGTAACGTGTATGGAAAGGCAGGCTTATCTCCGCAAGGTCATGCATCGTTGGTTAGTTGAAACACAGCGAAAATACAATTATTGTTTGTTTGTTTGTTTTATTTATTTGTAACGCGCGCCGGACCTGAAGGTATCAGGGCGCAGAAAAGATACAAGAATGTTTTCAGTTTATGGTTACACATGCACAATTATCATACAGTCAATAAGTTAATTACAAGGTATTTATATACTATAAAGAAATCAAGGTATTGTTACATAAATAGGATAGAGAATTTAACATCAATTAAACAAAATGGTATCTATATACAGTGCAGAAGCTAAAGGGTGGAGACAATAGGACAGTAGCTATGGAACAATTAGTGGTCATTTTCTTTGAGCCAATTAATGACTTTGTGTCTAAAGTTCAAGTAAGTTTGGTCTGCTCTTAGGGAGGGGGTAGGGAGTTCCAAAGCTGTGCAGCATTGACTCGGAAGCTGCCCTCACCAGCTTTAGTCAATTTGAACCTTGGTACGGTCAGACAGTTTATGTTTGTAGTTCTAGTAGGTCGTTGGAGGATTTTCTATTGAATCTATCTGTGAGATAACGGGGTGCAGTGTTGTTTAGGCACTTATGTGTTAGCAAGGCCGTTTTAACTACTATTTTGTCACTGGTAGAGAGCCAGTTGTTCTGTCTTCTTACCTCTGAAATGTGCTCTTTGTTTGCTATGCCCAAAGCTGCTCTGAGGGCATTATACTGGAGAATCTGAATTTTGCTTATAATATACTTGTTGGCGCCAAGGTATAGGGAGTTGCAATAGTCCAATTTGGACAATATTAAAGCACTGGCCAGGGTGATGCAGCTATTCTTAGAAAGGAATGGTTTACTGGATTTAATCAGTTTACATGTGTATGCAGAGGCGGATACCATGGAATTAACCTATTTGGCGAGGAAGAGGGTAGAGTCTAGATAAAAACCTAAGGTTTTTACCTCTTTGGCAACTATGATGGTGTTGCCATCACTACTGAAGGTAGTGTATTTGGGGCCAAGTTCATTGAGGTTAGGCGTAGTTCCCAGAATAATGAGATCGGTTTTGTCATCATTCAGGCATTGACCGTGAACAGCCATCCATGCCTGGATAATGAGGTATATTTCATTTACGGAGGCCAAATCCCAATAAGTGGAATGAGAATCTGGGTCATCTGCATAGTTGGTGTAGGTGATACCAAAAAGGTCTAGATCATCGAAAAGGGGCTTAGTGAATATGTTATACATTGTGGGTGAGACACTTGAGCCCTGTGGCACTCCACAGGTAATGGAAATAGGGTCTGCTGCTGATCGCAAGAAGACTCTCATAGTCCGGTTGCTTAGAAAGGATTGGATCCAGACTATGGCTTCATGAGAGAAATGGGCTGCTCAAGGTGATTGCATAAGATCTTGTGGTCCACCAAGTCAAACGCGGCTGAGAGATTGAGAAGAAGCAGTATGGCTGATTTCACCCTATCCCTCAGCTCGTCAACTTGGGCCTTGAGATCGATCAGCGCCATTTTGGTACCATGTTGAGGACTGAAATCCGATTGATGGACTCCTAGGAGCTGGTTGTGAATTAAGAATTCTTAATCAAAATGCTACTGTTGTGATGGGCCTATAGTTGGTTGGAATAGTTGGATCTAATGACTGTTTTTTAAGCAGAGGGAGTACCTAGGACTACTTTAGGTTGCTTGGGATGGTGCCAGAAGAGAATGATGCATTAGTTAGCTTAGATATAAAGGGTGCCAAGTCTCTAGCCGCATCTTTGATGATTTGAGCTGGGCATTTATCTCCTTGACAGTTTGAAGTTTTGAGGGAGAGGATGATTTTTTCTACCTCGAGAATTGAGACTTTATCAAAGCTAAAGCATTGTGTAGGTTTATATGGGTGTGTAGGTGAACTGGTTGTTGAGATCAATTAGGTAGGTTTGCTCTTTTTATGCTAATCTTATCCTGGAGCGTAGCTACTTTGTTAGATAAAGCCATCTGTATAGTAGAGCACCAAGTTCTGTCCTTCACACAGTTGTCTGGTACAGGTATCAGGGCTTCTAACTCTTTTAGGATTACGAATAGTTCCTTTGTACTTGAGTTGGCTTGTGAGATCCTATTGTTGTACGTTTCCTGCTTGGTAAGAAGTATTTCTTTCTTGTAGTGGGATGAGATATTAATAAGGTTGGTTCTGTTCCTCTGAAGGTAGCTGCCTGCAAATGACTTCACATTTTCTTTTTTCCTTTCTTAGGGGTTTGAGGCGTGGGGTAAACGAGGTGTTCGGGTGTGCTCTAGGTTTACTTTTTCTCATTTTTAGTGGGGCAACGGTGTCAAGGGCTTCAGTCATGGTTTTATCATATTCCTTACCTAAGGTAAAGGGATCACTGGTATCTGATAGTGAATTAAGGGTAGGTAATATTAGAGGTAGGAGTTTATCAGCAGTGATATTCTTTGTATTCCTTGTTAAGGTGGGGGGGCACACAGATTATTTTTGGTTGAGAGGGTTTTAGCTCCTAGGGTAAATGCTATAAAATGGTGGTCCGTCCATAATTGTGGAATTATGGCACTGATGGATGCATTGCAGTTATAGTCTGCCACCCAATCAAGTGTTCTTCCTTTGTTGTGTGTTGGTAGTGTCACTCTTTGAGTGAGGCCGAATTTGGTAAGAACATTAGCTATAATTGCTGCTTGCTGTACTTTAGGGTCAGACGTAGTTTAGCAGTGAGGGATTTACAAGATTTAGTGTCAGTAGAGGGGACGAGTCTCAAGGCTAGATTATATTTGGCAATGCGAGCTATGCCTCCTCCCTGAGTCTCAATTCCTTCTGCTCTAAGGATAGAGTAGTTGTCAGGTACAGCGGGAATGAGGGCAGGGCCTGCTGCTGCATGTAGCCAAGATTCAGTAATGGCTAGCAAGTCATAGTTTTCTGCCTGAGTTAAATCAGCTATCTCTGTAGCATGAGCCACTAAGGATCTAGCATTTATTAAGGCCCCCTTGAGGTATGGCCCAGAGTTGCCTGTCGATGGATTAGGTAAAGTACAGTTATTGGTTTTATCAAACCGTGTCATAGTATGTTTTCTTTTCTGCTGGTGTTTTTTGTGGGTGGGATTGCGGGTCTTGGGTGTGGGTAGAGTGCTGTGATTGTCATTTGTGGTTATGCTAGTTTGGTTGTTGGCGGGGCATTTTCTCCTAAGACTTATGTTAGTCATAGAGCTGGCTGGGGGCTTGCATTGTTTAGTCAGCCTAGAACGTAGTCTGATGTTTCTAGAGGAAGCGTGGCACGGCCTGTTAGTCATGGGTAGACCCTGGGAGAGATTAATGTTGCCTGTCAGTTGTTGTTTGCCCAAGTTACTGGGTAACGGTAGTATGGGTGTAGCACCCATTATAGCAGACATGTTTTTTGTTGTGGTGCAGCCAGGGGCAGGTATAATAGAAAGGCCTATGATAGTCAACAATGCCAGAAACCCAACACTACTTCCAAACCAGCTCCAGACACCCCCAACAAATCACTATCCACCTTCAAAGGAGCGCTCATCAATGCCCGCTCCTTAGGGGCACATGCTATAGAAGTGCACGACCTCATTATGGAATCACAGCTCGACATACTAGTAATCACAGAGTCCTGGCTCCATCAAGCATCAGGTCCCCTACTAACTCTGGCAATCCCACCCGACTACACCATATTTAGAACAGATAGGACCCACTCACAAGGAGGAGGTGTCGCTATTATAGCCAAGACTAAATTACAGCTTAGATCATGTCCCATCGAAAGTATAGAAGGGTATGAAACACTACTCGTAAAATTTCCCATAAATGCTAAAACTACTATTAATTTAATAGTAATTTATAGAGCACCTAGCCCTAACAACCACCCAGAGACTGAAATTCCGTTGCTATTAGCTCCACTAATAAAACCTAGCTCGAAATACATCATCCTGGGTGACCTCAACCTAGGTTTCAATGATAGCCAAGATGCCAAAGCAGAATCACTTCATTCCGCCCTGAAGGACATGGGTTTCAGCCAACTAGTTAATGCACCCACACATATCAAAGGCAGGACCCTTGACTGGATCCTCTCCCTTAATACACCCATAACCATTGACGCCATCTCCCCTCTCACTTGGTCCGATCACCATAATATTGTATTTACTATCAATCCCTCCGAACCCATACAAAAGAAACCTAAAACCATGATTACCTATGAAACTAGAAACGCCCGCAAACTCACGCCAGAAAACCTCACGCCTCCTCTTTCAAAAATCCTAGATTCCACCTCGATCACTAGTGACAACCCCTGTCTCCTAGCTGACATATATCACAACTGCCTCACTGAAACCATTAATGCCATAGCACCGCTCACCACCAAGGCAAAACGCTCAGACAAGCGATCTAGCTTCTGGTTCAATGAGGATCTTATCGCCCTCAGAAGAACCAAACGCGCGCGTGAACATACCTACAGAAAGCATCCTACTGCAGAGGCAGAAAAAGCCTACCAAGAAATAAACAAAACCTATAAAACAGCTACTATTACTTATAAATCTAATGCGTACAACAATAGGATCAACAATGCCACCTCAGACACCAAGGAATTATTTGCCATTTTAAAAGAATTGGAAAACCCCACCCCAGCCATAAACCCAACCATCCCCAGCAAGGAATGGTGCACCACTATTCAAGACGCACTAACAGCCAAAATTGAACTACTCCAAATAAAAATCACATCTAAAAAACAATCACTAGCCGATAAACCTGCCCTCCTTAATCTAAATCGACCACACCAGGAATTCACCAGCTCCCCATTCCAGTTCACACCAGTATCCCAAAACGTAGTGTTTGACACCATCGCCAAACTCAAAGCCTCCAATTGCAGAGGCGATTCTGTCCCCGCATCAGTAGTCAAATCCTGTGCCCACACCCTCACCCCTATTATCACCAACTTCGTGAACGCTTCCTTCAATGCCAACCTAGTACCAGCTAGCATCAAAGAAGCCTGGGTCACCCCTCTCCTGAAAAAACCTACCCTAGACCCTATGGTGCCCACTAATTACAGGCCAATAACAACTGTCCCATTTCTCCTCAAAATATTGGACAAACTAGCATACAACCAAGTCCAAACTCACCTCGAACAAAACCACCTCCTTGGCACGAGGCAATCAGGTTTCCGCCCCAACCATAGCACAGAAACGGCGCTCCTTGACTTAAAAATCCAGATGGATACCATCAGAGACTCAGGAAAACTCTGCATCCTCCTCCTACTCGATCTCTCCGCAGCGTTTGATTTAGTAGACCATAATAAACTGTGTGCCACACTAGCGAAAGACTTTAATTTCTCCACCGAAGCTACTACCTGGATCAAATCTTTTCTTGCTGACCGCACCTCCAGGGTCGCCATAGGTAAAGAAGCCGCCAACCCAATCATAGTACCCATTGGTGTCCCCCAAGGGTCCTGTCTCTCACCAACATTATACAATGCATACACTAAACTCCTCTTCTCAGCGCTAGACGACATGGGTGTCATCTACACCAACTTTGCAGATGACACCCAGATCCTCATCCCTTTATCGGGAGATTACACTGAAGACACCGACACTATCAATAAAATATATGCCATAATCCAAAATTGGATGGCACTAAACAGCCTCTGCCTCAATGATGAGAAGACTGAGGTTCTCATTGTGGGCTCCCAATCCAAAATAGAAGCCTTACACCCTGATTACTCATCCATCAACATTGATGGCACAAACATATCAGTACTCAAACAAGTCAAAACACTAGGTGTCTACCTTGATGCCAACCTCACCATGACCAAGCACATTAACGCCCTTTCCTCCTCTACTTCCTACACCGCTAAACTTATTGCTCTCAGTCGCCAATTCTTGACACCCACTAACTGTATCACGCTGGCAAGAGCTTTAATCTTATCCAGACTCGACTACTGCAACGTACTCTACCTGGGCACCTCAAAAGCCAATCTAAACAAACTACAGCTTATTCAGAATAAAGCCCTTCGGGCGGCCCTTGGAATAAGGAAGTCAGATCATATCTCAAATATTAGAAGAAACCATCACTGGCTCCCCATCAAAGCCAGGGTCACATTCAAAGCCCTGTGCGTCACATACAAATGCATCCACTCATGTGTCCCCATCTACCTCAACCACGCCATCACCAAAAAAGTATCAAAGAGAACCCTCAGATCTAACAGTCAACTACTCCTAGCCATCCCCCGATACAAGACTACCAAGGCAGGAGGCAGTAGTTTCCAATATCTCGCACCCACATATTGGAACACTCTTCCCCTCCCCATCAAAAATGAGCAAACGTTCGCAGGCTTCAAGAAATCTCTGAAAACGTGGCTATTTAACCAAGACTAAAAGCCTCTTCCATGCTTCAGGAAATATCACTGTATTTAAGCCCTGCATTTAAAGTTTTCATGTATGATTATTTTGTATTCACATGCACTGCGCCCGACTGGCAATTTCCAAGAAATGTTTTAACTAAGCTGTCTGTAACATCGCCGTGGTACCTAAGGATTTGGGCGAGTAACAAATGCAATAAATAAAATAAAATAAAAAATGGTCCTAATGCCAGAGTGGCCCACAGTGAGACAAGATGTGGGATAGTAGCATACATGGTACAATTGTTTAAACACAAAGAGGGCGCAATCTGAACGGATAGGCTATTTTTGTTAACTAGATTGTAGTTTGAAAGTGTAAACTAAGGCTGGAATGGCATGAACGATTTGTCAACAATAACTCCTAGTATGCTGTGGATCAAAGTGCACAAGCTAGGTAGATTTGATAACAGTAAGGCAGAATATTCAGGTGGGATAGGCTAGTTCAATTTTCACAGGGCACTGTGCAATCTAACAATAACTAACAGTGGTAAATCAAAGTACAAAGTAAATCAGGTTCACAATTTAGAGATATATGCTAGCAGTAAGGTAGGATATTCTGGTCAGGCTAGTTCCGTTTTCACGGCACTGTAATGTGCAATCTTGCTCTGGCTGACATAATAGGCTAGTTTGGTTACTGTCAGAAAGACAAGATAAGAAAGCTAGTTTAGATGCTAATAATAAGGCAATCTACAATATGGTATAGAAGGTTAGATCCAATATTGCTAGGGCAGTGTACAATCTTGCATCAACTGTTCTAATAGCTATTTAAATTTGTTATAAGGCGAAGTTATACAGCCATGTCCCAATTAGTTTGTATTAGGTACATTAATATCAGTAATCTGAGAAGGTGGTAACACAGTTTCTGTGTTAGCAAGGATGATTATAGCAGGGCGAAGTTTGCCATGATAGACTAGTATATGTTAACGTCATGTAAACAAATACAAACGGTATAGATGGGTGCGTCAATGTGGGCAATGCGACTTGATATCCATTGCAATATTGCACTGTAAAATTCAATGTTATGGCTGGTAAGGCGAGCATTACCTTAAGAAACTTCGAAGAGGAGCAGCAGTCATATGAGTGCAGCGTAGTTGCGAGTCCTGGATGAGGGCAAAGGTTGTGGCTTCCTTTGGCGAACAGGGGCAAACAGGGGCAAACAGGGACTTTATCTGGCCTTCGTCTGGCCACCAGCTCTTTCCGTTTGCCGACGGATGTTGTGGCAAATAAATTCAAACACGTTGCCTAGCAACGTGGGGACATGGAGCCTCGATTTGCGTTATTATCCAATGATAAAAGGGACTGTCCAGTCAGGGGTGTATACAAATATCTACTTTTTAATTATCACAACTGACAGTTCTAGCACACTACAAATACAACCCACCAGCACTTGCCACCAGCTGGCCCTTATTATTTTTCGTGTTATTCTACTACCCCTGTACTGCACTTTCCCCTCTCCCTTTCCCCTTGCACTTTTCCCTTCCCCTCTACCCATGCACTTGCGCGATCTGAATGACACCTGGCCTAGTAGGATCGTTGTCTGTCTTCCCTTTGTTCCCCTCCCTGCCTCGCCGCACCTTGAAACACTTGTATATAGGCGCGTTACAAATGCCACATCATATCATATCACCCTGCAAAGGAATGGTGAGGACAGACAGTTTCAAAGAAGGAAAATGGATGCACTCTAGATAATGACAGGAGGGCAGTCGGTAAAGTAATTAATCAGTGTATAGTCAGTTTCAGGGCGCTTTGCAGCCTCTGAGACAGAGTTCAAGATGGGTAACAGCTACGGGTATCAGGCGGCAGGCAGTTCAGCGAGCGAGGCTGGACGGACGACTGCAGGCTGGCCTACTTGGCGGCTCGGGGTCAGGAATTGTCTCAGTGCTGGTTGTCGGGTCTGCGGCATTAGCGACTTTGGCGTAACAACAGTCACTGGTGCCGACGGTTGCAACTCGATGGGCTCGACTGGCTCGAAAATGTCCTTTAAGGTGGTTGTTGATGTATGCTTGTTGATGCACTCCGCCTAGCTTCTTCACTGGGCTCATGTCGTCCTTTAAGTTAGATGGGCTAAATTTGAGAAGAGTGTTGCAGGCCATTGCCTTGTCCTTGGTTTGGCTCAGAGACCCTCTGGCATCTTCTACCTATTAAGCTTGCTGCAGAGCCTAGCTGGGATGCTGTGTGCTGACTCTGTACTAGTTCTAGTTCTGCTGGAGGGTCCTTTGTATTCAGTATCTCCCTCTGTTCCCTGGTAGATGTTCAGGGGAGGGATCTTGCTTCCCTCTTGGAAATCCTGGTCTTCCTTCACTGGTGGAAGATATAAGGCAGGCTGTACCTTCAGCCAGGGTCCAATGCTGAGTTATTCTTGTTACTCCTTGCAAAGTCATCAGATGATCTGCACAAAAGAGGTGCTTTACCCTCTTTAAAGCCAAATGGGCCACAGTGAATGGTGTAGGCTAAACCTACCTTAATGAGTCAATGCTCCTCCTTAATGGTTTCTGATTAAAGTTCCAGGTCTCCCTTGAAGCTGCAGCAAGACCATACTTTCGGTCGCCGCCAAACCACATACTTGTACCTTCTGAATGGGGTCCCCCTGTAGGGATGACTACTGTAAACAGCTGGCCTAGACATGACAGTTAACTGCTCTTGATACTGAGGGGCAGGAGCTGGCTTCAAGTTGACACAGTGTATATCAAAGGTCGTTGAGGTTTCCTATCTCCTGTGTTAGTCCTGCAGCCAGGCCCCACGTGGGCCTGTTTGAATTAACTCTGATTAGTATGCTATGCTGCCACCAGCAGAGCTAACAAAGGACAGGGCGGATCCATGGAGCCTTTGTAAGTTAATTAGGCTGGCCATGGAAGGAGGGAGGTTTTGCCCTCCCCCCTCTGAGATGGCTTTTGTACTCTCGGCTGTCATATCCCAACTAAATATGACAGGGGGGGTGGCGCCTGCAGGCTGTGTTTAGGTGTATGTCGTGCAGTGAGATAGGACCAGTGTATGCCGATTAGCCCCACACGTTTTCCAGAAGTTCATCTACCATAACTCAATTTATTTTAAAATAAAAAAACCCAGGTGAGTGCACACCCACCGTGTGGATGGTTGAATTCCTCTCACTTAAATTTGGAGATGGAGCGATTCCACATCACAAACTAATCATCCTGCCTGCATCTGCCTGGAGGATTCTGGTAAGAGAGTGAAAAGTTTTTGAACCAATCGAAGTCTGCCATCACCCAGAACAAATGCACAATCTGTGCACACATTGATACAATAATGTATTCAAAGTATGATTTCAAAGGGAGAATCTACAGCAGAGAGGGAGTAAGAAATAAGCAAATAACGAATGGGGCGAGGCTAGATTGGGAGTGAGTAAAACAAGATACTGAAAAGAGCAGTGCTGCAATTCATAGGTGTGCATGTAATTCAGAAGATGCAGCACATTGAAGTCTGTGGTCAGGTGGTCAATAAAGTAGTTATTGGGCATCACTGTTAGAAATCCTCTACTGAGAATGAACACATATTAAAATATATTGTTCACTGAAGACGGTCACGATTATATTTTAGCTCCCTCTGCTGCACCAGAGGAGAAAAAGCTGTGTGGTGCCATCTGGCAACCTGCTGTCTTTTAAACCTTGCATTCAAGCACTTACTTAGAAAACACGTTTTCTGCCACATCATCTGAAGTGCATTATCCCACTCCTCAACATGATTCCTAAAATTCAGGTCTGCTCCGCTCATGTCCTCTCACACCTCGACTACTGCAAGAGTCTTCTGTCAGGCCTTCCTCATAATCTCACTCAGCAACTGCAAGTGATGCAAAATAGTGCAGCAAGACTTACTTTGGGCCTCAGACGCAGAAATCACATCGTCCCTGCATTTATAGTGCTTCATTGGCTCCCCATCAAAGTAGATAGACTTTAAAGTTCTTTGCCTCATCCACAGAGACTACTGGAACATAGACCCCTTTTACCTGGGACAGAACGTGGACAAAATCCTGCCTTAGATCCTTTGGTGCAAAATGTCTTGCAGCTACTGTTTTCTGCAAAACATACATTTGGAGCAGAAGTTTAGAAGTAGCTGATGCTATCTTTTGGAATAACCAGCCCTTAATCATCAGAGAAGTTGAGAATCGACTTACAAGGATTCTTTGCAGGAAATCCTCTTGCCTCAACAGTTGACCTATACAGGGTCAGGGCCTGCCTGATTGATAGTCCACCTTGCTATCAATTTTGTAACTAAACACAATAGCCTTCCATCCCACTACTATGATTTCCCCCACTTTGAACCTGTAATAAATCTACAATCATGTATTAAGCACTTGACATATATGCCTGATATTTGTATTTCCCTAAGTAAGATGAAACATTTTTATTCTGATCTATGAAGCACTTGTCATACTCCACTATGACCTGTAAATTCTTAACAGCTTGCTCCTTCCCTTTCCTCTTGCACTTTACTAATCTCAATGTTTCTGGAGCCTGTGAAACCATTGTTTTCTATTTCCCTTTCCTTATGGTTTGCTATGAAACGGCTATATTGTTGTTTGGCAACTTACAAAAACCAATAAAATGTGCATTTCAGACTAATCCCTCCAAAGAGTAGCCCAGCCTGCAATGTCAGGCAAATCTCTGAGCCAGGGTGCCATTAGCAAGCCTAGTCACATGTTTCTGTTTCTCATTGGTTCATCCCAAGTAGATGATTTCTCACATTGTTGGCTAATTTTGAAACATCTTGGGGTTGCACCATGATCGAGTTCAGGCATTGCTCCGATGCTCCATGTGCTTAGAGAGAAATCTGCATTTCACTTGCATGTCACTGATACACAAGTTACCACAGTATGGAGTCATAAGGTAGACATATAAAAGATAGAGGGGTTCAAAATAAAGACATTTTACGTTTTATATAGAAGAACTCAGAATGTGGTGAAATTGTTTATTTTTATGGGTGCTAAAGGATGGGACCAAACACCTCTTTAATATCTAGACTTGGATAGTCATAGTTCCACTTGTCAATGGCAGGTTCAGGTGCATCCTTAAAAAATATGGTACAATCACTTGATATTCTAATGCAGCCAATGATGGTCCATTGAAAGAGAGTGCAGTTTCTAGACATTTCTTCAATCAACAGTGATGGTCATGTTAACTGGAAGATGAAAATGTAAAAGTATTTAAATGAAGCAGCTTGTGGGAGTCCACCCGTATCAAAACAAAAGTGAGCATATCAGCCGCAATTTAAAAGTCATCCAAGCGATCTATCTCTTTTGATTTTCACGTTTTTACCAACAAATCAGAAGGTATGCCAACTTTAGCAAATGCGCCTTTCATCAAGACACAGTCACCTTCTTAGGACAGGTCCTTTCTCCTAAAGGAGGAGACATTGACCAAGAAAAGATCAAAGCTATCCAGACATGGATTGTTCCCAAGAATATCAAGGACTTGCAGAGGTTTTTTTGGTTTGCCAATTACGATCGCCGATTTAACAAGGACTATTCCCATTGATCTCTAGCTCTTAAACGCCTACTCAAAAAAGACACCATCTATCACTGGGACACTCAAGCCGTAGAGGCCTCTACCAGTTTAAAAATGGCATTTAATAGAGCACCTGTGCTAAGCTTAACTCAGGCTGATTCCCCTTATACCATCAAGACCGGTGCATCCAACTAGGCTAGAGGAGCTATGCTTTCACAACCACAAGAAACCACTAGAGAATCCATCCAGTTACATATCACTCTCGCAAAACATCACACCTTCCGAAATTAACTACACCATCTTCGATAAAGAATTGTTGGCCATTCGGGAAGCCTTCCTCCAATAGAGACGTTACTTGGAGGGAGACCTTTTTCCCCATCACTGTCATCACAGACCATCATCACCTTCAAACCCAGAGCACAGAACACTAAGGCTGATGCCCTATCTAGATGTTTGTCTGATGAAGCAACGCCCAAGCCACAATGACTACCTTTTATACTACCCCAAAAGGTGATGGGCACGCTTTCCCAACCCATGTCCGAATTCTTGGATGCCCTTTGGAGTTCCTATTAAGAACATGAACATGCCAAGAGTGGTTTGTCTGACACATAGATAGGTATGTGTAACCACTTTCAGTCCGAAAAGTAATGAGGAGACAAGTATAATAAACAAGAATTGGCACCTGATACAGAACATTGGAACTGTGTTTAAAAAATGTCTTTGCCTTCAAAAAGAACCAACATCTAAGGGAACGACTAGTTCATACTTACCAAGAACCAGTTATACACCAATCCCTGGAGAGAAGATGCGGACTACCTCCAGTACAAGGACACTACAAATGTGGCCGTTGTGTCGCGTGACAATTCACTGAAGCCAGACACACTTTTGATCACAGCGCCGTTTATTGGCAGTTGAAGACACATACCAACTGCAACAGCTAGATGGTCATCTATATCATGGAGTGCCCTTGCAAACTTCTGTAAGTGGGGAAAGAGATACGTCCAATCAAGCAACATATCTTGGAACATCGCTCATGCATAAGGAACAAAGTCCCAGACAAGCCACTTGTGAAGCATTACTCATGAAAGAAACATTCCGACAGAGGCCTTAGATGGTTACCACGTGACCATCTTCATCCTCTGTTAACTGCAGCCAACTCCAAATCCCTTTGTTTGATACCGGCATTATGAGCAGTGGTGAGATACCTCCCCAAAGGAAGGCTGCAAGCGCTTCAACTGCAAATTGCAAAAAATAGGAAGAAAGTAATTTCTACATTGAAAACGAATAGGAAAAATACAGTTAAAATAAATCACTGCATTACAATATATCTTGGTATATGTTAAGCACCATGTCTGCATGTTTATGTGAAGTCAATAAAAGAGAGACACAATCTATAGGGAGAAACATATATTTCTAAATAGAAGCAGCCAAATACAATATAGAGTATAGTGCTTGATGTGTCTGTAGCTAGGAGCATTGTACAGATCTGTGATCTTAATGTGACAAATCAACTTCCAGGGAACCAGTGATCCAGGGATGAATATCTGTTTCTAAACCATCAATCAGCCCCACACCTCTAGTACACCAGAAGGAATCCAAACAGATTGGAAACACAAGCAAATTATGAAGCTCCTTGTCCATTTATGGTAACGTGTATGGAAAGGCATTCTTATCTCCGCAAGGTCATGCATCGTTGGTTAGTTGAAACACAGCGAAAATACAATTATTGTTTGTTTGTTTGTTTTATTTATTTGTAACGCGCGCCGGACCTGAAGGTATCAGGGCGCAGAAAAGATACAAGAATGTTTTCAGTTTATGGTTACACATGCACAATTATCATACAGTCAATAAGTTAATTACAAGGTATTTATATACTATAAAGAAATCAAGGTATTGTTACATAAATAGGATAGAGAATTTAACATCAATTAAACAAAATGGTATCTATATACAGTGCAGAAGCTAAAGGGTGGAGACAATAGGACAGTAGCTATGGAACAATTAGTGGTCATTTTCTTTGAGCCAATTAATGACTTTGGGCCTCATTAGGACCCAGGCGGATTTCGCGGTGCTAAATGCACCGCAAAGCATGGCGGAAAGCCGCCGATAGCGCCATGGGGGTTGGCGGATTTACCGCCCCATTCCGACCTTGGCGGGGCGGTAAATCCCCAATCCCCATTCTGCCCTTCCCCATTCCCATTTTTGCCCCATAGGGTATAATGGGAGTGGGGAAGGAGTTAATTACGCCACCGTAAAATACGGTGGCGTAATTAACAACGAGGTCCCGTAGCGCCATGGTTTTCTCCGCCTGGTAAAACCAGGCGGAAAAGGCCGCCATGGCGCTACGGGAACTCGTAGTATGGCGGAGAGGTACGCCATGCACTACGCTGGCGTAAAACCCTCTCCGCCAGGGTCCTAATGAGGCCCTTTGTGTCTAAAGTTCAAGTAAGTTTGGTCTGCTCTTAGGGAGGGGGTAGGGAGTTCCAAAGCTGTGCAGCATTGACTCGGAAGCTGCCCTCACCAGCTTTAGTCAATTTGAACCTTGGTACGGTCAGACAGTTTATGTTTGTAGTTCTAGTAGGTCGTTGGAGGATTTTCTATTGAATCTATCTGTGAGATAACGGGGTGCAGTGTTGTTTAGGCACTTATGTGTTAGCAAGGCCGTTTTAACTACTATTTTGTCACTGGTAGAGAGCCAGTTGTTCTGTCTTCTTACCTCTGAAATGTGCTCTTTGTTTGCTATGCCCAAAGCTGCTCTGAGGGCATTATACTGGAGAATCTGAATTTTGCTTATAATATACTTGTTGGCGCCAAGGTATAGGGAGTTGCAATAGTCCAATTTGGACAATATTAAAGCACTGGCCAGGGTGATGCAGCTATTCTTAGAAAGGAATGGTTTACTGGATTTAATCAGTTTAACTGTGTATGCAGAGGCGGATACCATGGAATTAACCTATTTGGCGAGGAAGAGGGTAGAGTCTAGATAAAAACCTAAGGTTTTTACCTCTTTGGCAACTATGATGGTGTTGCCATCAATACTGAAGGTAGTGTATTTGGGGCCAAGTTCATTGAGGTTAGGCGTAGTTCCCAGAATAATGAGATCGGTTTTGTCATCATTCAGGCATTGACCGTGAACAGCCATCCATGCCTGGATAATGAGGTATATTTCATTTACGAAGGCCAAATCCCAATAAGTGGAATGAGAATCTGGGTCATCTGCATAGTTGGTGTAGGTGATACCAAAAAGGTCTAGATCATCGAAAAGGGGCTTAGTGAATATGTTATACATTGTGGGTGAGACACTTGAGCCCTGTGGCACTCCACAGGTAATGGAAATAGGGTCTGCTGCTGATCGCAAGAAGACTCTCATAGTCCGGTTGCTTAGAAAGGATTGGATCCAGACTATGGCTTCATGAGAGAAATGGGTTGCTCAAGGTGATTGCATAAGATCTTGTGGTCCACCAAGTCAAACGCGGCTGAGAGATTGAGAAGAAGCAGTATGGCTGATTTCCCCCTATCCCTCAGCTCGTCAACTTGGGCCTTGAGATCGATCAGCGCCATTTCAGTACCATGTTGAGGACTGAAATCCGATTGATGGGCTCCTAGGAGCTGGTTGTGAATTAAGAATTCTTAATCAAAATGCTACTGTTGTGATGGGCCTATAGTTGGTTGGAATAGTTGGATCTAATGACTGTTATTTAAGCAGAGGGAGTACCTAGGACTACTTTAGGTTGCTTGGGATGGTGCCAGAAGAGAATGATGCATTAATTAGCTTAGATATAAAGGGTGCCAAGTCTCTAGCCGCATCTTTGATGATTTGAGCTGGGCATTTATCTCCTTGACAGTTTGAAGTTTTGAGGGAGAGGATGATTTTTTCTACCTCGAGAATTGAGACTTTATCAAAGCTAAAGCATTGTGTAGGTTTATATGGGTGTGTAGGTGAACTGGTTGTTGAGATCAATTAGGTAGGTTTGCTCTTTTTATGCTAATCTTATCCTGGAGCGTAGCTACTTTGTTAGATAAAGCCATCTGTATAGTAGAGCACCAAGTTCTGTCCTTCACATAGTTGTCTGGTACAGGTATCAGGGCTTCTAACTCTTTTAGGATTACGAATAGTTCCTTTGTACTTGAGTTGGCTTGTGAGATCCTATTGTTGTACGTTTCCTGCTTGGTAAGAAGTATTTCTTTCTTGTAGTGGGATGAGATATTAATATGGTTGGTTCTGTTCCTCTGCAGGTAGCTGCCTCCAAATGACTTCACATTTTCTTTTTTCCTTTCTTAGGGTTTTGAGGCGTGGGGTAAACGAGGTGTTCGGGTGTGCTCTAGGTTTACTTTTTCTCATTTTTAGTGGGGCAACGGTGTCAAGGGCTTCAGTCATGGTTTTATTATTTTCCTTACCTAAGGTAAAGGGATCACTGGTATCTGATAGTGAATTAAGGGTAGGTAATATTAGAGGTAGGAGTTTATCAGCAGTGATATTCTTTGTATTCCTTGTTAAGGTGGGGGGGCACACAGATTATTTTTGGTTGAGAGGGTTTTAGCTCCTAGGGTAAATGCTATAAAATGGTGGTCCGTCCATAATTGTGGAATTATGGCACTGATGGATGCATTGCAGTTATAGTCTGCCACCCAATCAAGTGTTCTTCCTTTGTTGTGTGTTGGTAGTGTCACTCTTTGAGTGAGGCCGAATTTGGTAAGAACATTAGCTATAATTGCTGCTTGCTGTACTTTAGGGTCAGACGTAGTTTAGCAGTGAGGGATTTACAAGATTTAGTGTCAGGAGAGGGGATGAGTCTCAAGGCTAGATTATATTTGGCAATGAGAGCTATGCCTCCTCCCTGAGTCTCAATTCCGTCTGCTCTAAGGATAGAGTAGTTGTCAGGTACAGCGGGAACGAGGGCAGGGCCTGCTGCTGCATGTAGCCAAGATTCAGTAATGGCTAGCAAGTCAAAGTTTTCTGCCTGGTTCAATCAGCTATCTCTGTAGCATGAGCCACTAAGGATCTAGCATTTATTAAGGCCCCCTTGAGGTATGGCCCAGAGTTGCCTGTCGATGGATTAGGTAAAGTACAGTTATTGGTTTTATCAAACCGTGTCATAGTATGTTTTCTTTTCTGCTGGTGTTTTTTGTGGGTGGGATTGCGGGTCTTGGGTGTGGGTAGAGTGCTGTGATTGTCATTTGTGGTTATGCTAGTTTGGTTGTTGGCGGGGCATTTTCTCCTAAGACTTATGTTAGTCATAGAGCTGGCTGGGGGCTTGCATTGTTTAGTCAGCCTAGAACATAGTCTAATGTTTCTAGAGGAAGCGTGGCACGGCCTGTTAGTCATGGGTAGACCCTGGGAGAGATTAATGTTGCCTGTCAGTTGTTGTTTGCCCAAGTTACTGGGTAAAGGTGGTATGGGTGTAGCACCCATTATAGCAGACATGTTTTTTATTGTGGTGCAGCCAGGGGCAGGTATGATAGAAAGGCCTATGATAGTCAACAATGGTCCTAATGCCAGAGTGGCCCACAGTGAGACAAGATGTGGGATAGTAGCATACATGGTACAATTGTTTAAACACAATGTGCGTTTCAACTCTGGAAGTCGGAGCGTTTTCTACAGCGTTTTCTACAGCTGCTGCATCACTCGTGGACTTGCCCTGCTCTCGGACGGAGGACGTCTTTCCATGTAACACCCGATCTGCCTGATTAAAAGAACAGCAACAAAGGACTGTTACGCCCTCGACCACGCCCCCCGCCAAGCCTGCTTTGCTTGGCCCTTATTAGTCCATGTCATAGCGCACCCGCGCGCGCACTCGGCAAGTACTATAAGTACTATTTGCTGTGCCGATCCTCTGTGCGTTTCAACTCTGGAAGTCGGAGCGTTTTCTACAGCGTTTTCTACAGCTGCTGCATCACTCGTGGACTTGCCCTGCTCTCGGACGGAGGACGTCTTTCCATGTAACACCCGACCTGCCTGATTAAAAGAACAGCAACAAAGGTGACTGTGCGTGAAGCTCGTTGTGAAGCTCGTTGTGCACGTTGTGCACGTTGTGCACTTTTATCCAGCATTCACGTTGTGCACTTCTAATCAGCCCCCACGTTATGTACTTTGTGTTGGTGTGTCACTTCTAACCACCGTGGCTGGCCCCTAATATAGCTCTCCGTTTTCTTCCCCTCTTCTTTCCCTAAAGGACTGTTACGCCCTCGACCACGCCCCCCGCCAAGCCTGCTTTGCTTGGCCCTTATTAGTCCATGTCATAGCGCACCCGCGCGCGCACTCGGCAAGTACTATAAGTACTGTTTGCTGTTCGCGGGTCGCGAGGTCCTGGACAAAGCCTTTTATTGTGTGACCAATTGCATGATTCCCTACACTTTAACCACCAGCATGCCGCCCATATCAGAGACCAGGACAAAATTGATGGAAATTGGGCGTGCAAGTGCTACGAAAAAAATTCTTCTCCAACCACGACTCACAAGCCTATTACCATATGTGGGACGTGCTACAACCCAACGCTCACACTCAGTCTCTGATAATATGCATCTATGCCCAACTGAGGGGCTCATATCTGAGATAGAGGGTCAGTCTGGCCCCCAGCCTCCAATAATTCAACCTGTTCTTATGGGGCCCAACACCCGAGATCAACCCTCTAGTCCCAGTACTCCTGACCCCATGTTCATAACTGCTATTGATATGCCACCTTGAGAAACCAGCTCATGTAATGCCCCCACTGATAACACAATAATAGCAGCCTGTGTTGCAGGTGATTTACGAACAACTCCAGCTCTCTTTCCGGGGGACACTATGCCCCAACCTGTTCAATGCTCAGTTCTGGCTCAACACAAACTGAGACAAGCATACACTCATATGACTGTGATTGGGGAATTAGAGGAGGAGGATATTGATTTTATGAACCTCTCTAATCGGACTGAGGAGCGCTCTGAAGAAGTTTTTTATGTGTGTTCAAATACCGGTGATTTAATTCAGCTAGAACGAGATATTAATAACCATTTTGGTGCAAATGGTGAGAACCCATCACCTGTGTTGCCTCATGATAACACGGCAATGGTTGAATCGACGGGCTCGCCTGTTACACACCCGTCTCGTCCCCCTGATTTAACAGAGGCAGCTGACTCCTATATAGCCCCCACTCCGAGACAACCACGCTTTGATCAGGGTCCCCGAGTCTCTGACTTCTTTCTCAACCCTAATCTCAGAGAGAGATACTCTTTTCCAGAGGCTCCGGCCCTAAACAATACGCTGTCAGCAATGAATACAGCCCTGTTAGCTTTTGCAAAACTGTACGAAAGTTTGGATGCAAAAGTTTCTAAACAAACTTCCTGTCTTAAACAGTTACTCTCCCTGTACTCAAAAATCGCACCACAATCCAATCTATTAAGTCAGAAGCAAGAGCTCTTTAGCTCAAAAGTCACCTATGCAGCCCACATGCAGACGCATGATAATAATCTACCCTCACAAATAGAAGGGGCGCCAATCCAATCTAATTTGTCTACGATGTCGACCACAGATTTATTCCCTACTATAATCGAAAATGTCAATTCCCTTGACAGTACCACTAAGACAACGGCAGGTTCTGTCATGATACCATCAACTGGCTGTACAAATGCTCCCACGCCCGTGCTTGCCTCTATACCAGAGCCAAATGTCTATGCGGACATTCATGCACCTGCCGTAAGTTCAAAGACAAACCAATCCACCTGTCCACTACTACAAAAGAATATGTTTGAGGTTTTTGGCATAACTGCTGCCAAACCCACTACATTACGGTCCATCAAAAGAAGGAAAGTTCAATTCGTCAAGCCCAAGATTCCTGCCATAAAATCAACAGTGAGTAAAAAACGAAAAAATCAGGAGGATTTACCAATTGATCAGTCGACCGTTTCTATTTCTGATCTTGGCTTCTCGAACCCGGATGCGGCTCTTATAGCTGAGCCGGTTGTTCCGCATAAGCCATTGGACGATCTGGTGCAGATGGTCGAATGTAATAGCAAACAGCAAGACCCTCAGTTAAAAAGTCCTGATAGAATTTTCCCAACTTCCTCAATTGCTGCTGTCACAGCCCCAGTGGAGTCTGTGTCCCATTCGCCTGATCTCCAGAATGCTCCTATGTCGAAGGAGATTCAGTTGCAAGTACAGAAATCCATTGACTTATACTTGAAATCCCTGCCAAAAAAAAGTTCTCCCAGTTTTTAACTCGGGAGTCCTGCGACGCCGTACCCTTTAGATCTGCGGATGATCAGACCAAGATCCACCCCTTACAATCTGACATCAGACGGGCTCCACAGTCCAATGGCCAATCGGAACAGAGCCTAGATGCCCATAATGCCCTGCCAAGAGAAGAGAGCGTCCCGACAAACACGGAGGATCAAATTAGAGCCTCAGTGGAGGCATACTTGAAGCGTAATGCCAGTCTTAACCCTCAGATAAACGTTTTACCTCAGCCTCAAGCCTCTATTCCCACTCCTGTCCCTATTTTCAATCAAACCTCAGTTTCTCGACAGGAGCTACGAGATGAGATCAAAGCCTCTATTGAAGCTTATATTCATCAATCAAATGAGATGAATTCATCTGAACTGGCAGAAAAAGGGTTTCCTTCGCTTAAACCCCTCATACAAGGACCAAAGGCGATTGTTGCCATCGAGCAAGACAGAAGAGCCCGTTCTCCAGCCAGACCATCAATGCTGTCGAGAGATCGACCGGCGCAGACTAAACCGAAACAAGACCTAACTCATCATCGTTTTATAATAAAATGTCGAGATGCCCCATTTAAGCCCTATGATCTGAATCGGTCGAGTATTCTTAACATCTGTGCAGAAATTCCAGCCCTCTCAGCTATCCTATCACTGGATATTGAACAGATCGAGTTTATAAATCATGCGGACCTGTCTGTTGCCCGCCTGTACATTCGATCTCTATTGGTAGCTGAGACCGTGTGGCAGGCCAGAATGGCATTATTTGACCTGGGGTTCATATTATCTCAAGAAACAATGCCTGGTCCTACAACATTACAGGGCCACATGTCACGTATATTCACATCATCCTCTAATGGCTCTTCGCAACAAGATGTGATGAATCGAACAAGACAAGCATAACTATGCCATGAAATGAAGCTTCTAACTTTAATCTCGTGGAATACACGAGGTCATAGCCATTTGAATTCTATACCAAGCAAGGATTTATGTGACAGTGATATTGTTGCCCTTCAGGAGACATGGCTTGTCCGGTCCCCGATTTGGGACTCGCATGCTATCCATTTCACCCCCGCAGAAAAAGGCGCCCAAGACAGACCGAAAGGAGGGCTCATATTAGCAGTAAAAAAAACCTGTGGACTAGAGGCCACCATGTGCAAGGTTCCCTCCGGCTCATTCCAGGTAGTAAAGCTATCTAATACTCGCCACAGAATAGCAATTGTCAATATCTATTGGTGTAGTAACACATTAACCTCTGAAGAATTTTTCCAGCAACTTATAGAAATTTTAGATGGATTGGCAACCGGAAATGCCTTAACACATATTCTTATATTGGGCGATCTCAATCTACATCTTATCTCAAAAGGGCTTGTGCCCTTATCGGAAGATGAAATTAAATGGTCATCTATTATGGCCGAACGCAACTTCTTGAGGTTAAATGGAAATGTGAGGGGTGACTGCCCCGCCCAGCCAACCTGGCAAAGAGGTGCCCAATATGCTATAATTGATTACATCTATATTAATGCTAAAAATTTTAACTCAGTTCAAAAGTTTGAAGTTCTTAACACACATTTAAGTGATCATCATAAACTTAAACTGTCATTACAGATTGGCCATGCCCAAACAACACAATGGCTTAACACATATGCAAGTGGGGCTGTCGTGAATAATGGGAGAAATAGATTGTCTTGGGACAAAGATAAACTGAGAACTCTTAATTGCCACCTTGAGACCATGTACCGGAGTAATCTTGTAGTTAAAGATTACACAGCTGCCATGCAGATATTTACTCGAATTATTCCAAGCCATGGGCAGCATGAACAGCGGCACACTCATGCCCATGATTTGGAAATACGTTGTCGTAAATCTGATCTAAGACGAGAAATCCGACATTTGCGGAACTTACAAAAAATAAATATGGCTGAAGAAATAAGAACAGCCAAACGAAAGTATAAAAAATGGCTCCAAGTCAAAAGAGCCAAGTTGTACGAACTGGAGGGGAAAACAATGCTCAAACAATTAGTTACAAAATCTACAGCCGGCATCTGGGCCCTACTCAATCGTACATCTGACATTTCCCTACATACAGCCCAAATAAACTCAATCTCATCCGAGACATGGCAGTCGTACTTTCAGAAACTGTATCTTTCTCCCTTTCCTGACATCCAACTAAATCTCTGTTTGCCAGTGGCAACAAAAGAACTCACCTTTGATATTGACGACATCAAATCATGCATCTTGAAATTGAGCTCGTCTCGGGCAGTAGGCCCAGATGGGCTGCATAACACTATGTTAAAAAAGCACATTGACGAATGGGCAGGTATATTTCATCGTATTTTCAATCATGTGTCGAATTCTGGTGTCATTCCTGAAACCTGGAAAAAATCTATCATTCTCCCAATTTACAAAAAGGGTAATCATGAGAATCCTAAATCATATAGGCCAATTGCGTCACTAGATTGTCCTGGCAAATTATTTGCCAGATTACTCCTGAAACAATTTACCATATGGCTAAAGAATAGCAATTTACGAGATCCATTCCAAACGGGGTTTCTGCAAGGGATAGGCACTGGCATAAACATCATCACCTTATCAAGTCTTATCCAACGAGCCTACCAAAGAAAACAGCCTCTGTACCTTGCCTTTATCGACTTTCAAATGGCATTTGATGCGGTGCCTAGAGAGCTCTTGTACAAAAAATTGTTTGATGTTAACTGTCCATGGCACATTCTGAAATGGATAATCCAACTATACACCAACACCACAATTCAAGTGAAACTCACCAATGATGGCCTCTTAACACCACCAATTGTCACAGCTAGAGGCCTGAAGCAGGGCTGTTTACTAGCTTCAGCCCTGTTTAATTTCTTTGTCTCCGACATTCACCAAAATTTCAACAAAGTAATATCTGATTCTCCTAGACTCATGGGAGTTCAGATTCAATGGCTACTCTATGCTGATGATATGGTCCTAATGTCACATACCCCCAAAGGCTTACGTCAACTACTAGGTTCCCTTGACATCTATACAAAAGCAAATGGCATAACAATTAACATTGCTAAGACAAATGTCATCCAATTTGGCACTAAGAGGCAAAGCATATCTCAGCTATATTGGCCCCTTCAAAAAAGTAAGATCATTGTTACTAATGACTATGGCCCTCATTACGACCCTGGCGGTAAGGGGTTTGCGCCAGCGTTAGCTGCGCCGACCCCTTACCGCCAACTACGAGTTCCCATAGCGCCATGGTCACTTTTCCGCCCGCTTTTTGCGGGCGTAAAAATCCATGGCGCTATGGGACCTTGGTGTTAATTACGCCACCGTAATGTACGGTGGCGTAATTAACGCCTTCCCCACTCCCATTGAGCCCTATGGGGCCGAAATGGGAATGGGGAAGGGTAAATGGGTCAATGGGGACTTACCGCTCCGCCGACCTCGGAATGGGGCGGTAAGTCCGCCATCCGCCATGGCGTAAACGGACTTTACGCCATGGCGGAAAAGTCCGCCGATGGCGGAAAAAATCCACCAGGGTCGTAATGAAGGCCAATGTGTATTTAGGTATGGTCATTTCCAATCTGTGTGCCTCTGATCAGTATAACAAAAAAGGGCTTCATAAACTGCAAATGTGCATCTCACAAGCCAAAGTCATTAAGGCGAGATACTGTAAATTCTCTCTTTTACCGATCCTCACGTACTTTAAACAAAAAGTAGTTCCAGTCATTTTATATGGCGCCGAGACCCGCTGCATTATGACATACACTTACTGGGCCATCAGGGACGGCCGGTTTTGGAGACAAATTTTACAGTTACCAACCTCACAACCATTGCCACTTGTGAGATATGAGTTGGGGTTAATCTCACTATATGCAATCTATAAGTGGAATTTATGTGCCTTATACCGCAAATGCCTCTTAAATCAAGCCACAACAGGGATTACCAATATCATATCCATCTACCTACTAAGATCTATGGACACCTTTCCGAAAGCATGGCGGCAAAAAATCCAATCTATTCTAGAAAAAGCACAGATAGATCCAGCCTTATTACTAGAGAATCCAGACAAAGCGAAATTAAAAATCTGGGAGGCCGACTGGATTCACACACGTCTAGCCTGTACTAATTATAAAAACTTTGAGGTTTTTCCATTTGAACTTAAATGTTATAATACAGTGGCTGACTACCTGGTGAGGTCCCCTAACTCAAGTCACCGTAATGGTTTCTTGAGATTTAGGCTAAATTTATGGTTGACCAACGAAGTGTTGAATCGCAGGGACAATGTCAACAGCAACTTGCCCTGCCGATTTTGTGAACAACACCCAGAAACGCTTCAGCATCTATGCACTGAATGTGATAGACTAGTATCAACTCGCTGTACTCATTTTAAACCCCTATTTTTGGCCCAAGAGATCCTGACCCCAAAACACTTATGGGTCCTATTACTCCACACCAACAGAAAGGCCGTCAGATATGCTGTGGTAAATTACCTGTATCAGCTCAAAATACCAATGTATGCAAAGCCAAAAGTTCATGGCGATGTTTAAGCACATTGTATAATATTCCTGATCTCTTTTTTCATTTTTTCCTGTATATATACTGTATTTATGTAAATTGATGTGAATTTGTATATACATGATGTATCACTTGCTTTTAAAGTTGAAAGGTCTCGATTGATCGCGACCAAATCAACTATTAATAAAAAAAAAAATATATGTTTAAACACAAAGAGGGCGCAATCTGAACGGATAGGCTATTTTTGTTAACTAGATTGTAGTTTGAAAGTGTAAACTAAGGCTGGAATGGCATGAACGATTTGTCAACAATAACTCCTAGTATGCTGTGGATCAAAGTGCACGAGCTAAGTAGATTTGATAACAGTAAGGCAGAATATTCAGGTGGGATAGGCTAGTTCAATTTTCATAGGGCACTGTGCAATCTAACAATAACTAACAGTGGTAAATCAAAGTACAAAGTAAATCAGGTTCACAATTTAGAGATATATGCTAGCAGTAAGGTAGGATATTCCGGTCAGGCAGTTCTGTTTTCACGGCACTGTAATGTGCAATCTTGCTCTGGCTGACATAATAGGCTAGTTTGGTTACTGTCAGAAAGACAAGATAAGAAAGCTAGTTTAGATGTTAATAGTAAGGCTATCTACAATATGGTATAGAAGGTTAGATCCAATATTGCTAGGGCAGTGTACAATCTTGCATCAACTGTTCTAATAGCTATTTAAATTTGTTATAAGGCGAAGTTATACAGCCATGTCCCAATTAGTTTGTATTAGGTACATTAATATCAGTAATCTGAGAAGGTGGTAACACAGTTTCTGTGTTAGCAAGGATGATTATAGCAGGGCGAAGTTTGCCATGATAGACTAGTATATGTTAACGTCATGTAAACAAATACAAACGGTATAGATGGGTGCGTCAATGTGGGCAATGCGACTTGATATCCATTGCAATATTGCACTGTAAAATTCAATGTTATGGCTGGTAAGGCGAGCATTACCTTAAGCAACTTCGAAGAGGAGCAGCAGTCATATGAGTGCAGCGTAGTTGCGAGTCCTGGATGAGGGCAAAGGTTGTGGCTTCCTGTGGCGAACAGGGGCAAACAGGGGCAAACAGGGACTTTATCTGGCCTTCGTCTGGCCGCCAGCTCTTTCCGTTTGCCGACGGATGTTATGGCAAATATATTCAAACACGTTGCCTAGCAACGTGGGGACATGGAGCCTCGATTTGCGTTATTATCCAATGATAAAAGGGACTGTCCAGTCAGGGGTGTATACAAATATCTACTTTTTAATTATCACAACTGACAGTTCTAGCACACTACAAATACAACCCACCAGCACTTGCCACCAGCTGGCCCTTATTATTTTTCGTGTTATTCTACTACCCCTGTACTGCACTTTCCCCTCTCCCTTTCCCCTTGCACTTTTCCCTTCCCCTCTACCCATGCACTTGCGCGATCTGAATGACACCTGGCCTAGTAGGATCGTTGTCTGTCTTCCCTTTGTTCCCCCTCCCTGCCTCGCCGCACCTTGAAACACTTGTGTATAGGCGCATTACAAATGCCATATCATATCATATCACCCTGCAAAGGAATGGTGAGGACAGACAGTTTCAAAGAAGGAAAATGGATGCACTCTGGATAATGACAGGAGGGTAGTCGGTAAAGTAATTAATCAGTGTATAGTCAGTTTCAGGGCGCTTTGCAGCCTCTGAGACAGAGTTCAAGACGGGTAACAGCTACGGGTATCAGGCGGCAGGCAGTTCAGCGAGCGAGGCTGGACGGACGACTGCAGGCTGGCCTACTTGGCGGCTCGGGGTCAGGAATTGTCTCAGTGCTGGTTGGCGGGTCTGCGGCATTAGCGACTGTGGCGTAACAACAGTCACTGGTGCCGACGGTTGCAACTCGATGGGTTCGACTGGCTCGAAAATGTCCTTTAAGGTGGTTGTTGGTGTATGCTTGTTGATGCACTCCGCATCGCTTCTTCACTGGGCTCATGTCGTCCTTTAAGTTGGATGGGCTAAATTTGAGAAGAGTGTTGCAGGCCATTGCCTTGTCCTTGGTTTGGCTCAGAGACCCTCTGGCATCTTCTACCTATTAAGCTTGCTGCAGAGCCTAGCTGGGACGCTGTGTGCTGACTCTGTACTAGTTCTAGTTCTGCTGGAGGGTCCTTTGTATTCAGTATCTCCCTCTGTTCCCTGGTAGATGTTCAGGGGAGGGATCTTGCTTCCCTCTTGGAAATCCTGGTCTTCCTTCACTGGTGGAAGATATAAGGCAGGCTGTACCTTCAGCCAGGGTCCAATGCTGAGTTAGTCTTGTTACTCCTTGCAAAGTCTTCAGATGATCTGCACAAAAGAGGTGCTTTACCCTCTTTAAAGCCAAATGGGCCACAGTGAATGGTGTAGGCTAAACCTACCTTAATGAGTCAATGCTCCTCCTTAATGGTTTCTGATTAAAGTTTCAGGTCTCCCTTGAAGCTGCAGCAAGACCATACTTTCGGTCGCCGCCAAACCACATACTTGTACCTTCTGAATGGGGTCCCCCTGTAGGGATGACTACTGTAAACAGCTGGCCTAGACATGACAGTTAACTGCTCTTGATACTGAGGGGCGGGAGCTGGCTTCAAGTTGACACAGTGTATATCAAAGGTCGTTGAGGTTTCATATCTCCTGTGTTAGTATTGCAGCCAGGCCCCACGTGGGCCTGTTTGAATTAACTCTGATTAGTATGCTATGCTGCCACCAGCAGAGCTAACAAAGGACAGGGCGGATCCATGGAGCCTTTGTAAGTTAATTAGGCTGGCCATGGAAGGAGGGAGGTTTTGCCCTCCCCCCTCTGAGATGGATTGTTGTACTCTCGGCTGTCATATCCCAACTAAATATGACAGGGGGAGTGGCGCCTGCAGGCTGTGTTTAGGTGTATGTCGTGCAGTGAGATAGGACCAGTGTATGCCGATTAGCCCCACATGTTTTCCAGAAGTTCATCTACCATAATTCAATTTATTTTAACATAAAAAAACCCAGGTGAGTGCACACCCACCGTGTGGATGGTTGAATTCCTCTCACTTAAATTTGGAGATGGAGCGATTCCACATCACAAACTAATCATCCTGCCTGCATCTGCCTGGAGGATTCTGGTAAGAGAGTGAAAAGTTTTTGAACCAATCGAAGTCTGCCATCACCCAGAACAAATGCACAATCTGTGCACACATTGATACAATAATGTATTCAAAGTATGATTTCAAAGGGAGAATCTACAGCAGAGAGGGAGTAAGAAATAAGCAAATAACGAATGGGGCGAGGCTAGATTGGGAGTGAGTAAAACAAGATACTGAAAAGAGCAGTGCTGCAATTCATAGGTGTGCATGTAATTCAGAAGATGCATCACATTGAAGTCTGTGGTCAGGTGGTCAATAAAGTAGTTATTGGGCATCACTGTTAGAAATCCTCTACTGAGAATGAACACATATTAAAATATATTGTTCACTGAAGACGGTCACGATTATATTTTAGCTCCCTCTGCTGCACCAGAGGAGAAAAAGCTGCGTGGTGCCATCTGGCAACCTGCTGTCTTTTAAACCTTGCATTCAAGCACTTACTTAGAACACACGTTTTCTACCACATCATCTGAAGTGCATTATCCCACTCCTCAACATGATTCCTAAAATTCAGGTCTGCTCCGCTCATGTCCTCTCACACCTCGACTACTGCAAGAGTCTTCTGTCAGGCCTTCCTCATAATCTCACTCAGCAACTGCAAGTGATGCAAAATAGTGCAGCAAGACTTACTTTGGGCCTCAGACGCAGAGATCACATCGTCCCTGCATTTATAGTGCTTCATTGGCTCCCCATCAAAGTAGATAGACTTTAAAGTTCTTTGCCTCATCCACAGAGACTACTGGAACATAGACCCCTTTTACCTGGGACAGAACGTGGACAAAATCCTGCCTTAGATCCTTTGGTGCAAAATGTCTTGCAGCTACTGTTTTCTGCAAAACATACATTTGGAGCAGAAGTTTAGAAGTAGCTGATGCTATCTTTTGGAATAACCAGCCCTTAATCATCAGAGAAGTTGAGAATCGACTTACAAGAATTCTTTGCAGGAAATCCTCTTGCCTCAACAGTTGACCTATACAGGGTCAGGGCCTGCCTGATTGATAGTCCACCTTGCTATCAATTTTGTAACTAAACACAATAGCCTTCCATCCCTCTACTATGATTTCCCCCACTTTCAACCTGTAATAAATCTACAATCATGTATTAAGCACTTGACATATATGCCTGATATTTGCATTTCCCTAAGTAAGATGAAACATTTTTATTCTGATCTATGAAGCACTTGTCATACTCCACTATGACCTGTACATTCTTAACAGCTTGCTCCTTCCCTTTCCTCTTGCACTTTACTAATTTCAATGTTTCTGGAGCCTGTGAAACCATTGTTTTCTATTTTCCTTTCCTTATGGTTTGCTATGAAACGGCTATATTGTTGTTTGGCAACTTGCAAAAACCAATAAAATGTGCATTTCAGACTAATCCCTCTAAAGAGTAGCCCAGCCTGCAATGTCAGGCAAATCTCTGAGCCAGGGTGCCATTAGCAAGCCTAGTCACATGTTTCTGTTTCTCATTGGTTCATCCCAAGTAGATGATTTCTCACATTGTTGGCTAATTTTGAAACATCTTGGGGTTGCACCATGATCGAGTTCAGGCATTGCTCCGATGCTCCATGTGCTTAGAGAGAAATCTGCATTTCACTTGCATGTCACTGATACACAAGTTACCACAGTATGGAGTCATAAGGTAGACATATAAAAGATAGAGGGGTTCAAAATAAAGACATTTTACGTTTTATATAGAAGAACTCAGAATGTGGTGAAATTGTTTATTTTTATGGGTGCTAAAGGATGGGACCAAACACCTCTTTAATATCTAGACTTGGATAGTCATAGTTCCACTTGTCAATGGCAGGTTCAGGTGCATCCTTAAAAAATATGGTACAATCACTTGATATTCTAATGCAGCCAATGATGGTCCATTGAAAGAGAGTGCAGTTTCTAGACATTTCTTCAATCAACAGTGATGGTCATGTTAACTGGAAGATGAAAATGTAAAAGTATTTAAATGAAGCAGCTTGTGGGAGTCCACCCGTATCAAAACAAAAGTGAGCATATCAGCCGCAATTTAAAAGTCATCCAAGCGATCTATCTCTTTTGATTTTCACGTTTTTACCAACAAATCAGAAGGTATGCCAACTTTAGCAAATGCGCCTTTCATCAAGACACAGTCACCTTCATAGGACAGGTCCTTTCTCCTAAAGGAGGAGACATTGACCAAGAAAAGATCAAAGCTATCCAGATATGGATTGTTCCCAAGAATATCAAGGACTTGCAGAGGTTTTTTTGGTTTGCCAATTACGATCGCCGATTTAACAAGGACTATTCCCATTGAACTCTAGCTCTTAAACGCCTACTCAAAAAAGACACCATCTATCACTGGGACACTCAAGCCGTAGAGGCCTCTACCAGTTTAAAAATGGCATTTAATAGAGCACCTGTGCTAAGCTTAACTCAGGCTGATTCCCCTTATACCATCAAGACCGGTGCATCCAACTAGGCTAGAGGAGCTATGCTTTCACAACCACAAGAAACCACTAGAGAATCCATCCAGTTACATATCACTCTCGCAAAACATCACACCTTCCGAAATTAACTACCCCATCTTCGATAAAGAATTGTTGGCCATTCGGGAAGCCTTCCTCCAATGGAGACGTTACTTGGAGGGAGACCTTTTTCCCCATCACTGTCATCACAGACCATCATCACCTTCAAACCCAGAGCACAGAACACTAAGGCTGATGCCCTATCTAGATGTTTGTCTGATGAAGCAACGCCCAAGCCACAATGACTACCTTTTATACTACCCCAAAAGGTGATGGGCACGCTTTCCCAACCCATGTCCGAATTCTTGGATGCCCTTTGGAGTTCCTATTAAGAACATGAACATGCCAAGAGTGGTTTGTCTGACACATAGATAGGTATGTGTAACCACTTTCAGTCCCAAAAGTAATGAGGTGACAAGTATAATAAACAAGAATTGGCACCTGATACAGAACATTGGAACTGTGTTTAAAAAATGTCTTTGCCTTCAAAAAGAACCAACATCTAAGGGAACGACTAGTTCATACTTACCAAGAACCAGTTATACACCAATCCCTGGAGAGAAGATGCGGACTACCTCCAGTACAAGGACACTACAAATGTGGCCGTTGTGTCGCGTGACAATTCACTGAAGCCAGACACACTTTTGATCACAGCGCCGTTCATTGGCAGTTGAAGACACATACCAACTGCAACAGCTAGATGGTCATCTATATCATGGAGTGCCCTTGCAAACTTCTGTAAGTGGGAAAAGAGATACGTCCAATCAAGCAACATATCTTGGAACATCGCTCATGCATAAGGAACAAAGTCCCAGACAAGCCACTTGTGAAGCATTACTCATGAAAGAAACATTCCGACAGAGACCTTAGATGGTTCATTATACAAATGCTCACCCCAAATAGGAGACGGCGTGATGGTGATGAACTCTTCTGCAAACTGGAACAGAGATGGCTATAACACCTTGACATCTCTAACGTAGGTGTAAATGTAACATTTGAGTGCAACAATTTAATAACGTAATGTGGGTATCACATATAGCCAACAGCGTCATTCTATACATTTTAAAGACAGTCCGAACATTTAACCGCATTGCTTGCCCATAAATGGACTGTAACACGCATATCACTCCCTTGAACAATTCACTAATGTCTTGATCACCATGTACAATATTCTAACTAAGGTACCCCAAGCGAAACATAAATATCCAATCGAATACTCTTACATACTTAAGCTATCACTCCTGTGTGACTTGATCACCATGCACCAGATTCTAAATAAGTTATATAAAGCCAAACAGTCTTTTTTCTGTTAAATTATGTAATGTGTAGCATCTGAAAAAATATGCTATACTGTGTATTTTGTGATATTTGAAAAATATGCTTGTTGATGTACGATAATTTGCCAATTTGGATTCAATAAATGTTTAATACTGCAAACTGTGTTTCCTGCAACAACAGATAGATTTGATAAATTGTGTACCTTTTTAAATCCACATGTTGGTTAGACCACTCTGATATACAAATGATACTTCACTTTACAGGGTGTTTTCCAACTCCCCGCCGATTAGGTGACTTTTAGATCTATGATCTGATTGGATATTCCCTTGCTTCATGGTTTCCACAGCAATTCATGTTCTATTCATAGCCTTGCCATAATCATGGCCTCTCGCTGACCCACACAATTTACCGTTTCAGGCAGCCTGGATGCTTTGGGAGAACTTAAGACATTTTGGAGACACAGTTCACCCCTATATTTCCGTGTTTTGACATGGAGGGTTGAAATGTACAAATGACTCTATCGGGGGTCTTACCACTTGAGTCATCAATTTTAATACCCTTTCTATATCTTTTGGGCACCTGTGTGTTAAAAACACCACTATGCACACCTTGTTTGCATTGCCATGTACTACTCCACAAACCATAAAAGATGGCAGCCTTAGATACGTGCAACCTGCGCTGTCTACAGTCATCATAGTAACGTACGTAACACCTTGTACGCCGCCCAGAGCGCTTCCCATTGTATTCATATGAAGTCGTGCCGGCAGAGGTCTGCCCTGACCTACAGGCATGTTTTCTTGGTGACAGAGGGACTATTAGTTCATAATATTCCCTTGGCACCACGGTATACCAAAAACACTTAGATAATACTTGGTGCAGCATTTATGCACTGATCGCAGAGAATCTTTACCACACTCTGCCATCCTGACAGCACAATCTCTGAACAGTATTAGATCAGATTTTGTAACATCGGCACTAGTGTACCCTGAAAGTCACTATCACGGTCCTGTTAGTGTATCGCCCTACACAGACACCATGTTAGTACCTGGTTCACAATGACGTTTGCCTACCATTCTCCTACCATGTGACCTAGCCAGAAACACAGTAGTAAGTTGTGTCTATATTGCATGTCCACTACACGTGCTCTCTGAATGCAGCACCGGGTGTCCTGCATGATTCTACTTTTGTATGCTTGACAAGGACAGAGTGTGCATGCTCATTTTGAGATATGCACCACTCCCAGATATGATAAGCTATTACTTACTCACATTTATCAGACAGGGATCATCAACCCAGTTATCATTGGCCATTTGGAAGGCTCCGCTCATTATCGGTAAGTCCCCTATCATTCAGAATGAATTAAACATTTGTCTAAAAATGATGGTGACCCAAAACTATATGTAATCCCTTCACAGTACCCCACATATCAATAGAAGTGGGTCCATCTTCCTCAACCCACAATGTAATTAGACTTCTGTATTTCATGCCCTTCTCACTCATCACATGGTATATAATCCTAATTCTCTCTGTGTTTCAGTATTGCAGACATTACACAGAACTTCAGAGAACTCTTCTAGCTTTCTCTCTTGGCATGCATGATAGTTCCGTGCATGGCACATGTCCCATTTTGGGAAATAATTAAGCATATTTGCTTTTCTTAAATACAACCCGGATAAGAACCCTTTTTTATATCATATGTACACTGTCTTTATGTTTTAGATCAATGAAAACAGGATTCCTCTTTGAATGAGATACGAAATTCTGCTTCTATCCTGACGAAGGCCGCTGAAATAAGAGCGCTCCTCAACCGCTCTACATGCCGAAACACAGTTTTGTTGACAACTTTATGAAAAGTCAGGGTTTAATTATAACTCTGTACAATTGACCAACCCATGTGGTAGTTGCAGTTTCACATGACCCCAAGACATTGAGAAGGGTTGTTCCACATTCATATGAGTAATATTTGTGTTTTTTGATAATTGTTACTGTTATGTAAATGTAATGCACCATATTTCTTGTCGTGTGTAACACTCACAATATATTAAATTGTTTGGTGACTTCTTATATTTCCTTATACATGTCGTATATGTAATGAACAAAAGTGGGCCACTCTTTATCCGGGCTCGCCCTGATCATTTTCCATATATATATAAATACACGATGACCGGGGTAGATCAGGGAGTTGCCAGATGCCCCTTAATATATACATTCCTATCAAGAACAAGACATCCTCAAACTTCTACAAGACGTTCGGCATCACGACATAGATGGTCTACAGTTGGGAGGGAGCTGGGCGTACGCCTGGGACCCACATGCCCACCAGTGATCCATTACTGCTGCTGTCCAGCTCTTCATTGCTGGAATGCTCATCACCTTCGTGCAGCTGGCATTAGACCCCAGGCCTGTTGACCCCGTGGATCTGAAACATAAGGAAAATCGTGTAAGAGGCTTTATGTGTATGGTGTCTCTCATCTATCTAGGTTAACACATTCACATATTTGTTCCACGTTTCCCTACAGTTGACATTCATTTTTGCCACTACATCCTCTTCAAACCCCACTAACCCTTCAGCTCGACACTGTACCATTCCCCCCTCCCATTGCCCATCATGAAAGACAGATCACTCTATCCTCATTATTGTCCTTCTGTGGCACATTGGAATATCATGTCCTGTTGCATTTGGCACTGCACTCTGCTGTGCTTTGTGAACAACTGGGACCCCTGCTTATCCCCTCGATAACATATTCCAATATTATATGTTTGTTAGCTTCATTCTCCCCAGCCTCATATAATTATCAGCATACACCCTCTCCCCTCATCAACCCAATGGATTGGGACTGAATGACCCTGAAAAAGGCCCCTCATTCTGCAAAGTGACAGGTGCAGTAGGCACCCATCCTCCTCTACCGCAACCTCTTGGGGAAGAAACAGCTTGGGTGCCCCTGTGACATGTGGGATGAGAGAGCACATGCAACAAGTGCCATTTGCCCTCTCACATCGCACACGCCTCATATCATCATACCACATATTACCAGATGCTGTGTCCTGCCTGCCCACAATGCCATCATGAAACATATCTACATTAAATAAGCTTCTTTAATTTCTAAATCAATCATCATTGCTTGTAACAGTGTATCCTCGTCCCCTATTTACTGGAAAACAAAAAGAAAACGGAAAGAGTGCAACAAACAGAAATGTTTTGCTACAACATACCACAGTGTATTTCTGCGTTCCAACATTATCAATGTTACTGCGAGTCGTATCGTCCACCTCGTTCACAGGCCTCCTATATAGCATAATAGCAGTGTTAAAGTCATTGATAACTGAGCAATACTCCCAATAAAGTTGTTCTGCTCTCCTCTCCTTCGATGGAGCTGGCGCTATTGTCTCCGCAAATGGCAGAATGGTGGATCCATGCTCGGCGATCAGTTACCTTGACTACTGTTGGTGTGGAGTAGATGACTGTCTGCAGACCTTTGAAGCTATGCTCTTTCCATGATCTTGTGAAGTTGCCGATAAATACTCTGTCCCCAGAGTAGAGGGGCCAGCCTGCTGGTGAAAAAGTCTTATCCCCTGCTGTGTCTGTTGGTGAGGTCTCATTGGCAGGCCGGATTGAGCATGAGATATGTATTTGTGAGCCTTTTTGAGTTCCCTCAAGTGTGCAGTGAATTCATCACCAAGTATCTGAGCAGAGCTTTTATCATCTGAAATTGTACTTGGTGGGGAGAGAGGGGCATGCATTCTCCTGCCAGTAACAATTTAATGAAGAGTCAAGTGGTGGTACATGCCAGGTGAATTGCATAGGGTAAATAAAGCAATAGGCAAGCAGAACAACCAATTTTTTCCAAGTGTAACTGACAACTTGGCCAAGCACTCTTTAAGCAAGCCATTAAAATGTTCTACAAATCTGTTGGCTTGACGGTGGTACACTGAGCATAGCCGGTGCTTTATCCCTAGGAGGGTTGTAACCTCCTTAAACAGGCCATTGGCAAAGTCTTGCCCATTGTCGGACCTCAATTCATCACATATGCACCACCTCAGGAATACCTCTTGAACTAAGAACTTATCTGCTGATTTTGAATCATTATGGGCACAGGGTCCCGCCTAAAGCCAATGTGAAAAGGGGCATGCCACCACTATCATGTACCTACAAGAGACACATAGATCTTGCATGTCGACATAGTCAATATGCAAGTGCTATAAGGGCCACTCTGGGTGCGCTATGTTTCCTTAACAGTTTTTAAGGTGTGTTCTGCAAGGGCACTTTGGCAGGTCATACAGTTACTCATGAATTCACTAACTTACTTGTAGAGGTTGGATACAAACCAATTCTCATTAATGTCTGTGGCCACATGGTCTTTTGACAGATGCGCTGCATAATGGAGCTGCTCGAGTGATACATTATGTAATTATTTGGGCATTACAGGCTTGCCTGTGTTGTTCTGTCTCCACACCAAATCTGTGGGCGAGAGGAAGCACCCTCTCTTGATCCATAGCTCCTTTTCCTCTTGGGACACTTCACCTTGCAGTTCTATTATCTGAACAATGTGCAGTGCGTCAAAAGGTTTCGTAGTATTAGTGTTCCTGGGTTGCGTGGATCTGAGTGCCATCATGGGTACCTTTTCTTTTATACCTGGGATTAATTTGGTCATTTGAGACCAAATGCAAAATTCTCCCTCATGGTGGTACACTACTGCGGCACCAGTGTGCTGGAACCCCATGCTCGAATCTATCATTGAAGACGCGTCAACGAAGATAATGTCTCGTCCCTCTATGAGTTCCTCCTGTACCTGGGGGTTCCCTTCCACCCTGTCCATGTAAGATACACAATCATGAACATATTCTCCCAGCACAGGTGGCTGTGCTACGGACATTGCTGGGTTCACTACACAACATCTAACAACCTCAATTGCTGGGTGTGTTAGAATCACCTCGTATCCTGAGGCCCTCTGAGTCATAAATGTAGATAGCAAAAAGCAAGTGCTCTCCGTATAAAATCACTAGGCACCCCATAGTTATGGTTGTTGCCTTCTCTATGGCAAACGCTGCAGCCGCAAGTGCTTGTTTGAATGGGAAATGCCCTTGAAGTACTGTGTCCAGCAAACTGCTTTAGTACACCAGGTGATTTGGCCCCTTTGGTTTTCTCAGCCCACATCACTGTGCCATCCTAATGTGAGAAAAAATAAATAATATGTTGGGGTTGCCAATACTGGGGCATGAGCAAGTGCCTTTTTGAGACCAACAAAATTCTCATTAATATCTCAGGTCCATTCATGGGGCTCTTTACCTTTTGTGCTTCTGTAAGGGGTCTGGAGTAGGGGCTATGTGAATATTGAATAGTGGAACACCCAAACCCTACAGTAATTACACAATTCCAAAAATTGTTGCATCTCTTTTACAGTGCAAGTGGTGGCATTCTGTGTAAGGCTTTGACTCTTTCTAGTGTTATCTTTTGCCCTTCTGTTGATATTATTTGTCCCAGGTACACTCCCTCTGTCTGAAAATACTGCAGCTTATCTTTGTCTACTTTGTACCTTTTGTCTGCTAGCAGGGTCAAAAGAAATATTGAATCTTTTCTACATGACTCCTCTGTTACACTACATACTAGAAGGTCACCTATGTACTCGATCACTGTGCTGGGAATTTGCAAATTGCTTAAATCCATCTGGATCACTCTGTTGAACATATTAGGGGACTCACAATATAACATTGCGATACGTAAATGCAGTGAGATGTTGGAATGCAAAGGGATGGAGAAGAATGCATTTTTCAAATCAGTCATTGAGAAATATTTTGCATTTGCCGGGATATTACATAATATTGCAGCGGGTCCGGCACAAGTGGGAACTAAGCCTCTACCACATTGTTCAGGGATGGATGTCCTGTATAAATCTCCATATATGGCTGTGTGTTACGCTCACCTGGTCTCTGTGGAGACGTTGGGGCATGGTTGCAGCCCTCCCAGGACTTTGATCCACCCCCATTGGATTTCTCCCCCTGCGGACAGGCTGTGGGCTGCGACAATTGGCGACAGTGCTCCTGCACCGATGTGAGAAAACGTGAGTGCACTGATCAGTGACTATGGTACCTCTCAAACCCATCTACCCAATGTGCGATTTCTGTGGGCATGTACCGGCCCATTACGCTCACCTGTTAATTATTGATGGTGAGCTCTCCGTCCTGCTACTTCTGGCAGGGGCGCTTGTTGATGGGATCTAGTTCCTTCACTGATCCCTGGTGAGTAATAGTCCAGTCCAGCTGCAACTATTCTTCTCTTGGTTGGTGGTGTTTCTAAATGTCTCTTGTCTTTTCCTCTTTCTGTTTTCCCCCTCTCGCTTTCTGTCTTGTATTATTGCTCTCGATTTGTTGTTAATTCCTGAATAACGGTTTCTCTTCTGTTTTCTTCCCAATAGTGGCAATTGCGGGTCAACGACAGCTGTGGAGGTGCGGAACGCGGCTGGGAGGAAGATAGATGAACCCACAATGTCCGACAAAGGCGAGTGATGGTTTAAGGAGAAGCGTGAGGTGCGGTGGGAGAGGAACCTTAAACTTAATGGGCCTCATTACAACTCAGGCGTTAAGGGTTAACGCCACCGTTAACCCTTAACGCCTGATTCTGATTTTAACGCCTGCTTTTAGCAGGCGTTAAAATCCATGGCGCTAACCTGCCATGGTGCTAATTACGCCGCCGTAATTTACGGCGGCGTAATTAGCGCCTTCCCCACTCCCATTATGCCCTATGGGGCAAAAATGGGAATGGGGAAGGGAAAATGGGAAATGGGGATTTACCGCCCCACTCACCTTGGAATGGGGCGGTAAATCCGCCATCCACCATGGTGTAAACAGAGTTTACACCATGGTGGTAAAGTTGGTGCACTTAGCACCAAGGTTGTAATGAGGCCCAATGTCTTTTTAATGTCTAACCTTGCCTTTCGCTTTTACTTGCAGGTGCTGTGGCATCCCTGAAGCCTTGAAGATGAGCTGTAGTGCCAGGATGAAGAGTTCAGCGCTCTGGAAGGTTTGAAGGTGAGCTGCGGTGCCAAGATGAAGATGACAGCGTTCCGGAAGATTTGAAGAAGACGTGCACAGGTGAGAGCAGATTCCCCAGGTGGTAAGTATAGAAGCATGAAGCAGGATTTCCAAGGTAAGTTTTAATCCCAGGCGGCAGTGAGCGTTACGCTGCATGGATGTGCAGAATAATGCGAAGCGTCTGCCTCGTGCATTGGAGCAGCTTACATAGTTGGGATCGTGTGCACGCCCACTAGGCCTGTCTTGCCTGCCACATCCTGCCACTTCTAGTGAGTCAGCACATGCAAGGCAACCCTGTAATAGCAGCCCCACCCAAGAGTACACGTTGGGCTGCTTTAAGTGATGGAAGTTCCCATGTTAAATGCACCTTGCACCCGAAATGAGGTGCAATGCTTGCAATAAAAGCATTTTGTCCCGAATAAATGTTCTTGTTGACTGTTATTTATGAGCCTGGCGCTAAAGGTACCAGGAATTTGTCCATCCTGGCCCCGTCTGTGTTCTTGGCCCTATGGCCATGACACTGTGTTGCATTGGGACGTTGATGTCTGTACTATGACCTGCTGCCATAACGTGAGAAGTGTGTCATAGATGCCCTCATCCATCTTCTTCGCAGGAAAGTGGGTATTGGTTCACCCGGGGCAGCAACGCCCCTTCTTTTAATTTGATGAAGACTGTCTCTGCACCTTTGAACCCTCCTAGATCATGGGGCCCTTTGATCCATACATTTTCTGGGCCCTGTTAGGGAGAATTCTCTGTTTAGGCTGAATTTCCTAACCTAGTGAGTCCCCCAGCAGCTTTGCTGGATTTCTGGAGTTTGTTTTTTTCCATCCTGCCAAGAGTGAGACTCTTTTCTCCCACTCTTGGACATGTATGTGTGTAATTCCTTTGAAATGTCAATGTGTTCGATGGGCTATGGGGTCTTTTACTCCATAGGGTCTCATATGATTTTCTATGTGTGTTACACTGCACCCTACGTGCCGTACCACTGGGGCGTCCTAGCGGGCCCCCACCATAGACTCCATACCCGGGGACTGACTACTGTCTCCCCGGGCATGTAAAGTCACCATTGGCTTTACTAGACCTAAATTTACTAACAGAACTAGTACAAACCATCTTATTGTGGACGTACTAGTAGGGGTAATTCGATTACTCCTAGGTCTGTTACTCGAGGGGGCACTGTCCCGTCCCCCCTCGTCGAGTTTTGGCTGGTGGCAGTGGAAACTACTTGTTATGTTCGACCCCGAACATAACCCTATGGGATTCGTCCCATTGTTGGAGATTGACCCTTTTTCTCGTTAATCTCTAACGTACCACCGGTATCCTTATCTTAAATAAGTTTATCGGATGGTATTTTCTGCCAGAACTCGGTTTTTTAAAATGGCGTCTGTGTTCGTCTCTGTGACTCCTAAACCAAAGGTTGAGCCCTTTGTTCCACTTTTGGCGGGCCTCTGGACAGAGACCCTCCAAAGTGGTGCCATTCTGTCTGGGTTATCACAGGGGTGTGGGAGGGGGTTTAGGCACCCTGAACCGAGTTGCCTTGCCAACTCCGGTCGCACTCTGGAGTGATTGGCCCAAGTGGTGAGCCTTCCCGCTCACCACTTAGCATGTGTTGATTGAAAGCTAGGCTGAATGAATGGGGGTTTTCTGCATAAAAGCAGGGCTTTTGGGACTGGATCTTCAGAAGTCGCCACAGGACCTACGAATCCGACGAGGGTAACGCTGAGCCGACCTGCACGACGACACCTCCGGTGGAGCCCTGCGGAACCGACTCACCACTTCCCGACGACAGAGGAGATCTCCCTGCCGGAGAGTCTCTTCCCCTGGCTGGTGGGAACAACCAGTCCCCTTTGCTTTTTATTCGCCTCAGGACGCAGTGGTCGAATTGCCCGTGCAGAGCACCTCGGCAACCGGATAGCCACTACCCCTGTACTGTGACCAAAAGGTGGTGCCTTGTGACGGAGCACTCCGCGGCTGGTCTCTTCCCTGGTGGTGCACCGGACTTCACTTTTCTTCGACGACGAGATCACCTCTACTCTTGGCAAAGACCCGACGTGCATCCACCACCAGGAACAACTGGCCCAGCCGGAGCTGCCCTCCACAACAAGGTACCCTGTCCGCCTGGCTTCCCTTTCGATCGGTTCGAGTGAGGTGTCTTAATCCTCTCCGTTCCGTTGGGTCGCCTCCAAGCTTTTCTCATTTATTGTTCTGAACTGGTTCAATCTGCCGATAACAATTTGCTACAAAGACTTGAATGCATCTCCCCTAGAAACTTTTTGGGACAACATCATTTCTCCCTCCTCCTCACCCTCTGCAAACAGCCGATCATCAGTCAAAAAGTCAGTGTCAAGGTAGGGTCGATACAGAGAAATGTACGCCATTCAATTTCATCCTCATCTGTCCCCCATAATATCACCTTGTCTTTTCGTGTGCCTGCCCCCTCTAACTGCAACAATATCCCTTTGCCTGGGGCAACTTCCTTGTGCACTGAGGGCCTGAACAGAAATTCTGTGGCCAGTCGGGATGTTTTTCCTTTCATCCCGTGCATCCAACCCAACAGTACTTGGACCCCGTACAGGAACACCTAAGGGTGCATTGGTTGTCCTTTCAAGCTTCTGTAGGCTCATTAGTCCTGTATGATGGCTGCTACCCTTTCTGGGTACATGCTAGGTGTGGAATACACCATGGGCCTCATTACGAGGAAGGCGGCCGCGGAATGAACGGTGCCGGTAACGAGGTCTGCAGTGGGTCCCGCTCTGGACACCTGGCCAGACCAGACGTCCTTAGCGGGACCTGGTAGCAGACCAGGATGCTCATTAACGGGCCCGTTGTTAGCATCCTCCCCATTCCCATTGAGCCCTAGAGGTGCTCAATGGGAATGTGAATGTACCGGGTCTGGGTCCCGAGAATGGGTATTAACGGTCCCGCCAAAGTTGGCATGGCCCAGTAATTCCCTATTTATGGAACGGGTATCCGGTACCCGGTTTGGGGGTAGCCATGCTGCTAAAAATGGCATGGCTGCCTCCAAACTCGTAATGAGGCCCCATGTCTTTTTCTGAGAACAAAATCGTAGCATTCAGTTTACAAGTCCCTCCTCAGTCTGTTTATGGGGTATCTGTTGAATACAAGAGGGGCACCACAAGGTGTTGCGTGTCTATCGTTAATGGTCACTTCTGTGTTGCTAGAACTGTGGCAATAGCCCCAGAGAATCCCTGTGTGTCCATAACTTTGTTTGACAGCAGGCACCCAGACCCACCTTCCCTTATACAAGACGTAATGGCCCTCGTATCTGAAAGGAAAAATCTTTCTGTCATCTTCACTGCTACCACGGGTTCCTCTTTGGGGTCTTCAGTTACTGCAAGGACTGGACAAACACACACTTTCTGTGGGCATTCCTATTGGGGTGTTGTGTCCTGTGACACTAGTAAGGGGTTCCCTCCCAGAACTGTTACTCTGGTGTAGTGGGGTACTAGGCTCTGGCCCAACAGTGTACTGTCTCCTTGTGGCTGTGTCTGTGCAGGTGTTTGCAATGTGTTAGCTGGTGGCCCTGGGGTCCCTACAGGTCCTGCTTTGGTGGGATCTGTAGTTGCTGTGTTGGGTGTTGCTGGGGCTGTGTTATATCGGCTGAACCTGATGCTGTGTCATATGGGCCCCTGCTTATGGTCCCCCCTGGATTGCGGTAGTAGAGCTGTTGCCCATAGGGGCATATTCTTGTGAAATGGCCCTGCTACTCACAAAGGAAGGATGTCCCTGAAAACCTGGGTCCTGCCCCTCCATAACAAAATACCCTGCCCCTGTGTGAGTAGCCTCTGCCCTGCTGGTGGTATACCAGCGATGGGTTATTTCCCCCCCTGTGGATAGAATACAGGCTGTTGGACCCCCAATACTGTTCGTATTGTGGCTGCGGGTACCCCCTTGTTTTGGCCCTCCTCTACCGGCAACCACCCTTCTTGGACTGGAGCCACCTCAACATGGCACACAGTAAGCACTGCCCCTTCCATTGTAATGGTAATGCGCTTATACACAAGTGAAGTGCGTCAAGGCGCTTCAAGGTGGGAAGGGAACAAGGAAATACTGTCGTCATTTTTAGGCCTTGAAGTTTCCTAATGATCTAACAAAAATAACTAGCATACTAGGCCACAGGCATTTCTACTAGTGCAAGTGCATGACAGGAAGGAATGAGAGAAGGGGTGGGGGAAACGGAAAAGAACATACAATCCATAAACTACTGTACTATGCCTAACTACCTGTCAGATAGTGCAAGTACATGACAAAGAGTGGGGAGAGAAGAGGGGTGGGAGAGAGAAAATGACATACAGAACAATAAACTACTGTACTCGGCCTGGCTGCATTTCAGATTGATTGGTTCTTGGTCATCACTAATGTGACTGTGCACAAGTATTTCAGGCACAACCAAGCTAGGGGGGGAGACAGGGAGAGGACAGCACAGACAATCTTGCTAGGCCTAGTACATTCAAGGTTGTGCAAGTGTGCAGAGAGAAAGTGCGAGGGATGGGGAGGGGAACAAGTGCAGCAGGGGCCTGGGTTAAGTGCAGGGTGGTTGCCCATCTCATGGAACATATTCTGAGTGCACAAGTGCCAAGCAGAGTGCAGAGGACCGGAAGCAAGTGCAGGACTCACCAGGGAGGCTGGGACATGTGAGGATCTGAAGGTGCACCAGATGACCAGTCTGTGAACTGAGCAAGTTGGGGAAGAGAAAGGAGGAGAGAGGCAGGAGAAAAGAGAAAGTAGGTTAGCAGGGTAGAGGGAGAGAGAAAGAGGAAGACAAGAGGATGTTATTGATGAGTTTCCGAAACTTAAAGAAGTCTGTCTCAAGATGGAGAGAGGTAGGGAGGCTGTTCCAGAGGGAGGCACCTACGGAGCATAAGGATCTACCCCGAAATCTCTGTTTGGAAAAGTGGCTCACACGCAGAGAGTTCGCGGAGGCCTATTGGATGGCTGTAAAAGGAAAGTATTTAGGAAGAAAGCCTTGTAGATAGTATGGGCCCGGGCCCCAGAGATACTTGTGGACTATGCAGAAGGACTTTAACTTGATCCTTGCAGCCACAGAGAGCCAGTGGAGGGATTTCAGCACCAGAGAGATGCGGTCCCTGGGCTTGAGGCCAAGGATAAGTCTTGCAGTTTTGTTCAGGATAAGTTGAAGAGGTCGGACAATAGAAGTAGGAAGATTGAGAAAGAGACTGTTGCAGTAGTCCATTCTGGAGAGAACCAGGGCTCTGGAGATGGTGAGCCTCTGGGGGAAGGTAAGAAAAGGTAAAATACCTCTGAGGAGGTGCATCTGATAGTGGGGCTTTTTAGAGATGTCTGATATATGAGAAGAGAAGAGAAGGAGAGAGTAGTGTCGAAGATGACGCCCAGATTTATTGCCTCACTGGTGTGTGAGGACCAAGGGAGGCCGGCCAGAGTGAAAGTGCATAGTCCAAGAGAATATGGTGCATGAGTGGGTGTGGAAGAGAGAGAGGACAGGATGTCCTGTGTTTTGGCGGTGAAGTGTACAGCCAGAGCCCCACAAAGGGCCTGGGTGGGTGCAGTAGAGGAGGAGGCCGCAGTAGGGTTGGCCAGTTCCTTGCAGACTTTGAAAGGTTTGCCCGTGTTTTTGGATGCGCGGAGATACAGGCTTGAAAATTGACTCTTTTCCTGGACAGGATACAGAGTCTATATTGCCTTTGCAGAAGGCAGTAGGCCAGCTTGTCAGAGGGTACACCTGAAGATCCCCATTGAGAGCTGTGCTAGCTTCTTCTGTACCAACTTTGTTTCTGTCATAGACACAATTGAAAGGGTCGGGTAGAGAAATTCATCCAGGTCCCCACAGACCTAAGTTAGTATAAACAGTGATTATTCATTAAATAAAACACAAACCCCTTTTGTTCCTTCAAAGATGTTCATTATAATCGAGAACAATCTTATGGACAAGTGTCCATGCAGAGATGCAACACAGAACAACTGCATATATAGATCAAGTAGACAATACAGTACATCAAATATCAACCCAAAATGCATGGTCTGGGTAACAGTACAAACATTATAACTTTGTTTGTATTTATTTTAATTTAAATAGCACTTTAATCCAAAGCACTTTACAAGAGGAATATGTGAATACAACAAGCAATACATGACAATGAATCTAAACCAGAAAACAGTACAACAACCAATTTACATTTATGATGAGTCTAAGTACTATTAGAGTGACAGAAGGTAGGAGGAGAGGGTGGAGGTGGGTTAGGTGGTAAGAGAGGAAACAATAGGTGCTAGGGGGAGAGTGGAAGAGATAGGATTTTAGAGAAGAGCAAAATAAGGGGTCGGAGGTGATAGAGCGGATGGGAAGAGGAAGGCGGTTCCAGTGGAAAGGAGCGAGAAGTTGGAAGGAGTGGAAACGGGAGGGGCACAGGGGGGAGGTGGAGTAGAGAGAAGGAAGAGATCCGCAGAACGGAGAGAACGAGAAGGAGTATAGTAAATGAGAAGGGAGGAGAGGTAAAGAGTGGCAAGACCATCAAGGGCTTTGAAGACTAGGCAAAGGGAGTTAAATGTGAGCCGGGAGTGAAATGGGAGCCAGCCTAGTGTGTTAAGAGAAGAGGAGATGGAGTCGTGAGGTGAGAGGAGGCAGAGGGAGAGAATGACAGAGTGGTAGACAGATTTGAGGGGGGAGAGATGAGAGGAGGGGAGTCTAAAGAGAAGAGTAGAGCAGTAGAAAAGTCTGGAGAACAGGAGGGAGGAGATGAGGAGTTTGGTAGCTTGGAAGGTTAGGAAAGGACTAATGTTAGTCTAACCACCACCATACCACTGTCACTGCAGATATTGACAGTAAGAAATGTATGTGTTATAATGTTTGTACTGTAACCCAGACCATGCATTTTGGGTTGATATTTGATATTCTGTATTGTCTACTTGATCTATATATCTAGTTGTTCTGTGTTGCATCTCTGTATGGACACTTGTCCATAAGAATTGTTCTTGATTATAATGAACATCTTTGAAGGAACAAAAAGGGTTTATGTTTTATTTAATGAATAATCACTGTTTATAATAACTTAGGTCTGTAAGGGCCTGCATGAATTTCTCTTCCCGACCCTTTCATTTGTGTCTATGACAATTTAGGCCACCTGGGCAGAGCAGGGTCTTGAATAGGAGCCCTATTTCCTAACCAACTTTGTTTCTGCCTTTATGGCATTATCTGCTGAATCTTTCTCCCTTTCTTGCTTCCGTTTGCAAAGTACACAGTAGTCAATTGTATCTCTGGGCACTGCTTCGCTTGTATCCCTACTATTTTATCTGGGGAATTCTGCACATCCAGGCAGAGCCTGCGGACCAGTATATGATCAAATATGGTATGTATTTATCCCACGATTGTCATGTCTCTAGCGTCCACATCCCCTGTATTTGTCATATGTATTCTGCAGGGTCCTCGTCTGGTTTCATCTTATGGGCCAGTATGGCCCCCATGTCTGAACTGCGGGGTATATACTTCTTAGCACCTTCCACACGTGGGTGCAACAGTTAATAAAGGGTGCCCCATTGTGTATATTACTACTCAGTTTTACCCCATTGTATCCCGCTTGTTCCCATATTTTGTCTCCTCGCAATCCCCAATATTGCAGTGAACAAGCTTTTTATATCCATCTGCTTCTCGAGGGGTATATCCACTTCATCGCTCCTGCCATAATGGAGGAAAAACTGTATACTAAGATTTCTCTGTCCATTGTCTGCCATGATATGTAGTGTGCATCTCCCCTCCCCTTCTGCAACAGTGGCAGTTGGATCAGAGGACTGGGGCTCACCCCATTTGAGCCCTATAGGGGCTCAAATGGGAATGGGGAATGGTTCCTTCAAGGAGGAATAACCGTGTCCTCCATGTTGGAATTACCCGGTTATTCCTCATTGAACGAACCCGGTAATGGAGCCCGGTTTGGAGGCAGCTGTGGTGCTAATAGCACCACGGCTGCCTCCAAACTCATAATGAGGCCCTTCATCTTGTCTATGCCCTTATAATAGCGGCCAAAGCTACCTGGTGCTCCCTGTTTATTTCCAGAGGTGTCACTACCACATTGTGCTAAATTGTGCTTCCCCATGCAGCGTAACTGTGGGGGCTGTAATCACTGCTGCAACGGGGCAGTAGGTAACAGAAGTATTTAACAACTTATCTTTGGTTACCCGGCCACCACAAGAAAATAAATATCCTGGCCCTGTTCCTTGTGCCTTGAAGTTTTGAGTAATATCTTTGACACTATCAGAAGAACTACCAACACGTCAAGGGTTTTTTCTGCTGGACGATTAGTGAAAATCCACTAACAATGTGCTTTTGACAACATTGGAACATGGGACGTCAAACTATAGATGCCCATCAAGCCAGTTGGGCGTGTCCCACCCTGTTCTGAGTAATCAGTGATTATTATACTGGAGCTGAATTAAGTCTTCAAAACGAAGTCAACAGACTTGGGTGGGGCAGACAAAGGGTATTAGATGCTTATCTAATCAATGGAATTAGTTATTTTTTCACTGGTGTTTTATAAAAGTAATTCCTTGTGGAGGTTTACATACGATTTTTAATTAATCATGTTTCCTGCATTCATTGGTGATTTACAGGAGCTATTTTTGATGCTGCTCTGATTTTACCCTAGTAATAAAACTGCATTTTATTGATGAATTGACTTGCAGGTGGCGGGAGATCCGTCTCATTTGGGATAATAGGCTAATGTGTGCCTGCAGTGAATGTGTAATATTGTTTATTATTGTAGGAACTGCATACAATTGAGTGAAGGGCGTGGGGCTAGTGAATTAAAAACTAAAATGGCTAAAAGGAAGGCAGAAAGCCTGATTTCCCCAAAAGATAGACAAAGGAAAACATCACAAATGTTCAAACATATCAAGGCGGTGAACACCCTAATTACAGAAATTAAGGTGTTACTCTTTGATATAGATGGTATTGATGGCACAAATGAATGCTCCCTGATAGATGGGGCAAATTGGTACGTACCAGAAACAGCAGTTCCAATTGTGCCGTCACAATTGACGATAGTGACTGTTCCATAGTCTCATTTGATTCCCAACCACAAAATAATAAAGGTTTGGTCCCTGTTAGTAGGAGGATCCCTTAGCAATGTTTCCAGCAAGTCAGAAACCAGAGCAAGGGGGGCGAATTTTATACTACCCGTGCAAAGCACTGGGGTGGGGAGGGGAATACAGCACCAAATAGAATTGTGATTTACCCACATAAGGAACTGCCAAATGTAAGTGAAGAAAGTGAAGACCCAGCGAGGGTTGGAGTGGAGGAAGAAATGGCCACCCCCTCCGATGCATTATGCACAGAGAAAGGTAAGATGTGGCATGTGCAAATCTGCTAGGAATTCCCTTGTGCCCACTCTCAAAGAGATTTGATACCCTTCTAAATATGGGCTATGCTTTTTGTGATTTGGGGAATGGTTCCAGACAACGGGGGAAGAAGAAGAAGAGGTGTTTAGCCCCAAAAAGAACCAATGACACAAGGGACTACGGCTGCCAAACTGGCCTACCACCTACTCCTTGTAACCAGTCGGTCAAGCCAAAAGGCTGAAAAATCCTTTCCTAGATTAAAGACCTAATAGTTAAAAAAATAGAGCGCTGGCTAGGGGAGCTAGCTGGTGAAATAAAATGCTCAAAGACAAGGTGGCTTCAATCAGTGTCCGTAACACGGAACAAGGGAGCAGAACAGCCACTGGTGTGCTACCTTGAAATAACCTGTCACGTCCTCAGACGAGAGGTGCGGACACGATTAGGGAAAAACATATTACCCATCCTCAGCATCCCCCACCACAGCAAATGGGAGACTGGGGCCTGAGGAATCCTGTCATAAGGCCCCCATTGAGCTCTAGAACCATGAATAGGCAGCCTTTAACTAGAATCAGCATGCCGCTATCAAGCCCGAATTCAATCCTAGTAAGACGTTCCCATTACCATTACCTGGAATTTGGTGATAAAGGTGAATGTTTAATTAAAAAGAATAGAGGAGGCTGCCCCAAGGTAATTATGTCCAGTGTGTCTCGCCTATCAGCCAACACAACAAAGGACCATGCATGATGCCTTAGTAAATAAATGCACACACACTGGTCCCCAGCCCCAAATACTGTGACAGATCACATACAGGTGTTCCTGAGAACTTGGAATCTGGTGAATCGGGTTCTAAGTATTGATTTTAGGGCTTACTCCCCCAGAGAACATAAAAATAACACTCATACCGACTGAATGTTTCCAAACTAGGTTACTAACCACTGCTAACTTAACGTCGGGCTCCATTAGTGAGGTCAGTGCTCGAGGACCACCAGGGAAGGGCCCTGAAACATCTAGAATGGGGTGGGAGCATGGCCGGAGCCATGTGATCTTGGAGGGGTAGATAGACTAGATCCTGATAATGGCAGTTCAACCAAGGAAGTGGGAATTGAGCTTTTGTTGTGGAATAATGCCGGGTTGGAAAGCGCTGTGATGACCTTGACTGGAATACCTTCATTAGAAGCTATCAAGTAGTCCTCTTGCAGGAAACATGGGCCACAGAAAAGGCTCCGCTCCAAGGATACCAATTGTTTTTTCCTCCGACCACTAAAGACCCTAATGGCAGGCCAAGTGGCAGCCTCTTACTTATTTTTATTTATTTATAAGGCACTGAAAGCCCGCAGGCATCGAAGCGCCATGAACAAATAGACATACAACATAAATAAAAAAGGAACACAATACCTTTAGCCTGGGAATTAAACATGTCGCAATTCATAATATAGAACTTTCTCAGCAGAAAGTGGGATATTCCACTATAAGATTCAGATTTCATCATCCTCTAGGCAGGTAATTACAGAAACTGAGATAACTCAGTAAATTAATGGATCCACATCCAACCAGTACCCAAAACCTATTTTCCTGGGTACACCTATCATCAATCTCCAGTCTATGAATTAATTTCAAGTCTGATTGTCTGACCAGATCGTTGGCAAAGCCATGCTAGGACCTTATTCATTAGGGCATCTCCGGGTTCTTTCTCTGATGGCTTTTCAATATTGGAGATAGTGAAATTCCTTTTATCCATAGCAACATTTTTTATGGATTTATCCCTTAGTCTCGCCATTGTGGATTTTCTTATATGGAAATTCTTTGAAATAGAGGTTTTGTTAACTTTCACAGAATCACCTGCTATCTCTAGGGTTAACAGGAGCTTCACAGAGTCCTCCAATAGAGGAAGGTGTATAAGGTTCACCTTCTCTTCTCCAGGGGGAGACGCAAAAGGACACATTGCATGGTCAATGACAAAACAGGTGGCCGAGACATCAGAATAAAGGCAGTGTGATGGGCCGGACTCCTCCCAAAAGTGGAGCAGGCTCAGAGGACATTTCCCAGGTGGCCGCATTATATTGCTTTTGTGGAAAAATTATTGAATCAGTTTGATAGGACCTATTCAACTTCATGGTATGATAGTTCCCCTAGCAGTTATCAAGGGAATCCATCCAACTGTTAAAGTCATCGAAGTCTTGCCACAGATTTAAATGATTGATGATATTAGTCTTTACCACAATCTATTGGTCCGTAGTTACTTGTTCCTGAGCATGCGCCCCGAGGGAACTGATGCTGTAGGTATGGAATTCGTCAGAGAGCACAGGTGAAACTCAGGCCCCTCTACATCCGGAGTGACAATTATAGTCGGGAGAGAATTAAGTGTCTCCCCAGGATTGGGTGAGCCATTACCGGAATTCATGGCCTCCTTAACAATCAGATTCACAAAGGTACAGGATTTATCACTTGTATCCTGATCACTGGCATTAATAGGGCTAATGACCGTTGGCGGGAAAATCCTGTCAGAGTCAAGCCTTTGCCTTCTGCATAGAGTCAGAGCTAAGACCTCAGACAGGCGGTGCCTCTTCAATGACATAGATTAGCAAGCTGCAAGGCCTATGGGAAGAGCACGACTGGGGCTGGGACACACCAACCCTGATAGCCACCTGCCCAAAAAGAGCCCATTGTCTAGCTTTAGACACTGTCCGTATATTTTACAGCTTAAACCTAAGGGCATGTAATTGTCACTTTACAAAAGGATCAATGGCGAAACTTACATTTATTCGTAGAATGGTGCTTCTAACATCGACATATATTAATCACAGGCAAAGACTGGGCAAGAGTCTGACATTTTGAGGTCTTGGAGAGGTTTGAAAGCGATCACAACCCTGTGAGCCTTATAATTTCAGGAACCAGGTATTTGGGGTGGTAAATCTGTAGAGCTGATGTCACAAATAATTGGCAATCTCAGGACATGCCCACAAGTCAATTAAGTGGGAAAAATTGATCAGACAATCAGCAAAACCCACCATCTATGATGCGACAATCTGTGTCTTATATGCGTGGAGGGGGGCTGCGGTCTGGACATTTTACGAGAGTTGGAATTACAATTTGGTCCCATATATCTCGTCTCTAATGGGTCAAGTAAAGGCAGCTTGTATGATGGTATGATGGTGCCCATAGAGAGGCAAAACACAAAATAGTGGCCTGTGTTAGACACATTTCCAAAATTGACAAAGTTAACCTGATTAGGGCTAACTACAAAATGCTCAATGCCATCAAAAAGAGAGAATGTGTCGCTAATCTGTGGAGCATCCTTTTAAAATCCCTTGAGGATGGGAATACATCCTGTATTGGAAGATTATCGCCAATTCTCTGCTTAATGGGAATCAGACATTACATTGCTCTATTTCAGCTGACTCTTGGCGGTCTCATTTTTCTGAATTATACAATTTCTCTGAACAGGATACACCCCACTGGAAAGACAGGAAGACGTTGCCAGCACCAGGAAACAGAAACCTTGTTTTAATGGTACAAGAGGTGGAAAAAGCACTGAGGTCTCAGAAAGGTGGGAAGGGAGCAGGGCCAGACCTTGTTCCTATTGATCTGTACACGGATGAGGAGGGAGTGTGAGCCCCAGTACTGTGTAAGATCTTTAATGTCATAGTTGACTTGGGGAGAGTACCACCCCCCCTGGGAAAAAGCTGTAATAGATCCAATGTATTTATAAAAAGGCGGCAACGACTCCCCAGCCAACTATCGCCAGTATCATTATTGGGCACTGCATGTAAAATGTTCGCGAAAGTCATTCTGAATTGTATGCAAGAATGGTCTGACGCCAATGATGCAATCAGCAATCTCCAAGCTGGCTTTCGGAGGGGGACTGTAGATCAGTGCTTTATGCTCTTCCTGTTGATTCAAAAGTTCCTGCTCTTAAGAAAATGAAGTTATATGCAGTAATTCTGGACCTCAGGAAGGCGTGCGATGGGGTGCCTAGGAATATTCTATGGCACACTCATTATCTCACGAATGCCCACCCCCCAGCTCTAGTTTCGATCATCCAGGCACTTTACTCCGAGAACCAGACTGTGGTCCGCTGTGGCCATGGTGGAGTAGTAATGCCCCCATTTGGCGTCAATATATGCATGCGTCAGGGGTGCGTGTTGGCACCCCTGCTTTTTAGTGCATACGTAAAGGAGATTATTGATGTACTATTGAGGGGGTGTCTGGATTGTCCAAGGGTGGGTGCTGAAAATTATCCTGCCCTATTCTATGCTGATGATGTAGTCTTTTTCGCTACCTCTCCAGCAGGACTTACGGCCACACTGAATGTCTTCCTGAAAAAATATATGGAACTACTGCTTAAATTGTACACAGAGAAGACAAAAGCCATGGTCTTCAGGCTGCATTACACCAAATATGGCCCCCTGCAAATGAAAGCCAATGAGACGATCCTTGAACAGGTCAAGCACATTGACTATTATGGACTCAGATTCTGAGAGAATGGGGGTCGATACCCCCAGATTGCAAAAGCAAGCATTACCCTGGGGAAATATTGCGGGGCCACCAAGTCATTTATTAACAAACATGGTAGTGGAGCTATCTCCCCAATACTTGATTTATACAAACAACAGGCTCTTTCTTTCTGCATCCATCTACGGCGCAGAAATATGCGGTTGTGAGAGCATGGGGTGTTAGACATTTTGGAGCATAAGTTCCTGAAACAGTTGTTATTACTCCTACACAGCTCCCCATCTGCACACATCCATTTGGAGCTTGGTATACTTGCTGTGGTGGCTAGCTTCTCTGAAGCCAGTCTTGTACTGCATTAGAATATGGTGCACAGGGTGCCTGGAAACAAATCGGGAGGCATTGAAACATCTCATACCCCGGGGGTGGCAAGAGCTTAAGATCGGTATCACATGTAAAGAACAACCTAATTTCTTAGGGGGCGAGTGGAATCTGGGATAATCCCCAGGGGTTAGGTGGCCAGGCCCTCAAGAAGGTAACAGAAATGGCAAAAGGGCCACCGCCAAATCGGTTGAACATCTGGTGGAGAAGGCCTCCAGCTTAAAATTGGGGCCAGCATATCTCTGCCACAAAACAAGGCCTGGATATACAAATTATCTCGATACCCTAGTGCCACCATTTTGTCCATCTCAGGTTGGAGATCTTGCCCCTAGCTTCCTTCACAAGAAATTGGAGTTGCACTGGCAAAGGTGAATGCCCTTTGTGTGGGTCAGAAAGAGAAACAGTAATACACTTATTTCTGATATGCCTATGACTCTTTAATTGAGACCTATCTATTTGAGACCAATTATAAGGATGCTTCGGACTCGCACTGTTGGTGAAGCTATGAACTCCCTCACATATTCTCTGGTGCTGCATGCTGTTTTTGCAACAACACGTTATTTGCATAGAGCCTGGATGCAAAAATATCAAGGCTATAAAGCAGGCGACCCCTAAAAGTGTGGAATAGGAAGGAGCACAATAATAAGACGTGCCTTCCCCTAGATAAGCACTATGTTAAGAACTCAGTACTTTTTGCGAGGCTGTAAGCATGCTCTCCTGGCAAATTGCTTTCATTGTTATTATTTGTTATTATTTGTGCGGCTAATGACTCCTGTCTGTATTGATGAATTGCTGTATTACACTTCTTTTAGCTTGTTTTATCCAGTTTTTTGAATTTTTGTTATCACCTCCTTTATCTCTGTAACTCTACCGGAATTTGAAATGAATTAGTCTTCTTTTATATATGCTTTTGTACTGGAAGGTTTTCATGATGAATAAAAGCTGTTTGACTGGTCGACTGTTGCCTAGGCACATACAAACACTCACTGACACACATGCTATCCCAATTTAGCGCCATTTGTTTTCTCCTCAGGACCATAAGAGAGTGGGGGCGTTGGTGGGGCAAGGGGTGGAGATGGGTCCCCATCAGAAAACAAGGAAGCTAGCAGAGCAGCAGTCCAAAAGAATCTATGTGATCACTGCGCGGCCCATAATTGCACCTACGAAAATGACGATGCCAATGACGGTGTGGCACAGTGATTAGATAGATCACTTTGCCTGCATCCCCGGCCCACATTCCCCTATCCGCTCCCCCCACTTACCTTTACAGCGGCACACTTCTGTGTGCGCCGCCGACTCCCCGCTATCCCTGTGGCATCAATTCCTCCCACTTACATTGGTCGAAGCTGACGCTGCATGGTCCTTTTCTTTCCTTTTTTAAACTTTTGTGTCCCCCGCTAAGCAGGGGACACCTCTGCAACCCCTAACTCCTGTTAATGTGCACAAGGAGAGCAGGGGACAACGCCGCCACCCCTGCTCTGCTTGGGCGCAGCAATGGGAGTCGGCAAAAGGAAATATACCAACGCCGCCGTAACTGCTTAGTCGCATTTACATAGTCGACATTTTGGTACATTTCCCAGGAAAGAGTAAGTACCTAGTCTAGACTGTTTTTTTTAATCTCTCTTTTGTCTTTTCACATACACATAAACACACTCACACTTCCCAACTAACCACCACTTTGTCCTTTGTTTTTATCTTCAGATCTGTGGGGGAGCTGTGGCTTTGGTGGGGTAACAGCTGGAGTTGGGGAAGCTACCGGAGCAGTACTCCAGGAAAGGGTATGTACTTAGGCGTGACTGTTTTTTGACTCTCTCTCTTTGTCTTTTTCACATGCGCATACACACTCCCAAACACACAAACACACTTTCCAAATAAGCACCACTTTGTCCTTTGTTTTCTCCTCAGGAACATGAGGGAGAGATAGTGTTGGCGGGGGAAGGGGTAGGAATGGGGCCCACCAGAAGACAAGGAAGCAGTCAGAGCAGCACTCCAGAAAAAGACAAGTATAGTATTTTTTTGGCTGTTTTTTTTACTCTGTCTCTTTATCTTTTTCACATACACATACACACATACACGCTTCCCAACTAACCACCACTTTGTCCTTTATTTTCTCCTCAGGTCCGTGGGGTAGCAGTGGAGTTGGCAGGGCAAGGGTTGGGGATGGGGCCCCTTCAAATGACAAGGAAGCTGGCAGAGCAGCACTACAGGAAAGAATAAGTACCTAGTCTTGCCTGTTTTTTTGACTCTTTCTTTGTCTTTTTCACATACTCATAGACACACACACACACTTCCCAACTAACCACCACTTTTTCCTTTGTTTTCTGCTCAGGACAGTGAGGGAGCAGTGGGGTAGGTGGGGCACGAGGTGGAGATATGGCCCAGCCAGATGACTGGGAAGCTAGCAGAGCAGTACTCCAGGAAAGGATAAGTACTTAGTTTTGACTGTTTTTTTTCACTCTCTCTGCCTTTTTCACATACACGTACACACATGCTTTCCCAAGTAACCATCACTCCTCAGGATTGTGAGGGAGACGTGGAGTTGGCGAGGCAAGGGGTGGGAATGGGGCCCTGTCAAAAGACAAGGAAGTTGGCAGAACAGTGCTCGAGGAAAGAATAAGTAACTAGACTTGCCTGTTTTTTTACTCTCTCTCTTTTTCACATGCACATACACACACACACACACACACATTACACGGTAGGCGGAGGACCAAGGTGCTATTAGCACCCTGGTCCATGCCGGTAAAATACTGGCACCGCCTTGGAGGAAAGGGGAATTACCGCCCTATTCCAAGGTTGGTGGGGCGGTAATTCCCCCTTCCTTCATTGCCCTTCCCCATTCCCATTTTTGCCCCATAGGGCTCTATGGGAATGGGGAAGGCGCTAATTACGGTGCCGCAAATTGCGGTACCGTAATTAGCACCCTGGTCCCTTTGCGGGTTGGTTTTTAATGCCTGCTAAACAGCAGGCGTTAAAGTACCAACCCGCAAAGGGACCTCGTAGTAAGGCGGCAAGGGTTTACCGGTACCGGTGCCCTTACCGGTACCGGTAAACCCTTACCGCAATCCGTGTAATGAGGCCCACACACACACACACTTCCCCAACTAGCCAGCACTTTGTCTTTTGTTTTTTCCTCATGACTGTGAGGGAACAATGGCATTAGCGGGTTAAGAGGTGGAGATGGGGCCCTGCCAGTAGACAAGGAAGCTGGAAGCGATACGACCAAAAGAGACAAAGGGCCTCATTACACGGTAGGTGCTAAACCATGGTGCTACTAGCACCATCGTTCATGCCGGTAATTTACTGATTCCGCCATGGCGGAATGGGGAATTACCACCCCATTCCGAAGTTGGCAGAGCGGTAATTCCCCATGCCGCCATGGCCCTTCCCCATTCCCATTTTTCCCCCATAGGGCATAATGGGAATGGGGAAGGCGCTAATTACGGTACCGCAAATTGCGGTACTGTAATTAGCACCAAGGTCCCTTTGCGGGTCCCTAATTTAACGGCTGGTCTACACCAGCCGTTAAGGTCGGGTCCCGCAAAGGGACCTCGTAGTAAGGCGGTAAGGGTTAACGGTCACCAGTAGCATTACCGGTGACCATTAACCCTTACTGCCTTCTGTGTAGTGAGGCCCAGAGACACACTAGAGGTGCCCATAGGAGCTGACGTAAGCTTACCTACAGAACAAAATGGGGAGAAGGACGTGTTATTGATCTAGTTGAGAGCAGTGATGAGCAAACCATCAACCTCAACATTACACCAAGCAAGGAAGTGGAGAGGTTAGAAATCGACCCACAGGACACACACTACGACTCGGACAACCTTAAGAATGTAACTTTACAGAAACAGTACTCAATATTTACACAAAAAAAGGAGAAAGATAAGATCGCAAATCCCCCGTTGAAATCAGGGGGCAAATTGAGTGTAGTCACGAGAGGAACCACAACAAAGATTGTAAACATTGAAACTACGCAAAAGAAGACAAAAAAACAAAAAACGTAAGAAAAGGCAAATCAAATGAATGCCGCTCCTTCATAAAAAATCTTGGAATCGCACCAACCCCTTTGCTGCAGCCATCACCACCAGTCCAAGTGGTACTCCCGGGACTGTGCCTTTGGCCCCGCCCGAACGATTTACCGGCAATCCCAACAAATATGCATATTCATGAACCAGTGCCGTCTTCACTTTTTGTGTCGCCCTGGGGCCTTCTCTAACAATAGTGCAATAGTTGCCTTTGTACTTTCATATTTGGTAGGCAGCGCAGCAGGTTGGTCCATACCATTAGTATATCAGGATGATCCACTACTTCACAATTTCAGAGATTTCCAACGGGAATTGGAAAAGTTGTTTGCTAGGCACACCCAAGGACAAGCCCTAGATAACAAACTATTATCCCTCAGATGTCTGAAGCCATGATCTTGCCACCTTTGATCGTCTCATAACACAAATCAACTGGCCCAAAGAAAAGAGGACCACACTGTTCGGGGATTGCGTGGGGAACTAAAGGATGTACTAGCCCAAGTGGTCAACCCTCCCGAGTGTTGTGCAGAGTACATTAATCTGACGGTACAATTGGAGCATAGGTTGCAAGACAGAAAAATGGACCGCACAAGAACTGAAGGGAGATCGGTCTATGTGCGACCGTGGGACAACCAAGTCAAGACTCATGAGCTAACTGAACCCATGCAGATTGGGGGATTACGGGCTCCTATCTCCAAGGCGGAGAGAGAAAAAAGGAGGCAACAACAACTATATTGCGGCAGGGCAGGACATTTCCTTCGGGATTGCCCAATGAAACCTCCCAAGAAAACAGTAGGTGCAATGGACAACTGCAATGAGGAAAAAGATCAAACCCCGGAAAACTCTGACGCCCGGCAAGCGTAGGGGTCCACTTGTCGAGTGAAATGAAGAAAGTTGTACAGACCTCACACCTTGTCATCCTGGTACTCTAGTTCCACCACCAGCAACCATCAAAGGTACATGCCTTGGAAGCGTATATTGATAGTGGAGTGGTGGGCAATTATATCGATCAGAATCTGGCCGCACGGATAGGTCTTCCCCTTCAGCAGAAACTTTAATCGGAAAACGTCACCGCAGTGGATGACTCTCAGTTGTCATCCGGACCAGTGACGCAACATACCGACAAAGTTATGCTAATGTGTCAGGACGGTCATCGGAAAGACATTTTGTTCGATCTTATTGGGGCCCCACAGCTCCAGATGATCCTTGGAATGCCGTGGCTAGAAACCCATAACCCCAGGATTGACTGGCCAAACACGAGTGCTGACCTTTCCTCAAGAATGCACCAAAGGTTGTTACCACAAGGAACGTGAAGAGCCCAAAAGTCAAGACGAAACCTATCCTGGGGCTCTCTGGTGCCTTACCCCCTGAGTATCTGGACTATCAGTATGTGTTCCAAAAAGAGCAAGCAAACACCCTGCCTCCACATAGGCCTTACGACTGCCAGATCGATCTGGTCCCTGGAGCGCAAATCCCTTGCAGTCGAATTTACGCTTTAACAGAGCAAGATAATCAACATCTGAGGACTTACCTAGATCAGTACCTAGCTAACGGATTCATCCGCCCGTCTAAATCTCCTGCCTCCTCGGCTCTCTTCTTCGTACCCAAGAAGGAGGGCGACCGCAGAACGTGTATAGATTATAGGGCATTGAATGAAGTCACAGTTAAGAACTGATACCCTCTGCCACTCATCCCCGAATTGCTCGATCGGGTAAAGAATGCTAGAATCTACCCAAAACTAGACCTACGAGGAGCCTATCACCTCGTGAGAGTTAAAAGGGGAGACGAGTGGAAAACAGCCTACCGAACCAAATATGGGCTTTTCGAGTATCAGGTGATGCCCTTTGGGTTATGCAATTCCCCGGCAGCGTTCCAGTTCTTCATGAACGATGTGCTTGAGGAATTGTTGGACATCTGCGTCCTTGTTTACATCGATGATATCCTTATTTACTCAACATCCAAGGAAGACCATGTTGGCCATGTATGAGCAGTTCTGGAAAAGTTTAATCCACATCAGCTGTTTGCCAAATTAGAAAAATGCTTCTTCCATGTCACGGAAGTCGAGTTTTTGGGCTTCATGTTTGCCCCATGAGGAGTTCATATGGACACACGCATTGTGGATGCTATTCTTCAGTGGCCATCCCCAACAACTATCAAAGGAGTGCAAAGCGTGCTCGGGTTTGCTAATTTTTACAGACGATTTATCCCAAGATTTTCACAGATCGTCCACCCAATTACCTCTCTCCTGAGAAAGAATGAAAAATTCTTCTGGTCTTCCGAAGCAGAGAACGCCTTACAGGAATTAAAACAGGCCTTCACCTCAGCACCTGTTCTTCGACATCCCCGACCTGACCTGCCTTATGTAGTTGAAACAGATGCCTCCAGTGTTGCCATGGGGGCAGTATTATCACAAAAGGACCCAGAGACAGGACAGCTACATCCCATAGCATTTTGGTCCCAGAAATGTGTGGGATGTTTTTATCCACGCATCCAAGCCCTACCTCAAAAACTGTACAGTACTGGCATTGAAAACATCTTGATGGCCAGAGATTCCCAGAAAATGCCCAGGGAAGTGCATGAAGAATAGGCTGCCACTCATTTTTGCCAATGTTATGGGCACAGAAGGGCACTGCCTAAAACCACCATTGGACTACCCACACAGTAGCCTGAAACCATTGGGAATGGCAATGCTGATTGCCAAAAGCAACCTAGAATTGTGGGGAATTCATTTTCATAAATCCCAAAAATGGGTGCATTACCAGTACTCACCACTATCAGAAAGCCGGCATTTCAAAACCACACCAGACTTTGTGTAAAACTGAATAAATGAACCCGAAACAGGCCAAAGCAAGACTTACTGAGAGATGGATACAATCTAAAGTTATATTCTGAAGTGACTTGAAGGTTTATAACAAGACTGGCTGAGCTGTGGATTTCAGCAGTTTAAGTAAATTTGGACTGAAAGACACAAAAAAATCTAAATGTTTAAAAGAAATGAGTGACCTACTTTTGAGTGTCACATAGGTTGCAATTGTTTAAATGTCATAGTTTTAAACTTAGAATCAGCATTCTAGCTGCATATGTAAACATTGTCTCGACTTAAACTGGGTAACAAAAAGTGACATTTTATCTGAAACCTGGCTTAATGAAACTGAATTCTGCCCACCAGCTACCCCCCGACAGGAGTTGAGACTTGCACAACTGCTGTGTTCCCAGGCCTAGCTGCCTTTTTGCTGCTCCCACCAAAAGGGATCTGACACTTCTCTGATTGGATTATCAAGGGACTGCTAGAGACTAAACATAGGACCCAGGCAGAGGGTTTATTGAAGTGGCCATAAATGGCTTCCTCTTGAACAATGTGCCTTCCAGGGCCCAGGCAGATGGTTTGTTGCAGGGGTAATAAAAATGGCTTCCTCTTGGCAGAAACTGGGAGGGGGAGAAACTGGAGACAGAGGCTGAGCTTGAAGAAAGTGGAAAGACTGGTTTCTGTACCAGGTGACCTGAAAAGACACACCCCTGTAGCCAGAATATGGTTTTAGAAAAAGATGAATAACTCATAGTACAGACTTGTCATAATTATTTAAATGATACCATAATTCTTGTGATTTTTCTGCCCACATTTTAAGAGGTTTTTAGAACCGGTGGCATGATCTGGGGGCAAGCTAGCAGTTAAGAGGGTATTACTTAAAATGTATGCATGTTAAAAGTCTGATACTTCATCAATTAATGCCTGCATGCCTTGCACACATGTGTATACATTTGAGTAAGAATCTGATATTGGTAACCTGACCAAAAAGTGAAATATGTTGCCATTTCTGAATGCAAGCTCCCAGGAAGAGCAGATTTGGACAGGGTATACCTCCTGTGATATGTGATGGGTGCATGTAATTTTAAACAAATGTGTACCTGTGCAAATATGTCTTTTGGGTCAAAATATAGATTGTGTGTAATTTGACAGGGGTGGGTTCTCTGTATCATAAACAGACCTCATCATGATGACACTTCATTTCATTCCCCCAATCAAGGGGAAGAGGATGAAGTGGCCAATGACAAGTGGAGAGGGGTAGAGCCTAGTGATGCTGCACATACACCCATTTTCAAAACACATAAAAGCAGACAGTCAGGACAGATAGAGACATTCAATTCCATTTGCTGCAACGCGCTCTGCCGGACCATACAACATCCAGAGATCCAGACTTCAAATCCATCAATCTCCAGAATCCAGAGAGGCTAGACCAGCAGAGCAGAGCTGACCCAGACCGCTGTTAGCAGAACCAGAGAGCTGACCCAGATCACTGTGAAGTGCAGAGACCAGACCAGAGTCCAGTCTAAAACCTGACCAGATTGCCGCAATCGCGAAAAACGCACTCGCGAATTTACCGCGATTTGCAAATTTCTCCACGTGTGAAAACCGCAGCTTCATTGCTTTCCTTGCTAAAAATTCGTTTGCCTCTTAAGAACCATCCCTGAATCATTGCTAGAGTGAGCCTGGACTATTAACTTGATACCACTCACCCTGAACCTCTAGAGGGAATTAAAAGCATTTTAGCATATTTTTCACTTCATTGCCAGCACATATAAAAGCATTTTGGGCCTGCGTTTCCAACTTCTGTGGTCTAAGCTTGCTGGGGTGAACTGAATTACATTTGATTGCATTTCTGAGAACTGTGTGCTTTCCTTCCATTTCCTTGCATTGCATAAAAGGGGGGGAGGGGATTGCCAGAGAAAAGTGATTACATTGTTTTGGTGAAATCATATTGAGTATTTTCTGTACTGCATTTTCATTCAACATTGCATCCATCTGAACCCTATAAAGCATTCTCTACCACATTATTCTTCTGTCCCTATTTACCAGTGTTGCTATCTTATCCATCCTATAACCACTCATCATTGATTATAAAGAAGTGTGCTAGTGCCGGACTATCCATTATTGATTACTGCTCAGATTAAGTGTGATATTCAATTATTAATTTATTGTAAAGTGTGATATATATATATATATTGTTTAAATCATCAAATAAACCTTTAAACTTGCAAAACAGAACTACTTCTTGGCTCAGTGGGGTCAGGGGGATTCCAAGAGAGGGGTGTTATATAGGGGTAGTCATCCAGAACGCATGAACTGGACATAAAGATATATTAATAAGGGTTTCCATTCAGTACCCCAGACTAGGCATTGACTTAGCTGTAGTGTTGAATTGAATCCTCTTACAAATTGGGGGCTCGGGCCGGACGTTTGGGTTAGATCTATCACTTGTGCAGATTAATACAGTGTGCCAGCTGACCAGATACACATATCCGGTCGGATCACCACGCTGTGTTACGCTGTAAAGCACTCCTCAAAGGAACGCTCTAAGGAAAAGGTCTGTTTTGCAAAAAAATAAAATACTAATTTCTGTAAGTCAGGACAGAGACCAATCTCTAGAATGACGACCTTAGTAGACATGAAAATAGCCAGAGAGCACTTCTTACATAAGTTATTTATGAGAGGTGAGTGGACTCACCAGGACCGCATGGTCTGGTTGCAGGCCATCATGCAACAGGTCACTGAAACAGGGTCAGATATATGGGGAGATCAGGGTCCCCTACATGTGGCCCTGAGTGAACTATAAATGGCTCCTAAAGCTAAGGATGAACAAGACAAGATGGTTAGGATAGCGGCATACCTGTACCTATATATGGGAGACATGCAGGATAAATGTACGGAAAGCCAAGATCTGGCGAACAAGCGACAGATGGCGTTAGAGAAGGTCCAATCTGACCTGGTCTCTTCTGAGCAGAGGCTGCAGGGGAGCCAGGAGTCAGAAAATGATAGTAGGCAGTATATCATTAAAATAAAAGAGGACATGGATATACTGCAACAGGAAAAGACAGACCAGGATACCAGAATTCTGGCTTTGCAGAAGGAACGCCAAGACAGTTTGGACTCCCTACTGCAGAGCCAGAAAAAGCTGGAGCAACAGATCAATTTCAACAGGGCATGCACAGAGCAGGTAGCCACCCTGCAAATCCAACTAGACAGAGAGAAAGAGGAGAGCAATAAACTGATCCTGAAAGACCTGGATACCCAGGCAGAGTTTGATCAGGAGCGCCAGAAAGCTGGCGCCTTCCAAAGGCAAAGGGACGACCTGGCGTCACAAATTCAAGCTCTTGGTCAGGAAAGGGACACCTTAGGCCAGGAAGTCTGCCACTTAAGGAGAAAAATGGAAGAAAATCACCTGGCCCTCCAGGGACTGGGTGACCTCCAAAAAGAACACCATAACTTGTTAGAGCACACCAGGAAGGTGGAGGATGCTCTGGCAAGAAAGGAGCAGGCCAATAGGGACACAGCTCAGGAGGTAACCCTCCTGCAGCAAAGACTGGCCCAGTGCTCCAGGACCAATCAGGAAACGCAGAGAGAGAATGAGGCTCTCTGCCAGCACAATGATAGGCTCCAACAACAGATAGCGATGCAAGGGAGACTGATAGAGTCTAGTAAGGCCTTAACTGAGGAACTGAAGGCGCAGGCTCTTGCATTGCAACAGGGAGCAGGGGCGGATAGAGACCAAGTTCGCTGGGAAAGGGAAACTCCTGAGCATAACCTCAGGAGCCCTAGTACCAGAGGCCTTTATCTCTCTCAGTCCCTGGACTCTGCCACCCCCATGTCCCCTGGCCACATGAGCACCGGGCCACAGGGATGGCAGATTACTATCCAGCCAGAAGCATGGGGCTCATAGGCCAGTACCTCCCAGGAATGGATGGGCGGGCATCCGGGTATGGGCACCCAAGCACAGTGCAATTTAGTGGGGAACCCCAGGAGAGTAGGCCCATTAAGGGCATCCTGAAAACCTCTGCCCAGTTAGGTCAGTGGGGGGGGTTACCCATCAAATCCTGGCAGCAAAGAGGAATCTGAAGACTCCTCTGAACGGTACAGGACACAGGAGACCAGGTCCCCACATTCTGCAAGCCATTCCCAGGCTCGCAGAATCCGGGAAAGCCTGGAAGATCAGACAGGAACCTCTGGGAGCAGTGCCTCTGAGTCAGAAGATGAATGGACAAGGGTTACCCGAACCAAAAAGGCCAATAAGGCAAAAAGGTCCTTGATTAAGGACCCATTGAAACAGATTAAGGCAATCAGGAGTGTCATCACGCCTTATCATAAGAACGCCAAGTACTCTGTTTGGGAACACTTGGAGCTCTATGAGCAAATGATGGAGACTTTTCATTTGAAGGACAGCCAAAGCTGTATCCAATATGTCAAGTGGACATTCTCCCCAGAGTACTCCAGTTTCTTTGCAGGGCTGGAGGACCAAAATCATTCCAGGTGGTCCACCTATAGGGCGGCCATATTAAAACATTTTTCTGTTCACAGAAATCCCCAAGAGGCTCGCAAGGCAGCCTACAATTTGCAGTGTGGGGAGGATCAGGCCCCACAAGAATTTGTGCAGGAGTTAAAGCGTGCTTTTGCACAGACCACAAGAAGGGTGCGCACGGATAGCAGAGAATTTATTAATACGTTTTTCCATGCCTTGCCCAAATACATAATGACCCAGCTCGTGAGAGATTTTCATGAGAAAAGATCTTTAGACTGGGTCATTGAACAGGCGACCCGGATCTATGAGGTGCAGAAGCCAATAGAAAATAAAAATAATGCGCCCAAAAACCCCAAAGTCATCAACACCCCTGCTGCTGCCAAGGTGGCAGAGGTAAAGGTCACCCCCGTTTTGGATTTGGAGATGGGGGGGCCTAAAAACCTACCTGCACCTAATAATGCTAGGCCCAGAAGGCCCTCGGGCCAGTCACAGACAGGGAGCCAGGGAGGCAGCCCCACAAATGGGGTCCCTCGCTCTCCTGATTATGTAAGCCCCCGTTACAAGGGAAACAGACCCATCCTGGGTTATGTGTGGACTCCTCCAGCCCAAGGGGGGGATCCAGCCAAGCACCTAACCCAGAGAACTTCCCTCCCAACTTCTCACAGGCGGGCAGAAACTCACCAAACCCTGGGCAGAACTTCTTCCCCAGGTACCCACCCAACTTCCAGCCCCAAAATCCTCCACCCTTCTTTCCCCAATTCCCTGAGCCCAGACAACCTAATCCGGGAGAGGGGAGACCAAGGGTGGAGGGGTACCCAAATCTTCCCAACCCGGGGTACTACCAGAGAAGGGATAGCTACCCTTCCCGGGATCAGCCCAGGGGAGAAAACAGGGCCCCGTATCAGCCTGAGCGGGTTTCCCAGTTAGAGCGCCAGGTTCAGAACATGGCACAAGAGCTGGGTCGCGTGCTAAGGGCTCAGCAGAACCCTCAGATGGGCATGCCGGCACAGAATGCCCCAAACTCTGGACCTGGTGCTCCAGAACAATGACGGGGGCAGCACCCCGATAACACACCGGTTCCCAGGGAGGAGGCACAAGGGGAAGGGGGGTGTAAACCCTTGGAGGAAGCTTCCTTCCCAACTTGTAAACAGCTCCTGGAAAACCAGGAACCGGAAACAAAATCTCCTGCCCCTGAAAGTCTGCCTCCTAAGGAGCAGAGGGGGGGTAGGAGAAACAAAAGACCCAAACAGACTCAGTTTGAGGAGGAGGTACAGATCTTCCAATTTGAGGGAGAGGGATCCTCAGAGGATCCTTGGAAAAGGATCTTCTCCTTCAGAGAGGGGGGAACTCCTCCCAAAGAAAAATGGGTCCCTAGGGATGCAAATCCAGACTGGGGAGATGTGGAGACTGAGCTACCGCCGCCCACCATCTTATCCCAGAACCAACAGCAAGAAAATCCCCTGGTTCAAACCCATCCTGGTGACTGCCTCCAAAAAGGGGGGGGCGGCCCGGAACCGGAGCCAGGGGAACCCACAATGGCTCTGATCTCCAGTTGCCAATTTTTTCTTTCAGATTCCCAAGGCTCTCCACAGAATTCTGCCCAAATCTCTTCTCTAGCAATGTCCAAAACTAGAAAGTTAGCCCACCAGTTGTCCAAAAATGTGCATTATCTGTGCCCCCTTGAGGAGAAGGAGGGAAGATACTATGCCCCGGTACAAGTACAGGGACAGGGTACAATTTTGGCACTGGTGGACACGGGATCTCAAGCTACCCTTCTGTCCAGAAGGGCCTTTGATGAACTGAATGCAGGAAGGGGAGGGAATTACCAAATTCCTCTCACCTCACTTCCTGGACAACTCCAGAACTTTGACAGGAAGGAAATTCCCGTCGAGGGGACGGCAGACTTGGACATTAAGATCGGGCGACACAAGGTGAAACACCCGGTCATAGTAGTGACTCCAGAGGGCACACCTTGTTTACTGGGGAATGACCTCCTGAGGAGGTTGTCACCCTTAATAGATTGCGTAAACAAGGTCCTCTGGACCCAGACTAGCCGACCAATAAAATTAAAACAGAGTGTCAACCATGTTAGTTTAAACGGCACCTGCCACATGGTTGAGCAAAAATCTGACCAAGTAGAATTTCACTTCCAGAATAGCCAAATTCCAGACGTGACGGTAATAGCAGTAGGACAACAGACTGGTGATGGAGGGTCCTCTCTATTTCTGAAAATCAACCTTCCTTCCAGTCTAAAGTGGTACTCCACGCTGGAAGGAAACACCCTGAAATTCTTTACCAATCCACAATCAGAAACTCCCACTCCTATAGTCCAGAAAGATGTGAAATCAGCTCAGAGCCTGGCTGATATTCAGCAAATTGGAGAGCAGTTGTTCATCCCTGTTCAGTTAAATGATGGGAAGGACTCTGTTCTCGCTCGAGTGTGTGTGAACAACGGTAAGAGCTTCATCAGCGAAGCCATGGTCCGCCAACTCCCAAAAGATCCAGCCATTCCCACATTCAAAATGGGAAATGGACCTGGAAGCACCTAATTCCAAACATCTCCTGCCAAGCAGGTGTATGCTCAAAATCTCCATTGGCAACAAGAGCATAGTCCACAATTGTTGGGTCGTGCGAGACGTCCCTGCCGCCTTTTACTTAGGCAGTGACATTCTCAATCGCTTTGCCATTAGTTTGGACCTAATAAACTTCAAAGCTTGGTCCCGATTAGCGGATAATCCCATGGGCTTTGATGATCCAGAAAAAGCATTTAGGTCAGCTCAATTGCTACCTTATGCAGTTGAAATTCAGATCAAAGAGGAAGTCACCATCCCAGAAAGGACCCGACAATTCTCCGTGGAAGTGAAAGCTAAAAGAGGACAACATTTGAAAAACCCTGATGCTTACATACATCTAAACGCTTCTCTCCAACAGCAAGGGTTAGGGGTAAACCCAACACCATTAGTCAACATAGAACATGACACCATTCCAATAGAGGTGGATAACAGTGACTTAAAGAGTATTACTCTAGCCGCAGGCACCATTATTGGAATGGCGGTTGATGACCGACATTTTTCCATAGATTTAGGTAATGAACTGTTAGGGCCAATCCCCAAGGACTGCTTTGACAGTGACAGTGATGACAATACAACACCAGACAGGATTTTTACCCGGCATGGGGGGAACTTCCTGGTGTACACTTCTTGCCCTTATGGTAAGGAAGATGTGACTTGTGACTTCAGGAGGGATGAGGTGATTTTCCAAGTCCATGAGGGCTGCCTTTCCCACCTGAAGCCTCCGGTCCAAATCAGCACTCTGACCAGGGACTTCTCCACCCAGTTGGAGGAGGCCGCTGAGATAGCCAAACCAGAAGTCTTTCCAGGCTTCAGGCAGATGGTGGAAGAGAGAGTCAACCTAGCTGATGCCTGTGTGACTCTGGAACAAAAGCAAAAGTTGAAACAAGTTTTCTTGGATTTCCAAGATCTCTTTGCGGTAGACTCATATGACTGTGGTCGCACTGACATCCACACAACAACAATCCCCACGGACCCTGGCATGACTCCAGTGTTTGTGAAGCAATATCGCTTGCCTCTCGCATCAATGGAGTCCCTTACTGAAATAATTAAGAACCTTGAGTCCAGGGGAATAATCCGTCCCATCCACAGCACCTTCAATAATCCGGTGCTGGGAATATTAAAGCCAAACGGCCAGTGGAGACTCTGCGCCGACCTCAGGGAGCTCAACAAACGGGTCCATACTTCCCGATGGCCTCTTCCCTACATTGACCAAGGGCTGGCCCAGATTCAGGGGTCACAGGTATTCCCTGCAATAGACCTGACCAATGGATACTGGACTGTGCCTGTCAGTAGGGAGGACCAATACAAACTGGCTTTTACCTTTGGGGGCCAGCAGTACACATGGACCCGGACTCCCTTCGGATACCTTAACTCCGGTAATGAGTTCAACATTTTCCTACATAAGGCCATGCCCGACCTGGGTGCGAGGGGTAACCTGGCTTATGTAGATGATGTCCTCATCAAAAGTTCATCTGTGGAGGAACACATAGCGGAGATCCGTTATGTTCTGACGCAGTTGAGGGCCGCCGGAGCAAAACTTTCCTTTCCGAAAGCACAGTGGTGTAGAACCCGTGTTAATTTCTTGGGGCATGACATTACTCCTCAGGGTCTCTGTCCCCAGGAAAAGAAAGTGGAAGCACTTCAGAAACTGAAAGACCCCACAACTCTGCGGGAACTAAGGAGCCTCCTTGGACTGACTAATTACAGCAGAAAGTTCATTGAGGGCTACGCAGAGATCACCAGACCCCTGATTCATCTCCTGAAGGGGGGGGTCAAGTGGGAATGGGGTCCAGAACAAGCCGAGGCAGTAAAACAACTCAAAAGAAGCCGCTCACAAGCGCCTTGCCTAGCTTACCCTGTCAGAAACAAGGAGTTCTTCCTGGAGACGGGGTTCTCTAATACGTGCTTGACGGCAGTATTATACCAAAAGCATGGCAAGGTCAATAAAGTAATCTCCTGTGCGAGCAAAACTTTATCCTCTGTGGAGGAAAAATTCAACGATTGTGTGAAGGCACTCCTGGCAACGGTGTGGGCATTGAAGAATTACCGCCCGTTTATCCAGGGGGAACACATCATAGTGGAGACTCCACACCAGCCTCTGCAATATCTCCAAAGTGACAGAATCCGGGCCCGAAATGTGAGTAATTCCCGAATTACTTCCTGGATTCTGTCAATGCAAGGCTTTCCTGTGGAGGTCAGATATGGCCAAAACAAGAAGAGTCCCCTCGCGCAAGGTCTGGCTGACTTGCATGATTGTGCCAGAGAAAACTGTCTCGAGGACGAAAGTCTAAAAATAAAGGACAACATGGAGGCATACCTTAATTCCCCCCACAAAGTCTTTGAAGAAGACAAGTGTGAGGGAATGCCCACTGTGTATGTGGATGGATGCTCTTACCATGTTGACAACGACGGGGAGAAAGAACTGGTGGCCGGCGTAGGGAATGCATGGGTGAATGAGTCCCCAGAACCCTCCGCTGGATACAAAATTAGTCCCCCAAGTAGTCAGGTGGCAGAATTGATGGCTGTGCATCAGGCCATCCTCACTGCTGTCCAGCATCAACTCTGCGAACTGGTCATAATCACAGATTCGGATTATGTACGGAACGGGTTCGTGGAGCACCTGGTTAATTGGAAAACCAGAGGCATGTTATGTGCTAACAACAAACCCTTGAAACATGGGAAGTTGATCCAAAACATTGATGATCTGGTCACCTCGAATGAGATGACCATCTATTGGAAAAAGATCAAGGGTCATTCCAAAGTAGAGGGACCAGACAAAACTGGAAATGACTTAGCTGATCAGCTGGCCAAAACCGGGGCCATCCAAGGGGATCTAATTGAGATTGAGTCGCTGTTGGGGGAAATGCAGGTCACTGCTATCACTAGGTCCCAGACAAATGCTCACAACGACCTTTCAATTGCACAATGGAGTAAGGAGACCCCTGATGCTGATTTGATTACCGCTCAGAAGGGGGATCCAATAATTGGTAAGTTTTACCAACACCTTGAGGACCCTGAGAACTTTCCCCTGACGGATACCGATTACATTGGGAAAGAGGACCTAAGAGTGTTGATGAAATGTCCAAAAATTTTCCGAATCCAAGACGGTTTGCTGGTAAGGAAATCCAAAGCTGGCCACGATCAGTGGGTGGTTCCTACCTCATTCCGAAGCCTGATGTTAAGTCACGCCCATGATGCGGCCACCGCCGGTCATAGGGGGTTTCACACAACATTGGAAATCTTAAGAGAGGTTGCATACTGGCCACACATGGGGCAGGACCTCGACCAATACTTGAAGGGGTGTCTTGTGTGTGCACAATTTCAGCCATCATCCCTCACGCACCGTGCGCCTCTCCAAAAGCGGGGGATGACACTGCCATGGTCAGATTTACAAATCGACTTTGTAGGCCACGTGATTCGCTCTGCTAGGGGGAATAAGTACATGTTGACTGTGACATGCTTGTTTACCAAGTGGGTGGAATGTCTCCCAGCCCCAAATTGCAAGGCAGAAACTGCAGCTGCCCTGATGATTAACCACATCTTTTCCCGTTTCGGTCTACCTCAAAGGATTGAGTCAGACAGGGGTAGCCACTTCACCAGTGAAGTAATGACAAAGATGTGGGAGATACTGGGGGTCAAGAGAAAGCTACACATTGCTTACAGGCCAGCTTCTTCTGGGGCAGTAGAGAGATATAACCGAACCATTGTGAGCATACTAAAAAAGTTTGTGGCAGATTCTGGGCCAAGTTGGGATATCCGATTACCTCTGGTCCTAATGGCCATCAGATCTACCCCTTCATCTGCAACCAAAATGTCACCATTTGAGTTGATGACTGGGCGCAAGATGGTGCTTCCTCAGCATTGCTCTACAGGACCCAAGAGCAGACACTGATAAATGCCTGCACAACTCATGAGTATGTGGAGAATTTAAGGAAACACCTTCAACATGCTTTTGCTTATGCTCAGCGGAATCTAAAAAGATCAGCTGATAGCATGAAGACCCACTATGACCTGAAAACTTCCAGGAAGGAATATCAGGTGGGGGACCGGGTCTATCTATACAATTTCCAAAGGAACCAGGCAAAACAGCGAAAATTTTTGCCTACATGGAAGGGACCCTTTGAGATTATAGACAAAATCTCCCCTGTGGCCTATAAGATCCGCATCCCCAAAGGCGGTTTGGCAGAGGGGGAAGACAAGTGGGTCCACATAAACCAGTTGAAGTGTTGCCATCCCATGCACACTCTGCAACAACTGGAAGAATCCTCTGGAATCCTAGAGGGTACTGTCTCAGATTAATTCAGTTCTAACTTAAAATATCCTACATATCGCCTATCAAATTCTGAGTTTCTCAATGTGGGTGTTTTTGTTTTTGAATGCAAAAAAGAAATGTGCATGTTCATATGTTTTGACTATAAATTTATATGCCACCCCACTATATCAATGGTGGGGGAAAAATGTCTATGAATAGGTATTGCCGCTCTTCCTTTGTCGTCCTAGGAGAAAGAAAACCTGGAGACGGGCCAAGGAGGACGATCCGGAGACCGGGAGCAGAGACGAAAGGGGCCTGGGGTACCGCCCAATATTCCCATCAGGACCGGCGAGGAGAACCGATCGATCAGTACCGGATGGAGGAAAAGATGCTGAACTGTGCCATCTATTGGAAGAAGATGAGGAAACATCCCAGGTCTTGCGAGTCCCATCAGTGAAACAGAATGGCCATCTCAAGAGGGGGGCTTGTGGGATGTTTTTATCCACGCATCCAAGCCCTACCTCAAAAACTGTACAGTACTGGCATTGAAAACATCTTGATGGCCAGAGATTCCCAGAAAATGCCCAGGGAAGTGCATGAAGAATAGGCTGCCACTCATTTTTGCCGATGTTATGGGCACAGAAGGGCACTGCCTAAAACCACCATTGGACTACCCACACAGTAGCCTGAAACCATTGGGAATGGCAATGCTGATTGCCAAAAGCAACCTAGAATTGTGGGGAATTAATTTTCTTAAATCCCAAAAATGGGTGCATTACCAGTACTCACCACTATCAGAAAGCCGGCGTTTTAAAACAACACCAGACTTTGTGTAAAACTGAATAAATGAACCCGAAACAGGCCAAAGCAAGACTTACTGAGAGATGGATACAATCTAAAGTTATATTCTGAAGTGACTTGAAGGTTTATAACAAGACTGGCTGAGCTGTGGATTTCAGCAGTTTAAGTAAATTTGGACTGAAAGACACAAAAAAATCTAAATGTTTAAAAGAAATGAGTGACCTACTTTTGAGTGTCACATAGGTTGCAATTGTTTAAATGTCATAGTTTTAAACTTAGAATCAGCATTCTAGCTGCATATGTAAACATTGTCTTGACTTAAACTGGGTAACAAAAAGTGACATTTTATCTGAAACCTGGCTTAATGAAACTGAATTCTGCCCACCAGCTACCCCCGACAGGAGTTGAGACTTGCACAACTGCTGTGTTCCCAGGCCTAGCTGCCTTTTTGCTGCTCCCACCAAAAGGGATCTGCCACTTCTCTGATTGGATTATCAAGGGACTGCTAGAGACTAAACATAGGACCCAGGCAGAGGGTTTATTGAAGTGGCCATGAATGGCTTCCTCTTGAACAATGGGCCTTCCAGGGCCCAGGAAGATGGTTTATTGCAGGGGTAATAAAAATGGCTTCCTCTTGGCAGAAACTGGGAGGGGGAGAAACTTGAGACAGAGGCTGAGCTTGAAGAAAGTGGAAAGACTGGTTTCTGTACCATGTGACCTGAAAAGACACACCTCTGTATCCAGAATATGGTTTTAGAAAAAGATGAATAACTCATAGTACGGACTTGTCATAATTATTTAAATGATACCATAATTCTTGTGATTTTTCTGCCCACATTTTAAGAGGTTTTTAGAACCGGTGGCATGATCTGGGGGCAAGCTAGCAGTTAAGAGGGTATTACTTAAAATGTATACATGTTAAAAGTCTGATACTTCATCAATTAATGCCTGCATGCCTTGCACACATGTGTATAAATTTGAGTAAGAATCTGATATTGGTAACCTGACCAAAAAGTGAAATATGTTGCCATTTCTGAATGCAAGCACCCAGGAAGAGCAGATTTGGACAGGGTATACCTCCTGTGATATGTGATGGGTGCATGTAATTTTAAACAAATGTGTACCTGTGCAAATATGTCTTTTGGGTCAAAATATAGATTGTGTGTAATTTGACAGGGGTGGGTTCTCTGTATCATAAACAGACCTCATCATGATGACACTTCATTTCATTCCCCCAATCAAGGGGAAGAGGATGAAGTGGCCAATGACAAGTGGAGAGGGGTAGAGCCTAGTGATGCTGCACACACACCCATTTTCAAAACACATAAAAGCAGACAGTCAGGACAGATAGAGACATTCAATTCCATTTGCTGCAACGCGCTCTGCCGGACCATACAACATCCAGAGATCCAGACTTCAAATCCATCAATCTCCAGAATCCAGAGAGGCTAGACCAGCAGAGCAGAGCTGACCCAGACCGCTGTTAGCAGAACCAGAGAGCTGACCCAGATCACTGTGAAGTGCAGAGACCAGACCAGAGTCCAGTCTAAAACCTGACCAGATCCGTGGCGAGGCCCATTTAATTCAAGAATATAGTGTGAGTACCTAGCAGAACTGTGCAGAACCAATCTCTTAGTTAAAATAATCTAATCCAAGCTATTTTAATCTAAGTAGAACTGCCTCCTAACTGTCACCTGTCATTTGTAAAGCTGTCACCTGTCATTTTCTAGTTGCTGGCTGTCACTTGTCTTTTTGAACTTTAAAATTTAAAATCCGAAAAACAACCTTCACAAAATCGTTCATAACTCCGTAACCGTTTGTGCTAGGAACTTGCAGTAACTTTCCTCTGAAAGCTTAGAATCTTGGCTTTTCAACGAACCTAGAACCGCTTTCCTATTCCAGACACTTCCGCCGCAATCACGAAAAACGCACTCGCGAATTTACAGCGATTTGCAAATTTCTCCACGTGTGAAAACCGCAGCTTCATTGCTTTCCTTGCTAAAAATTCGTTTGCCTCTTAAGAACCATCCCTGAATCATTGCTAGAGTGAGCCTGGACTAATATTAACTTGATACCACTCACCCTGAACCTCTAGAGGGAATTAAAAGCATTTTAGCATATTTTTCACTTCATTGCCAGCACATATAAAAGCATTTTGGGCCTCTGTTTCCAACTTCTGTGGTCTAAGCTTGCTGGGGTGAACTGAATTACATTTGATTGCATTTCTGAGAACTGTGTGCTTTCCTTCCATTTCCTTGCATTGCATAAAAGGGGGGGAGGGGATTGCCAGAGAAAAGTGATTACATTGTTTTGGTGAAATCATATTGAGTATTTTCTGTACTGCATTTTCATTCAACATTGCATCCATCTGAACCCTATAAAGCATTCTCTACCACATTATTCTTCTGTCCCTATTTACCAGTGTTGCTATCTTATCCATCCTATAACCACTCATCATTGATTATAAAGAAGTGTGCTAGTGCCGGACTATCCATTATTGATTACTGCTCAGATTAAGTGTGATATTCAATTATTAATTTATTATAAAGTGTGATATATATATTGTTTAAATCATCAAATAAACCTTTAAACTTGCAAAACAGAACTACTTCTTGGCTCAGTGGGATTCCAAGAGAGGGGTGTTATATAGGGGTAGTCATCCAGAACGCATGAACTGGACATAAAGATATATTAATAAGGGTTTCCATTCAGTACCCCAGACTAGGCATTGACTTAGCTGTAGTGCTGAATTGAATCCTCTTACAAATGTTCACCACCAGAAATGAAATATGCAATTACGGACAAGGAACTACTAGCAATTAAGGTAGCCTTCAAAACCTGGAGACAGTACCTTCTAGGGGCAAGACACACCGTCACTGTTATCACGGATCACCGTAATCTGCAATACTGCTAAGGCCCAATCTTCGCGTCAGCTTCGCTGGGCTCTTTTCTTTGCTGAATACGATTTCGTTATCACTTACAGGCCCGGAGTGCTTAATGGAAAAGCAAACGCCCTATCACGTATGGGAGAGGGCAAAAATGCCTTCACTCCATCGGAACCAGTGGCCATTATTCCTGAAGAACGGATTTGAAACCAGATTGCTGCAACCGCCTGCTGGGAAGACTTGAAGACCGATCTCCAATCCCGAATGGACCAGGCAGTACAACAGGAATGGTTGGGTAAGGGGGACCAGTACTCCATCAAGTATAACTTACCCTATTTTCAGGGAAGACTATGTAGGGCCTAATTACACAGTAGGCGGTAAGGGTTTACCGGTACCGGGTAAATCCTTACCGCCTTACTACGAGGTCCCTTTGCGGGTTGGGGAATTTAACGCCTGCTTTTTGCAGGCGTTAAAAACCAACCCGCAAAGGGACCAGGAAGCTAATTACGGTACCGCAATTTGCGCCACCGTAATTAGCGCCTTTCCCATTCCCATAGAGCCCTATGGGGCAAAAATGGGAATGGGGAAGGGCAATGGGGGAAGGGGGAATTACCGCCCCACCAACCTTGGAATAGGGCAGTAATTCCCCTTTCCAACTAGGCGGTGCCGGTATTTTACCGGCATGGACCAAGGTGCTAAAAGCACCTTGGTCCACCGCCATCCGTGTAATGAGGCCCTTTATATCCAAGACAAAGAAGTACAAAACAAAATAATAGCCAACTACCACGAGTCGTTAGTGGAAAGACATCCTGGAATTGCTAAGACCCAAGCCAAAATCCAAAAGAATTGTTGGTCGCCTACCTGGAGAAAAGATGTTGCCCAGTTTATCGCAACTTGTGGTGTTTGCGCAACACAAATCCCAGAAGTTAAGTCCCGCAGGGTTGTTGCATCCATTAACAGTACCACCAGCACCATGGCATAAATTGTCTATGGACTTCATTACCGATCTGCCACCCTGTGATGGGTTTAATACAATCCTGTTCGTGGTAGACCTATTTTCCAAAATGGCACATTTTATTCCACTAAAAGGGCTTCCGACTGCTGCTATTCTGGCCACATTATTCTTGGAACAAATTGTCAAATTACACGGTTTCCCATCTGCATTGGTTTCTGACCGTGGAACTCAATTCGTCTCAGCTTTCTGGAGGAGGTGTTGTAGGATAGCTCAAATCGATCTTCGTTTATCCACAAGTTTGCGGACAGACACAGAAGGGAGGCCCTTCATTATCAAGTCGTGGATAATGGCTGGCATCCAAAAACATTCCATTGAAGGGACCTCGAGCCTTCCGTACAAGGCCTCCCGCCCCACCATCACCTACACCCCGAATATAGTAGACCGTAACCTAAAGGTAGGTCTCAGATGTTTGCCACCGTCACGCAGGCACAACTCTAACTCGACTTACCCGGATGACACTCTTGTGCCCCACAGGCCTGCCTGCGCCATGGCACCATTGTACACTGAAGCCACTGCACCTCATCCTCGCCCAATCTCATCAGACGCCCAAATCAAAATGCCCATTACTAACACTGTCGCGGAACTACCATCTACGCCCAGGCCAAGTGATGCCTACAAGCCCAATGTGGCTACTATTGCCTCTGCTGCACTTACACCTCATGTGGATTATGTACCGCCAGTTATGCCTAGTGATGCCCCTATGCCAAATGTTGATATTGTTGACACTGTTGATACTACTGCCCTTATGCCTAATGATGTTTCTGCATTACCTGTTATGCCTAGTGCCGACACCACGACCAATCCCAAAAACATACTACCCCCTATCCCTGACCCACCCACTACCCCCCCCCAGACCACCCACTTCTATCACACCTCCTCCGGTCCACACCCTCAGTTGCGCCCTGCTCAACGCTCGCTCCGTACCTGCCCACGCCCTCGACATCAACGACCTGATCATTAAGGACAATCTTGACCTCCTATTCCTCACAGAAACCTGGCTCAATGAAAGTTCAGGCCCGGCACTATCTCTGGCTATTCCGTCGGGGTACTCCATATTCAGGAAGGACCGCACCTTTCAAAGAGGTGGTGGCGTGGCCCTCATCGCCAGGGAAACCTTTGCTATTAGGGAAATGGCAGGGCAACTTGACCACAATAGTGACTACCTCCCACTCAAAATTAATGTTTCTCCTAACTGCACCATAACTGTGCACATTGTCTACAGACCTCCGGGTCCTTGCACTGACTTCCATGACACCCTCATCTTCGCACTGTCTAACAACATCAAAAAGACTTCACAGGTCATACTCCTGGGCGACTTCAACTTGGGGCTCAATGACCCTAAGGACCCCCATGCCAAAACCCTCAAGAACGCCCTATCCACCCTGGGCTTTGCGCAATCTGTCTCTGACTCCACCCACATCAAGGGGCGCACCCTCGACTGGATCAGTCAACATAGCTGCTCACTACTTGTCACGGAAAACACGCCCATCCCATGGTCTGACCACCACTACATCCAATTCAACCTTCGCACCAAAAAAGAGACCAACTCACCTCCCGCCCCCTGCCCAGCTACTCTCGCCAGGAGCTCCCGCCAGCTCACAGCCGAGAATTTAGCACCCTACCTCCGCAACCCCGCCTTGCAGGCCCCATTCTCCAACAACCCAGAAACCCTAGCCAACACTTTCAAAGAAGTCATCACCCAAGCAGTTGACGCCGTTGCGCCACTGACGCTCAAAAAAGCTAAGAAAACCAAACATGCTAATTCATGGTTCTCCAAAGAACTCCTTGAACAACGGGCGCAAAAGAGGACTGCCCTCTCCATCTGGAAAGCTAACCCTTCAGAAACCACCAAAAATGCGTTCAAAGCCATCTCTAAATCCTACAAAACTAACATCACCCTAGCTAAAGCTGCCTCCTTCAACGCTAGGATCTACGACGCCAAATCTGGGTCAAAGGAAATTTTCACCATATTCAGGGAACTGGAAAAACCACCCTCTCCTCCTCCTGCTCTCATCAAAGATGACAACTGGTGCAATAGCATTCAATCCGCAATGCTAGACAAGCTTAACACTCTTCAAACTAAAATTCGTGGCCACCAAAAAGCCCTTTCCCGCCTCATAGCTAACCTACATAGTCAACCCACCACACCGTCCACCACTAATCCTTCTCCATCTTTTGACTTCAAAGATATTACTGAGCACGAGGTCATCACCCTGCTCAAGTCCATCAAACCCTCCAACTGTAAGGGAGATGCCTGTCCAGCTAGTCTCATTAAAGACTCAGCACAGATCCTAGCTCCTTTCCTTACAGCATTCATTAATTCATCCTTCCAGTCTGGCCACGTTCCAACCGGACTTAAGGAGGCCTGGGTACGCCCACTCCTCAAAAAACCCTCGCTGGACCCAACGATCCCGGGGAATTATCGACCTATCACCACTGTACCCTTCCTGCTGAAAATCTTGGACAAAGCAGCTTACCTGCAAGTCCAAAAGTTCCTTGAAGAAAACCGTCTCCTTGGCCTGCGGCAATCTGGCTTCCGCCCACGACACGGCACCGAAACGGCTCTCTTGGACCTAAAGAACCAAATGGACGATCTAAGAGACGCAGGGAAACCTGCTCTCCTTCTGCTCCTGGATCTATCCGCCGCCTTTGACCTGGTGGACCACAACACCTTGTGTCACCACCTAGCTACCCAAGCTAACTTTTCCCCCAAAGCTTGTGAATGGATTTCCTCCTTCCTCCAAGAAAGGGCCATGAAAGTCTTCTCCGATTCAGCCTGTGCCACCCCTAGCCACATCACCTGCGGTGTGCCTCAGGGCTCATGTATCGCGCCCACGCTCTACAACCTCTTCACGAGGCCACTGTTTAGCATCCTTGACTCCCTGGGCATCTCGTATACTAACTATGCGGATGACACCCAGGTCCTCATCCCACTCACAGGCGACTACCTGGCGGATACTAAAACTCTTACCACCATCTACTCCACTATCCAATCATGGATGGCAGACAACTGGCTATGCCTCAATAGTGAAAAAACCGAACTCCTCCTCATAGGAGCACCTTCCACGCTGGGGAACCTCGGTGTACAGTACTCTTCCTTCACTATTGACAACATTCCCATCAAGGTCTCCAATCATGTGAAGACACTCGGAGTCTACTTAGACTCCGACTTGTCAATGGATAGACAGGTCAATGCCATTGCCTCCTCCTCAGCCTATTACTCGAAAGTCCTCAACGCTGCCAGACCTTTCTTGTCACGCCAGAATTGCCTCACCATTGCCAGGGCAATAATTGGATCTAGGCTGGACTACTGTAATGCCCTACTCGTTGGGACCTCCAATAAGAACCTGGCCAAACTTCAGCTAGTTCAAAATAATGCACTTAGGGCGGCCACAGGCACCGCGAGAAAAGACCACATCTCAGAAGTCAGAAGACAGGCACACTGGCTTCCGGTGAAAGAGAGGATTGTTTTCAAAACACTCGCCCTCACCCACAAATGCCTTCATGAACTTGCTCCACCCTACCTGACCCAAAGAATCACCAAGCACTCTGCCACCAGACCATTAAGAACGTGCTATTCCAACACGATTGTCACGCCCAAATCACGCAAGGTGCGCGCCGGTGGTGCCAGCTTTCCCACGCGGGCCGCCACCCACTGGAACGCACTGCCACCTCACATCAGAATGATTGAATCCCACCAAGCCTTCCGCAAAGCTGTTAAAACCAAGCTCTTTGTATGAAACGTATGAAACGTACCTGACTGCATTCTGTCACTGTATTATGATTATCATTCTTCACTTGTAACTATGCCTGTAATTGTGTATCCATAAGACCTCTCGTCTCATGCATATCTGCTGAATTAAGAATCCAACACCTACTTGTAACAGCGCCTCGATGTCCATGGGCTGCAAGTGCGCTATACAAATGTGAATAAATAAATAAATAAATAAATAAGATACCTCAGACCTTATCCCATCAAAGCCATCATCAGCCCTGCTGCCATGAAATTGGATTTACCAGCAAATATGTGAATCCATCCAGTGTTCCATGTTTCCCTTCTAAAACCAAAGAAACCCGACACTTGGATCACAACACCACCTGAGCCAGAGATCATAGAGGGAGAACCAGAATATGAAGTCAAGAACATTCTGGATTCAAAGATAGTGCGATCAAAACTATACTACTTGATCGACTGGGCAGGTTATGGGCCTCAAGATCGCACATGGGAACCCATTGAATTTGTCCATGCTGCACGACTAGCCAAACAATTCAATTGAGACAATCCTGCCAAACCAGGACCAGGGTAGGGAAGGCCCGTGAGAGGGGCCTTTAGGGGGAGTGCTGTCATGGCCACTAGTCAAGAGCCATTACCTTTATGCTCCAAAGGGTCCAAATGGACCCAGTCCTGGTGCCTTTGGCGCCAGGCTCATAAGAAAGTGTGCTCTCCACACTTTATGTCTAGGGCACGTGCATCCAGGCTGGGTGTGGCCATTGGGAAGCATTGGAAGGCACATGCAGAAGTCTGTGGGAGTGGCAAGGTGGAGCCACAATGCGGGGCTAAAGGGGAGTGGCTGGGGCCAGGCTATTTAAGCCAGCCCCACCTGCATGCAGGCGCTTCGCGTTAGTCTGCTGTGTGCAATGTAACGCTTACCGCTGTCTGAAGCTCTCTTACCATTTTCCAGCTCAGCACGCTCCTCATCAGGTTCTGGATGCATTTTACCTGACTGCTGCCATACCATCGCTAGAAGCGCAGCTCACCTGATTCTAACTCTGCATCTTCAACGCACATCTTACCTGACTCCAGCCATTCCACCGCTCGAAGTGCAGCTTACCTGATACCAACTCTGCATCTTCAGCACGCACCTTACCTGTCTCTGCAAACCCATCGCCTGCAGTGTGTAGCATCTTATCCAATTCCCAGAGCCATCAGAGTCGGGCCGCATCCTCAACTGTTCCAGCATCCTCACGGATCCACCCAACTGCCACCCGCCGACGGTCCTCCGATCGCCGCTCTCCATCAGATGCCGCCAGGCCATCCCTGCAAGAGAAAAGGAACACTCAGGTTAGAAACTGCATAAACATCTTATGCTTGGCCGCGCAATAAATAAGCTTTGCGTACAACTGAAAACCCTACCTACCTTTGAGTGGGGGCCGCTCAATTCCCCTCTGGCATCATTTGGAACCCGCTTCCAACACCGCGACACAGCGTGGCCAGCTTTACACCTATCGGGGAGAGAAAAGATATTATAAGAATTACGGACAATAATCATTGGGAAAAGACATTGCAAAGGATACAGACAATAATTATAGTTACAAACACTTACGTACCAAGTAGATTGGGCACAGCCGGTTTGGGGCACCACGCACATGGACCAGTGAAGCAACTAGGTCCATCAACGGTGCACCTGCTGATGGGAAGCAGGACGGAGAGCTCATCCTTACAAAACTCAGAATCACAGGACCAGAATATGGTAACTACTCTAGCCAGACACGTTAGCCACCATTCGGTTGACAATACTGACCACAAACAGATACCAAAACCCGGGAACATCATATCTCAACAACAAATCATCCCGGGGGATCAATACGTCGAAAGGAGCAGGAGCTCCGTGGCCAAGCGTTCGCAGGAGCGACACGCTCCCCATGTAGGCACAACAATATCCAGCAGAGGTAAGCCCGTGGGCTATGCACACCTCCCAAGGCTGTGAATGATCGTTTCTGGATGCGCCATTTATGATCAGCAGCAATCTTCAAATGAGAGCTGCAACCACCGTGTTTTGCCCCGCTAAAATTACCAGCTCAGTGTAAACAAACTGCACGACCCACTAGGTATTTAAAAAATATCCTCTCCAAGATGGCCACCGCCCCGTCTCACCAGGATGCGACTTCCTGAGGTTGCCCGGCATCCACAGCTGATTGGCCTTCCTGCCTCCGATGCCTCTTTTCTCCAATCACTGGCAACCGACAGGCACAGCCGTCCAGCGCAGAAGGCTCTGCAAAAGGCTCCGGTCCTGAGCCTGTCGTGGCCGTAAGGGGCCAATGGGCCAGCCATGCTGCCCTCAGTGCTCCTGACATACCGGTAAGACTGTCTCCCCCAGGGCTCCCTATGTCTCACGGCTACATTTCTCCAGCCAGGCTATCTACATGACTTTGAACCTTATTAACAATAATCACTGCGATTTACGCCTCACCAGACTAACCCAGTGCACAAGGGTCCATTGTGCCGCCAGCAACACTTAGTAGCATTAAGTATAACGGAGGTGCTGCACCCCGTAATATAAATCAATTCAACGTTTATTATGTTTTAATATGGTCAAACTACGGATCGTTTTCCCAGTCGTATCACCTCTGCTCGACCAGCCTGCCAGCACCCTGCGCTCTAATGCACCACTTGACCACCTTTGTCCTACAACGACATTGCCTGTTAATACTTCCTGTATATGTATGTAGACACTGTTATCATTGCTTCTTGCTCGCCAAAGTTAACATATTGTAACGCTCGCATGTACATAGTAACGCCTCTGTATTGACACAACAAGTCCTGCTATATATGTGTAGACATTTATACCTCTACATTTTTTACGTGCTAAAGTTATTATACATATGTATAGACATTTTTACCCGTTTTCTCCTGCTAAAATAGAACAGAGTACATTTCTCACATATACGCAGTAATGCCTCGTTGTAGGCATAACCTAGCCATTCAGTAATACTTCAAACAGTCAACATCCACTCACCTGTGTAACCAACGGGCCTCCAGACACACCTACGCGCCCATCTGTGCCTTCCTAACGCTATTCACCACTGTGATTCTACCTTGCATTGCACAGAAAACACACAGTGCTCATGGCTACATTCTCACCACCACTGATATGCCTGTCCGTTGTTCTGTACCTCCAAATTTCGCATCAGATTCTCTCCACCACCATACACTCTCATCATCATGCCACCAGGGAACCACAACAGTGCATGCACACACCCAACCCCCCCACCAGACTTTTTAGACTCAGAATGCAGACACTACCTATGCACATTCACACCCTCCCAGCCCACTCTGTCCTCAGAAATCCAGACTAGGCTCACGCTCAGCAGCCAGACAACTCTCCCACTCATCCTGCTCACGTATTCATAGTACCAAACTCATACAGCCTTCCACTTTCATCAATCACCATAAGCACCCTCACCGACCCACACCTTGCAACGCCACGTCAGTCAGTAAAAAAAAAACAATCCGCCCCCATCAAATGTGCCTTACTCAATATCCGCTCACTTACTGCCCATGCACTAGAAGTCAATGATCTTCTACTCAGTGAAGACCTAGACATTCTCTGCACCACGGAAACATGGTTTCACGAGGCCTCCGGCCCCGCCATTACCCTAGGCCTTCCACCTGGATACTCCATACTCAGATAGGACAGGACTGCTAAAGTAGGGGGGGGGGGTTGCACTGATCTACAAAGAGAAAATCCCCATAAGGTCCACAACACTCCCAACAGAGGTTGACGCGGATATACTATCAGCAAAACTTACCCTCTCACCCACCAATACCATTAATCTTCACCTCCTCTATAGACCACCAGGACCACAGACTAACTTCCAGGGACACATCACCCACCTTCTTAGCAGTAATCTAAAAAAAAAACACCAAAACACTCATCCTAGGAGATTTCAATCTAGGGCTTAATGATCCCAGAGATAAGGCAGCTAGCACACTCCTTATGGATCTCACAGACCTAGGATTCACCCAAAAAAACCATAGCCCCACCCACACCAAATGTCGCACCCTTGACTGGATTGTGGACCATAATTGCAAATCAACACTCACTTCCAACCGGGCTTACCCATGGACAGACCACCATTGCCTCCAATTTTCCATCCCCACCACACCCAGCCCCAAAAGCACCATATCCGCCCCACCCACTATAGCCAGAAGCTCCAAAGAACTCACAGCAGATAACATCCAACCACACCTCAACATTCCCTGCCTAGCACCTCCCTTCTCACAAGACCAGTGGTCGAAGTGTACGAAAAGAAGTAGTGGAGCTATGTTCCCTGACAGTCTGCCCCACTCTCCACAAACCCCATTGCTACGCCCCCTCCCACACACAGTCCAAACCCCCAAACAAACAGACCTATTATTTAAGGGAATGTGCAGTGCAGTGCACTGAAGTGCAAGCTTCAACTTCTTCCTACACTTTTCTTTTAAAACTGAACCGTTCCGGAACGGTTTCTTTTTAAAATAAAAGTATAGGAACAGCGAAACTGAAAAATAAAAAGTATAGGAGCAGCGCTCCCGACCGCTCCCGCCCACTTCGACCTCTGCACAAGACCCTAACATTCTGGCAGATATACTTAATGACACTATCATGAATGCAATTAACACTGTAGCACCTCTAGATAGTAAAAAGGAAAGAAAATAATTTCATGCCAATTCATGGTTCACAGACGAACTTCAAATCATGCGCGCCAACAAGCGTATTGCCCTTAAAGCATGGCAATCCATTCCCTGTGATTCCTCCAGAAACAAATTCAAATCACTGGCAAAATCTTACAAAGAAGCCACCTTCATCGCAAAATCCAACGCGTTCACCAAACGCATCTCCAATGCAAACTCACAATCTAAACAGTTATTTACAATATTTAAGGAACTCACCACGCAGCCACCGAGCGCAGATGAAATCATTAAAGACAAAGCCTGGTGCAACAGCATTGAAGCTGCCATGCTAAATAAAATAGACCTCCTCCAAAAGAAAATCCAGTCCCACTACAATACCTTATGCAACCTTAACCCGGATACACAGACCACGGCCACAGCACTGGCCAGTACCGAACACCACCCCAAATTCTTCTTCAAAACCGTCACTGAACTTGAAGTCATAGACCTCCTCAAACACCTCAAACCCTCTCTTTGTAAAGGGGACATCTGCCCTCCTAAGATTGTAAAAGACTGCACTAAGGAACTTGCTCCGATCCTCGCAGCATTCATCAATGCCTCCTTCAAGTCTGGCATTGTCCCGAACAGCCTCAAAGAAGCATGGGTGCGCCCTCCTCTAAAAAAAACGTCTCTAGATCCTTCTCAGCCAAACAACTATAGACCTATAACTACTGTGCCTTTCCTTCTTAAACTTCTGGACAAAGCAGCCCACATGCAAATCCAACACTACCTTGAGACGAACGCAGTCCTTGGAAAAAGACAGTCTGGTTTTCGCAAAGGGCATGGTACAGAAACTGCATTACTGGACCTAAAAAATCCAATCAACCAAATCATAGATCCAGCCCTCCTTCTCCTATTAGACCTATCAGCTGCGTTCAACCTCGTCGTCCACAACATTCTCACCACTCACCTTAGCCAAGCAGCCCAATTTTCCAAACAAGCAATGTCTTGGATTACATCCTCCCTTGAAGGAAGAGTGATGAAAGTGTTTTCGGACATAGCTAATGCAGCACCCACCAGAATTAATTGTGGAGTCCCACAGGGTTCGTGTACAGCACCCAATCTCTATAATCTTATTTACAAAACCTCTCTTTGACAAACTAGATGCACGTGGGATCGCATATATCAACTATGCGGACGACACCCAAGTACTTCTACCTCTATCGGGCTCTTATGACACCGATGCCACGGCTCTGAACCTTATCTACACCACAATCCAGGCCTGGATGGCCGAAAATGGTCTATGCCTCAATGGAGATAAGACCGAGATTCTCATTTTAGGCCAAAAAACAACACTGACAAACTTAAAGGACACCTACTCCAGCTTCAACATAGACAATACAGTCATCCCCGTCCTAAAGTCTGTCAAAACTCTTGGTGTTCACCTCGACACCACGCTTTCTATGAATAAGCAAGTCAACTCCATAGCCTCAGCCTCCGCCTTAAGCATCAAACTCTTAAACGCCATCAAACCCTTCCTAACCAAGCCAAACTGTCTATCGATCGCCAGAGCCACTATAGACTATTGAAACTCACTCCTTGCACGCACGTCCCGAAATAACTTGAACAAGTTACAGACCACACAAAACAATGCACTCAGGGCAGCCCTAAGTATCCCTAGAAGGGACCACATCACTCAAGCAAGACAAGCAGCACACTGGCTCCCAGTCAAGGACCGCATTACATTTAAAATTCTCACCACAACCCACAAATGCATAAACAATACAGCCCCGACCTATCTCGCTGAAACTCTCACGAAAGCCACATCAGGTAGACCCATCAGATCCCTCTATTCTAACCAACTCACCATCCCACGCATCAACAAAGAGAAGGCTGGAGGGATAGGTTTCCCCTATTTAGCCCCCAAGCTATGGAACGCCCTCCCCACTTCCCTTCGAGCAGAAATCTCGCTACTCACCTTTCGGAAGAATCTGAAAACCTCTCTATTCAACTATCTCACCACCTTCCACTGTAACTAGCGCCACTGTAACAAGCGCTAAACCTGAACATTGATATGTATCATAGCAACAGCTCATGTAACAAATTGCTAAATGGTCACCATGTTATGTAACTAAGCTAATCCTGCATGTAACAAGCGCCACGTTGCTTACGGGCTGCTGTGCGCTCTACAAATAAATAAATTCAGATCTTAAATGTACAAATTGAGGGTGACAATCCCACAGGTTTGAATATAATGGTCCTATTCAATCTATACTGGAATAGTGTGTCTGCTGGAGCTGAGCATTTCGTGGACACCATTATGGACCTAGTAGACACATCTCTGGTAATGTGGATGGATCCTCTCCTAATATTATGTGGAGATTTAAACGTCCATTGTTTTGATGACAATTGCACCATACGGAATAACATAACTACAACTTCAACGCCTGCAGAACAAAGGGGTCATGCTTGGAAGGAAGCCCTGAATGCAAGAAATATTAGCCTACTTAATGTTATGTTATGTTATGTTATTTTGCATTTATATAGCACCTTATGTACCATTGGTATGGTCTCAAGGCGCTGGTAGGTTGAATGCCCTCGGGAACCGGTAGTTCAAGTCAGTAGAGGGAGGTAGAGGGAGTCAAAGGCACGTGTGAGCGCCAGATATGTGTGCAGCTGGTAGGTATTCGTGTGATAGCTGCTTCTTAGCGGTAGGTGTGGTGGTTGAGAGATCAATAGTATGTGTTCGTTCTGGCAGGTTTTTATCCAGACCGATACTGGCTGCGTCAGGCCTGAGGAGAACGCCTAGGCTTGAAGGTGTATAACCAGCAGTGTTTAGATGGGAAGTATGCGGCAGGATGATGGTATGAGAACTGCTATACCGAATGGTGTCATAGTATCGCTGTGTTCTAGATGAGTGGTGATGTAAGGAAGAGAGTAAGCGTGGAGATGTGATATGGTGGTTTATCTTAGGTGCTTGCGGTCGAGCTCACTCCAAAGGTTCCATGTACCCTGTCCGTTCCGTGTAATCAGACTGTTCTACGCATTTATGACCGTTTCAGGCGCTCAAAGCCATTCGTATCAGCCATCCGCGCTACACGCTCATCCGGACTACACACTAATCCACATTACACACTCATCCGCTCTACCTACTCATCCGCTCTATATAATCGTCTGCTCTATGCACTCATCTGTTTTACACACTTATCCGCTCTACGTACTCATCCGCTCTACGCACTCATCCACTCTATGCACTCATCCGTTCAACGCACTCATCCATTCAGCGCACTCATCCGATCAACGTACTCATCCGTTCAACGCACTCATCCGCTCTAGGCACTCATCCGCTCTAGGTATTCATCTGCTCTAGGCCCTCATTCGCTCGAGGTACTCATCTGCTCTAGGCCCTCATCCGCTCTGGCACTCATCCATTCTAGGCACTCATCCGCTCACTCTATGCATTTATCTGCTCTACGCAATTGTCTGTTCTTATGTAACCATCCGCTCTACGCACTCATCTGCTCTATGCGCTCTCCCACTCTGTGAACTCATCCACTCTGTGCACTCATCTACTCTGGACACTCATCCACTCTGGGCACTCATCCACTCTGGGCACTCATCCACTCTGTGCACTCGTTGGCTCTGCGCACTCATCGGCTCTACGCGCTTATCCGCTCTAGACCCTCATACGCTCTAAGCACTCAACCGCTCTACGCATTTGTCAGCTCTATGCACTCACCCTCTCTACATACTAGCCTGTTCTCCGTACTCGTCTGCTCTCCTCACTGTCCGCTCTCCGTATTCATCCGCCCTAGGGACTCATCCGCTCTACGCATTCACCCGCTCCACCCAATCATCGGCTTTACGCATTCATCCGCTCTGTGCAATCATCGGTTCTACACAATCATCTGTTCTATGCAATCATCCGTTTTTCACGCTCATCCGCTTTACGCATTCATCCGCACTATGCACTCATCTGCTCTCCGCACTTATCCGTTCAAGGGACTTATCCACTCTACGCATTCCCCGCTCTTACGCAATCAACTGCTCTATTCGCTCATCCGCTCTATGAAAGTATCTGCTCTACACAATCATCCGCACTACGCATTCATCCGTTTTATGCAGTCGTCTGCTCAATGCACTCATCTGTTCTAGGTGCTCAACCTTTTTGCGTACTCATCCTCTCTACGAACTTGGCCGCTCTATGCACTCATCTGTTCTAGGCACGCATCTGCTCTACGGATTCATCCGCTTTACGCATTCACCCGCTCTACGCACTCATTCGCTCTATGTACTCATCCGCTCTACGCACACATCACCTCTACGAACAAATCACCTCTATGCACACATCACCTCATCACCTCACCTAAAGGACAAACCCTCAGAGATATTCCACCCAAAGCAACATAAAAAAGAAGGAGGAAAAGCAAAATCTTAGATCACATTTTCGTATCAGGCAATATGACACTTGCCACCAAATCATTGGAGATTTTGTAAACTAGCCAAAGTGATCATAACATATTAAAATTGACTTGGATTAGTTTAGCCTCAATAAAATAGCTTCACTATTTACAACCATTATATGTGTCATCAGTAAGAAACAGTTTGATTATATACCCCCTTTCTCAAACTCAATTTCCTAAGAGTAGTGCACCATCACAGACTTGCAAAAATTCCTAATCTGTGTTGTTAGGAAAAGAGTCTATTGAATGACTTACCTAAAACCAAAGAGATTATAAAAAAATATATTTTCAATTTATTTCGAATTTATTGAAAGCACAATCTAAAAGAACCACTTAAGGTATCTAAGTCACAAATATATACATAGGGCCTCATTACACGGAAGGCGGTGAGCCATGGCGCTATTAGCGCCATGGCTCATGCCGGTAAAATACCGGCACCGCCTTGGCGGAAAGGGGATTTACCGCCCCATTCCAAGGTTGGTGGGGCGGTAAATCCCCCTTCCGCCATTGCCCTTCCCCATTCCCATTTCTGCCCCATAGGGCTCTATGGGAATGGGGAAGGCGCTAATTACGGCACCGCAATTTTGCGGTGCCGTAATTAGCTCCGAGGTCCCTTAGCGGGTTGGTTTTTAACGCCTGCAAAAAGCAGGCGTTAAAGCACCAACCCGCTAAGCGACCTCGTAGTAAGGCGGTAATGGTTAACGGTCACCGTTACCATTAACGGTGGCCGTTAACCATTACCGCCTTCCGTGTAATGAGGCTGATAGTCTAAAAAAAAAACAAATTCGATACATGAGGAACAAGTGGGGTTAGTACGTGAAACTGTTTGTTTCAAAGTCTGCATAGAGTCAAAGTATTGAATGAGAAAACAAACAAATAACACATTTTTAGTGCATTACTTATTGCACAATCACATGGCGAGTAATAGCAGAGGTATATAATTCATCAAACTCTGTCAATGAGGCTTCAGATATTTCCAGCCTATGTGATGGTCGACATATGTTTCGGCATATTGCGTTAAATAAGACACTATCTCTAATGTCTGTCTTTGCTGGTATAACTGTCTTCAGGACAAAAAACGCTGGTTTAATGATGTTGTGTTAACAATACTGTTTCTTGCGTAAATATTTAATTGCAGACCCACTCTGTAAAAAACATAAATAAACACTAATCAGATAATCTTATCCAAAAAGCTGAATTATTTAAAAAGGCAAACTTGGATGGGTAGTAAACAGAATGCATGGCCGATGGTGGACACAAACCTTAATAGCTGGAAAAAACTCTCCTTGTGGTAATCAATAAGTTCAGCAAGGTGTTTAGTGTCCTTGGTTCAATGCTTCAAGTCATTCCAAAGGCATTTTGATTTTGCCTATAAGGTTAGATTATTTGACTATCGTAAATTTCTGGCAGATATTGCTCTATAGTGTATGTTATACCTCCATAGTAGTGAAAAAATGAACCTCTTATGCTCCCTTATGGAACAGCAGAACTGAGTGCTGTGTCCTTGATTTTTGATTCTGATTATCAGAAAAAATGGAGTACTTCTGATGACGTACAGTATAGCATTTCCCTACAAGGGATGACAAAAGAAGGATGGGGGAGGCTGACTTTAGACCAGATGGTCGAAAAGACAAGCAGCTTAAATTCTGTTTGTTGATTATTTACCAAATTATTTGAGAAAGAGGCACAAGAAAACATTAAAGAACCAAAGTTCATAACGTACTTGTGTGAAGATGGTTATAGCTTGAAACCGTCTATTTTTTAAAAGTGCATCAATGAGTGTCGTTTTGCACGATGAAAACGCAGACGAAATGGTTGTTTTCGCTGAGTTATGAGCTTTTTTTACACAGTAGTCACAGCAGATTTATGCGATCTATTTTGGAAAAAGAGAAAAAGAAAGCGTGCTGTTATTTTAGTGTGTGCACATGCGGCAGAAAGTTATCGTGTTGCAGGACTACTGCAAACACAGATGTTGATCCTACCTCGTTTTGTTAGGAGAATTTAGCATCTATCGTCTGTAGTGGTAAACTTCAGACTTGATTTTGGTGCTGCATTTCAAACACGGAAGTCGCAATGTTAATCTGTAACCGCACGTGACTTATAGAGATGTGAGACTAGAGAGTATTTTATAAGAAGTAGCCAGAACTATTTGAGCTGCCATTTTAGGTGTGTGGTTTCACATGGGGAAACCGATATTGGTGGGTTAGAATCGGCTAACTGGGCTGTATTTTATAGATATTCTACAAGGTGCCAATACTAATTTAACAGTTGATTACGCATATACACCCTAATCTTTTGATGTTTATGCAAAAAAGTTTCCCACATATAAAGGAAAAAAGTATTTCTCTTATTTTTAAAAAGGTGGGGCTAGTACAAAGGATTACAGGAGAGCACCTCAGAGAGGGATGTAAGGCATTATTTTCAGAAATGTAATTTAATAATGAGAGATTTTTTGCCAGCGTTCTTTATAGGAAGAGACCCCATTCTATTGCTGAATTTAATCCCTGTTTTTCCTGTATTCAGGTTGAAAATCCATTTTTGTTTGCACTTTTTGAGTAGGAGATCTCTATCTCCTCCTCTAGGCGGTTGTTGTATTGTCTGGATGACAAACCAGAACATGTCAGATGGTGAATGTTGTTTTTAATGAAGTGAGCTACCAGGGGTTTATTGTCCACTTTGTTTTTTTTACAGGATCTGTGTTCACAGATTCTGTATTTGATCGGGCATTTGGTCTTTCCTATATATAAAATATTGCAAGGGCATTTTATGCCATAAACGCCCATTGGTGTTACAATTAGAAAAAGTTTAAAATTTCCAATTGCAACATAGGAGGTCAATGGCTTTTATATTTTTGGTCAAAGGACATACCGAGCAGGTGACACATTTATAATGTCCTTCTACAGGTGGAAGGGCCCAAAGGGTACTTTGACTAATCTTTTCAGTTCTCACAGGATAAGTGTGAACTAATTTGTCTCTTAAATTAGATTACTTTGTGAAGGCAAATCTGGGAGGTGCTGGTTCAAAATCCGGAGTTTTTACAATATGCCAGTTTGTAAGATGATTTTTCTTAGATTATTGCTTATTGGAGTGAATGTAGGGACACAATTTATTTTATTTATATTTGTCTTTTTAGATGATTGAGGCAGGTGCTACAGTCTGTATGTTTGGCTCTTTTATAGGCTCTTTGTATTGTCTTAATAGGATAGCCTCTATCTCGATCCTTGCCATGTTGTTCGTATTCTGTGAGTTGAGTGCAGTTCTGTCTAATCCTTAAGAAATGGCCTATCGGAAGGTTTTCTTTTAAGCTAGAATGGGGAAAGCTCTGGTATTGTAAGAGCACATATTTATCCGTTTCTTTTCTGAACAAAGTGGTTTCGAGTTTACCGTCTGGCGATTTTCTTATTTCTAGATCTAGGAAAGGCATTTTCAACAAATCGAGGTTGCTTGTGAATTGTATATGTGGGTTTTGTGAATTGAGCCATATCACAAATTAAGTTAATTCGATTGTTGATCCATTCCAGATCATAAAAATATTGTCTATGTAACGATGCCAGCTTACGATGTTGTTTTTATAAGGGTTCATGGGATCATCAATGGAACCCATTTCTAAGTTGTCCATGGAAAGGTTGGCCCAATCTGGGTGAAAGTCGCACCCATAATCGTCCCGTGTCTTTGAATGAAGAACAACCCTTCATAGAGAAAAACTTTTCCGTGAGGGCAATTCTAGTACATTCTAAAATGAATGCTGTTGGCACTGTATATAAGGTTGTGGTCCGTTTATTCAGATACAATTCAATCCCTTTAATGTAATCGTGTTGTGGAATACTCGTGAGCCGGTCAAGTGGCACAGCGAGTAGAGCGCTCGCTTTGACATCAGTGCAGAGCCTGCGAACGCAGGTTCGAATCCCGGCAGCGCCAAACTCAGCGTTTCATCCTTCCGAGGTCGATAAATGAGCACCACACACCGTGGGTAATAATAAGCAGCGCTCAGATACCTGAGGGTTCGTAGCGCTATATAAATGCCAAATTATTATTATTACAATGAAGTGACATCGAGGGTGACTAGGATATCATTTGTTTCAATTTTAAGGTCTGCTAGCATATGGATCATACTGGTAGCATCTTTTATGTATGATCGCATCTCTTTGATGAAAGGTCATAGGAAACAATCAACATATATTGAGAGGGGCTCCAAGATAGAATTGATGGCCGATACTATTGGCCTCCCTGGTGGAGTGGTGGGGTGTTTAGGTATCATGGGTAATAGGTAAAAAGCAGGAATGGTGGGATTTTATGCAATAAGGAAACGCTGTTCATCTTCGTCAATCCAGCCCTCCAGGTTGGCATGGTACATTCAGCTGGTTATTTCTTCTGTCAGTGTTTTACTTGGATCATTATCAAGGATATGATAGAAAAGTGGTGTTGCCCAATAGTTTTTTACTTCAGTGTCATAGGCTGAATTTTCCCAAAGGACGATACCACCCCCTTTATCTGCCGGTTTAATCACCAGCATGCTATTATTTTGTAATTTTAGCAGGGCTTCTCTTTCTTGTTTAGACAAATTGTCAACATATCTTATTTTTGAATGCTATAATTGCTGGGCTTACCATGGTTTTAATGGGAAAAAAGGTGGAAGGGGGTTTTAAGCCTTTTATGTTGCCCTTTTTTATTTCGGTGGTAGAGTTTCGAAAGAAATATTTGAGCCGCAAAAGTCTAAAGAAATGTTTGTAATTCTAAGGCTGTCTGAAAATTATTAGCTTCCATGGTGGGAACAAAACTTAAGCCTCTACTTAAAACATTAATTTCTGGTTCAGATAGTACGTACGTAGTTAAGTTGAAGACTGGGATCACCAGCTTTGAGGAGCACCTTGCCAATTCTGTGTTTGCATCGCCAGGGGCCCTGTTGTCGGTTGCGTCCTCCTTATCCCCTCCCTTGAAAAAATTGTTGGTTAGGAGGCCCACCGCCTCTGGAAGGTCCCGATGTGGTGGTGTTATCTGGGTCACTACTGGTACTACTGTTGCTTGTGTTAGAAAAAGTAACAAACTGTTTTCTGGGATAGCCTATGTTTCTAGAGCGGCTTTGGTTTAATTTGTTTTGATCCTCATAGAATGATTCAACTGGATACGTTTTTGTTTCTTTGTATGTATTTATGTCCTTTTTAAGTTTCCAATTCTTTTTATCTAGTGTATATTTTTTTAACTTCATGATCTCATCTTCTATTTTTCTAGTTTAGATTTTATATCTGCTATGATATTATCAGTGTTGATCTTACTTTCCAAAGATTCTATCTCAGTTTTTTGTAATTTTGCAATAAGTAATGCACTAAAAATGTGTTATTTGTTTGTTTTCTCATTCAATATTTTGACTCTATGCAGACTTTGAAACAAACAGTTTCACATACTAACCCCACTTGTTGCTCATGTATCGAATTTGTTTTGTTTTCAGACTAGGTGTATATTTGTGACTTAGATAACTTAAGTAGTTCTTTTAGATTGTGCTTTCAATAAGTTTGAATAAATTGAAAATATATATTTTTTTAAATCTTTGGTTTTGGGTAAGTCATTCAATGGACTCTTTTCCTAATAAAACAGATTAGGAATGTTTGCAAGTCTGTGATGGTGCACTACTCTTAATAAAATGAGTTTCACATATGGCGTAATTACATGTTCCTGACCCTTCGAAGGTTCTCCCCCATGAACAAAAAATAGGGTCCTCCCATTTTTCTATACTGATTATATAACCCTCCAGAATCGACCAGCTGTCAAAAAGATTTAAGGCACAGGTGGAGTTGATAAAGAACGACCGCGCAGCGGAGATCCCAAACTACTTGAAAATCTTGATGGATTTTGTTGAATGTAGAAAATCAGGATTTAATAGCTAATTTGCCCACTTACACAGCAACGACAAAGAACGCTCTTTAAAAACAACTCTATGAAATTTAAGACACAATCGGACACACGAAGTTGCCAGTGCCAGAAGAACCCTAAAACAACAATATCGGAATTGGGTGCAGGCAAGAAGGCACTTAATGAGGCATCGAGAAGCTGAACAAATGCTGGGACACATTGCAGCTAAAAACAAGTGAGAAATATGGCAATTTATTAACTCCATAAACACGCCTCAGTCGGCATTGACAGTAGCTGCAGAAGTTTGGGTAGAACATTTGTCTGTATTATTTGCGATCGACTTACAATCTGAAAGAGAGGATGAGGATAGAACCCTGAGCACAGAGCCATGGACCTTTGAAAGAACCAGAGAAGACATGTGGGATATAATTCATAAGCTAAGACGGCATGACAAACACAATGTTAAAAAAAAGATCCTGGCTTCTGGACGTCTATCCTATGTGAACTATTTGACTACATAAAGAAGACCAGAAGAGTACCATTATCATGGAAAACATCTATGGTGGTACCAGTATTCAAAAAGGGCAATAGATTGGACCTGAACAATTACAGACCAATTGCTCTCCTGAATGTAGCAGGAAAGATCTTGGTCCTGAAGGCTCTTACAAATTGGAGAACTGTAATAAGCAACTTTGACATACTACAGACAGGCTTCCTAAAAGGAGTTGCTACATCATTATATGTATTCTTGATTAACATACTGAAAGCTCGAACAAGCTTGGGAAAACAAAAGAAGATCTACCTAGCACAAGCTTTTGACACAATAGACTGTGCTAAATTATGGTGGAAATGCAAGTCCTGGGATTTCCCAAAAGACGTGATGGAAGCCATATATGATTTGTATTCCGGTACTTGACTTCAAGTAAGATTGTACATGAGTGGATTGCTTTTGGACCCAATTCCATCCGACAAGGGCCTAAAACAAGGATGTCCTCTCGCTCTGGCTCTCTTTAATTTATTCATATCAGAGATGCCGAACACAATGACCAAGGTTAGAAGTTTCCCCCAAAAAATAGATGGACTGAGTCTAGATTGACTGCTATATGTGGATGATTTTGTATTAATAGACCAAACTCTCTTGGCTTACAAAGGCAATTGAACACCCTACAAGATTACGTCAAGTCAAACGGCCTGAAGAACAACACGGAAAAGTCTAGAATTTTGGTGATAGATCCTACTAGCTACATCAAATCGTGTAAATACTCATGGTTCTTGAATACCAAAAAAACTAGTGAAGGTTAGTTCCTTGGTGTATCTGGGGATGTGCCTAAATGCAAGCGTGAGAGGCGCCCAGAGGGAATCTAGCATGCGTAACAAAGCATACAACTTAGCAGCACAAGGGCGAGTGATACTAAAAAGGTATTGTCGATTTTCAATACTAACATTAATTTCCTTCTATCAGATGATGGTGGTCCCTGTCTTGACGTACAGTGCAGAGTCCTTCTTTGCACTGTCTGGCCATGTCTGGTCTGTTTTAGAGGGCATGTTTTGGAAGCTAGTCCTTGACATGCCTAAAGGCATGCTGATTCAAGTGATACTAATGTAAATGGGCCTAATCTTGCTTTACGTGATGGTTGTATGGAAGACTTTATCTTTAAATCGGAAGTGAATTCTACCAAACCCCATACAAGGCTTCAAAAGGTTAAAAGGAGCAATCAATAAAGGTTCCGAACCAATACTGAAGGAGTGGAGGCACATTTGCGACACAATCTTACAGAACATACAGATGTCAAATGACATCTTGATCGCAAATCCACTCTTGGTTTAACGGAAACTATGTATGCAAGATTGGATAGACACGCAATCGCAAAACAATCATTTAAGTTGTTTGCACAGGTGCTCCCTGAAGCCTGAAGTTACAACTCTATGCCTAAGTATCTGTAAATATTTCCAAGCAGTCACTATCAAGCCCAGTTCCTGAGATTTCGATTAAACTTATTTCCAACCTGAGAAATATTGGGTGCAAGATCGAGAATCTCTAAGACTGATCAAGAATGCAGATTTGGTAGTAACAATTCTATAGAATCTTGGCAGCACTTGGTACTTCTCTGTGCTGCACTAACAGAATTTAGGACGAAAATGTTAGGTACATTCTTAAATGGCCAACCCTCACTTTCTGTGGAACACTGGTGGGTCTGGCTGATGCAGGGCGAGAGAACATCACTGACTTTAGCACTGATAACATTTCTAATGGAAATATCTACATTAATGGCAACCTTGGAGCTACCCAAGACAACTACACCAGGATTCTTATTGGAATTTGAACTGTAAAATGAACATTGAATTGTGAATTTGGACACTGATAATATTTGGGAACACATTTGCAAAAGGTTTATTTTAAGCTGAATGCTTTAAATAAAATAAAAAAATAAAAAAAATAAAGTCTGAGCTTTTTATTTGTTAAGTTAATAAGGTTCAGATTACTTAAAGTTGAATTGGTGTTAAAAACAAATATCCCTCTCTAGATTTAAGGGAAGGTTATGTAAGATTTGTCTCTTTGTGAACCAGCACCCATACTTTTTGAGATCAAAAACCTGAAACCTGAAATGAACCACAATTATTGTCATTGTTTCTGGCAATTTCATCATGTGAATCTGATATTGTATATGGATTGGTGGGCAGGGTTCTACCTCAGAGATTTGGCTGAGTGACATGAACATACTAACATCTGGGCGTTAGAGTCATCCTGAACATGCAGAGTATTTGAAAACCACTGCAGTAGGAGCAATGTTTCTTGGTAGCCCATGCCAAGTGTAGCAAACACCTTTAAAATTAAGTTTCATCTGGTGAAAGAATGTCAATGAATGTGCAACAGCCCTGTGCTACAAAATGTTGAAGGAAATCGGCGAGGGCCATATGTCGGGGAATGGTCATTATCCCAAGTGTTAATGACCCACTCCTTCGATCAATAAGGCTGTTAGCACACAGTGGTAGTAGCAGTCCATGTTTTGGAGTGAATTAAGAAATGTTACTTTACGAGTGAGAAAAATAAATAGAAAACTAAGTTAGAAAATTAAAGTTTGTCATAATTTGTAGCATTTGAATAACATGGGTTTCTTCATAGGTTAATCATTGTTATTGCAACTTGATTGAACTCGAAAAGATTTACCATTAGCATGCATTAGGTGTCATGTAAAAGCAAATGCTGTTAGGAAATATTTCTCTCTTGGCAAATTTCCCTCCATAGTTTCGATGGACCCCCAATCTGTTTGCTTTGTTTTTTAACCTGTTCTGAAATCTGAGGGGAAATTAAGCCTTCCGCTTCACTTACCCTTTGCTCATTTATTATGGGGAAACAGATCAGTCCTTCAGCCCATCAGTACTAGGAAACTATTTTCCCCTTTTACACTTTTGTAACTTTTTAACATTGCACAAAGCATCTTACACAGCAGATCATTTATATGTGCCTGAAGACAAGCTGGTGGCAGCGCCATATTAGTACCATAATTAAATAAGCAATATCCAACAATGTAGAAAATGGAATCACCTGTCAACAAAAACACACAATCTCAGAAAAACAATACATCAAGCACAAAAGACCTATATACAGTGCATATAATAGCAACAAAACATTTCAGAATAAAGTGCTGTGTGCTAAACATAAGCAATAATATACAAAACACATAACCTAAAACTCTGTTATACAATTGTATGACCGCATGAGGCAAAAGTCTACTAGAAGAGACACATTTCTAAATTTCATATTGTCGTCTTCCAAAAAAGAGCTCAAACAGAGACGCTTCTCTAGTTTCAACAATTCCCCAGTCCAAATGCAGACAATGTTTTAATTAGGACTGGCTCCCTTAATAAAGATTTGTTTCAGGAAAGGCTCCCTGGATCTACCAGAAAAAAAAACAGATTCAATATAAAAATGTGTGTCTAGCACTATGATTCCATTGTGCTCCTATAATAAAGACACTCTAAATCAACTCACATGAAAACAGCACTGGTAAATATCGGTAATTATTTTAGAGATAAATCTGTAAAACATAATGGCAAATACAGCAAAGGATCAGTAAAATCCACACTCTGATGTTATGTTCATAAATTCCCAAAATAGTTTTCCACAGAACAACCGGTCACTTACAGAATTGCACCGCATATATCTTGGTCCTCAGGTCAGGTGCATTGAGTCAATCCAAAATATTCTGCTTGGAACACTAAGTAACACTATAGGTGAATGCCTGACCGATGACACAAAGCAAATGGGGCACTCTACCATTTTCGTTCAGAGAGTCAAAATACGGAAAACACTGTGCCTCCCCAATCCCTATCATCCAATCTCAACTAGGATGAAGGTTTATCTTGCTTCATTTAGCTTTCATTCACTCCTTGGGAGGGCTTTTTCTGCGGGTTATTGTACCCCAAAACACTGTGCAAATGCAAAGTGGACACACTTTCTTAATAGATTCAAACCACAAGCTGGGCTGATCATGTGACCCTTACGTTGGCCTTCATGCATAAGCCTCAGCATAGACAAACACTAGACCGGTAGGTCCGGGAAGCCAAAGGATACCTTAGCCCCATCACGTGGGTTACTCAAAGGTTAAAGTAAGTCGATTATCTACTCCATTTAATGCAGACAATTCTGAGCTTGCATGAAGCGCGTCATTTCAAAAACATCATTATATATGCCCACATTTTAGCACACCATTTTATTCTGCGGCATTTGCTACAAAGACTTCACTTCTGGTAAAAAAGCGGCCCCCAATGCAGACAATTCTGCTCTTACATTAAGCATGTTTTTCAAAAGCATCATTATGTATGCCTACATTTTAATACACCATTTTGTTATACTGCATTTGCTTCTAAGAATTCTACTCTTCTGATGAAAAGATGCAACCATTCCAAAAAGTGTCGTATGTGTGCATAGCAAAACCATAGTTTTATTACAAAAAACACTATTAAATATTAACGAGCAGGTGCATCATGCTCTTTATATATTTAAAGAAGGGGGGAGCAGAGATTCCAAATCGCAGGTCCGAACTAACTAAATGATATTTATAAAAGATATATATATATATATCTCATAGGGGACAGCTACCTGCCTCAGCCACATTAAATACAACTAAGAGGGTGCCATTCCTTCCTGTCATTAAGGCCACGCACACAACTCTGCAGTGTATACATCCAGTATTGTTCATTATGGGCTAAGTTTTCCTCTTTGAAATAGGTCTACCCTGATTGCATTTTCTCAATGACCCACCAGGTTAATTCATCCTGGCTATGTCCCAGTTCAACAACATTTTCAATTAGTGAAGATGACATGGTCTTGGTTCGAATTTTAGACCTGTGTTCCACTATGCACGTTCTGACCTTCCTAGTTTTTTTTCCCACATAGATCTTCTTGAATGGGCATTGCACAATATAAATAACAAAGGAGCTTCTTCCTGTGCTGTGAAAGTTCAACTTCCAATCCTTGTCATCAACAGGGAAGGATGTTTTTTGCTCTGTACATTTACAGATGGAACAGTTCCCACAGGGAAAATGTCCAGTGTACTGTGGGAGACAAAAAGATTCTCAAATTTGCTGGCAGGGTCTTAAACAGTCTGTCCGCCTTCACTAGATGCTGTTTAATACTCCTGCCTTTTTCAAAGGCAAACATAGGAGGCTCAAAGAAAGGATCCTCTAGCTGTAGCACATTCCATTTTAGTCTAATCAATTCCTTAATTGCATTGCTATGTTGGAACAAAGGTGGTGACAAACACTATTTTTGAATTGGGAGGCTTGGAAATAGATTTGTCTAAATGGTTCAACCTATTCTGATTGCTTGCTTGTCTAACCACGTGTTTTGTATAGCTCCTATCAATGCCCTAAAATGGCCATGCCACAAGATGTTCACTTGTTCTTTGGCCATATTGTGGTTTGGCCTTCTTCCTGCCTTGCCAGGTCAGGCAATCCCAAATAATGTCATGCACTTGCCAAGGAAAGCTGCAGCATTTGTGGGCTAGTGATGCTTTTGTGTGTGTGGCCCAGGAAGGGGATGGAACTGTTTGGTCCCAATCAACATCTATGGTATCAGTGCATCTAGGAATGGGGAATGTCTGAAACCAATAGTTAACCCTGATTGGACAACTACTGGCTGTTTGAATGGTGCAGACCCTTACCACTGATGTGCTTGGACTTGTTTCCAGGTTGGATTTTGGATAAGAGGAGTACTCCAGACATTTCTTCAGATCATCATTGGAACCAAGAATCCCTTGTAGAAGAACAGCCAACTAAAGATCCAAAGAAGCTTCCAGAAGAAGCCTGCATCCCTTCCTGTGTTTGGCCCAGTGAAGCCCTGTTAGACTACATGATTTGCGAAGGCCTTGTGCCGTGCTTCAACCCCTGGACTGGTGGGACCAACCAGTCTCAATCTTTTCTCTGGGATCACACCATTATGAACCTTCGGAAGTGTCCCTGAATCACCCAATGGACTTTCTAGCTCTCCAGAGGGCTACCTCGGTACAAATATCACTGTTCCACATTTGAAGCTGGAACTTAGGTGTTCACCAGCTTCTCATATAAGTCACCATCCTGCCAAATTTGTCCACTGCCAAGGGTTGCATTCTGCTCCTGGATTCGACCGGAAGAATCCTTGCACTTGCAGCTCCTAGGCGACTCTCACAGGAACCGGTGGCAGGAAATCCAATCTCCAGAGACACCCAGTCGACCCATTCAGTGAACTTGGAAAATCAGCCTCAGGGGGTAAGTAAATGCAAAGAATTTCCCTTCCCTTGTCCTCCACAGAATAACTTTCAGAATAAGTCTCTTTGTATCCATTAATTCCACTGCTTTTTAGTTCTCAAACCTGGGTAGTAAAACCTGAAAGATAAGGGCACATTTTACTTACCTATTAACTTTGTTGCATCCCTTCTTTTGAATCACCAACAAAAGTAATGATTTGTGTCCTTGGGGCACAAGGCTCTGCTCTTCTTAGAGATTGGACTGCTGAAGCTAGGGAATAATACTTGTGACTTGGCTGCATCTTACTGCATCACTTTATTCAAAAAAGAGGACATGGCGCAAATTACCTTGTCTGGAGGGTCTTACTTGATATCGTGTCATTGCAGCAAAATATAAAAACTCAATTGTTAAAGCAAAAATAAATAATTTTGAAAATAGGATCCTTACCGTGAAATCAAGCCAAAGAGAAACTGTGCTCTGTTCTCAAGGAGATTGAGGGGAAAATAAGCACCGACCCTGCTATAGAAAAAAGTAACATATGGTGTACTGAAATTCAGCATGGCTTCACGTTTAAAATTAACTCTCATTGAGCTACCATTGAAGCAGAACGCATGAATTAATCTCATACAGGTATCAATGTGTGCAATAATTTAAAGTGCCTGATTACACAACCTAATTTATCTCCTGAGTTCTGCTTCAAACAAATATCTGAGGATGACCTGATAAATATCGTCAAAGGTTTGAAGCCTTCTCTTTGTAATGGTGATGTGTGCCCAGCCAGCATCATTCACAATGCTATTGACTGTCTGGCCCCTCATATTACTAAAATTGTACATTCCTCATTTGCCTTTATGGATTACACATATCCTGAAAAAGGAAAAACTAGACCATGCGATAGCGGGTAACTAGCCCTATTACCAATGTCCTGTTTGTATAACAAATTCTGGACAGGGCAGCATACCTGAAGCTTCAGAACCACATGGACAAATATGGCCTGTTAGGTAAGCTGCAATCTGGTTTACGTTCTATGCATGTCACAGAAACCGCTATGCTTGACTTAAGAACAAACCTAGTCAAAATTGTGAACTCTGGTAAGGAGGTTGTTTTAATGTTTCTCACCTCTCAGCAGCAGTTGATATTGTTGATTATACTTTGCTGCTCAAGAGGTTGAAACTAATTGCAAATTGTTCCGAACCTGCTCTATTCTGGATTGCATCTTTCTTGTGGCCAAGGGTGGCTAGAGTGGCCTACGAGGGCTTTGAGGCACCTTCAGATTGTTGACTTGTGGAGTTCCACAAGGGGGAATGTCTCTCTCTTTGTTCAATCTGCACACCCGCCTTCTCTTTCACCTATTGGACAGTGTCTACATTAAATATACCAACTATGCAAATGATACCCAGGTGATCTTTGAGCTGACGGGTGACTATGAGAGGGACACACAGTTAATACATCAGAAATACAACATGAGTATAGGATGGATGAACACCAACTCCCTGGCTTTAAGTAGCAGCAACCCCGAATTCATGTTTGTGGGCTCCAGTCAACATTTGAGAAAGTTAGAGGCCAGGTGCAGCCAATTTGAAATAGCTGATTGTGTCATTCAAGTGAGCGCTTGGGTGAACATACTTAGAGTCCATTTTGACTCAAACCTAAACATGTAAAAACATGTTATGCAAATCTAAGCCTCTTGTGCCTACACTACAAAGTTAATTAGGCAGATCAAACCTTACCTATCACCTGCCAACGTATCTTTGGTGGCCACAGTCCTTGTGCACTCAAGAATATACTTTTGTAATAGCATCCTCATAGGCACCTCCAAACTCCTAAAATAACTTGAAGATGCTACAGGTGGCCCAAAATGACGCTGTCAGAGCGGTATGTGGACTGGCAAGAATTGACCATGTTACTGAGGCCCGGAGATCTTTAAACTGGTTGCTGGTCCACCATCGCATCTCTTACAAAATGCTAACATTAATACACACATTTCTGGTAGGGAAAGCACCTATATACCTGATGAAGAGGCTACAGAAGGCTCCGGCCACACACTCTCTTTGATCAAATGACCTTGATAAATTACGTCAGCCAAGACACAAAGTTAAGCACTTTGGAGGCACTAGCATTGGCACCTCTGCCCCGAGCCTTTAGAATACTATTCTGCTGGAATTGAGAACTATCCCAGGCCTCTTTAGTTTTCAGAAAGCCATGATGACCTCTCTTTTTAACTCGAAAGATTAGACTCCTTTTTTTGGATCTTCTGCCTAACCCAGATTATCTGGTGCTTACACATCTTTGACCCTGACTCCCTGCTTTTATGTTTGTGCATTCTGTCTCCTGTTATTCTTGCGCACTGAGGCTTCTCGGCGTGATGCGCTCGACAAAAAGTACTTAATAATAATTTAATAATAATTACCTTGATTGGAATTTGGCTAACCTCTGAGAGTTCCCCTGTTCACTATAATCTTTCCACAGGACAGATTCTAGAAAACCCTCTTAACAAGTGGTTTCTGTTCAGGTGTTACTAGGTCTGGAAAAAGATCCGGGGCTACGCTAATGCAGGGACTGTCGGGACTCAGCCCCCCGACTAGCAACGCCTCTGTTTCTCTTTAAGAAAGTGAAAGCATTTTCCAAAGTTTTTGCTTTCTGTTTTGTATGTTCAATAGCATGTTGCAGCCAGAAAAAAGGTCCTCCCCGAGAGGTAGAGTCTTGGTGAAAAGAAACTTACCTAGAAAATGTATTGCTGTTTCCCTGTCTGCTTATGAAGACAGAATGCAGTCAATACTAGTAGTTATTGACTGCAATCTAAGCATTCTGAGTAGCTGAGACGAGGTCAATACCGATCTCCATGTGCTAATGGCCCTTAGTGCACATTGGCTATCTACTTCAATACAGAATACTGCATTCTCTCCCCCTTTGTGATTACTCTGCAAGTAGAGGGAGGCGCTGAATGGGAAATACTCGTGATGCAGAATGTTACAGCCCTTCAGAAACTGGATGAATCTATCACAAACGAATGCATACATCACCCGATTCCTTCAATAATGGGACAAAGGGACGTAAGATTAGAAGCAAAACCTCTGATTTTCTCAAAGCATTCAAATCCTAAATGCTGCAGGATTTACCACATGGAGTATTTCCAAAAAAATAATTAACCCAAAAATACCCCAGCATTATGCCCAGTTGAAACAGACGGTACGAAAAATACGCTGCGTTTTGGGAATAATACCATACCTATAATGAGTTTCTCAGTTCCGTGTAAGTGCATCACCTCAGTACAAATGCTTATTTTTAAATTGTGTGCTTTGATGTGTGTGTGGTTGCCTTTGTGATCAATGCCTTCCTATTCCTGCAATATAATGTTACTCGCTTGAGACAGGGCCAGGCAGGTTGTTAATACTAAACTTGAAATGGTCGGACATCAAATTAACCTCTGAATCTGACTGGCACTGTCTTTCGTCATCTAGACTGACAGCTGCAAGATTAAATTAAAAAGGCGATCCATAAATAAATGATAGGTGCATTTTAGAGCGCATTTCTGGGAGCTCCAATGGCAGAAAACATGACAGGGCTGTCAAACCATATTACAGACTGTATGCTCTGACTGATCAGTTGGGAAAAGTAGAAGACCCTGTCTTTTGTCACATATTTAGCATATTTTCTCACAACACCGTTGTATTTCTAAAACACAGACCTGCATTCCGAATCCTCTTTTTTACAACACACTTTCAGTACATAAATGTTAGGTGACCAACTAAATGTGTGAGCTTTTATTCGTAAAATCAGCAGCGTCTTCACAAGTAGCTGAAACAGAGCTCAATATAGTTTAATACAGTATGTGTCACGTTTGTTTGAAAACGGCAAATGTGCATTGAAAAGGTCAGACTCCATTTCTGCAACATTCTGCATCACAGTTCACGTATTTCTCAACATCACCCATCCTCCTTTGGCTAGTTTGTCGTGGCTTTTTAGTCCAGAGAGCCTTGGTTTCAGGGGCGTGTAGTTTCATTAGCCGGTCAAGTGGCACAGCGAGTTGATCGCTCGCTTTGACATCCGTGCCAGATCCTGCTAACGCAGGTTTGAATCCCGGCGGAGCCAAACTCAGCCATCCATCCGAGGTCACAGTGGTAAATGCCAAATTATTATTATTGAACCCAGCCAAACTCAGCCATCCATCCGAGGTCACACCGTGGTAAATGCCAAATTATTATTATTGAACCCATTGGGCCTCATTACGACCCAGGCGGTAAGGGGTTTACGGCAGCGTAAACAGCGCCGACCCTTACCGCCTGATTCCGAGGTCCCTTAGCGCCATGGAGGATTTAACACCTGCTTTTAGCAGGTGTTAAAATCCATGGCGCTAAGGGACCTTGTTGTTAATTACGCCACCGTAATTTACGGTGGCGTAATTAACGCCTTCCCCACTCCCATTATGCCCTATGGGGCAAAAATGGGAATGGGGAAGGGTAAATGGGGATTGGGGACTTACCGCCCCGCCAACCTCGGAATGGGGCGGTAAGTCCGCCAACCACCATGGCGTAAACGTAGTTTACGCCATGGTGGTAAAGGTACGACCCAGGCGGTAACTTACCGCCTGGGTCGTAATGAGGCCCATTATGTGTCTAGACCTCCCAGCATGCTTGTGGCTAAAACATAGGAATGGCTGAAGCGGACTCTCCTGAGTACTAACACATTGGCAGCTATGTATCTAGTGCAGAGGTGGATCATCAGATGTTTTGGACTACAACTCCCATCAACTGTGGCCAACATAGTCAATATTGAAGGATCTTCGGAAATTAGTCCAAAACATATGCAGAGCCAAAGGTTGCAGATCCTGGATCTAGTGTGTGGTTGATTGCAGGAAGTGTTTCCCTTCTAGTGCATATTAACAGGACCCATCAGGACAACATGCACATTTTCAGAATAGTCTTTATTGGTTTGATGCATCAGTTATTCAGTCAGATCAACCTTAAGTCATATATCATTCACAAAGCCCTCACGAGTAGCACACCAGTGCACCTGCTGGCTAAACTCTCCATGTCTGGTGGCACAAGCTCCTCGTGCAGCAAAACGACCAGCTTGAATCGCAACTCGTCCACAAAGGGAGGACCCACAAACATTCCTTCTCTTGTCACTCACCCACCTTCTGGAACACGATCCCAGCATCAGCTCAGAATGCATCCCACAATTCTCCAATTTCACAAATCTCTCAAAAACACCTGAGCAATGAATAATCCCAATGGACGCCCATACCGACGAACAGACAGCAACTCAAAGTACTGCACTACTGTTAAAAGAAGACAGCCCAAACGCTGGCTGCCCACACCAAGGGGTGGACTGGGAAGCAAAAGAGGACCTGGAAATCATTTTTAAGGAGGCCCCATATTTCACATTTTTATCAAGCCCACCCCTTTTCCTATGGGAACATTTGGAAATACCACACAAAAGGGGACTAAAGTGCAGAGGCCTAATAGAAAATCTCCAGAGTTCCCTATAGGGCAGTCCACCCTGCCCACACCTTTTCCAGCACTCCGCTGCTCTCGAGGGGGCACTTTAAAAAACAAAATACAAAAATAAAAATGCATTTGTCCTATTATTTGGAGGCAAAATATTAGCCTTCCTCAAAGAAACTGTAAACAATTCTGCTTGTTCCTGGTGTGAAAAGTCAAATGCTGCGTTAATCACCCATCAGAATGGTTCTTTTCTATTCCATGCCGTCGTCGTGGGCATGCTGTTCCGACATTGTACGCACCACAACACCTAAAGAGCTTGGTATTTTATTTCATCGACTTTAAAAGCCTGAGCATCTTTATTTGCTTTGTGTTGTTCGCAGACAATCACCCTTTCTATTCCAGAACGTAATGCAGCCATGCCTTTGTGGTTTTGGTGTCATTCTAAAATTAGAACGTGCCACGGGATATATTTACAGCCCACATCTAAATGTAGTTCACCCGTGCATGTAGTGCAATGGCTCTTCAATAATGCACACCATCAACGGGTAGTTGCATGTCTCTGTTTAGGGAGAGGGAGGAGGCTACTGGAGTGGGACGCCTAGAGCAATGGCTGGCAGAAGAAGCCGTTAGTGATTCCAGTGCTGCGCTGCCTCCTGAATGAGCAATTGCCTATTGGGGGTGAATGGCCTCAAGTGCTGCACGATGAAATGTACATTAATGCCAGCAGAGTCTGCTTATAGCACCAGACCACACTAACTGGAAAACCTGAAGGTTAGTGTATTTAACCAAACTGAACTCTGAACCATTCTGAATATTACAATATATTATACTTTTCAAAAAGTCAACATTGAGCGGTGCATTGACACACAGAGATCTGACATATATTTATCAGGAAAATAAATAGTGCTTATGGGACAAAAGGTACATACAGCCATATGTATATATATATTGTGCTTCTGATTGTGAATATCTGTGTAATTTTGAATGGATATTGATAGTTCGCATTTCATATGAGCCAAGAAGACATTGGTTTTAGTAAATGTCACAATATTTATGGAGTGTTACATTAAGTTACATTGAAGCATGCACTAGTCCAAGATGGTGGAATTAGTCCACAGGTAGTGGCTTGGATACCTGGAAGTCACATGATGAATGTGTGAACAGCAAATTATTCCCATTCAAACTTTATTTAGAGAAGCGATACAATGTATAAAGTTTAACCTGCCTGAAGAAGCTCTAGTCATGGACGGAACGCCTGGCAATCCTACCACGTGGGTGTAATTTTAGTCATCCGCTATGCTTTTGGGGGAGAAAGATGCTATCTCACTTTTAAAATGATGCCTTGTTTTCACGGTGATTAAATACAAATACAGTATTTGGCTGCACATTTTCATCATTACGCACTAGTGCCCGGATCTTTTGTATGCATTTTTATTCACCACCACTGCCATGTGTAACATTCTGTCGGCTCTTAGAAAACACTATGTACCATATGTATCTAATCTAATCTAACAATATGATATAAAGGCCAGATGCATGTCTGTGCTCTGGATGCTGGATGCGGTAGCTTCGCCTGTTGTCACCACTAGAGGGGCTGTTGCCTTAGGATACGCAGAGACAATTCCAATTCGCATAGCTTTGCATGTTACAGTGGTTCAATTCGCATAGCTTTGCCTGCTGTCACGGCTAGAGGGAGCTGAAGCCTTAGGATTGATAGTGGTCCTACTGTGTGAATGAAAACCTGCACTTAGGCCCGTGTCCTCGGGCCTGTACACTAGTATATATATATATATATTACACGGCCTGCGGTAGCGGTCGTGTAGTTATGTTTAAGTTGCTAGACCCATAGGAAGAGCACTTTTTGGGCGGCTTATGAATTCGCCCCCCCCCCCGGATGAATCCTCATCAAACTTTGCAAAAAAGTATATGGTCCGCTCTGAATTAGTTTGGTGAGGTTTCGTCAAGGGGAGGCAAAGTTATAGGGGGGTCCCAAAAAATGATCTTTTTCCATAGACAGAATGAAAAATGTTTTGCTCACGCCTACAGCCCAAACCGCTGTACGGATTTTCACCAAATGTGCGCCAGGAGCAGCAGCTTGGTTCCGAAAGCGTGCTTTTCTAAATTTGGTGCAAACCCGTCCAGTCGTTTTTTCTTTAAAACGACCAAAATGTAGGTCCAAAAAAAGTAGCGATATCTGGCTCTGCTCCGCTGACCCATTTCCCTGTTCGATCCATGGATAGGCATCTAATTGGCCTAGCGGGTGACGTGAAGCTCGCAGACATCGGGCGCGCCCGCTGAATGAATGGGGAAAAGCGTGAAATGCATTAGTTTTCTGGAAACGCCTACCATGTTGGATTCACAGACTTTTGCCTGTGTCCGCAGACACCGCAGTTGAAACTTATAAAAAAACACAACATTTCACTTGTCAAACTCAACAAACAATCTCTGGGGAGGTGTAGAGTGATGACGATAGAATGGGATGGGATATGGCCATAAGAAGCCCAAAAACTGGTGTTTTCCATCCCCGAGGTCCGCGAACACTCTAGATGTCCTGCAACATCTATGCCTATTTCTGCATTACAGGGTTTGTGAAAAGTAGTTTTTGGATGGCTTATAACTTTGGCGCCACTCAATGAAACTGCATTAATTTTATTCGATACCTAATTCTGAATGGCTCTCCAAAGTTTGGTGGGATTCTGTCAAAAGGGGCGAAAATTACAGGGGGGGTCCCAAAATATTGTAATGGTGTCTAAATGTGGTGCCATTTGATGAATCTGCACAACAGTTAGCAAAACGATTTTGGATCTAGATATAAATGGTTTTGCAAAGTTTGGTGGGGGTTTGTCAAGAGGGGACTAAATTAGAGGGAGGGTCTCAACATTTTTAGATGGCGTAAAACTTTGTTGGCATTTGCCGTTTGACGAATGTGGACAAAAGTTTTCAGGAAGATTATAGACCCAACCTTGAATGTTTGTGTAAAGTCTGAATGGATTTTGTCAACTGGGGTTTAAGTTATATGACTATTGTATGTACATACATTTTGACACTTTTGAAAAATAAAACATGGGCAGATATCCAGCAAACTCGTGTAAGGAGCATTGGCAAGCATGGTTTTGCGCAAATGTGCCCGTGGATTTTTTTTTTGACAAGTGTAATGTAGGTACAAAAAATAGTGATTTACCTTTGGTGACTGAGGTATAGCCTGTGGCCAAGGGCATAAGGTCATGACCCTTACAATCTGGCTACTGGCCAAGACCACGGGGGAAGACAAATGGGGTTAAAGTGGCTATGTCCACCTGGGTCCGGCTATGTGGTAAAGTTATTCGAAAGTGGGATAGGTTTGAAAAGGAAAAAAAATGTGCTTGTGGTAATATGGACATAGAGTTCTCTCTTCACCTTCTGCAGGCTGCCATGGAAAGGGAAGAGGGGCTCTGTACGGAGCCCTGCCTTCCCTTTTAATGGTGGCTATCTTGGAAAAGGATTTCCCTTCCAACAGAGGGAAGCCGTAGGTAGCCGTAGGTAGCCATAGGTAGGCGTCCTGCTGTAGGAAGACATTTCTTTTTTTTAAGCACCCCGGTTTCCCGCTTTGGGAACCTTGGGTCCATTGCAAGGGCTGGAACGGGGGAATAGCGGCCTGGAGTCCTGATTATAAGCCCTTGCTTCGCTTGGGCCGATATCTTGGGCTGCTGGGATGGTTCTTCATATATAACCAATCAAACTAAGATGGTGCACTGAGCGTAAATCATGATATTTTTGCATGAGACTATGTATGCACTTGAATTGGGTTGGTTATTGACACAATAACAAAATAATGACACACATTTCAGATGCATATGGCATAACCGGATGCACATGAGGATTAGAAGTCTTTTAGTTGCTATGATAGGAATAGCTTAATGTTACTATTAGGTCATAAGAGACTATTTCCAAGAATTGTTGAACATTTTAATTGCAACAATTCCTCAACCCCCTTCAAGAAGACTTCTCTTTATATATTATACATTTCTGAGGATTTGGACATATCATATATCAAGTGATTTTTTTTAATTTGGAGCGATATCTTTTCATTTTTCTTTCTTTTTTCATGGACAATATCTAACCAAGTTACTGTCTTATGGATTTTCTCACAATATGGTATACACTGGCACACAGTATGGGGCATGTTGCTAAAAAGCATGCACAATGATTATTTATTAATAGGAAAGGTGACTAAAAGTGTCACATTGCATATAATTAATGACTTATCAGTTTTATATGTTTTCTTTCTTTCTCTTCTTTTCTTCTCTTGACAAACGAACTCATTCATTTTTTGCTTTTATTTGTGTTCTCAATTCTTGTTTCCTTGTTATCCCATGGTTTGATCTACCAAATCAACAACGCTTTTTGTGTATATTACTATTGTACATTCCATCAAATGCTGTTCATGTTAACTTTTGCAATGAATATCAATTCATTTTTAATTGTTTGTGTAACTGTGTAGAATCTAGATCAGACACTGTGCCTTGAAAAAGACCAAATACTTTCGAAGCACGAGTTGGCATTTACAGTGCTGATCCATGATTAAAATATTTCAAGACATTGGCAATTACTGTGTTAATTACCTGACTGATATTAAGGCAATTTTAGTGTTCACTTTGTTTTTTGGCAAGCGCATGTTTTTGGAACTTGTCTGATATCTATCTTTTATACTATAGATGTCTTTGTATATCGTTCTGTCATTTTTTTTAACTGCCCAGTCATAGTCCTCAAACACCAAGACTGTTCGGGGACACTTCCATTTTGGGGGCAGAAACCCCAGACTGTCCAAAGTGTCAGCACACAAAATGGATGTGCCCCGGACAGTTGCAATGTCTGGGCAGTCCGGTTTCGCATGATGCACTTTTAATTGGCCTGCAGACAGCACACAGTTCTACAGGCACCCACGCACATGTACCCTGCGGGCCCACCTGATTAGTGTCAGCAGACGTCCGTCAGGGCCGCGGATGTCCCCAGACATCATCATGTGACTGCAACCATGCGGCGTGATGCCGTGTCCACGAACAGTGTCTGTCATGACGGACCATTTAAAACTGCATTTCTGGTTAATCTAGGGTGTTTGAAGTTGGAAATGTACCCTTCCAGAGCTCCTAGAACCAATCTTAGATTGTCTGACAACTTTCCATGGCCTATTATTGACTCAGAAGTCTGCGGACAGTCATGCAGTCTGCAGACAGCTCCTCTGAAGGGACCCACCCATTACTTCTAGTCATTCTCAATCTGTCTGTCCAGGAGAGAGCACCTTGCAAATCTACTTGGAAAAGCTGCAATCTTCCTGCAAAATTCCATCAGCTCTGGTCATTCATCTTTCCCAGCAAACTCCTCCACCACCACATCACCATCTGGAAGGCCTAGACAGGGGAACAGGCATGGAGATGCAGACAGAGATGAAGTGGAAGACAAAGATGAGGTTGAGGAAGTCCCTGTCTCGAGCACCCGTAGTGAGTCCTGGTTGTGGCTATTTTTAACCACTGTGTGGGATATACAAAAGGCTCGGGCGCCACACCAGATCCAACCACCCAGGTGCTCTGAGAAAGGTGGTTCCTTTTTTTTTCCAGATGTAGGTTGACACCCTCTACCCCATTTTCCTCATCCGCTCCTGATACCACAAAAGATACTCCTTTGGGGCAGAGGATCGCAGCGGCCATTTTGCAGGACATTCAGTATGCTATTGACCCTTACATTCTGAGGGTCACAGTGCTATATTGAATTGATTATTTGATTGTTTATTTGTATACCGCTTATGCACAAGTGTTTCAAAGCACTTTAAGGAGGGAGGGAACATGGGAGGAAAAACAATTACATTCTTACAAGTCCTTGAAACAATTAGAATGTGGAAAAAAACGGTCATACTAAGCATGGCGACATTTCAGATAGTGTAAGTGCAATGAACAATTTGGGAGAAAAAGGAGGAGGGAGGAAAGGAGACAACCCAGCAGTAACATTGCTATGCCTGACGACAATTGTTGTAGTGCATGAAAAACAAGCAGCAGGGAGGTGGAGGGGGGTGGGGAGAGGGAGGAGGAGAGGGAAAAACAAGAGACTATCATAACAGGTCAGATGATGATAAGAATAGTCCAGGGAGAGGAGTGGGAGGATAAGACATGGAGGGAACGGGAGGCAGACAAGCTTCTATCAGAAGTCAAGAGACAAATGATAGGAGTAAGTGCTAATGTACAAGACAGAAAGGGAGGGAGGGGAAGTGGCTGCAAAGTAAGGGGAGAGGGGAAGGAGAGGGGGAGAGAGGGTAGGGTGGCTGCGAAAGACATGCAGCTACGATTACTATGCCTAACAACAATTGAGGTAGTGCCAGACTATAGCAAGGGGGGAGGTGGGAGGAGAGGGAGGGGGGCTGCGAAAGACAGACAGGCGGCTGACAGCAATTGAGGTAGAGTCTGAAGTATGCAGGTAGGGTGAAAGTGAGAGGAAGAAGGGGGAAGCCAAAAACAATCAGGGGGGCAAGGGGTTAAGGGGGCACAGAACAGAAATACTCACGGGGCATGGGGGTGGGTGTGGTGTACTCACACACACAGAGGGCATTTGGGGTAGGTGGGGGGGCAATCTCACACTCACAGGGCATTTGGGGTGGGTGGGGGCACTCTCACACTCACAGGTGCAAGGGGGTGGGTGGGGTGCACTCTCACACTCACAGTGGGTAAGGGGGTTGGGTGGGGGGCACTCTCACAGAGGGAGGGTGTTGGTGGGGGCACACTCATGGGGGGCAAAGGTATGGGTGGGGGGCACTCACACATGGGGGAAGGGTATGGGTGGGGGGCACTCTCAACTCACAGGGGGCAATGGGGTGGGTGGGGGAACACTCTCACACTCACGGGGGCATTGGGGTGGGTCGGGGGCACACTCACACTCAGGGGGCATTGGGGTGGGTGGGGGTTACTATGACACTTACGGGGTAAGGGGGGTGGGGGACATTCTCACACTCAAGGGGGGTATTTGGGTGGGTGGGGACCCTCTATCACACTCACACGGGGTGGGGGGGTGGTTGGGGGGCACTATCACACTCACGGGGAAGGGGGCTGGGGGACATTCTCACACTCATGGGGGCAGGGAGTGGGTGGGGGGGTCACTCTCACACTCATGGGGGAAAGGGGTGGGTGGAGGGCACTCTCACAAACTGGAGGAAGGGGGTGGGTGGGGTAGCACTGAAAAGGACTGATCTGTAGGGGAGAGCAGTTTCAAAGTGCTTTCGAGGCTGCATTGAAGGAGGATGAAAAGACTGCCATCTATCTTAAATTTAAGGCCCGCCCAACATCTTCCTCTGTCCACCTGCCCCTCCATTTCTGTGGTTGGTGCCCCTTGCCTCCCTTCTCTCCCTCACCTTACTGTGCCTCTCCTAAAAAGGAGCCACCTTTCATAGTTAAAAGATAGAACTGAAAAAATCAACTCACCGGCCCCTTTGCAGCTAGCATAGTCTGCGCACATCGGAAAAATTCCAAGCTTGGGATGGGGAAATAGAAATAATTTAAATTATTTTTCACACAAAAATCATGGCTCTTGAAATAACCTTTTTTTCTGTTTTAAATTTAAAAATGTTTTTGATTATTTTGTTTTATATGCTAAACTATCAAAGGATCTACACAACGTAAAAATTTTCTCTAACTTTCACAAAAAAGTGCTACTCATTTTTTGTCTGTTTTTCATTTAATGAACATTCTAACAAATACTTTAATCCATACTTTGTGTGTTCACAGAAATGGTATCAATGCATTTTGAAGGTTTTCCAGAAAATTCTGATTGCCCACATCAGTTAGATACATTGCACCTCTTCGAAAAATGTTGACAATATCAAATGTAATGCTTTTATTATGAAAAGATGTCATGCCAACATCTCATAAAAAGCACATGCTACTTTATTCACATTGCAATTGCTTTTTCCATGTGCATACAAAATGAATTTGAATGCATCCCCATATGTCTCTGAGCAATCCGAGAAAAAAATATTTTTGAATTTGGGAACAGTTCCATCTACTTTCTAAATGTATCCTTCATTACAAACTGAAATGAAATTCCAGTAACATAACCCAAACTATTCCCCCCACAATGAACAACCCTAATATCCAGATGTTTCAAGTGAACCATATCGTTACAAAATGGAGGAAATCCACCCACTTCATTCATAAAGATTTTCAGCCAATCCACAGCGCACACAATACACCGTCAGCCAATGGATCCAAGAGTCTACCAAAATCCATACACTCTGCCTCCTCAAATACATAGCCATCTTCAGTGCTCTCACCAAACAAAACTCCTGCTACCCTCTCTTCCTGTAGAGCACACCCAAGAAACCCTCAAAAGACCTGGATGTGGCGCGTGCCATCCGCGGACTACCGCAGTGTCCATGGAGAGAACCTCCAATTGAAGGGGGTGAGGAGTTTTAAACTAAATGTAAATAATGCATTCTGCAATGGTGGCTCTGAAAAGAAGCTTTGTTTTTTTGTTGTTAACAAACATTATCTACAGTGGTACTGTACACTCTACATCTTCCCTTCCAATTTTCTTAAAGGAACTGTTTCAATGCATTCCTAACATTGTAAAGAGAAAATCGCATTACCAACATCTGTGACATTAACTCCATCTGATCTTATATTGTCATTCTCAAAAGATGATATTCCTGCAGCATATAAAAAAGCAGATACAGCTTTATTCACAAGCTGCCTCAATTCTTCCATTTGTGTACTGTAAAAGTTTGGACATCTCCATGTTTGCCTCTGATTCGTTTCAGAAAAAATAATCTTTGCAGCTGGAAACTGTTGGATTATGCTTTTGAAAAAATCCTTCAGGGCAAACTGCAATTACATTACAGTCACATACCCCAAACTGTTCCCCCCACAGTGCAGAATTACAATGTCTGGACATTTAAAGTGAGCCATACTCTCACAGAATGAAAACACGCTTGCCTAGTTTAACCCACAAACTGCATGCCACAAAACATCCACTTCTTCCAATCCAATAGTTCCAGAGATGCCATGATTTTCAGCATACACCTTCAATGACTGGATCGAAGAATCTCCCAACATCCAACCCCTCTGCTTCCTCAAAACCCTAGCCATTGCCATCTTCACTGCACAAACCTGACACAACTCTTCCTGCTTTCTCTTCCTGTACCCCAAACCCAGGAAACCCGATTGGCTAATCCCCACAGTCCCCTTTCCATGCCAGGCATTCTTAAAAACCCGGATGGCACGCCCGGTGTCCGCAGACTACTGCGGTGTCTATGGATGCCATAACACAAGGCAGCCCTTCTAACCTTTCCATTTTCTTGTTTCTAACACTCCCTCATTGGCTGCTATCAAACAGTCACACATCCATCCTCCAATCACATCCAAAAAAACTCTACACCTAACCCTGTTATTTCAGTTCACCACTTCAGATGTACTCTTGAACTCTGAGAGTACATATCTCCTGTTAATCACAGCCAACTACTGTGAAATTCTCCAATATTTCTATTTCCACATTCAAGAACGTCTGCATCTAAAAAATACATAGTAGAGGTATTCTTATATTTTTATAAGTATGTTCTGCAACTCTTTTACAAATATATATATATATATATATATATATATATATATATATATATATAGAGAGAGAGAGAGAGAGAGAGAGAGAGAGAGAGAGAGAGAGAGAGAGGGTTCCTGCTACTTACCCTATAATAAACTTTTTGATGCGCATATTCTCTTTTTTAACCACTCCAGCAAAATCAATGCATTATGTCATTCAGCACATACTCGCATAAAGCAGCAAATACTTACAATGATTTGCATTTAAACATGTTTCTTTTTAGGAGCAATCTAATGAAAATTAAACAATTCATATGTCCATTTATAGCAGCACTGTGTGTAACCCTTTTCTAACAGAAAGAAAAAGCAGATGCAAAACATGTGTACACATTTTTAATATGTTGGCAGTACATGCATACCTGCCATTCTAATCTGTAGGTGCTCATCAAGCCTTCATTTTTTCTTTCCATACTGTGACTTGTAATTCCAGTTCTCCCATTATAAAACTCAGATTACAACTCCCACAATGCAACGACAATGCAAACAAAAAAACAGGATTGGAATGGAAAATTCAAAAGTGTGACATTTGTATTGTATGAAAAATATAAAATGCTGTGCCTTTAAGAATGTTTCTTTTTAGGAACATCGTCATCAAAGTTAAAAAATGCATATGTGCATTTATAGCAGCACTGTGTGTAACCTTTTCCTAAAACAAAGAATCAGATGCAAAACATGTCAACAACATTTTTAAGTGACACTTTGCATGTGGAAGTACAATAGGTTTGCAGTGCAGGCATACTTGCTAACATAACGCATTACATTCTGTAGGTGCTTATCTAGTCCTTGTTTTTTCCTTGCAATTCTGAACTTGTAGTGCATGCTTTAAAATGAGTAAAGTGGAACTACAAGTCCTAGAACGCAATCAAAAAATACTAAGACAACAGAAGCACCTAAAAACTGGAATGCATTATTTTGACAAGTATACATGCACTGCCAACATATTAAACTTACACACACCAAGTGCTACACATCTTTTCCATCTGATCGGATTTTATTTTACAAAAATGTTGCACACAGAGCTCCTATAAATGCACATACTTCATGCACATACTCATAAAAAGAAACATTTTTAAACGTTGAGCATTTTCAATTCAATATAAATGTAAAACAAAAATAAGGTTATATGTACTTTTTCCTCAAACTCATGTTTCCCCTGTTCCTTCCAAGGTCCAAAACACAACTACTTACACTCCAATTCTTCTAACAACATAGTTAACACACTTTAATACACCTTCCATGACACAACTTAATTAACTGATTTTCCCCAAGAACACCTCCTGCCTTTATAAAAAACATCCTGCTTTACAAAAAATACTTCTCCATTACCACCTATACCCACTAACTTTCTTTTACAATTAACAGAAAGAAGAACATTGCTGAAACCACCTGCCAAAAAAGAATACCCTTCACATCCTAATGTACCATTCTATTTCTGTAATTGTAATATACTTCACTATACATTAGCCAAGAGTATTCTTTCCCAATCAAAATGTATTTCCCTTTAACTCATTATATTGCACCATTCACAGTCTTTCTATTTCCATCTGAAAACCACCATTACCACACCCACTGTTTTCCTCAAAACATCACAATGTCCCTGTGTATTCAATCACACCACCACTCCCTTCCTCACTAACTCAAGCTCATCACACTTCTACAGACTCTTCAAACCTTCACAACCACACCTACTATGCCACTTCACGATCAAATAGCACTCTATTAATCTTTAAAATCACACCGACACACCATACATGCATATACATTCCACAACTTTCCAACCGAAACTTGTAGAAAAGAAAGAAAAAATAGAGCAGATACGAATAAAAGCAAGCAATGTAGTCATCCACCTCTAAAACAATTTATAGAACACATTAATACAAAACAGCTAGTAACTTCACTCAAGAAAACAAAACCAGCCACGACTACAACAATGAATGCCCCTCTTACAAAAACTAAAAGTAAACAAATATACAAAGAAAAGCAGACCTACTAATGAACCCAACACTATGGGCCTCATTACACGGTAGGCGGTAAGGGTTAGCCCGTACCAGTAAGGGCACCGGTACCGGTAAACCCTTACCGCCTTACTACGAGGTCCCTTTGCGGGACCCGGCCTTAACCTTGGTGCTAATAACGGTACCACAATTTGCGGTACCGTAATTAGCTCCTTCCCCATCCCCATTGAGCCCTGTGGGGCAAAATTGGGAATGGGGAAGGGCCATGGAGAAAGGGGGAATTACCGCCCCGCCAACCTTGGAATGGGGTGGTAATTCCCCTTTTCTCCATGGTGGTACCAGTATGGTACCGGCGGCAACCATGGTGCTAATAGCACCATGGTTTACCGCATTCCATGTAATGAGGCCCTATATCTACTAGTGCTATAATAACCACTATGAATCAATCCAAAAATTAATGTTACAAAAAAGTACTTCTAGACATGTGAAAAGTCAATGTAGATACCTTTTCAAACTTCTGTGAAGGTGAATTTATTCACACAAGCAGCACAGGACCCTATTTCAATGAAGAGGCTTGTAAACAAGAACAACAGAAAAATAATTGCCATAGACAGCAATAGCCGAGGGTATGAAATGGTAGGAGACACCATTATGGCAAAAGAAACCCTTATAGAAAACTGTCCCCCACAAACTTTCAACCAAATGTTCCTTTCACCCGAACAAACTGTCCAGTGCACAAATGGACATGCAGCACAATGTGTAATGTACGCCAACAATCCTTTACATATTTACGACAATTTCTCAATCACTATCTCAAACTAAAAGAAAAAAAGTATAATGAAAACTTTACAAACCATGGACTCTTGTCCAGTGCGCAGCCACACTGGACTTCGAGGACATTCATTAGCCTGCATTTTAGGAACTGCTTGCAAAAGCACCTTCCACCACATCAAAATGCTCGCAACACACCACTTTGCTCTACAGAATCTTGTGCATAGACTATACTATGCAAAAAGTCGTGCGCTAGAACTGCAAAATGTAAATACCATTCTCCTACATGAAACAGCCAAAGAACTCCTTGAAAAAGTAGAGCACATCCAAAGTAAATACTTGGAACTGAAGTTGACCTAGAAAATTCAGTAAATTCAGAAAACATTTACCAACAACCTCACAGACCCCAACCTATTAACAAACACATACAAAAAAGAAACAGCTACGTTTCAAAACACATCTGCTGAAATACCAGACCAAGTATGTGTCTGTTGTCACAGAACTTTTTTTTATAAAAGGAGCACAAAAAAGTAGATCTGGCCTAAAAAATAGAGGACAATGAGGAATCCCAATGGTTCTAATTAGCTTTATATATAACAGCAGAAAATAAATAAAAAATAACTGACACCTCAATGCACATTCTTCAAAACAAAGCTTGACAATACCCAAATGTTGTCACTTGATATCACCAATATTCCCACTTCCAAAGAATCTCCAACAACTTAACTTGAATGCACGCATTGTAATCCAAACAGTACACACATTTCAAGCTATAATACGCCTTCCCCAAAAACAGCCAAATTGCCTCCATCTGAATTGCTAAAGGGCATCCATTAGATCTTTAAAAAAATTGGAAACTCTAGGAGTGCAAATTTGGCAACAACTAGTCGACTTAGTTAGACAAGTCCTATATTATCTAAAAGAAAACAATGCATACTAACATAGAGGAAAACATAAGAGAAACCACCAAAATAATTCAAGATTCACCAGCAACTGGTCAATTTGAACATGTAGATCCTGTTACTGCAGCCAACATTTTAGACCAGTATAAAATTCACCCACTACACTCTAAAGACACCATAGAAGATGCATTTGAAACATATCAAATGAGTAAAGCCAAAGATCGGCAATGAGAGTATGGGAAAAATGTGTTGAAGCACGTTCTTTTCCTCTACTCTTTGCTACAGGAAAAAGAGTAAGATATGATGAAAGATCCACACAAATTAGTGCATCAGAATATCGCCCTTTTATGAATGTATTCTGAAGGCCCCAGATTCAGACAAAATGTAGAATACATTTTCCACCTCCAGTTCGAAAGTGAACTAGAAACTCCATGTTATGGAATTGCACGCACATTAAAAACAGGCTCTACTTTTTTAAACATGTCCACTATCCAACTCCTTCAAAAAATAAAAGATGTAGTTCTGCAGTCAAGTATGTGAGAAACCTAGGGGTATTCTCCCATTTTGACCCCAAGAACCCTCTATTTGGATGGCCAGGGTACAGCCACTGCCTTTGGATCCAGGCCCTGGGGGTGGACCAATGCAGGAGGATCACCCAGGTACGGTATGGGAATACCCTAGGCGAGACACGGTATCCCCCTCTCACCCATTATCCACAACCACACAATCCCTCTTTCTTTTTGGGGTATTTTCCAACACACAACATCAGAAGAGAGGGTGAGAGAGAATCGGGGGAGCCGGTGGGAAGCTGCGTGCATGCAGGACCAAGTCAAGAGGGCAAGGGGCCTGAACCCAAAAGGGAAGGTGAAAGTTGATGAAAAGTGCATTCTGGAACATGAAGCCCAAACACTTTTAAACCTTACAAATGAAGTTGGTCTGAGCCCGGCCGAGGGAGATCAGCTGAGAGCTTTCATTAAAGCAAACTGTGAGATTGAAGGGGTCCTGCAATGGGTCAAGCTAAACCTTGTGCACATTCGAAAGTCTTTGATGGTTTGATGCAAACTGAAATCGGTCTGAGCCCGGCTGAGGGAGAAAAATTGTGTAAGAGGAAGGATCTGAGCCTGACTGAGGGTGATTCATGATCTGAGCCAGACTGAGGGGCGATTCATGATCTGAGCCAGACTGAGGGGCAACCATAACCTGAGCCCAGCTGAGGGGGATCTGAGATCTGAGCTCAACTGAGGGGATCACTTGTGTGTTAAAAAGGGGATCTGAGTCCAGAAGACGGGGATCTGAGGTGAACCATGAGTCACCCGAAAATCCAAAAGAAGGGATCCAAAGAAACGAGCATTGCAAAAAAGGGATCTGAGCTCGACTGAGGGGCATCCAAGGTGAAGAGTGAATCATTCAAATTGAATACTTGAGAACTTTGTGTTTTGCTTTTGATACATCAAGCCCTCTGAATCAAGAGACTTTAATAAATAAAGAGACTTGGACACAGAAGGCCCTGAGGCTGGTAATGGAAGTGTATTCTTTTAGTGAAGAAGCCAGAGTGTGTGCTTTGTCGAGTGAACTGCCTTGTCCTGTGAGGAAAAGTGGGGAAGTGAGGCCAGCTGCCAGAATATCCTGACATATCAATTTGTGAACACTGCTTTCTATTTCATGAACACGACCCCATACTATTTGTATTTAGCAGATAGGATTTGCAATTGTTTTCTTTTAGTATAGACCCTTTTATTTTGACAAGACTCCACTAGCACTGTATTATTATTATGTGATGGTTGTAGATTGCTCCCATCTGTAGATTTAGGATTAGATAGGTGTTTATCACACCCTTGATGAAATTCAGTAAAAAAAACACTCTAGAACTGCGGTCACTTGTGTCTGTCTTTCTATTGATACTATGCCTTTCTTACAAGTATCACAATATCTTGATAAAAATGCATGGTACAAAATAATACTGGTTCTGACATCACGCTGATATACATTGTATGGTCAGGAACTTAGGCCCACCCACATGGTTTGTTACTTTAAGTTGTGCAAAGTACACATGGGATGAATTGCACAACCTCTTACACACTGCAAACCAAAATAAAGATAAAATAGATATAAAAACACCAGGAGAACTATGTTCTCTTGACCCAGTCAATGTATCAAGATACTTCCACCATCGCGTCATTGCCATGCTGTACTTCATCTGCAATACAACTACCCCTGCACTCGTAGAAGTGCAACACTTCTTTTGGAGAAAAGAATATCAATCCATAGGAGCACCACACATCCACATGCTTTTGTGGATAAAATATGCTCCCAAATGTATCTATGACAGTGACAGTGATACCACTGTTTTACAGTTTATTGAAAAATACATTACCTGCAACATCCCTTCAGAAACCACATAGGGACCTACGTACACAAATCTTACACTTCCAAAAACATAAGTGTGGCAAATACTGCCAGAGTAGATATAAAAACAAAGGTAAATATCATACCAAATCTTGCTTTGTCTTCCCTAGGCCACTTGCAAAAAAGGACAAGCAAATAGTTTAATGTCTCCTGTTAGACCCAGTGTAAAAGGCAAATCCTCTAAAAAAACATAATACATTAAAAGGGAAGAAACATCCACATGCATCAATGATTACAATGCAATCATTGCCCTCTTGTGGAATGCATACATAGACATACAATACATAGCAGACAATTCCACTTCAGAAATGTCACAGCCTATCTCACCAAAGCTGAGAAAACAGGGCAAAAAGACCTCTGGGATGACATGTCATCAAACAAAACACTGTCACAAAAATTGCACATCTTTGCTATACAAATGCTCTCCCATAGAGAATGTGGGTGCTACGTAGCTGCAGACTATTTAACAGGTACAGCCTTATCTGGCAAATCTGAACACATTGTCTGGCTAAACCTTGGTCCAGCTTCATCTCGAAAAAGAGTACTAAATTCATACCCAGAGATAGAAACAATAGCCACAAATGATCTCAACATCCAGGACATTTTAAAAAACAATACTACCCAAACAGAAGTACTGCTTTGGAAAACATGTGCCTCTACGGCAAGGCCCAAAACTACTCGTACAAAAACAATGTCACACCAGATGAGACAACTGGCAAATATTCAGTTTCAACTTGTGAAGGAAGCCTAGTAAAATGTACCAAACCCAGCCTAATTAATCATATAAAGTTATCATTTAAATCTATGCAACATACAGAACTGTATTACATGGCCCTACTAAAACCTTTTAAAACTTCGAGAAAAGATGAAGAATTATTAAGTGACTATGACTCATTTGAAGCGGCATTCAAAGAAAATGAAAACAGTGTAACAAATATCAATTTCAAACAATAAAAAGAAATGCTGAACAATGAACGCCAACAAGAGGAGGAAATTGAAGCTCAACTAGACAAAGACACTACTGAGGGTGGTCCACCTTCCCACACAGGAAGCCAAGAACCACTTGGAGAACCACCCATTCTAAACGAAGCAGAAATAGCAATGACTGAGGTAGCAAATACCATGTATCAATATAAACAATCTGAAAAAGACGTGTTAGTGCTCAAATCACAGCAAAATGATGAACAACTGAGCAGTTATCTAGAAGTCACTGAAAACATTGAACATGGTTTTAAACATGAAACTAAAACTTGTAGCTGTAAACAATTTAAACCTCTGCTCCTGTATGTAAGTGGTGAAGCTGACTCTGGTAAAACATTCTTAATTAAAATAATCAGCACATTTCTACAAACCATAACAAACAAAACCTTTCAGCTGTTGTAATAGTCCCCACAGGTTTAGATGCCTACAATCTAGGTGGTGTAACTTTATGCCGACAACTGCTCCTTCTAGTAGAACACCGAAACAAAGTAGAATACTACAAATTATCAGCAGAAGCTGCTACTGAAGTACGCAGAATTCTGAAACAAATGAAAGTGCTCCTAATAGATGAAGTAAGTATGTTTTCCAACGTCATGTTGACTTTAATTCACCTCAGAACGCAAGAAGTCCTAAAAACCGACTATGAAGAACTGTTTGGAGGAAAACACGTTATTGTTTTTGGAGACCTTCTACAGTTAACCACAGTAATAGGTCAACCTATTTTCTGAATATTAGGACACAAACAATGCCGCAACATACTCTGCAGTATTGGAAATGAAAATCTCTGGCATCATTTTCAGTACAGAGAATTAACTCAAAACATGTGTCATTCTGCAGACCTCCCCTATGCTAACATTTTAAAAAGCATTAGAACGGGTCTGCTTACCAAAGATGCAAAATCCATCTTAAATAGTAGACTAATGCATAAGCTATATGGGGAAAACACATCTGCTCCTAATGTCATGGAACAATTAACTCAACAAAATTTAAAATGCATGTCCTTAATGCCAACCCTTCAAAGCTGTAGTCAATGCAACGAGACAATGTTAAAAATAGAAATGCAACCCATACTGCATATCAGTTCCACAGACAAACTAGAAGTGCAAGGCATGACACTCCCTATGCGTCAACAAGCAACAGCATGACTTAATAGCTTAGCAAAAATTGGAAAAAAATGTTTGTGTCTAAACTGCAGAGTAACTCTAAACTCTAAAAAGATGTAGAACAAGGTTTAGTTAATGGAGCAATTAGTACAGTTGTTGGCTTCCAAATGTATCCACATGACAAAAACATTCACTTTGTCAACATCCACTTTGAAAAACTTGCTGAAGTTAAAAAAATTGCTGCACAATATCATGTTTCCTTCTTTTCAAAGACATTTACCTATGCAGAGAACAATTTTCACTATCTCTTGCATATGTTGTCACTATTCACAAATCGCAAGGTCTAACCCTAGATCAGGCATTGATTGATATTGGCAGCACAGTCTTTAAGGAAGGTATGAGTTATGTAGCACTTTCACATCTGTGTTCACTGAAAGGTCTATTCCTAGTTAACTTTGATGCAAACAAAGTCAACGCTGACATTCGTTGCATCTTAGAATACAACAGACTACATGCACGGTACACCCCCCATCTAGATATGTACCCCGTATCTCAAAAAAGAAAACCTTTAAAAATAAAAGTAATACAAATACAACCTATAACAGATCTCCCAACAACACCGCTAAAAAAACAACAACCAACTGCTTCTCCATCACATGATACAACCACTACAAACTTAACTGCGCGTCCTTCAGAAGTGAAACAGAGAAATATCTCTTCTCCCAAGAAATGTGCAGTCCCATCAGACGATGGATAGACACAACTCTCTGGTCCATTTAAATTCAGCAGCACAACTGGAGTAAATTGCTATGCAAATGTAACAATCAATCTTCTCTTCAAATTGCCACCAATTGTTCACAACATGTACTTAAACAGCGCAGACATGGGGCAGTAGAAATGCATCTTTTTTGCACTAGGGTAATTTTTGCCCTGGTGCTTTTACTATGTCAAACTGCCCTTGTCATGGTGCAGTAGTTGTCTAGTGTGTGCCACTGTTTTTAAAAATAGGGCAAACTTTGACCTGCAAACTTTGACCTAGTGCTAATACCGTGCAACTTTGCCCTTGCATTGGCGCAAAGTTTCTGTAATCTGGCACCAGTTGTGTTTGCAAATGCTCGTCCTTCATAGAAATGCCACAAATAATCCTGACAGCACTTACAGTGTCTCAGGTACAAGGCGGGAATTGGACATCTGTGCAGGAGAAGATCCTCAAGAATTCCTAATGTATTTACTACAAGTGCTAGAAACCAAAAAAAACCCACACCTATACATGACATCTTCCAGATTTCATACACATGGAAACATGCATTCACCCTCTGCAACCATGTCTCACAAGAGCACATCCCTGACGAACAATGTGTATATGTATCCATACCAAATTGTGAATCCATTCCATTTTACCAGCTTCTGCACAATGCAGATCATGGCGTATTATGCCATCTTTGCATTTCAGACAATCGTTCCAGCACACAATTAAACTGAAATAGCCAATATGTCATAGAAATGGTTCTTAGGTACTATGCAGATGGTACCAAAAATAACTATGTTCACTGGCTTTACACACGGCCAAGTATCTCTTGGTAAGAAAACCTTCGCAATAGTAGGAATAATATACCACACTGGTGCCACAACAATTCCAGGGCACTATGCTGCATATGTCAAAAAAAGAAGTGGTTGGTTTGAATGAAACAACACGTCCGTTACTCCAAAACATAGGTTACCAGCAAATCTAACAAATACCTACTTAATATTTCTTTAACCCAAATTTTCCCACTAAACTGTAGCACAATTAACAGTTAGAATACACCAACAGGTATCTAACGGCATTCACAATACTACAATAGTACTTTTAAAAGTCAAGATGGTAAGAACACGCCAACAGGTACCTAACTACTTAATAAATATGACATTTGTGATGTCATCTTTGAGGTCATGGGTGTTAGTCCTTGCAGTGCACAGTGGTAGCACGAGTTATGGTTGCGTACCTTACCATAACTGGCGAATTTCTGGGGGTTTTCGGTTTTACCTGTAACCATAATGTCCCTGTAGGAACGTTTTTCCAATGAATTTCATAGGATTTTTAGTAGTGCAACTTAACCATAACATCCCTTTAACAACATTTTTTGTTAGTTAATTTCTTAGGTTTTTAGTAGGGTACTTCAACCTTAACGTTGCTTTAGGCTAGTTGTCTCAATAAAGGGGAAATGTTTTTAGTAGCGCAACTTAACCATAACCTCCCTTTAAAAACTTTATTTATTGAATTTCATATGTTTTTAGTAGTGCAACTTAACCATAATGTCTCTTTGACAAACTTTTTCCAGTGATATTGATAGGTGTTTAGTAGGGCACTGTGAGCAGAACCTTCATGTAGTATAGTTTTTTCAGTAAAGGGGATCGGTTTTTAGCAGCGCAACTTAACTATAACGTCCCTTTAACAATATTTTTTGTTAGTGAATTTCATAGGATTTTAGCAGGGCACTGTAACGGGAATGTTGCTTTAGCATAGTGTTTGCAATAAAGGTCATATGTTTACAGTACCCCACCTTCACCATAACGTCCCTTTAGCAATATTTTTAGTTAGTGATTTGCATATGTTTTTAGTAGGGCATTGTAACCGGAACGTTGCTTTAGCATACTGTTTTCTGTAAAGGTAATATATATTTGGTACCTCATTTAAACCATAACGTCCTGTTAATAACGTTTTGTCACTGATAGCTTGGCTGCCCTCCTCACCAACCTTTGGAAAGGCCAAATTGCCCTGTGTATCTATCCATTTGTACTACCCCTTCCCTTGCCTAATAGTGTTGGTGTATCTTACAAATGAAAGGTGTGCATGTTAAGTGTTGGTGACACTGAGAGTGGTGTTTCTTTTTGTGTTAACATAGCATGGTTTATCTGTGCCGCACAATTCTAGCCGAGATAGCTGCAGGTAAGTAATGGGGAGGTTTCCTATGCACACTGTACGTGGCCGGCGTATTTGCAATCACAATGCAGGTATCCATAGGACTGCAGTACTAGCCACATGGCCGCATGTTGTAAAGCTCTTTTAATTACTTGTGGGAGCGCACGTCTATCCGTTTTAGAACTATGTCCATGCTTAGGGCATCTTCTGAGTGCTGGTAAGAGCTCCCCTGTCGGCAGCCCTACGGATTGATATGGTAGGCTACCGAATTTCAAGTACTGGTCACGACTACGTGGGTTGCTTGCAAACCTACCAATTTGTTGATGCACCACGCCTGCCTGTATGAGGCCCACAGGAAAACCAGGAACAGCCAACTCGAGTGTACAGTGGGCATGCTAAATGTCACAATAGATTGATTAATGTGCTCCTGGCCTTTCCATGGCCTGTAAAATAGATACACCGTCTATGCACTGAGCACTGTACTGGAAAGTGTCAAGGGTTCCCCTGTGAGTCGTAGAGTTGGAGATAACATTCAACTGCAAGTGTGACATTTTGTAGTGAGTCTGTGAAATGGCAAAGCTGGTGCGGCTTTGCCACTCACATAGTAGTGCATGTTAAGAAAATTAAGCAAATAGCTGAATCTTCGGAGAGGAAAAAATAGCACTAGTGGTTAGAACAGTACTGTATTCGCATTAGTCGCGCTTAATAAATATCTTCCTCCTGCACGTACTGAAGCTCTGTTTCTCCTTGTTGTAAGCATTGTTGTATTTCACAATTCATTTATCTCTGTGCATGCTAGTCCTACGGCTAATGGCGTACTATGAACTGTCCGTACTGCATGTGATGAGAACAGCAATGCAAGCATAAGGGACTAGTTGGTAGGGTACTGCCCTGCCAAAAATGCAGTAGAGTATTTCATGTACAGCATTCTCCACATAGACTGCGGTCTACAACAGGGGCCCTCCTGTTTGGCACTGGAGACTTAAAAGACCCTTGTACACCATATGCTGCGCTATTGACCCTTACCTGCCAAAGGGCATTTTAGTGCACATGTACTGCAACCCGGCACTTTACAGAGGGAAGCTACTTTCAAGTGCTTGGGAAGAGTGCATCCGGGAGCATGACAATGAGTGGCAGCTATTTAAGTGAGGACCATCAGCATTACCGTCTCTGTGCATTTCCCCTACGGTATCTCTGTAGGTGGTGGCCCTTCCGTACCGGCCTTTGCCTTTTGGTCCTTCGGTGACGTGTGTTACAAGATCAAAAGAAATAGTAATGAACTGTAAAAAGAAAAAAAGGTAAGTAAAGGAAGTTCCTTTCATAGTGCAACAATGTAAGTGGCAATGAAGGGAGGCAGAGCGCCGTGCATCGTATACCCTCAACAGATTGCGTGCTAAATAGAAGGAACCATGGTACTGTGGAAAACACTGCAGTCGAAATGGGGTTAAAGAGGAACGCTATTTGTGGGGAAAACTCTTCGTGCTGTGAAATGTCAGATTCCCATTTGTAAAGTACGACATTGGCACAAGTCGTAAAAAAGGCACAAATACACTTCTTCACAATGTACTGCGCTTTCTCCATTTCTGAACCAAATGAAAAATAACGTGCAGACATGGGTGTCAGCGTAGTGGGATAAAAAGTTATGCAGGAGATCGGAAACAGATGCATGACCTGGCCAAGTGCAAACGGTACTGAAAATTGTTTTACATGTTGTGCAATTTTCCCTCCACAATGAACAACAATAATATCGTCGTCATCGCGCATCACCAAAGTCTCACACAGACAAAGCAAAATCAATCACTTTATTGTAGGTACTCCATATGCGTACAAATCCAAAATGCACAACGAGCTCCCACTGGACTCTGTTTTCCATTCACTGTGAAGTAATGTATGTAGAACTCCCCCACAAAGCATACGCTGTGGCGCGTGCAACACAAAGCCATACGCGCACCCTCTGTATTTTGCTCTACAAATATACTGTGTACCACAGTCTGTGCGTGGACTCCACACCCAGAAACCTCAACCAATCCTGTGTCATCCACAGTACCAAATGTATGGCGGCCATGTGCAAATGTGGCGTATGTCACACATAGAACCCTGCAACTGTCGTGATGTCCACAGACTTTTCCAGGTGTGCGCGCGTGGGAGTAGGGGAATAAATGTCAACCAGGGTAGGGGATGTCGTTTGTATTGGTGGCTCTCAAAAGAGCCATTTTGTATTTCTTTTTTAAAGGTGCTTCCGTAGAAACAATTTTTTGTTCGGGTTTTTAAAGTGTTTTTATTTGTTGTACTTCACCTCACATTCTCACAATAGCATCTTCAGTGCAGCCTGTAGATTGGAAAACAAAATGTCATTGCCACTGGGCGATAATGAAATGCCTTTTCCATTGAGAAGGTTCACATATCGATAAACAATGTTGTCCGTCTCACAGGAGTACATCCCAGCAGCAGGCAAGAAGTTACACATGCTTCTGTTGATAAGACGCCTTCCGGTCTCTGGCTGCCGGCAACATTCATTGGAATAGTTATATACTGGACCTGGTGGTAAATATGAGAAAAACATTGGGAAAAATGTGCTTCCCTGCTTTCATCATCTTTTTGAGTTGACGGTACACACTTGGACAAGCTATGGAACCCAAAAGCAATGATCAATAGTGCACTACCACAAGGTGAACAGTAGGGAAAGTGGCCACTCATCGACATTCTGCAAGCAAATGGTCGAAAGTACAGACAGCGACACTGCACCACAAAGCCTCCACTTCCTCCAAATTCAAATTGCCATTAAAGCCTCCTTCCACGGCATACTGGAGCAGATCTAGCACAAAGGGATCACCCACTATGAAAACTGTGCATCTCGACATCTCTGCCAGCCTCACTACGCAGAGTAATGAAACACAATATGGCCACCCTTTCTTGTGACGCACACTCTGACCACCTGATTGGACAATTTTCACAGTTGCATTTCCATTGGCCAGCATGGTGAGAAACACAGATTGTGGCATGTGCGGTCTCCATGTAACACTATCAGTTCTGTACAACAGTCCCCTGCGTACACACCACACCCAGAAACATTGTTGCACAATCCCTCAGCCTCCACAGTCCCATTTACATGGCCACCGGCCTGAAAATCCCCAGATGGGGCTTTTGTGCTGCGTGCATGCATGAGGGAGGAAATGTCAACCAGGGTAAGGGCTTTCATTTGTAGGGGTGGCTCTGAAAAGAGCTGTTGTGGTTTTTTTGTTTTCTTTTTTTGTTTTGTTATTTTCTGCTTCCACACAAAGTGCTTGTTTTCGGTTTCATACAGTTGTGTGTTTTCTTTTTGTCCACAGAATCTGACAGGAACCTTTTGAGTGCATCTTGGAGATGAGTGAACAAAACAGCATTACCAATGGACGACAACGAAATGCCATTTGATTGGAAGAACTCTGCATTTGTAGAACTAATTGGGCCTCATTACGACCTTCCCAGTAAAGTCGGCACTTTACCGGCATGGCGGCAATAACGTGTCCGAGTTCCAACCATGGTGCAATTAGCGCCCGATTACGAGTGGTCTTGCATGCGCTTACCGCCATGCCAGTAACGTCCCGCACCGCCTACCCGGTAAGGGCCCAAAAACCCCTTACCGGCAGCACGCTAAGCGTGAACACCTCCTCCGCCTACCACTAAATAGCAGTCCCGCAAATAGAGGGGACCGGAAATAGCATACCCGGCAATAGCAAGCACGTTAATGCCGGAAACGGAAATAGCGTCATTGCGCCGGAATGGGAAATGCAACGGCAGCCATCTTGAAAAACACAATCCATTGCAATCCTCCATACATAGGACCTGTATCAGCAGAACAGCTGGCCCAACTGCCCAAGGCCTTGAAAAAAAAGAGCTGCGTGCCTGCGCAAGGTCTGCTTCTCTGAAGAAGAGCTGAACATGCTCGCGGACACCCTGGCCGAAAAAGCACTACTCCCGCAGGGTAAAGGACGTGCGCAAGTGCTGGGATGACCTGTGGTTACGCGTCCGGAACATTCTTGCAGCAAATCATAGCCGGAGGTGCCTGACCCATTAAGATGACTCGCTGGGAGGAGACATGTGCGAGCACAATTGGAATGGAGGCAATCGAGGGAGTGGGGGACATGGAGCATGGAGCGCCGTCATCGGCTGATGGAGGTAAGTGGCCTAAGAAACCACTGTAATGCAAAGCATGAAGATGTCCCCCAAAACTGACAGTGAAATGATCCAATGCTGGGGCCACCACACACATGTACGCAACCCTGCCTACAGGCCGTGCACAGCACCATCACATCCACATGCATGCAGCACCTCATACATGTGTCACCCAGACGTATACCTGCATGACCCACCCATATGGCAAGCAACCTGTATGTCACAACTCCAGTGGCAAATACCCGTCAATCCATAGAACTGCAGCAACCCAAATACATGCATGATGCACGTAGACCCATCACTGATGCTGTCCCCCTCTTGGTCCCCAACAGGCACACAATCTGACAGTGAGTCTCAGGACCCCACGGAGCAGCCGACAACACCTGTGAAGAGAGCCAGGGGCACGGAGGGAGCAAACAGGCCCTCAACATCAAGGGGCACAGTGAAATCTGGATTTGCACACAAGCCCAAACCAACACAGGAAGCTACTGTACCGATGTGTGAAAGGGCCACCACCACAGCACCCACACCAGCTACCACCACACAGGAGCCAGTGGCTGAAGGCTCTGTGTCCACTGCCAGCAGTGCAGTCGGAGAAGCAGCTGCAACGGCACCCCCGTCGGATGATGATGCACAAAGTCCGACACCCAGAACACCTGCCGCAACAAGCCTGCAGCAGTCACCCCACCTCTCCCCACCCAGCACACACAATGCCAGCAGCCATGAGCTGTCTGCTGTTGAGTCATGGCCAGGGAGCTTCAGCCCCACGGGGAGCATGCATGATGCAGCACCCTTGTCGCATGCTGCTTCGGCATCCACCGGTGTCAGGGACAGGCACGAGGGTATCACCCTCATCCAGCAGTACCAGGAGGAGCTGACAGCGCTGGTGACCCAGCACATCACTGAAGGTGCCCGGGCGAGGGAGGAGTTCCGGGAATATGCAACGTCCCTCAAAGTTGCTATTGAATCAAGTTCAACAATATATGCGATGAATTGGCGGCTGTGAGGCAGGTCCTCACCCGCATGGCGGATGCCTTGGAGGCCCTGCGTCCCGCACAGGTGATTGACCAACCAGGCACTTCCTCGAATGCCAGCTCCACACAGACCAGCCACCTGCGTCGATTCGTGTGGAACTTGCGCCGGTCGGACATGGAGCCACCCGATGCAGGCAGTGGACATGGGATGTAGGTGCAGCCTGCCATTCTGAACTATTGCAGACTAATGGTGCATGGAAGTGCACACCATGTGTGGGGGAGTTGTGGGGGGATGGAGAGGGGTGAGAGGGTGTGTGGTGGAGTTGTAGGGGGAGCAAGAGGGGTGGAGTGATCGGGCACATTCAATATTCTTAATGTTCAATTCACTCGTATCTTGAGAATTCACATGACTGGACATTGCTTATTATGTATGTGTGCTTTATTGGTGAACAGTTCACAGTGTCCATGTCCCCCACACAACCAGTGCCCTGAGTCCCACCTCCATGGGACCCTCCGCATCCATGTGTATTAGAAATATTGGTTAATCAAATTCTGGCGCACAGCACGTCCCTCCTGTGCATTGCCACCTGCATGATGTACAGCCCCATCTTGTTCATCTTCTTCATCATCACCTGGTGGTTGCTGTTCAATGTCAGGGGGCAGAGGCACGTTCCGTCGGATGCATATGTTGTGCAGCATGACACATGTCATGATGATCTTGGCCACCTTTTCATGCCCGTACAGGAGTGCCCCTCCCGACCTGCTGAGGCAGCGGAACCGTGCCTTCAAGAGGCCAAAAGTCTGCTCGATCACCACATGGGTATGGGTGTGTGCACGATTGTAGTCCTCTTCATGACTGTTGTGCGGGTTTTGGACAGGGGTAAGGAGCCACCTCTTCAAGGGATAGCCAGCATCACCTGCATGGGTGGTAAAGTTGGTTTGTGTAAGTGATTACATGAAATGGAGCCTGTACGTATCAATCACATGCTTGCAGTTATTTGTTGCTCACTTCCACTTCTCACAGCATTCATAGAAATGGTCACATTTGCCCCATTGTGTGAAGTCACATGGTCCACAGGTGTGGGTTGCATCGTCAAGTGGATGCAGGGTGTCCTATTCAATGATGGTGTTCATGCAATGTGGGTGCCTAAGACGGTAGTTGCCATGATCTATGTGATGTGCAGTTAAGCGTATGCAATGACACTGGCACCATTGCCAACATACTCTGGGACATCTGCCATTCCACGCTTAATGTTCCCATGCTGGCTTGCTGCACCCCTGTGGTGTTGTCCCAATGACAATCTGTGTATAGCCTTTGTATGATTTATTTCTGCGCACTCATGGACGCATGTCCAGTGTAATGCTGTTCAGCAGTCTTTTGCATTGGGCATACTCACAGCATGTTGCTGCATTGTGTTGCAGAGGGTACGGTCTGATGATGTGCAGTGTACATGTTATTGGACATGGTATGGTTGCAGTACTGGCATGTTGGCATTGTTGTGCAGCTTACGTCTTTCACATTGCCTTGAGGTGTCAGGCTCATTCTGGGATAATTTGGGGCACAATGTATAGCAGTATGGACATTGTCCTGTTGCACACCTAATCTCACCCAAGTGTAGTATGCATCTCCCCCCCACAATCTCACCCCAGTGTAGTATGCATCTTCCCCCCACAATCTCACTCAAGTGTAGTATGCATCTCCCCCCCTACAATCTCACCTAAGTGTAGTATGCATCTCCCCCCCACAATCTCACCCAAGTGTAGTATGCATCTCCCCTTCCCCACAATCTCACCCAAGTGTAGTATGCATCTCCCCCCCACAATCTCACCCAAGCGTAGTATGCATCTCCCCCCACAATCTCACGCAAGTGTAGTATGCATCTCCCCCCCACAATCTCACCCAAGTGTAGTATGCATCTCCCCCCCACAATCTCACCCAAGTGTAGTATGCATCTACCCCCACACAATCTCACCCAAGTGTAGTATGCATCCCCCCACAATCTCACCCAAGTGTAGTATGCATCTCCCCCCACAATCTCACCCAAGTGTAGTATGCATCTCCCCCCCACAATCTCACCCAAGTGTAGTATGCATCCCCCCACAATCTCACCCAAGTGTAGTATGCATCTCACTCCACCATCATGCTGCCATTTGCTTGCCATATAACTCACCAAGCAGCCAGGCACGTAGTCCAGCATGTCGCTCCATATAGCATGGTATGGTGGAGTTCCGCAGCAGTATTGAATCGTGGGTTGATCTGGGATATCAGGCACAACAATGTGTGATGATGTGCGTTGAGTCACATACCATTTGCACGTTGACGGAATGCACGACCATCCCATCAACAGTGCCGACAGAGGCCACACATGTGCAAAGGAAATCCATGCACCCGAACCCTCACTCATATACTGTGCCCCAAAAAGCCTGCACTACTTCCAACTGAAAGTCAGTATCAAAGCCTCTTTCCACGGCATACCTGGGCAGATCGGGCACAAAGGTATCACCCACTATCAGCATTCGGCGTGTGTCCATCTCTGCCAACCTCATTGCATCGAAGTTTGGGTAAATATGTCACTGCCCCTTCCTGTGAACCACACCCTCAACACCTCATTGGAGAATCCCCAGAGTTCCATTTGCAAAGGCTCCATGCTCAGAAGGGCAAGATGTGGCACGTGCGCTTTCCCAGCTACATTGAGGGCCACGCCCCAGTAAAGCAGACACAATACTTCTTCCCTTTGAACTGGCATTTTTCCAACACTCCCTCATTGGCTGCTGTGAAATCTTCAAACATGCATGCACCAATCACATACTGAACCTCTGTATTGCACACTATAATTTCTGTATACCACTCCATATCTACTGTTAAACACTCTGTGTCCCTTTGCTTCCAAAGCCCCTCCAGCAGAATCTTCTGATAAAGGATGCACTATTTCAGCATCCACAAAGATCATGCGGTGCACCGAGCACACTTTTGGCCATGCACACAAGAGTCCACCCTTGCCCACACCCAGCACAACACTATGGATCCATGCATACATAGGTAGCGGCACTTCACCCCAGCTCCCCCACACCATAAAACACCCATTCACGAAAACAGGTTGCAATTGGCAGAATCCACAAACATACCACCGCCTCCACCACCCCAACCCACAGCCATTTACAAAGTATTGTGCCACTGCCAACCCAACCACAACATTTTCACAACATTGCGCCTACTTCAACAAATCTGCACACAGCATAGTAACCAAGCACATATAAGCTGCACTTCAACCATACCCTCTTCCATACTGACAATATGCAAACACTGCAACCAGCGCCCACACTACTTGATTTTTCACTGCACCATCTCCAACCACACATCAAAACCTTCACCGCATTTCAACCACACCCTCTTCCATACTGACAGTATGTAAACACTGCACCCCTGTGTGGCATGACTTTTCACTGCAACATCTGCATCATCTGCAACCACACATCAAAAACTTTACCATGTTGTAACAGTGATCCAACCTGCAAAACCAAACATACACACAGGCAGCTAACTTCTGCTGCTCTATGGCATCTGAAATGTGCTCCACTATTCCTTACAAGTCACCACCATCTAACTGATGCAGAGGCTAAAGTGCATTACTGCTGGGGTATCCTAGTCCTAAGCTCTTGAGTGCATTGCCTACGGCCTTCGGCCATGCACTCAATAGTCTAGGCCTTGAACACACCCACTGCAACCTAATGCCACCATGCATGTCACCATGTCACCAACTATGACAATCCACATACACACCACTGCCACCAGCACTCCTACCCAACCTGCGCACCACCACGCAGCTATGCAGCAACAAATTGCAACAGTTACCATAATGTACAATGAAAACACTCTCTCCTGCACCCCTTTGTACTTTCATGCACATACTATAGGCATACCCCATTCACAAAGTATTGTCTCACTGCCAACCTACCCACCTTCTGTTTGCAACACTGGCCCTACTCCAATCTATCTGCACACACCACACTATGCAAACACCACCCTCTACTGGATGCAGAGTCAGACATGCGTTGCTGCGGTGGGTATGCTGAAGCCCTACGCTCTTGAGTGCATGCCCTATGGCCTACAGCCAAAGTACATTGCACCCAATGCTCTAATCCTTCCAAAGACCCACTGCAACTTCATTCACCCATGCATGCCACCATGTGCCCAACTACCGCATTTCATCCACAGAGCACAGCCAACCGTACTTCCACCCAACCTATGTCATGTGCAATTCAGTCCCCTTCTGAAATTCACCTGCCACCACTCACCACGAAAAGAGGTCGCTGCAAACAGGTTGCGGCAGAAGCTATCGGGCCGTTACGAGAGCTGGCTCCAATCACCACACAAAGTACTCACCTGTCTAGGTACCCACGAATTGGCGTAATACCCACAAACACTGCAGGCACTCCTCCGTCTTCTTCCACCTATGTACATTTGTCACATTAACCACTTCTCACTCCCCCATCCGTTTCCTCCCTTCTTGCTGCCAACACATGGTGTATGGTACATTTTCCAGTCCCTTCCGCCACTGCACTGTCCTCCGATACACATGGCAGTGTTTCCCAAAAAATCTTGACGCACAGCACGCTTCCATCCAGCCAACCACCAGCCGCATCCAAAGTTCTCCGACAGCGTGCCGTACCACAAGCCAATGATACTTCTCTCCACTGAGCGAAAAGGGAAATGGGTCAGCGGAGCGGACCCAGATATCACTCATTTTTTGGGACATGCAGTTCAGTTCTTTGCAATAAAAGTACTGGTCGGATTTCCACCAAACACACAAAAGCATGCTTTCTGACCCAAGCCCCCGCTCCTGCCACAAATTTGGTGAAAATCCTTCCAGCCGTTCGGCCTGTAGCCATGCGCAAAATTTTTCCCAATTCAGTTTATGGAAAAAAAAATGTTTGGGACCCCCCCTATAACTTTTCTCCCCCTGCACGAAACCTCACCAAACTTGGCGAAACGGTTCAGAGCAGGCCATATACTTTTCTTGCAAAGTTTGAGGTGACGATTCCTCTAGGCGGAGTGAAGTTATAAGCCGCCGAAAAAGTGGTCTTCCTATGGGTTTAGCAACTTAACCATAACTACATAGCCGCTACCGTGGGCTGTGTAATATATATATATTTTTAAATTAGATTTTTGCACTGGTTGTATTGTATGTGACCAGGTTGGTTACCAAACACATTGTATCACATTTTACCTTGTTTTCTGTGACACCAGAACACTTCAATTCAGAATTGTATTTGTTGTCCAACTCCATTTAAGGCATTAGGCAGGGAGCCTTTATGCACTGTGCTTTTTTTCACTATATATACACACATATATATATATATATATTCAAATATATATGAACAAAACTGAAGGGTGGCAGGGCCGCTACAGTCCAAAGAAGTTCTCCTCCTAGCGCGCTTTCATGCCTCGCAATATTCAGGGAGGTGGTTGATAGGATTCAGGTGTTCAGGGTTCACTCCCTCCGGTAAGTACCAGGATGTGGCAGCAGGGAATTCTGGAAACTGTAGTGTAGAGCCAGCCAGGATCCAACTCTCCCCTGTGTTTCAATAATAGCCCTCAGTCAGGAGGGGGGGAGTTACCATCAGTATGGCACTCCAAAGTCAGGCATGTGTAGCCTAGGTGCAGCTCTGCTGGACTAACCCACCCCGCCTTCTTGTTTGATGATCTACCTGAGTGCTTGGGGACCAATTCCGTTGCTGATGGTGCACGATACAAATACCTTTAACATTAACATTGACTCCAAAGTCAGGCATGTGTAGCCCCGGTGCAGCCCCTCTGGAGCCCCAGTCTCCAGTTAGATATGCAAACAAAATGAAAGGGTGGCAAGGGCCCTACTCTGTGTCCCAGCTGCAGTAAGCTCAAACAGTCCAAAGATGTTCTCCTTCTAGCGCACTTTCATGCCTCCGCAATGTTCATGGAGGCTGATTGGATTCAGTGGTTCAGGGTTGAGTCCCTCTGGTACCAGGATGTGGCAGCAGGGAATTCTGGTAACTGTAGTGTAGAGCCAGCAGCAAGGATCCAACTCTCCCCCATTTTTCAATATTAGCCCTCAGTGGGGAGAGCGGGGGGGGCTACCATCAGTATGGTACTCCAAAGTGAAGCATTTGTAGCCATGGTGCAGCCCCTCTGGAGCCCCAGTCTCCTTTCAGATATGCAAAGAAAATGGAAGGGTGGCAGGGGCGCTACTCTGGGTCCAAGCTGCAGTAAGTTCAAATAGTCCATAGATGTTCTCCTCCTAGCATGCTTTCATGCCTCTGCATTCTTCAGGGAGTCTTATTGGATTCAGATTTTCAAGGTTGACTCCCTCAGGTAAGTACTGGGATGTGGCAGCAGGGAATTCTGATAACTGTTGTGTAGAGTCTGGCAGGATCCAATTCTCCCCCATTTTTCAATATCAGCCTTCAGTGGGGGCAGGGGTTACCATCCGTATGGCTCACAAAAGTCAAGCATGTGTAGCCCCGGTGCAGCCCCTCTGGAGCCCCAGTCTCCAGTTAGATATGCAAACACAATGGAAGGATGGCAGGGATGCTACCCTGGGTCCGAGCTGCAGTAAGCTCAAATAGTCCAAAGATGTTCTCCTCCTAGCGCACTTTCATGCCTTAGCAATCTTCAGGAAGGCTGATTGTATTCAAGTGTTCAGGGTTTACTCCCTCTGGTAAGTACCAGGATCTGGAAGCATGGAATTCCAGTAACTGTAGTGTAGAGCCAGCCAGGATCCAACTCTCCCCCATTTTTCAATATTATCCCTCAGTGGGGGGGGGGGGTTACCATCAGTATGACAATCCAAAGCCAGGCATGTGTAGCCTGGGTGCAGCCCCTCTGGAGCCCCAGTCTCCAGTTAGATATGCAAACAAAACAGAAGGGTAGCAGGGATGCCACCCTGGGTCCGAACTGCAGTAAGCTCAAACAGTCCAAATATCTTCTCCTCCTAGCACGCCCCTACCACCCTTCAATTTTGTTTGCATATCTAGCTAGAGACTGGGGCTCCAGAGGGGCTACACATGCCTGACCTTCGATTACCATACTGATGGTAACTCCCCCCATTCCTCCACCGAGGGCTAATATTGAAAAATGGGGGAGAGTTAGATCTTTGTTGGTCTACACTACAGTTACCAGAATTCCTTGCTGCCACATCCTGGTACTTACCAGAGGGATTCAACCCTGAACACCTGAATCCAATTGGGCTGCCTAAACATTGCAGAAGCATGAAAGAACACAAGGAGGAGAACATCCCTAACTCTCCTCTTTTTGCTTGCACATGTAACTGGAGACTTGGGCTCCAGAGGGGCTGCACCCGGGCTACACATGCCCGACTTTGGAGTGAAACACTGTGAGTAACTCACCCACCCTTCCTATTGAGGGCTGACATTGAATATTGGGGAGAGTTGGATCCTGCCTGGCTCTACACACAGATACCAGAATTCCTGGCTGCTACAGACTGGTACCTTCTAGAGGAATTCAACAAAGAACACCTGAAACCAATCAGCCTCCCTGATGATTGTGGAGGCATGAAAGCATGCTAGGAGCAGACGATGTTTGGACAGTTGAGCAGATTGCAGTTGGGAACCAGAATTGTGCCCCTACCTCCTTACTTTTTTCTTGCACTTGTAACTGTAGACTGGGGCTCCAGAGGGGCTGCACCCAGGCTAGACATACCTGACTTTGGAGTGTCACACTGTTGGTACCTCCCTCCATTCCTATTGAGTACTGACATTGAAAATTGGGGAGAGTTGGATCCTGACTGGCTCTACACAACAGGCAGAGGAATTCCTTGATGCAGCAGACTGGTACTTCCCAGAGGGATTCAACCGTGAACATTTGAAACCAACCAGCTACCCTGATGATTTCTGAGGCATGAAAGCGCTATAAGAGAAGACGATCTTTGAACTGTTGAGCAGATTGCTGTTGAGCAGATTGCAGCTGGGACCCAGATTTGCACCCCTACAGCCCCTCTTTTTGTTTGCATATGTAACTGAAGACTGGGGCTCCAGAAGGGCTGCACCCGGGCTACAAATGCTGACTTTGGAGTGCACACTGTTGGTAACTCCCCCTCTTCTTATTGAGGGCTGACATAAAAAATGGGGGCGATTTGGATCCTGGCTGGCTCTATACTACAGATACCAGAATTACTTGCTGCTACAGACTGGTACTTCCCAGAGGGATTCAACCCTGAACCCCTGAAACCAATCATCCTTCCTGATGATTGCTGAGGCATGAAAGTGCACAAGGAGAAGACGATCATTGGACTGTTGAGCAGATTGCAGCTGGAACCCAGCGTTGCACCACTATCACTTCTCTTTTTGCTTGCACATGTAACTGGAGACTTGGGCTCCGGAGGGGCTGTACCCGGGCTAAGCATGCCTGACTTTGGAGTGCCACACTGTTGGTAACTCCCCCCTCTTCCTGTTGAGGGCTTGCATTAAAAATTGGGGAGAGTTGGATCCTGGCTGGCTCTACAATACGCATAACAGAATTCCTTGCTGCAGCAGACTGGTACTTCCCAGAGGGCTTCAACCCTGAACACCTGAAACCAATCAACCTCCCTGATGATTGGTGAGGCATGAAAGCATGGTAGGAGGAGACGATCTTTGGACTGTTGAGTAGATTGCAGCTGGGACCAAGATTGTGCCCCCACCACCCCTCTTTTTGCTTGCACATGTAACTGGAGACTTGGGCTCCAGAGGTGATGCACCTGGGAAACACATGCCTGACCTTGGAGTACCACACTGATGGTAACTTCCCCCCTTTTCTTTTTGAGGGCTGACATTGAAAATTGGTGAGAGTTGGATCCTGGCTATCTCTACACAACAGGTAGCAGAATTCCTTGCTGCTACCGACTGTACTTCCCAGAGGGATTCCACCCTGAACACCTGAAACCAATCAGCCCCCATGATGATTGCTGAGGCATGAAAGTGTGCTAGGAGGAGAAGATCTTTGGACTGTTGAGCAGAATGCAGCTGGGACCAGAGTTGAGTCCCTACCACCCCTCTTTTTTCATATATATATATATATATATGAAAAAAGATATATATATATATGTATATTACACGGCCACAGTAGTTATGGTTAAGTTGCTAATCCCATAGGAAGAACACTTTTTGGGCGGCTTATAACTTCACTCCCCCTGGACAAATCCTCACCAAAAAAGTATATGGGCCACTGTGAATTTTTTTGCAAATGTTGGTGAGTTTTGGTCCAGGGAGGGCAAAGTTATAGGGTCCCAAAATTATTTTTTTTCTTTTTTCCCATAGAAATAATGGGAAAAAACTTTGCTCACGCCTACAGCCCAAACCGCTGGACGGATTTTCACCAGATTTGCGGCAGGAGCGGCGGCTTGGTGCTTTTGTTAATTTGGTGTATATCCGTCCAGTATTTTTTTTTAAAATGACAAAAACATAAAGCAAACAATTTTGTGATATATATGTCCGCTCCGCGGACACACTTCCCTGTTCGCTCCGCGGACAGGACACCGATTGGCTAATTGACTTGCGTCATGTCCGCAGACACCCAGCATGTTCGCTGATTGGTTGGCGTGAAGTGTGAGGTGCGCCAGATTTTTGGACATGCCCGCCATCTTGGATTCACGGACATCTGCCTGTGTCCGCGAACATCGCAGTAAAAACATGTCAAAAAACACCACATTGCACTTGTCAAACTTATCAAATAATCTCTGGGGAGGTGAGGGGTGATGAGGATGGGATGGAATATGACTGCAAGGAGCAAAAAAACGGGTGGTTTTTACTGCGAAAGTCTGCAAACAGTCTGGATGTTCGCAAACAGTCCTGAAAAGTTTGCGGAGACCTCAGCATTACAGGGTTGGTGAAATGCATTTCTTGGATGGCTTATAACTTTGGCACCACTTAATGGAACCGCATGACATTGTGCATGTACATTTCTGAGCTGATTCTTAGCGAGCATGCACAGTTTGGTGGGATTCTGTCATGAGGGGGCAAAATTAGAGGGGGGTCCCAAAATAATGTAAAGGCTTATAAATGAGGTGCCATTTGACGGATAAACACTTAATTTGGCAAACTGATAATAGATCTAGATACAAATGTTTTTGCAAAGTTTCGGTAGGATTTTGTCAAGAGGGGGCCGAATTAGAGAGGGGGTCCCAAAATATTGTAAAGGCTTATAAATGTGGTGCCATTTGACAAATCTACACAAAGGTTTGCAACAAGATTATAGATCTAGATATAAATGTTTTCGTAAAGTTTTCATGGATTTTGTCAAGTGGCAGCTAGGTTATATGACGATTGTATGTGCATCATTTGACACTTTTGAAAAAATAAAACATGGATGGATTTCCATCAAACTTGTGTAAGGAGCATTGAGAAGGACATGAAAGCATGGTTTTGCAAATGTGCCCGTGTTTTATTTTTTATCAAGTGTCATAATGTAGGTACAAAAAATAGCGATATACTTTTGTTGACTGAGGTGTAGCCTGTGGCCATGGGGAGTGGACAGATTGTCCGGGTCATGGAATAAGGTCATGATCCGGACAATCTGGTTACTGGCCATGACCACGAGGGACAAAACATGGGGTTAAAGGGGCCATGTCCACCTGGGACTGGCTTTGTGGTAAAGTTATTTGAAATTGGGATAGATTTGAAAAGGAAGAAAACTGTGCTTGTGGTAATATGGTCATAGAGTTCTCTTTTTGTCTTCTGCAGGCTGCCATGGAAAGCGAAGAGGGGCCCTGTATGGAACCCCGCCTTCCCTTTCCATGGTGGACATCTTAGAAAAAGATTTTCCTTCCTACACGGGAACGCCAGAGGCGTCCCGGTGTAGGACGAAAAATCCAGCACCCTGGGTTCCCGCTTTGGGAACCTAGCGTGCTTATGGCCTTCATCCCCCATTACAGGGGCTGGAATGGGGGGATAATGGTCCAGAGACCTCTCTATCCACCATCACTTCACTTGGGCTGATAACTTGGGCTGCCAGGCCGGTCTCCACCGTTCCATCCCTGGAACAGAGGATAAACGCCACAATATTGCCATTAGCATAACACAAAATGCAAATGGAAATGTTGGAAAATCTTATTGAGTCTATGTACTTTACTGAGAAATATAAAGTAGATGGAGTCTATACGTATTATTTTAGTTCTATTTTTGAACTGTGAAAGGTGGTTCCTAAAGGAGCATTTCTTTCATTGTTTTTGGATACATTTTCTTTTTTTGGCAGGAGAGCTTAGAATGAAACGTGGGGAGGGAAATGATGGAAGAGGCACCAAACACTAATATGGAGGGTCAGGTGGATAGGGGAAAATGTTGCGCATGTGTTATTTATAAGGTAGGGGGCAGTGTTTCTCATGCTCCTTGATTACAGCAGTGGTGGTGTCTCTTGGGGAGGAGGGATGGCATTAGCTGATTCCATTTTAAGATAAATAGCAGTTTTGCTAAAAGTATGTACTATGTACTAGATTGTTAATGGATGAGTAGGAATAGGTGTTGGGGCTGTGCAAGGGAAATTTTGAATTTGAAAGTTCCTAGATCAGTAGAAAATGCAGTTCCGAACTGTCCGTGAAGCACAGATCTTATCGTGAAGCGTGGACAGGTTCTCGGACACGTCATCATGCTGTGCGCCAGGATATGGTCATGTGGCACTGTCCGGAAGGTCCGCAATGAAGTCAGATTTTCGTAGACATTATGGTTAATTTGCACTAATAAAAACCAGTGAAATTCAATGAAAAAACTTTGTTAAGGGGACGTTATGGTTAAATATAAATATTGTGGACATGCCACATGGGACCTGTGCGCGAGTTATCACTGTTAAACTTAAAAAAAAAAAGATAGATTTTTTCCCAAAGTAGTGGTGTGAGCAGCAGTCCAATCCTGGTCAACCTGGCCACACAGGTGGATATTATAGAAACAGTTAGTGGAGTGTGGATGGAATTGCGCTAAACACCATTAGACTATAAGACAACAATTAGAGTACAGTATTTTAATGGAATGAAGAACAGCCGACACGTGTTTCAACACTTGCGTCGTTTTCAAGGCTGAGTGGCAGAACCACATTCAATCATCATGTTTAAATAAACAAAAAATATAATACAGCAACATATGTACAAGATTAGAAATAACAAAATTGTAACATAAAATTGAAAAATTGAAAAATTATTCAACATAAAAACATAAAAAAATATAAGTAAATAAAGAACATACCAAGTCCGGTAAGAGGAGTGGTACAGCAGTTGTGGGGCAAGATTGGCACAGCATTAAGAGAACAAGAATATAGAAAATGTATATAAGCACAATGGAAATCAATACTGTTTCATCTTCAAGTGGATGTGATGTCCCATTGCACCCTCGCAAGACCACCATGCAGATCACGCACCCAACACGATGCCACGTGTATAGGGTGCTAATGTAACATAATATTATCAAGACAAGAGACTGATCAAAATCCAAAGTCAATCCATTGTAGTGATTAATGCACAGCTGCACCGAACATTAATTCCAAAAAATAAAAGAAACCACATTCCGGAAAGGTGTACGCAATGAAGAAAACGCTTACCAAAAAAGATTTGGAAATGACCATTAAATACAAGAGCCCTGTTGGAAAATTGCCAATAGTAAATTAGAGATCTTCAACCAGAACAAACATGAGAGCAACTAAGTGACATAATTAAAAATCATTTAGTTCAATAGCAAGGGACATACCACACTGGGCTTTAAAGGGTGAATACCCATTGAGAAATATATATTCTTGTCCAGTATCAAAAGCCTAGTGGCTAGCACGCATATATCGCCTGCAATCAATAGCAAAAAATTATCAAAGAAAGAAAGACGAAATGATGACAGAAAGCATTCACGAGCACAAGAGAAAATAAAATAGTCAATCACTCGGCAAATCGAGTCAGGTACGAGTAAAGTGAAACAAATCCAGTGGCTACCGTTCTCAGTGAATCTAAATAGAGAAAACTGGCGTACACATCACGGGAGTGACGGTGGCTGCGGTGCGACGACATTACGTTGCGTAAGTGACGTATATTGTCAACAATGTGACGTAGCGCGATTACTGTCCAAACGAGAACCTGACATGGCATTAAGGTAATCAATGCAAAATTGCGTTTGCCACAATAGTGTGGCTCAATGAGTGGTGATAGTAAATGAGTCCCAAACCTTAATAAAGGTTTATCATTTTCACCCAGTGTTTGTACTAACTTTGTCAATTTTCAAGTAGATCTATACACATTTTTGAGAAAACTCAAGTTTAAAAGGTTTTTTGCTACCCAGGTTACTATGTACACTCCCAAGCCCAAACTGGATCTCCCGAGCACTCTCAGCATTGGAGATCTGAGAGCCATTGAAACCTTGGTTTCTTTGGAACAAGAGGCCAATGGTGACACCCCAAATGTCCTTCATGACTTGGAAATTAACCGATTGCATTTGAATCTCAAGGAACTTAAACCAAATTCCAAATTCACACCACAGCTTACTGGTGACAACGTCATTGATACTTTCAATCAAGCAATAACTTGAGATATTCATCAATATCTGGACAAAAGGTCTAAACCCCGGTGCAAATCCAATCTCACCAACAATCAAAAAATTGCTTTACGGGACTTACCCAATGATACCGACATTGTTATCAAAGAGGCGGATAAGTGGGGTAGTATTGTCATTTTGAACACTTGTGACTATATCTCCATGGGCCTTAAACACCTCAATACCCCTGGATGTTATCTCGTACTGAAATCTAATCCTAGCAAACGAGTAGTATCGGACCAAATTGAGTTAATTGATTGCTGGTATACCATTGATTACTTGACTGATGTACTTCTTGCCCAAGATTCATAAATCCTTTGAGGTCTTGCCAGGAGTCAGACCGATAATGAGCGGAATTAACTAGGCCACAGAAGGTTTATCAAAATACTTGGATGAGGCCCTTAAACCGTATGTTGTTCTAATGTCTTCCTACATCAGAGACAGTTCTCACATTCTTCAAGACATTCTTGCCATCATTTGGCAACCTGATTATTTGTTGGTCACCATTGACGTTGTTTCCCTGTACACTAACATTAATCATGATCTAGCCTTGCTTACACTTGACTATGTCTTCAGAAATAACTCTGCATCATTCCTAGAACATGTTTCCATGCTTAAACAGTTTTTACAATTTGTGCTAGCTAACAATGTCTTCATCTTTAATGACCAATTCTATCTTCAACTAAAAGGGGTGGCCATGGGTGCTAAATTTGCCCCTGCATTGGCCAATCTCTTTATGCATCATTTTGAAGAAACACATATTTTGAATCAAACTCAATTTGCTGCTAATATTATTACTTGGTGACGATTCATTGATGATATCTTTTTGATCTGGAAAGGTACTGAAGATGCTTTGAATGATTTTCTTATTTTTGCAAATACTAACTCATTCGGGATCAGTCTAACCAGTACGTGTGACTCCAATCAAATCGATTTCCTAGATTTACATATTTTTATTGAAGGTCAACAGCTTCTGACCAGTACTTACAGGAAGCCTACTGAGGTCAATTCCAAGTTAGCAGCACAGAGCAACCATCAGCGTATGACTATTAATAATATCCCAACTGGAGAATTTCATAGGGCAAGACGCAACTGCACGCGTCCAATAGATTATGATATGGAATGCACTATTATCAATCAGCGCTTTTTGAACAGAGGCTACACCAGCTCAGTCATAGATGAAGCATTCACTAAATTTACTAATGTCACTCAGCTTGGCCTCTTGAACAAGGTGCCTAAATCCAAAGATTCCCTCCAACATATCTCTCTGGTTACCCCATTCACAACTGACTCCTCCATGTTGTATAGAATGGTAGCTAAGCATTGGAACATCCTGAGACTTGATAAGGATCTCGAGCCTTTTTTAACACCTAAGCCAAAATTTACTTTTTTGAGATCACCTACTATTAAATCACAGGTTAGTCCATCATTTTTTGAAAATAAGGTGGCCAATTCCTCTTGGCTACAACAACCGGCAGGTTTTCACAAATGTGGCAACTGCAATCAGTGCCCCTGGGCCCGTTCTAAATGTCAAACCTTTACAGATAAGTTTGGATCTCAAGTGGTTATACAGGACTTTATTAACTGTAAAACCACCTATGTGGTGTATGCCATCATGTGTGTCTGTGGCAAACTCTACGTGGGTAGTACTATACGCCAACTCAGAATCTGGATCAGAGAACACTTGACCAGTCTCCGGGTGTGTGAACCCAAATCTCCTCTGGCAGTGCATTGGCAAACTGAACATAAACTGGATCTGACATCTGATTTGCGCTTCATTGGATTAATGAGAGCGCACAAGGGGAAAAGGGGCGGGAATCTTCAGTTGAAATTGTGACAGATGGAAGCCAAACTCATCTGTCTACTACGATGTACCACTTGTGGATTAAATTCTGACCACGAGATGCACGTCTTTCTATGAATATGGCCTGATTAATTGTTACATTTTGTTATGTAAGTGGGCCAATACTTCCACTAATCAATTTTCAGATACTGTCATTAATTATGCTAATGCTCCCCTTACTTGCATCTTTGCAACTCCACCATGCTTTTCGCTTGCCGGCATTTATGTGTGTTTAGGGCTGACATCAATGATATGATTACCACACATGATTTCCTCCACACAGGATTCTTGATTTCACATTTTCGGGTTACTGGTAAATTGAGAGAATCACGTTTTTTATTGTTCTCCCGCCAATTCGTGTGAATTACTGAGCTAGTAAACATGTTTGCAGTACAATGTCTTCTTTTCTGGCCTTGACATCGGTCTTTGAACATGCGAACTTTGCTGTATTGCCGTAGTGTTTGCTTGTGTCTCAATTAACTATACATGTTCTGAGTCTTTAATTTTGCTAATGTGCCTAATCAGTTGTTTAATTTGGGACTCATTTACTACCATCACTCATTGAGCCACATTATTGTGGCGAACGCAATTTTGCATTGATTACCTTAATGCCATGTCAGGTTCTCGTGTGGACAGTAATCGCGCCTACGTCACATTGTTTACAATATACGTCACTTACGGGACATAATGTCGTCGCGCCGCAGCCACAGTCACTCCCGTGACGTGTATGGCAGTTTCCTCTATTTAAATTCACTGAGAACAGTAGCCACTGGATTTGTTTCACTTTACTCGTACCTGACTCCATTTGCCGAGTGAGTGACTATTTTATTTTCTCTTGTGCTCGTGAATGCTTTCTGTCATCATTTCGTCTTTCTTTCATTGATACTTTTTTGCTATTGATTGCAGGCGATATATGCGTGCTAGCCATTAGGCTTTTGATACTGGATAAGGATATATATTTCTCAACGGGTATTCACCCTTTAAAGCCCAGTGTGGTCAATCCCTTGCTATTGAACTAATTGATTTTTAATTATGCCACTTAGTTGCTCCCAGGTTTGTTCTGGTTGAAGATCTCTAATTTACTATTGGCAATTTTCCAACAGGGCTCTTGTATTTACTGGTCATTTCCAAATCTTTTTTGGTAAGCGTTTTCTTCATTGCGTACACCTTTCCGGAATGTGGTTTCTTTTATTTTTTGGAATTAATGTTCGGTGCAGCTGTGCATTAATCACTACAATGGATTGACTTTGGATTTTGATAATTCTCTTCCCTTGATAATATTATGTTGCATTAGCACCATATACACGTGGCATGGGGTTGGGTGCGTGATCTGCATGGTGGTCTTGCGAGGGTGCAATGGGACATCACATCCACTTGAAGATGAAACAGTATTGATTTCCATTGTGCTTATATACATTTTCTATATTCTTGTTCTCTTAATGCTGTGCCAATCTTGCCCCACAACTGCTGTACCACTCCTCTTACCGGGCTTGGTATGTTCTTTATTTACTTATATTTTTTTATGTTTTTATGTTGAATCATTTTTCAATTTTTCAATTTTAAGTTACAATTTTGTTATTTCTAATCTTGTACATATTTTGCTGTATTATATTTTGTGTTTATTTAAACATGATGATTGAATGTGGTTCTGCCACTCAGCCTTGAAGACGACGAGTGTCGAAACACGTGTCGGCTGTTCTTCATCCCATTAAAATACTGTACTCTAATTGTTGTCATATAGGCCCTCATTACGACCCTGGCGGAATTCGGAAAACGATGGCGGAAATGCAATACCGCCATCGAATAGCGCTCGGTGCGACTATGACCCGTCACCGCAAAGTACGAAGCCATTAGCGACACCGTAGTGAACGCCAACGCTAACTGCACCAAGCACGCGCGCGCGCGCCATGCCAAACCGCAAACACCACCATGGCGCAAGGGTACGCCAATTCCGACCCTAGCGGACATGTACCTAACGCCATCAAGCATGGCGGAATGTACCATACCGCCATGGTGAGAAGTACGGCATCGCGAATCAACCGTAAACGGCCCCACTGAGTGCCTGTACACCGCTCCCTGCCCACAAAGTCCAACTCCCCGTAGGTGCAATGAAGTCACAATGCAACCATTGAAATGTACAAGTCACCCATGCATGCCAACGAACAAAAGAAACACAACAGGGGCCAATGGGAGCTGCAGGGCACAGATGGCACGAATACAGAAGCCATCCCAATGGACATGACCACAGTCCCCCACCAAGAAACGCACGCAAACACAGGCACCTGTGACCAGCAATAATCCGAGAATCACATCATTCCACCAGTCCACCTGGCTGACCGGCATCTGTTACACAAAACCCAATCCCCCGCCCCTGAGCATGACAACATTCAAACTGTCATATTGGCAGCCCCCATCCCTGACCTCACGGGCTTCGTAGGCAAACGCGCCCAGTACAGTACCACGCAACTAAACTCCGAAGCTGGAACCCAATGCAGATCTCCTCACAATACATTGCCCCCCAAATAGGCATATGCCACATCACTTGCAAAGAAGAACGCTACACGGGCCAAATCAGAATAGAAATTTAATGCACATCAAAATCACCAAGCCCATACAGCCATCAGGCCATGAACTCCAAAACACTTTTCACCATTGTGGGCTGCATCCGCAAGAAATGACCAGCCACTACTTGTGTGACGCCCTGTTCCCTCATGGTACAGAGAGCCACATTCACATACGAAAAGGCAACATGGAAGCGCACAGAACCGCAGGGCGGTCCCAATGGGGAGGCACTAGTCCAGCTGAAAGGCCAAAATGTTGCTCCGAGCCACCAGTACTGCGTAAGGGCATGTGGCCCATTGGCGATCGTCCCATAAGATCGTAATGCTGCTCCACTGATTAACACGAAGCAGCAGGTGTCGGGAGTAAAACCCATCTGCAGGAGTGGCATACAGATGGCAGTGGCAAAAGGGGAGGAGATACCTGTCAACCAAAAGAAAAGAAAAAGAACAGAATGGCCATCAGAACTACATTCGAACAACTCACTTCAATGATCACACTAAATCCACAGCCATATGCATGCTAGCCCACTCCAAAGGATCATCACCACCCCAAAACCACTTGCGACTCATAACCATCTATATCGAGGTGCAAACACCATCACAAACGAGTGTACCTGTGCATGCGTCTGTGAAAACAGAATCCATCAGATGGGAATGTTAACGTGCATGGACACAAGTGTCTGAGGGCGCGTCGAGACAGGGAGGGCTCAACAAGGCCAGATAGACGATGGTCCCACTATGGCAGCCCTGCATCACATAGCGTAGGGGAGGCGGATAGATCCCAAGAAGCCCTGTACATGGCAAACTCTGTATCAAATCACCTGCCCATGCATCCATTCATCATTCCCTCATCCCGGGATCAAAACGCCTGAATATTTACTCACATAACATTAGAAATATCCATTGAGTCTGTGCGTTATGCAGCCTGCAAAATCCACAGTGCCCCAGCCCGTAATTCCAGTGTAGTGAAGTAACATGTATTTGGGAACGTCCGGCCTCATCGCCCACGTCGCCATTGCGCATTCCAAACCATTCATATCAATCATTGCATCCTCGCCATGGCCCCTGTCTCAAGGACATTGAACAATAGTACGTTATATTTGCAGTCAGACCTGTGGGCATTTCCTCGCCGCTAGCTGAAAACCGAAAGCGCCGCCCTTCGAATTCCTCATTTGCAACATCACGTCGAAAAGGCATCTGTGGCCGTTTGAAATCACTAATTAATCCATCGAGTGCGGCTGTGTGTGAAAATGGCAACTGCCTTCACCCACAAATGGGACGCCCCGCCCGTCGTTGCAACTCGGTACAGTGATGCATGAGGGCCCACCGTTACTCGAGTACTACGTTCCACTGACCCTTCACAAGTCTGTTCGCGACTGCACAGATAGTATGTGAAACAATGGGACCACAGCAGAATGAACATGTCAACCAATGTTACACGGCCATCGGGTACAAATACATGATTGCAATAGCAAGATGCCATTCCCCGAATTGCAGCGTTGTGCGCGGGACGTGCTCGGCCAAAGGGGAGAGCAGTTTGCACAGGTGGAATGAATCACCACAGGTGGAGGCCATACAGCCTGAAAACACATAAATTGCACAGCCAGTCTCCTCCCACAACCACACCGAAATGCTACCGGCAGGACTCGCGATGTTGGCCCTGGGGGACCTGATAGCACTGCAAGTACTCCAACTCCAAGAAGAAGACGAACACCAACTACAACCGGCCGCACGGAGGAGACGCAGGAGGAGGAGGAGGCCAAGGCAGGCCCAGCAAGGGCCGCCAGCACAGCCACTACCACCACGCAGGCAGCCCGCAATCCCACGCCTCCGAGCACATCCGTTCAACCTCACTGATGAGCAGATCCACACCCTCTACCGTCTGGACCGGGACACCATAGCCGCCATTGTGGACATGACACAGGCTGACCTTGTCAGCATGATAGATAGCCCAACCGCCATCCCACCCCTACTGAAGGTGGTGTCTGTACTCCACTTCCTGGCCACAGGCACCTACCAGCACACAGTCGGACAGTTGCATGGCATTTCTCAGCCACTGTTCTCACGGACACTATTGCAAGTGCTCGATGCCCTCCTGCAGCACGCAGACGACTACATCTCCCTACCACGCTCGGAGCAGGAAATTACGAACACAAAAGTGGGATTCCATGCACTTGCCGGCATACCGGGTTGCATTGGTGCCATCGACTGCACCCATGTGGAATTGGTCGTCCCACATGCCATGGAGGCCCAGTACCGCAACCGAAAACAATTTCATTCCCTGAATGTACAAATGGTGTGTGACTCCAACAGGATCATTACACATTGTTGTGCCCGATTCCCTGGATCAACCCATGATTCTATGGTCTTGAGGAACTCTACAATACCACGCTACATGGAGCGACACGCAGGGAACAGATCCTGGCTACTCGGTGAGTCTCATTACATGCATGATAATGTGGGCTATGTGATTCGGCAATGACCTGGCAGGAAGGGGGGGGGGTGTGTGCGTACGTAGCAATGGCATTCCACATCATACGTTTCTCGTCCACATACAGGTGATGCTGGATATCCACTGAAGAGATGGCTCCTCACACCAGTCCGGAACCCACGGGACCAGCATGAGGAGGACTACAACCATGCCCACTCACGTACCCGTGTAGTCATTGAACAGGCATTCGGCCTACTGAAGGGTCGTTTCCGCTGCCTCAGCAGGTCTGGCGGGGCACTCCTGTACCGCCATGAGAAGGTTGCAAAGATGGTGATGGCATGTGTCATGCTCCACAACATGTGCGTACGTAGAAATGTGCCCATGCCCCCTGACGCAGAACTGCAAGCACCTGATGATGGTCATGATGAGGGTGGGGATGTGGCAGCACCTCATGGAGTCTGCGAGGCACCGGAGGGCCGTGACATTCGTCAGCATCTCATTGATGTATGCTTCTAGCACTCACGCCTGGTGGCTGATACATGGACACGGGACTCGTGGCACTGTGTGTGTCTGGGACATGCACAATATGGACTGTACGCCTATGATGGCCTAGTACACAAAGATCAATGTCCACACATCTCATTGGTTGATCGTGCACTGTTTATGGCATATGTGATATCATGTTGTACACCCTATCGACCCGCCACCCAAGTGAGCCCAACACACCCCTTCCACCCTCCTACCTCCCCCCCGAACACCAGTGTCCAAAGATGCTCATTGTCAGTGGGCAGTCGCTATTGCAAGCCCCCTCTGCGGGTATCAGGGGCACCCCTGCCTGTGGAGCGCAGGTTCCTCCCAGATCTACGTTGGGGGCTGCCCTGGACGGAACTTGCAACGGATGATGTCTCTGCCTGCTCACGTCCATGCATGTCCCTAAGGGTTTGCGAGAGCTCAGTGAGCACACGGCGCACTGCGGCAAGTTCGGCACATACGTCCTTGGACGTCGCATGCAGTTCCCCCCTCAGGCTCTCGGTGCATCTCTCCATTTGGACTCCCAGGCTCTCGGTGCTACTCTCCATTTGTGCCCTTAGTGTCTCTGTACCTCTCTCCATTTCTGCCCTAAGTGTCTCAGTTGATGTTTCTATGTCTGCCTTAGTGCCCCCACATTCATCGGCATGGTCCTTGAGGAGCGTGGCCAGTTGCTGCTGTTGCACGATTAACTGGTCGAGGGACTGTTGCCTCTGCTGGGCCATGGCCATTTGCGGGGGTGTCACAGAGGGGCTGTTATCCTCATGTTGCCTTGCCACAGGGCTTGTGGGGGATGGCCAGTCGTCGTCTTGTGGGTGCCCCTGCGTGGTATCCTCATGTTGTACGGGATGGGACAGACAGGGGGATTGGGACAGGTCATGGATGGATCTGACTTCGACATCCCCGTCTTCTGTGTCGGAGCATGCTGCCATCAATGGGGTGTCACCTATGGTGCTGCTGCCACCAGAGGCAGTGCCTTCTGTGGCATCCGTTGGGGGGACCTGTGGTGGTGGTGTTGTGGGGCATGCTGGCTGCTGGGGTGCCTGTTGATGTTCCCTCCTCTGTGCTGCCACCTGATTTGTGCTGCTGCCGTGTCTTGATGCGTGCAGCTGAGGTGGAGGGTCTTTGGCCGTTGGTCTTGGCCCTCTTTGCAGGTGTGCTGGTAGGGGTGTCCTGAAGCTCGTCGTTTGGATCGGACCCTGTGGTGGAGTAAAGGAGGCCGAGGGTTATTGATGGGTCTGTGGGAATTGGAATGGCATTGTATCACATGCATTGGGGTGGTACCTGAGGGTGATTTGGGTCGGGGCCTTGGAGGTGCTTTCATTTGTGTGTGGAGTGAGGGTGCAGTTGTTTGGCAGCCTGCAGTTAGGGTGTGCCTGCTGCACGTGTAGTGCGTGTTTTAGGGGTTTTTAATTATTTATGTATTTATTGTGGGTTTTAACGTGCGCTATCAGGCCGATGTGTGTGGACGTTCTCCTGGACATGTGTTTCTGTTGCACTATGTGGACGCATGGTACTTCACATGGATGGACTTTGTGGATTTGGCATTGTTTTATTTGGCCCACCTACCTGAATCTTCGGATGTCTGCACTCCTTTCTCCATCCCTCCGACTCCCTCTATGCTCTCCATTCTGATGGTGGAGGCACAGATTTCTTCCCAGGGGGTCAACTTGATGGGTGATTCAGGACCTCCCCCGGTGGCTGTGGCAATGTTGCGGTTGGCAGAGAGTATGCTGCGGACGCGTATCCGCAGGTCGTCCCATCGCTTACGGCATTGCTGTGGGGTGCGGGGTGCGGTCCCCACCGCACTTACCCGCTGTGCCACCAGAGCCCATATGGCCTTCTTGTTTGCAAGTGCCGTCCTGGTCATTTGCGTGGAGAAGACGACGGCAGCATTCTCCTGGAGGGTCTCTGTTAGCACGGTGAGTTCCTCACGGGAGAAGTGGACCTGCCGCTTGCGGTCGCATGCTTTCTTCGCTACTTTTCCCATTTTTCTTGGTTTCGCTAGGGTGGATGACGGGTTGGGGTGTGTTTCAGGGTAGTGATTTTAGTGGTTGTGTGGTTTTAGTGGTTTTATAGGTGTACGGCGGGATGTTTCCCGTTCTGGGCCCATGTTTTAACTTCCGTTTCCGTATATTTCCGGTCACCGTACTTTCCGGTAGGCGCACACTGCGGTGTCCGCTGTGATGGGTGGCGGTATTGCACCTAGGGCGCCGTACGGCGGCGGTGTGGGCCGTTTTGGGGTCATTTCCGCCATCGCGGACTTTGCACTTCCGCCATGCCGTGGTGCTCGTGCCCGATGGGTCGGAATGGGCCGCACTTTGCTCCTTCGTGCAATGGCGGAAACGCTATTTACGCTGTGGCGGTCCGGTCAGTCACTTTCCGCCAGGGTCGTAATGAGGGCCATAGTGTTTAGCGCAATTCCATCCACACTCCACTAACTGACGTTATGGTTAAGTTGTACTAATAAAAACCTATGAAATTCAATTAAAAAACTTTGTTAAAGGGATGTTATGGTTAAGTTACGCTCCTAAAAACCTATCAAATTCAGTGAAAAAACTTTGTTAAAGGGACGTTATGGTTACAAGTAAAACCGAAAACCCCCTGAAATTCGCCAGTTATGGTAAGCTAAGCAACCATAACTCGCGCCACCACAGTGCACTGCTACGAATGACACCCATGGCCATCTACCTGTTCTCCTGCAACATACTCCTCTGCTTGCTGAATCCATTTGTTTGTTGGTCAAGGTAAGGCCATGTATCCTAGTCATATTTCACTATTTTTAAATTTCTATCTATTTGCGAGTTGAGTACTCAATAGTGCTATGTTCATTGGTCTCATTGATATTGACTTGAGTTTCCATTGTTATGCTATCAATAGATCTATTTATTTTCATCTGTGTCAATTGTCATCGAATTGCATCCTTCGGGGGTCCAGTCTATAATGTAAGCATGTTTCCCTCCCGTGCAAGACAGAACATCCAAGGGACGAGTCACATGTTCAGAGTTTAGTCACATCATTTATAAATGTCTGCAATTTATGCAAATACTAAGCCGCACATGATGAACTGGTATATTTCCTGCGACCAAAACAAACCTTGCATTGAACATTGTATGGTTCATTTACTTTTGTATCACATTTTTATTCATCAAGATTGTATAACAATGTCGATATTTACTTTCAGAATTTTCAACAATGGCTGCCTGTTCGATTAGCGGTTGCCCTTCGAAGACCCATGCTAAATCTGAAGGCACTACAATGCATGTATTCCCGAAAACTGTTTATCGAATAAGAGAAATGGCCAGGCATTGTGGATATCCACTGGATGAGCTGGAAAGTAGAGTCCAACAAGTCTTAGAGGACAAGAGGGGTGATCGATACTGCATCTGCAGCCGGCACTTTTCCTCGAACATGTACACAACATCTTGGGTAACAAAGAAGAATAAATGGCGAACGACGCGAAAATTGCTCGCGAACGCTATTCCCACTCTATTCGTCCACATTCCGCCACTGGTGAGTGAAGTGTCCGGATTTAGCTTTAGGCCTTGCGGTAGTGTGTAGGTAGCCGAATGGATTCATTGATATTTTAGGTGTTGTGCCCCTTGTAATACTTTCGACATTGATATGAGTGTATAGCTTTTTGAATAATGACATTTATCAATATATTCTTTTTCGATTTCATAACCCACAAACAAAATCTATATATGTGCGCAGGGAACTGTGCTATATTGCGCATTTTCAATAGCATTACTCTCAAGTATTCTGTCTCCTTACATGGCAATTTTTAATATTGGCATTTCATTATCAATCAATAATTTACCTTTACAACTGCTATCCCTTGAATGTGAAGCAAGAACATTCTACAACTGTGACGTGCTCGCAGTTATCAACCACTTCTAGCGCGTATCAGGTAATCTTACTTGGCTATTCCACTACATACTTGTTTTATGCATGTCAAGTAATATTTTATTGTATCGTGTAATTCTTTTACCGAATGTTTGGTTAGTGCTTTCCAATTGATATACACCTTAGTTATCGTCCACTGGTGTTTGTTTTCAGTTATGATTAGTGTTATCCATAGTAATGCAAGTACTGTCTTTCAGGGAGATGCTGAAGCGTCCACCACATTGACAACATCCCTAGATGTTCTTCAGCAGCACAAGGTATGGATACTGACAGCTCCATCGAACTAGATCATCAGAGATGGAATACTTGTCGTTTGATTGTTCTACACAATATTTCATTCGTGGTTAGCCATTGATATGTACCTGTGCGGTCGACCCCAAGTGTTTGTTATGTTTTCAATATTGTAATCCTTACTAATGCAAGTACTATCTTCCAGGCAGTTGATGGAGCATCAACCCCTGCACTTGATGCGGAGCCTGACATTCAAGTAATTCCAGGGGAAGTGGAAGCGGGACCTTGCATATACGAATCGGCGCAACAGCTTTCGGAAGTGCGCACTACATTTACAACATCCCTACATATTCTTCGGCAGCATGAGGTATGGATACAGACAGCTCCATCGAGCGTCATCATATAACGTGATTCCATTTGCTATACTTTCTTCCCTATTAACGCAAGTACTGTGTTTCAGGGAGCCGACGGAGCTTCCACTACAATAACAACATCCCATTTAGATTATGCAGATGTAAATAAACCGGATGAAATCTGATCATATTTAGATATTCCTTGATTCTTTTAGACAATGCATCATTTGTGGTTATCTCTTTATATGTACCTGTGCTGTCGACCCCAAGTGTGTGTTATGTTTACAATATTGAAAAGCATACTAATGCAAGTACTGTGTTTCAGGGATGACGACGGAGCTTCCTCTACAATTACAACATCCTTGTTGGTGATGCAGATGTAAAGAAATCGGGGAAATAAGTCTATGAAATCTGATCATATTTAGATATTCTTTGATTCTTTTAGACAATGCATCATTTGTGGTTATCTCTTTATATGTACCTGTGCCGTCGACCACACGTGTGTGTTATGTTTCCAATATTGAAAACCATACTAATGCAAGTACTGTGTTTCAGGGAGTTGCTGATGCCTCCTCTCCAATACAACCATTCATGGCAGTCCATGCGGAGCCAGAGGTATGGATAATGACAGTTCCATCGAACTAGATCATCAGAGCTCGAATACTTGTCGTTTGATTGTTTTACAGAATGTTTAATTCGTGTTTAGCTATTGAGATGTACCTGTGTGTTCGTCCTTACGTGTGTTTTATGTTTTCAATATTGTGATACATAGTAATGACAGTACTATGTTTCAGGGAGTCGATGGAGCGTCATTCCGTGCTGTCTATACGGATTCAGAAAATATAGTCGTTGCAGCGCAAGAGGAAGGGAAGACATGCGGAAACGAATCGGAGCAAAAGCGTGCAGATGTTGAAGTTCGAGTCAAGAAAGTTGCAAAGAAAAGAAACAAAAATAAGGTTAGTTACAATCAGTTCATACTTTTAGGAATTGTTTTGTGTTGGGGACTATATTATGTTTTTTCCCTGTCAATTGTACTATACTTTATATTGTGTTTAAAATGAACATCCCTTTTCCAATCTGTCCTCTAGTTACGCATGGGTGTATGAACTATACATACACAGACAGTGAAGCAAATGAGAGATGTTGCTTGCCAGACCATTTACACTATGGAGGAACTATTAATTCAGACGCGGCGTGTTGAGACTCGGGATGCTCATGTCCAATGGCCAGAACATGAATTGAATGTGTCCGGAGAATCCAGTAAAGTTGTATTGGACCATTGCTACAGTTCGACTGCACCACCAAAAGAAGATGATACTGAATGTATTGAAGATAGCTCTGAAGTAGTCGCAGATCAATTCACACAATCTACACCCGCCAAATAAATGCCACCCAAAAAGTTGTCAACAATGTTCTGTTCTCCCATCAATGCTGAAGTAACAGATGTTGAAATGACAGAGAATGAACCAGCAGCAGCACCCAACAACACATCAGAACTTGATATCAGCGATATTTCTTTCGAATTTGTTGATATGTCTTGAACGGCACAGTCCGAAACAACTTTCACGCGGGATGACAGTCTAATGAAAGAGGGCAAATACATAGTATTCGACAGTTGTTTGATGGATATTATAAGTATGCTGAAATGTGGGCATTCATTTGGAAGGGAAGTATGTGGGGAGCTATTGATTCATGTGACTCGTCAAAAACAAGGCAGTAACGTCAAAATACATGCCACCTGTAGATTAAATCATGCGTTCACATGGTCTGCACAACCGATGCTGGGGAAGCTGCCAGCAGGCAATGTACCGTATGCATCTGCCTCACTTTTTAGTGGGTCCAGTTTTAGAAAGTTAGAGTCTTTCTTTCAGTTTGTGGGACTCCATTTCATTTCTAAAACGCAGTACTACAAATACCAACATGATTATCTGTTTCCGGCCATTAGTGATGCTTGGAAAATTTAACAATTGTCTCTAGCAAGTACATTCGAAGGGAAACGATTCAGGCTAGCCGGCGATGGACAGTGCAACAGCTCTGGATTCTCTGACAAGTACTGCACCTACCACTTTCAGGACATGGATAGTAAGAAAATTGTGAGTTCGGTGGTTGTGCAGGTGTCCCAATGTAAATCCTCAGAGGTCATGGAGAAACTAGGATTTATAAAATTATTGCAATATCTACATTCAAAGGGAATGCACATCGACCTCATAGCCACGGACAGACACGTTTCGATTGCCAAGACAATGAGAGAGCAGTTCCCACATATTAAACATCAATTTGACGTATGGCATCTTGCTAAATCAATCAATAAGAAAATCTCGGCTCCAGGGGAAAAAAAAGGTTTTGAAAGTATTTCACAGTGGTCCCAGTCTATCAGCAACCATGTTTGGTGGAGCTCCAAAACTTGTGAAGGGTCAGTGGAAATCCTACTTGATGGCGGTCACTGATGCACCACTGTACCAACGTTCACCGCTGGACAGAAAACCAACATTTCCACCAATGTGAACATGGCCCTTTGTCCACAGAGGAGGAATGGAAGAAGAAATTGTTGATTGCATCTTCACCTACATGCAAAGCCATTGAGAAGATTGTTTTCGATAAAACTCTATCAAGAGATTTGAGGGGACTGACAGAATTCTGTCACACAGGAGAATTGGAGGTGTTCCGCAATATGTGCCTAAAGTACAGGCCAAAGCGATTGCATTTCAGCTTACAGGGCATGAAACATAGGACTCTACTAGCGGTCTTGGCCCATAACGAGAATGTGGGCCGTGAACATTCTAGGACTACGGGAAATGTAGGGATGCCTCACTACACTATGACCTTTGGAAAAAGAACTAAGAAATGGGGGGTCAAACCAGTATATGAGGAAATGGAGTTCGACTTTGTTAAAGGCCTTATTGTTAGTGTGCTAGAGAAGCACAGATATGGAATTTTGAGCGTTTCTGTGCAGAGCACTCATGCATTGCCACCAAACATTGCCACTGTGCCATGTCCACCCAAAGCAGAGCTCGTTGAGAAGTTCAAATCCCGGTTTAAATAAATAATTGTAATCTGATTATCTTTTTGAAAATAATGTTATTGTACAGTGTGCATACAATGTATGCTAACCCTAAACCCTCTAGTCACCATTCTGGGTGGCAAACAACATGGGTGTCATCTTTGACTTCTCTCTGTATTCACCTCATATCGCTGACCTTGTGAATATGTGTATGTATATATTTTTGTTGCTGTAACTAAGTTTTGCAATCTCATGTAAATGCTGCACACTGTTAACCGAGGGGAGGCTTGCGTATTGCAAATAATAAAACAAATAAACAATAAATCTCACTTTCAACTCAACTCCTCGGGTACTTTATACTTTCCCTGACCTTCCCCCAAAAAGTCAATGTCTCCATAGTTATGGTTCTCTAGGGCTGCAAAGCTCGCGGACAGCGAGGACAAAATTGGGGGCCTTAGAACGCGCCAAGCGAGGCGTTGCAGATGGGAGAGAAGCCAGTTTGCATTTGCACATTGAGGCCTAGTACAAACATGGAGTCAAAAATTCAAGTTCTCACAGATGGCTTTATACGGGATGTTGCAAAGTAAGAATGTACGCTCATGCAGAGTGAAGGTCAGCGGCTTTGATTTTTTGCTCGCGGGCTGAAGAGGCCCGCAAATCGCACTGGCAGTATAAGGTTCTATTGTTTTTTGACCTTGAGATACAGGGACCATGCCGAAAGGACTTCATTTGAAGGAGGGGGGCAATAACGTACGAGACGATAAGGCTGAAAATTCTGAAACTAGACCGGGTTTCATGTTAGTTCAGTATATGAAAAATCGTTAAATGTCAAATAAATGTACTTTACCAAATGTACCATATTGCTGTTTGATTTTAAATTACAGTTTCATATTCCGAATTGTGGCGCGCTGTGTTGTGAGTTGATCTGTGTTGGTTTCCGGGTTCGGTGTGAAGTCGCGTAGAAGACGACTGGGCGCGTTTGCCTACGCAGCACAGTAACGTCGCGGAGAGAGGCGGGGAATATGAATGTTTTGATAATGTCAGGCTCAGGGGTTGGGGATATGATTTAGTGCCGCAAAAGCAGGTCAGCCAGGGCTATGGGGCAAGTGATAGGATTATCACAAAATGGCAGCGCCCTGCTGCCTGTTTTCGCATGCGTTTAATGGACGAAAACTCAGGTAAGGTCCATAGGAACATTTGTAAAATAGAGTGATTTAGGCTTAAAAACACATGGCCGACCCGTAGGGACAATAACATTTTTTGACGGAACCATTCCTTTAATGCACTCTTTGTTGGATGTCTCATATTGTATTTATACTGAGGATTGATTGATGATTGTTTTTTTTTTGTATTGATTGTTTTATGATTGCTTATTGTTTTGCCATTGAGTGGAATTTGGGGTCAAACTGTGTCTGTTGTTTGTTATAGTATTTGTTGTTTCCAATGTTCCGTAATTAGTTATTGATGCCGTATTGATTTTTTGTAGCATCATATATTGTTTAATGCTGTTTCATATAATAAATAACTTTTTGTAATTGTTATGAAAGTCACTTTTTCTGTATGTAACTGGTGTCCTACAGGTGAATACTTGACATTGGTAATGTGCTAGTAAGATCATCACTTCAGCAGATGTGAGCAGTGGTTTCCTATTGTAAATACGCATTGCACATGCCCAAAGCAATGTGATGAGAGACTACTTAACACACAGAATGCTTCTACACTGAATGTTGGGACTGGATCAATACGGCTGATTTAGTTTCAGCGTGCAAACTCTTAGTTCACCTTCCCTTGAACTCCAACAAACTAAAAGAACCGATGGCGTACTGCAAAAAATACCCCGACAAGCGACTGATGAGAATCCTTTTAAGAGCCCGCCTAAATTTCTTACCGACCGGAGAAATTTTAGCAATAAGAGCGGGTTTGCAGAAACCACCCTGCAGACTATGTGCAGATCCAGATGACTTTGAATCTATAAAACATCTATTGATGAGATGTCCAGCTCTTCACCAGGCCAGGTGCACCTACTTCACCCCCCTGACGGTTACATCATTTGTAGGAAATGAAGATATTTGGTGGAATCGCCTAATTACAGGCGAAAAGACTCGATGGCATACGGCGACTGCTAAACTCTTAAACCTGGCTTTGGAAAGAATAAAACTTACTCCGGAAGCTAGGTTATAGATGCACTGATAAAGAATTAAAACGTAAGGTTCGAACCATCCACCAGGCAACATTAGAAAGGTGTGCATCCACTCCAGAAAGCGCTCTTGTAAAAATCTTTTAATGATTAAATACAAGTATAAAAATAAAAAAAAAAGGGTTATTCATCACTTAGAATTGATGGCAACTGTTGACTAATGTCTGTTTTGTTATGTTCTGTTGTGGGCTAAATTTGTTTATTTGTAACTTGTGAAAAGATCTCAACATGTATTAGGCTGCCAACTACTGGCAACGTTTTTATGATTGTGTCTAAATCGACTTGTGGGAGCCAAGTGGGGGTAAAAGTATATTGGGCCTTCACAAGAGATGCCATCCCCCAGACAATTCTATGATTGAAATTACAGAGCATAGTGGAGGATATAAAGTTGCCCAGTCTGAAGACCGGGCCGTATTTCTGATGCTAAAATAGTTCCACTGCGGAAAAGGTCTTCAGGAAACTGTCTTGGTGAGCAAGGAGTAGTCTGGCCTATTTCATACTGAAGCAGTTCTCACTATGGAAGCATGCTACCTCTGGTCATATGTAGGCCATAACGGCATTGTATATGCTTTAATGGTAATATTGATGACATGTTCATCATGTTATTGTAGCTGTATTATTTGTGTTATGATGTACTCTGATGACCTCGTGGCCGAAATAAAGTTATTGATTGATTGATTGACTGGTTAGGAAAAATAACCTGGTTGATGAAGCAGACACATTACAGCGTTCAAGAAAACTGCTGTCAATCGTGTGTGGGAACTGGCACACTGTTGCAATGAAAGTGAACATAGAACAACACTTGGCATCATTCCTCAATCCAAGCTTTAAGTTGGAAGTGGCTGCTTTCAGCAGCTTGCACTGCTTTCCAGCTAGGTTTACACTATGTGCATCATCATATGAAGGCAGTGATTGACCAATGTCTTTGAGACACCTGGACAAAACTGAAAAGTGCTCATTCCACCTATTGCTAAGGTCAAAGACAACTATATTTAATGATTAAAAATGAAAGCAATTATTTTCAATTTTTGGAAATATCCAACACAATTAAGAAACATACAAATCTAATTTAAGGTACACTATGCCCAGAATCACCAGCAGGAGACTCCCCTTCATTTGCACAGGTTGTGTGACTTACTTTGTCCCCAATTACATTAGTGCAAGAGTATCTTTAAAACATATGATGATTGTTAATGTTTTTCTTACCACATTTAGTTAACACTCTTAGGTACGTTGACAAAGTCATCCAGAATGGAATCTGTTTAACTATGTGTAAGGACAATGTTTATCATTTTGCAGATATGTAACCTTTATATCGGCCTTATGAAATCAATGATGAAGTTCTTTTCTTCCAACAGTGATTTCCGTGTAATTATTAATGTGTAATATTTAGTGCCAAATATATGCATCACAGTGTCAAGAAATGTACCACAACCAGGGTAAGGTAATTCCTGAGAACCAGAGAGTGTTTGAACCAAGTATGTGTTCCATTGATTTCCTTGGTGATATTTACTGACAAGAACACTTTTACAACATTAGGAATGTTATTTATTTATCATTGCTTATTTGTTAATATGGAGCCCCACTGTTGAGGGGATGTGTGAAGTGGCAGTGGTTGAGTAAGTACAAGGCAGTGAGAGTTTGTTATACTGTGGTTCTTTTAATCTTTTGGGGGCAGTAATGCTCCCAAGAATGGTCCCTGATACTTGCAAGCGTTGGTACTAGATTGCTTAATGCTTCATACCCAGTACCCGTTGTTCTTTATATACAATCTCTGTGCCAGGATTGTAATGTACCCCCCTACACCTTTACACTATTGACTTTTGAATTAACAACCTAAAATAAATATAACCCTTTTTTCAAACTAGTGTGCAATTTGGATTGCTTTGTTTCCGCAGGTACACTGGTACACGTGTCTGAGTCCCAGGTTAAATTAAGCAGTCTTTTCTCACTTTTTCTGAGCAAGAAAAAATGAGGCACAGGCCCTCATTACAACCCAGGCGTTAAGGGGTTAACGGCGGCGTAAAAGGTGGCAGCGCCGTTAAACCCTTAACGCCTGATTACGAGGTCCCTTTGCGGGTGGCTCATTAACGCCTGCTTTTAGCAGGCGCTAAAAAAACAACCCGCAAAGGGACCTTGGTGCTAAGTACGGTGCCGCAATTTGCGGCACCGTACTTAGATCCTTCCCCATTCCCATTGAGCACTATGGGGCAAAAATGGGAATGGGGAAGGGCCATGGCGGCATGGGGAATTACCGCCCCGCCAACCTTGGAATGGGGCGGTAATTCCCCATTCCGCCATGGCGGAGTCGGTAAGTTACCAGCATGGACCATGGTGCTTTTAGCACCATGGTGCAACGCCTGGGTCGTAATGAGGGCCACAGTCTGTTGAAATCCAAGAGGCAATTATGGCCTCGAATATATCCATGGTGGCAGGGATTGCATTTTGCACATCTTTGCGCACACCGTAGTGAAAGGAAAGGATACTAGGTTCTCATGTTTGAGTTGGCACTGTGTGATGACTTTGTTGTCCAACACTTCCAAGAGAGAGCTGGACTAGGATTCTGCTGAGAGAGCACAACCATGCGGACATGTAGTTGGCCAGGTTCCTTCACCAAAATTCACTAGGGCCATCAGACTGAGGCCCTAAGTCTTTAATGAATGCGTTCATAAAAAGGCAAGCTTTTACATTTTAGGAATTAATTCATCAAATGTTAGTACTTTGACCTGTGCCCCATTATTTAGCAGGAATATGTTGGGTTCCATTAGTCGCATGGTCAACCATCTGCAAATGTGGTTGGATGTTCCTTATGCACTCTGAGACATCAGGAAACATATATGGGCTCCCTGTTTAGGATACCTGCTGTCCCAGTGTTTCTTCCATTGTGACCATAGGTCTCTACTTGAGGCGTTGGTTAATTTCATAATTAGCAGTATATCATTGTTCAAGTAGATCATAACTCTATGTGTTCTGTCGTTTTTTAATGCCATGAACGTTTGCATTGTTTCTGCTCCATTTTAAATTTCTATTCTTTGCAATATGTTGTTGTGTGATGCCTTCTACATCTCTTATCATTTACAAATAGCATTGATGAATGCTATGATAGGCCGACCATTGTCATATGGATGGTTTCCTCACTCTGAACCTACATAGATCACGATCTGCAATGGATGGGTTATTAATGATAAATATTTGCATTTCATTTGAAATTTAAAGAAATTCATTTCGACAAACCTTTCTGTGCACCAGAGTGTCCACGCAGATGGAATCATATTTAATTGAATGAATACATACCTGTGGCTCCCACATTCTGCATAAAAGTACCGAACAATCTTACACCTTTTTAGGGAGTACATTTCCCATAATTGTGTGAGCAGAATAATAGAACATTAGTGTGATGCTATGTGGTGTTATTGTAGCTTGTTAAGCGAACCTAAACCACCAGTGTTTTTTCAAGCAGTGCAGCCTCAAGAGAACAGTGGGAAAAAGCATAGAGTTAATTACAAGATAGAGGAAACAGGTGTGTTTTATCAGCTTTCTGAAAGATAAAAGGGGAGATGCCACTGGTCACGTTTCAACATATATTTTAATGGTCTAATACATGCATACTTCAGATTATAGTTGCAAAAACAACGAGGACGAAAATAAATAATTCTTTTGGTCGAATTTTCCAAATCTTTTTTAACAATAAATAGATGTGGATTGGGTTAGGGTATAGAAAAAGGTGTGGGATGTGTGGGTGGTGATGGGTCTTTCCTTGCGTTAGAAAGTGAAAAATGTTCAACAAAAAAACAATATTTCAGTTATGTTGGTCCTTGTTTTATTTTCGGTATTTCAACATAGAACCGTAGCACCATGGAGGCCATTTACAAACCGAGGAGGCCAATCCCTCTGCAAAGTGCAACCTCTGCTGTGTTTGCTGTGTACCGATGGGGTACAGTTGTAGGTTTCAAAGAGAACCTTGAGGGTTCTCTTGCTCCATGCAGACCCCAACAGTGCAAGGGGTCCCTTAGGCCCCAGACCCCCTTAGGAAACGTGAATATGGGTTAGACTGAACATTCAGTGGGTTTGCTGGTCCCTCATAAGGGTCCCTATCCAGCCCTCACGTTAAAACAATGCCTTACATTTGCACAAGCAGGACCCAGAGACCCAGAAGCTAGCAGACCATCATGTTTGTTCTTGCTCATGGTGCCACTTCCGGGAGACTCGGTGAAATATTACATGCAATCCAGCACCACCAGCAAATCTGTGAGCTGTCTTACATTTCGCCACTGGGCTGAAGAGGTTGGGCCACAACTGCTGTCCACATTTAGGTTTTCAAGTAAGCATTTGGTTGTTTTTCATCCATGCTCTTTTATATTGTCATGATGTGTCTCTGCATTTGTGGTAGTGAACAGCAGTTTTTTGGAGTGGTTTGCACTCAGGGTACCTACTGCACAAAGAACTTTGAACTTAACATGATCTATGATTCAGCCATGGAAACTACACAAAATTGCCCTTCGCATTCATTCAGAAGGGTCTCACGTGACACAGGCCCTCTTCGTACCCTCCTTACCTGTATATTAGAAAAGTGACCCTACAGATATGCACGTCTAGCCAAGAAAACACCTACGTAAAAAATGATATGATAAATCATGAAGCTGCACATTTCCAGCACACACTTACAGCATAATTAGTATTTTTGGTCAGATACGGAAAAGGCTGGAACTATGCACCGAGCAGCACAATATGCACTTAAATAGATTTAGAGATTTCGGTGAATGAAAACAATCATTTTGTAAATTAAATGACAATATGGAAAGCTATGCTGTGAGCTCTTAGTCATACTGGCAAACATTCATTAACTGAATTGATCACCCGGAGACAATGCCTGTTTTTCTTGGTACCAGAAGGTACCGTGCACACTGACGCGTGCTTGGGATCATCTATTAGTTTCTCTCTTGATGGAAAATATTGAAATACATGCAGACATGACTCCAAGACTTGTTTTAAACAAACACTCTAAACTAATGCTTGACGAAATCCTTGCTTGCGAAACTCGGGTATTTACAATGTTACAGTGACACATCCTTTGCTATTAGCAAATCAGTGTGGTTCTTTTACAGTAATAAAAAAAAATGGATCTATTTGTTTTGTCCCAAGTTGATTGTTTCCTACAAGGGATAGATTTATTTTTGCATTTTTTTAGAATCATTTATTTTTAAGCTACAATACTTTTTAAGGAATCAATCATTTAATTTAGGATGTGTTTCTTTTTTTAACAAATGGTTTCTTTTTTTATCAAATAAATAACTGTCACCCTATTTCCCCGTGATTTATTTGTAGTTGAAATTGATTTTTTATCATTTCATCATCAAAAGCATATTATTGGGCGAAACTCACAAAAATCTCGTCTTGGCAAAATAAAACTCCCAGAATCATTCTCAATCATACTTAGAAAAAAAAAAACTTTACGATGCTTGCTTATATGAGAGTCATAGGTTACAGCCAAACTACCAACTATCAGAGTACAACAAACAGCACAGGCACTGTCAACATAAACAGCGCACCAGCACATTGTGTACAACTACAGCACTTTAATCACATGTATCACAGGGCCACCACAGTCACAGGTATTGGGAAAGGCAAAAAGGAAATACGTGTAGCCAATTACGGAAGGAGCTGAGTTCTCAAATTGGTGTCATGAGTTTACAATTGTTTCAATCTTTCTGTAAAATTGAATTGATTGGCCAGGTAGAGGATTACATCTACTGGCCATAGATTTCCCAATGATTCTCAAGGTTGATGGAGGAGAGGGACACAGGTCTGGAGTCACATGTTGAGAGCAATGGGTCACTGCCAAACTTGAGAAATGTGGGTGGGTAAGTTGTGTATATGGAAAGTATAACGCCCACGCTGGTACACGACAAACCCTCAGGGGATGCACTTTATTGACTTGCATGACTCCAGGAAATGCTCATGCCACCTCATTCACAAAGCGGGCCTGGGCATTTTTGGGGGAGGAGGATAGGGGGGGAGGGGCGGTTGGGTGGTGTATGCCAGTGTAAATGATGAGCTGGATATCCAACATGCATACATTAGTTTTGAGAGGGTACTCCCTGTCCTAATGTACATACGGTTCCCAGTACCCACGCGAGCGCTGAGAACGTCTTTCACAGTGAAACAATATGAACAAGTTCAATATATGTCCGTGTTTGAAATTTTGAGATTTCACATTTTTAAGCACCAGTGGAAGGAATGTCCACGTTCTGCATTATTCATAAAATTGCCCCTTTCACAATAGGATTGATTAACCATTTAAAACCCTATTACCAGTTGTTTTTGTTGGCCCATATTACTGCAGACCACGTTTACCGTTAGCTCATGAGATGATTTGAGTGTCTCTGCATGATTAGGGCTCTAACGCTGCATGATCGGCAAACTTAATTCCACACCTGAAATATTCCATCAATTCTGAATTCTGGCTAAAAACTGGTACTCCACTGGGAATTACTGTACTTTATGTCCATAAAATGAAAAGATATGTGGTGGCCATCATGGAAGTAGTCAGTAATGTTATGATGCCATCCATCAAAATGGCTGCACCAACCAACCAACGGAGTGAGTAGAGCACATGACAGAGCAGTCGATAGGTGCTTGTGGAAAGTAACATTCTCTGAGCAGGAGCACACTGGCCTCGAAGATAAGGTGGTGTAGGATGTAAGTCACACCGGATGTTGTTGTGCTTCATGTCCCAGATAACCACCAGGAAGAGGGGAATGCTCAAGGACATGTTCCGTGAGAAAATCAGAGACAGACCCTCCAACTTGTCAGCACAGAAGACATCAAGAAGAGGTGGAATGACCTTAAGTGGTGGGTGCAGAACACCAGCAGGATTCCAATGCCTCAAGCGGTGCAGTGTTCCACCATTCATGCTCCAGTTATGGACCATGCTGAGCTTTGGAGAAGTGAGATATGTCTGTCTGAGGGCTGGCCTGGTGGTGGCAATGAGGGAAAACTTGAAAAAGTAAACAGAAGCTTAAGTGATAAATGAGGTCTGCCAGGCTGGTGTGGCGGTGAGTGCTCCACTGAGCTGTGCTGCAACACTGTTACTGCTGTGCATGTCCAGCTCCAGAAATGCCTGCATTAAAATGATGTACAGCTATGTAGGTGCTTTGGCAGACAAAGGAGGAGGTGAGGCCAGCCTTTCTGTTTGGTTCACCTTCCTGTAACTGACTGCCATGGCCAGATGCCACTCCTGAGAGCACCCTTGAAAGAAGACAGCTCTGATGGCAATGGAGGGCAGCGCACCTACTTCTGGACAGGGTAAAGGGGGCAGGAGAGCTCGATATGGTGGGAAGACGTATGCAGGAGTGATACAGGGTTCAAGACAAACAAGGGGGCAGGTGGGTGTCGAAGGGGGTCGCAGGGAAGGAGGAGCGAAATGCTATGTGCGTAACCGGGTTTTCCATCAAAAATTAGTGGAATAAATGGTGATCTGGTCATAGCCTGAGTTTTAGCAAAACCCTGCCTGCAGCATTCTGACTGTGTTGAAGTTTGGGAATGGGTGTTAAATAGTCAAAGAGTGATGATGCAAAACTGTTAACAATGTTGGCATGGGCTGGAAATGAAAAAATAACTAGCCCACATTTGAGTAATCATAGTAAGTAAAAGCATGACTGTGCAAATGTTGCCATTTGTAGAAGTAATTTTAAGACCAAAACAAATTTAAATGTGTATGCAACTGCGATGTCAATTAAAATTAACTAGTAACCTCAATGAATTGTCCTGAAATAAATGTAATGAGCTGGAACACTAGAGGGCATAAACATCTTATGAACAACAAAGAAATTGACATCGGCAATTTTGACATGCTGCTGTTGCAAGAAACATGGCTGACTTCACCCCCTATCTGGGATAATTACGATCTATATTTGAATCCTGCTATCAAAGCATCACGTGGAAGACCCTCTTCCGGTCTAATAACAGCCATTAAAAAGTCTTCAGGGCTTAAATCAGAGTTTTGGTCTTCCCCAAATGCCTTTATGCAAATGGTCAAATTATTCATCCACTCTTTTGCTTGTGCTGTGATCAATCTATATTGGAACCCTGTGGGATTATCTGATGAGCAATTTTTAACAGATATGAAGGAACTAATGGATCTTATTGTTGCTGATAACGCCATTGCAAATGTCATTCTCGCAGGAGATCTCAATCTTAATTGAATATTTAATGATGCTTATCAGCATAAGGGGAGGACAAGCCAATGGAACTATTTTACCAAATCTCGTAATCTACAAATGTTAAATGGAACTCACAAGGATGACATTCAACATCGGCCCACTTGGCGCAAAGGAACTACCTGTTTCACAATTGGTTATATATATGTAAATAATGGTTTAGCTTTCTCAGTAACTCAATTTTGTGTAAAGAGGACTGATCTCAGTGACCATGACATGCTCACAATGAAATGGGCAGTAAAGGATCTGCAATTGCCTGAAATAATCAAGCATGGAGCAGGATTTGTAAAATATAATTCTAGACAAAATAGACTATGATGGTCAGAGAAATCCTTACAGCTGTTTAGTACACATCTAGACAAGCAAATATACCAATATGTCCAAGGTGCCACCACCCATGATATAATTTATTATGATCTAATGCAACTATACCAAACTAACAGCTCTACCCATCTTAATAAAAAACTGACGATACATGTTTATGATCATGATGTCAGATTAAGAAAGGCATTGTATAGATCACAGAAGCGAGGTGCATTGAAATTGTCAATTGAAATAAGGAAGCTGGCATTATCCCATATCAAAACCAGATATAAAAATTGGATAAGAAGCCGAAAATCATTAATCTATCAGAGAGCTGGAGCTGCAATGTTAAGTGCTGTCCAAAAGCCGAAAATCATTGATCTATCAGAGAGATGGAGCTGCAATGTTAAGTGCTGTCCAAAATAAAAATACAGCGAAAACTTAGTCAATTCTAAATCAAGCCACCAATGGCTCCCAAGTCGCAATTCAATCTAACGCTGTGACAGAGAAAAATTGGATAACATACTTCACATAGCTATATTTCTTACCTAGTCATTCTGTAACAATAAACAATTCAGCAATTATAAAGAATCTTTGGCTTAACTTTGATAAAGAGGATATTCTATACTACATAAGGAAAATGAGCTCCTGGTCCCGATGGGCTTTCTAATCAGTCCTTTAAACAACACCCGGAGCAATAATTTATGATAATTTTACGCCATATACATGTTTAATGCTAGCAGTAATTGTCATGAGCATTTTACTAACATAATGAGACCACTGGAACCTTATCGGGGGACTAACATGAGATTTTCAAGTAAACTCGAACATTTCTTAGTAAGTAGCATTACTCATGCTAACTATGACTCCCACAATGCATTACTTAAAATTACAAGGATAAACACTAGAGCACTAAGCATGCTAATCCATTTGCTTAATAGATATAGGCCCTCATCATGCAACTGTTCCGCTCTGGTTTTTCAATTCAAAGAGGACTTAATAAGCCTCTCGATTCTTTATGGAGAAGCCAATTAATTTTAAACACAGCCCGAGTTATTTGTTGTGCTAATGTGCGGGCGTTCAACTCTCTATCAGTAATATGTGACTGCCACACACAACAAAACATTTACAAGGACCACACTGCCTGCTATCCCGACAGTGTAATCAAAAATATAATTTCTTCTCAGGTAGATACGTGCGTCGTAGCACCTTCCAATATGGCTGCTCGAGTACCCTGAGTATGTTTCCTTCACTACGGACATAGACAAAGGACTTTAGGTGTCACTCATTCCCTTATTGCTTAGCAACAAGCAGAGGCAACAACCACATTTCGCCGGAGACGCAGGACGCAAGAACGTTAATTTGGAGGTAAGCCCTGGGGTCCTTAAAGCCCACCCGCTCACAGGACCAATCACAACACGATGCGACTAATAAAGCACATGAATGCACACCAGGGTGATGGTGGAAGTGTCTACTCGAATTGTAGCACAACAAGCACGTTTTGAAAAACACGCTTCAAACGTGTTTCAGTTATGTCACGGTAGATCTTTTGACTACGGCTTTCAATGACAGAGAAAACATGAGTTTAATTAAGCACCCACATGCCTTATAAAGCCGGCATTTGCTATAAGAATACGATAATAATTGCACGGCTGCATTAAAACATTTTCAAAAATCTGTTAAACAATGTATTTACTTGCAAGTTCCAATAATGCCTCTGCAAGTCTGCCAAGCATTGCGGCCAAATGACAGACTTTAATTACGGTCTACACCATGCGCTTTAGATGCAACGCTAGACCTGACTTGATTACGGTATTACTAAAAAACCTAAATACAATTACCTTTGTCTTCCTTCCCCCTTATCCCTCAGTTGGGATTGATCCCAGTTAGGACAGTTTCTTCTGACCTTAGAAATAAGCAATATTTGTGTAAGAAAGCTTTCTTTTTTACGGTCAAAATAGCTCAAAATAAAAATTAATTCATTCAGAGTTACTTACCTTTCTCTCTGTTTGATTTCTCTTTACCTCTTTATCCTCCCCCATTCCCCACCCCTTTTTCTCTTTGAACTTACACCTAAAATGGGAATATACACACGTGAAAATGTGAATTGTGCAATGTTATTTCCATGATATGCTTATTTCAATCACACCTTTTGTGTTTATTTTCAATGTATTTTGAACGTTTTAATCTGTTTGCCAAAATGGGTGATGGTGCTTGGTGATTATGCAATTGCTATTATCACATTTGATTTTACAAACTCAGACATGCCCTGATTTGAGAAAGGTGGTACGCCGAAACACGTGTAATCTATAGGGCGACACACAAAATTTTACAATAAAAACTTCCACAGTATAAAACTCTTTGGTTTCCACCATAACATTCACACTCATTCACCCACCAGTCACTCACACCTTTTATTACATCCACTCATTGTATTCGCTACACAGGCACACACCCATCCACTCATTGCAATCTGTACACAGGCACACAACACACAAAACATTAAAAAACACACACCACATCAATTTTCATTCACCCACCAGTCTCTCACATCTTCTGTTACATCCACTCATTGCATTTTCTACACAGGCACACGCCCATCCACCCAGAACATTCAAAAGCATACATCACATCACTTCTCATACACCCACCAGTCACTCACACCTTCTCTTACATCCACTCATTGCATTCTCTACACAGGCACACATCCACCCACCCAGAACATTCAAAAGCATACATCACATCACTTCTCATACACCCACCAGTCACTCACACCTTCTCTTACATCCACTCATTGCATTCTCTACACAGGCACACATCCACCCACCCAGAACATTCAAAAGCATACATCACATCACTTCTCATACACCCACCAGTCACTCACACCTTCTCTTACATTCACTCATTGCATTCTCTACACAGGCACACATCCACCCACCAAGGACACTAAAAGAAAACACATCACATTCCTTCTCATTTACCGGCTAGTCACTCACACCTTCTCGTTCATCCACTCATTACATTCTCTACACAGGCACACACCCACCCACACAGAACATTTAAAAACACACATCCGATCACTTCTCATTCTCCCACCAGTCACTCACACCTTCTCCTACATTCACTCATTGCATTCTATACACAGGCGCTGTTAGGGAGAATTCTCCGGAATGGCTAATTTCTCTTACCTACTGAGTCCCTCAGCTACTTTTCTGGATTGCTAGGATTAATTTTTTTCACCCGGTAAGAGTATGAGCCTTTTTTTCCCACTCTTACATGTGTTGTACTGTGTGTGTTTAACATTTTTGTGTTCATAGACTGTGGAGCTTCACTTAATCCATAGGCATCATCTTTTTACTGTGTGGCACACAGCACCTTTAGTGCAGTGGCACAGGGTTGTCTTTTTCAGACTTACCACTTTAAACTCCATTTTCTGGGACTGACTACTGTCTCCCAGAAACATGTAAAGTTGCCATTGACTTTATTAGTCTTTTCAAAAGCACAGACCAAGTACAAACTATCTTACATAGAGTACTGGAAAGGGCTAAAAGTTATCCCTTTTGTCTCTCATGGAACATTATTTTGTTCCCCTTTTGTTAAGATTTGGCTGGTGGCAGTGGTATCTACCCTATGTTTCCTACAGCGGTCTATTTAAACAGCCTTGGGACTGTTTTAGGCTAAATTAGTAGCCTCAAACTTAAATCCACTGGACCCTATTTACTTTTATTTGGTTCCGGCTGGGTTTATTCTCCATTTCATTTTGTAAAGATCTTTCTCGTGTTTTACTCAGCGCGCCAAACCAGGTTTGGTTCCTTTGTTCGCTGTCCTTTGGCTGGCTTCTGCACAGAAGCCCTCCTTAGGCGCCTGAATGTCTGAGGGGGACAGGCTGTGAGGGAGGGGTTTGAGACTCCCTGCACAGGGTCTCGTTGGAGACCCATTTCACCATCTGTATGATTGGCTGTGGTCACTGTCCCGGCAGGACAGCCACCCTGCTGTGTGATTGACAGCCAGGCTGTGTGAATGGGGGAAAACTGCATAAAAATCAGGTCTCTGGGACTGAAAAGGCAGAGTCGCCACTGGATCGAGAGAACCGATGAGAATCTGGAAGAAGAGTACCACTACCATGACTGAACCTCCCGGTGAAGCCCTGCTGTGGGTCAGAACCTCCAAACTTCGACGGCAGGGAGGATGTGCAAGGAATCTTCTCCCCTTCAGCTGGTGGGACCAACCAGGTTGCCAAACTGCAAGCCAGGCCTCCCTCCTCTGGTCGAATTTGCTGTGCACAGCTACAGTGAACCGGATAGCCAGGATGATCGGACCCTGCTTGGGTTTTAAGGAGCACACCTTTTATTCGTTGCTTTGCTCTGCTGCTGATTACTTACCTGGGCAGTGCAGGACCCTCCAGTCTTCCTACTTCGTGTCAGTCTGACAGTCACTTCAGGAACCGTGAGCCTGCAGGATCTGCCAGGAACGTCTGCCTCAGCTACAGCCTTCTTCTCCATCTAAGGTACTGTTCTAACCCGGTTGTTCGTTTGTTCCGACCGCAGTGAAAGTGTTTGAAATCTTTTGCCAATCCGAGGGCTTTTCCTCCTCTACTCTTTTAAGTAACTTTACTTCCGACCAACGTTTCAAACTTTTGGCAAAAACTTAATCGCAAACTACTCTGAACGGTGTGATCTTCTGCAAAGACTCTGGTCCATTGACTTTGGCTCAGGCCTCTTGATTTGATTTCCTCACTGTAGTAGCCTTTTCTAGATTTCCCTACTTACTTACTTGTTGGTGCTGCTTAATTGTGAATAACCTTGTCTTTCCTTCCCTTTTAAATTGCTGGAGTTCCATTTTGCTCACACTTCATTTTGAACATAACTTGTCCAGAATCTATTGTGTGTGGTGTAGTGTATTAAGAGTGTGATTTTCTGCTTCTTTACTTTAGTGAATTGTTTTATAACTGATGTGTAAATAAATGTATATTCTTTTACTCAGAAACCTTGAGTCCGTGTTTGTTTGAATCATAGTAATTGTTGTCCTTTGTGTAACTATTGCTACTGCTCACTTTACCCTTGAGATAAGGCTGGCTGCTCAGCCATCGCTACCACTTTACTGTGTAGTACAGGCTTGTACCAAAGGTGAATTTGTACTGTCACTTGTAGTCTTAATTGTGTGTGGTGTTCCCAAAGGGTACTGCAAATGATTCTGCCTAACAGGCGCCAACCCAGAACATTCAAAAACACACATCTCATCACTTCTCATTCACCTACCAGGCACTCACACCTTCTCTTCCATCCACTCATTACATTTTCTACACAGGCACACACCCACCCATAACATTCAATAACACACATCAAATCACTTCTCATTCATTCACCATTCACATACATACATCTGACATGCACTCCACACATGCAAAACACACATCAAAGTAAAGATGTTCAGACATTCCAACTCATGTTTTACCCCTGACCTGCTAGAATGATGCACCACGAAATTACATGCTCAGTTAGCCTGGCTAAAGGAACCCACCACTGCTGCAAAACAGGATTTCCCAAATGCTTTCAAACGATATGTCTGCCATAATCACAGCCAAGTCCATATCTTTCAATACCAGAATCAACAATGCTAAATCAGATGTAAAAGAAATCTTCTCCAACTACAGAGAATTTAAATCCCCTGCTCCTCCCCCCACAACCATCATTAAAGACAAGATCTGGTGCTCTAGCATCCAGGAGGCACTCCTGGGTAAAGTTGACACTCTAAACAGGAAGTTCCTAGCTCAACAAGCAACATTCAACATAGTACCCATGATCTCAGACAACAATTGCTCACCTCCCTCACCTACCTCCCTTTATACCCAGTTCTTCTTCAGAGACCTCTCCAAAACCGAAGTCACCAAACTGATTAATAGTGTAAAACCATCAAAATGCAAAGGCGACATCTGCCCTGCACCCCTGGTAAAAGACTGTGCCGGCATACTAACCCCCATCATCACAGCTATCATTAACCCTTCCTTTGCCCAAAGTACTGTTCCTGCCAGCCTCAAGGAAGCCTGGGTACGCCCTCTTCTAAAACAAATATCCCTAATCCCAGCCATCCCCACAAACTACAGACCAAGCACGACTGTCCCATTCCTCCTAAAAATGTTTGACCGAGCTGCCTACCTACAAGTTCAGTAGTTCTTGGCGGACAATCACATTTTAGGAATGCATCAATATGAATTCCGCCCAGGGCATGGCACAGAATCTGCCCTGCTCGATCAAAAAATCAATTAGATGAGATCAGGGATGAAGGCAAGACTGCACAGCTCCTCCTACTAGATTTATCTGCAGCATTCAACCTAGTCAACCACCAGATCCTCTGCCACCACCGCACCACCCATGCTCACTTCTCCCCTTCAGTCACCACCTGGATAGCATCCTTCCTTAATGAAAGAGTGATGAGAGTCTTCTCAGAGATCGGCAATGCCTCTCCCTCTCCTATCACCTGCGGGGGACACATGGATCCTGCATCGCTCCTATATTGTACAATATCTTTACTAGACACTTATTCCATATCTTAGATTCTCTTGGCATAGCTTACACAAATTATGCCGACCACACTCAAATTTTGATCCGCCTATCAGGCAACTAAAGACAGATATCCTGATTGTTGGCCCACCAAGCGCACCAAAGACCCTTAATAACCAATACTCTGTCTTCACAATTGACAACTGCCCGATACAGGTCTCTGACACAGTAAAGACCCTAGGGCTCTACCTGGAGGCATCACTTACCATGGCTAGACAAGTAAGTGCAATTGTGTCCTCGGCAGCCTACGCAACCAAGGTCCTTAATGCAGCCAGACCTTTCCTCTCAAAAAACAACTGCCTATCTATTGCCCGTGTAATCATTGGCTCAAAGATTGATTACTGTAACGTCCTTTTCAACGGCACCTCATCCAGAAACATACTCATACATCAAGAAATCCGGAGCAACACCCTTAGAGCAGCCTTGAACATCCCTAAAAGAAAGCACATCTCAAGAGCTAGAAGAGATGCATACTGGCTCTCCATCCAGGCACGGATCATCTTCAAAACCCTCTCCATCACCCACAAATGCTGTCCAACACAGCACCACCTTACCTCACCAAATGAATTGCCAAAGCCCACTCTTCCAGACCTACCAGAACCCCTTACACAGATAGACTTATTGTGCCCAAAGTTATGCAATGCAAAGCCGGAGCTTCCTTTACCTTGCTGCCAAGCTATGGAAAAACTCCCTTCCTGAGGGCAGAGACATCCTACTGGATCTTCAGCAAAGCACTAAAAATGCAACTATTCACCTAAATCTGATTTCCCCCCGCACACCTATCCCCAAGAACTCCTTTGTCCCACCACCCGACTGCATGCCTTGAGGATAATTTTCACCTGATTTTACTCCTATGTAATGTACGTTTCTGTATGTTTTCTATGATAATTGCCATCTTGTTATACCTCTTCATCATGTGGTTGTATGAAACTATGCCTGTATTTCAATAAGTCTGATGAATACTCTGTACTTGTAACAGCGCCTCGATACGCGCTTTATAAAAGAAATTAATAAATAAATCATATTACAAAAAAAGCCTTCTTACTTCTTTCTTGCAGCTGCGGTCTGTCCTTCCAGGCCCCTTCAGCTCCTCCGTGCTGCTCACAAACAGGAATCAGGAAGCTGCGAAAGCTTCCTGGTTCCTGTATGTGAGCTGCAAGGAAGTTGAGGGAGAAGGGGCTAGAGCTGAACCTGGCATGTAACATGTTCCACATGTTATGGTCACCCCTACTGAGCGCCTGATGGGTGAGGACTGGGCCGGGGAACCACCAGACCTGGTGTGGGATGCCTCCCAATGCCGCGTGTGGACACGCTACACCAGGAGCTCATGTTTTTTTTTAATATTGTTTTATAATTTTTTAGGTTGGGGTCGGAAGGGAGTCCCCAGGGGTTGTAACTGTGACCCACAGAAGTCGCAATTGCGACTCTTGGTGACCTCCAAATGACATCCCTGTTCCAAGAATGCCAGCTACATGGCTTTGCTTCCAGAGGAGCCACGGTTTAAAATCCACCCTCGTTTAAAAGTTCCCATATTTCCTCACACCTTTTCTGCCTATAGAACCTCTTTGTTCCTAGCCTGGCAGGGTAGCTACTAGGGATTTGCTCTCTCATTTTCTTCTGCGTGGCTTTAACATATACAGGCTCACAATGACACCCTGGCAAAGTGACAGGCTTAACAGTCTAACCACTGCTGAGCCGAAGATGTGCTCATGTCGCTAAACATTTTACACAAAACAGCAAGCCTAGTTGTCGCAAAACTACTTTATGCTGGTCCAATAGCACAGCGAGTAGAGCGCTCACTGAGACATCTATGCAGAGTTTACTGACGTAGGTTTTAATCCCGGCAAAGCCCAACTAAGCTTTTCATCCTTCCTAGGTCAATACAAGAGCACCATACACTGTCGGTAATAATAAGAAGCGCTCATATATCTGAGGGTTCATAGCGCTATATAAAAGCTGAATTATTATTATTATATTACTATGGTGGTAATTTGGCAAAGTATATAATCTTCGTCAAATAAAAGAAGAGAAATTGAAACATTTTCCACAAAATTTAAATTGTAAATTTTGCTAATTTTTCAGGGTGTCATGAAAATGTAAAATTACATTTCTGACATAAAGCCAATATCTACTATTGTTATTTAAAGGATTTCCAGGTTTACGTGCTGCAGAGATCACAATTGTTCTTGCTTCTGAGTCCATTTTGGAGCACATTTACGTCTGTACCATGCCCAGTTTATTCACTTTGGGTGGGTGACTTTCAAACTTGAGAGGAGCTTCCGGGCTCATCTTTGGGTGCACTGGTGCACACGTTATTGGCTTGCAGCCTGAAAGATTCCCTTCCTACTCCTCACACATCTGAGATTGCCTTACTGTGGCATAAAGCGATGTACACGCAATAAAGCGTGTAATAGCCTTTTGCTAATAATCTAAGCATAGTAAAAACATAACATAACAGAAGGGTATTAGCCTGTCACTGCATATGGATGGCCAGACATCTGTCCCTTCTCTCCTAGCAAAGAATATAGGGCGCCTGGCGGAGTCCTGATTTGCCCAGGTGGGTATATGTACACAAAAAGAAATAATCAGGATGAAGAAGATCCTACAAATAAGCCAGTTTGTGCCGTGCATGTATATTTATTTTACATTGACACAGTCCTTTTTTGGTTGATTCAACAATTTATTTTACAGATCTTTCGATAAGCACGAAAGTTTTTTGGCATCAAACGGACAAAAGTTATTGTGAACGGTGGTAACACGGGTTAAGTGTCAACCTCTGATGTATTGAGGTTGAAGCTCCACACTGAAATACATTCCCTGTATAGATGTGATAGAGAAAGAACTATCAAGCAGGGAAAGTATACCTGAGGCTTGAAGATGGCCCCAGGGTTAGTTCACATAAGGTGTACACAACAAATATTTACATAACATACACAAGGGGGAAGATACAGTTGTGCCACGGGGATCGACACAGGTGTGAACACAGTTGTGTTTCGGCCAAAAAAGTGGCTTGATTGAAGCCGGTCTATATGCTGGCCTTCATCAGGAAAGGCACCATTGGTGGTGCTGTCCGTTGATTCTGTGGGTTTAAGAGAGGCAGTGAGGATCTTCAAATAAAGGGGTGATTTAATTAATTTAGGATAGTATTAGATACAATGTTACATTTCATGGTGCAACTAAGAAGCGGCTTACCTGCTGCACCAGTGGCAGTGGCAAGCTGAGAACTATCCTCACGTAGTTAAAGGATAGTGTGTGCGTGATTGCACTTAGGAATCTGCCTGAGAATGCTTCAGGTCGACATCTCTCGGGTTCCTACTGACTGTGAAAGACCACAGCGGGTCCCGGACCTGAGAGAAAGAGAATACAGGATCAGAACGCATGATCCTGGATCAGGATTCAGAGGAGTGGATTCGATGATAGTAAAAGAATCCTACTTGGGGTAGATTGCCCTCGAAAAGCATGGTGGTGGGCGAGTGCGTGGCTATGAGGTGTAGACGTCTGGCCGGTGGTTCAGGTGGTCTGAAAGACTGAAGTTGATGTAGTGAAACCGATTTGGGAAAAAAAGTGCGGGGTGTGTGGAAGACTTAGAGTGCCTGAAGATGCGTGCATGAAGTGGCGCTGAGATGTAGTGGGGAACACTATATTCCATGCAGTGAGGTAGAGTTGGGATCTGGCGAGTGAGGAAAGGCGGGTAATTAAGTGCCTGTATGTGGCGGTGTGGACACCTGAATAGTCTACTTGTAGTTATAAGTGGATGCAAAATGGCAAGCCAAGTCAAAAAAGGGGGCGCGCTCTGGTAAATAGTTAAAAAGCTAAAGTGCTGTTTCCTAGCTAGCTTACCGTAGTGTGATCGGCGTACCTCTGTATACGGGGTCCTCAGCTCGAAATGAAACTGTGAGGAGAATGCTGGCTGCTATGTAAATATGCATTGTGCAGGCTAGGCGGCAGCCAATCAAAAAAGCGCATTGGAAGTACCCAATCGGTACAGGAGGGAGTTTGAACCAATCGCGTGTTGTCAAGAAGGTGAAGCATACTAGAACTACTCAAATAGTGGAGCATCATGGGAAGTGTGGTCCTCAAAGCGGTGCTTACAGGCTAAAGCAATGCTGAATGGGATGTACTGGATGCAAATTGTAGAAAAGGGTTTGTTGGAAAAGGCAAAACGGTTGGCTCTGAGTCTGGTAACATTTCATAATAGTTCCATGGAGACACCTATTGTTTATTTAATTGTTACCAGTGGGAGGTGCGTTGTGAATATACATTTTGCAGGCTAGGAGGCAGCCAATCAAAACGAATTGTGAATGCCCAATGGGTACAGGAAGGAGTGTGAACCAATCGCGTCCTGAAGATGGAGCATGATTGAACTACTCAAATGGTGGAGCATCATGGGAGGTGTGGTCCCAGAGGCGGTGCTTGTAGGCTAAAGCAATGTTGAATGGGATGCACTGGATGCAAAAAGTGGAAAAGGGTGTGTGGAAACGGCCAAGACGGTTGGCTCTGAGTCTGATAGCATTTCATAATAGCCCTATAGAGAGGCTTATTGTGTACAGGTAGAAAGGTTCATTATACATGCTGTTGAGTGCATACGTTTCCTTTCATAGTATGGGTTCAAAAAATAAGAGGTTAATTAGCATTGGACATAAATATATGTCATATCGCATGTCCCCCGTAGTGGTAATTAATACATGTGTACATTTGTTGTTGACGGGAGATGCATAAGTAGTGATTGCCAGATGTCAAAACAATAGGTGAACAAACCACAGTCCATGTGAATACATGTGTACACTTGGTGTTACATAGGTTATAATAGCCAGAAATTAAAACAATTGGTGACAGTAATACAGTTGTTCAAATATGCAAGCTGAGATATCTATATAGCTAGCCCCTGGTGTCCCAAACTGATAAAGGAGGGTGAGGTTTTTTTTTGTTTTTAGAAATGTTTCCATTTAACGGTTATATTTAAACCGTAACGTACGGTGTCCAATTTGTGAACCCATTTCTGTTCCAGTCTTGTCAGAGTCAAATTGATATCACCCCCACGACGTTGTGGTTGAAGCTGTTGTAGCACGGTCCATGAAAATTGTTCATGAGTATGGCCCTTTTTGGTGTAGTGTTCAACGAGTGGTTTGTCTTGGACTGAGTTCTTTATGCAAGACCTGTGTTCATTAATCCTTTGTTTTACGGGCCTTATAGTTTTACCAATGTAGACCAAATCGCAGGGACATTTGATGGCATAGATAACACATCTGCTCTCGCAGTTGGTGTGGCTGTTCATCTTCCATGTGAAGTCCTTGTGTGTGAAGGTCTTGCTGTTGGTGGTGTATTTGCAGGCGATACAGTGTCCACAACTAAAGTGCCCAGTAACTGGAGGGATACTCCATAAGGTTGCAGTCGTTCTCGTGGGTTCCAAAAATGTGTGTACAAGGGTATCCATCAGGTTCCTGTTTTTCTTGAAAGCGAACAGTGGTTTCTTCGCTAGGCTGCCCTCGTTCTTAATTAAATGCCAGTTTCTGTTGATGGTGCTCTTTATGAGATTGCTGACCGGGTTGAAGGTAGTTACACAGACAATCCTGTTAGTGGGATTTTTTTCTTTTGCTGTCAAGCAAATAGAGCGGTCGGTGTTCTCTGCTCTCTTCCTGGCAGCCCTGATGGATTTTTTTGGGTAGCCTCTCTGTCCTAGGCGTATTTGAAGTTGTTTTGCATGATGGACGAATTTCTCTCTGTCGGTACAATTTCGACGGATGCGAAGAAATTGGCCGTACGGAAGGTTGTATTTTAACCCTTCTGGGTGGTAACTCGTGAAATGTAGCAAGGTGTTTCTGTCGGTGGGCTTTCTGAAAAGTTCTGTTTTCAACATATCTCCAGATCGATAAATATGTAGATCGAGAAAGTTGATTGCTTGGTAATCCCACTCAATGGTGAATTTTATGTGGGTATTCTGTGTGTTCAGCCACTGATGAAAAGCCAGAAGTGATTCTAGATTGCCTTCCCAGATCATGAGCACATCGTCAATGTAGCGGCGCCAAATTTTGATGTGTGATCTGTGAGGGTTGTTGTTATAAATGTTATCTTCCTCATATTGGGCCATGTAGAGGTTCGCGACGTCTGGTGCAAAGGTGGCCCCCATACTAACGCCTTTGATCTGTTGGTACATTTGTTGGCCGAATAGAAAAAAGTTTTCTCCCATAGCTATTCGGATATATTCTATAAGGAAGTTGGTCGGTATGGTGGTGGTGTCGGTTCTTCTTTCAAGGCAGGTCGCCAGTGCTTGTAGTCCTTCCATTTGTGGGATGGAGGTGTATAGTGCCTCTACGTCCATGGTGACGAGGATGGAATCAGCGGTAAGGTGTATGGCGTCTAGGATCTTAATAGTCTCCGTGCTGTCTTTTATGTAGGAAGCCATTTTTCCAACAAAAGGTTTCATGAAGAAATCTGTGTACAACGAAAGGGGTTCCAGAAGAGAGTCACAAGCAGAGACAATAGGTCTTCCTGGTGGTTTTGTTGCATGCTTATGGATTTTGGGTAGTATGTAGAAGGCTGGGATTCTGGGGTGTGTCTTGTTTAAGAACGCCCGTTCATCCTGACAGATCCATCCTTCGTCTTCGGCGTGTTTCGTTAGGTTGCCGATTTCCTCTTTTAGGCGAACTGTCGGGTCCGTGTTCAATTTCTTATATTCGGTCGTGTCACTGAGTAGACGTAGGCACTCTTTGTTGTAATCTTCGGTGTTCATAATCACAATACCTCCACCCTTGTCAGCTGGTTTTATGGTGATGGTGGTGTCTTGGTTAAGGTCCATTAGAGAATTTCTCTCGTCTCTGTTGAGGTTGTCTTGATAAACGTTTTTTGTCGTGAGGCCGCTGGTGATGGTCTTCATCACGATTTTTTCGAACGTATCGAATTCACTCGGGGTGGTGTGCGGAGGTGGAGTGAAGGTTGATTGGGGTTTGAAGCCTGTCACGTTATCTACTGGTCTCTCTAGTCCTCCGGTGGTGGTGGTTTCGGAGTTTTGTTTCTCAGGTAGGTGCACCTCAAAAAAATATTTTAGTCTTGGAGTGCGGAAGAATTTCCTGAGTTCAACTTCTGTGTTAAAAGGGTTCGCATCCGTCGAAATTGTACCGACAGAGAGAAATTCGTCCATCATGCAAAACAACTTCAAATACGCCTAGGACAGAGAGGCTACCCGAAAAAATCCATCAGGGCTGCCAGGAAGAGAGCAGAGAACACCGACCGCTCTATTTGCTTGACAGCAAAAGAAAAAAATCCCACTAACAGGATTGTCTGTGTAACTACCTTCAACCCGGTCAGCAATCTCATAAAGAGCACCAGCAACAGAAACTGGCATTTAATTAAGAACGAGGGCAGCCTAGAGAAGAAACCACTGTTCGCTTTCAAGAAAAACAGGAACCTGATGGATACCCTTGTACACACATTTTTGGAACCCACGAGAACGACTGCAACCTTATGGAGTATCCCTCCAGTTACTGGGCACTTTAGTTGTGGACACTGTATCGCCTGCAAATACACCACCAACAGCAAGACCTTCACACACAAGGACTTCACATGGAAGATGAACAGCCACACCAACTGCGAGAGCAGATGTGTTATCTATGCCATCAAATGTCCCTGCGATTTGGTCTACATTGGTAAAACTATAAGGCCCGTAAAACAAAGGATTAATGAACACAGGTCTTGCATAAAGAACTCAGTCCAAGACAAACCACTCGTTGAACACTACACCAAAAAGGGCCATACTCATGAACAATTTTCATGGACCGTGCTACAACAGCTTCAACCACAACGTCGTGGGGGTGTTATCAATTTGACTCTGACAAGACTGGAACAGAAATGGGTTCACAAATTGGACACCGTACGTTACGGTTTAAATATAACCGTTAAATGGAAACATTTCTAAAAACAAAAAAAAACCTCACCCTCCTTTATCAGTTTGGGACACCAGGGGCTAGCTATATAGATATCTCAGCTTGCATATTTGAACAACTGTATTACTGTCACCAATTGTTTTAATTTCTGGCTATTATAACCTATGTAACACCAAGTGTACACATGTATTCACATGGACTGTGGTTTGTTCACCTATTGTTTTGACATCTGGCAATCACTACTTATGCATCTCCCGTCAACAACAAATGTACACATGTATTAATTACCACTACGGGGGACATGCGATATGACATATATTTATGTCCAATGCTAATTAACCTCTTATTTTTTGAACCCATACTATGAAAGGAAACGTATGCACTCAACAGCATGTATAATGAACCTTTCTACCTGTACACAATAAGCCTCTCTATAGGGCTATTATGAAATGCTATCAGACTCAGAGCCAACCGTCTTGGCCGTTTCCACACACCCTTTTCCACTTTTTGCATCCAGTGCATCCCATTCAACATTGCTTTAGCCTACAAGCACCGCCTCTGGGACCACACCTCCCATGATGCTCCACCATTTGAGTAGTTCAATCATGCTCCATCTTCAGGACGCGATTGGTTCACACTCCTTCCTGTACCCATTGGGCATTCACAATTCGTTTTGATTGGCTGCCTCCTAGCCTGCAAAATGTATATTCACAACGCACCTCCCACTGGTAACAATTAAATAAACAATAGGTGTCTCCATGGAACTATTATGAAATGTTACCAGACTCAGAGCCAACCGTTTTGCCTTTTCCAACAAACCCTTTTCTACAATTTCCATCCAGTACATCCCATTCAGCATTGCTTTAGCCTGTAAGCACCGCTTTGAGGACCACACTTCCCATGATGCTCCACTATTTGAGTAGTTCTAGTATGCTTCACCTTCTTGACAACACGCGATTGGTTCAAACTCCCTCCTGTACCGATTGGGTACTTCCAATGCACTTTTTTGATTGGCTGCCGCCTAGCCTGCACAATGCATATTTACATAGCAGCCAGCATTCTCCTCACAGTTTCATTTCGAGCTGAGGACCCCGTATACAGAGGTACGCCGGACACACTACGGTAAGCTAGCTAGGAAACAGCACTTTAGCTTTTTAACTATTTACCAGAGCGCGCCCCCCTTTTTTGACTTGGCTTGCCATTTTGCATCCACTTATAACTACAAGTAGACTATTCAGGTGTCCACACCGCCACATACAGGCACTTAATTACCCGCCTTTCCTCACTCGCCAGATCCCAACTCTATCTCACTGCATGGAATATAGTGTTCCCCACTTCATCTCAGTGCCACTTCATGCACGCATCTTCAGGCACTCTAAGTCTTCCACACCCCCCGCACTTTTTTTCCCAAATCGGTTTCACTACATCAACTTCAGTCTTTCAGACCACCTGAACCACCGGCCAGACGTCTACACCTCATAGCCACGCACTCGCCCACCACCATGCTTTTCAAGGGCAATCTACCCCAAGTAGGATTCTTTTACTATCATCGAATCCACTCCTCTGAATCCTGATCCAGGATCATGCGTTCTGATCCTGTATTCTCTTTCTCTCAGGTCCGGGACCCGCTGTGGTCTTTCACAGTCAGTAGGAACCCGAGAGATGTCGACCTGAAGCATTCTCAGGCAGATTCCTAAGTGCAATCACGCACACACTATCCTTTAACTACGTGAGGATAGTTCTCAGCTTGCCACTGCCACTGGTGCAGCAGGTAAGCCGCTTCTTAGTTGCACCATGAAATGTAACATTGTATCTAATACTATCCTAAATTAATTAAATTACCCCTTTATTTGAAGATCCTCACTGCCTCTCTTAAACCCACAGAATCAACGGACAGCACCACCAATGGTGCCTTTCCTGATGAAGGCCAGCATATAGACCGGCTTCAATCAAGCCACTTTTTTGGCCGAAACACAACTGTGTTCACACCTGTGTCGATCCCCGTGACACAACTGTATCTTCCCCCTTGTGTATGTTATGTAAATATTTGTTGTGTACACCTTATGTGAACTAACCCTGGGGCCATCTTCAAGCCTCAGGTATACTTTCCCTGCTTGATAGTTCTTTCTCTATCACATCTATACAGGGAATGTATTTCAGTGTGGAGCTTCAACCTCAATACATCAGAGGTTGACACTTAACCCGTGTTACCACCGTTCACAATAACTTTTGTCCGTTTGATGCCAAAAAACTTTCGTGCTTATCGAAAGATCTGTAAAATAAATTGTTGAATCAACCAAAAAAGGACTGTGTCAATGTAAAATAAATATACATGCACGGCACAAACTGGCTTATTTGTAGGATCTTCTCCTTCTCTCCTAGCTACTCCGTTTGTCTCACAGCCACCTCCGGCTTTCACACAGTGCATTGAATACAGCCCGCAAACGGAGCTCAGGGTCTTTCTTCTCACTATACAGGGCTACATATCACTATCCTTTGATAATCTACCCTCAAGTAAGGCACCGCCCTGGCTCACTGTGAATTAAAATAAAGTCTAGCATGATATGGAACAATCTTTAAGGTGCCAGGTTTTTTCAATGTAACTGTACCAGTTTGATCACTCCATTCCATTACTTTCTGCTACTTTCTGCTACCAACAACCGTCACCTTAATACGCACTCTGTGTTAACTAGAGTTAACCTTCTGGTGTTGGACCTGTGGTACAGGGTAAAGAGATGCCAGGGAAAATAAGCCACCAATTCTTTAGTATTGCCTGAGCACACTTTTAAGCTCTTTTGCATCCGACATTGCATTTGGTACTAAATTCAAATTTTCCAAATGTACCTTGAAAACACAACACAGCCATCGCAAAACCTTAGGACAAATCCACCTCTCCCTTTTTGCAGAAATGTTGTACACCTAACAGGACTGAACTGTACCCATGTAATAGTCAAATATTCTACTAGCACTGCATAACTCCCTCCTTCTTTTGTAGCATGTATTTCCTGCTGTCCCATGCTCTTACATTGCCCTTGCCTTGCTCATTTTCTTTCCTTTAGCAGATTAACGTCTGGCTACCCCTAAGCCGGCAACGGAGCGCCGCTCTACGGATAAGCCTGGGTGCTCTTAAACGACTAGAGAGGTGATCTGGCACAGTATAGAAGCACAGTAACATAACGTGTTTTGAAGATCTGTTTTTTTAAACACTGATTAACAGACTTATCCATGAAAGACAACTATGCAGACATAATTGTACATAGGATTAAATTAAAGATGGGAAGAAGGGAGATGTAATCTGCTGCCAAATTGAAAATAGTGGATCCTGGAAAGGTGGGATCCTATCCTGGCTTCCCCACCACACCAAATGATGTTATTATTGTCAAATCTAATTTTCTTTACAGCTGAATTTGTGAGCACCCACACATGAGTTTGCTAAGCGTACACTATACCCAGCGCTACACACTGCAAACCGTTTTAGAAGTAGATATAGAATCTGGAATCAGGGGAACTGGGTACCAGTCCCAGATTTCCCACATGGCATGAATTGTATAGCCCTGGGCAAATCACCTTACAGAATTGAAATGCTGGGTTGGATCCCTGCACAGTGGGCTATTGCTGCTTTACAATGGGCCAATAAATAGTGCTTGCACCCTAAGCCAAATATTGCCATGTCTCGCCTGTCTTGGCCCTGAATGGAGTGTTTACCTCAGTATTGGCAGGGGAGATGGGTGCATTGCTTGCCAAGAACTTGTAGATCATTTCTACGGACAATGATGTCAATGTCCAACACACCTCACACCCCAGTGTATGACACAGTCAAAATTTTAACTGTTTTAAACACAATCAGGGCAAAACCATGATTGCACAGATGCAAGAATACACAGCCGCAATGTATTTATTAGCCCCTTACAACAAACTAACACCCTTTGTGATTTTTTTTGGGCCTGTAGAATAGCTCTGGGGCAACACACTCAGCTTGAAAGCAAGACAACACGGAGCAACACAGGTTCGATCGATGGGTGTGTGCTTAGAAACCTCTGGGTATTAAGCATGTTATAAATAACCAATTACAATTATGTGACCCCTGGACACCTTCCCTCTGCATCATTCCTATTGTGCCCATAACCTCCTTGGCTCCTATTTTCCATGGTGTTGTGGAGAGATTGCAGCAATACTTGCAGCACGGATGGATAATTACTGGAGTGTGCTTATCACTGTGAGTGGTTCATGTGGAGTTGGTAGATTCCCTATTGACCACCTGTTGGGGCTGAGTTTTAGTATGCTAATCCTAACAGTAAGAAGTATTTCGCCAAGCCTTAGGTGGCCTTGCCTATACCCTGGACTTGAAGGACTGTGGATCTTGTCAATCCCTTGATTGCTTTGAACGTCTGTGCTGAGCGCCATGCCAACATTTTGCACAGGTGCTCTAGTGTCCATTTAGTGCAAACTGAACCGTTGCCGTAGTTATACAACATACGCCTGGCCTACCTACTGCTGCTCTTTTGCCATAGGGTTCTCCATAACCACCTAATGTTGAGCACCAGGGAAAAGGTTACCCACCTGTCCCTGCACTCTTTCCCCTATCTGCCACAGTTGGGACAGTAAAGTTATAGGAGGAGAATTCCTGTCCTATGGCTCATGCAGTATTCTACCTTGTCGTCACCAGGAGTAGTGGAAATGACACCCTGAAGATGAGGAAAGAGACAATGGTGATGATGACGATGATGATGGTGACATTTCTATGGTTCCCTTCCTCCTGATGGACTGGCCCTCCTGCCACATTTGTAGATGGTGGTCCCTTCTGAACCCTCCTCAATGGCATAATCTTCATAATCTTCGTTGGTGGCAGAAGGACCAGTACCTCAACTTCGATTGTATGTGATTATTTTGTTGATGAAAATTTGGAATCAGAAATTCTAAATGCCTTTCACGAAATAATCACGTCCATCACTGCTGCCCGCTATCCCCCCAACCCTCCACCACCTACACTTAAAACGTACCTCCTGCGGCGCACTTACCTGCTGTTCCTTTCCACGGCTCTTTCCCTGCCACGTGAGTTCCGTCTCCCCATTGAGGGGCAGAACTTCTGCTGCAGGGCCCCTTTTTAAAAAAATAAATCTTTCTTCTCCTTTTTATGGAAGCGGGGGACACTCCCGCCACGCCTGAATCCCCTTAATGTCGATCAAGGGGAGCAGGCAACACCCCCACAGCCCCTAGTCCCCTTGTTTGACATTTTGCCTTTTGGTTATTTTTACCGTTCCGAATTCAGCATTTTCTCCCATTCGACATTTTCTACGGATTCCTCAACTTCTACTACCAGTGTATTTGTGAAGGGAATACTTGCAATGCAAAGCCAGAGGATGTGACTGCTGTGGCTGGTCGTCTCCTACAGGCAATCCTACTATGGCTACTTGGGCTACCATCAGTGGCTGATGCAGCGAGCATATGGACCGGGGCTGGGGCAGGGGCAATGTGGGTGCAAGATGCGGAGTTGGAGGTTGTGGACTCATTGAAAGTTGTGGTCACAACAGTGACAGAGCTGTCAGTAGTGGATTGAGCAGTAACATAGCCAATCTGTACTAACACTGCTCCAAGGAACATCACTGTCCCTGGATTTGGCAGCTGCCGAAAAAGCAGATGACATGCAGTTGAGGGCGTTTCTATGATCATTCAGAGTCTGCTGGACACTAATGCCCATTCGGTGGCTTCTCAGTCAGACGTTCCCATTGGATGTCAGAGCCTACAAGTTTGGTTTGGCATCCAAGTCTCGACTGAATGTTATATCACTTGCACAGATGTCCCATTCATTTTTAAGATGCGTGGCATGAATATTGTAGACCTCTCTCACATTGAGTGTGATGCCCTGCTTAACTTGCCCTCAAATATTGTATTTGGCTATACGGCTAAATGAGTTTAAACAAATTGTGTTACATATCTTACGTGCAAACATAAAACAATGTTATGTGCCCAAAGTATTATTTACTAGCCCTGTCCCATGCAGCCTTTATGATTGGTACCCTTCTGTGATTCTTCTGTATGTTGCCTTGGAAGTGCAGGATCATGCTCAATTTGGTGCAACCTTCCTTGCCATGTGTCCATAAGTGCTGCTTTGATGTTTGGATTCTGGGACTTGCAGTTTTCTTTTCATGAGAACACAGTCTAGGAGAGGAATGGGTCTACATGTGTCACAGAGATATGGATATGCGGCATAGGTGGACTTTGAATCGAGAAGTGTGTGGCTCATACTGTTTGATGTCTTGCTCTCCACATGACATACGGTCAAGTGCCGTGTTTGCAGTGAGTGTACGACTGTACAGTTGTGAAGGTACTCACCAACGCTTGTTTTGTATGTGGCCCCCATTGGTTTATTCTCCAACTGGACTTTTCGGTATAGCATTAGCATATTTCTCTCCTGAATCGCTTTTAGTGATACTAGACACAGTTCTCTCCTTAGAAGTGGCATCGGTGTTGATTGTGCCAGATTGAGGACTTTCTTCAGAAATAACTCTTGAGTTTAGGCCACAATGTTTCTGGTACTAGGAACATTGCATCTGCTCCGGTCTGCATGGCCTTGGCTTTGATTGTTGTCAGCGTCAGTATATTAGTCGATGTTCCTGCGTTTTTTACGAATCCTGTCTGGAATGGATCGCCCCTGTTTTCAGCTTTGATCCAGGCTTGAAATGCTTCCAAGGCAAGCCCGCCGTCTATTTTCCCAATAACATCCAATAAGGATATTGGGCGGTAGTGGCATGGATCCTCACGATTTACACGTTTAGAAAATTGCGACTACTATAGCTTTTCTCCATGATGCTGGTATGTTTTGCTCCTGGTTGCAGTTCTTAAAGATGTTACTAATCAAGGGGGCCCATATCTCTTGATGTTGTTTTAAGTCACTATTTGTGATCCCATCAAGCCTGTGGCCCTTGAATTTTTAAGTTTTTTGATTTTCATTAGAATGTCTTCTTCCTTTATTGTAGTATTCCATGGAGACTCGTTCCCCCTTTTCGTTTTTTGCTGACAAGCATTCTCTGTAACAGGCAGTGGTGCGTATAGGTTGGAAAAGTGGGATATCCAACTCGCTTCTCCCACACTGTTTTGTAATGCAGTAGTACAGGACGTCATAGTGCCTTTCATTAGGGTCCAAAAATCTCTTGATTTTTTTCCACATAGTGTTTTTAACATTAATTCCGAGTCTGCCTGGTATAGAGAGTGCCTTTTTTGTATTATCCAGGATTTATAGTTCCTATTGGTGTTTTTCCAGCTTTCTTGCGCCAGTTGTGTACTGGATGTGTTTTCTATCCATTTTAATTTTCGTAGGGTTCTTCTTCTCATTACTAATTCCTGGTTATAGGCATGAAGGTAGTTCTTTGGGGTCACCTTGATTTTTTTTGCCGTCTTTATGTATTTTTTTAGCAGGAGTGTGTAATCCACCAGCTTCTCTGTTTTTTTTTTGTATTGGCTTCATCTCCCATTATGATAGAATACTTTTCAGAAATTTGCTTAATTGCGTTCTCCGTCAGTTTTAACCTGGAACCATTGCTGTTCACGTCCAGATCATGGTTAAGAAACTGTTGGGGTTTCTGTAGACGGACCCATCTTGTGTGCTGTAAATTATGGTCACTGTTAAATGTCCTTACCATTGCAAAACTGACCGTCATTCCCAGGAACTCCTTCGACACAAATGTGTAGTCTAATGTCCCTGATTGTTCCAGTCTTTGCCAGGAAGGGATCTCCAAATTTTTATCTGGTCGTAACCAGTGCAGGTTGTGCAGGTCTCTTGATCCCAACGTTTTTTTTGAGGTTCTCACCTCTTCTCAGGATTGGTGCATATTTTGGTAGGTGTGATCGTTGGTTTCCAATATTCTTGCATATTGCGTTAAAATCCCCTGTAATTATTGTATGATTGCAAGCTTGGTTTTTGGCGGCTTCATCTAGAATGCTGATGATGTTTTCCAGTTATAGCTCATCCCCACTTGTTTCTGGGTTCCAATAGGTGTTAATTAGTAGTATATAATCTTCCTTTTCTATAATCCTAATGTCTATATATTTCCAAGATATTATTAGGACTAGAAATTGATCTGGACAGTGCATCTGTTCCGTAACCTCCAAACCACTGCCTGCTCTTATTGCTGTAAGTAGGTTTGATTATACTCGTGTCTGCTATTCCCCCACCTTGTCTTTAGGTTTCCACTCTGGGTTTTTCCTGCAATTTTGTTAGAAGATTTGTTTTTTTATCTTCAGGTCTTGTAGCCTGAGTCTATGATTCTCGTAAATCATATCCAAGGATAGCAAAGTTTGATGCTTCTTGCTGAAGCATCATTTTAATAACTTCTGATTTGATGTGTAGTTATGAACAGTCATTTCTCCCTGTTTCACAAGGTTCTACATCCATAAATCTCAATTTTGGATGTATCGTAGCCTTGGAATCTGCTTGAATAGACTGATGATTGTGTTCCTATTTAGAATCAGGTCATCTTTTGACCGTTTTTTTCGTTCCAGACGAAATATACAGGAGCTTTGTATTCTTAACGGATGTGACTTTTCTGTTTGCTCTTTTTTTGGTGTCCTTTGCCTTTGTTCATTACTCATCCTTCGTTTACGGCTTAGCGGGGAAGAATTTCTAGTCGTATTATTCCTTGATTTATGTCTAGGCGGTGTAACCCATGTTTCCTTCTTCTGGTCATCTTTCCTTTTTTGAACTTCTTTCCGTCCAGATATGCGTTTCTGTATCCGCTTGCCTTCCTCTAGGGTTGATTTTCCTTTCCCTATTGTGAACAGCCTATCTTCTTGATTTTTTCCTTCATTTTCTTTTGATATGAGTTGAGCATTTTGAGCCTCAACGGGCTCCTTTTCTATAATGCGGACCTTCTTCTTAGGTTCCATCTCCATGTTAGTGAGGTCCAATATAACCGCTTTTCTTTTGAATCTTGGAGATGCATTGTTTTCTGTTTCATATTCGTCAACTGTATATACACTCCACACACTTATGTCACTGCCTGAGTCTATTGTCTCATCAGCTGGTTGGCTACAATTAGTAATGGTTTTATTTGTTTTCTTGTTAGCATTTGTCTCTGTACAGGTTTTTTTTCTTATTTGTTTGAACTGTCCGATAGAACTCTCTTTACTTAATAACATCTGTTGGTTATTCAGAATTGATTTTTGGTTGGTGAATATTCCAAATGTAAAGTTTGCTTTCTTTCCTACCTCTTTCTCTTTCCCCATCTGGGTCATGCCCACTTTTTCTTTCTGTTGTTTTAACTGCTTGTTCTTTATCTCCAACCCCACTTGGGTCTCCTTTCCTGCAGTTTTAATATTTCCTTTTGATTCTTATGAGGACACGCTTTTTGTACCCTCTATCACATTCTTCTTTTTCAGATCTAAATTCGTAGGTAAAACCCCTCCATTCTCATTCTCTCTTGGTTTTTCTTCTTGTCTTTTAGAAAGCCCGTCTTTTGCTACTACGTAGCCTTCTAGATAGCCTCATATAGCTTTGTGAAGGGTGCTAGAGCTATGGTTATTGTCGACATTATAGACATTAGGTCTATTTTTTGTGTTGGGTTTGTACTCGAAGTTAAGGTGTCTTCACTACATCTTCTGCTTGTATTTGTTGTGTTGGTCTGTGGAGGCGTTTTTATTTGTGGAGATCTTATATTTATGTTTAGTTTTTTTGCCATTGCATCCTTTTCATCTTTATTACTAAAGTTTATGTCAGTCTGGATCCCGACCGTAACATTTTTCTAAAAATTTGATTCAGGTAGAAATACTGTTGTCTGCGTTGTGACTGATATTCTTTTTGTTACCGTCAGCTCTATTTGAAGCAGAGGTGTCTGGGTTTTAGTGGCAGATGTTTCAGACCTGAGGGTCTCGGCCTCATGAATTTCCAATAGAGGTGTGGTAGATGTAAAACGTTGTTTAGTAAATCCGTGTCAGATATTTCTTCCTCTGTGTGCTTTTCCTTTAAATCTCTAAGGCCAAAGTAGCTTTTTATACAATCTGCCTTTGTCAAGTTTAACAGTGTCGTTTTGTAGGCAGACTTTTTCTTTTGGCCTTTGAATTCCGGTAGGTTAATCAATGGTATTTTACAGAACTGTTGTTTTTGAGTGTTCTTTCCCTGCTTCATTCTCCCCCCCTGTCCACTTTTCACGGGGGGGTTTTGTTTTTGATTGATCCACCGATTTACACTTCATGGATTCGTCATCCTTATTTGATCTTTTCTGTATTTCGGACATCATTTCGTCTCCCCCACATGAATTTTTTTCTCCAGGTATCTTATCAATTATTGAGTTTGTATCTGTTGATTCGTCCATCTTGTTGTTCAAAAGCTTATGCAGGCGATCGTATAAGGCCACGTTCGGGGTTCCAGCTTTATCATCTGCATTTAGAACATCGTATGTCTATGTTATTTCTTCTAATGAATCATCCGTGCTTATTGATGGTTTGCTTGAATTTATTGCCTTCTGGATTGGGATTTGCCTGGGAGTTGAATGTAGTTCCACTGCGATCTCCACATTTTGGTTGGTTATCTGGCTTTGCTCCAGAAGTCTATCATCGTTTATTGCGTTGAATTTTTCCAAGGCTTTTTCTTCTAGTACTCGTAATTTAGATGGGCCTTCTACCTATATCTCTTCCACGACCCACCCCCGCCTCTTCCTCTGACTGTATTTTTTGCCCTACTTTGTTCAGGCCTTCCCAACCGCTCTCCTCCTCAAGTGCAGGCGGGGGCTCGTCAGTCATCTCTGCTCCTTGCTCCGCTATTATTTCCTCTGATGAAATGATTGTTTGTGCTTCAATTGTCAAATCATTGGTCGCATCAATATGCAGAGATGTGGATGCTGCATTACCTGCGTCTATCGCCATGCTGGCGTTTGTCAAACCATTGGCTTTGTGTTCTGTGTGTTTCACCACTGTGTGGGTGTCACAAGGTACCACTCCACCGCACGAAGCCCTTTCCTTATCCCGCGTCTCATCTGTTTCCACTCCGATGTTACCCTTTAGAGCACTTCTGAATAAGGGCCCCGCATTCCCCAATCTCCCCCCTCCTTTTTCCAGCTAACCCAGCATGGCTTCCATCGACCTTGTATGACACAAGGTCTCCCCTCTCTTTGCAGCCGGCCATTTTATTTTGGTCTGCTGTGGATCCCCCCATCGGGGCCTTCAAAAGTCGTGACACCCTTTTAGATCTTACAACTCTTGAATCCTCATAATTGGTCCTTTTACTACAGCCGGTTGCAAAGATATGTCAGCTGTCACAGGTATGGAATCAGAAAGGTGGGGAGGGGAGGGTGGGAAGTGGAAAGGTAACAGAGAGATCTTACCTTCCTCCACATTCTCGCAGATCGCTGCTTCTGAGGGAGTCAGGCTTCCGACGTCTTGCTTCTCAGGATCCAAGCCATCCGCCCCTCCCAGTCCCTCTTTTCCCTTTGATTTCTTGCATTCTAAGACCGTGGGCATATCCATATTCGAATGCGCGACCGCTTCTGAGTCGGCTCCGGATTTGCATCTTGGGATAGACGGTGCACTTAGCAGCTCCTTTGGCGAGGAGGGGCTCATCCTCGCTCCCAGGCGCCCCTGACCCACAGGGGTCCCTCACTCCGCACAGCTCCAAACAGACTCTCAACAGTCTTTGCCTCCGCCCTTTTTGCGACTCCGGGCTTATCGCCGCAAGGGCGCAGCGGCAAGCTTTTTGTCCGTCTGATCAAAATCACGTGATAGGTCAAGTGTCACGTGTCGTGCTGGTTTGCAAAACAAATTCAGCTGAGAGAACTCAGCTGAGATATCAGATTGTGCTGGTTGTGCTGGTTAAAGGGACAGAGCCCAATTACTGTCTGTAGAGCATTATAGAACGTTGCATGTTGCTGCAGCTAGCTTCTCTTCCCAGTCGGCAGTTCGAGCTACTGAACCACGGGTGCCCACACGCACACAGGAGAAGCACAGGGGTCACAGCTCCACAGACTCTCAACAGACTTTGCCTCCACCCTTTTCACGACTCCGGTCTTATCCTTCTTCTTCTTCTTCTTCTTCTTCTTCTTCTTCTTCTTCTTCTTCTTCTTCTTCTTCTTCTTCTTCTTCTTCTTCTTCTTCTTCTTCTTCTTCTTCTTCTCCTTTTCTCCTTCTCCTCCTCCTCCCTCTCTTCCTCCTCCTTGTCCCCCTCCTGAAGCAAGGAGCATGCAACAATCCTTTCCCTAACTTGTAAGGCAAAGTGGCTGTATTTATGTATTCATTATGTGGAAACTCTTGGCTCTTGCTTTCACCATGTCAAAAGCCCTCTGAATGTTTTTCCTGGTCTCCCACATGTGCATCATAGTATTAATGCATCTTTTCTCTTTTGAAGTCTTGTTTAGGTGTTATCAGGGCGTATCCAAAGTCATCTGCAGTATATAGCAATGTGAAGGCAATGTTTCTTTTGACAGGCAGATTTTGGGGTATGCCCTTTGCCTTCCACCAACATCCCTGTTAAAGTCTGCACCTCTTTCTTTCCTGACTACTTGACAGTGCATGAGTGTATGCATGGAGGGCAGTGAAGATGAGCTACTTTGAGGAAGGGGTAGTGAAGGAGAAATTGTTCAGCAGGCCACTAGATTGTAGTTGAGCTGTTGGGTGGTGCTTTGTTCTTCTACTGAACAGAGGGGTTTGTTAAATATCTAGGAGTGATTATTGATGACAAATTAAGCTGGAAATATCACTGGCAAGATACCAAAATTAAATGTTTAAAAATAACTGGAGCCATTAGTGATTTTATTGGTAGACAAGGTGGTCTATCCATGAATACAGGTTTATTATTATATTCTTCTAAAATTATCTCAAGTTTACTGTACGGTGCAGAGATATGGGGTAAAAAGGTCAGCAAAGAAATATGCATGCTTGAAAGGAAAATGTTACAATGACTTTTTAGACTCCCTAAAACTATTTTGTGTGAATATATTTTACTTGAAGGTGATTTTAGATATGCTAGTGACATTTTAGAGTACAAGGCTGCTATTTTATATGTGAAATGATGCACTTTAAATAATAACACCTATGTAGTAGACTTGATGAGGATGTTTAATGAAGGGAACAATCAGAAAATCCTTAAAAGTATCTACTTTCTATACATGTTGTTCTTGAAAAGGGCGAAACAAAATGTAAATAGCTGGTTACTCCATTCCCATGCAAAGGTTAAACGCCTATTGAAAGTCTATATACACTGTGGCAAAAGAAAGAGATATGGTAAGTCTAGCAACAAAAGCAAATAGCTACATGTTCTTTGAACACTGGACTATGAATACTAGAAAACCCAAATATTTCTATGCATACCCCTGTGCTGACAGCGTAAGATCCTATATGTTATTTAAATATAACAAATGCGATACAATGGAAATTATAGGCACCAGACTGGGTATAACAAAAACCCCAAGGTTGTGCAGACTGTGCGGGTGAGAAATTGTCGAAACTGCAAAACATTTAATTTGTGACTGTGAAAGCCTAGAGAAGTTGAGACATATATACCTGAAACGTTATAATAACGCCTGTACAATAGTAGAAATTGGAAAAATCTGGCAAGGTCTTCTTCAAGGTGATGACTCCAATTTGATATATCACATGATGAAATGTTTCAGTTTAATTTTAATGGTTTTAAAAAATGTGTCTTTAGGGATTTTATATGGTTTATTGTTTTAACTTTCTTTTAAGCTGTTTTTAAGTGATAATTGGATGTATTGATGTATGTAAGTAATATGTAAAGCCAATTGTGTTAAATGCATATTTAATTAATTAAATAAATACCAAGAAGCCATGAGGGTCTCCATGAAGAGTGCCAGGGTGCTTCTGTGTAGGATAATTGCATCAAGGGGACATCACACAAGATTAAGTGTAAAGTATATCCCTTTTAGAGGTGTTCAGGGAAAATCTGGAGTTTGATAATGTGTCAAAAGTACAAATTCAATGTTAGAATTTTGTCAGACTGTACTTATTCGCTTAGGGTATAGCCTCCACATTGTTTTCGTAAATCCACACTTTAACACCAGCATAATCGGCTGCAGGGAAGCACTTGTGGATGTTAATGTTAAGGTCTGACAACTGCATGATTCATGTCTTGCAACCTATTGCCTTGTTGCACAGAATCCTGGGATTACCAGAAATATGGAACCAAGAGAGAGTGATAAAGTAAGGTGTTTGCCAAATGTACAACACCATTTTCCCTTAGGATATGCGTACATTGATTATTGACCTTATAAAAGGAGAACTGCATAAATATCTAGAGGAGGAGCTTGTGTGGGGCCTTTGAGGCCACAGCAGGTGCATATGGTTGCATTACCAACCACAAGCTTACAAGTCTAGCACCTTGACCCTAAACCCCCACAGTCCTACATTATTTTCCAACACAGCTAATATGTTGACAATTATATTGTGGAGTGTAGTTGGGGTAAGAAACAAGATAGAGAACATTGAGTGGCAGGGATATTTAGACAAACTTACCCTTACCTATATCCAGGAAACCTAGGTGGACCCAGATTTTCTGTTGGATGTGTTCCAGGTTTTCACTACACGGGGTCAATATAAGGGTGCTTTAAATGGGGTATCAGTGCTCCACTGAATTTATAGTTATATTTATGAGAGAATCCATGTTGTCTCTCTTGCAAAATACGATGAAGCCTCTAGGCCAAAGGCTTCAACTAACTAATGTACATATTCCACCACAGTTTAAATCCATTTGATGTGAAAGGGCATTTAGCAAAAGTGCTTGATAGCCATCAACAATGTAGTGTCTTTGTTGAAGAAGACATGAAACGCAAAAGTGACATCTCTCTCTTAAAGACGATTAGAGATGAGCCTGGATGTCGCGGTTTATTACACGGTCACACTCAACTCAGGGAGTCCCTTTCCACCCAATTAATGTTTCGCACAATAAAGCACTATAAATTTGTCAAGATTCACTTTGGTAAGGCCTCCAACCCGTCTTGCACCAAACCCCAACAAATACCTAGTGCCACAATGGACTAGGAACTGGCCCGGTGTGCTGTAAGAATTTAGATTTATTAATTTAGTTAAACCAAATTTTACAAACAGACTCACATCAGCCACCAATGCTGTGGCAACACAAGAACAAAATTGACAGATCATACTGAAATATGCAGTCACAATTTCCCACAGCTTTCTTTTCAAATCATCCACCAAAACCGAAAAAGAACAATTCAAAACACACAGTGATTGCTAATTTGGTTATAATACTCTTCTCCCAGTGACCCTCACCCTCCAAACATCAATTAGACTTGGCCCTCTGAACTGAAGGCCAGTGGCAGAGAGTGGGAACACAATGGGAACATTGTTTTGGGATTATGATAAAATGCACTCTTTGGAAAGGGATTCAAGGGTAAAAATCGTGTTTTGTACTTATTACCACAGATGCAATATGAGGGAAAGAAAAGCATGGGCAAATTAGTGTTGCCACACCTAAAAAGAACAGGCAGGGCTTTGTGGTTTGGTTCAGAGTACAATGTGAACAAAGGGGCAATTTCGTTTTGCACCCTGCACACTCACGTGAAAACAGGGTTTTGGGATTCATTCTTTTGGCAAATCTTTATGTCTATACCAGCTCAAAACACACTGCGAAGAGCTTGTTAGTTCCGAATGCCAACAAAACATATCCTGTGACTTTAATAGGGGTATTCATTGATTTACTTTACTTAAATATGCTAAGGATCTACACAGACAAAGAGGATATTTTGCTTTGGGGAAATAACTAAAACAATGCTTGAAAATGCAGGGACTCACAGTCTATGGCTTTGGAGATAGTTTTATTTACAGGAGAGGCCTTGTAACGAGCATCAGGGAACAGCCGGGCACCACTGGGACAGCAAGTGTTTCAGTACAGAATAGTCCCCTCCTCCGAGGGGTCCCAGTCAGCTTCTATGTATACTGGTCCCTGTCTCCAATGCAAGGTTTGGGGTCTCTCTGCTTGGATGTTACTTGCAACAGTTCAGCAGCAGGTTACCTTCCAGAATAAGTGAAAAAAAGCCCACTTCTGATGCAAACTGGTTTACTTATTGGGCAAATGACATCCCAAACTTGTCATGATTTCCGCGAAAGGGATTGATTGGTTTTCTCTACCCACCTCCCACCTGTGTGCTATTAGGACAAGGAGATGAAGGTTGTGAGTTAAGATAAATGTGGTAGAAGAAAGCTTCATCATCCCAAACTGACATCTGGGCTAGGCATGTTCAAATCTCTGAAAATCTATCAACATGGCAAGTACCCTAATTTTTCAAATCTTTACATTTATTAATACATTTGTAAGACCTACATGTTAAAGCAAATCAGATGATGCTAATCTGAAGTCGCCACACCCTTCCTATGCAGGGATATGGCTTTTCCTCATTTACTCACAAGCTATATCATTGACAAATATGCCACTTCATAGTTCCCATGTTAATTGTATCCTTCATACTCACACCAACTTTCACATCTCTTGGAATCAAGGGAGGGCCCAATTCAAATTTTCATTAATAACTTTTGTTATGTTTATCACACAAAAATCGTTTTAGCTTGGTTCAAAGGGAGTTACTGTCTCATTTAATAAAAGTCTGGAATGACCGTTATGGCATATACACCGCCCTTTTTATGCAACAATATGTATTTTTCTATTAACTAAACTCCAGGTTTTTTTTCTTTATTCACTTCCAGTTTCATTTTCCCTTGTGCATGTGATCAGCCAGAGGCTGGCTCATGTTTATCTTTGCTTCTCCCTTCATGGCCTGTAATGGCCCTTGCTGCAACTCTAATGGACATTTTATGCGAGTTGTGACACAAAGGTAATTTCTGCTGAAAGAACAGACATGGCCTTATCTGTTTCCACTGTGGTTTCAATCTAGGCAATGTACTTCTTTGCATAATTTTAAGGAATGGCCCTGATTGATGGTTGACAACAAGACCTCCCTCTCCAGGATGAGCATGGGAAAGTTCTTGAAGGTTAAGTTTCATCTTAAGGAGTGATGACTGGCTGTGTGTAAAATTCTACAAGCAATGTCTTTTAAACTCACATACAATACATTTTACATGGCAATTTATAAGGCACATGGGCCTTATATTCACGTGGAATGTACTTCTTAAATCTCACAGTTGCAAAATAAATGAATATCACTTCTGTATTGTCCATATGAATGGGACAGTTATATGAGAAGCCATGTTCAAACGCTGAAAGTCTAGTGAGCATTTCTCTTAGCATACTCTCATTTGGATGAGGAAAAAGGAAGTTCTTTTGGGGCTGATTCATGGAATTATTTGCGCCGAACACAGTGATTTGTGCGCCATTCTGCCCGCAAATCCCTGTTTGACAAATGGGGATTTGCGGGCAGAATGGCGCACAAATCCCTGTTTTTCGGTGCAAATAATTCCATGAATCAGCCCCTTTACCTCTTATAATTGCAATGAGCTCGGTTTCACTTGAGATGACTGGAGCACAATCTGGTATTACATTGAAGATAATGTACACACAGTTATCTGTCTCTTTAAGTAAAAGTACAGCTCTCCATGGATTTAGTAAAACAGCATTGTCAGCCATATGTCTTTCTTTCTCTTGATGAAATGCATTGCGCATATCTTTGCACTTTTGAGATTCAAGCCCACTTTCTTTCCCTAGAGGTTTATGTCTGTTTGTGGTTCAATAGGGCTCATGTCTGACATAACCATTTCTGTGCTGGCCTTATACTTCAGTGGGGCTTCCAAATCACTCTGGCCTCTTTATTTCTGCCATTCAGGGGCTCCATTTCACCCCACATGGATATACTTCAATCATATATTCTGAACTGAATTGCTGACACAATCGTATAAACCTATTATTTCATTGGTTCAACTTAATAGTCACTTTGAGGATGACATCTGGGCCCAACCAATTCATATCACTGACAATCTGCTCACTATCATTGCTTACCTACTAGTGTACTGTCATTAGTTCCTTCTGTTTTTAACTTTTAGGATACCTGAACATCTGGAAAGCAATCATGATCTCTTACACCAGTACTGATTAGCATGGCATGAGGGCCATGTGAGGTTGCACTGATCCCTGGCTGTTTGGTCCTGCAAAGGTCCATGGTACCAATGCCTCTTAAATTGGACCACAACAGGCTTTCGTTGGTGCTCCATTCATCAATGGTGACTCATTTATAAAATGACTAACAGAATGGGGGTGGACACAAGATGGGCACTTGTTGAGGAGCTGTAGTTGGCGTATCTTCCTTGCAAACAGCTGAAAGGGCATATACTAGAAGAGAAGATACGTCCTATGATTTGATGAGGAATGAAGAGCTGCCAAAAATGGTTTACATTGAATGTCAATGTTTGCAGGAAAGAAACAGTTCTTACCCCATTTTCTGCCAAACTACTGGTCCAGAGTGCTGTTGGAGGAGGGAGGTGATTGCATGGTCGCATTGGTCCTTTCAGCCATCTTGGTCCTATGAAGTGCCACTCTGACACTGAAGCTCTGTTGGTTCTGGATAAAAACTGTTCTTACCCTATTTGCTGCCAAACTACTGGTCCCAGAGTGCGGTTGGTGGAGGGCAGTCTCTGCAGGGTCTTATTGGCCCTTTGAGCCATCCCGCTGCTGTTAAATACCACTCAGATTCTGAAGCACTGCACCGGCGGCCCAACAGCAACACATGTAAAGAGCGCAAAGCATGTCGCCGTCAAGCGGGATGCCAGACAAGGTGAATACAGTGAACCCCTTAACATTGGCTGAAGATAGTAAAAGGTTTGAGCATGCACACACAATTGGTGATATAGAGGATGAAGAGCTTTTGAGATTTTGGGCAACATGTTGAGGCTCCAAAATGTGCCTATAAATTGAGAATTCCAAGATGCTGTCCTCAGATGACGATCCGCATGCTTGGTCCTGCAGTTGGAGATAACCAAATGGGAAAAATCACCAACTTTTTCTCTACAAAGGATGGGGCCTCAGTACCCACAGAAATGATGGAGAATGATCTACGAACAGAACTGTCTGCCTCTTTAAATTGTTTTGGGTCCAAAATGATTGAGGAAGTTGTTACATCACTCTTGCCTACCCATAAGGACATTTAAGAACTTGATCAGCTAGCGCTGGCTCGTGGGTTGTTATTGTGAAACTCAAAGCCTTTTGTAGGAGGAGAAGGTCACGTGGGGTGGTCCAGAAACTGATTTAAATTTGGAGCGTGAAGGGAGTATGTCTATAGAGCTGTCTGCAGAGTTAATTAGTGGTATGAATGGGGAAACAAGGGATATGCAGGTTTTGATAGTTGATTCTATGGATGTACATATTTATTTATTTTAATTTTTATAATGCGCCCCATGCCCGTGTGCCTGAGGGCGCACAAAAGACAAGACAAGACAGGACAACAAAGAAGCAAGTAGTAGCTGAAAGGGGGTCATAAACGATTACTCCATGTTAAAAAGGTGAGTTTTTATGGCTTTTTTAAATAGGAGGTAGTTTTGGATCTGTCGTAACCCAGCCGGCAGGGCGTTCCACAGTAGAGGGCCCTGAACGTCAAGAGCGGTGCCACCAAATTTACCAGTCTTAAATCTGGATGGAGCAAGGAGGAGCGAAGATTTCTTCCATTGCTCGTGATGTGAATCCGGTCAGACAGGTAGATGGGGCTACTGAAAGAGAGGCATTAATGTGTCATAGTGAGCATTTTGTGTGTAAAGCCATGTTTAATTGGAAGCCAATGAAGCTTTTTCCTGAAGATGGAGATATGGGAACGGTGAGATTGATTGAAAATGGTCCGTACAGCATTGTTCTGTGCTACTTGTAAGGATTGTATATTTGCGGCAGTAGTGCCAGACAGTAGGCTGTTGCAATAGTCTAGTCTGGAGTGTATCAGTGCCGTAGACAGAAGTGCGCAGTTTTCAGTCGTTATAAAAGGACGGATGTAATTTATATATTTATTGATCAGTCCGCATCTGGACCTGATGTTAGAGACATGCGGTTTCATGGATAATTCATCATCTAAGACAACTCCCAGAGTTTTACCTTCCTTTGGACAGTAATGATGTTGTCTGCAACAGGGAAATGGTAGTAGTTAGTATGTAGTTTGCTCTGGGTGTTCTTGGAGGATACTATCATTAGTTCGGTTTTGTTGTTGTTTAAAGCTGGTGAGTTACAAGCCATCCAATCCTGGATGGCTTTGGAGATGTTATTGATGGCATCAACATCATTTCTGTACTGACCGCTTATCTGGATGACGACCTGTGTGTCGTCTGCGTAGTTAGTATACTGAACTCATAGATTTTTCACGAGGTCCAGAAGAGGTTGAATGTACAAGTTGAAAAGTAATGGAGACAGGCAGGAGCCTTGTGGGCACCACAGGTTTGAGAGATAGGAGTGGAGTGAGGACTACCTACACTAACCCTAACCATGCGAGGGCCCAAGAAGGAGGCAATCCATTTTGATGCCATCGAGGAAGAATTTGCGACCTCTCCGAACCTTGTCACTAGTAAACTGTGATCAACCAGATCAAAAGCTGCAAAGAGGTCAAGTAGCATCAATGATGTGGCTTGATTCTTGTCAGCAATGCCCGCCAGGGTGGACTTAAGGTCGAGCATGGCTGTTTCAGTTCCATGCCGAGCCCTATATCCAGACTGTCAAGTGCAGAGGATCTTGTGTTCTTCAACATGAGCCTGAAGTTGTTTATATGCTAACTTGTCTAGTATCTTCAATATGAAAGGCACGTTGGTTATTGGCCTGTAATTCTCTTTGTTGGTGGGGTATGGATTTTATTTTTTCAGCAAGGGTGTTATCCAGGCGGATTTAAGCTCATCTGGTACCACACCTTTGCTAAATTTATCAACTTAGTGATCCAGGGTACCAGCAAGATGTTTGTTGGACAGTTGTCACCAGGGCAGGAGGTAGCTTTAAGATCTTGTATAACTTTAAGCACTTCTTTTTCAGATTAGTGGGAAAAGGAGAATTGGGGTATTCCACCTTCTGTGTTTTTAGGATGTGTGATATTTTTAGAGGGTAATAGCTGTGTTACATTGGTGAGGGCTTGATTGATTTTTTCCTTATGGGAGCCGATTTTAGAGAGGAGAGCATCATGGATGTTTTAGCACCATTTAGAGTCTTTGGTTATGTTATTGGAAGGTAGAGGCTGATCCGGAAAGTCACAGTTCAAAGACACTGGATTGAGCGTCAATGATTCTTTTATTATAATGTGTGGCTTTGGCATTAATGATACGTTTTTTGTATTCATGCGTGGATTTTTTGTAGGCATCTAGTGTGTTGTTGTTAGGGTTCTTTCTCCAGAATCTTTCAAGAGCCCTTTTGTTTTGTCTGGCCCTAACAATATCATCTGAGAACTAGGTGTTTTTGGTAACTTCAGACTTGATAGATTTCATTTTCATGGGTGCGAGTTCATTCACTGCTTGTTTGATAGAGTGAGTCAAATGATTAACTAGGGTGAAGAGTCTGCTAAGTTGGATACAGGTTGTAGCTGGGATGCTACCAGGGATGACAATTTAGAAGATGTGATGTTTTTCAGATTGCGAGTCAGTTTCCGCAAGCGCAGATAGGTGTTGAGTTTAGGTGGAGAACCTGGTAGTGAGACTTTTGCCTGAATAAGAGAATGATCAGACCATATACATGGGGCCTCATTACGACCCAGGCGGTAAGGGTTTTACGGCGGCGTTAACAGCGCCGACCCTTACCGCCTGAGTACGAGGTCCCTTAGCGCCATGGTGGACTTAACACCTGCTTTTAGCAGGTGTTAAAATCCATGGCGCTAAGGGACCATGGAGTTAATTACGCCACCGTAATTTACGGTGGCGTAATTAACGCCATCCCCACTCCCATTATGCCCTATGGGGAAAAAATGGGAATGGGGAAGGGTAAATGGGGATTGGGGACTTACCGCCCCGCCAAGGTCGGAATGGGGCAGTAAGTCCGGCAACCACCATGTCGTAAACATAGTTTACGCCATGGTGGTAAAGTCACGGCCCAGGCGGTAACTTACCGCCTGGGTCGTAATGAGGCCCATGGTGTAACCAAAATGTCAGAAATAGTAGCTTTTTGTGAGATAAACCAGTCGAGTGTGTGTCCACTTTTTTGTGTGGGAGATTTGATCCACTCAGTTAGTCTGAAAGAGGTGATTGAGTCCTATAGACTGAGTCCTACTTTGTCAAGTTGGTCGTTGGCCCAAAAGTTAAGATCGTCCATGGTGATGAAAGGGCTTTTACTTTTACTGATTTGTGATCAGATCAGTAAGTTGTTCTTCAAAAAGGGGCATGTCCTTGGGTGGCCGATAGCTGCTAAGTACATTAAAAGATGAGTGAGGGGATGTCTTAATTTTGACCCACAGTGATTCACAACCATCGGGTGAATTGTGTGGTATTACATGACAATTGTGGCTGGATTTCCACATGAGTGCCACTCCGCCTCCTTTGCCTTGGGAGCGATCTGCTCTAAAAAATGTGCATTCATCTGGGGTTGAAAGGCTTGCTTGAGTAGGCAGATAGGAATTAAGCCATGTTTCAGTAATACCAAAAAAATCAGGATCACATTCATTGACATGGTCTGCAATTTCAACACCATGCTTATACAAACAGCGAGTGTTGAGCAAGGAAAGAGACCGTACTAGCAGCAGCATGATGTTAGAGACAGTTTCACCATTCATGCGCGCGGTTTTGTCTAAGCACATGATTGAGTTTGTAAACACCTCTCACTTCGTCCACTAAGAGTGCGTGAGTGGCGAAATTACTAGTGTGTTTGTCCAACGATCAATCTGGCTTTCTGGAGGGAAACGGAAGCCTAGCAGAGATTATGCCAGCGAGCTGGCGAGCTGCGGCAATGACCGGTGAAGACCGGCACGTCCCAGAAGCACCGGCGCTGAAGCACCTGAACTCCCTATTTATCCACTAGAATTGTGGGTAATGTAGTTCACGCACACAATACACAACTTTCACTTGTGAGAGTTCTTGCTCTCCTAGCAGAAAACACAACACAAAGCTTAACAATAGGAGCAGGCGCGAGCAATAAGGAGCATTAAGTTGCAGTGATAAGTATTTCAAGTTTTATAATTACTTTAAACAGAATTACAATCAACAATTTAGAAGTGCACAGCTGTCTGGAAAGAGAGTAAATGCCTAAAGGTTACCTACAGAAAAGTCTAATGCAGTAAGGAAGCTGCCACCTAGAGTGCATAATGACCTCACGTCAACTCCCCTAATCCTCAAAAACAATCAAGAACGGGAGATTAATGAAAGTGTGGGACTTGAGAGCAACCTATAATACGCACAGTAGTGTTGAAAGTGTCTCTTCAGTTGAAATGTTCTTGTTGTTGGAAGACTCTTTCATTTCCCTGATGGGTAAATGTGACTCACTCGAACATAAATTGGACCATCAGTCATTATTATTGCAAAACATTACAATAAGCAAATAGTTTGTAAAGAGCAAAATCCATGTACTCCTGATTTGGGGTAGTGTGTGAGTTTGTAAACACCTCTCACTTCGTCCACTAAGAGTGCGTGAGTGGCGAAATTACTAGTGCGTTTGTCCAACGATCAATCTGGCTTTCTGGAGGGAAACGGAAGCCTAGCAGAGATTATTTGGGAAATGTTGTTAGAGATAACCACGCGGTATCGCAAGTAGATAATCACATAATTGGGAATATTGAGGAATTTGAAGTTGTGGTCAAAGAAACCTTAAATATAACTACTACTGAAATGGTGAAAACAAATCTTAAAAGGAACAGACAGTCTCAGCCTGTAAACAAAAATGGTAGGAGTAAGAAGAAAGTGATAAATAGTTTAGTGATGTTTGAAAGATGCAAAAGGGGTGGGGGCAAACAAGCAGCTCCTGCTTTAGTCTCAAGTGTGGCGTGTCTGAGTGAGAATGTTTTGGATATCTGTGAGGAAATTGAAAAAGAAATGAGACTGTGCAGGAATTACCAAGCAGGGTGAGTAAAAAGAGGAAGAAGAGTGAGACAAATATGAGTGGTAATGCAGTTAATATTTCTCTAAGCATTGATCAGTGTTCGCCTCACAAATCCCAAGAGGGGAATAGAAAGTCTCAGGGGGACATAGGATCTTACCTTATGCATCAAAAGGGGGATAATAAGTGGAATGAGCGGTCATTTGGAGAGAATAAGAATGTTGCATCATGGAGAAAAAATAAGCAGGAGGCTAATTTGAGTATATGTGATCAACTACATGAAGATATTGCGGGTAAGATTATTGGGCCAAAGAAGACATCAAGATGCCACATCACTGCCTACTAGTATTACAGAGGGAAATGTCGGTATAACTGCTGGACAGAGTGGGAGTGAAGTATCTCAGAACGAGACGAATATTGATGATGAAACGGGTGGGACAGATAGTGTCCTGCATTTACAAGTTGTGTCCTTAATTGGTGAACATCCACCGTTAAATAGACAAACAGTGCTAAGGATGCTGCAGAGTGTGGTGCTACATAGAGTGATTAGCACTGAAGATATAAAAATAGTGGATCACCTTGAAGACAAAAGACAGCCAACTTCGATTATATGGTTTAATTTGGATGGGATACTGGAACTGATTATACATTTCAAAGATGATCTTTTTAAGAGAGGATATAGATGCTCAGTGCTGAAGTTTTCATGGGTGAAATTTGGCACAGGAGAATGGAGGAAGAATATTGTTTGTAGGATAGATGGCCAGACCCAGCGAGAATGGAATTGGAAGGGATGAAGTAGTCAAGCTCCAGCGGAAAGAAAATATGAAATTGGTGTTATAATTTGGCCCTGGCCATGAATAAAGACAGCATGGTGAATAAGACACTTGCAGAAAATCAGTGGGTGGATGGTTACTGGCAGTGCCTACACAAGATTTTCCAAATGCATTTCTTAAACAGGCCCTGATTAGTCGGTCATGTTGGGCTTGTGGAACACAGCAGGCTTTTCTCAACTGTCTGATGAGCGGGTCCATTGGAAAATGTAGACCGTTTTGGCATTTTGTTGTTGCAGGAGACTAGTGGACTCGATGAAGATTGATGGGAGGTCCACCATCCTTGCTCTTACAACAAAAGGTCCTAAAGGACGGCCAAAGGGAGGTATTTTGTTATCAGTGAGGCACCCTTGGAATAGGAAGATTTCTAAATTATTATCTGAAAGTAGTGTTGCTGCTTTGGTATGCACTGGGCAAAAGGATATGCTGGAATGGTTAATTGTAAACATCTATGATCCACCGAGTGTGAGGTTCCATGAGTATAATAGGAAAGTGATGTCGGAGGCAAGCGACAGAGCCACAATGTTTGTAGCAGGGGATTTAAATGCAAAAATACCCTGTACGTTTTATTGTATTGAAGGCATTAGAACTTCTGAACCAACAATGGATAAGCACAGCAACCGTAAAGGGATTGCGCGGGCGGAAATGTAATATGTACATAAGCTTCAAATGTTATATGGTTATTGTGATGGAGATAGGTATAAAGCATATACACGCTTGAGAGGAAAAAGTGCACTTACCATAGATTACATCTTTGTAAACACTGCTGCTCCAGCTATAGTCAAAGATATTGCTGTACTAAACAGGAAAGACAGTGACCATCTACCACTGTGTGTTTTGCTAAACATTGAGATTAAGGGTGTAGTACATGATAAGAGTGATGATGTGTATGTGACTGAGAGACCGAATCGAATTGTATGGAATCTGGCAAGGTTGGAAGAAGCCTATTTTAGGGCTGAAAAGGCCCAGAGGACATATATTTCTACTCAATCTTGTAGGCAGGGGATTGATGAGTTAAAGACGATAAGTCCAGGGAGGAGAGATGCAATCTCAATTTACGCAAATATGGTTGCCACAATCAGACAATAGAAGAGGCTAAAATTCTGATTTTGGAGTGTTAGTTGTGGATCTTAAAACCGTAAAAAATAATTACAGAAAGTGGCTGAGGAAATATAGAAATAGGCAAACCAATGATAGATGGAAGCAGGTGGCTTTAAATGCCATCAGAATTATACTAGGGCCATGTGCGACATCATTAATGGTTTAAATGGTTACCACTAAATAGTGTTGATGGGGATGCGTGGATGAAGTTCATCTCTTTGAAATTGATTGTGACGGTTGGAGATCAGATAGGAACCAGTGCTGGGCAAACTTGGAGTTGTAGGATCAGTGTGAACTATATAGTGACACTGATAAGGAATCTAAAGACGTCTCATGCTGCTGGCCCAGACGGGACTTGCAATGTACTAACTAAGCATAATCCATTGCTGTGGGCAGCTGCTTTGCATAGTTTCTTTGATTGCATTTTCGTGACAGGAAGTGTGCCTGTTTCTTGGAAAGACTGCACAATTCTTCTGTTGTATAAAAAGGGTGATTGGAGTGACCCGGGCCACTATGGCCTTTTGGCGATGCTGGATATCCCTGCCAAAATGTTTGCATGCGTTCTTCTAGATGATTTAAGAATATGGATTGAGACTAACAATGCCTTAACTAGTAATTGAACCGGATTCCTTAAACAGTCAAGTACGGTTCACAACTTGATCGCCCTGGTGTCACTAATAGAATATGGTTGGCATGTGCAGAAATTGCTAGTGTTCTGTGAGTTCATAGACTTCAGTGCTGCCACATTATTAGGAGATGATTATGCTGAAAATGTGTGTCATGGTACATACCAGCTGGCCTGCTGTCTATGATCCAACAATTGTACACAGACACTAGGGTGAGAATATAGGTTGATGGGTGGGGCAAGGCCACAGATTGGATATCTACAAAGAGAGGAGTAAAACAGGAATGTTTCTTGGCCCGAACCTTTTTAACTTTTATTTGGCTGATTTGAATGAGTCAGTGTATAACAATAATAATAATTTAGCATTTATAGAGCACTACGAACCCTCAGGTATCTGAGCGCTGCTTATTATTACCCACAGTGTGTGGTGCTCATTTATCGACCTCAGAAGGATGAAAGGCTGAGCTTGACCCTGCCAGGATTCGAACCTGCGTCAGCACAGATGTTAAAGCGAGGGGTCTACATGCTGTGCTATCAGACAGGCAGTATACAAAGTTAAATACGGCGATCTGAAAGTGGGGTGGCTGGGGTATGCTATTGACCTCCTGCTTCTTGATTACACTCCATGTGGTTTGCAAACCCAATTAGGGGCTCTCGGCTATTATGCCCTGGAAAAGGGTTTAAGTATTACACTGATAAATCCAAAAATTGTGGTATTTTGCCCAGTCCGAAAATCTAAAAGGAAATGCATATGGTGGTTAACTAAGAGACAGTTAGAACAGGTAATTTGCTATACATATCTGGGGATAGTGATTGATGAAAAATGCAACTGGGCAAAACATTGGAATTATGTCAAAGGTAAGACTATGCAGCAAGCCTGTGGTATTCCTAGGTTTATTGGGAAATGAGGTTTCTCATTTATGACCATACTTTTGCTGTACAAATCAAAAATGTTGTCTGGCATGTTGTACATAGCAGAAATATGGGCAGCTAAATGCAAGAAGGCTTTGGAAAAATTGGAAGGTAACATTTTGAGAATGCTGTTTAGACTTCTTAAGACTCTGCCATGGGGGTTTTTTCCATCTGGAATTTGATTTAATGAGATTGCCTTCTTTAGTCATATATAAAAGGCTAATGTGTTGTGCAACCCTGATGGAGCTGGAAGATAATTTCATCACAGTGCAACTATTTAAATCCGTTTTAGATCAAAATGAGAGAGGCCAATTTGGTTGCTTAGGAGCATTGCTTCTGACATATGATAACTGGCTTCCACAGGTTACGCCTCTTTCAGGAGTTGTTATTTCTAAAAGCTTAAAAAGCAAATTAGGAAATGTGTTGAGTGACCTTAATAGAGAAAACACGTTGGTGAAGGGGGCAACTAGTGTTAATAGTGTGAGTTTTGTTCAATATCTGCTGAGACGAACAATGCTTCCGAAATATATCAATGCTTGTCCTACCAACTTTACAATGTCTTAATATATTAAAATTAAATGTAACATTGTCCTTTCATTCGAAATTTAGGGTGCTAAGTTGTCAGTACCTCGAAATGAAAGGTTTTGTAGATCATGTGGTGAGACCGGCATGGAACCAGCAGAGCACCTACTACTAAAATGTACGAGTTTGGAATCATTAAAATAAATCATTGGAATATGTATGGCAATCAGGGTTTTATGGAGGGTAATGATTTAAATTCTATATATTTTATGGTGACATTTTATAAAGTGATTAGTCAGATTTTAGATGATTTATCTAAGGGTATCTTTTATTAATGCTGTTCATGGATTTTGTATTTATCATTTATATTGTGCAATGATAATGTTCATTATATAAAAAGTACATTTTGGGCTTTTTGAATATTATGTAATAAATAAATAAATACATGTTAAAATCCAGCAGTCAGTCAGCGATTGCAGTCCTTCATTTAGCTAGATGCTATACTGTATCAAACATATAAAATCTGGCAAAGATGCAGGACCTGATGGTCTTTTAACATTTAGGTTTTTTGTTTGCCCCCGCCCCAATGGTAGGCAAGCCTCATGGTGATGATTGCTGAATGGGTTATCACAACAGGAAATGTCCACTCTGCTGGCACCACTCTGTAATTGTTCCCTGTGATGTATTGCCATCTGCCCTGTAGGAGTACAAGAAAGAGTACAGACTAAATTGCCTACTCAGCCCTCACACATCTGCAATAAAGAGTAAACTCAATCATAACATTAAAACAGATACAGTAAAGAGATATGCCGCCTTTGCCATTTGTGCTCCAGTAGTAGAGAATGTCCAATCAAGGCACTATACAAATATATTTACTTTAATTAAACACACCTTCTGCAATAATAACTACATAGAAAATCACTATAAAAAACCCACCCCTGTGGAATGAACAGAGAATATGCAAGATAGAAAGATGCATTACTCTTGGGTAATAATGCAAGGGGGGGGGATAAATAACCAGAGTGATTTGAAAAAGGATATGTTCTGGTGCAAAAAGAGATGAATGGTAGCCTAGTTAATACCTAAAACCCATAAATGGACCAAGCGGGCAATTACAAGTCAATAATACCTTTTGCTGGTCTTGGCAGTTCGACAAGGATGAACCAGGGTTCTAGGTGCAGCTTGTGCAGTTTGAAGCGGCTCAAATGTGGCAGTCCAGTTATTCCAGACAGGGAGTGGTGTCGGGCCAGGATGAGCTGAAGTTCTTTGCACTTCAAAGTGATGCTTGAAGAAGGGTGGATCAGGAGGGCAAGCAGCATCAGGTTGGTGGATGGTTAGACAGGGAAGATGCTGGTAATGAGATGTGCTGTTAGACTCAGTCACTTGATCAAGTGCAAATTGTGTGGGCCACTAAGATTAGTACAACAGATTATTCAAAGGTGAAGATGCTGGTGAATGGATTGCAGTTCGAGCCATGTGGTCCGATGCAGTGTTCGATGGTCAATGTTCTGTGGGGCCACCAGGAAGAGTTTGACTGGGGATGGAGATCAGTAGCTAAAATGCTGGAGGTTCAAAAAGTAGTTTCAATGTGGCAGAGGCAACAATGTACCTTAGGTTTAAGCTGAAGTTGTTGCGCTCAGCTGGTGTAATGCAGTGGCACACTGGTTTGAGTAAGCAAGAAAGTGACTCATAGCTTGATCTTGTGCCAAAGGCAGCTCGATTGGTCCTGATGTTTCAAATGGCATTGCACAGGCTTGAGACATGGCTTGTAGTGGTTTAATGGCAAAAACACAGGAATCCTGGTGGTCTTGGCTCTCAGGTGCTGTGAGTACCACTCTGGGGTCTCATGTACAAATGCAGTCCTTGTTTTCAGGCTCTCACAGCAAGGGAGGCTGGTGGACACTTTTAGGAGTCCTTCTCAACAATGAGATCCTGGGTGGCAGTGTGACTGTCAGAGATTCAGATCTTGCTCCAGATTTAGATCTTGCTCCAGAAGCAGGTCACCCCAGTGTGCCCTGGGAATGCATAGGGAACAGTTCTTGCTTCTGCTTTGGACACTCAGACTTCAACTCCTTGTTGGAGAGCTTTGGAAAGTCAGCTCTCCCAACAGAGTCCCAACAAATTCTTCCTCCAGTGTTTGTTCCAAAGTGAATCAAAGAAAGAGTGGTAGACCCCTTCTTTTAAAGGCAAACGTCCACTTGTGATTGCACTAAAATAAGCCTGTTTTACGGGCCCAATCTGGGTTCTAGAGACGAGACAAGTGGTCTTTACCATCTGACATAATACCCAACGTACATCCCAAAGTAAAGGAAGTGAAGGGGATGGGAGGTAAGGGAGAATATAGGCAGAAACAAGATGATGGAACTTCCATCCCACTATGTTGGACTCTCTCTGTCTACACTAACTGTGCACCTCTCCATTGTCAATAGAATCAAAATCCCTTTTGGTATGCAGCCCCCTGGTGTGAGGTCGTTTTGGGGAGGGGTGTGCCCTTTGATTCCTATTTCCCAGGCCAGCTCCTGATGAAATGCTGGCTCGCTGGAGGGAGGGTTTACCTCACAAAGGATAAAAGGAGAGGCATAGTCATCAATACTCCTTCCCTGTCACTTGGCAGGGCTAGGCTGCCTGACCACAATATATATAACCCTTCCACAGCTGAGCTGGGCTCAGTGTACTCACACAAGTCTGATATCAAACTGATATAACTGTATGAGAGATGCTAGCCACCATAACCTAAACTCAGGTATGCCTTATATTTAAAGTTTACAACTGTTACCATGAGAGTAAGTCTAATAATTGTGTGGTTTTGGTAACAGGAGTGCATATCTTATGTAGACCCTGTGCTTCAATGACTTGACTGTCACTGCATGTGCCCATGTAACATGCTCTGTGCCACTGCGGAGCAAATGCTTTTGGACACGGTTCTGATTCAAAAGTGCACCGGCATACTATGCTTTTGGCATGGAGTGTTTGGAGAGGTGTTTCTGAACAGCAGACCATCATTTCTGAGAGAGAATTACCTGCATCCTTTTTAATAATATAAAAATTAATTTAGTAAAAATCAAAAATGCCAGGGCTTATACAACATTGCCAAATGGCAATAAGTAACATTCCCCTATTCAAAAGGCCTGCTGCTGGTCCCTATGGCTACTCTCCAATAGCACTTCCTGATATTACTACTAACACTTTTGCCAAATGGTTACACTTTAGTCTGGATGAATAGGCATCACTAAGACATATCATTCCAGTGAACCAAACAGTACTTAGAGAAGGATATATTGGAACTGACCACTGCTTGATTTTGAACATAGTTTTAGTAACATGAACTAAATAAGGTCTGGCCGCCTGTACCTTGCCTTCATGGACCATGCATCTGCTTTTTACTCTATTGGCAGGTGATCCCTAATTTAACTCACACATATAGGGGGGGGGGGGATCCTTGGTATGTCCCAGCAGCGATAGAACCCACAAATATATGCCCTATCAACAGGGTAGTTAGGAGGGGTTGTCTACTGGTTTGCTACTTTTCATTTTGTTTCTTTCTGACATTGACGCTTGTCTACCACGTTCAGAGACTAATTCACCACTGATTGACGGAGTTAGTTACAGATTGTTGTTCTATGCACATGGTGCTGCAGTACTGGATCCAACTCTATGGGACCTATAATAGAGTCTCAACCTGACAAGGATGCATTTTGGCCCAACTAAGACTAAACTATGCAAAGTCCAAACCAAAACAGTTCACTCTGGGTGAGGAAGATCCACTTTCACCTGGTGACCGATGAAATGGTATTTTAGGTGGTGAAGGTTTATCTGCATTTAGGGTAACGTTTTACTGCTGTGGGACCGGAGTCCACACATTCCGAGAATGGTCAAGATTTCCAATGTAAGGACTGGGTTCCTGATTTCATTCTATCATAAATATTATGCATATATGTTGGGGCAGCGTCTAAAAAGTGTTCCTGTTAAAGTTAGGTCTCTCCTTCTTTATCCTAGTGAAATTTTGGGGTATGAAATTATCACAGCAGAAAAAAGTAATACGAGTTCAGCATGGGATTTCGAGTTTGACAAAGAAGATATACGGATGCTTATTAAAAAGCTCAGCAGCTCCAGGGCAACCGGTCCGGATGGCATTTCCAACAAAAAACTAAAAGAGAACTGCGGAGATTGGACTGATTTGATCTATGCCCTTTTTAAAAGAATAGCAAAAAAAAAGCAAATTCCAACAACATGGACGGAGGCGTATATAGTTCCCATCTTCAAAAAAGGGGATCGATCTAACCCCAAAAATTATAGGCCAATAGCCTTGTTAGACTCTATTGGGAAACTCTTTGCGGCCATCCTATTAATGAACCTAAAAAAATGGGCCACAAGAATCAACATCCTAGATGAAAGACAAACCGCCTTTATAAGCGGGGTGGGGACATCTCTAAACCTGTTCTTGTTAAACCTTTTGAAAGCTAAGGCCTTGAAAGACAATGTAACAACTTATCTGGCTTTCATTGATCTTCAACAGGCATTTGACAGTATCAACAGAGAGCGACTATGGTCGAAATTGAGAAACTGGGGATGCCCGAACGCCCTGTTGGCAGCAATCCAAGCGCTATATACCAATACCTCAATCCAGGTCCAAATTACTACTAATGGAGGGCTATCTAGAAAAATCTATACCACTCGGGGAATCAAACAAGGATGTGCTCTGGCTCCCTTTCTATTTGTTCTCTATATGGCGGATATGAAGACATCCCAAGAAAGGATCCGTGCGTTCCCTCCAAAAGTGAACGGTATGGATGTCCCGTGGATGTTATACGCAGATGATGCAGTATTTGCAGATCAGACCCCTATTGGTCTGCAACGGAGAATTGAAGCTTTCAACAAATATCTGAAAGAAAATGACATGCAAATCAATGTAAAGAAATCAATGATACTGTGCATGAAATCGAGTCGTGGAAAAAAACCTGCAGGGAAACGACAGATATGGATGCTGGATCAAGAGAAACTTGAAGAAGTGGATACTTCCATCTACCTGGGTATTAGGATAAATAAAAATTGCAATGAACAAGCACAATACACCCTTATTCGAGAGAAACTCGCAGCGTTAACTAATCAAGGAATCCTACTGCACTATAAATATGGAAAATTTTCGCTGCAGCCAATTATCACATTTTATAAGCAAAAGGTGGTTGCAGTGTTAACATATGGAGCAGAGGCACTTTTGTCTTTGGGATGGGAAAGTTGGAATCTGTGCGAGGCCTACTTTTGGCGAAGGATCCTACATCTTCCGAATTCATTGCCCTTAGTCCTGATAAGATCGGAACTCAGACTTCAATCTATGGTTTCAATCACGGTGTGGAAATCTCTTTCATTATTTCGGAAGTGTATTTTGGACAATCCGGCACAGCCATTTAATGTTTTAGCAAGACCTGGGCTGCCCAATGAAGATATAATTTTCCAGGAATGGAAGAAGAGATGTGAGGATACCTTAGAACATCTAGGTATCTCACTGGAAATTCTAAAGTGCAATCCTGACAAGGCCAAAAGAATCCTGCGGGAAAAAGACTGGGAGGAAACCCAGGTCACTAAATTAGCAGGAAACTGGGCTCACAACATCGTCTGGGAACGCAAAGCATTAAATATTCTCCCACCATATCTTCAGAAATTTCCATCTAAACATTACAGAGATCTGCTATTACGATGTAGATTAAATATCTGGCATTCCCGAGAGGTTAAGCTGAGAAGAAGGCTCATTGGAAAAGCATCAGCAATCTGCAGGTTCTGCAAAATGAAGGACCAACTTGAATCAGTGTGACACGTGATGCTAACATGCCCGGTTCTGATACCAAAGCGATTAGCGTTTTTGGGCAACTATATAAACAACATCACGATGGAAACAGAAGAAGAATACTGGGAACGCCTTCTAACAGCAGATAAGGTGGGTCGTACTATTGACGCACTAAAGTTTGTCGAATCCCTAAATCTGGACCAGGAAGAAACGGAATTGGAGGAGAAAATAGGAGCCCAAAAGACTACTGGATGCATCTGTTACGATAAAGGGCTTCCATTGGAAGGATAACTAAACCGATTGGAACTCAAATAATACTTTAGAAGAGGAACTTTGAACTCTTGTTTCTCGGACTCCTATTTGAGGCTATTTGAGGCCTGTTAAAGGTTTACCTACGATTAACCAATAAAACAATAAAAAAAAAAAATAAAAAAAAATAAAAAATTATCACAATTTTGGAGCCACTTCAAAACAAATATTTAAGGAAAAAAATGGCGTGCCTGTTTTCATGTCTAGAATTTGCTGTAACTAGCAAAATAGCAAGTACACAAGGCTGTGTTCGTTCAATAAACATCTTGTAGGGACATTAATTCAAATACTATGATTTTTATGGTATACATGTTTGTTGTACCACCAAGTGAAATTGGCATACGAGCTTTGACTGCCTGCAATTGTCTTCCCTGGCGCAACTGAAATCGAGGGTAACAAATAAATGTGTTGCAGAGCAGATGGTTGCAAACTGGGAAACGGGAGTCTTTATAGCATTATATTAGTTTGAAAGAGCAATGGGATATTACAAAAAATATCCAACTGATGTTAAGGACCAACAACGCAGAAGAATGCTTGCTTCAGTAAGCCACACTGTTTTACAGCCCACTGCACTTGCATCTTTGAGAAGCTGTTTATGTGCAAGTGGTAGACAAGATAATTTAACATGCGTTATCCTCTCATTTGCAGACGGTGTGGCTTAACCCTGTTTTTCTTGCCCATAACATGTGATGATGATTTATTGAAGTGATGGGCAAGAACATTACGTTTAAGGTTTTCAGGTAAGTGGGAGTCACTCTCCCAATAAGCACTCGTTTGCTAGTGGAGACCTTAAAAAGCCTCTTTATATGATTGGGGGGTTCATTGTTTTACAATTTGTATCATTAATTGCTTAATCACTGTGTTCATTTTTGTTTTTATATTTTGCACGTATTTAATGTAGATTTCTGAAAATAAATATATTATTACATTGAATTGTGCCTGGCTTCAGCAACCCCGCATTGGGTCGTGCTAAGCATCACACGTCATTTGGATATTCAAAGTGTGTTTCTTTCAGGTTCCAAACACCTTCCCGATACCTTATACCTAGCGTGGGATGATACCAATAGGAGATGTGTGCAGTTCATGGCACCTACAACTTTGGATAAGTGGGCTATGTTGTGGGACCTCTATTTGGTGTTTCTAGTGGCATACTGAGTTGTGGGAAATTAAATGTTGCAGGAGAACATGTAAACCTGGCCCAGGGCAACAGAGAATGTAGGCTGTGACATACGTTGCCACATACTAATGGAGTGTTGGAATGTGCCAGTGGTGCAGAAATGGAGGTCCAACACGATCTGGAGGGAAGGGTGATCTACCAACACACACATCCTTACCATGACTCTAGAACTATCTCTTCACCTACAGAACCTGTCTTGGAAAGTCCTGATCTTGACAGAGGTCAACCTGTCGGATGTCAACCCTGTAACAACGTGTACATCATTGCCTCATTAAAACTATTGCGGAATGGGTTTAATGGTGCCGCTAATGGTGCTGTCGCGTAAAACCCATTCCGCAATATTACGAGGTTCCCTCGCGGGACCCGCTCTGGACATCTGGTTTTTCCAGACGTCCATAGCGGGTCCCGTGAGGGAACCAGGGAGCTAACAACGGGCCCGCTTGTAATGGGCCCGTTGTTAGCTCCCTCCCCATTCCCATTGAGCCCTATGGGGGCTCGAATGGGAATGGGGAAGGACCGGGCCCGAGTTCCCTGAAGGAGGAAATACAGGACCCTCCATACTTGGAATGGCCCGGTATTTCCCCATTCAGGGAACCCGGACCCGGTTTTGGAGGCAGCCATGCCATGCATGGCTGCCTCCAAAGTCATAATGAGGCCCAATGCCTGAAGGAGAACAGGTTCACTCTATGTTACAATTTAAAGGTCAGTGGCCCCACATGCAAGGCTAGCTACACAATAAATTGGGAAATGTCACACAATTTGGAAGTCTGACACCTTACAGTGCACCCTTAAACTTCGTCACATTATTGCATTCATCCTGTATGATGTTAAAAAGTCAACCTATCCCCGGCACTAGGTCACATACAAATCCCATAACCCAGAATGTATATGGCATAGATCATTGTCAGGATTACACTTTGTGCAATACGCACAGAATAGTGTATTAATTACCTTCAAAAGAGCCAAAAGTTCTTACCACTCAGTTTACATCAACTAGCCCCCCCAACCAAAGTCGATCTGCAGCATGTTCCAAGAATGTAGTAAATAAAACGTCCATAAACATGTTCTACGGCTACACCAACCCCCAAAGAAAACCTGCAAAATTGTTCTAAAATACCAATACATGAATCCATCATTAGAAATCCACTGCCTTGCGGCTATATTCTCACTCATCCCTACATTCCCATCTTTCAGACATCACAATCATCTCAGTAACATTGCTTGGATGAGGCTAGTTGCTAAATGCTTCACTCCAAAATTAAACAACATGAAAAAAGTAAATTGGATAGAATCTAGATTAAAAACAAGCCTTGGGCAGACAGGCCTGCCTTCTACCAGCAGTTATTTTTCTATGGGGCTAAAATCAACAAGCCAAGAAAGCATACTTATCCATACACATATAAGTGGCACAACACAGCCACAAGGACATGTTTAAGATCATCTAAGTATTACAAGACCGAGTAGCCTGTGATACAACCCCAACACCAACTCAAGAACTCTACAAACAAATTGTTACACATTTCATAGCATACAAATCCACGAGCATCTGCACAATAAAGGATCACTAGGGCTCTGACCTACCAAGGGACCAACCCCTACTGCAACCAGAACCCTTTAGTACTAGCGCCTAGCTTCAGCAGGAAAATACAGACTCTCTTTTTACAAGCTGCCAAACTCTGGAATTACCTTTGCATGGAAGAGGGCCAAAGGACTTTCAGAAAACAGCTCAAGATGTGTCTCTTCAACTAACTGCTACACCGCTCTATCCAAAGCAGGGAAACACACCCCATCAACAGACCACAACTCAAATCCCTTTATCTGAAAGAGTATCCCCTCTCTACATTCTTTGAACCAGACTACACATGCTGCAACCAAGGCAGGACTGCAACCTGCGTCTAAAGAAACGTTTTGCCTGTGCCCTCACTACCTTTCCTTCTTTTCCCTATGTTCTCAGTCTCAGTAACAACCTCACTGCTAATGGCTTTCACATTTTACACAATAATCTTTCCCTATCAGACAGGCACATGGATGGCCTACTGTACAAATCACAGACTCCTACACTCTCCTTCTGCTGTCAACACTCACATTGCATTCATCTCAGCTCTCCCAACCCTGAGGCATCCCGATGGATAACTCAACCAGCATTCTTTCTTCCCCTGGACTCAGAGAATCCCTACCACCTCACAGGTAATGGATGCTTCCAACCTGTACTCATCAACACAACATCATTCTACATTTTGCCATACCTCTATCCCACTAACAGCCTCGGGCACCTGTCTTTTTTACAGAGCCACCCACAGTGAGACCAACATGACTGGCAGAAGGGCACTTTACAAGACCACTTACATTACTTGCCGTGTGCCACTTAAAACGTAAAACCATCACCTTGACCCTGCAAAGTCACAAGGCACCCACAAAGATGCTGGCTAATTATCAATTTACATCTATCCTTCCATACCCAAAGGAAATAGATGGTTACAGTACTATAATGAGCAGAACAACCTGCTTCTAGATTGTCAACATGGCTTTAGACCTTTGAGAGGAATGGAAACAGCTTTGGTAAAGCCTTCTTCAACTCCTTGACCATGATTGACCATAACACAGAATTAGAAAATCATGAAGGGTGGATGGTAATGTCCTGGACTGCAGTACTGGATCCAATGATTGCAATGCAAACACAGCCAATACCCTAGATTAGAATGATGTAGCAAAATTATTAATTGATTGCTGGCTGAAATAGTGCCCCAGTTACGGCCATTGGCCTGGTCATCAAATTTTGCATCAGCCCCGACATTAGCACAAAACATTTAAAAAAATAGGAATCTTATTTTACAGAGACCTCACATTCACACTTTATTTTATTTAATGTTTTTATTTATTTAGTTAGTGTTGTTTTATACAATTCCAGCTGTAAAACTCAGAGAATCAGATTGAAACCCAGCAGTGGTATTAATGAGTGAGTTAAGGCTTAGTGCATCTTGACCGTGGTCACCTTTGGAGGTATGGGTGACGATTAGTCAGTGAAAAGAAACTATTAGGTCTTACAGTTCCCAGCTAAATTTGCTATTGTGAGGTTTAGACTTTGAAAGATATGACTAGACGACCTGCCACACATGCCAGCTGACAACAACCTGACACATCAGTCAGCCAACTAGGGAGTGTGGAACTGAATAGTAGGCAAAGCTATGTAGCATTACAATATTCATAGTTTGTGCACACGGTTGCACAACACACATGCAGACTGGCCAATGTGTCTCCAAGCTAAGAGATTGAGATTGAACTTTTCCATTTAGGTTGCTGTTTGAGAATCCATTTTATTTATTTGTATTTATAAAGCGCACAAGCGGCCTTGAGGCATCATGGCGCTGTGACAGTTGATTTACTTAGTTACATGAGCAAAACAGAGTAGGGTATAAATTACAAACACATTGAGGAAATTGTACATGAGCATTTGCCTGATTACCTAGACCTGGGTAGTTCAGGGGTTACAGGTGAACCAGGTTGTGTTGATTTTGATTTTGTTTACTTCTTGTTGGCACCAGGCAGACTGAACTGCATTTGGGCGCAGATGTTATCTATGATTCAGCCTTTAACCGAGGAACGCTGTTTTTGCCCCTATCTCTTTGGCTCACTTAAATAAAAAGGTTTTGAGTACCTTTCTAAAGTTTTCTAAAGATGGGCATGACCGGATGGCCATTGGTAACTGGTTCCATATCTTTGGGCCAAACACGGAGGACCTCCTGTCCCCCTTCAAGGTCAGTTTAGCCCAGATTATACCCATCAGAGAAGTTTGTCTCCAGACTGGAGATCTCTGGTTGGCTGATAATGGTGGATTCTAGCGCTCAGGTATTTTGGTGCAAGATCATAGAAACATCCATAGATAAGGCAGACCACCTTGAACTTAACTCGATCCTCCACCATAAGCCAATGGAGAGCTCTCTGTGACGCTGAGACATGGTCCCTTTTCCCAAGATGGGCAATTAACCTAACTGTCACATTCTGGGCCGTATGGAGTCTCATCATCTGTTTCACTGTGATCCCTGTCATCAGACTATTTCAGTAGTCAAGATGAGAATTTGTCAACGCCCCTACGACCACAGAGTGGTCTTCAGTTGCCACGAAGGGGAGTACATTCCTAAGCATACGCAGGGAGTGGTACACGGCCATTACTTTGGTCCCGACCCGGGCTTCACTGCCCAGGTTTTCCTGCCATATGCACCCAAGGTTTCTCACTTTCTTTGAGAACGGAATTTCTTCACCCAGAATCTGCGGTGCTATTTTTTGTTTTTCACCTCTCCTTTTTTCTCTGGTCCAAATAGTATTACCTTTGTTTTAGCTGCATTGAGCTGCAGCTGGTTACATGACATGATTTTTTTTATGCCTTGCATGCACAGGTCAGTCCTTTCAAATGCCTCAGACAAGTTTTCCTTCTCCACGTAGATCTGTGTATCGTTGGCATAGGAGTGGAATCTTAATCCATGTTTCCTCAGTATATCAAATAGTGGACGGATATAAAGATTAACAATCAATGGTGAGAGCGCTGCGCCCTGGGGGACGCCGCATCTCAACCATAGTAGCTCTGAGAGTAAGGATCCTTGTGTCACCTGCTGGGTTCTATCCTGCAGAAAAGAGCCAAACCAATCCACCACTACTTTCAAAGTTCTCCCAATTTTTCCAATGCATTGAAGAATGATCTTATGGTCAATCGTATCGAACGCCACAGATAGGGCCAGCATCAACAATATTGTGGAGGCTCCCCTATCTGCAGCTTCCAGTAGATCATCCTGGACTGCCAAAAGGGTGGTTTCAGTTCCGTGATTTGGACGAAACCCTGATTGACATTCGTCCAGGAGACCTTTACTGTCTACCAACTGCTGGAATTGGTTACAGACCACTTTTTCTAGGATTTTAGTCTGCCAACATAAGTTGCCAACTGGATGATAGTTTTTAGGACTGTAGGGTCTGAATTGAGTTTCTTTATTAGAGGTTTCACCAGCGCTCCCTTCAGGGCGCTTGGGACATAACCCTCCATTAAAGATGTATTTATAAAGGTAGTTATAAATGGGGTGAGATTTGCTGCCAGACGTATGTCAGTACATGCTGGCATAGGCAATGCCACGTCTTTTGTAGGTTTTAGTGGAGTATTAAGGCTCACACTATTTCCTTCTCAATAGCTTGAAAGCGAAAGCTTGTGTTCATATGCTGACAGTGCACAACAGATGCTACGTATTTCACAGAGATGAACCTTAAAACAATTTTAAAAAAACATGTTAAGATGTGAGGCTAGGGGGTTCCTTAGTTACATAAGAACCTGGTGCTAGAGATGCGTTCATAGGGTTGGAAGTGGACGAAGGGCAGGGGTAGAAGGCTACATAATTAATCTAATAGAAAAGCTTTGTTATCAATGCTTTTCAGGAGACAGCATACAATGTTTCATTCCTGAGAGTAGTGGGCAGAGCATTCCAATTTTTGGGCGCTAGGTATTGCAAGCTGGCACCACCCGCTTTGGCTCTTTTGAAGGAGGGGACAGAGAGACGATTGGTATGTTGGGAACGAGTAGGTCTGGAGGTGAGGGTAGATAGTATTTTTTCAGATAGGTACCTGGATGCTGCGAGAGAGAGACACTTATGTGTGATGGCCCTGATCTTGAATAGGATTCGCTCTTTGACAGGCAGCCAATGTGCATCCCTTCTCGCCTGAGAGAGGTGTTCTCTTTTGGGGATACTTAGCGCAGCTCTAAGAGCATTATTTTGAGTGACTTGTAACCTGTGGAGGTTTTTGGCAGAAGTGCCCAAAATGAGGGCTTTGCAATAGTCCAGTTTGGCCCCAATGGAGGCCCTGGCTATTGACAAGCAATTTTTGGTGGACAGGTAGGGTTTGACCTCATTAATGATTTTTGTGGTGAGTGCTGATGCGGACGCAATGGCGCTGAGTTGTCGTGTCATGGAAAGAGATGAGTCGAGGAAGACCCCTACCATTTTGACTGCTGAAGACACTGGGGGTCATTCCGAGGTTGGAGGTAAGGAATTACCGGCGCCTGTAAGGGCACCAATGGCGGTAATCCCTTACCTCCGTATTCCGAGTTCCCTTTGCGGGTCCCTCTTTACCTCCTGCTTTTAGCAGGAGTAAATTACGGGACCCGCAAAGTGACCTTGGAGTAAATTACGGCACCGTGATTTATGGTGCCGTAATTACCTCCTTCCCCATTCCCATTGGGCCCTATGGGGGCAGGAATGGGGATGGGGAAGGGCTATGGTGAATGGGGAATTACCGGTCCATCCAACCTTGGAATGGACCGGTAATTACTCCATTCACCATGCCGGTATTCCATGGAGTAAATAGCTCCATGGTTGCCAACCATGGAGCTATTTACTCCATGGTGTAGTCCTAACTCGGAATGAGGGCCACTGAGATGATAGTGTTAATAATGGTAAAAGCCTGGTATTGATCATCCAGTTTGTTGAGAGTGTTGTTGGTACCCACCAATAGGATCTCTGTTTTCTCCCCATTCAGACACAATCCATTCACAGCCATCCAACCCTGAATGGTTGCATATATGTTGGAGAGTGTAACAGCATCCTGTGCATAGGAGCCAGTGAGAGGGATAAGAACTTGTGTGTCGTCGGCATGGTTGGTGTAGGCTATGCCGCGATCATCAAGGTCGTTGAATAAGGGTAGGGTGAAGATATTGTATAGAGTGGGGGTGGTGCACGATCCTTGTGGGATGCCACAGTGGTTGGTGGTGGGTGCTGTGCCTGCCTGCTCTGAAAACACTCTCATACCTCTTCCCTTGAGGAAAGAGGAGATCCATGCTGTGGCTTCAGTAGAGAAGTAGGCAGCCTTCTTGGGTTGTTTGCAAAGAATCTCGTGGTCCACTAAATCACACGCTGCAGAAAGATCCAGAAACAGTAGGAGTGCCTGTTTGTCATTGTCCATTATCTCCTCTAGTTGAATCTTGAGGTCAAGCAGGGCGGATTCTGTTCCGTGACCCGGGCGGAACCCCGATTCCTCTTCCCCAAAATACTGTTTGCTTCTAAGAACTGCTTCTAAGAACTGCTGGATTTGTGCGTATGCCTCTTTATCCAGAATTTTTAACAGGAATGGGACTGTGGTGATAGGTCTCTAATTGTTGGGGATCTCAAGGTCTTGAGTATGTTTTTTTTAGCAGTGTGCGTACCCAAGCCGTCTTCAAACAATCAGTGACCTTGTTAGAGCTAAAGGAGGCATTAATGAAAGCAGTCATGATTGGGGCTAGTGATTCTGCGAATCTTTAATGAGGTTGGGTGGGCACAAATCAGTTGCAGTTGGAAAGTTTGATTTTCTGTATAACGGCAAGCACATCTGTCTCAGTAACCTGCCTAAAAAAGAAGAGCATATTGTTTCTGCTTTGTGAACTAGTTGCTGGTGTTGATGGAGCCCTGGCTCTTGTCACGGCTTTATGGTGGGCATTGATCTTGTCCTGCAGGATTTCACTTTTATTGATCATAGCTGTTTGGACTTTTGTGCACCACACTTGCAGGGTAATTCATAGAATTTCGCAGAAAAGTGTCGCAAGCGGCTGGCGCAGAGTGTCCGCGTGCGATTGTCTACGCCAGGCGCGTGCGCCAAAACCGATTTCCGCGCACAGCGTATTCATGGATTTTAGGCTCCCAAACCAGCCGTGGCGCAGAGTATCGCAGCGACCCTGCAGCAGTGCCAGTAACGCCCCCAAGAAAGCCCTCGCGCAAGGAAAAGCCATCAAAATCGCTAAATCATCGCAAAGGGCTGCGCTAACCCTGGACCAGTTTACAGGGCTGCCAAACAAGAAACGCAAAGCGGGTAACGTTCATATCAGGGGTACGCGGGAAGTTTCACATGCGATTAGCCAGGGTAAGTGTATTACAGGGGTACGCAGGAAGTTTTACACGCGATTAGCCAGGGTACGTGTATTACAGGTGTACGCGTGAAGTTTTACACGCGATTAGCCAGGGTACGTGTATTACAGGGGTACGCGTGAAGTTCTACACGCGATTAGCCAGGGTGTATTACAGGGGTACGCGGGAATTATCACACACGATTTGGCTGGGTACGTGTATGACAGGGGTACGTGTGAAGTTTTACACGCGATTAGCCAGGGTACGTGTATTACAGGGGTACGCGGGAATTATCACACGCGATTTGGCTGGGTACGTGTATTACAGGGGTGCGCGGGAAGTTACACACGCGATTTGGCTGGGTACGTGTATTACAGGGGTGCGCGGGAAGTTACACATGCGATTAGTCTGGGTGGGTCCTCACAGGTGTTCCCTGTACACCCTCCACGGCCCCTGCAGGCAGCCCACAAAACAGGGGACTACCCTGCACACCTGCTCATGTCTCCCACCCCCCCCAGCAGTGCAGGGGCAGCCTCCACCAGGCCCCCACTCATGTCTCCCACCACCCCCACCCCCCAGCAGTGCAGGGGCACCCTGCACCAGGCCCCCACTCATGTCCAACTCATGTCTCCCACAACCCCCACCCCCAGCAGTGCAGGGGCAGCCTCCACCAGGCCCCCACTCATGTCTCCTACCACCCCCACCCCCCAGCCACCAGGGGCAGCCTCCACCAGGCCCCCACTCATGTCCCCCTGCACCCCCACCCCCAGGAGTGCATGGGGCAGCCTCCACCAGGCCCCCACTCATGTCCCCCTGCACCCCCACCCCCAGGAGTGCAGGGGCAGCCTCCACCAGGCCCCCACTCATGTCTCCCACCACCCCCACCCCCCAGCAGTGCAGGGGCAGCCTCCACCAGGCCCCCACTCATGTCTCCCACCACCCCCACCCCCAGCAGTGCAGGGGCAGCCTCCACCAGGCCCCCACTCATGTCTCCCACCACCCCCACCCCCCAGCAGTGCAGGGGCACCCTCCACCAGGCCCCCACTCATGTCTCCCACCACCCCCACCCCCCAGCAGTGCAGGGGCACCCTGCACCAGGCCCCCACTCATGTCCAACTCATGTCTCCCACAACCCCCACCCCCAGCAGTGCAGGGGCAGCCTCCACCAGGCCCCCACTCATGTCTCCCACCACCCCCACCCCCCAGCAGTGCAGGGGCACCGTCCACCAGGCCCCCACTCATGTCTCCTACCACCCCCACCCCCCAGCCACCAGGGGCAGCCTCCACCAGGCCCCCACTCATGTCCCCCTGCACCCCCACCCCCAGGAGTGCATGGGGCAGCCTCCACCAGGCCCCCACTCATGTCACCCTGCACCCCCACCCCCAGGAGTGCAGGGGCAGCCTCCACCAGGCCCCCACTCATGTCTCCCACCACCCCCACCCCCCAGCAGTGCAGGGGCAGCCTCCACCAGGCCCCCACTCATGTCTCCCACCACCCCCACCCCCAGCAGTGCAGGGCAGCCTCCACCAGGCCCCCACTCATGTCTCCCACCACCCCCACCCCCCAGCAGTGCAGGGGCACCCTCCACCAGGCCCCCACTTATGTCCAACTCATGTCTCCCACCACCCCCACCCCCAGCAGTGCAGGGGCAGCCTCCACCAGGCCCCCACTCATGTCTCCCCCACCCCACCCCCTAGCAGTGCAGGGGCAGCCTCCACCAGGCCCCCACTCATGTCTCCCACCACCCCCACCCCCCAGCAGTGCAGGGGCAGCCTCCACCACGCCCCCACTCATGTCTCCCACCACCGCCACACCCAGGAGTGCAGGGGCAGCCTCCACCAGGCCCCCACCCATGTCTCCCACCCCTCCCACCCCCCAGCAGTGCAGGGGCACCCTCCACCAGGCCCCCACTCATGTCCAACTCATGTCTCCCACCACCCCCACCCCCAGCAGTGCAGGGGCAGCCTCCACCAGGCCCCCACTCATGTCTCCCACCACCCCCACCCCCCAGGAGTGCAGGGGCAGCCTCCACCAGGCCCCCACTCATGTCTCCCACCACCCCCACCCCCCAGCCACCAGGGTCAGCCTCCACCAGGCCCACACTCATGTCCCCCTGCACCCCCACCCCCAGGAGTGCAGGGGCAGCCTCCACCAGGCCCCCACTCATGTCTCCCACCACACCCACCCCCAACAGTGCAGGGGCAGCCTCACCAGGCCCCCACTCATGTCTCTCACCACCCCCACCCCCCAGCCACCAGGGGCAGCCTCCACCAGGCCCCCACTCATGTCCCCCTGCACCCCCACCCCCAGGAGTGCAGGGGCAGCCTCCACCAGGCCCCCACTCATGTCTCCCACCACCCCCACCCCCCAGCCACCAGGGGCAGCCTCCACCAGGCCCCACTCATGTCTCCCACCACCCCCACCCCCCAGCAGTGCAGGGGCACCCTCCACCAGGCCCCCACTCATGTCTCCCACCACCCCCACCCCCCAGCAGTGCAGGGGCACCCTCCACCAGGCCCCCACTCATGTCCAACTCATGTCTCCCACCACCCCCACCCCCAGCAGTGCAGGGGCAGCCTCCACCAGGCCCCCACTCATGTCTCCCACCACCCCCACCCCCCAGCAGTGCAGGGGCACCCTCCACCAGGCCCCCACTCATGTCTCCCACCACCCCCACCCCCCAGCAGTGCAGGGGCACCCTCCACCAGGCCCCCACTCATGTCCCCCTGCACCCCCACCCCCAGCCGTGCAGGGGCAGCCTCCACCAGGCCCCCACTCATGTCTCCCACCACCCCCACCGCCCAGCAGTGCAGGGGCACCCTCCACCAGGCCCCCACTCATGTCTCCCACCACCCCCACCCCCCAGCCACCAGGGTCAGCCTCCACCAGGCCCCCACTCATGTCCCCCTGCACCCCCACCCCCCAGCAGTGCAGGGGCACCCTCCACCAGGCCCCCACTCATGTCCAACTCATGTCTCCCACCACCCCCATCCCCAGCAGTACAGGGGCAGCCTCCACCAGGCCCCCACTCATGTCTCCCACCACCCCCACCCCCCAGCAGTGCAGGGGCACCCTCCACCAGGCCCCCACTCATGTCCAATTCTTGTCTCCCACCACCCCCACCCCCAGCAGTGCAGGGGCACCCTCCACCAGGCCCCCACTCATGTCCAACTCATGTCTCCCACCCCCCACCCCCCAGCAGTGCAGGGGCACCCTCCATCAGGCCCCCACTCATGTCCAACTCATGTCTCCCACCACCCCCACCCCCAGCAGTGCAGGGGCAGCCTCCGCCAGGCCCCCACTCATGTCTCTCACCACCCCCACCCCCCAGGAGTGCAGGGGCAGCCTCCACCAGGCCCCCACTCATGTCTCCCACCACCCCCACCCCCCAGCCACCAGGGTCAGCCTCCACCAGGCCCACACTCATGTCCCCCTGCACCCCCACCCCCAGGAGTGCAGGGGCAGCCTCCACCAGGCCCCCACTCATGTCTCCCACCACACCCACCCCCCAGCAGTGCAGGGGCAGCCTCCACCAGGCCCCCACTCATGTCTCCCACCACCCCCACCCCCCAGCCACCAGGGGCAGCCTCCACCAGGCCCCCACCCATGTCCCCATGCACCCCCCCCCCAGGAGTGCAGGGGCAGCCTCCACCAGGCCCCCACTCATGTCTCCCACCACCCCCACCCCCCAGCCACCAGGGGCAGCCTCCACCAGGCCCCCACTCATGTCTCCCACCACCCCCACCCCCCAGCAGTGCAGGGGCACCCTCCACCAGGTCCCGGCTCATGTCTCCCACCACCCCCACTCCCCAGCAGTGCAGGGGCACCCTCCACCAGGCCCCCACTCATGTCCAACTCATGTCTCCCACCACCCCCACCCCCAGCAGTGCAGGGGCAGCCTCCACCAGGCCCCCACTCATGTCTCCCACCACCCCCACCCCCCAGCAGTGCAGGGGCACCCTCCACCAGGCCCCCACTCATGTCCAACTCATGTCTCCCACCACCCCCACCCCCAGCAGTGCAGGGGCAGCCTCCACCAGGCCCCCACTCATGTCTCCCACCACCCCCACCCCCCAGCAGTGCAGGGGCAGCCTCCACCAGGCCCCCACTCATGTCTCCCACCACCCCCACCCCCCAGCAGTGCAGGGGCACCCTCCACCAGGCCCCCACTCATGTCCCCCTGCACCCCCACCCCCAGCCGTGCAGGGGCAGCCTCCACCAGGCCCCCACTCATGTCTCCCACCACCCCCACCCCCCAGCAGTGCAGGGGCACCCTCCACCAGGCCCCCACTCATGTCTCCCACCACCCCCACCCCCCAGCCACCAGGGTCAGCCTCCACCAGGCCCCCACTCATGTCCCCCTGCACCCCCACCCCCCAGCAGTGCAGGGGCACCCTCCACCAGGCCCCCACTCATGTCCAACTCATGTCTCCCACCACCCCCAACCCCAGCAGTGCAGGGGCAGCCTCCACCAGGCCCCCACTCATGTCTCCCACCACCCCCACCCCCCAGCAGTGCAGGGGCACCCTCCACCAGGCCCCCACTCATGTCCAATTCATGTCTCCCACCACCCCCACCCCCAGCAGTGCAGGGGCACCCTCCACCAGGCCCCCACTCATGTCCAACTCATGTCTCCCACCACCCCCACCCCCAGCAGTGCAGGGGCAGCCTCCACCAGGCCCCCACTCATGTCTCCCACCACCCCCAACCCCCAGGAGTGCAGGGGCACCTTCCACCAGGCCCCCACTCATGTCTCCCACCACCCCACCCCCCAGCCACCAGGGGCAGCCTCCACCAGGCCCCCACTCATGTCCAACTCATGTCTCCTACCACCCCCACCCCCAGCAGTGCAGGGGCAGCCTCCACCAGGCCCCCACTCATGTCCCCCTGCCCACAGGCCCTGACAATCCTCAAGCATGGGCCTCATGGCCAGCCACCACAGCCCAAAGACACAACCAAGTATTACATGCGCCCATGATACTACTCCAATGGAAACAATGTAAATGAACACATGTGTCTCACACACACACAATGGTTGCAAGTGAACCTGAAAACCCATATCATGACATGCATGAAAACAATGAGATGAAACCACACATTGAAGAATGAAAAAATCAAAATAATGTATTAAAAACAACATTAATGGCAATCAAAATTAAACAATATACACAAGTATAAAATAAAGCAAATTAAGCTGGCTGTCCCTTTTCAAATTAAAATCAATAAATGATAATCCAAAAAAAAGTTCAAGTCCATAAAAAGGAAATGAAGGAAAAAAAGAAATAGAAAACCATTGCTCCATGGAAAAAAATATTCATAGTAAAAAAAATATCCAAATGCAAAGTCCAACTATGTACAAAGTATTCAGGGTCCATCATCCCAACAGAAGAAATGAAAACTACAAAAAAACCTATCTAAAATGGAACTATATACAAAAGGTGGAGCAGTGTCCGTCGACTCCAAATAAAAATAAACAATAAAGGAAACCTATCACTAAATGACTATATACAATGGCGGCGGGCCAGTCCAGCGGCTCACTCAGTGGTGTTCCGGGCCAGGGCATCATCGAACTCCTCGTCTATGTCCCGGAGGCGGTCCTGTTCCATGGCCCCGAGGGTCCGCAGGGACGCCGATATGTTCACCTCCAACTCCCTGCGGATTGCCTCGAGGCACTCGGCCCGCCTCAGGGCCCTCCGCATGGAGTTCATCGCCCTGACCATCGTGAGCCGCCTCTTCCGCCCGCGGCCGCTCCGCATCTATGGCGTGGCCCAACCGCTGCCACACGGAAGACACTGACCGTCCAGGGTCCTCCTGCCCTCCGGCCGATGCCTGCCCCTCCGATGTTGAAGGCCCCGAGCTATCGTGGCTCCCACCTACAGCCTCCTGCTGCTGCAGCTGCTGCTGTCCATGTACCCTGTCCGATGGTGCCTGCACATCCTCCTCCAGCTGGGGTGCAGTCGTTGATGTGGCCACCCCTGCTGGACGTCCGACTCCCGACTGTGGCAGGGATCTGTTGTCCACCAGCCTGGCCGCACGGTCGGAGGCAGCTCCACAGGGCACCCAGGTGACACATGGGTGGGAAGATGACATGTAGGACGACTGGGGCATAGGGGGTTCTGTGGAGAAGGGGGTCGGAACAAGGTCCAGGAAACGAAGGAATCCAGCCCTGGTGAGCTGTCCCAGTGGGTCAACGCGGTCAACGAGCCATGCGAGAAGACGTGCAGACTGATCATGAAAAGACTGCAGGTCAGCTCGCATGGCCCGTTGACGCAACGCCACCCCACCCTGGACTGGCTCAACCTGGTGCAGGATAGCCACATCCGCAGGGAGAGGAAGGCCAGGTGTTGTAAGCCAATCCTCTCCCTGAGAACGGGTCTGGAGGTAGGCATCCCCGCTGGTGCAAGATGATGCAGTGACAGGAGCAGGGACAGGATTGCACACAGGCACCTCCGCGGCGGCCTGTGCTGCCTCCTGTCCCTGATCCTGCACTGCACCACTAGCACCAGTGGAATCCCCACCTCCAGACCCCGCCTCTGTCGCTTGCACGGCCTCCTCCTCCACCAAACCCCCCACCAACCTGGATGACTCTGTGCCATCTTCCTCTGTTGGGCCCTGTGGGGTCCCAGCTGCCCCTTCTGCTGCCGAGGAGTCCAACTCCAACCTCCGCCTCTTGGACCTCCCCTCGGCAGCTGCGGCCTGGGACGTGGCACCGGACTCCTCACTCCCCGACGAGATCACAACCTGGGAGGGGATCCGGGCCTTGCGTCTCCGGCTGGTGGTGCTCCACAGCACCTTCTCCGCCCTCTTCATCAGTTGACGCTGCAGTCAGGGAGAAAGAAAACACAGGTATCAGGGCACTGTAAAATTGACTCATACACACATGACAGTTATACATGAGTGGCATTGGTAAACCTCAGACATGGCATCACAATCCCCAACACACATGTCATTTCAACTTGCACACATGAGCCATACAACACCGATATTGCAACAGCCAGTACCATCCATTCACATACAACAGCATGAGCAGCCAAAGGTCATCCATACATCACACGCAACATAGGGAGTACACTACACATGCACACACACCACCAAACTTGCATGCATGTGTACACCTCCGCCAACTGTCGCAGTGTTTTGATCGACATCCATGTCACACCTGATAATCATTCCTCCACATCCTGTGCCATGCAAGCCCACACACACAAGCACCATCCATGTGTCACACATGAGACCCCTCGCATGTGTGACCCTCACGGCCCTGTACACCCCCCCTACTTTGCCACATAAAAATACATGTTCAACCTGCACACTCCTGGCACACCACCACACGCACAGCTTACAATCAGTATGCATGTACACTTACCGCTCGACTCCAGACGGGTCTGCTTCTCAAGGACCTGGATGTGGAGCGCTGGGGATATGCGTTCCAGGACCCTCATCTGATCTTCCGACAAGTGGCCCCGGCGCCCCTTAGCATCCGCTCCCTTCAGGAGGCGCCGGCCCTTGTTGAGGGTCCTGGACCTGAAGTCCTCCCAGCGCTTCCTGACACGTTCGTAGTCGCGGACTGCCACCTCCTCCGCGTTGATGGCAGTCACGATGTCCATCCAGATCCGAGTCCGTCCTTCCTTGTCGGCGCGCAACCTTCCGAAGAGGGCATCATACTGCCCCAGGACATGCTCCACCAGGACACCAACTTCGGTGGCAGTGAAGCTGGTGCCCCTCTGCCTCCTTGGCCAGGGGTTGCCACTGGTGCCAGATGTTGCAGTGCCCGACATGGCAACCCCAGAGGCAGGAGTGGGTGGGCAACTGGGTCCTGGGGCTGGGCTGTGGGGCGATGGAAAAGCAGTCGGGAGTCTTCGGTTCCAGCAGGGGTGGTCACAGCAACAGCACCCCTGGCTGATGTGCAGGCAGCAAATGGCAGGGCACGTGGGCAGCAGGCAGTCAGGCAGCAGCAGATGGCAGGTGGGAGCGTGCTCAGGGCTCTGGGGGGCAGTAATTCAGCCTTCTGGGCAGGAGCGTGGTCTTCCGTGTGTGAACGCGTGGCCAGCTTGATACGGAGTGATTTTGCACGTGAAAATCCAACACGTCTGCGTGTAATTCGAGGAAAGGCCCTTAGCGCGTAAACGTGTCAGCGTATGCGCGTCTATGAAGTCACATGCACGTTGAATATGGCACACGTTGGAAATGTTGCATGTTAAAAAAATGAAAGACACGTCCGAGTGTCAAAGCGTGTAATTGGTGGAAATGGCCTTAGCGCATACACGCGGAAGTGACAAAGCGTGTAATTGGTGGAAATGGCCCTACACGCAGAAGTGACAAAGCGTGTAATTGGTGGAAATGGCCCTAGCGCGTACACGCCGCGTAAGTGACGCTGGACGTGTGGGCCTGCATAAAAGGTACGTGTAGAACACCATTTCCTTGTACGTGCTTTTCGTGGAGAGCGAGTGGGTGAAATCTGTACTTCTTGTCGTTTCACACGCGATTTACTTCATGGCGTTTCAAGTTCGTACTCCCTGTTACCTCTGACAGCTTTTTCTCTTTTTTTTCTTTTTCTGGTTTTCCTGGGCCTGTTCCCTCAAATAGCGTTCCCTTCTACTGTTGTCCTGTCTCCTCAGACAGCGTACAATTCTTCTTTTGGCGGGGGTGTTGCCAACGTGCACATGCGCTTCTTTTTCACGCTCTTTTTCCTGGCAGACTGTGAGTCACGCACGTATCTAACATCTGTGCTTGCCCCGTGTGTAGCCTACCCCTTCAGAGGTCATTCTAGGCTGCGTGTGACACGCATACATTCATACTTGTGTTACTGGGTGCCACAGCGTAGTGCAGGTTTTTTTTTCCACACACGTGGTCTAGGAGGGGTTGCATGCACGTCATCTCCATTTTTTGGGCTTCCTGTGCGTTGCGTGACCCGTCATCTTTCCCCAGGGGTCACATTCAGCCTTGCTAGAGCACTAGGGTGCAATTACCATCTGGTACCCAACCCCTTTGACCCCCAATTGCCCAGGACAATAGTTTACAGCCACTCCCATACGCACATTAACATCAGTGCCATGGTTGGGAGGTGAGGAATCCGTAAGGGTGGCAAAGGTGGACGAGCCACAAGTGGTGGCAGTGGTGGATCCGGTAGGGGACGTGGTCGTTACTTGCAGGGTGACCCTGTCCCCCCATGTGTGGAGGACCAGTCAAGGGCACCCATAATCCCCCCCCTGGTTGAGGCTGATGTGGCTGACACCATCCATGCTCAGCCCTTGTTGGACCAGCCCATTGTGGCACCAGACCTGGCTGACTCCATGGCTGACTTCCAGGTCAGCAGGCCTATGACACGTGCGCCGGTGCACGTTGATGTCATCAGGCCACGTGGATCAGGGGCAGCAAGGTCATCTGCTGCCCCAAGTAGGCAGGGTGGAGAGGCTGCAGGGGCAGCTGCAGCTCCATCCACCCCAGCTCTCACACACCCAGCCAGGACAGTGTCGGTCCTAGTCCATCCTGCTGACATTCTCCCTGACACCATTACACTTGAGCCAATGCCTGCACCAACTCCCATGCTGAGTGTGCAATCCGACACTCCTGATACAGAGTCCACCAGGGCTCCTGCCCCTAGTGTCCAGAGCGGCATAGGACACTCAGGATCACCACCACCTTCCAAGCGGAAGAGGAAGAGTGCTCATCCGCACAGGCTGATGCCCCAGACACGGCTACACAGTCCGGCCCGTCGAGGAAGCCCAGCTTCACGGATGCCGAACTGAATGCACTTGTTGAGTATGTGTCCGCACATGATAACGAGATGGTCATTGTTGCAGGATCCAAGACCACACCTGCACAACGCCAGTCACACTGGCAGACCGTTGCGGACATCGTAAGTGCCCTTGGAATCGTGAGGCGCACAGCCAATGATTGCTATAAGCGCTGGAATGACCTAAAGCGCAGGGCAAAGAATAAGCTGGCCTCAAGTCATGCCGCAACTCTAGTGACTGGAGGTGGGTCTCCAGTAGAAGACATGGAACTCACTCCACATGAGTCAGTCGCTGGGACCTACGTCATGGAGGAACAGATCCAAGGTGTGGGAGATCTGCCTGATTATGAGGCATTGTCCGGTGAGTGCACATGCATGTGTGTGTCATCCATGTGCATGGTGTGTGTGTGAAGGCTTCTGTTTGTGTGCCAGGTGAGGGTGTGTACGCCTGAGTCGTTTGGGTCACCCATGTGCTTCATGCAATACATTCTGCGCAGCAGCATTTGGCCATAGCAGTATCCCTTCTGCCAACAGTAGACATATAGCCCAACAGCACGCCAGTTGCCCTTGAAGTGTCACCTTGCAACAACATTGTTGCTTATTTTTCTCTGTTCATTCAGGCAGATTGTTTGCATTCCACCACTTTTACTAGGCATTTCTCAGTCCTCTAGTCACATGTCTGACATGGCTATGGTAAAGTGGAGTGACTTTGTTACCTGGCTATCATTTGTTTAGACATGTCCCTGTGCAATCGGACCATTTTGGACTGGCAGCTCCAGGTGAAAAATCAGACCTGTTTGAATTAGAAAAGCTATTACATGAGGGAACTGGACTGAATGAATAGGTGCTGCCCTCCTCTCCATCTTCACCCAATAGCAATGGTACATGCCATCTGTGTGATGGCATGTGTATTTCACCTGGCAATCACAGGCCAATGTGTGATGCCACTGCCAGTCAGCATGCAGAAAATGTGTTCCCCTTCAATCTTGGTGTCATCAGTGTGTGCCATTTGCCTGCCCTTCATACGCAGTGAGAGTGCATGCATGGGAGGGTTTTAGTCATGTGGGACATGTGTCAATCAAGTATTGGTTCTGTTGCTTCTCAGCCCTCATTGTGTGCCATGGTGCTAATGCCTGTTTCCATTTGTTTGCTTTTATGTCTTTGCAGGGGAAGACGCACCTGATACTGCTGGGGTTGTGGAGATGGTGCAGACCCAGGAGGGGACCGAGGGCCGACCGACCACCAGTGAGGGACGTGGTGTGGTGGTGGGTGAGAACCCACAACTGCTGCAGGTTGTGCTCTCAAGGGGTGTCTCTGGCTGCACCTCCCCCGAGCTGTACTCAGGTGTTGATTCGGATGATGAGACCTACGTGCCGTCGCAGGTGAGTGTTCCTGGGAGGGATTCTGTTCTGTCCCACCCACCTGCACCAGGGTCAGAACCCTCAATGGGGATGTCAGTGTTGGCAGCTACGCCTTTGGTGGTTACGGATGCAGGGTCACACTCCGCGACATCTGATCCTGTTCCTGGGCCAGCAGATCAGAGGGGGAATGCAGTCCTGCAGCCTCAGGCAGTGCCGGCACAGCAAGGCACAGTTCGTCTTGCCCCAGACAGGTGTGGTGCCCACCGACGTGGTGGCCGTACGCCACCTGGCAATACCGCATGGGAGCAATCCATTTACGGTATGGCAACCCAACAGGCAGCATCATCAGAGATGATGGCTCAGGCCATGGATAGGTTGGCCACTTCCATTGTCCCCCCCCGAAAGGCTGATGGAGCGACTACAGCAGGCAACCGACTCCATCTGCCAGTCACACAGGGAGGACATGTTGGCGTCCAACAGGGACAGGCGGGCGGCACTGGCGACTCTGCAGGAAGCCATCTCCATAGAGTCCCAGGGCCACAGGGAAGCCCTGAGGCTGGAACTCCTTCACCTCAGGACGACTCTTGTTGAGCTTGAGGCTTCAACAAACTGAAGGACAGAACAGCAGCTGGAGCATCTCACCCGTACGCTCTCAGCTGAGATGCAGGCAACTAGGGCGGAGGTCCGGGCATCCCGTGAGTTGTTGCATGGGGACCTCCGCACACTCATCCTCCAGAACGAGACCTACCACACCCGCATGCTTACAGCCATGGAGGAACAGACTAGGGCCTTGCGTGGGCTGCCTCCCATAGTGCAACCACCTCCGGATGCAGCTGCACAGGGTGATAATAGCGACAGCAGTGATACTCCCACAATAGGGTAGCCGTGTGGGCCATGAGCCCATGGAGGTGTTTTTTTTCGCAAGATCCACACAGGTGGGTTTTGGTGTGCACCCTGTCCTCGGACCTCCTGGGTGGCCTCCCCAACCCCCCCGGGCCCATTAATGGCCATTTTTTTTTTTTTAATTTTCTTTTTTTTTTTGGGACAATGTGTTGCCTTGTGTGGCTCCCGTGGGCATACACTGCATTGTGGCTGGGCACATGCAGGCTTGTCATGTATTTGGTTCAGATGCTTGGGTTTATGTCACACACACCCCTCCTGCTTCCCGTTTCAATGGGCTTGCAAAGGGTGTGCCCAAGTGACATTGATGTACATGGTGACATTGGACTCCCACTACATGTGTGGGTAGTCTAATCAATACTGTTTATACATTCCTAGTGCATATTGCTGTTGTGTTGTACACTGCATGTTGCATTGATGTGTAACTCATCATCCGTGTCTACCTCCTAATTTGCAGGTCCTTTCCTCATGTCTACACAAGGCCCTCTACTTTGGAGATGGGGTCCATGTTGGCAGCAGTGCACCTACAACTCTACATGGCGGCAACACCATACAGTTCGAAGTGGTGGGAGTGCAGGCATTTCCAGGTGGTGAGACTACTAATTCCTTACATTCGTAATGTCATGTTAATGGTAGTTTTGAGGGTCAGTAGCTGATAAGTGTTTTTGCTAAATACCTGCTCAAGTGTGTTGTAGGTCCTGCATTACTGTGAGCATTTCAGGTGTCGCGAGTTTCAATTAGGGACACTGTACATTGTGACACTTGTGTCATGTTGTGGGGATTACTTTGTTTACCTGCACATAGCATGACATGGCACGGTGTGTCGTGTGGCGGTGCTGGGGATGGGTTGGGTGACATGGCACTGTCCTCATGTTGCATTTTGCAAGTGGGTATTCATTTTAGCTGCATGAATGTGTTTTTTCACAAAACTGCATTGGTGGTGTCTGTGTAGGTAGGGATGCACACATTGTAACACTTCCGGGTGAACAATCTCAGGCTGATATGATTTTGACGGTTGATTCTCCAGACATTCAGGATCAGTGTCAGGTTGAGTCATCATTGATTGTCAGATGGTATGTGCCAGGGCAGTGTGCACTCCACAGGGGTGTGATTTCTATGTGAAGTAATTAGCCACTAGCTGTGTACGGGCTGCCTCCCCCGTGCCCTTTCCCCTCCCATGCACAGCGGGCGTGCATGTGGTTGGGGATGTGGGGGCACCACCATGTCCACAGGCAGGCCCCGGCATGTTGCAACGTTGTGCAGGACACATGCTGCCACTATGATCCTGCACACTACTGGGGGAGCGTATAACAGCTGCCCACCAGAACGGTCAAGGGAGCGAAAGCGTGACTTAAGCACTCCGAATGTGCGCTCCACTATGCCCCGGGTTGCAATGTGGGCTGTGTTATATCTTACCTCGGGTGGCGTGGTGGGGTTCCGAATTGGAGTCATCATGTGGGGGCTGAGAGGGTAGGCACTGTCCCCTGTGGAGGTGGTGATTGGTATCATTGGTGGGGTTGTGACCTTGCTCAGTATCTGACATGCATGCATCTGCAGTGGCATTCATACTCACCAAGCAGCCATGTATCGCCATGCCGCCCAGCTTCTAGGTACCGGCTTAGGGTGGACATTCGGTAAATGAAGCTGTTGTGCGTGGACCCGGGATAGTTGGCATATACTGAGATGATGATTCCCTTGGCATTACATACTACCTGCACGTTGATGGAATGCCAGTGCTTGCGGTTCCTATAGATGTGCTCAGATGCCCTGGGTGGACGTAGAGCCACATGGGTGCAGTCGATGGCACCTAGCACTTTGGGGAATTGTGCCACACCGTAAAAATCCAGGGCGGCAGCATGCCTTTCTGCATGTGTTCTGGGCAGGTATATGTGCCTGCGGACTGATGGGCGTGCAGTAATGATGTTCAAGACCTGCAGTAGGCAGCGTGACTGCGTGGCCTGTGACACCCCACCCACTATGGCACTTGTCCGCTGAAATGATCCAGTGGCTAAGAAGTGCAGTACATTGAGGACCTTCTCCAGGGGGCTGAGTGCTTGGGAGCACAGGGTGGGTGATGTGAGTTCATCCTCCCACTCACTCACCAGGTCCAGTATTATGTGTGGTGGAAACCTGTACCTCCCATACACCTGGTCATCAGGCATCCCGAAAAGGCTGGTTCTGGGTGTGAATATTCTGGCCCTGACTATCCTCCTCCTCCTCCTTTGGTAGCCCACGGCCACTGCTGCTAGGAACGGTATATTCATCCTGGCGTCTGAGCTTGTTATTTTTTTTGCACGCAAATTTATGTGTCGCGGGTCGACGTATGCCTGCTTCCTACTGGCGTACGTGTTTCTTTGCGCGTGTTGTAGGCGAGCGTGTGAAACTTCCCGTGCACCCCTGAAATCCAGTACCCAGGCCAATAGCATGTGGAAATTCACGCGCACCCCGGAATACACGTGCGCTGATGTACTAGCGTGTGAAACTTCCCGCGCACCCCTGAAATCCAGTACCCAGGCCAATAGCGTGTGGAAATTCCCACGCACCCCGGAATACACGTGCGCTGATGTACTCGCGTGTGAAACTTCCCGTGCACCCTTGAAATCCAGTACCCAGGCCAATAGCATGTGAAAATAACCGCGCACCTTGGAATACACGTGCGCTGAGGTACTCGCGTGTGTAAGTGCCCGCGCACCCCTGAAATACACGTACATAGGCCAATCGCGTGTACGTGCACTTTTGTCCAATTACACACGATGACACTCTGACGTGCAGTCTTTCCACGTGTGCTCCGTCATCACGTGCTATGAGGGAAACACCTGTGCGGGTCACGTCACAGATGCGCTTACGCGCTGAGGGCCTTTGGTCCAATAGAATCGCGTAGGCGTGCTGACGCGCTTACGCGCTAAGGGCCTTTCCTCGAATTTCACGCTGACGTGCAGGATTTTCACGTGCCAAATCACTCCGTATCAAGCTGGCCACGTGAAAACACACAGAAGACCACGCTCCTGCCCAGAAGGCCAAATTACTGCCCCCTAGTGCCCCGAGCAGCCTCCCACGTGCCATCTGCTGCTGCTGCCTGCCTGCCTGCCTACTGCCACTGTGCCCTGCCATTTGGTGCCTGCACATCAGCCATCTGCAGGGGTCCAGTTGCTGTGTCCACCCCTGCTGGAACTGAAGACTCCCGACTGGGATAACATCGCTCCACAGCCCAGCCCCAGGACCCAGTTGCCCACCCACTCCTGCCTCTGGGGTTGCCATGTCGGGCACTTCCACATCTGGCACAGAGGGGCAGAGGGGCACCAGCTTCACTGCCACCGAAGTTGGTGTCCTGGTGGAGCATGTCCTGGGGCAGTATTATGCCCTCTTTGGATCGTCCCGCGCCAGCAAGGAAGGATGGGAGAGGATCTGGGCCGACTGTGTGGTTGCCATCAACGCGGAGGGGGTGGCAACCCGCGACGTCCAGAAGATCAAGAAGCGCTGGGAGGACTTGAGGTCCAGGACCCTCGTGAAGGCCCGGCGCCTCGTGGAGGGGGGCTGGGGCCGCATGAGTTCCATCCAGATGAGGGTCCTGGAACGCGAACGCCCAGCGCTCCACGCCCAGATCCTTGAGAGGGAGACCCGTCTGGAGTTGAGCGGTAAGTAACCAAGCATTGCTGTGTGAGACAGGGCATGTTGCGGTGTGCTGGTTGTCTGATACTTGCCTGTATGTGTGACATAGGCCATGTATGCATGTATGTGTGCAGGGACATCATGGTAATGCATGTGCGACCAGTGATGTGTGAACCACATGGTTGTTGCATGTGTTTAAATGCGACATGGGGAGCCCTATGCAGATTTTACACATGAGAGCATGCCAGTCTCTGTTCCTGGACATGGGTTTGGGTGAGGGATGGGTGCTGATGCCAGGTACATATATGGTAGCCATGTCTGTGTGCCTGACCTGCGTGTGTGTGACTTGTGAATGCCATGGATGCATGACACATGTGTGTGACAATGCACAGATTCATTGATACAGCCTAGTTATCCATGTATCCGCTGTGTTTGGGGTGTATGAGGCCAGATGGATGTGACTGAGGTGTAGTGTGTGCATGTGATAGGCATGACCCATGATGCATGTGAGTTCCATATCATTGTATCTTTCAAGAGTCCATTGGACATGTATGGAAATGTCCATGGCATGCACCATGCCTGTTACTGTGTGTGTTTTGCCTGGACTGACCCATGTGTTGTGGAGGGACATGATGGAAGTGTACTTTGACGGTGGTACTCATCTGCTATTGCTTCCTGTCTAGGGGACCATTGAACAGTACCCTGATGCTTGTGTTCTATGTCTCCCTCTATGCAGCGGCTAGTGAAGAAGAGGGCGGAGACGGCGCTGTGGAGCAAGGCGGCGGGGATGCCCCCACGGCTGCACCGGAAGGGGTGGGTGAGCCCCCACAGGGGCCTGCTATGGCAGAAGACGGTGAGGAGCCATCCAGGTTGGTGGTTTCCACAGAGGAGGAGGAGGCCGCCACTGAGGCACACATGGGGCCTGGTGGGGGCATCCCTGCTGGTGCAAGTGGTGCAGTCCAGGGGCAGGAGGCAGCACAGGTCACCGTGGAGGGGCCTGTGCATGTCGCTGTCCCTGACCCTGTGAGTGCACCACCATGCACCAGCAGGGATGCCCCGTCCCAGGCCTGTCCGCAGGTAGAGGGGATGTCCATGTCACCTGACTCCCCTCCACCTGCGGACGAGGGGACCCGTGGCCGTATGGAGAAGGTCCTGATTGGGGTCGCGATGCGCGCGGGTGCAATTCGTGATGACGTGCGTGCTTCCCGGGAGGAGCACGCACGTCATCACGAAGAGCACCATGCCGACGTGGCCCATTTGGGATCTTCCATGTTCGGGGGTTTCATACATGTGTCGGCCAATCTGGCGGCCCTCTCCTCCTCTGTGGAGGCTATACGCCGGTCGTTCTCCTTGCCGTCTTCCGGCCCAGGTGCCACCAGGGCCCCCTGTGGACCTGCCCTGACCAATGCAGCCAGCTCGGTGGGGATCCCATCCCTGCCACAGTCGGGAGTCGGAGGTCCAGCAGGGGTGGACACCACAGCAACTGTACCCCAGCAGATGGAGGATGTGCCAGCATCATCAGGCAGGGCACGTGCACAACGGCGTCGGTGGATTCCATCAGCCTGGATGCCGTTGTGCTGGCAGAGGCAGTTGTGTCGGAGGCAGCAGCAGAGTCAACGTGGGAGGCATCATGGCTTGGGGCCATCAACATCGGAGGGGCAGGCATCGGCCGGAGGGCAGGAGGACCCAGGACAGGAAGTGTCTTCCGTGTAGCTGCGGTTGGGCCAGCAGATAGGTGCGGAGCGGCGGTGGGCGGAAGAGGCGCGGCTCACGATGGTCAGGGCGGAGAACTCCATGTGGAGGGCCCTGAGGCGGGCCGAGTGCCTCGAGGCAATCCGCAGGGGGTTGGAGGAGCTGATGGCGTCGTCCCTGCGGACCCTCTGGGCCATGGAACAGGACCACCTCCGGGACATAGACGAGGAGTTTGATGATGCCCTGGCCCGGAACACCACAGAGTGAGCCACTGGACTTGCCCGCCGCCTTTGTATATAGTTCTTTAGTTTTAGGTTTCCTTTGTTTCTTCTTATGATTTGGAGTCGACGGACACTGCTCCACTTTTTGTATATAGTTGCATTTTAGTTAGGGTTTTTTGTAGGTTTCCTTTGTTCAGTTGGGCTCATGGACCCTTGGATGTTTTTTTTTTTATTTATTCACCATGGAGCAATGGTCTTTGCATTTGTTTTCTCTCTCGGATTTATTTTATTTTTAATGTGACTTTAGACAACATTTTTTTGGATTTGGATTTGTATTTTTGATTTTTTTGGACGGACATGCAGCTTATCTTTTTTTCATTGCCATAGTAGTTTGTTTCATTTCATTTGCATTCAATTTCTTTTAATACAAAATTTTGTTTTCATACTTCACTGTGTGGTATCATCTCATTGGTTTCATGCATGTCATGTTGGGTGTTTTCCCATTCAATTGCAACCATTGTGTGTGACGGACATGGGTTCATTTGCTTTATGAACATTGGGGGTGTAACATGTAATTTCCATTTCCATGTGTGTGAATGGGTTACTTGGTAGGGCCTTTTGGCTGTGGAGGCTGACCATAACGCACATGATTGGGGATTGTGAGGACATGGGTGCAGGGGGACATGAGTGGGGGCCTGGTGGAGGGTGCCCCTGCACTGCTAGGGGGTGGGGGTGGTGGGAGACATGAGTGGGGGCCTGGTGGTGCTGCCCCTGCACTGCTGGGGGTGGGGGTGGTGGGAGACATGAGTGGGGGCCTGGTGGTGCTGCCCCTGCACTGCTGGGGGGTGGGGGTGGTGGGAGACATGAGTGGGGGCCTAGTGGTGCTGCCCCTGCACTGCTGGGGGGTGGGGGTGGTGGGAGACATGAGTTGGACGTGAGTGGGGGCCTGGTGGAGGGTGCCCCTGGATGCTGGGGGATTGGGGTGCAGGGGGGCATGAGTGGGGGCCTGGTGGAGGGTGCCCCTGCCTGCTGGGGGGTGGGGGTGGTGGGAGACATGAGTGGGGGCCTGGTGGAGGGTGCCCCTGCAATGCTGGGGGGTGGGGGTGGTGGGAGACATGAGTGGGGGCCTGGCTGAGGGTGCCCCTGCACTGCTGGGGGGTGGGGGTGCAGGGGGACATGAGTGGGGGCCTGGTGGAGGGTGCCCCTGCACTGCTGGGTGGTGGGGGTCCAGGGGGACATGAGTGGGGGCCTGGTGGAGGGTGCCCCTGCACTGCTGGGGGGTGGGGGTGGTGGGAGACATAAGTTGGACATGAGTGGGGGCCTGGTGGAGGGTGCCCCTGGATGCTGGGGGGTGGGGGTGGTGGGAGACATGAGTGGGGGCCAGGTGGAGGGTGCCCCTGCACTGCTGGGGGGTGGGGGTGGTGGGAGACATGAGTTGGACATGAGTGGGGGCCTGGTGGAGGGTGCCCCTGGATGCTGGGGGGTGGGGGTGGTGGGAGACATGAGTGGGGGCCTGGTGGAGGGTGCCCCTGCACTGCTGGGGGGTGGGGTGGTGGGAGACATGAGTGGGGGTCTGGTGGTGCTGCCCCTGCACTGCTGGGGGGTGGTGGTGGTGGGAGACATGAGTGGGGGCCTGGTGGAGGGTGCCCCTGCACTGCTGGGGGGTGGGGGTGGTGGGAGACATGTGTGGGGGCCTGGTGGAGGGTGCCCCTTCACTGCTGGGGGGTGGGGGTGGTGGGAGACATGAGTGGGGGCCTGGTGGAGGGTGCCCCTGCACTGCTGGGGGGTGGGGGTGGTGGGAGACATGAGTGGGGGCCTGGTGGAGGGTGCCCCTGCACTGCTGGGGGGTGGGGGTGGTGGGAGACATGAGTTGGACATGAGTGGGGCCCTGGTGGTGCTGCCCCTGCACTGCTGGGGGGTGGGGGGGGTGGGAGACATGAGTGGGGGCCTGATGGTGCTGCCCCTGCACTGCTGGGGGGTGGGGGTGGGGGGAGACATGAGTTGGACGTGAGTGGGTACCTGGTGGAGGGTGCCCCTGGATGCTGGGGGGTGGGGGTGCAGGGGGACATGAGTGGGGGCCTGGTGGAGGGTGCCCCTGCACTGCTGGGGGGTGGGGGTGGTGGGAGACATGAGTGGGGGCCTGGTGGAGGGTGCCCCTGCACTGCTGGGGGGTGGGGGTGGTGGGAGACATGAGTGGGGGCCTGGTGGAGGGTGCCCCTGCACTGCTGGGGAGTGGGGGTGGTGGGAGACATGAGTGGGGGCCTGGTGGAGGGTGCCCGTGCACTGCTGGGGGGTGGGGGTGGTGGGAGACATGAGTGGGGGCCTGGTGGTGCTGCCCCTGCACTGCTGGGGGGTGGGGGTGGTGGGAGACATGAGTTGGACGTGAGTGGGGGCCTGGTGGAGGGTGCCCCTGGATGCTGGGGGGTGGGGGTGCAGGGGGACATGAGTGGGGGCCTGGTGGAGGGTGCCCCTGCACTGCTGGGGATGGGGGTAGTGGGAGACATGAGTGGGGGCCTGGTGGAGGCTGCCCCTGGTGGCTGGGGGGTGGGGGTGGTGGGAGACATGAGTGGGGGTCTGGTGGAGGCTGCCCCTGCACTCCTGGGGGTGGGGTTGCAGGGGGACATGAGTGGGGGCCTGGTGGAGGCTGCCCCTGGTGGCTGGGGGGTGGGGGTGGTGGGAGACATGAGTGGGGGCCTGGTGGAGGCTGCCCCTGCACTGCTGGGAGGTGGGGGTGGTGGGAGACATGAGTGGGGGCCTGGTGGAGGGTGCCCCTGCACTGCTGGGGGGTGGGGGTGGTGGGAGACATGAGTGGGGGCATGGTGGTGCTGTCCCTGCACTGCTGGGGTGTGGGGGTGGTGGGAGACATGAGTGGGGGCCTGGTGGAGGGTGCCCCTGCACTGCTGGGGGGTGGTGGGAGACATGAGTGGGGGCCTGGTGGAGGGTGCCCCTGCACTGCTGGGCGGTGGGGGTGGTGGGAGACATGAGTGGGGGCCTGGTGGTGCTGCCCCTGCACTGCTGGGGGGTGGGGGTGGTGGGAGACATGAGTGGGGGCCTGGTGGAGGGTGCCCCTGCACTGCTGGGGGGTGGGGGTGGTGGGAGACATGAGTTGGACATGAGTGGGGCCCTGGTGGTGCTGCCCCTGCACTGCTGGGGGGTGGGGGTTGTGGGAGACATGGTTGGGGGCCTGGTGGTGCTGCCCCTGCACTGCTGGGGGGTGGGGGTGGTGGGAGACATGAGCTGGACGTGAGTGGGGGCCTGGTGGAGGGTGCCCCTGGATGCTGGGGGGTGGGGGTGCAGGGGGACATGAGTGGGGGCCTGGTGGAGGGTGCCCCTGCACTGCTGGGGGGTGGGGGTGGTGGGAGACATGAGTTGGACATGAGTGGGGCCCTGGTGGTGCTGCCCCTGCACTGCTGGGGGGTGGGGGTGGTGGGAGACATGAGTGGGTCCTGGTGGAGGGTGTCCCTGCACTGCTGGGGGGTGGGGGTGGTGGGAGACATGAGTGGGGGCCTGGTGGAGGGTGCCCCTGCACTGCTGGGGGGTGGGGGTGGTGGGTTACTTGGTAGGGCCTTTTGGCTGTGGAGGCTGACCATAACGCACATGATTGGGGATTGTGAGGACATGGGTGCAGGGGGACATGAGTGGGGGCCTGGTGGAGGGTGCCCCTGCACTGCTGGGGGGTGGGGGTGGTGGGAGACATGAGTGGGGGCCTGGTGGTGCTGCCCCTGCACTGCTGGGGGTGGGGGTGGTGGGAGACATGAGTGGGGGCCTGGTGGTGCTGCCCCTGCACTGCTGGGGGGTGGGGGTGGTGGGAGACATGAGTGGGGGCCTAGTGGTGCTGCCCCTGCACTGCTGGGGGGTGGGGGTGGTGGGAGACATGAGTTGGACGTGAGTGGGGGCCTGGTGGAGGGTGCCCCTGGATGCTGGGGGATTGGGGTGCAGGGGGGCATGAGTGGGGGCCTGGTGGAGGGTGCCCCTGCCTGCTGGGGGGTGGGGGTGGTGGGAGACATGAGTGGGGGCCTGGTGGAGGGTGCCCCTGCAATGCTGGGGGGTGGGGGTGGTGGGAGACATGAGTGGGGGCCTGGCTGAGGGTGCCCCTGCACTGCTGGGGGGTGGGGGTGCAGGGGGACATGAGTGGGGGCCTGGTGGAGGGTGCCCCTGCACTGCTGGGTGGTGGGGGTCCAGGGGGACATGAGTGGGGGCCTGGTGGAGGGTGCCCCTGCACTGCTGGGGGGTGGGGGTGGTGGGAGACATAAGTTGGACATGAGTGGGGGCCTGGTGGAGGGTGCCCCTGGATGCTGGGGGGTGGGGGTGGTGGGAGACATGAGTGGGGGCCAGGTGGAGGGTGCCCCTGCACTGCTGGGGGGTGGGGGTGGTGGGAGACATGAGTTGGACATGAGTGGGGGCCTGGTGGAGGGTGCCCCTGGATGCTGGGGGGTGGGGGTGGTGGGAGACATGAGTGGGGGCCTGGTGGAGGGTGCCCCTGCACTGCTGGGGGGTGGGGTGGTGGGAGACATGAGTGGGGGTCTGGTGGTGCTGCCCCTGCACTGCTGGGGGGTGGTGGTGGTGGGAGACATGAGTGGGGGCCTGGTGGAGGGTGCCCCTGCACTGCTGGGGGGTGGGGGTGGTGGGAGACATGTGTGGGGGCCTGGTGGAGGGTGCCCCTTCACTGCTGGGGGGTGGGGGTGGTGGGAGACATGAGTGGGGGCCTGGTGGAGGGTGCCCCTGCACTGCTGGGGGGTGGGGGTGGTGGGAGACATGAGTGGGGGCCTGGTGGAGGGTGCCCCTGCACTGCTGGGGGGTGGGGGTGGTGGGAGACATGAGTTGGACATGAGTGGGGCCCTGGTGGTGCTGCCCCTGCACTGCTGGGGGGTGGGGGGGGTGGGAGACATGAGTGGGGGCCTGATGGTGCTGCCCCTGCACTGCTGGGGGGTGGGGGTGGGGGGAGACATGAGTTGGACGTGAGTGGGTACCTGGTGGAGGGTGCCCCTGGATGCTGGGGGGTGGGGGTGCAGGGGGACATGAGTGGGGGCCTGGTGGAGGGTGCCCCTGCACTGCTGGGGGGTGGGGGTGGTGGGAGACATGAGTGGGGGCCTGGTGGAGGGTGCCCCTGCACTGCTGGGGGGTGGGGGTGGTGGGAGACATGAGTGGGGGCCTGGTGGAGGGTGCCCCTGCACTGCTGGGGAGTGGGGGTGGTGGGAGACATGAGTGGGGGCCTGGTGGAGGGTGCCCGTGCACTGCTGGGGGGTGGGGGTGGTGGGAGACATGAGTGGGGGCCTGGTGGTGCTGCCCCTGCACTGCTGGGGGGTGGGGGTGGTGGGAGACATGAGTTGGACGTGAGTGGGGGCCTGGTGGAGGGTGCCCCTGGATGCTGGGGGGTGGGGGTGCAGGGGGACATGAGTGGGGGCCTGGTGGAGGGTGCCCCTGCACTGCTGGGGATGGGGGTAGTGGGAGACATGAGTGGGGGCCTGGTGGAGGCTGCCCCTGGTGGCTGGGGGGTGGGGGTGGTGGGAGACATGAGTGGGGGTCTGGTGGAGGCTGCCCCTGCACTCCTGGGGGTGGGGTTGCAGGGGGACATGAGTGGGGGCCTGGTGGAGGCTGCCCCTGGTGGCTGGGGGGTGGGGGTGGTGGGAGACATGAGTGGGGGCCTGGTGGAGGCTGCCCCTGCACTGCTGGGAGGTGGGGGTGGTGGGAGACATGAGTGGGGGCCTGGTGGAGGGTGCCCCTGCACTGCTGGGGGGTGGGGGTGGTGGGAGACATGAGTGGGGGCATGGTGGTGCTGTCCCTGCACTGCTGGGGTGTGGGGGTGGTGGGAGACATGAGTGGGGGCCTGGTGGAGGGTGCCCCTGCACTGCTGGGGGGTGGTGGGAGACATGAGTGGGGGCCTGGTGGAGGGTGCCCCTGCACTGCTGGTCGGTGGGGGTGGTGGGAGACATGAGTGGGGGCCTGGTGGTGCTGCCCCTGCACTGCTGGGGGGTGGGGGTGGTGGGAGACATGAGTGGGGGCCTGGTGGAGGGTGCCCCTGCACTGCTGGGGGGTGGGGGTGGTGGGAGACATGAGTTGGACATGAGTGGGGCCCTGGTGGTGCTGCCCCTGCACTGCTGGGGGGTGGGGGTTGTGGGAGACATGGTTGGGGGCCTGGTGGTGCTGCCCCTGCACTGCTGGGGGGTGGGGGTGGTGGGAGACATGAGCTGGACGTGAGTGGGGGCCTGGTGGAGGGTGCCCCTGGATGCTGGGGGGTGGGGGTGCAGGGGGACATGAGTGGGGGCCTGGTGGAGGGTGCCCCTGCACTGCTGGGGGGTGGGGGTGGTGGGAGACATGAGTTGGACATGAGTGGGGCCCTGGTGGTGCTGCCCCTGCACTGCTGGGGGGTGGGGGTGGTGGGAGACATGAGTGGGTCCTGGTGGAGGGTGTCCCTGCACTGCTGGGGGGTGGGGGTGGTGGGAGACATGAGTGGGGGCCTGGTGGAGGGTGCCCCTGCACTGCTGGGGGGTGGGGGTGGTGGGAGACATGAGTTGGACATGAGTGGGGGCCTGGTGGAGGGTGCCCCTGGATGCTGGGGGGTAGGGGTGGTGGGAGACATGAGTGGGGGCCTGGTGGAGGGTGCCCCTGCACTGCTGGGGGGTGGGGGTGGTGGGAGACATGAGTGGGGGCCTGGTGGTGCTGCCCCTGCACTGCTTGGGGGTGGGGGTGATAGGGGACATGAGTGGGGGCCTGGTGGAGGGTGCCCCTGCACTGCTGGGGTGTGGGGGTGCAGGGGGACATGAGTGGGGGCCTGGTGGAGGGTGCCCCTGGATGCTGGGGGGTGGGGTGGTGTGAGACATGAGTGGGGGCCTGTTGGAGGGTGCCCCTGCACTGCTGGGGTGTGGGGGTGGTGGGAGACATGAGTTGGACATGAGTGGGGCCCTGGTGGTGCTGCCCCTGCACTGCTGGGGGGTGGGGGTGGTGGGAGACATGAGTGGGGGCCTGGTGGAGGGTGCCCCTGCACTGCTGGGGGGTGCGGGTGGTGGGAGACATGAGTGGGGGCCTGGTGGAGGGTGCCCCTGCACTGCTGGGGGGTGGGGGTGGTGGGAGACATGAGTGGGGGCCTGGTGGTGCTGCCCCTGCACTGCTGGGGGTGGGGGTGGTGGGAGACATGAGCAGGTGTGCAGGGTATTCCCCTGTGGTGTCGGCTGCCTGCAGGGGCCGTGGAGGGTGTACAGGGAATACCTGGGAGCACACAGCCAAATCTCGTGTAGAATTTCCCGCGTACCCCTGTCATACACGTACCCAGCCAAATCGCGTGTGGAAATTCACGCGCACGTACCCTACCAAATCGCGTGTGGGACTTCCCACGCACCCCTGAGATCCACGTACCCAGCCAAGTCGCGTGTGGAAATTCCCGCGCACGTACCCGGCCAAATCGCGTGTGGAACTTCGAGCACACCCCTGAAATCCACGTACCCTGCCAAATCGCGTGTGGGGCTTCCCGCGCACCCCTGAGATCCACGTACCCAGCCAAATCGTGTGTGGAAATTCCTGCGCACGTACCCGGCCAAATCGAGTGTGGAACTTCCCGCGCACCCCTGCAATCCACGTACCCTGCCAAATCGCGTGTGAGACTTCCCGCGCACCCCTGAGATCCATGTACCCAGCCAAATCGCGTGTGGAAATTCCCGCGCACGTACCCGGCCGAATCACGTGTGGGACTTCCCGCGCACCCCTGAGATCCACGTACCCAGCCAAGTCGCGTGTGGAAATTCCCGCGCACGTACCCGGCCAAATCACGTGTGGAACTTCCCGCGCACCCCTGAAATCCACGTACCCTGCCAAATCGCGTGTGAGACTTCCCGCGCACCCCTGAGATCCACATACCCAGCCAAATCGCGTGTGTAAATTCCCGCGAACGTACCCGGCCAAATCGAGTGTGGAACTTCCCGCGCACCCCTGAAATCCACGTACCCTGCCAAATCGCGTGTGAGACTTCCCGTGCACCCCTGAGATCCATGTACCCAGCCAAATCGCGTGTGGAAATTCCCGCGCACGTACCCGGCCAAATCGCGTGTGGGACTTCCCGCGCACCCCTGAAATCCACGTACCCTGCCAAATCGCGTGTGAGACTTCCCGCGCACCCCTGAGATCCACGTACCCAGCCAAATCGCGTGTGGAAATTCCTGCGCACGTACCTGGCCAAATCGCGTGTGGAACTTCCCGCGCACCCCTGAAATTCACGTACCCTGCCAAATCGCGTGTGAGACTTCCCGCGCACCCCGGAATACACGCACACGTTATTTTTCAGTCAGCGGGTGTCCGTGTTTGTGGGTACCCCTTTGCACGTCATTTGTCCTGGAGGGCCACAGTATAGGACATTCATCATGGCTGTATATAGGTGCTATTTGTTGGCGCACCTTTTGGCGCACATTTATTACAGGCGCAGAGACGCTACCGCCTGCTTTCTTGTGGCGGTCGTGTTTGTGCCTGTGCGCTGGTTTGACCGTGCGCTTTTTTGCCCTATTCGATTCCATGAATACGTGTTGTAGGCGAGCGTGTGGGCGTTCCGCGCACTTGCACCCTGTACTTCCCCCGTGACGCCCACATTTTGGCAAGTTGTTCCCCATTCCGAGTGTTACGCCCCGTTTTCCGCCTACTTTTGTTGTGTGCGCTGCGCTATGTGCGATTTTCGCTGTGGCCTGTGCGATTTTCGCTGTGACCTGGCGCACGCCGTTAGATGGCCTGTGCGCCAAAGTGCGCCGCACACTTTTTTAGCGCTCATCCGATGGTCTTCTCGCGCACGTCCTTCCATGAATCGATGTGCGCTGCTTTTCGTGCGATTTTCGCACTTGCACTGCGATTTCCGCTATTCCGCTGCGAATCGCACGTTTTTGGCCACTTGCGCCGCGCTAATTATTCCATGAATCGGCTTGTTGATCTTTCACAACAACAGGTATGCTTGTGACTGGTGAGGCCAGTTCTCTAAAGATGGCAAAGAGCTCTTTCGATTCTGAGGTTGCGCTAGCAATCCTGGTGTTATAAACTGTTGATTTGGCTAGAATTATCTCTTTTTTGTATTGCACGGCTAATGATTTGTAGGCATTTCGGGTGGTCTCTTGTGGTGAGATTTGCCTTTTGTTGAGTGCTTTGCACTTAACTGTGTGTAGCTCTTTGAGCTTGGCGGAGAACCAATAGTTAGAATGTCTCATCTTTTTTTCTCTGCTCCCCTCGAGCAGGGCAATAGCATCCACTGCATTTTTAATTGTAGAGTTGTAAAGCTCTGCCAGAACATCAGCAAGAGTGAAAGGAGGCTTGAGTGCGGGGACCTCTAGGAAGGGGTAAGCTTCTCTTTAATGAGGTTACGTGATGATCTGGCTAGAGCCGGCAGGCTAGGCTTTAATGGTTTGGGAACCTTGCTCAAGGTAGGGATGAAGAAGTGAATAAGATGATGGTCTGTCCACGGGGACGGGGTAATAGAGCTGATGTCCACATTACAGTTGTGGTCCATTACCAGAACAAGAGACAACGTTTACAGTGGATGGGATAGACCACTTTCTGATGGAAGCCCAGATCATGGAGGGATTTAGCCAAGGCCTTGGCTGGTTTGTCTTTCTGGTCATTGAAATCCAGGTTGAAGTATCCAAGGAGAACAGATTTCGCTGAGACTTTGAGGTTATCCTCAGCAGGTGGATAAGATTATCATGGAAGTCTAGTTTTGGTCCCGGGGGGCTGTATGCTATGTGAACAGCAATCGTGACGTTTGGTGAAATTGTCAGTTTGATAGAGAGAAAGTCCACATTGCCATGAAGACATGAGGAGGTTTGTCTGATTGCCAGTGTTTCTTTTACTATGAGAGCCACACCTCCACCTTTTACTATTGGTTTGTCCTGATGCAGGATGGTGTAGCCTGAGGGGAGGGCTAGTGAAATGGCTGGGCCCGAAGCCTCATGGAGCCATGTTTCGGTCACTGCTAGAGCATCCAGGTCAAGGTTTCTGATTAGATCATGGATCTCTGTAGCATGGGCCGGAAGCGATCTAGGATTAATGAGGGCAAGTTGCAGCGGGCAGTGTTCTGTTTTCATTATCGGGTTTTTAGCTGTGTAGTGACGAGGGGGGCAGGCGTGCATCCTGGATCTGAGAGTCACACAATGGGATCGTGTGCATGACAGTAACTGCCATGTGGATTGCTTGAATTTAGATGCTGCTGAGAGAGGGTGTGTGTAAACCCCTTAGTAGGAGGTTTCTGGTACCTGCCGGTCTCGGGCAATCACTATGGCAGAAGGGGTACTTGCGGCTTCTTAGCCTGTTGAGCCTGCTGAGCAGGGAGGCTAGAGAGGGACTGCCTGGAGTGGGGGCTGACGGGACATGCCCTATGCTACAGTAGGAGGGCAGAAATGGGGAGGGGACGATGTCCTTGGAATTCGGAGGGGTACCCGACATGCTTAGTGTGCCTTAAAGGCAAGTGGGCAAAATAGCAGAAATACTGCTTTTCTTGGTGTGTGAAACTAGCTGAAGAACACGTGATGGAGCTGGGTGGTCAGCCCAACAGGAGAAACATGCAAGCAGCTCGACTTCTCGGGCGCCCTAGCGGCGTGAAGTGTGTGTAGCCGCATGGCAGTGAGCAGAGGTAAGGTGAGAAGCGCAGCAACAATCAATTGGGCTTACAATATGACTGGGGTGATTAAGCCTGGGGTAACTAGTGAGGCGGGGCTAACCAGTCCTTCTTGTGAGGCGATGTGCTTCCTTACATACAGTGGGGCAGGATATTTGCATAGGTAAAAGCTTTTCATACCGGCAGATTGATTGAGAGTAGTAAACGTAACAATTCTCAGAAGTGCAACGAAGCTGAGTGTGTACACTGCATATAGAACAACGTTATAATACAAACCTAATCAAATGAACCAGTTACTGAATGCAAAGTCGTGTCATCTTTCTATCGAATTAGCCATATCATTATGTTGGTGCTGAGGATGGCACGATACCAACAGAGATTAAATCTACGTTGGGGGTGTATCGTGACTATTCCCCCAAGAGTGAGAGTGAGGTCGTATGCTGTGATAAACACTATCGTGCTAATAAGGTGGCATATGAGGCAAAGAAAACAACTTAACCAATATAGTTGTGGTACAATACTCTCGGACTACTTTTGCAGTATTAGGAGGCAAGTGGAACCAACACTGACAGTAATTATTTATATGGCCAGCGTACTTACAGACTTGGCCTAAAAAGTCCAGTCTTGAGGCCGATGATGACTGGGCAGAGTGTATGGCCCAAGGCCCTTTTCGGCCGAGACAGGCACCGACAGGTCCTTAAGAGCAGCCCTCTAGATGGACGGTCCGGCTTCCACATGCCGTTTAGCCTGATAGGCTAATGAAGCAGAGCTGGGCCAATCGGAATAGCCCAAAAGTTGCTGGTCTGCGCCTTAGGGCAGACAGGGATTTGTGTCGGCCATTAAAGAGTGGATAGCAACTACATTGAAGGCGGGTACATTTTTTTTGCTTTTACTCATGACAATGTATTAAATCCGACTATTTGCCCAGACAGTCTGCTTTCTGAAGTTCCATATTGTAAGTTCACCACAGACACCATGGTAACATTTGTGGGGCATAGACTGTACTTCTGGTAAGTGATAACGGGTCCCATTTGGGGTCGTACTGGGGCATAAGATTGGCTGGGACAGCCATGAAAGAGTGGCCCACAACGCAAATGTCAATATGTTCTTTTGCGAAAGACTGTTCGAGTAATCTTCGAGGGGGACATTTTTTGGTAAAATAAGTGGCAAATTGTGAATTGTAAACAATATTTGTGAAGTAAAACTGGTCAAAATTACTAGCTGCAAAGTGAAGTGGCTAATCACACTGCTGGCACACCGTGGCCAAAAAACAGGGTCAATTTTGACCAAAAAATCTGGCCCATGCTTGGCTGGCACTTTGGACATTGCCCAGTCGAATCCTGGTTCCATGTCTCAAATAATACCATGAACAGTTGTATATTCTTGGATGGCCCAGGATCAGACTGGTGCATACAATTGTCTCAGGCACCAAGGTTAAAGTGGCTCACAGTCACAAATGGCAATGTGTTACTTTGTGACAGAATGTTTGGGTAGTACCCAAGTGGGAGTTTGTTGGTAAGACATGTTGCAAATTGTGTATTTTAAGCAATAGGCGTTCACTAGCACAAGTGAAAACTAGTATCTGCTCCATGGTGTAACTCGTCGAACTAACTTGACAATAAACTGGCTCACTTTGACTAAAAAAACGAACCTACACTGGCATATTGACCCTGCACTTCCGACATTGTCCTATTGCCCTAGAGGCCAGTCCGAGCCTGGGTGTGTCTCCTAGGAATATGCATATTGGCACATTTTTTGTAATTATCCAAAACTGTAATTTCTATTCCTTTCATTATGTTATTATATCTCTGGCCACCAGATTGTGCTCCAATGACAGACAGCCCGCGACAAACAGACCAACGCTATCAAGATTAATACATTTTGTGACAGAATTTAATAATCTGGTTTTATAATATTTAATTTTGTTTATAAAATATCACGCAGTGCAAAAGTTATTTTTCAATTTAAAACAACATGATTGGCTTTAAACAATGTAATTCATATCTCTTGACACGAAGAATTTATCATGCAGTTCGGTTGGGAATGGATTTTTGCAGGTTCTTAGTCGGATTAGTTTTAATTTAATGTAGACATTCACAGCATTTTGACAAGCGCAGTGCTTTTATGATCTGAGTTTGCACTGACTAAAAGGCGTCTGAATTAGATTCCCTCTCTCTTTCAATACCAAAAGTCACTAATCTCCTTTCTTACGTTTTCTAAGTAAGAAATATTCAATATGCTCACTTGCCTTTGAATTATATGATAGGATAGGTTATTTATAATGCGCTTAATACCCAGAGTTTTCTAAGCGCGGACCGGGGATCGAACCCGTGTTACTCCGTGTGTCTTTTTTGCGCTGAGCTATCCTCCTGAAAATACTTAATCAGGTTATTTGATTAAATTTACTGTATTCATTTTTCAACCAGTATTTGAGAATGTGATTGTCAATGCTCGAATGTAGAAATCCATGTTGTATATATTTGACATTTGTATATTGATGTATATTTTTTGTGATCAAGAAATTATATTTCTTGTGTTAAGAGATAAGCATGGTTTATGTGAGGTTTCCTGGGATTTAGAGCTAAAGGCATCATTAAAATATGAAGGACATTGTAAACTAGGGTCATGTCAGAGTGCTGGGCATTGCTTTCCACTTCAGGCTTTTGTGGAAAGTCACTCTCCTTGGTGCCTCCTGGTAGAGCCACATGAGCAGAAGAACGCTAAGGATGAACCCCTTTCCTTATTGAGCGATATTTGACAAAGAAGGCTGAACTCGGGCAGCTATGGGCAACAATGGTTTTCAGAATGTGGCTGAACATTTGGTCGCTCCCAGTTTTTAAAGGAGTCTTGGATCTGGAGGTTCTATGCCATTCACCAATAGAGAAGCACTATCAGAGCTCTCTGCAAGTTACCTGCTAAGGATTATTTGACTTCCTCTTATTTTCTGGTGGTGACACCAATCATTTCATGGTCTCCAGTGAGTGGTGTGAGGAGAGGCACCAGCGCATCAAAACAGAAACCAAGAGCGGAGGCCAAGAAGTGACCAACCTCCCTCGCAATCGGAATAAAACTGGTCCTAATAGGAGCAAAGAGGGTGGTAGGGCCCTCATGCCAAGTGAAGACTGGACAAAAAGTCGGTCCTTCTGCACCATTCTTACCAGATGCTATAACAAGGATAGTTATAGTTGCGCCGGCCAGTATTATTAAGTGAAGAAGTTAAAAGAGGGGAAATCCTGCAGCAGTGAGTACATGATAATCCTTCTGAAATGACTGTCAGGCTGCTTTAATACGTTGTCTACAACTGAGCTATCAAGATCCCAGAAGGGGAGGCTGGTGTATAAAACAATCTGAGAAAACAATTTCATATCACAATTGATTTTGTATTTAAAAAGAAAATGCGTTGATGTATGTGCTGTAAGTATTTCCTGGGTTTTATAAAGTACAAACCCACCTACTGGACAACAAAGGCATAGAGCGATAGGAGAGAATAATACGGAAGCAATTAGAAGGATAACAGAACAGAGTGCCGTTGGAAGGAATTGGAGAGAGGGTATCATGATGAGGTTATGGGGAACAGAGGAAGAGGGCAGTGGATGGTTCTTTGCAGAGGGAGTGGGGCAGGAGAGCGGGCACCAGGAGGCATGCCAACATAAGGAGCCCTGGGAATGAGACACCAGCCAGCGGCATGAAAGACAGCTTTCTTCTGTAAATAAAGCCTGCACTCCTGAGAAAATGATATTGCTGATGCAGATTTCCTGGTTGCTGATGTAGACTGATTGTCCAGATGTGGGTAGGAGGAATAGAAAGTCATCCAGTGAATGACTACAAGAACTGTGTGTAAGTACGGCCCTAAATATGGCACGATCTGTGACCTCTAATGCCACAAATAATGCTAATTCGTTTATCAACACAGATACAAGGGGTTGGTGATATTTTAGGATTGGGATGAAATGAGCCCCAAGATGGGAGATCAAGGTTGGGAACAGCCATGACTGTTGTCTGATCCAGGAGACATGGGTTACAGAAACAGTTTTACTGGAGGGGTATTTATCCTTTGAGAAACTTGCCACACATGTGCTTAAAAAGATAACAGTGACCAATTATGGGATCATTGAGATCAATGCAAGCTTAACTGTAATGTACCCCATTGCTGATCACAGTCCCTGCCTAACAAATGGCATTTCATTTTGACAAATACATATAGCCAGTCATCCAGTAAAAGGAATACATCTTTATTAGAAACATATGCTCTACCAAATATTGGTAGAATGGAGAATTGTGATTAAGAAGAATGACACCATTTGTGTTATGAAATTGTAAAAGAAAGAGGCAATAATGCTTCTCAAGCAACAAGCAACCCATAAGATTGGATGTAGAAGATAGTACTTATAAATAAGGAAAAACAAAGAAAAAGGAGGCTCGAGAAGTCTCACAGATAATGCCAAAGTATGGTGTGGCAGTTCAGTGGAAGTCAGGCATGAATTGTAGATGTTAAAAGGGAAGCAGGTTTAATTTCTTAGCTTCTCAGAATACAGAAACAGAGATAGTAGGTAATTTGAAAGAGAGATAAACAACGTGGCATCCTGTACCATGGTGTTCCAGAACTTACTATCACATTCAAAGTATTCAAGCCCCCACTTCATGGCATCACAAATAGATGTCATACATATACCTCGTGAAGCATCTCGCATCCAACATGTGAGACATGTTGTAACACATCTGCCACCTTGGACATTGTGACAAGAAGCAGAAAATTCGGGGAACATAGAACAACAGTTGACACACAGAACCCACACATTCCACATTAGCTAAAAGTCTCAAGAATGGTGCCTGGTACCCTGAAATAGATGAAGCCATTACTAAAATTGTTGACAAGGTGCCTGGGGGATTACACACGGTTTGAGAATAGGGAGCAACACACAATCTCTAAAACAAAAACAAAATTAGCAAATAGACCCAAAATGGCGACCGCGTGACTTATCTGTGTAATGGGTCAGTTCAATGTGTATGGAAAAGGAGCCTTGCAAAGGCTCTTACATCACTGAATGTTTAAGTAGACACCATGGGCATCATTCCAAGTTCAGTGCTGAGCAGGGCGGCAATTCTGTGCTACGGAATAACCATTACTACCATTGCTGACAGAGTATTATTTACCGCCATATTGCAACCTTATAATCATACCGAAAATGCTGAGCACCTCATCAAGAGACTGTAGGGAAAACAAATGAATGGGTCACCCCTACCAACCATAACTTTGCAACAACGCGACCCTTTCATTGCACTCTACACCGTGAATTGGTATGTAATGCAGTGCATTTTTATCAAACATTAACTTGTTTGCCTATGTTTTCCATTGACATTTTAGTAAAACACAGTCTAAATACACAAATTAAACTGTTGCTACCACAGTAGACCACCCTCTATTGCACTACCAATACGCCTTTCTAAAGTGCTGGTGCAAACATATGATAGCACATGACATTGACACTACAATACCACGTGATAAACTCATTATAGTTTCCCCATACACATCTAAAAAAAGAGTTTGTTATTCCACAACACACTCTGATTGTCAAACTCAAATTCATGGTTCTGATCGATATTACAACTATTGTAACAAAGAACGATCACGTTTCTTTTCCATATACACAAAACGTATTCTGGGAAATGTTCAGCATACTTTCCAACATGCTACAAACTTGAAATCTGGCATGTGGGTAGGTTCCATGGTGTAGACAATGTAAAAAGTATAAAATATAGATTTTTCTAATTAATTTTTTAAGCGGTTTGCAATGCTTGGATATATGTGTGTGTGTGTTTGGAATGTTCAGCATACTTCCCAACACGCTACAGACCTGGAAATTAGCATGTGGGTAGGTTCTATGGTGTAGCCAATTTAACAGGGATTAAATATACCTTTTCTGATTTCTTTATTTTTTTAGTGGTTTGCAGTGCTTACCTATGCCAAATGGCTCTTTGTGTCGTAGTTCTGCAATAGTTCTACGTTCATTGTTCCAAAAGTTTATCAGTTAAGTAGAAATTCAACAGTTCATTGTTCCTAAACTTTTAACAGTATCAGCATTCTAGCTGACATTAGCAGCACTCACCTTTGAAGTTATGTGGGTGACACAAAACAGTGCTTTTGCAGTAATGCAGGTGACAGGAAACAGTGCATATCTCGTTAAAAATAGTGTCCGCTTTTATGTTGTCCGTCACAATGTGTCAATCCTCTCATGGGAATTACAGAAACTTCATTTCCCACGAAAGTTGCTGAATGTATGCCATCTCAACAAGTCGCAGCTTACATACAAAGTTTACATGCTTGAGCCATACAGGTACGGGTATGGCACTTCAAGCTTACGTGCTTCAGCTCTACACCTACGGCACTTATGTTGAGGTCCCTGCTGCCTCGGCTGTAGATAAGGACAACCAATAATCTCAATGCTCCAACTCAAAGTAGCTGGAACCGATTTAGGGGATTCATGCCTTTCTCATGGTCAGCATTATGTGGCTTGCTCCAGAATTGGAAACATAGAACATTTTTCCACACTAGCTCCTACAGGAAAGACTAGCAGTATTGTCTACAAAGAAGCATTGGTTTAGTTTACTAAATTAACTTCAAACTAGGACTGAAATAGGAATTACTGTGCAGAACGGGTACACCTGCTAATACCATATATAAGAACTGAGTACAAAGAATTATTTTGTCTTCTTATCTACTTCCACAGGACTTTCCCATCTATAGACACGTTTTCCATTAGCCATGTATGTGACAAAATATTCCCCAGGGTGTGTCTCTTATTCATGAGAACATCATGTTTCTTGCACCAATTTTACAACCACCATTCACCTGTAGAGTGTATATCAAATATAATATTAGTAATAATGTACATGTTAATCAACCTAATTTGCCCTCAACTGCCTAGGCACTTATACAAAGTCAGCAGGGCATATGGCCCAAAAGCATATTGTAACCATGCAGATGCAGGTTGCATATAACGACGGCTGCTTTAACAGACCTCAAAAGGCAATACACATTTCGACATTCTTGATGGGAATATGCAACCCAGACAGGCTGCTAAACTCTGTGTCCCTGTTCCTTCATTCTAAGTGACTAACAAATTGCCAGGGGATTGTGCATCCTCTATCCATTAAGGACTACATAACAGTAATGCACATGACAACACACTCCAATCCAAATTCATTATAGCCATGACAATGTGCCTGGCACAATGCAACATGAATTTGTCATGTCTAAATCATGCCCCAACACTTACTGAGCAGCCTCCAGATTGTCTTGTTGTAATGCACCTAATCTGGCAACGGAGTCCTTGTCCGTTTGATGACAAGGGGCTCCCAAAGCACCCAGGAAGATGAAGCCAGTATGAGTGCAGGCTGACCTTCACAGGCTGAAGCTACATCTTCGGCTCAGCAAACCATTCCCCAAGAAGTACATCCTCCACTCCTGTAGCTCAGAGATCAGCAAACCACCAAAAAGCATTGGCCAAGAACACATCTCCATCCTACCTTCCACTGCAGTGTTGAACATTCGCACCATCACCACTACTAGTCAGGCCACAGCAGTTACTGACAAGGAACCAGCCACCACCACTGCTGGTTAGGTAGTTGCCACTACTGTCAAGGAATCGGCCATCACCACTGCTGAACAGGCCAATGTTGCTACTTGCAATGATCCACCTTTGACAATTAGTTGTAATGCGATAGGTGTCAATCAGCCTGAACAAGTCACCAGCGTCGTTGTCAGCACGCTAATGGGTGCATCGTTGATGGAAACCTTGCCTGCACCTTTCCCAATTCAAAGTCTTGTGCCCTCTGTATTTCCTGCTTCCCACTCCTCTGTGGCTCATGGCAGTCCATTGTGGACACTGGTATTGGCACAGATGACAATGACCCCACTACAGCTGGGGATGTTGGGCCTGGAATTTTTTACCAAGGTGACACCCTCCGCCCTGTGCAACCACTGTACCGCCCGCCCCAAGATACCCTGATTGCCATTTGGGAAAGGTAATGCGGATGGAGCAGTGCCAGAAAAGAATGGAGCTCCTGTCAGTCCTCCCTCTCTAACACATATATGCAATGTGAGAGGTGGTGCAGGGGCATCTCGCACGGTAGCAGGGAAATATAATTTCTAGTGCAGGTACTTCACAGAAGTCAATGCTTGAAATAATGTGATTGGTCAAAGGGTGCGAGAGCTGACCGAGGCTATATCTGCAGGTCAGGAAACCATGCAGCGTGTTCTCCTCCTAACACTGCAGCACATCCTTGGCTGTGATTCCATGAGCTTTGAATAAGCTACACCCAATGGAGGGTGTACTCTGCCAGAGATTTCAGCACACTGCCATGCATGCACCAAATTTGCTATTAGAACTGGGGAACCAGACCAATGGTTCCAGAACCAATTTTGTTGGTCAGATACTTTATTTTATTGATTTACATGAACAGGGTGAAGGGTGCTCTCAGGTTTTTGTCAGTTGGTTCAAGCCAGATGAAACATCCTTCCCTTCCTTTCACGCGTCGGCCCGTGGTGGCATGCACCCATGTCATCTTCCTCCCCCTCATTATCCGTGTGAGCAATGTCCTCATCTGAGGGCATAAGGATGTCTCCCCAAAGGGACATGTTGTTCAGCATTGCACACACAACAACAGTCTTGCCTGGCCTGTACCTGAGGTCCCACGTGTTTGTTTGAGTCAGTTGAACCATTGCCTTGAGTTGTGCTATTACACGTTATATGGAGACCTTTGTCCTGATGTGTACTACCTTGGATGCTGTCCATCAAGGAACAAAACAGTTGTTGGGAATGTTTTTTCTTGACAACATGCTCATGTTATCAACTTCGATAAACTGTACAAATTGCATCTGTCTTACATCATATAGACTTGGGTGCTATCACCCTACAATGCTTGTGTAGCATATGATCTGTACGGGCCCTGGATTTGTATGTTTGCTGCTTTTTTAACCTGGAATGTGATACATTCCATGATATGACCAAGTCCCTGGATAAGGTAAGAGATACGGTGCCACAGGGCATACATACCTGGGTGGAGAACTGTGGTATAGCATTATTTCTCTACATGGAACATTTTCGAGCTCCAAAAGTGGGTATTGATATTGATATTGATATTTTATTTCTATCGCGCTCGTACACAAGTGTTTCAGAGCGCGACAAGGAAAGGGAGGGGAACAGGGGAGAACAAAACAGCGATCTTACTAGGCCCAGCGACATTGAGAAGCGGAGGGGAAAAGTGCATTGAAGGGGGGAGAAGTGGAAAGTGTGAAGCAGAGGAGAAACAGATAAATAACAATAAATAAATAATAAAGGCAACAAACAGTTTTAGTGAGCAATTTGCAAGTGCTAGGTTTAAGGAGGTACAGTGAGTTGTTAAAGAAAAGTGTAATCTATGCCCCCCTCATTTTTATAGTTGATGACATTTTCCTATCCTTTCAAGCTCCAGTAAGGGCACGACACAGCAATTACATTGCGCATTCCTCTGGATGTCTGGGTCTACATGGTTTAACAGCACCCTGTTTTTCCTTGATGGTATTTCACAGATGGATTCCTATTAGGCATCTCTCAATGTAGCACTGGCTACCAGTACGCAGAGTCCACGCGATACCATTGGACATGAAATCTGCAAGGCCTAAATTCACTTCCTGCATGTATAGTTCTTACATGTGCCTCGGCATGTGCTGGTTTGGTGCATCATGGCATCTTGAGTTGACCCCGGGAATCTGTCACAGCAGTGATTCATGGTGAGGTTTGGACAGCAGTTAATGTGCACATTGGTCAAATGATATTGATTTCTGTCATGGTAAACATGCTGAACCGCTTGCAGGGCCTTCTGTCTGTTTTGGCAATATTTAAACCTATAATACTGTGGAAATACTGGTTTTGTACAGGGTTAATTCCAGCAGAAGAATTAGCACCACAGAAATGACTGACATTTTTTTCAATGTTTCCTCTGGCACTAATTCCACTAGAATAGCACATGCTGGAGGAATTATCCTTAAATTTAAGGGACTTGGAATTTGGTGGATTGGTCAAAGTGCCAGTAATTCCATGACCTCCATTCTTTTCTGTTTCTGGCGAATTCGAAAAGTGTCTCTGAAAGCGGAGGATTGGTTGGAGGAAATGTTTAAACTTGCTGCTATGGAGAGAATAAAATTCCACTGACTAGCTTATTTGAGAAGATTTGGGGTAAATTCATGGAACTGTTCTAAAACTGTATTTGATTCTGTCTGTGGGGGTTAACTTGTAAAGTTGCACATTTTATAAATTGTAAATACAAATAAAAAAATAAAAAGAAATGAGTCTCATTATACAGCATCCCCACAATATTCAAGGACCGTATAATTCCATAAACACACTCCATTACTAGAACATGTGGGAAACATGCTGCATAGTGGGGGAAAGAAACATCCTTAAGTTGGGCGATTTTTAATAGATGGAGTGTTTTCACCAGTTATGTAGCAGAGAGGCACAGGAAAAAAGGGTAACCATACCATTTTATAAAAGGGAAGCAGTGCAAAGACTCAGGGTAAAATAGGGAATCACACAGGCCCAGGAAAATAAGGCAGAAAACATGCTCAGAAAAAGGGGTGCGCATATGGACTCGGGGAAATGGGGTGGCCCACAGGCTTATGAAATGGGGGAATAGCAGAGGCTTAGTAAACTGGGGACAGAGCCCAGCCTGTCAACATTTCCCTCCAACATTGCTAGCAGTCACCAACAATGCCTCACGCCTTCAGCCAGCATTCACTCTCCCTACCTCACCTCCATCCACACCTACCTTAGCTTTACCCTTTTGCATGACTTCTTTAGAGCAATTTACACCCATGCTGTGCATATACTAGTTCCATTTGTTTCCTGAAAAACCTGATAATAAACACAGCATCACAAATTTGCCAAATATTGCCATAATTTGCACAGCTGCTCACAGCATTTCGAGTACGAGGTGAGGAAGCCTTCCCACTAAGAAATTCACTGCATAGTAATGCCTGGAACATGATGATTGTGCCTCATTATAATATGTTGAAAGCTGACAAATGTGAGTGCATGGCCATATGATGGCTGTACCTGGGGCATGTAGGGACATGCAAGAAACATGCCTATCTAATGGTTACATGAGCATACATTGTGGGCTTTGTCATTGATTGTTTAGCTGTGACTGAGATCATGATTCCCGCATAAGAGCTTGTTCCGGGGCTATTTCAAAGCAGTGATGTAAATATTAAACGTGTGTCATTTCAAAAATGTACTAATCGATTCAATTGTTAATTTTATAAGCCTCTATTTTTTAACTCAACTATTTAAAAGGATAATGGCTGGTTTAATAATCAATCTAGGCATTCCGGTTAGACCTTGTAGGGGAGGAGCATTGCTGCTCATTGGGTTCTCTGGAATCCCTACGTAATGGCTCTAGGTTTAAGGGCGCCTTGGCCGACATTTTACCCTCTGGAGATGCGAATGCTTATGGCATTATGGCACCCAGCAAGAGTCCTGGTGGCCGCCTTAAAAGCAGAGCAGGGAAGCATACTGCCAAAAAGTCACAGACAGCATGCCATGTGGCAAGGTAACGTTATACTCACAGTAGAAAGGGGGAGGGAGAAAGAGAGATGGATAATGATAACATATCCGGAGATAGGGAGCAGGGACGGACGTCATTGGGGAGTTGCATTTTTTGCAATGCTGAAAAAGTTGGAATTATGGTAGAATGTGTGTTTTGTCTCTGTGTGTTTAAAAGGGTGCAAGTCAAATGCAACAGCATATCACCTGAGTTCCTTACTAGGTCCAGTCAACTAGCCTGGTAAACTTGCAAGCAAGCCTGAATAGCTGCTCTATTGATGGAAATATTATTTCAGATCTACATGTGACCCTTCAGTTTGGTGTTAGCACAAATGGGATCATCTATCCATACAAAAGCGCGTGCCTGGGCAGACTTTAAAAAGACACGCATGCACCTTGAATATTTTCTCCATGATGTTTCCTATACTTCAATTGTACAGCAGATTTTTGGCATGCTCGAAACCCAGAGTGAACTCCCTGCCGGCTTCCGGATTTCTCACAATGATGTGCGTTCAAATCAAGAGCCTCAGTTCTCGGGTCAAATCACAGGCTTAGTTGTTGGGTTTGTTCAGCCAATCAGAGTCCTCTTTGGCTGATATTTATTGAGATTGTTCAGCCAATCAGAAAACTTGAACCTCCAGAGGAAGTACGACCCTCTATAAAAGGCACAGCTCAGTCTGCACAAGATGATTGGCGTGGGATTTCCAAACTACCTGGTGAAGACGATCGCAAGCTACCTGGGAGGCCGCACCTTCCATGTCGCCATGCGGTCTGAGATGTCCTCATCACATCCCATCTGAGCAGGCGTGCCACAGGGATCGAACCTCGGACCTTTCCTGTTCAACCTCTTCACCAACGACATCCCGACAGATCTCCACAAGACCGACCTGGCGCTGTATGCAGACGATGTTGCAGTCATCTCCCAGTCATTCAGCGAAAAGGAAGTGGCAAAGAACCTGCAAGATTCATAGGATACCATTGCGAAGTGGTACAGCGACTGGAGGATAGAACTGAACACCAGCAAGACAACCGCAACGCTGTTCACCAGAAAGAAGATCAAGGAGCACCCACACATCAGCCTCAACAGGGAGACCATCAAATGGGAGAGCAGCAGCCGCTACCTCGGTGTGACCCTGGACAGCAAACTCAACTGAGAAAGCCACATCGAGAATACTCAGCAGAAGGCAACAGGAAAGATGGCAGCGCTGTACCCACTCCTGAAGAGCAAGTCCATGCCCCTCCGGACAAAGATCAACGTCTACAAGGCGATCATCAGACCAACCCTGACGTATGCCTCCCCAGCATGGATGACCTGCCATGAGCGATACCGGAAGAGTCTTCAGATAGTCCAGAACAAGGCCCTGCTGATATCTTCCGGAGCTCCAATCTTCACAAGGATAGCAGACCTTCACAGAGACCTGGACATCGAGATGTTGGAAGAACATATAGCAAAGCTGAGTAAGAACTTCTGCCAAGGACTGGATCAGAACCCAAACCATCTGATCAGAAGACTCATTGCCACCACTGCAAACACCTTCGACCGCTACCCGTGGCCCGTCACTGCGAAGACCCTGTGAAACTAGCTCTACTGTGACAAGACCACACAGACCAAGAAGAAAACAAACCCACGGCTACATACTCAACCCGAGAAGATGGAGTAATGAGGCTCAAGCCTCGGTATCCAAAAATCACCGCCGATGGATAAAAATCTATCAGCAAGAAGAAGAACAAGCGCTTGTTGGGTTTGTCAGATTGTGAGCGAAGGTGTACGCAGAGCAGACTCACACTTGGTGGGTGTCTGGAGCATTTTGGAGTGTTTCAAGCAAAGTGTTGAGGTGTATGGTGAAATGAAATGAAATGATATTTTATTTATATCGCGCTCATACACAAGTGTTTCACAAGTGCTTATTTCTGTTTAGTTTGTGGGTCACAGGAGCGTTTTCATTGTCCATCTTTATGCCTGTATTATTTTAGTGTTGTTAGTCTCTCCAAATAAAAAAGGAAGAAACAGAACTTGCCCTTTTCTCTTGTCCATTTTATTTTATTGCTTTTGACCTAACCACTGTACAAGAGCAATAGAAATGGTGCAATGAATATGATTTACAACCATCCAGATGACAAATAAAAAAAAGTCAGTAGACAGACAAGCAACCATCTCTAGGTTTTATTGCAGGTGTAATTTAAACAATGTTAGTGCAGTACGCTAACTTAGAGCCACAGTAAGAGCATTCCAAAGATTAGCTGCCAGCAGCTGGAAATGGGAAGAGGCACAAGGCAGGAGATGAACAGAAATCAGTCCCTGAAAAGAGGAATATTATGGTCAAAAATGTAAATGAGAAAGAACTACATTTCGAATTAACAACTTTGTTTTGTAATCAGGAGCTGGATTACACCACAACTTCTGTGTCAGAGGTCATGTTGGGCATGTTGGTCAGCCTGTCGCGGCAGACAGAGGTATGGGGCAGGGGGAACAAAGGGTAAAGTAAAGTGTAGGAGGGAGGGCAATAGGGTCTAGTCCTTCTGTCAGGGGCAATTTGGGGTAGGAAGATCTTCAGCCAGACTCAGTGGTTAAAGGAGATGGTGAGGCTCAGGGAGAACATTTTGCTACCTACGAGAATTAGGTTGTGGGAGCTCCATGGATACTCAAAGAGTACCGGAAGAAAATGGGCAACTGCATTCACTTTGGACTTAGTGGGGAGGAAATGGTCAATAGGAGAAAGAGGTAGCCACCGAGGAACATGTGGCCAATGGGCTTAAGGAAGAGCAGAGGTGGTAGTTGAACAGATGAACAGTTCCAGGCACAGGAGTCAGAGAAGGTTCCTGAATACATGGTTCAGTAGCATGAAGGTGGGGCCAGTACACTATGGCCTGCCAGAAAAGAGCATACAGGTCAGGTCAGATTCAGGCTGAAGGTAGTTCAGAAGGCTACCCCACCCATGAGATCACCACCCATCTGTGTATGGGTGTGGCTGTTTTAATGATTTAATTAATTAATAAAACAGATATGTCTTTACAATTTTATTTTCATGTTCATGATAAGTACAGATCTTCTCAGATGTAAAAGCTAACATGTATCCTACAAAACTCTGTGCTCAGCAAATCGTACTATATCATTCCAATACTTAATCCTTTGGTGCAACCCAGAGGTCATACAATTTCAAGCTGTCCAGCGTCAGGTCGGTCAGGCTCAAATGTTCAATTTCATATAAACTAATATGCAATTTCTCAGTTACAAAACAAACCAAGGCTTTGTACAAACAAATCAAACCAATGGACCCCCTTCAACATCCACTTTCTGCCAAAAAGTCTATTAAACCTCCACCGTCTGACCAGCATATTAATTGCCCCATGATCCTCTACCAAAGCCGAGATCCTCCTAATAATGTGCACTAAAGGAGTTCCACAAATCCCCATAACATTATTATAATTATAACTTCCTTTTTGTCATCTCTATGGTTGACCAGGCACAGTCCAAAATGGATAATAGTCAAGTTCTAACGGATTTGGTAGCTCATTAGTATATATTGGGTTCATTTTTCTATTTGATATATCTCTCAACCTTTGTTAATCCATTTCCTCTTTTTAAATGACTGTTTTTACAACCTGCTGCCAAGCAGGCTCTCACTCTCAAATTCATGTGGACTTTGATATATGGTAACTTTGAAACCTTTTTCTCATTAGTGGACTATCTGAACAAAATTAACAAGGGTTTCACTTTCTTATGTAGCCCATTTATTTCCTTTATCATTAATAGTACTTCCGCTCAGTATTCCTAAACATATCTACGGCCCCATCACATTTTCGAGAAATCATGCATCTCCCCACATCCTCTCAAGCTAACTGTCAGGATTGAGGCTGGTGGGAACTCTGGCAGTGTGGTGGGTGCCCTAATGGTGCGTAGGATTCATCCCACATTATTCTCCAGGTGTGTCCTTCATCCCTTTTTCAGGAAACAGCCTCCGGGACGAAGGACAGCCCAAGAACTGGCTTTGCTGGGATGGAGTCAGCCACGCCCGCGCGAGTGCGCATGCGCAAACCGCGCCCAATCCCCACGCTTGCGTTTCCGGCCAGCAGAGAGGAAGGACGTGTAGAGCCAGAGCTCCTGACGGCAAGCCTACGCGGGGCACCCCGCCACCTGTTAGCCCACCCCAGGCCCCGCGTGACAGAAAAGATAAGTGCTGAACCAAGCGCGCACGTTCCGGCAGTATTCTTGTGACGGTTTTGTTAGAGGAAGTCGCGTTTGGATTTCCGAACTGGAACCGCGCCCGAAGCGGTTTAGGAATGCATGGCGCTCCGTCCAATAACCCAGCATGAGACACCATTAACACGCGATTGTGCTCTTAGACGAAGCATGCTTCCTGCATGTGTTTAGACTTGAAAAGACTGTAGAGCAGAATTGCTAACTCAGAACTATTAACCCTAAAACAGCGACTCCGCTTATGTGTGCGCTTCCATTCTGACTTTATTCTTGCCTCTTGCAGTGCATGTGAGGTACAGAACGCCATAGGGGTCTAGCAGCACGAAGAGACCAGAAGACTACACAGCAGTGCCGAAGCTAAGTGCAACCTACATTGTTTATTTTAGGGCACGTTTAGAAACTGGGTATAGTGTATTCCATTCTGTATGATGTTAATGCAGACAGTGCTTCCATTCTGTATGATGTTAATGCAGACAGTACTTTCCTCCATGAAGTAATGTGGGGATAGTGATTGAATAACAAGTACAGCCACTGGTTGAGGGCTCCAGTACAAAGGCCTAACTTCTCTGGCATAACAGTGTGCATAGTTGAATGTAAACTGAACACAGTAACTGGTCTGGGGCTCCAGTACAAAGGCCCATTTCATCTGGCATAAGTAAGATTGCAAGTGAATGCAAGAAAGCAGCAGGGCGGAGAACTCCAGATACAGGAGCCGTAGCTGAGGAGCATGTTACCCTGTTCTTCCCCATCCCCATCCATAATCTCTCCCTTTCCCTCTTCCCGGTGTTCCTAAACAACGTCTACCCATCCAATCATCGGACCCTAACCCTCTTTCCCCCCACGGTCAAGGTGGCCTGTGTTAATTGCTCCCAGGTACCAAGACCCGACAGGGAGGGAGGTGTTCTAGCCACGTTTGTGCTGCCTCTGCGTTGAGAAGAAGGAAGTAGGAAGTCCGACAGAATCGCAAGCCCAAGTATTCGTCAGACGCCTAGGCAGCACAACCATGGCAGACGCAGTAGCCCTACTCCAAGAACTCAAGGCCGAGTTGATAGCAACTAGGCAGGATTATCAGAATCTGGTGGGTCAGGTGCATACCCTTACTATCCAACAACAAGCCCAAGCCACTCCACTACCGAGGGCACCTCCGCCAACCCCGGTTCAGGTACAGGTAGCTACAGAACCTCAACTGCCTCTAGCAGCGCCCGAAAGGTATCATGGTGACCCTCAAACCTTTAACCAATTCATTATGCAATGTCAATTGCATTTCCTAACCAAGCCGGCAGTGTTTCATACAGCACAGTCCCATACAGCCGTCATGATCTCATATCTGAGTGGGGATGCAGCTTCTTGGGTCACACCCCTAGTTCGAAAGGATGATGCTCTGCTTTATAGTTGGGACACTTTCCTAGAGGAGTTCGGCAAAATCTTCAATAGGCGAGCTGCAACCTTAATTAAGGACAGGGAACTATTGACTTTAAGACAAGGGAGCAGAGACTTGGTTTCTTATGTAACAGAGTTCAACCGGTTGGCCATGGAAACCGACTGGCCACAGGAAAAAAGAATGGCTCTGTTCTATCAGGGTCTACGTGAGGACTTAAAGGACCTCGTGGCTCAAGTAGATCCCCAACCAGATGAATGTTTTACTATGATCGATCTAGCACTCAGGCTGGATCAAAGACAGAGTGAGCGGCGGCAGGACAGGCGAAAATGGGACAATAAGCCAATTGTGAGTTTGGACCAGCAAAAACTAACCAGAGCAGTGGAGAAGGGAACAGAAGAACCCATGCAAATCGGCTTGGTGCGAGGTCCACTGAGCAAGGAGGAGAAAGACAAGAGGCGTAGATACAAATTATGTCTATATTGTGGAAAAGCAGGGCACTTCGTGCGGGAATGTCCTACCAAGCCAGTTAATGGAGGGCCTTCGGGAAATGAGAAAGCTCGCCCATGAGGGTGGTAGGAGCGAGCGGAGCAGAAAACACCCCACTGATTTTGGCAAATGTGCACACTACCCAAGAAGCCCATATCACAGTAATCGGATATTTGCACTGGCAAGAAGAACGTGTACCCGTTACTCTGATGGTGGATTCGGGCGCCACAGGTAACTTTGTGGATGTCCAATTAGCTCGGAAAATGGGTCTTCCGTTACGTGCTAAGACTCTACCAGAGGAAGTGAAGTCCGTGGACGGGTCTCCATTAGTCTCAGAGCCAGTGACTCAGCAAATGGAACCGTTGCATCTGAAAATAGGTACCACACACCAGGAAATAATTAGCTTCGATGTCATAGCGGCCCCTCAATTCGGGTTCATCCTGGGATTGACCTGGCTGCGACTTCACAATCCACAGGTGGACTGGAAGGCTGGTTCAGTTACTTTTAATTCCATCTTCTGTCAAGAACATTGTTCAGTGTCCGTCTCGCAGTGCGTCGCAGGAAGTGCACTTAAAGAACTACCTCAGGTATATCAAGATTTTCGGGATGTTTTTAGCAAGGCCGCCGCCGAAACCCTACCACCACATTGGCCGTTTGACTGCCGGATTGATTTGGAAGCAGGGGCAGTACTTCCTTGTAGTAGGATATATGCCCTCACTGAAGCAGAAAACCAATACCTGAAAGATTACATAGAAACAAATCTGGCAAACGGGTTTATCCAACACTCTACGTCACCAGTCTCCTCCCCCTTATTCTTCGTGCCCAAAAAGACCGGAGACCTCAGAACATGTATAGACTACAGGGCGATCAACAAAATTACCATCAAGAACCGCTATCCCTTGCCCTTGATACCGGTGTTGTTGGACCAGGTGCGCGGGTCGACAATATACACCAAATTGGACCTTCGTGGGGCCTATCATCTGGTAAGGGTATGCAACGTTGATGAGTGAAAAACAGCATTCCGGACGAAATTTGGCCTGTATGAGTATCAGGTTATGCCGTTCGGCCTATGCAATGCCCCAGCAGCTTTCCAGCACTTTCTGGATGAAGTACTCCGCGGGTACTTGGACGTGTTCGCGGTGGTCTACATCGATGACATCTTGATTTATTCCCAAAACTTGGAGGACCACCAAAAACACGTCCGGGCAGTTCTACAGAGGCTTCGGGAGCATCAACTATTCGCCAAACTCGAGAAGTGTGAGTTCCATCAATCCACTGTGGAGTTTCTAGGGTTCATTCTGTCACCTCAAGGAGTCACCATGGACAGGAAAAAAGTACAATCCATCCTGGATTGGCCCTCACCAAAATCGGTAAAAGACATTCAAACTGTCCTTGGCTTCGCCAATTTTTATCGTCGCTTCATAGACGGATTTGCTAAGAAGGTACAGCCCATGACTAGACTGTTACGGAAGGGGGTAACCTTTTCCTGGGACGAAGCAGCTGAGGCAGGCTTTCAGGCTCTAAAAAAGGCTTTCGTTACTGCCCCTGTGCTAATGCATCCTGATCCAACCAAACCGTACATTGTCGAGACGGACGCCTCCAGTTATGCTGTGGGGGCCATTCTTTCGAACAGAAAATGGACAATTACACCCAGTTGCCTACTACTCCCGGATGTTATTACCCGCAGAACAAAACTACGCCATAGCTGACAAGGAACTGTTGGCCATAAAGACAGCATTCGACGAATGGCGACATTACCTTATGGGGGCTCGACATACTATAACCATTTTTACTGACCATCGAAACTTCTTAAAATCAGCAAAGGCTCTCAGTCCCAGGCAGCTAAAATGGGCCACACAGTTCTCCGAATATGATTTTGTAGTCACCTATCGCCCAGGAGTAGAAAATCGAAAAGCAGACATTCTATCAAGGTATCCGGAACCAGATCCCGATCAATCCACCACGAGAGTAGAAGAGCCTAAACCAATGGTTGATCCCTGTCGTGTAATCGGGAGTGTAGCTGCGGACGCATTCTTCGATACTGTAAGAAAGGCGATGTCTGCACAACAATTAGTCCAATGGGCTAGCCAGAATAAAAACCAGACTATTAAGGAAGGATTGCCCTTTTTTAAATCAGCCTTGTATTTACCCACAACGCCCCTGCATCAACAAGCCATTAAATAGTGTCATGACTCTTCATTCGTAGGTCACCCCGGGAAAGCAAAAACAATTGAGTTAATAAAACACCACTTTTGGTGGCCATCCATACTTAAAGATGTTCATATATATGTGACCCAGTGCGAAACTTGCTTCAGAAACAAATCAGATCATCAACGGCCATCAGGAACTCTACAACCCTTACCAACACCTCCTGCTCCTTGGCACTCCGTGTCTATGGACCTAATTGTGGATCTACCGCTAAGCCGAGGGTTTAACACTATTTATGTAGTTGTGGATTATCTAACCAAAATGGCTCACTTTATTCCATGCACCGGAACCCCATCAGGCAGTACTCTGGCAGACTTGTTTTTGCAGCGTGTCATACGCCTGCATGTCTTACCGCACATTGTCATGGCGGTGTAATCTAGCTCGAAGTCTGCTATTTCTGTCCATAGTGGGACATGGTGCGTGTTTAGAAAAAGACAAAATTAAGGCAATAAGTGGTATGGTGTGGCACAAAAGAGAGGTCACCTGAGTCTTGCTAAGGCACATCGTAGTAGGTGGGTGGGAGTGGTAGAAAATGCAATCTAGCTCAGTATAGGCAGGGGGTGTATAAATCAGAGTATGCTGGCCCCTTATGGTCATGAAGGATATGAAAGCATAAGTTGTGAGAGTGACTCAGTGACTGGCGAAAGGCTATTTTAGAAAGCTACACAATGGCTGGCAATAGGCTGTTACAAGAGGGTACACAATAGCTGGCAATAGGCTGTTTCAAAAGGGTACACAATAGCTGGCTATAGACTATTTCAGAAGAATACACAATGTCTGGCAATAGGCTATTTCAGAAGGGTACGCAATGGCTGGCAATAGGCTGTTTCAGAAGGGTACACAATAGCTGGCAATAGGCTATTTCAAAAGGGTACACAATGGCTGACAATAGGCTATTTCAGAAGGGTACACAATGGCTGAAAATAGGCTATTTCAAAAGGGTACACAATGGCTGGCAATAGGCTATTTTGATTGGCACATAGTAGCAGGCAATAGTCTATTTCAGATGTTTCAGATCAGTGCGCATACAGTAATGCATTATGGTTATTCCAGTTACAGTGATCGCTCATGAAAGCATGGGGTGACCTCTCGGCTGCGGGGTACGCGATGATTCATATGAATTTAGGTTGCAGTAAGCGAGCACTAATGTGGGTGTACAAGCAGGATACAATCGAGGGCATTAAAGCTGTCCAGACAGCGCAAGAGTGGCATAGAAACAAACGAGGCAGTCAGTGATCTGATTTGTAACGCTTCGCTGTGGGGATACAGGTGCAAAGGTTTGGCGATAATCAGACAGGGTAGAGGGCAGGTCTGATGTAGGGTGGTGTCTATGCAACAAGTGGGTAACTGGGCAAGGCCTCAAGCATATCAAGTGGGCAGTAGTTTGTGGCCACAGTAATGGGTGTATGCAAAGCCACTAAATACACAGGTGGCGGTGATTGGCAATTACCGTTACTGAGAGCGGCGGTGGGCTAATTATTCTGCAGTACGGGCACCTAGGCGGGTGAGACATATTATGGAGCGTTACCAGGCTCTGATATTTAGCAGTGGTAGCTTGGGTTAGTGCATGCAGGGGTTTATGACACGCGTTAAGAGCAAACAAGATAAAGGTCTGGTAGTTCAAAGTTCTGCATTCCAGCTCAGAATCGAACGTAGACAGGGTGGATTGTAGCGTTTTGCTAATTAAGAGTACCTTTACAATGTTGACAGTGTAGAAAGTCGCCAGGTCCGGGCTGTACAGATTAACCAGATCGAAGGGCAGAGTAACTGGCTAACTGCGTGTATGGCTGTGGACAGGCTCGGGACAGGTGAAAGCCTTGTTTCCTGGGTTTTCGTTCCGGTGGGCCGGCTTACGCCTGCCGGCTGTGATAAGTGCTTCAAATGCACACTACAGCCAATCCAGGCTCAGCCAGGGCAGGGTTAGGCAAGTGATGTGAGGGCCGAAATCGGGACGGCCATCTTGAAAGGTGCAGCCTCATGGAGCGCAATGGTGGTTGCCCTGGGGTGCAGGTCTCTGCACCTGCATGGGCAGCTTTAGATGCAGCAAGATATTAAAGGTGATTTTCCTCGGGCGCGCATTGTTGAAAGTGCTGAATATAGGATAACACACGCGATTCAGATGGCGGTGCCAAAATATGCTGGGCTCTCACCGGAGGGGTATGTGAGCCTCTGGGGACCTCGGGTTGTCTCCTAGGGTGGGGGCTGCTGCTCCAGCAGCGGTCCTGGTGCTACTGCTCCTTCGATGGAGCCACGCACTCTCCAAGCCAACGGATTAGATGTAACTCAAACCTGTAGGCCTTTGGAACTTCAATCACAAATTACCAAAAGACATATTCAAATACCTTCTCCACATAAACCTACAGTAAAACAGGGTTAGTGTGATAATTTAAAAAAAAAATGTACATGGTTATTGAAATCTTTACAAAAAAGAAGCAAAAACAAACAACACATATAATCATCTTTTTCTGCATATAACTACAGAAAATATATACAATAACACATATGACATTTTAAATTAAATTCATTAGATTTTCACAATTCTGGTTTAAAATGTCCCAAAACACAGATCATATAAAAAAGAATTACAAAATATCGAACATCCTATGCATTTGTTCTAAAAGTACAGCGCCCTACAATTGAGAGTTAAAAGACGAGTTAGTGCTATTGTAAGAGCAACATTCTCACTCCACATAAGCCTAGACCAAAAAAGATGAATAGAGTAATCAGTTTTCATAAACATGTCAATGCCAAATGCTTTAGTTCTAAGAGGATCAACGTGGGGACCATTTATTATTCAATGTTTTAGCGTTTCTTCTGCAGAAATGTTACAGAAGCAACAATGCATGTTTTGGTCTAATGTCTTAAAAGCAGCCCAGTGCCTGATGCGTTCCCTGGTTAAGAAATGATTAAACCTAAAGCGCATGTAAAGTGTACATGTTTTGTTATAAGGACATTTCTTGATGTATGCACATATCTTGCCCCTCTTCCTAGGATAACAAGCATACTCTTTGTGAAGGCTATAGGTTCCCTTGGGCTCAATAGTATTCAACCAACCATGGTTATAGAGCTTCTTTTTAACATTCCCTGGGCAGTGAATCAATTCCTCCTCTCTAGAGTTAATAGGACAAAGTAGAGATTGCATTCTATACCCATACAGCTTCACAGATTTAAGGGATGATTCATTCAGCATTAAACCTTAATCCCCCTGTTATGATCAAACTCTTGGGATGTATGATGACCCAATCCTCCAATAGATATGTTAATTTTTGAAGGAACTCTTCCAACTTGAATCTTGCCGGGTTCCAATACACATTCACCATTAGCAATAACAGTTTATTTTCATCCAAATATTCAATATTAATAGCCAAAAGGCTGTCAGAAGAATGGACTAGCTTAGTCTTAACTTTGAGGTTCCTATCAATTGCTATTGCTTGCTCCCCCCTAGGTCGACCAGTAACAGCTCGAATGGCAGGGGAAGTATATGTCTCACAACCATTAAGCTGAATAAGCGAGCCGCCATTGTTTCTTGAATCATCAAAATCATTCATTTATTCTGATGGGCTGGATTGTAGAACCAGGAATTTAGATGGTTAATTCCACGTGCATTCCATGACATTATACTTATACTGATAGATCGATAGATCGAAAGCTAGGATTAGAACAGCCCCTGCTGAATGGCTTAACAGTTTTTAATGCTGGTTCTACCCAAGACCAATCCTGTCCTGATATTTGAGCTGCTACAGAATCCATTGTAACCAATGTTCTCGCCCAGCTGTAGATCTTTAGTTACAGCAATGGGTGATTGGGTTTGATACGAAATGAATTCCTTAGCAACCTCCAAGTAGTTTATAACAGACAGCTTGTAGCCGAAGGTTATTAAGTTATGATGCTGATCCCATATAATACGAGAGATTATGACAGAGTGGTACCCACAGAACATATGATTATTATTATTTTGGGGCAGGCTAACCCATTCAATGTCATCTGAAGTTAATTATCTTAATACAGGTATTTGTTTGAAAAGATCCAACAAACACAATCTGTTTATTCTACCTGTCTTGTTCATTTCTAAGTCGCTCTCATATCCCATGATCTTTGAGGAATACATCTCAGGTATTATTCGAGTTTGAGCTCTGACAGAAGAGTCAGCTACAGGAGATAACATGGGCGCAGAAGATGACACCAGATCAGCAACAGTTGCCTCCTGCATAAATGCAGTGGCTGATGTAGATATAACATTTTAGACAACCAATTCCAGAGCTACACTGGTTGCTACTGCCATTAGGGGTCCCTCTTTGCTTTTTTTTACCCATAGATGGAAAAAGATGCAGGCAATTTACTCTGTTTTGTCACCACTCAATTAGGGGTCGCAACCTCTGTGGTCTCCCCTAAAAAAAACCAAAAAATAAACATTCTTTTTTTTTTGTAATGCAAGCTCCTGAGCTGTGGCCAGCAACATGTGGCTCTTTAATTCTGGAGTGGCTGGCTTTCTTGTTCAGGCCCCTTTAAAAAAAGAAGAAAAATAAGAACAGGAGTGCCACAAGTCTAACACTTTCAGCTCTGAACCTAAATAAGAAAGAATAGGAATACCAAATAATGTATCTTTCTGGAATTCTATACAATAATTGCTAGACTCATTAAAGGTTTATTTCAGACACACTTCAGGGGGTCAGTCACCGATTTAGTCTGTTCTTAAATTCCACAACTCAGCCTTTCATCCTTCTGAGGTCGATAAATGAGTACCAACACAGTTTGGGTGATATTGGGTGTATATTATTTCTATATAAAGCGCTTAAGCATAAGTGCAATATAATAACACATCATTATCATTTGGTCATGGACGTCTGCTTGCATTCACAGTAATTTGGTAATATGGGCCTATACACACCGATCTTAACGATACATATGGCGATCCATTCTTGTATGAAAAGTACATCACATTATAGTGATATTGTAACCATATTATTCGTAGTGTACAATGCTATGTGATGCCACTTCGTATTTTGTCAATGGGTGAAAGGTTGTGTTCCATCGGCTCCTGCAATATCACTTCGGGATGGGGTCAAATGACATCACTTCCTGTGATGTCATCAGGGGGTCAAGGGTCATGTGATGTCACTTCCCGTACCCCTGTCATTTTGGTGAAATTACGTCCCTGGCTTGTATGCCGAAGAGAGTCGTCTAAAATGGAAGAACATTCAGTTGATCTCACATCCTGTTTACCAGATGGTTTTTCATTGGAACAACAAACCCTTGACTCAAAAGAGTTCTCCCTGGACTCTCTCTGTATATTATTCCCTCTTTCTACTGTGTTGCCCACATTATTGAGATCTATGGTCTCATTCTCCATAGGCAAGTTGCGTAGAGGTTTTAATGAGAAATTATGGCCATGAATTTGAGCTGTTATTTTTTTTCTTTATAAGTATTGGAATTCCTGTTAGCTTTTCTTCTAGCTTTGTTTTCCTTATGTCTAATTTTATGGGAATTGAGAATGGTAAGACTCTGGCAGTGGAATGGAGATATTTCACGGCTCCTGAGCCAAAGTTTTTTGTATCTGCGCTATTAAATCCACCAATGGCATCAGACTATTCAGTGGTGAAGAGTCCATCCCATCAGGTTTCAATAACACCCTTGTTTCCGTACTTTCTGCTGAAGTGCCCTACCCAAGTAGCAGAACAAAGTCTGAATGTCCCTCTCCATCAAGGTCAATTTAGACACATTAGTGTTCACATTGTCCTATACAGCCTCCCCAATTTTTTCCTGCAAGGTATCTGCCGATAAATGTCCATAATGGCAAACACACTCCTGAATAGCATCCCTCGCCAGATTGGGCCTCAGCTCAATGCAGCTCCTTACCTCTAGAATTAAGGATGCCTGAACAACAACTGAAGCTCGTTCAAGGGGATTTTTCAACAAACCCCTCTTTTTATTAAGAATTTTGGAGCCACAAGTCAGGATGAACCCTTCCAATATATTCATCTTGGCAATAATTTCAATTAAAGATCACTTACCCCCCTATCCAGTAAACTCAGCAGTCTGTTTAGTACTGGAAAGGAGCAGATGTCAAATGGGGAGGGTTTCTGTGGACAAATGTTGGCACCAAGAGACGTAGATATAAGGGCCCCCTGACTCAAACCATAAACATCTTGTTCAAATTGAGGAGATCTCTGTGTTTCATTCAAGCCTGCATAAGGAATAGGCCTCTCATTCTACAATGGTGATTTTGCTTTATTAGGATGATTAACAAGAGGGAGAGTGTAGGAACAGTAATTGGACATATTTTTGGAGGTAGTCCCCTCAGAACACATGGCATTGAATAGACATACCTCATCAACCGTAGGTGGTGATCGTCGAGTTGGTGGGCCTAGAGATAATCGAACATGCTTACCCAACTCTGTTAATATCACTGGAGCCAAAATTGAAACATCCAAAATGAAATTATTATCACCATAGTTTAGAAGGTGCTCCGGGTCCATAAGAGTTAGGGAACATGAAGAATCCCCCACCTGTGACAGTATATGTCAATTCAAATCGTGTGAATTCAACAGATTTAGGCAATTTATTAGCATATTCTGATTAGGGGTGCCAACCTTAACTGGCTCCATCGGGGCTATATCCTACTTGAAGCCTTCCACATTAGAAGGAACATTCACAGCTTTAGATTTCATGAGCCCCACTTTAGAGTAGTAGCATAAGAAGGTTTTTCGGCAGCCTGGGAATTACACAGTGTCTTTGGCACATAAGTAGTTGGAAGACTGGTTCTGACAGACGTTCTTTAAAAAAAAGGAGGGAGACCGTAGCCAGCTCCCTTAGACAGTTGCCACTTCTCAGATCTACCCCCATTAAATAATTGTGCACCCTCTTAATATTATAGTCTCACCAGTTCAACTAAAACCCTTCCCGGGTACACAAGACTCACATTTTAAAATCAGTGAGAGAAAAGAATGTACCCAGTAATGGGCAGTTTGGAAAAAGCAAAAACAAATATTTAAGCAAAAAAAATGAAATTAAATGTACTTTTTAACTAAAGAAAATGGCTTCAGTTTGAAGAGTTATGATTAAATACAATTTGTTGCTGATAAGGACTCGAGCTAACATAAGGTTTACTAAAAGGAAATGGAATCACCAACGCAAGTATGACCCTTCCCACTTTAGACTATGTTATAGTTAGAACAAGGGAGACAATGTATGAATACTTTCACTGGAGAGCAAAGGCAAATGGCCCACATACTCTCCAGTGATTAGATCAATCATCAAAACAAAGTTATCTAATGTTCATCCACCAGGGAGATCAAAGGAGAGCTGTCCACAGACTCTCCTGTATCGTCTAATCTTACATGTTTGTTTTAGCACAATGGACAATTGTTTTCTAAGTTCCCCGGAGATCAAAGGCTTATGGCCTGTAGATTCTCCAAACTAAAATTCAGTGAACAGGAATAATACCCTTCAACAGTCAAGTCCTTTCACTTTCAAGTGATGAATGTTGAGCTCGCTAGGTAAACCAAAGCGAAGGGAGCAGTCTCTCCCTTCCCGCTGCTCTAAGAAGAGTCAATAGTTCCAGTTTATTTGAGGCAGTATTATCCACATTTGAATGATTAATCAGCTAAGCTTTCCAACTTTATAGAATTGAAAGCAAGCGTCCCCAAAAGGCAGTTCCCTCCCGTCAATAGGAGGCAAATAGGAACACACCCCAGATGGGAATGAGACCAAGACCAAGTGCGGGTGATGAAAAGGAGGCTTATGTAATCAAAATAGGGCATGTAAAGGACTCTGCAAGCTCCAAGAGCGATCTGTCTGACGATAGCATAGACAGTCATATTTATTACAAAACCACGTCACAAATCCTGCAAGCTATAGGGGACCCATAGTAACAGGGATTGGGTGGCGTCGACTAATCTATAGGCGATGTAATGATGAGCCGCTCCAGGATTGGTCGACATCTGCGCGGTGCCAACGTGGGGTGGATGGGTCAGCTGGGCTCATCGAGGTGGAGCTGCCAGGTCAGGCACGGTCTGTGTCGATGATTGGTGGCTGCACTAACACCTTGCCCTTGTGGCCACACACACACAGACACTCATCATTTAGACAATTCCAGTTGTCCTGTAAATCCTACAATGTGTTACTCTAAGAAATAATAGGAGACCAGAGAAACAACATGCAATGTAGAGATTCACCAATACATCAGTGCACTATTACTTTTGACCTGTTGACCGGGTGTCATAAGCCGGGGTATCTGGTCTGAGGGCACGAGGTGAACTGCCTTGTCGTTCTGTTCTTTTAGATGTGGTGAAGAATTGCTTTATGATATGTTAGTCCAGGGTTTGATATCTATCTCCAAGGCCCATTAACTTGGGGTGAGCTGGAGTACTACTGGATCAGTGAGGGCACACCTCTGGCCCCTTGAGGCGGTGGGGTTTTAGGACTAGGTTGTAAATAATTCATTTGGCCGACTATGGCGGCCACGGACACTGGGGAGGTGAATACTTGAAGTGGATCCAGCAGAATGAAGGGAGGTGAGGCTGTGCTGCTTGTGCACCAGCAAGCCCTGGCCGGCCTTGGCGGAAGAAGGGGGAGATGGCCTTGTGGCTTTAGGTGATTCTCTGTGCCTGGACTGCACAATATATCATACGAGGGAGCAGTTAGTAAAATTAGTAGCATTAGGATGATTACACATTTCTATTGGTTATACATTCCTTCACTTCTTCATACATAGCTAAAAAAGTTTGGCAGTGGCACATAAATAACATTAGTTGTACGCATATTGGTAATGCATAAGGCAACAGACAGATAACATGTGAGGTAGCATCAGGTTGGATTGTGTACTCAGGAGCATAGAAGCAATACGTACATATACAATCGTGCATTCGCATTTTTGGTCATACCAACTTAAACGCGTTTCACTATATTGCACACAATTATTCTTAGTAATGCTTTTTCGCCTCCCTTTGTACACTAGCAACATCATTGGGTAGCGTTAGGTGGGGCTTTATCAAGCCCTTTCATTGAGTCTTCGAGGCACATGGTATTTTACAATGGTCTGAGGTCACTCTTGCTTTATCAGCGTTATAAACTTCATCCCTTTCCAACACCCGTATTATAATTTCCAAACAACCCTGAGAGTCGGTGGGCACTGGTATGTAGACAACACTTCATCTGGGGGAATGTGGGCAGGGGTCTTTACAGGAAGGTTATTGACACCATATGTTTCCACTGTTAGGGGTTAGATGCCAGGTCAAGGCCTGTTCGATTGGGATGGTTCTTGTTATTTTCCAGACTCAACCCATGAGTCAGGTCACTCCCGGGACAGTGATGTACTGCGGAAGGTAAATGATACAGTGTTTATTCTGATACTCGTTCGTGTCTGGTTGCGCGTGAGTACGGGCCTTTAGCGGATCTGCCATGGGGTGGACGCGCAAGGGGAGTGCGCGGCTCCCTGTTGCAGTGAACGGGGGCCAAGCTGTAGCTCTCACAGGCAGGCTGTGTCATTGGTGTTTTGGTCGTTAACATTTAAAATGGAGTCTTGATGCTTTCAAAATGGTGTCTGTGGTATGTTACAGTACAAGTCGATTGGCCCTGCGTGTCGATCAGCAGCCACCCTGCCCTTCGAACACAGGTACATGGTGGACCGCTGACGATCCTTGAACCCCACAGGGGTGGGATATGATGGGGAGGGGGTCCTATAAACCTATCCTCCCATACATAATCCATACAGACAGCTCAGTGTTCTGCTTACTTTTCCAATACTACAGGTTATGGTCTCACCAGCTTGAAAGTGCCAGAAGAGGTCCCAGTGTGCCCCGGAAGTAGGGTGCGCGAGGTGGCGAGTAATATGATATTCAGTTCTCACAGTCCCACAGGAACACACAAACACTCAGTCTCACTCCGCTGCGCTCTGCTTGATCCGGGAGTATTTGTATCCAACACCTCCTTTCAATGGTAGAAGTGGAAGAAATACTTGCTGCAATGGTAGCCCTCTATAACAATGAAAGAAACAATGTCGCTGAGTTCAGGTTCACAGTCTCACTCAGATGTGATCATTTATGGCCTCATGGATCAAATCTAGCATCTTCTTAATACTGTTTGCCCCTTGCCTGCCCTGGAAAACCCCCACCTGATTAGGATGTGTTAGTTTAGGCAATATTATGTTCAATCTTCTTTCTAATACTTCAGTAGGTATTTTAACCTCAACATTTAATAGTGAAATTAGGCGATATGAGTAACTCTAAATCTGAAATGAATTACATCAGACCCTTCATGCCATAGCCTAATCTTCAATCCAAAGGCAGTATCAATCCACACCCTGTGATCTGGCAGGCTTTGTGGGAGAGAATACTGTTGTACCTGAAGGAAGGCTCTGGAGAAAGTTGAGCCTGTGCACTTTAGTGAAAGGAAAACTACTACCCCAGTGCATTAGGAAGGCTTATGTCTGGACAGCAATTGTGTGTTGGTGTACCTTGTGGGTCATATATTTATCAACGCGTCTTACCCATGTGTGTATGATAAATATTAGATGTGATCAATATCTTCCCTACACAGTTTTATCACTAAATTAAACTTGTGTTTGTGCTGGCAATAGTGTGTCTTTTATACTTATAACTTGCTTGTTTAAAATGTATGTTTATTTATTCTTTTGTACAGATAATATATGAGCATTAAAACTAGCATAGTCAACCAATTTACAGATATATACAGTTCCTATTAGTAGCAATAAAGTAATTGAGTACATACCCAGTATCCAACTCCAATATCCACTCCTAAAATGTTACAATTACCTACAACCAATAAGCTATGTGTGTGAGTAGCCATTGCGGCCCATAACAACTTAAAATCGTACTCACAATTGTGATGCTGTGGATCGGCACGCCAGGATACAGGAAAGGTCATACAGACCAAATTCTAGATAACCCACTAGGTGGAAAGGGTTTGAAACTCTGTCAAAAAGTCCATATCTTCTATGGGCAGTTAATCAAGCACAACCTAAAGGTGATTTCTAAACATGGATCAAAAAAGATTACAGGTACGCATTTTAAATCCCTCTGGAAAGGATTTTTCTTGTGCCTTCCTCTGGCTTTTATGGATCCACTTGTCCTGGCCAAGGAAATACAAAAGAAAATGCAGGTTATATATGAACCCTATGCTGGAACTCAGTAACACCCTATATGCAGTGTGTCACCAACAGAGGAAAGATTGAAGGGCTAACCTAAAGAAATACAACATGGGATCTCCTAGTGATTCTGAGATTAAAATTAATATATATGTTAACAAAATATAGCTAAACATGGTTTACTTCAGCCAACTAAATATTGAAGCACTCAAGCAAATTGAATAAAAAAATGGCAGTGTCTGATGTTAGCCCCGTGAGCTGTTTCCAAGGCAGTTGAGCTTTTTAATTTAGTTTTTTCCTGACATTATTGACGCATACATTAAAAATCAGAATTTGGAAAAATTGGCTATGTGTCCTTTTTTAGGCTGAGAGACTAGAATTACAGTCTTGGCCTATGCCTAAAAGTGGCTGCTTGTTTTCTTACCCAGGTAGGAATGTGTCTTGTGTGCCAGCAATTGTCCAGGCTATGTTCCTTCATGATACACAGTGCCATAACCTTCATTGAAATTTCAAGAACTGCACCACAAAAAAAGCTAAGTCCCACCCCTGTTTCCCTGTTAGTCAATCTAATTCTAATAGGTAATGGTGGCATTCCTGCAATGAGTAGAAATAGTAGAAATGACCATCTTCTGTCTTTACATTTGAAATTGAGCTTGTAGTGGTCTCTTATGCATGAACCGGCATGTTTTAACTAGATGGACCTTTGCCAAATGATACAAATGTCAGCACTTTCTCTACCACATGTTCAGCTAGCAGTTTTTCCCAATTAGGTGTTAGCAACCTGAAGTTGTCTTATTAATAATAGGTTAGACTTGTGTCTTTTTTGTTTAAATATATATCTTGAGATGCATACATGATGGCAATACATGTTACGTTTGTTCTATTTCATGTTTTCAAAATATTTCTGGTGTTTAACAAATATTGTGTTTGTTTTTGAAATTGCTGCACTTTCTACGACTAATGCATATACGTTCCTATGTGCTCATTGTAGCAAAATAGAGAGATGATTTGGTTTGTTAAGCAATGTACAAATTGGACAAGTTAGAAAAGAGGCTTGTTGCTTAGGTCATCACTTACCTTGTGCTTTTTACATCTAGAGAAAGGATTTATTAAATGCACCAATATATTTTGTGGCTCACATAGAACACAGTTTGAACACATATTCTTGAGAGGCTTCGTTAATGTCCTGTCCTTCCAATTTTGCTTGAAAGGGGAAGGCTATCAACGTCAATAGTTGGAATGCACATTTATGAAATGTGTCCCTCTTAAAGTCAATAGAAATATTCAATTTGTGAAATGCATACCAGTGAAAATCCATAGGAATGTTTCATTTGTGGATGCAGGCCTATGTTGCTTTTCTTGGAGTTCTGGGCTATTCAAATTATAGTTATATAATGCAATTAATGATGAAGGTGATCTGATGGGTCTTTTGTTTGTTTAAATACTACTAAGACTGATGCCCGAAGAAGTAGGGGTAGAACGGATTTTTTCCCTTTGAGACCATTATATATGTCCATTACTTTCTGGACCAATAATCCACATAGTGTCTATACAAGAGGACAAAGAGACCCTCTGTATTAGGAGCTTGCCTTATTTGCATGTGTTTAATTGCCAACTTGAACTCTCTTTAAGTGGTGCATTTTTCTAAGGAGGCAAACTGTTCCTCTGGCAACCTAATAAGAAGGACCCTCTTTAAAATGTTAGTCATTGATTTGGGATGATGTTTCTTCTGTGGTATAAAGGCTCTATTAATAAACGTGGATGGTGTTTAACTATCTGTTTTGGTTATCTACTAAGTCCTCTTTTCTCTTCTTGATCCTCTTAATTTGTAAGTCTCTCCTATGGGGTCTTAATTATGTAGCTAAAAGGGTATCTACCTTATTCCCCTTCTATTGCATCCCCCACACTCTCTTTAAATACGAGATCCCTCAACAAAGTATCATTGCACTGCCACCTTGTCTTTGTTTTGTGGAATAGAGGCAGTTTCACAGAAATTATCACCATATCATGATCCATGCTGGGTACTTCATGCCTCTAGACCTTGCTAAGCAGTGGAACATGTGATTATTCTAAAAATTCATAGCCAGTCTGAAGAAACTCCAATCGAATTATGATAAAGATGACCTAGTCATGTTAATCCAAAACTTGAAACGATCCAGAGTGCCGGAGTCCAACGGTCTAACACATATAATTAAAAAAAATAATCCTGACCAATGGGCATCTCTTCTAATGAATATGTTTGATAAGGTGTGTATTTCGGGGGTGATTCCACAATCATGTAGATGGTCTTTATGAATACCAGTGTTTAAGAAGGAATGTAGAAATATCTCTGGAAATTACTGCCTCTTTTACATGCTGGACGTCACAGGTAAAATGTTTGGATTGGTACTTTTGAAGGCTCTGCAACTATGAGTAGAGGTACGCCAAGTATTAGGGACATTCCATACTAGATTTAGAGGCCACTATTCAACCATCCACAATGTGCTACTCAATACATCCACTAGGAGGGATATGTTGCATGGTTCCCCCTCACTCTACGTACTATATGTGGATATAAGAGCCGCATTGGATACTGTGGACTGAAACAAGCTCCGGACAAAGTTAATTAATATAGAAGTGCCAGCCTGGTTGATCAAAGCTATAAGACAATTACATGTACAAACATATGCACATGTGCAGTTGGATGGTGGTGGGGCTAGCACTTGCCCTGTGTTTAATAACCATGTGGTCAATCAGGGATGTGTGCTGGCCCCATTTCTATTCAATCTGTATATGAGCGATCTGCCCAACAATCTGGCAGGAGTGAATTGTTATCCTTCTGATTTTTGGGGAACACACATAAATTGGCTGTGCTACGCAGATGTTATTGTGATATTGACCACACTTTTGTGGTTCTGCGTTGCATGGCCATGGAATGTCAGAGATATGTTGATGATAAAGGTCTTGTGTTAAACTACAAAAAGACAAAATATATCTGTTTTGGCAAGGATTGTAAGAGTGGCTCTCTGGTACTATTAGAGGGTACTATTGATAGGGTGACATCCTATAAGTATTTAGGATTAGAGATGCATAAGAGTAATTATGGGGGAATGAAAACTGAAAAAGTCCCGAAGCACATGTTGAAACCATACATAAAAATAAAAAAGTGTTCCTGCAATACCGAAGGGTAAAACTATGCAGGTATTATAAAATTCTATAGGCAGAGTTCTTGTCCTGCTGTGCTACATGGTTTGAAGATCGATCATATGAAGGATCTAGAATAGCTACAAAAGATTAAAGGCCTGTTCTTGAGGTGCCTATTTGAGCTACCTTGATCTGTCCAGATTGAACTGATAGGCTTAGAGTTTGGGATACCTTTATGAACTTCCCAGGTTTTGAGGATAAGAGGGACACTGTTCATAAAGACATGGAAAGATTCACAGTGCCCTTTGGTAAATCTTTTCGGCCAAACTGTGTGCAATAAAGCTAAGGAAAGTGTATTGAACGAGTGGGCTAAGATGTTACTTGATGTATTTGATCTCCTCAATTGGAATCTAGACTTCTTCAAATTAAAGCAGGAATTTATAAATGCAGCAGTTCTATCTGCTTAAATGTCCATCATTAGCTGTGCGAAGATTCTCTCTCTAATTCCGACCTTGACCATGATGGGCCCTCAGCAGGGTATAGTTAAAGAACTTCGTATTTGCTCTTTGTGTCCCAAACAAGGGGTGATGTAAATAGCCCAACATATCCTAACTTTCCTAAAATTGGAACTGATATATCGAACGTTATTGGCACGATTTCTTCACGATTTCTACTTCATGGAAGTATTGTATGGAAGTATTGTATTAATTCATGTAATACACCATTAATGATTGCATTATATAATGTATGGGAGGAGGAGGTGATAAAGTTGGGAGATGGGTTTTCCGTTTGAATTTTGGAATGTATAGGTCTTAGGAGTGTGTCTTGCTTTTGATTAAGTATGTTGTGACTTGGCATTATTTATTTAAGACAACTAGGTGAAATTGCACATTGTGTTTTATCCTGAACTTTGTTATTTAATATTTTATGTGAAATAGTTCAGTGAACTAATAAACACAATAATAATAATAATAATAATAATAATAATAATAAGAATAATAAGAATAATAAGAATAATAATAATAATAATATAAAAAGAAACTCCATTGTAGTTTCAACAAAAATGTTTATGATCCCATTAGGTTAAGCTCTCTCCAAGCATCAGCCAATTCATACATATCTATCAGTTTTGCCATGTAAGACATATTTCTCTTCCTATCACCAGACTCCAGTGTCCTGCATGAGAATCCATCCTTCAGCCTATCATATACCATGATGAAGTCTCCACCCAAAATTAGCTACCCTGCTTTAATATTCTATATCATATTCAAATTGCTTTCTAAAAATGTTTTCTGGCCTGTGTTTAGGACACAACAAGAAAAGAGTGAAGCCATGAGTCCAACGTGCAATCCATTCACCACTAATTATCTACTGCCTAATGGTTTTTTTCATACAAATGTTTTCCACTGTAAAGGAACAGTTTAATATTGTGTCATCCCCTCCATTCTGTCGTGTTTCTTTATGATATCTCTCAAGACCAGGGAGCATTTATACAGGGATTTTATATTCAGAGTGGCTATCCACAACTCCTGCTGCTCCTTCTCACTAAGTGCAATTGTCAACCTGCAAATCTTCCCCCACCAATGAACGCACCACTCCTGTTGCAGTAGCCCAATACTCCCTTGAGAAGCTTTAACAAAAACTCTTTGTTCTTTAACCAATCCAAAATGGGACCCATTAGAAATTGTAATGTCACCCAAAGAATCTTAATCTGGACACTTTAATAGGTCATGATCTGGACCCACCCCATATTAAGAGGGTGGAGTGAAAAAAGAATCCACCCAAGTCAATCATTACTCCTACTTAGGAGCTCCAACCAGGTGAGACGGATCAACCGACAGCCTCTTAAGCTCTGTTAACCTGCTGTCCTGCAAATGGGAAAGAGAACAAATAAAACAATGGAAGTGGCAATGAATGAAAGACAAACAACAGACAGAGGTCCTACTACGCCTTGTGACATTCAGGTTGTGCAAGTGCAGAGAGAAAGAGGAGAAGGAGTGGGGTTCGACTAAGTGCCAAGGGCCCCCTGGGGAGGTGCCAGGGTGATTGTTGGGGAGGCAACAAGTGCATGGGTGGAGGCATCCAAGTGTAGAGGGAGGACTGACACCCATCAGGTAAGTGCAGGGCTGAGACAAACCACCCAACTAGTCAGTGTAGGCTCAGAAGGTAGTGCAGGGGGGGCGGGAATCTGGTGGTAACTGGGCAAATGGCCAGGACTCTATTGGAATCTTGAGGGCCCAGGCTGAGAATCTCTTTAGCTGAGGGGATGGTTAGCATGGGAGGGAGAGAAGGAGGAGGAGAAGAGAAAGGTCTTGAGTTGTTTGCGCAACTTGAGGTGATCCGTTTCAAGACAGAAAGGGAGATGGAGACTGTTTCAGAGGAGTGAACCAGCCGAATAGAGAAATCTGCCCCCAGCTATGCTTCGAGAATCGTTTGACCAGCAGAGAATTGGAGCCAGAACATCGAAGGGCTGGAGAGAGAGTATTTAGTGAGACAGAGTTGTAGGTTGCATGGTCCCAGGCCTCAGACAGTCTTACGGATGATGCAAAGGGTCTTGAATTTGCTCCTTTTGGCAACTGGGAGCCAGTGGAGAGAATTTGGGGCTGGAGAGATGCGGTTCCTGTGCTTGAGGTCAAGGATTAGTCTCACAGCCCTATTCTGGATTAGTTGAAGAGGGAGGATGGAAGAAAGAGGTAGGTTCAGAAAGAGGCTGTTGCAGTAGTCCAGCCCGGAGAGGACCAGAGCTCTAGTGACATTGAGATTCTGGGGGAAGGTGAAGAAAGGGAGAGTGCATCTAAGGAGGTGAATTTGAAAGTGGGCCTTCTTGGCAAGGTCCAAGATATGAGGAGTGAAGGAGAGAGAGGGATTGAAGATAAACCCAAGATTTTTGGCTGCAGTAGAAGGAGATAGCGGAGAGCCCATAGAGGGTGGCCAGAATTCAGAAGGAAGATGGGGAATATGAGTCCCAATAGGAAGAATCTCAGTCTTACTGCCATTAAGACAGAGATCATTGGAGGTGCACCAGGACTGCAAAGCAGACAGGCAGTCCAGGATAATAGAAGTGGAGGAAGAGGAGGAGGAAGGGAACTTGAAGAAGAACTGCGTTTCATCTGCATAACACTGGAAATGAGGAGAGATGGCAGTGATCAGATGAGCAAGAGGATAGAGCCCTGGGGAACACCACATGTAGATAGGGAGGTGATGGAGGAGAAGGAGTCCAGTAGAACCTGAGAGGGGCAGTCAATGAGGAAGGAGGTCAGCCAGTACAGTGCCAGTTCTGAGATACCAAGAGTATCCTGGAGCCACTTTATGAGGATAGAATGGTTGACCATGTCAAAGGCGGAAGAGAGGTCAAGGAGAAAGAGAACAGCAGGAGAATTAGAGTCAAGATTTCCAAGCAGTTCTTTATGGGAGTTCAGGAGAGCGGTTTCCATGCCTTTGGATGCTCGGAATACAGATTGATGGTCATGTAAACAACCGTGATCTCAGTGTGTTGGGTCAGTTGGGGGAAGACCAACTTCTTCAGGAGTTTCCCAAGGAAGGATGCAGTAGAGACAGTATGATAGTTGGCCTGACACAAGGGGTCAGAGGAAGTTTCTTTTAGGAGGGATTGCACAAGGGAGAACATGAGAGAGGAAGGGAAAGCGTCAGATGCTAAGGAGCAGTTGCAGAAGTTGGAAAGATCCAGAACATGGGTGGGGATGGTTTCCTTAAGGGTTCTGGTAGAACGGGGAGAAACCTGTTTGGATGAGACCTTCATATAGCGGATTACTCTAGAGATATCATCTGTTGTGTTAGGTGAGAAGGAGGAGAATGTAGGTGGACTGAGCTGGCATGGAACCACGTCTCTGTAAGAGCGAGGACATCAAGTTCAAAGTCTTCAACATGGAGGCAGATGTCAGAAGAATTTTTGACAGCAGATCGAGCATTCAGAGTAGCTAAGTGTAGCTGGTCACCAACTTTGAAGGTTTTCTGAGGAAGGGTGCAGGGAGGTGGTGACGAGGGTGCCTAGAGAGAGGAAGGAGGAGTAGCACGAGAAGGTAGGAAGTTGACGAAGTCCGGCATGTGCCGGTCAGAGAGATAAAGATTGGGTTGAGGACTCTGGACCATGACAATGCCATTGTAGTAGACATTAATGATGCACCTAGAGGATGCAAAGTATGCCCAGAGTACTTCCCATCTAGTGCCACCATTAATGGGTGAAGAGAAAAAAGGGGAGACGGGAAAGATCACTTGGGCAGTCCAAAGGTCTGGCGAGGAGACAGAGAAGAGGATATCAGTGATAGTCTGTATGGAAGTAGCACTGACGTAGGTGTCAGCAATAGGTAGGCCCGGATTAGAGGCCAAGAGATCTTTTTAAAACATATTTCTTCCAGATTTAGTGTGAGAGGAAAGGTAGGTGATAGCGAAACAGTTAAAATAGATGCGGGGGAGGGAGAGCGCCATAGAGGTGGAAGAATAGGGACAGATGGAGAGGCTGCACAATGCACAAAATTCACCAGGCAGCCTAGCAGCTGAAGGGGCATGTGGAGGTTCAGCAAGGTCTTAGGCCGGTGGTAGGGGGTTGTAGGCTGTCCCGCAAAACATATAGAGTTTTATAAAAGCACACCCCCATTTGAGATTCAAGCAGATACTAAAATGCAGCAGAAAGTTTGGGTGCAAAGTTTTAAAAAGCACACCCAAATTTGAGATTGCAGCAGCCACTAAGAAAATGTTGATTTCAAGACAGAGCCTGCAACATCAACAAGGCAGTGTATGATTAGTGTGGATGGGAAAGCAAACACACGTGAGAGGCAGTGTTTGTAGAGGCAAATGAAATACAGGAAAAAATAGAAGACAAGGTGGTGTGTACCAATAAGATGTTCCTTAGCCAGGTGGACACTGTACATGAGAGAAGGAAGTCCAAATCTGGCCTAGGGTGCGTGCTACATAGTGATGGTCCGCTATGGACATGCATCTCAGAAGAGAAGCGGAACACAAGGAGAGACTGAAAGGGCTTGGTTGCCCCATGGAGGTGGTAGTGCATGTGGGCAGCTGGAGCATCAGTGGCCGGACACAGCTGTGGGGTAGAATGCTTACCCTTGGTTGTGGTCCATGGTGTGCAGCGGAGCAGGGTCACAGCATTTTGTCCTCCTATATCTTATGGGGTTTGGACAGGGGGGTCAGTCAGGGGGGCAAGAAGTCACCCTTAGGTGTTGGCCCTTCAATGGGGGCCAGCAATCACCTGCCCCACCAAACAAATAAATGTCTCCCTTCAGCCTTCAGCTCATTTAGTGTCCATCAAGACACTGCTTGACTGCTTGTATGGATGGACATCTCTAGCCTTTGAGAACTTCCCCAAGTAATCTCTCTGAACCTACAGTTGCCTCTCCTCTCTATCAACATTCAAGGCACATACCCTGAACCAAATATGCCTGAGGCCTCTCTGACACACCACCTCCACAATTCGGCCTCCCTTCTTTAACAAGCTCCTCCAAATAAGTGTTCCATGTATCCACCTATATGTCCCCTGGGTGTCATTCAATTACTGTGGGCCACAGTTCCAAATGCCGCACCACAGGGGTCCTCCCTCAATTCCTGGCACAATGTGCCAGGAATGTTTTTTCCCAGGCTTCCTATAGCCCTGGGCGTTTCTTCCCTGATGTACCAGAGCCACAGGTGTGCCTTCTGTGGCCTTGGAGCATGATTCTGACTCCTTGTAGTTTATCAAGTCTTCAGGGACCCCCGCCTCAGTGTGGTCATGGGCCTCCCTGTCACTTGCTCCATTGCAGCGGGGCACTATTTGAAGCCAAGCTCCTTCCTAAGCAGTCTCCTCATGCAATGCTGCCACTTGTGCACTCAAAAAGAACCTCACAGTGGTTTGGATTCCTCACAGGCTGCTGAGTTGCCTTTATTGAGGCTCCCTTCCTGAAGCCACGAGTATTATTGCCAGATGGTTGACTAATTTCTTTGTATATATGAGTAGTGGCAAGTTGGGCTTGTTCTTTTTCCACTATAGAATAACTCAACCTGCCCACAATTCTTTGAAGTCTGCTATGGGCCATAACCTATCCTTATTTCTTGTGTCTGTTCAGTGTTTGTTTCAGGGGTACATGCTTTTGACTGAGGGGCTGTTACTGTGACTGACTGAAATGTTTTATTACAAATACATTTTTTTTTGTTTGTATTTAATTGAATTTACAATTTTTACAAAGTGGTTGCCTTGCTTTAGAAGTTTGTGTCGTCATTAGTCTTGATGTGAGGAATTGTGATTTACTCTACCATGTTTGTTTCTTCCTGTAGAGTTGGCGAGTTTGACTTTCCTTCTAAATCCAGACTCTCTTGGAATTTAGCTGTTGCCAAAGTCCGGGTTGTAGAATCCCCACTCATTATCCTGTTCCACCACTCTTTTTCGCTTGACGTCAGATGTTTAAGTCTATGTGGTCGTAGATAGATGGTTCTTGGTTTTTCTGTTCCTGGACAGTGCAGGAGGAGATGTCGCACTGTTTTGATGTCTAAGCTGGTACAGTAGTGACATTTGTTATCTTTGGATTGCTTCCTGAGAAATAGAATTTAATTTGTCTTCAAAACATTCAGACGCGCTCTTAAAAAGATTATTTGTAGTTGCTTATCTGGAAGTTTCTTTAAGTAACTTCTGACCTCATCAATCCTTTGTGTGTTATTTGTCTGATGGGTCAAGGATGTAAACTCTTCTGCGTTTTCCAGTGTTTCAATCCAGTCTTGAATTTTTAGCTTTTCCTTGATTTTCCCGGGAGTGCGTTCAATTTCCCATTCTGAGCAGCCGATTTATTTTTGCCTGGTCTAATAAGGTGTTGTACCATGTCTTCAACATTCGTTTTTTTTTTTGCTCGTCATTTCTTTGAAAATGATGTCAAGAATTTTGGGACGTGGGTTTCTTAGAATTTTCCCCAGGATTAACAAGCTGTTTCTTTCAACCACCGACTTCATTGATTGTAGGCTCAGCTCACGTCTGATTACTGCTATGGGAGTAGAGTTGGGAAGTCTTAATACTTGACGCCAGAAGAAGCCCTCTAGTTTTGCCCATAGTGTAGATGGAAGTTGTGGTATTGCCTCTGCACCATAAATTATTGCTGGTGTAGCTTTTGCTTTGAAGAATTTTATTATTGGGAAAATTGTAAATTTGCCGAATTTTATTTCCAAGGATAAGGCTTGTGCTGCAAGTGTTTTTGTCTTGGTGACGAGATGCTCCTGCATGGTAATTTCTATTTGGCTATGAGAAATTTTCACCCCCAAGTATGTGAAACTTTTCACTGTCTCTAGTTTTTCTGAGTTTACAAACCAATAATCATTATCTTGGTTTTGTTTTTATTGAGATCCAGGTCATTTTTCTTCAGATAGGCTGAGAGACTATCTAATTTCCGCTGTAGGCCTTCAGGATGTCATCAGGATGTCATCAGCGTAAAGCAGCCTCGTAACCTTCGAGTCTCCCATTGTGGGTGGGAATGAACAAGTGTTGTTTTCTGCATCCACAATATCAGCCACATAAACCTTGTATAGAGCTGGGGCCAAGGGACAACCCTGTTTGAACCCCCCTTGCCATCTTTATGGATTTTGACAGCAGTCCCGCTTCATTCAATCGCACTCGGATTGAGGTGTCACTATACAGGACTTTGACTGGGTCTAAGATAGACGGTGGGCATTTTAGTTTTTCTAGTTTTCCCCATAATGTCTTCCTGTTTACGCGGTCAAATGCTTGAACCAGGCCTATCGGTGCTATGAATATTGTCGGATGGCCCTCAGAGACTCTCGACTTCAGAATGCTGATCATCATAATATTGAAAGATGTGCCTTGGTTCTTTTCAAAGCCAGATTGGAACGGGTCTGATGTTTTTGCCTCTTCCTGACAATCCCAGAATTCGTCCAAAATCAGTGATCCGGAAAGCTTTCACAGCACATCCAGTAGCGCTATGGGTCTGTAGTTTTTTGGATATTCCCTAGGGACAATATTTGCAATTTTCCAGGTGGCAGGGATGGATCTTGTGACCCGGCATCTTCTAAAAATTTCCGTTATTAATGGTGCCTGGGTTTCAGCGTCCTGTTTGAGGTGGACTTTAGAAATTCCGTCAGGACCCAGGGCTCGGGAATTGTTCAACTTCTTTATCTTCTCCAAAACGGTGTGTTCGTTGCATATGATCCATTCAATTGTAGTTACATTTCTTAGGCTGTTTTTGAGGAAACACTCTACACTGGTTCACAGCAAAGTTTATACACTTGCTTCCTGTGCAAAGTACCTGAACGGCATAATTGACTTCATCAATGCCTGAACCTTCTTGTTCTGCCTCCTTACCCCCCCATTCCCACTCCATTATCTATTGTATCCCGAATGCTGAGGTGTCTCAGTACAGATCTTGCAACAAGGACAGATAATAATCATTGTCATGTTCTTTATGTTTGTCTTTTTTTGAAGAAAAACAGCCAAAGGACATTTTCTCAAGGTACCTCTTGGCCATCATCTGTGAATTGCTCTCTTTGTTGCTGAGGTGATATCAAACTCTTGTGCCTCAGGTGGTGGTGATAGACTTCCCCCTCCTGCTTCTAACCTTAATCCCCTGTCACTAAAGGCAATTGTAATAGAGGTGGATTCCCAATTATATTTCTTCCCAATGGACCAGATTCACTTGAGGCAGATGACCTGTTCTTTTCAGAGGAAGAAATCTGTGCCATCAGATAAGTAGCTTTTCTAGATGTACAAACCTACTAAATACCTGAAATTCTCAAATGCAAACAACTGCTGTTGTAGCAGATTAGAAATGCTGCACAGATACATTTCTCCAATGGCCATATTACATCTGGTTAATGCAGCTGATTCAGATATGTTCATTGTGTTCAATTCTGCACTGCTATAAGCATGATGTGCAGCATAACTTTGGCATCACCAACAGAATTGAGGTGTGCCTATGACTGCTTTGTTGCATTCACCAATTACACAAATTCAAATGTGCCTAAGAAAACCCCACTGCCTTAAAAATCATGTGTGCCTAAGATTGCTTTGGCGTGCACCCCCACCTAGAAACGTTGCATGTGCGTAAGACAGTTTTAACATGCTCCTCAACTAATACATTCATATTTCCCTAAATGTGCTTTGATGTGCTCCAATGTCTACACAATTAACATGCACCTATGACTGTGTTGGTGCTCTTGATTGCCTACAAACTTCATATGTGCCTAAGACTGCTTGGGTATGCTCCCCACTTGCAAAATTCCCCATGTACAGAATACTGCTTTCGTGTCCTCCCATGGTTAAAAGCTTCAGGTGTTGCTACTTTAGGATACTAATCCTCCTACATACATCACCTGTGCACAAGGCTGCTTTGATGTAAGAGCTGCATGTAAAATTCACAGGTGTCTAGGACTTCTTTGGTGAACTCCTCCGCCCGTAAAATTTATGAATTACTAAGATTTCTTTTCCGCACTTTCCAGTTTAGGAAATCCATGTGTGCTTCAGACTGCTTATGCGTACATCTTCCCTACAAACTTCACATGTGCTTTAGACAGCTTTGTTATATTAACCCACATATGAAATTCATGTCCTCCTAATATCGGCAGGAAATACTCATCACCTTGAAAATGCACGTGCGCCTAAGTTTCATTTGGTATACACCTTTATATAGAAAATAAATATGTTCTCTGACTAGTTTGACCTTCTGCCCCACCTACAAAATTCACATGTGCGTAAGATAGTTAGGCTGTACTCCCACAAGTTCAAACTTCACGTGTGCTTAGGACTGCTTTGACATGCTTTCCACCTACAAAATTAATGTGTCCCCATGCATGCTTTGGTGTGCTCCCATGGCTACAAAATGCAGGTGTGCCTAACACTGCTTTATCATATTCACTCACCTACATATTTCACATATGCACAAGAAAGCTTTGACGTGCTCCCCACCTGTAAGATTCATATGTGCTTTAGACTGCTTTGGCACACTCCTCTACCTATAAGATTCATGATTTCCAAAGATTGTGTTTCCACAATCCCCTGCCTAGACAGTTTATATGTTCCTGGGACTGATTTAGCAAACATCTCCACCTGCGAAATTCATTTGTGTCTAAGATTGCTTTGGCATATTCCCCCATCTACAAAATCTATGTCCTCCTAAGTCTAGGGTGAAATACTCATTGTCTAAAAAATTAAAGTGTGCCTTTGATATAGCCTTCCTACTACAAAAGAAATGTGTGCTTATGACTGCTTTGACCCACACCCTGCCTATAAAATTCCCATGTGCAATGGACTGTTTAGGCATAATCCCACACCTTCAAACTTCATGTGTGCCTAAAACTGCTTTGACATGCACTGCACCTACAAAATTCATATGTGGCCTAGACTGCTTTGCTTTGCTCCCATGACTACGATTTTAAGGTGTGCCTTAGATGGCTTCAGCATACTCACTCGCCGAAATGCTTCACATATGCGTAAGGCTACTTTGACTTCCTCCCCATGTCAAAAAATAAATTGTGTCTAAGACTACTTCGGCATTCCCCCTCCTAAAAGATGAATGATTTCCTACTTTTGTTTCCATAATCCCCTTGCGTAGACAATTCATGTGTGCCTCAGACTGCTCTAACATACACCTCGACCTACACAACCTTCTCTCTCCATAGGACTCTGGAATGTAAGGTCCACCTGCAACAAATCTCATTCTATTCTCAACCTTTTTCTTTGTCTCAATCTTCATTTTCTCTGCCTTACCGAGACCTAGATCAACCCTGATAATACCACCACTCATGTTTCCCTTCTATCCTCTCTTTCTAACTTTGCTCACACCTCTCACCTTCACAGTAAAGGAGGCAGCACTGGCATTGTGTACCACTCGTCCAGGATCCTTACTCCTCCTATACAATCTCTTTGTTTCTTTCCATCTTTTGAATATCATTCCTTCCAATTCTCCTGACAATTCTCCTGCCCTCTCCCTTTTTCATTTCTCATTCTCTACCGGCCACCTGGCCTGCTCTCTTTGTTACTTGCTGATCTTGACTGCCTTCTGTCTTTTCTTCTTCCCTTATCTTCTCCTCTGGTCTTCCTCTGTGACTTTAACCTCCATCTTGACACTACCCACGCTTCTTTTCCACTTCTTCCTCTTCTTAATTCTTTTAGCCTATCTCAACAATCAAATCCACCCTCCCATTCATCTGGTTCCTTGTTTGACTTAATGTTCACCTCCTTTTCCTTTGGTAGCCCCGTTCAGGTTTATCCTATCTATTCTTCAGGTCATTTCCTTCTTTCCTTCCACCCCTCCCTTCCCCTTCCCTCCTCCTTACCTCCTCACCTGCTCCTCTTCTGTGTCGTGATCTCCGCTCATTCAATTCCTCATCTTTTTTGTCTTCTCTTTACTCCACCGTTGTTCCTATTAATGAAATGATTTCTCCTCTCTTTCTGTTGACAATGCCTTTTTTAATTTATTAATTTGTGATTGGGTTTATCAAAGAAAACCTTTCACAATATTTCTTGAACCACAAATAACATTACAAATAAAACACTATACATTTCATAATATTCAAAATATCATATTCCTTAAAAAGATCAAACATACAATATGAAAATCTACACAAAGCCACTAATAGGGCAACACTTAACACCTCAATTATTCTAGACCACAAGGAACAGTCAACATCAACGTATTTAGAATAGGTACAAAATGAAAGTGCAAAAGACCCAGATCTAGTGTTTTGGGGCAGTAAAGAGTGAAATGCTTACAAGTTTTTATTTTCGCCCACTCTTTCACACAGTCTACAGATTCGCTCCAGAAGAAATAACCCCATGTGCAGTCCTTTGACGTCCGGACGGGGTAGTTCATTACATTTAAAATGTATGCAGAATGTGTGAGCCTTAGGATCAGGAAACAGACGCAAATGGGGGGAGATACGGTCTCTGCTCCTCATAAGAGCAGCATAGTCTCTATAATATATAAGCCCCCAGATGCTCAATGGTCAAACACTGATCCATCTCATAAAGTTTAGTTTTAACTGACAAAAGATGATTCATAAACTCATTTTGATAAAGAATTTCACTTATCCTGTCAGAATATGTGTTAAGAGAACAGAGCGAGATTTTTGCATAACTGCCAAATCCACTTACAAAGATCTGTTTGGGGGAAGCAATACCTTGGCATAAATACATAGTTGTTTTTAGGTAACAGTTGTTGTTAACGAAATAAACTCAAATTTATGCCTAAGTACAACATTAGGAATAGCTAGCAGAAGACCCAAAACTCGTTTCCACATTGAACCTGGATAGAATTTAAAAAGATGCCTTATTCCAGGGGTAACAGCTCCAAACCATAACTTAAGCTGAGTTCCATTTTTGCTATATAAAAGCAGATAGGAATCAAACAAGACAGTTAACACAATTTAGAAAAGATTCTCTTCATCTCCGCCACAAGAGGTTGCAATTTAGCTCTTAATTTTTCCTTGTGCTTGGCTATTGCAGAAATGTTACTGTGAAACCCAAGTAACCCATTCCAGCAAAATGTCACCCCACCGGCCAATACTTCTTGGGCGTATGTTTTGTGGTGTAAAGCACTACCTTAGATGTGGACCCATTAATCACTAACTTGTTTACCAGCGCATATTCTGAGAATAGATGAAGTTTTCGCTGTAGACATATCAGTGTTAGCTCAAAAATAATAAGTCATCAGAGAAAGTCAACCATTTTACTCTGATATCGCCCAGCTTACCCGGAAATATAGTATTGGCAGCCCAGAGGTCATCGAAGTCTGGCAAAAAAACATTGAAAAGTAGCAGTGCCAACACACACCCTTGCCTCAAACCAATAGATGTTTTTATAGGTTTGGATAGGGCATCCTGCTGAGTAGGAAAAACATGTATGGCACTATCTGAGTGGAGACTGGCCAGGATCCTTTCTACTGGTGCTTGAATGTTTCACTTGAAACATTTCTGCCATAGTTTCTCACGGTCTACCCTGTCGAAGGCATTACTCATGTCCATTGAAGTAGTGTAAAAGGTACCTGTCGTACCTTTCTTTAGCTCTGTTAACAGGTGGGTAATTAGAAGCCCCTGCACTGTGGTTCCAAGGGCTTTCCTGAAACCCACCTGGAAGAAGGATTACTGATCAAGGTTTTCCATCTATTCATTAAGATCTGGAAGGATCAGAGTTGCAAACAGCTTACTAGAAGCACTCATGATTGCCACTGGTCTATAACTGGAGGGCAGTGCCCTGTCCCCTTTTTTGAAGAGTGAGATAATAAATGGTGTCTTCCAAGAATCGTAGACATGAGGATGGCCAATATTTCTAAAAATAGTGGAAATAGAATATTAGCCCATAGGTCTGGGTTACATTTTATAGAAACCAGGGCAAGACCATCAGGGCCCACAGACCTAGGAGCTTTGGACTTCCAGATGTCTCTAAGAACATCCTCCACAGACCAGTCGAACCTAGCATAAACATATATTTGTGATTTGGGAAATTAATAGCCCACACTTTGCCCTTCTTGGTGTATAGTTCTTTATAGAAAGTGGCCCACAAATCCTTTGCAATAAGGCATGATTCCTGATTAGTGTTTTTTAACACAGAGCGGCTAGTAATTTCCCAGAATGTGATGCTATTTGCATTGTCTAACACCAGAAAATCGCGCGACTATCAGATGTATTCATTGAGAAAGTGTGACATTGAATGTAATTTCTATGTCTTTGGGCAATAATTTGCTTCTTTTGTTGTCTGTAATCAGCCTCATCCAGGTCTTGCCTGGACCTCAAGTCCCTGAACTGCTTCATCTTGTATATTTTAGCCTCAGCTACCCTCTGATTGAAATAGTGGCAATGTCTCTTAGGGGCAATTACCATATCCTTACCAATTGCGGAATATAGGCACGTTGTAACCGTCTTATTAAAATCACATGTTGAAAACAATGCTCCCAGATTTTTAATCATAACCATAATCACTCAAATCCCCTGTTAAATGTTTGAAAGAATTTGCGGTTCCACTTTACTGTCAAACAACCTCTGTCTGCAGATACCAACGCTAAGAGGGGATCTGTATGCTTCTCATAGTTTTTACAGAAAAGGTAATCGTAGAATGGTCACCAAATAATTGTTTAGTGTTACACAACAAAGAGCAGAGTAGTACCCGGGACACATACACATGATCAGTCCAGGAGCCCTGTGACCCCCCCCTATGCCAGGATGAAATTGTGCCCAAACCCCTGTTAATCCGAGGGAGCAAAAGGGTAAAGTTACATGTACTCATATAGAGATCCGACAGCTCCCCTCTAACTTTCACCACATTACCAGTTGCACAATCACTCAAAATTCCACTTGATGATGACACAATAGCCTCTGCACATGCAGCATTAAGATCACCACCAATAATGATATTATTGGGATAAATCATCCCCAAACAATCATCAATCAAAATATTCAATGCAGATTGGATCTTGGCTCTAGACTGAGCAGCCAGATTCCAATAAACATTGATAAATAAAACATGGAAGCACAACTTCCCCGACTCAATGCCAACCACCTGTAACCCTACATTATATATGGTGACCTCAAAACTCTTCACTTTTAGGGATAGAATAATGGAAACAGATAGGCCCCCTCTTGGACGACCAACTAAAACATGCAGAGCGGCTTTTGAATAGGTTACAAAGCCCTCAAAATAAAGAGGGGTCAAAGATATACTTTATTAAAACATCATCCTTGAATAAAAAGTCTGTAGTGAAGCATTTTTACAGTGTTCATTAGACCACATAGACCACAAGTGTTCCAGGACAAAGAATTAAGATTGGTTGTGTCAAATATAGGAAAGCAGACATTTGGGCTTCGCAGTAGAGTTTGAATTTACTTCCAGCCAAGATGTATCCATTGCAGGAACGGCTAAATCCTCTTTTAACCAGGTATTTTTTACAGATCTACTATTTAACTTGTTACCTGCCCCTTTTGTTGAAAACATGGGCGGGCTGGGGGGCTGCAAACAAAATGATGCCAAGGGTTAGGGGCTTAAAAAAGAGATTAAGTCAAAACCCATAAATCTAAAAATATAATTTTGCTCCCACATAATTCTTGCCACAATATGCGAAGAAAAATGCACAATCAGCGTGTTTATGCTATGATCCAGAATCTTAACTTTATCAATGTCTCCTGTATGTATAAGTCATAGAGCCGGATTTCTTTAAAAAGCTTTGAGCAATTTGGAGCACACCATTCACTTCAACAATGTTTTCAAAGACTATGACATTTGTTTTCATAATTAAACATTGAGATAGAATGTTCAGAGTCCTTATTGGCAATGGGTAGAGGGTATCGGCAGGAACAGTTCCCTTCCAGGCCGGACTTGTCACCCCATCCCTATGCTGGTTGAGTCTTAATCCAGATAAACTCATATCCTGAGTCTTTGCTATTAATTTTCTGTGGCAAACAATTTTCCCTCATTCAAAACTTGGTTTGCAGGAGAAGAATCGTGAGACATCTCTAATGAAGGATGGGTGCTAATCACTTCGCCCTCTTCATCCTGTTCGAGAGGTTCAATGTCAGCATTAACAGACTCATGTGGAATAAGAAATTAGATTATTGCTTTGTTTCACGGCAACTCCTTTTTTAGAATTGATTTTTTTTCTATTGGTGTTAGAATCCTTCGAAGCTCTTACATGGGCGCTTTGAAACACATTTTACTTGATATATAAGCACCTTACAAATGCACAATAAAATAAAAAATACAAAATTCATCGAGAGGCACATTTGAGTCAACAATTTGGTCTACTTGTGGGAGGGACCTTAAGAGCTTCAAAGAAGACTTATTCGTGTTGTTATTGGCACATTGCTGATTCTTACATTTTTTCGTTGATGAAAAATCTTTAGGCTTTCTCTTTCTGGACCATCTTGGAAGAACCCCTCCTTCTGGTTCTTGCTCTGGTTGCTCTGGTTGCTCATTGCTAATTGACAAATACATGGTACAAGGGCCTGTAACCAGTACCCAGTATAACCACAGATTGATCTGCATGGATTGAAGGAGATTGAACTTTAGAATTAGTCATAGGCAAGGATGTAGAGTTCATTGAATCATAGAGATCTGGAGAACGGCTCAAGCTGTTTTGGCAATTCACTAGAGAAGTCAGACTATTCATTGCATCAAAGTCATGTACAGGTGGGCGCAGACTACCAGAAAATAAGCCAAGTGAGTTATTATTACAATTCATCAAAGGGGTGCTGAAATTCAGGAAGCGCTGATAAGCTTCCCTTCTATTGATGTTAGTTCAGACAAATTCTCTTGTGTGAGAAGTGGCTTAATTATGGACCAGCAATGGAGAAATTGCAGCACCTGCAATCTTAGGGGATCCCTCCAGACCACCACAAAGCTTTCAAAAAGAAGCATCTAAGATGATAGAATCCTCTGGCCCCTCTTGCATTATTGCCCCAGATGCTGTTGAAAGAGGCACCTCTATAATCGGGGCCGATTTTCTGTCCTCCTGAACCTGAACAGATTTCCCCATGTTTGGATCCAGGAGCAACTATATTGACAATATGTCAGTTTCAAGTGGTGATTGTTTGTTGAGCCAAAGTAGGCTGTGTTTGATCTTGATCTTGCAGGGCAAAAGTCTCAAGGAAAGTGATAGGCCCCACCATTTCCCAGGCACAGGGAGGAAGATTATGAGGAGAACGTAAAATATGTAATATACTGTCAGATGATTGAACTGTGGTCTGGGAGGCAATTTTTAGACTCTGCAGGTTATATATAGATATTGAAGTTAACATGATCAAAGTAAAACCTTTCCCTGTGGTGAAAAGCAAATAAGTAGATTGGTATAAAAATGGCAATTGCACTAGTTTTTATATAGCTCATTCAATGCTTACATTGAGGCCCTCATTACACCCATCCGACTCTCAGCCCCGAGACAGAGAAACGATAGATATACATTGCTTCTGGGCCCTTCACCCCCATCATTGATGAATCGCAGGTGTGAGAAGCACTACTCACTCAGACAACCGTTCAGACCATACCCGGATGACAGTATTGAAGAGATACAGCTGTCATCAATGAACAAGTTGACTGACTGCAACCTTGAAGAAAGCTGATGATGTCACAACTGACATCATGACATAAATAGGTTAGACATTAAGCACATAGACAACCCTGCACAACATTTTGCAGACATTTAGCTTTATTGCTGATAGACACAAAGAATATGCTTATGACTCACATATTTAGAGGACTGACTCAGGTATACCCTTTTGCTACGCGGAAACCGCAAGATGCAAAACAATACATATGAACTGCTTGCTGACCCATAACCGCAACTAACATGGGCGGCCATGCGTATAACCAGCCATAGGCGCATTGGAGTTAATGGGAAAAGCATGACGAACTCAAGCACACAACAAAAGGCGGACAGGCTGATTCTGATGAAGCATGCAGACCAGGCTTCCTGCACGGACACTGTGTACAGTCTTGCCAAAGACACTGAGAGAGAAAGGTTTCAAGTTAAAAGAAGAGATAGGACACCTGTAGGGAACACAAACTGAAAACCCCCATAATTGCAAGCAAGAGAAATCCATTTCATGGACTTTACACACATGATTTTAACCTGCTAGACAGATCCTATTTATTCGAGTCAGACTGAGATGTCTGTTCCACTTCAACTCAAGGTAAAAAGATACAAAAGTATCACAGGTTTAAAGTTGAATGTTCTGTCTCAGGGCCTAGGAGATCAGAGATGGTAACTTGTTGGGAACATGTAGACCCTTCTGGGTCGTTAGCACTACCTTGAATAGCTGCACTTGGCCTGGTAACTGTCCAAAGCTCCAAGGCTGAGAAGACCCTTTCTGACCCATCCCAAATCACCTTCCATGCTACGCTTACACATGCCAATCACCGCAAGCTTACCGGCTAACCTGAAACTTTGTATTTGTAACACATAGTGGTAGTCTCAGGAGGAGCCCAACCCATTATAGAATGTAAATGTAGTTCACTTTCCTAACCAATCCATTCCCCTGTTAGATTTTTGGGATGTAACTTCATTTTGTGACATCAGCCCTTAACAAAATGGGATGACAGGCGCCTGCAGATTGAGAGAGCATGGAGAATATTGCATTGTTCATGCTGCAATCCCTGTCATTCAATCATTAATAAAGACAGCAAATTGTGTCCTATGGCTGGGTCTTCTGTTCTTGGGGCAAGGGATTTCAAGGGCCCAGTTCCTCTTGCATGGAAATGGGGAGACTAGTAATAGTTCCTTGCCACTATTACTATTTTCGCCTCTTGTTTTTTTTTTCTCCCCCTGACTTTCCACCACTCTCTCCTGTTGCCTTTTCTGCTTGCTATTCCCCTTTTTTTCCTCAGGCTCTACCTTTGTCTTCATTTGCCCACATTACTGACTCAGACACCTCTTCCTGCTTGACATATGCTCACCCCATGGCCACCACCTTAGATCACATTAATTTCTCACTCATCTATCCATCCCTGATTTCATATCTCACATCTCCTGTCAATCTATCTCTTACTTCTTCTTTTTCCCTTCTTCTTTCAAGCATGCCATCACCACTCCCATTCTCAAACAACCCATCCAGTTGTCCAAATGTTACCCAATCTCCCTCCTCCCATTCTTATTTAAACTTCTTGAGAGGGTTCTTTATTTTCAGATTTCTTCTTACCTTCACCTTTATTCTCTCCTTCCTACCCTACAAGTAGGCTTTCGTCCTGCTCTCTCCACAGAGTCTGCACTTCTACATGTCTTAAACATGCTTCTCTCTGCTTGGCATAGTAAGCTATCAACCATTCTTATTCTTCATCAACCTGCAGCTTTTGACACTGTTGATCACCCTATTCTTCTTACTTCACTTTCCTTTTTGGGCCTTTCTGTGTCTGTCCACAAGTGGTGCACATCTTATTCTTTCAAACTGTTCTTGCACAGTCCCATGGACTGGGCAACTTTCCTCCTTCCGCCCACTTCTTTTTTGTGGTTCCTCAGAGTTTTGTCCTTGGCCCTCTTCTTTGCTCTCTGTACACCACCCCCCTCTTTGCGCTCATCAGCTCCTTTAATCTTTCATGTCACCTTTATGCTGATGACACTGAACTCTTCTTTTCCTTCTCTTCTTTCTCTCACTCTCTCCAAGAGACTATCTCTTCCTGCATATCTGCTCTTAAGGCATGGATGGCTCTCGCTTCCTTCATCAAAACCCTTTTAAGACCAACATTCTCTACTTTCCTTCAGCCTCCCATTGCTCCTCTCCATCATCCTCTGGTATTTACATTCCCCAACTTTGCTCCCCTCTCCTCATCAGCTCACAAACCTGGGGTCATTTTTGACCCTTCTCTTTCATTCCCTCTTCATATCTATACCACAATTAGTTTGGCTTGCTGTCATCTTTATAATCTTCGGCATGCCCTCCGTTCAGGCTATGAAACTCTTGGTCTACTCTTTGGGTTTTTGCTGACTTAGTACTGTTCTGTTCTTTTCCTTGGTCTCCCCTCCTCTCATCTTGCTCCATTGTGCACTGTCTTTAACTCCAATATCTGCTGTCTATTTCAGCTCCCCTCCTGCTGCACCGTAACTCCTTATCTCACCTCAGCCTCTCTTTTTCCCTTTGACCATTATCTTCTCTTTCAATTTCTCTGCTTCATTTTCAAATCCTTGCAAGTCTTTCTGTGCCCTATCTCTGTTCTCTGATCTCCTTATACACCCCTGCATGTTCTCTTTACTCCCAGTCACTCTATCGTCTCTCTGTTCTCAAACCATCCTGTGCCTCCTCTCATTTTCGTTCATTCACACTCCTTGCACACAAACACAGGAATAGCCTTCTCCTTCATATTCGCTCCTCCTCTTCATTCCATGTCTTTCATACTTATTTGAAAACTCATTTCAGTCGCGCTCCCATTCCTAATTCTGTTGTCATGCTTTCCAAACCCTTCATTGTTACTTTGTATTGTTGTTGCTAAATAATTATTGTCAAAGTGCTTTGTTGAAAGTGCTCTATAAATAATAAAATGCAAACACAAACACAAAATAAATGTGTGCCTACAACTGCTTTGACCTACTGCCCTCGCCTACAAAGTTCACATGGGAGTTCCACACCATTTAACTTCATGTTTGCTTCTGGCCACCTTAGTGTGCTCCCATGTCTTCAAAATGTAAGGTGTGCCTAAGGCTGCTTCAGAATTCTCACACATCTACATATAGAATGTGTGAGTAAGATTGCTTTGATATATTCCGTTCCTGTAGAATTCACATGTGCCTAAAACTGCTTCTGCATACTCCTCCCCCATAAAATGTATGGTTTACTAAAATGTATTTTCCATAATCCCTTGCCACGAAAGTTAAGATTTACCTCCCACTGCTAGAGCGTTACCATCCACCTACACACTCATGTGTCCTTAGGACTATTTTTGCACACTTCCCCAGCTACAAATTTCACATGTGTCTAGGAGTGCCTTAACATGCTTCCCATCTTAAAATTCCCTTGTTCCTACGACTGCTTTGGTCTGCTCCAATAGCTACACAATCCATGTGTGCCTAAAACTTCCTTGGTAGACTCCTCCACCTATAAAATAAATTATTTTCTAAAATGTCTTTGGCACACTCCCAAGCCACCAATATTTACTTTCCCTGTACATTCATTGCCTGCAATATTCATGGGTGCCTTTGACTGATTTTGCGTATTGCAACACCTATAAAAGCAAATATGTGTGTGTATAACATTGCTTTGACATAATGGCTTGCCTTCAAAATATATATGCGCCTCAGACTGCTTTGATATACTCCCCCACCTCCATGGATACCATTAACTGCTTAAGCACACTTGAACACCTACAAAAATGATGTCGCTTTGGCATGGCTCTCTGCCTAAAACCCTCACAAGTGCTTCACACTGTGTTGGCTAAATCCCCCTTACAAAATTCTTCTGTGTCTTAGTCTACTTTGGTGTACTCTCCTGTCCTTTAAATTCATGTGTGCCTAAGGCTGCTTTGATGTACTCTGACTCCTACAAACTTCACATGTGTCTAAGGCACATGTGTGCTCAAGAATACTTTCACATAATCTTCGACCTATGAAATTCACTATGCCTAGTCTGTCTTCAGTGCACTCCCCGGCCTACACAATTCACGCAGGTCTAAGACTGTTTTGGCATACTCCATGCATGCACAATTCATTTGTGTGTAGTAATGCAATGTGTATTCCGTACATGCAGGCAAACCAAATCAACATTCAAACTGTCCCTGAAAGAAGAAGACCCTGACCCTGTCAGGGGGTTCCCTCCCTACATGGCTGGTGGTGCGTCGCCTATCTAATAGGGATAGTGGCAGAGAAGCTGTCCCTCATCGTCACTTAACACATTAATTAAATTGTGCTTTCAAGTAAAAAACCCAAAAGTGTACCAAAGAAAAGGTGAGACTAGACTTGTGATTAGATCATGTCTCTACTGTGTCTGTGGGAATGCTACTGACAGGGGATTTTTTTGGTTTTATTCACCCTCTGGAGGCTTCAGACAATATCAAATGGTACTCTTGGGTATTAACCTATTCCTCTGTGTAGGGATAACCTTAAAGGAATTCTCACAACCAGTGAGCTTATCTGATTGCTAACATATCCCAGACCTATTCTGTGGACATCGTAATAATCGTGAGACAAGCTCACAATCTATATGGTCGACCGGTTCCAATGACAACTTGTGGATACTGTCATCTTCGTCAGGCTGATTACTTCTGGATATACGGTGTTACTACAAGAAATATCTGCATGTGCAGATACAGCGGTCACCTCCGTCCCCTAAAAAGGGACACAATGGGAAAGCAATGAGTTACTCCCAAATGCTGTACTCTAATACCATGAGCATTGTCGTCATGGTATTTGCCATGCTTGTTTGACATGCAAATATATGCTTGTGTCTTTACAACAAGATCGTAAGGTACCTTCAGCGTTACAGAGGGCCGTACTTAAGAGCAGGAAATGGGGAGGGGTTTTGTAGTGATTGGGGGGTACAAATAAGGTTGTGAAGGGGAGGGGGTGAGGCGTCCAGCTTCCATTTATGTGCACATGCACTACTGAGTTCAACATTGGTGTTCTTGTGCACCCTCGGGGTTTCAGTGAATGAAAATTCAGTGTAATGATTTATATGTAGCACCTCCCTAGCCAGCTGCTGGTTGCTGCCTGAAGGCTGGTGGGTAACAGTGGTTGAGGCTGCACGTAAGATTTGTGCATTGCGTGTATTAGTCTGAAATGACAGAAGTAATCACAGACATTTATGCCTTGTAGCTGGCCATATTTTTGATCTCATAATAGATTTGCAACGGGGCCGCTGTTGCAATCGAGCTGGCGTTTGCTAACATCTCCCCTCCCACCTCCCGGTGTAGATAGCCGTGTTGCCTCACTGGGCTCTCCGCTTGTTTCTTATGAGAGACGGCTCTGTACCGTACAGCAAGACCAAGTTGGTTCCATATACGTCATGTGGGGCGTTTTTGAATGTCATCGGGGGCGTGAAACTCATGTTTGTCCCATTCTTCGATCACGCGGTTACTGCCCGTGTGTCACAGCTGTGTATGTCGCCATCTTCCATAGGGCTGTGGTGCTGCCAAGTGAGTTATTTCAAGACCAAACGAGCTATTGGGTGCTTCCAATGGACCCTCCCAACAATCTGAGGGCCCTTATTTTCCCTCTGATTGAGGATGCCGAAGCTGAGGGATACATCAGCTCGAGAGAGAGGCAGCATTTCTAATGACCCCGCATCTACGTCTAGCAGCATTTCATGCCTTACTAAAGATCCACAAAGGCCTTATCCCACCACCAGGCCATCTGATAGTATCCAGGGTCAATTGTGTAATGGAACCACTATCACAATTCATGGATTTTTTCATAAAAAATGAAATTCCTAAAATGCAATCCAATATAAAAGACTCCACAGCTATGCATCTTCTCTTGAACACGCTTGAATACAATAGAGACACAGAGTGGTTGGTGACAATGGACATCGAGTCCCTCTACACAAAAATACCTCAACAGGAAACATTGGCCATGGTACAGAGGCTGTTGCAATCAGGCATTGACCTGAATCATTGAACTAGCCGAAATAGCACTACGCAGGAATTACATTAATTTTCAAAGACATTTTTTACCAACAGATCTCGGGGACGTCTATTGGGGTGACGTTTGCCCCCAACCTGGCCAACCTTTATGTGAATCAGTTTGAAAGGAGCCATATACACCCATCTAGTAATCATTTATTGGGCAACATGAAGATATGGCGTTGGTACATCGATGACATTTTCATGATTTTTGGGGCACTATGAATGAATTAAAAACATTTAATCAATGGCTCAACACCTGAACCCCCCACCTGCAATTCACCTTGGAGCCCGAAAAAGATGAAACACATTTTCTCGACCTACAGATTACATTCATGCGAGGGACGATTGACATCCAAGGTATATAAGAAAACAACTGACCGCAATTCACTACTATCCTACTCCTGTTATCATCCTTGGGCACTGAGAGATAACCTCCATTTTGGGCAGTATTTGCGATATCGGCGTTTATGCACAAACACCTCAGACTACATTTCCCAAGCTAAAACACTCAAGAGACAACTAGTTGAGTGTGGATATCCGACTAGAACAGTTAATAGCACATTTAAACGTGCTAAAAACATTCCAAGGGCAGTCACCCTTGAGCAGCACAAAAAACCTCCAGCGAGTGACAAAATCACAGACGTTTTCAGCTACTCCCCATTGTTTAATACAATAAAAAGGGAGAATAAAATGTTGTGGCCGATCTTGAATACTGGGAAAAACACTCTTCCACCTCCCTTTTTTGCCCTGAAAAGGAGGCAAAATTTAAGGGACAAATTGGTCCAGATGCTACCCCATCAGAATGAAGAGCAGGAACAGATTCAGCCAACATCGTGAACAAGTGGACCACTGACAGGCCATTCCCCATGTGGGAGATGTTCCATGTGCGCCCAAACAAAACAGAGCACACAAATTGACATTGGGTGGAAGACCCCATGGTTCCGGAAAACATTCACTAACTACAACAGTACTGGGGTGCTATATCTGATCACGTGCCAATGCCACCTCAAGTACATAGGTATGACCACACGTCAGATCAAGGAAAGAACGATCAAACATAAATCCTGTCTATGGACAGGGAAAATATCGACAGCCCTAGTACTCCATTTTCTGTCAGAGGGCCATGCCTTGACGAATTCAATTGGACAGTCATTGAGAAGATACAGTTGCCTAGACGAGGCAGCAACTTCAACAACATCACACTGAGAAGAGAACAACACTGGATTTACAGATTGGACAGGGGTTTAATGACGTAGGCCCAATGGCATGACTTAGCTGTTGTGCCATGTTGAATAGCTTCGATCCCAGCCATATCTTGATAGATACATCTCTTGATTACCAGTCAGTGTCAAGCAGGCTGCTCTGATCACCCACCAAAAAAGTCCCTGTGCTTAGGCACACGGGAGTGCTTACTGCATGACAGTTTACATAACCAATTGAAAGCCACCACAGAACATGCCACGTGACTGCTCAAACCTGCACACCGTCACCAGTATAAAACCTATTAGGTAATCATTTATAACACTGTCCATCCATGGACTGAGTGACTTTAATTTGCTCTTACCCTTCTTTGTATTTACTTGAAAGCACATTGGCTGTGTAAATCTAATGCCACTTTACACCGTTGATCTAAAATACAAACATCAGTGGGATCAAATAAGCAGCAGCCTTTTTGCGAGCTCTTCTGCGAGTAAGTTGCGATCAACTCACTTGGCAGCGCCACAGCCCTATGCAAGATGCTGAGATACAGGGTTCTGATATGCCGGCTGTAGATGTGTGATCAAAGAATGGGACAAACATGAGTTTCACACCCCAATGACATGCAAAAAAAACCTGATCATGTATGTGGAATCAACTTGGTCTTGCTGCACGGTACACAGCCGTCTCTGGCAAGTAACGAGCAGAGAATCCAGTGAGTCAGCACGGCTATCCACAGAGGCAAGCGGGCGGGGAGTGGAGGTGTTTGCAAACGCCGACTCGATTGTAACAGCAGCCCGGTGCAAATCTATTATCAGATCAACAATATGGCCAGCTACAAGGCATAAATGTCTGTGATTCCTTCTGCCATTTCAGACTAATACACGCGATGCACAAATCTTACGTGCACCCTCAACCACTGTTACCCGCCAGCCTTCAGGCAGCAACCAGCACCTGGCTAGGGAGGTGCTACATATAAATCATTACACTGAATTTGCATTTGCTGAAACCGAGAGGGTGCACAAGAACACCAATGTTGAAGTCAGTAGTGCATGCGCACATAACTGGAAGCTGGACGCCTCACCCCCTCCCCTTCACAACCTTATTTGTCCACCCTCACTACACAACCCCCCTCCCCATTTCCTGCTCTTAAGTACGGGCCTCTGTAACACTGAAGGCACCTTACGATCTTGTTGTAAAGTCACAAGCATATATTTGCATGTCAAACAAGTACAGCAAATGCCATGACAACAATGCTTATGGTATTAGAGTACAGCATTTGGGTGTAACCCGTTGCTTTCCCATTTTGTCCCTTTTTAGGAGACGGAAGTGACCGCTGTATCAGCACATGCAGATATTTCTTGGAGTAACACCATATATCCAGAAGTAATCGGTCCTGACGAAGATGACAGTATCCACAAGTTGTCATTGGAACCGGTCGACCATATAGATTGTGAGCTTGTCTCACGATTATTACGATGTCCACAGAATAGGTCTGGGATATGTTAGCACTCAGATAAACTCACTGGTTGTGAGAATTCCTTTAAGGTTATCCCTACACAGAGGAATATGTTAATACCCAAGAGTACCATTTGATATTGTCTGAAGCCTCCAGACTAGAGAGTGAATAAAATCAAAAAATCTCCTGTCAGTAGCATTCCCACAGACACAGTAGAGACATGATCTAATCACAAGTCTAGTCTCACCTTTTCTTTGGTACACTTTTGGGTTTTTACTTGAAAGCACAATTTAATTAATGTGTTAAGTGACGATGAGGGACAGCTTCTCTCCCACTATCCCTATTAGATAGGCGACGCACCACCAGCCATGTAGGGAGGGCACCCCCTGACAGGTCGGGGTCTTCTTCTTTCAGGGACAGTTTGAATGTTGATTTGTCTGCATGTACGAGAATGCTATGTTGATGTAAAATAATTCCTCCCATAACCATTTTGTTGTGTTATAACAGTCATTAATAACGGCAGGATAGCACATTGGGCTCTTTGATCTTTGAATCCCTTTCCCTAGTGTCTTTGCAATGTGTATTCCTCCATCTACAAAATTCATGAGGCCGAAGACTGCTTTGACTTCAACATTACTGGGTATATGAGATATATATATGCAGCTGTGCTAAATGTCTAGATCATTTTGAGATGGGAGTCTTACCGTCTCCAACTTTGCTGTATAGTTACTTGACTTAGGCACTGCACATCCAGGATTTCTGAAGTAATCAGGAAGAGGTTCTTCTCCCAAGTACAGAGCAGGACTCCAGGTAAGTTTATAGGACTATTTATTGTACACTTAGCCCAAGTGTAATGCAGGAAGTAAACACGAAGGAAACACTGGCCCATCCACACTTCAGCCAAGCTCTCTCTAACTGTCCACCTCACACATCATCATTCAAAGAGCACTAACATTCCACACGACACGACACATTCCACTGACACCCCTCACACTGGTAAGTAATGTACAACAAGAACATTGCTACAAATTCATTTAAACATGCAAAAATATGTGCAGGTTAATATTTAGCTACTCATAACTTTATTAACAGACATAATGAAAAGAAACACATGCACCACAGTAAACGCGTGCAGAATGCTATAAGTCCTTAAAGGTGGCTTCTCACGTATTCCTGCTGAATGTGAACTCGCTGCCTCCCGACACATGACTGAGGGAGGTTACACAGGGAAGAGGCCTGGCTTCCTCGAATGGGAAGGAAATCTCTTCCGTTGTGGAACAAATAACGGATGTTGCACGGTCAGGTGTGGTCTGTTGTCTTTCATACAGTTTGATTGTCAGTGTTTTGAATTGACGGGAAAAGGATGGACGCAGGGACATCATTTAGGGGTTGCCAGGGGTATCCCTTGCTGCACCAGTGGTCTCCCTTTCTGCTGCTAACACACAAAAAACATACATATTCTTTTTTAATTGAGGCTCCTGTGCTGTGCCTATCAGCATGAGGCTCCTTGTTTCTGGAGTGGCTGGTTTTCTGATAGATATATCCGGTAAGATAGCTCAGTGGGTTGGGCGCTCGCTGCTGCAATGTGTTTGTGATCTGCAGGTTGCAGGTTCGACTCCCGGCAAGGTCAACTCAGCCTTTCATCCTGCTGAGATTAATAAATGAGTACCAACACAGGTTGGGTGATATTGTATGTATAGTTGTTCTATTTGAAGCGCTTAACCCTATGTGCTATATAATAGCTCATCATTATTATTTGGTCTTGGAAATCTGCTTGCATTCACAGTAATTTGTTAATATGGGCCTATACGCACTGATATTAACGATACATATCGTGATCCATGCTTGTATGAAATGTATATCACATTAAAGTGATAGTGTAACCATATTTCTCGTAGTGTACTTAGAAACAAAGCTATGTGATGCCATTTCCTGTTTTGTCAAGGGGAAAGGTCGTTTTCCATCGCTTCCTGTGATGTCACTTGGGGTGGGGTCAAATGACATCACTTCCTTTGATGTCATCAGAGGTCAATGGTCATGTGATGTCACTTTCACTACCCCTGGCATGTTGGTGAAATGATGTCCCTGGATGGAGGCTATGCACTAGCAAAAACAACACAAGACAGAGTGAAAACCTATGCAAGCAGGTCCACTTGAGTGGCACTGACATTATCTTTCGAATATATATATATATATATATCTATTATGGTCAACCTTTTCAATATCGAGTGACACGAATTATTTTTTTTTACCTCAGCAGCAAACATCAAATTGCAATTTGAAAATACGTAAGTTGGGACCTGCTAACTTTGTAACTGAGACAATGAGCAAGTGGGAACGGTTCATTTAATGGGGCGCGCGTATGTTTGTGAATAGGCATTTATAAATCAGTGACTTTCAGAGCATAGCATCTATTTCCAAGACCTTCGCCGAGGCAGAGTACACTTTAATAATGGATACTTCTATTTTCAGAGTGCATCGTATTTTTATGACTTTCTTGATTCCCGACCGAAAGGCCAGTCTTAATGCCGACTTGCAATAAATTACCGTCTCACAATTGCACTCTCAGTGCAGCTCCATAAATTATTTGAGGGAACACTGCCATTTCCACTAACGACACAGTTCATGCTCCGGCTCGGTCACATGTTTAGGCCCGTTGGGGTCTGGGATGTGGCATGTAGCTCATTAGCACTGCCATAGGATGTTAGGGCCAGGCAGTTTGTGTAGTACATTGCATGACCTGCTTTACATTGACCAGGGCAGGCGACTAGACGGTTGTGAAGTGTCTTTTATCCTAACTATTTATAACTTGAGAACAGCTCATAAGATATACTGTAAAAACAAATAGACGAATAATTAAAACACTACGAATAGCATTCTGCAGTTTACTCGCAAGCCATGCAACACCGACCACCAAATACAGTCATTGTAATAGCCATGTGCTAAATGAATGAACTTTTGCAATCTCTGTATACTCTGCAGAATTGACATATAATACACGTCAGCCTGCAATACTCTTATGAGAGCCTCTCGGTAATGTTCTTAATACATGCTTGGTGTGACATCATCACTGACCTGCAATAAGAAAGGGACGTTACTACTGCTGTGTAGTCTTTGATTACACTTCCGTTGCCTGCTGCCTGAACACCAATCAGAATTAAGCCGCCACTGCAGCATTTACCTAAAGATGTGACGAGGGCTTCAGATTCCTTCCTTGTAACTGATCAAAATAAACAGTTCTTTTGTGCGCTGCTGGACTTCAACACGTGAGAACAAGGATCTGCATGCTATTGTTTTAAAGCACAACATGAACACGTTTTTAGATGCATTGTATTATACTGCAGCACATTAAAAGCTGCATATTCGTTTTTTTAATGCACACAGATTCTAACTTGTTTGTATGTATCAGCCAGTGGGACATGTCCTACAGTGCAATAAGCAAAAAAAACAGGTAATAAAGTGGATGACGGCACATGCCCATGTATTATAAGGAATACAATATCCCTTACCATACATTACAAGCACTGGCAATGGAAACGGTTTGGGCGTTTGTGTGGGCATGGGAAAGGCACTTGGCAAGCACTGCGGTAGTGGCATTAACTAGCTTTTGGCGGTAGAAGGTGCAAAATAGTGCAATTACCTGGGCATCTAATAGCAGTGCCTAGCAAATGCCTAATGCTTATACACCGCCCAAAAGGGTTGGCTTTGCCAATGCTTTGTTTTAACACAAATTCAGTGAAGGACACAGAAAGTGCTTATAAATTAAGTGACTGAAGGCAGACCAGGTTAAGACTTTTTTATTACACCAGTTGCAGATTTACAACTCCAATTAAGTCATTAAATCTCAGAAGACTGATTTGGAAAAACGAGAGCAGGCACTTGGAGTGCAAACTTGGATGGTAAGGCTTGCTTTAAGCGAGCTCAAACAGTTCCCATACAGCAGTGTTTTAGGCGGGGAGGGGCAGGGATTAGGTGGGAATAACCATAGGGATTAGCATGGCCATGGCCAAATAATGGGTGAGAAAATAACCCAGCACACCTAGAGGCAGTGTGTCCCTCCTCATATGCCATTCCCCTTTATCTGCACTCTAATGCAATAGTTCCAGTTTATTTCCAGCCTTCAGGGGTTTTTAAAAGGAGTACTGTACAGCAGAGGTGGCTAAGGATAACTCTTACTCCAGCACATGAAGGAAGACACACCAATCTGTTCTACTTAAATAGAAATCATTTTTTCAAAGGGAAACATTAGCAGAACATGATTGTATATTTCAAAGTAAACATGGTGAATTAAAGCAAATATATGTAGGGATTAAACATACTCCCTTGCTGATTTCCTCATTGAGCTGCCCTGACTAACACACCAGTTTGAAGGTGACGACGGAAATACAGAAAGAAAATGGAGGAGGCACCCCGATAACCGGGGCAGGGGCCTTCCTCCTTCCGCTCTCTCGTCCCCCCTCCCCCCTCGGGGGCAGGGGAGAGGGCGGCAACAGTTTCAAAAGAGCGCCAAGCGCAACAGGAAGCCCGCGAAGGGCAACAATGGAAAGGGGAGGGGCAAGGGCTTCATATGCAGCGGGCGCCCGGCACAGGAGCGCTTGCAGCTCTTCCAGCAGCCGGGCGCCCGTCAACCAGGAGATGATTTCGTTTTCCCACCCACCCACCCTAAAGCTACGGCAGAGCCTGGACGTCGTTGTCGCAGGACGACAGTGCGGTGTTGTGGCGACCAATGAGAAGAGAAAGACTCCGAATGAGCCATTGCTAAACCGGAAGGGGCTTCGCCCAGTCTGGACAGCGCCTCCTGGGAGCCTAAACGGCGGGGGTGTCTGGCGGTAGCAATTGGGGCTCAGCTTCCCCCCAACAAACGGCGCTCCCCCAGTCCGCAAATACCTGCAGGGGCAGGCGGTTCTCAGACTCGAAGGTCTTGGGGGAGTTGGGCCTGCAATGGACATGGATAAAAAGGGGGAAACAGGACAAGGAGCAGTCACTACATCTTTGGAACTATTTTCAAGATCTGTTTGCTGTGGTTGTATTTATGTGAAAATAAATCTGCGGCCTTGTTACGCCAAACCAAAAGAAAATGTCTCATTCAGCACCTTACTAGAGGGGACAGGAAAGGGGCTGGCAAGAATGAGAAATGGGTGATACACATGGCCTAACTAATGGACAAATGCCCAGGTTATGCACACAGACTAGTTTTAATGGTGAGCAACGTGTCTCACCCCTGGCCTTGCCCAGCATAGAGCATAAGTAGAGTGGCGTCATGGAGGGGAAGTTTAGGGGCATGCCTGACCCACGTGGAGAGTTCTGGGCGTGCATGTGACGGTGGGTGCAGCAGACTGCACCCTGGTGCATGGTGGGCCCATAGGCCACCCTCACAAAAGTTTGATTTGCTGTGTTAATGTCCAAATGCAATTAGCACAACAGCAGGGTGCTGAAAGTATTTGTTCACAGACTCCTCCCCAAGAAAATGAAAGTGGGGCTGCGACCACTCGATGCCTGGGGCTCTTAGATAAAGAGGGTGACACTCACCGCCCCCTGTAAAAGTCCTTCTGCAGGGTTTTGCTGTTTTCTTTTTTTGTTCATGCTGCAGTAGTGGGGTCTCTGAAAGACGGAAGCGGATTCCCTCATTTGCACGGGGAACACTCTCACAAAAATGAGGGCAAGCCCTTTATCGAATGTGCGCGTGCTAACTCAGTCTCCACACATTTCTTAACCCATCGATAACAACAGAACGTGCAGGAAAACAAAAATTGCACTAGTGTCCATTGCGCTCCTAACTGCGTCAATCTGTCTGAAGTTCATACAGTGTGAGCCACTCCATCGAAATCGTGTGTGGCATTATAACAAGGGCCCTGAAATGAGATGTTTAAAAATGCCACTGGTTACACCATTGGGCTACTTACTGATTCGGAAGCTCGGGCATGAAAACAACGGAATTTGTGTCTTCTAACAGCATCACTGACATTCTCTGGGACATTTTAAAATGACAAATATAGCATTTTTGTTGACAGACAAAAATAACCCCTAGGACCTGTTTGAAGTGTTTGCGGGAATGGCAAATTCTAACCTGGAAAGCACATCAATGGCACTTAATCCACCTGAAAAAGGAGGACCCGAAGGTCTTCTTCACGTGACGCCCACACAAGCGTCCTCATCATGTGACTTATGTGTAACGTTCTATAGAGCATAATTCCTAAATGCAAACTCAGATTTCCCAGTAGGAGGCAGCAGCGCCATCCCTGATGGAGACAATGATACATGAAGCAACCATCTGACAGCAGTGAATTCTTCCTGCCTTATAAGCATACTGTGCGGGAAGGCGATCTCGCGAGATCTCGGAGTGAGAAGCACAGAGGAACTCGCGAAGCTCACAATCCGGCGGGCAGCATTGTGGATCCAGAATCTGGAGCTTAGCTGCTCCCAGGCCCTGACACATAAGGGCTACACACCCAGAGCGTAATGCCATGGCTGAGGGCAGCCACCTGCATGCTCTGGATGTGTGATATGTGGATCCCTGAAACACAGTTTGCAGTGAAGTAACTGCATGAAAGAGACTGCATACCTGAGTGAGTACGGTTGTGCCCCTGGACTCTTCCCATCCCCAGTTGAGTGAGTTACTGAAAGTGTCCAAATAAACATTGTGGTTCAACACAGCCTGTGTTCTGTCTTTCTTCAATCCACCACATAATTGGCTACGAGGATCCAGAACCCCGCAGGCCCACGAAGCAAGGCGCCACGCCACCCCCCGCATTCTTCCCCTCGCCCAGAACCTCGGCAATTCCATGGCAGCATTGAGAAGCACTTTTCCCCACGTACCTGGAAGCGATGGGCGGAATGGGGTTCACATCGGCCAGGAAGAAGGCGATGCTGCTGAACGTAATGGGGGTCGAAGGGCAGTGCATCTTTACAGGACTAAAGGCCGTGCCCGCAGCAGGCGAAGGGGATGACGCATACAAGGAGGCAATCCGCCGCATCGTGAAGCGGTTCACCAATAAGGAAAACGTGGTACTGCATAGACTGCGGTTCTACACTCGCAAGCAAGAGGGCAACGAGCCAGTAGATGACTACATCACCAGGATGAGGGAACTTGCATCTCTATGCGGTTTCGGCGACAACACGGAACCAGCCATCTGCTGGTGTGAAAACAAGGAAATAATATGAGGCAGGGTAACCAAAAAGGAAACACACCAAACGCAGGTTACAAAGGAACATACAAAGTACTTTATTTTATACTGAATCCAGTTACAAAAGAACAGAACAAAATTCAGATAGCTATCGACCCTTGTGAAAACAAGGAAATAATATGAGGCAGGGTAACCAAAAAGGAGGTCGCCCGGGTGTAGGGGGCCCTGGTAGAGGCCAGTTTCGCAGGAATAACAGCAGGAAGAGGTACAGCAGGAGGAAGAGGAACATACAGAGGTGGTGCAGAGGCACCAGGCCTTTGTTCATTTAACAATTTGTCGATAAACTCATCAGAAACATGAAGATCTTTAGAAGGATAGATTTTCTGAATACCTAGTGAGAAAGCCCTGTCCATATTCCTAACCGACTCAGACTGTTTGTCCTGATCATATAACAACGCCTTTTCAGCATTTGTTTTATGACGGCGCACATGTTTTTCCCTACTTTTAAGCTGCTGCAACGCTTCTCTTTTCCAATTTTGCAAAACATCAAATGCTGCAGGTCTGGCCTTCTTTTTTAACAAGACTGACTCTAAATATTCAATACGAGGGATCTCAAAACTACCATTGACTGGCCACTGAAGTTCGGAGGCATGTCTGGTTTGTCTGTGCCAAATTTTATTAAATACTACACTTCCAATGCCATGCTTACCGTACATAGTACATGCCGGCGACCCCTCCTGTGGTGCCGGATGGCTAAATTCCAAAGATTGTCTATCGCTGCGGAATAATGCCCTAAAGCAGCTAGACAATTTCCCAGGCATTTCTCAAATACTCAGTGTTACCTGGTCAATAATTGTGTCTGCAGATACAATGCGCCAAATTCAAATTGTCAGGGTTGAATTAAGAGTCGGGTAACGACTCACCTGACCAAACCTAAGGAGGACTTACCTAACGAATTTTACCTTGTGTATGGTGATTTCGGCAAATCTGCCCGCCTCAAAAAATTGACCCTCGTCAAGATGCCGTCTCAGACCACACGGCTATCGTCCAGGGAACGGATCGTGCAGCGCTGTTGAGGTGTCCCGTCTCGTTCAGTCGGGCCGTTATGTCACACCGTCCGATCCCGGTCCGATAGCGTGCGTCAACCTTCAATAATCCGGCATCAATCTTGAGGGTCCCTATTCCGGGCGCCAACTGTGAAAACAAGGAAATAATATGAGGCAGGGTAACCAAAAAGGAAACACACCAAACACAGGTTACAAAGGAACATACAAAGTACTTTATTTTATACTGAATCCAGTTACAAAAGAACAGAACAAAATTCAGATAGCTATCGACCCTCAGTACAAAACAGCGAACTCCGGCGTGGTTCGGTGTGCTCAGTGAGTGCAAATATTCATTGAAACAGTCAGGCTTTTATACATTTCAAGCCTGCTGTTCAGCCCTCCTTTGGGTTAACCATTCCATAAATAAGTTACTGCTCTAGGGTCCCTTGCCAGGTCAAATCTAGTTCATCTTAGGTTTATACATTAACAAGAAGAAATGGTAATAATGTATGCTCTAGGCCTAACATTACAATGCGGGACTTAATTTATACAATATAGTTAAGCAGGTGTTCTCATTCAATTATAGATCAGTTTCGGTGATACAGGTAATCCATTGCACACAGGTCAGCAGAAGGACAAGGTCTCAGCTCATGACCCTAACAAGTGGCCTGCAGGCAAGTTATACATTAGCTGTACAGAGGTCATGACAATCGAGTTCTGTTCTGAATAACATAGGCTACCATTTTAGCTCACATGGTGACTTTATAGAGCAAGAAAACCTAAAATGGCGGCTTGACCCAAGATTACAGTTTACATGGTTTCTAAGGTCAGGACCTTGCAATGCGAGTTTATTCACATGTATTTTATAAGCAGCTTGTTAGCAGCTTGGTGTAGGCCAATATATATATATTCATAGCAATAGGAGGCACGATATAATTTCTAGTTTGACACTGGTAGTTCACACAAATTCCAGGAAGGTGCAGGCTAAATTCATTCAAGAAAAGGAAGAGGACCTCGACAAGGCCATCCAAATTGCCAGAGCCGAAGTGGAGACCTCCAGCAGGCACAAAGACGTCAGGAATCCATCGCCCGTACCCGAACTAACCGCGCTACAGTGGAGAGGGTGCCAAGAAAGACAGCCCCGCGGCAGCCCCAGAAACAAAGGTCCCAGGCAAAGAGTTGCACCAAAGTACTACAGATGCGCCAGCACCAAGCACATGGCGAATGATCCCGACTGCCCCACCAGGAACAAGGAGTGTTCAAAATGGCGACGCTTCGGTCACGGGCCCTGGCCTGCACATGGAGGGGAAAAACCGTCACCCACGTCGATGGCTACAGACAGTCGAGTGAAGACGACGAGCTACACGACAAACCCATGGTCATCATGGTCAACGCCCCCCACGCCAGGAGAGAAAAACCTCACTGCACAGTGAAAGTGGACAGCATGGAGACACGAGTCATGGCCGACTCAGGTTCAGATCTCACCATTCTCCCCATAAATACGTATGAAGAGATAATGGGGCGAGACCAGGTGGAAATTAGAACCACCAGACAGAAGTTGACGTTCTTTGGTGGAGCCACCGTAGATCTGCTCGGCTACATCAAAGCAAGAATCGAATTCAAAGGCAGGTCCACCACTACTAAAGTCTACTTCTCTTCCCAAGGCCCCGCCATGCTTGGATGGGACAATCAACACAGGCTCAGTGCAAGGCTAGACCCCAGCACCCCAGAGCATGTGCTCTTGGTCTCTTCAGGAGGAGCGCTGAGTTTGAAGAAGCCTTTCCAGGCCTGTTCTCCGAAACTCCGGGGAAAATCAGGAACTGTGTCCACAAGATCCGCCTCAAACCGGATGCAGTGCCCGTGAAGCATAAGGTCAGGTCCGTGCCTGCCACAGCGACATCAAAGCTAGAAGCCCACCTCCAGAAGATGGTTGAAGAAGGCACCATCGAAACAGTAGAGTCCTCAGAATGGTTGAGCCCAGTAGTACTCATCAAAAAGAAATCTTCGAACGACCTCAGAGTATGCATTGACCTTAGAAGTCTCAATTTAGAAGTTGTCATCGAAATCTTTCCGCTTCCCAGCATCAGCAAAATTGTGCTCATGGGGAAAGAAGCAACCATATTTTCAAAGCTAGACATGCATGACGCAAACCACCAGATAAGCTTGCACAAGGCCTTGCGCCCGCTCACGGCGTTCATCACCCTTTTCGGCACGTTCCTGTATACACGCATGCCATTCGGCTTGTCCTCAGCGGCATCTGCTTTTCAGAGGATGATGAACTCCCTGTTGAAAGGAATAGCGAACATCTCCTACTTTCAGGACGACATCCTTGTGTACGCCAAGGACACAGAGACCCACGACAAGGCACTTGCCGCAGTATTGAGCAGACTGTAAGAAGCAGGCATCCACCTGCGCCACGAAAAATGCGTGCTCAGCGTAGATGAAGTTGAGTAGCTCGGGTATCGCATCTAGAAGGAGGGGGTGAGCCCCAAGAAGAATCTCCTCAAAGCCATAACCGATGCCCCGGCCCCAATGTCCAAAGATGAACTCCAATCTTTCCTGGGCCTCGCAGAGAACTATGCCAAATTTGTCCAGAGATTCTCTGAAACCACGTCACCTATGAGGAACTCCTGAAGAAGGGTGTGATCTATGAATGGGGGCCCCAGCAGGATGAAGCGTTCACCGAGATCAAAAGGGGACTCCTGCACGGACCCTGTCTAAAGCCTTTTAACCCCAAATTGGAAACATGTATCACGACAGATGCCAGCGCCTACAGGCTAAATGCCACCCTAACTCAAAAAAGGGGTGCTGTCAGCATCGCAGAAGAAATACTCCAAAGGCCCTGTCAGCATCGCAGAAGAACTACTCAACAGTGGAAAAGGAAATGATGGCGTGTGCCTGGGCCTTTGAGTACTTCAGATCGGTGTCCAGTCAAATGGTCGACAGACAAATGGTCGACACAGTTTGGTCGACAGGTCAAATGTTTGCATTTTTTTTAATTTATATATATATTTTTTAGGTTTTCGTTTAGGGAAAAAAGGGGTTTTTAGCAAAAAAAAGGGGGTTGGGGGGACCCCCCCAAAAAAAAAATGTGAAAAAACAACAAAAAAAAATTCGACCATTTGACCTGTTGACCTTTTGGTGTCGACCATTTGTCCTGTCGATCATTTATTTTCGACCAAATGACCTAGAACCCTTCAGATCATATGTCTGGGGTACAAAATTCCAATTGGCCACTAACCACAAACCCCTCATACACATATTAAGCCCAGGTGGCACAAAGACCGCCACACCGAGACTGGCCTGAATCGCTGCAAAACTTCAAGAATACACCTACGAAATAGCCCACATTGCCGGCTGGAAGAACGCCCAGGCAGACTGTATGTCCAAGCTCCTAAACCAAAATACCCCAGGAACCACATTCCTTGAAGACAAATGCTTTGTGGCCTTCATAAGCAATCTAAGGAACGGCGAATTCATGGAACTAAGTGAGCGCCACTGGCAGGAAGAATATGAGCAGGACAAAACCCTACGCTGCGTGGCATTGTGGGTCTGCGAGGGATGGCCCAATGAAAGAGCAATCCCAGAAGGCCTACGCCTGTACTGGAAGGTGAGCAATGAAATTACCGCCATGAACAGTCTCATTCTGAGAGGTGACCATGTAATTCCCCCTAGAGGCATCCGGAAAGTAATCCTGTGCAGAGCACATTCAGGCCAGCTTGTAAGCAACATGACGAGATGCAAAGTACGCGATGCCTACTGGTGGCCAGGCATGGACCAGGACATACAGGCGATGATAGAGAGTTGCCATGAATGCATCAACAGCGACAAACGCTTATCCATGAGACAAGACCCCATTATGCCCACCGAAGTCCCCAAAGGGGTGTGGCACAAAATAGGCCTGGACTTCAGTACCTCACTGGACAGCATTTCCTCAGAGCACAAGTATGGAATAGTCATGATGGACTACTTTTCCAAGTGGCTGGAAGTTGAATTCGCCCAAGACATCACCACGAGCACGGTCATCGAGGTGCTCACCGCCGTCTCTCAGCGTGAAGGCCTCCCCGAGGAATCGTGACCGACAACGGGATGCAGCTGATGTCCTGAGAAATGAAAAGATTCTAAAAAAAACGTAATGTCTGACAGCTGAGAGCGAGTCTGTACCACCCAGAAGCGAATGGGCTAGGGGGGAGAGTGAACCGCTTCATCAAGGGAGCGCTGCATCTGGCGCATGCTTCGGGCCCAGACCCAGCAAGAATGTAAAGGAGGCCGTCGTAGCGCACCACATCACGCCAAACGCCAACACCGGTGTTTCACCTTTCCAACTGTTGAGAGGGAGAAGTGTGGTGTCCAAGCTGGTACCGCCCTGGCTACACCAAGGGAAGACAAAGACATGGACACGCGAGACATAGTATTCTGCATGCAGCGAACCAAGGAAGCAATGAAGGCTCAAGGTGACAAACGCAGGGCTGCTCATCGCACAGTAGTTAGCAAAGGCGACTTAGTAAAAATATGCCTTCCCCATAAAGACACCATGACCAGCTCCAAATACAGTAGACCCATAGAGGTCATCGCAAAGGGATCCAATCACATCTGCACCAGCGATGGTAAGTGATGGAACTTGGAAAGAGTGGCCATGTACCGCAGAAGAGAATCCATCAACCACCCATCCTCGGAAGCAGGAGAAGGACCAGCACAGCAAGGTTCGTCCAGCAACCGCCATCATCCAGGGGAAAACTCATTGGAGACACAGCATCATGATGAACCCTCAGACATGAGCCCGCTACCCCCGTCCGGGGAATAACAGAGAGAAGCAACACAAGGAGAACTCGATCCACCTGAATCTCCCCATGTCCCTTCCCGCAATCCAGCTTCGCCTTCCGACCAAGGCAGATCACAGCGTGAGAGAAGAAAACCCAGCAAGTTCTCAGACTTTGTCATGCACTGACCCCCCATCCTTTTTCCCACCAAAGGAGGGGACTTCCCATTGCGAGATCACAGGAAGGCTCACAATCCGGTGGGCAGCCTTGTGGATGCACTGCCCCAGCACTCCTCCTGAATCTGGAGCTTAGCTGCTCTCAGGCCCTGACATATAAGTGCTACATACCCAGAGTGTAATGTCATGGCTGAGGGCAGCCACCTGGGTGCTCTGGATGTGTGATGTGTGCATCCCTGACACACACAGTTTGCAGTGAAGTAACTGCATGAAAGAGACTGCATACCTGAGTGAGTACGGTTGTGCCCCTGCCCCTGGACTCTGCCCATCCCCAGTTGAGTGAGTTACTGAAGGTGTCCAAATAAACACTGTGGTTCAACACAGCCTGTCTTTCCTCAGGCCACCACACAGACCTATGGGGAAATAACTATTATTTGGTAAGTTTTTAATGATTATAAAATTCATTTTGATAAATATATCCTTTTTATTCAAAAGTGTGTAATGGATTCCTTTTTTTACAATGAAATCAAAATGATGCAAAAAATGGTGCAATTTTCTAAGTTACTTTCATCCAAACATAACATTCTAAGTTTGGATGTAAGATACCAACATAAAACTGTAAACAACTAAATTTTAAGATGGGGGCTCTATAGGTAGCAAAAATGGCTGAAAAATTCAGCATGGTAAGCAGTGCAAAAAGGGGTGTGGTTTGAGGTAAAATGGGTGGGAATGGGAGGAAAATCATATAGATTTGACTTAGAGATGGGTGCTAAATTGGTGGGACACATAGAGAAACAACACCAATCCACCCTCATATGTCATCTGCATTGAAAAGCATTAGATGCCCTCATTCAAAGCCCCTTATGTTAAAGCTCTTTTTTTAATGACAATCATTTTGGCTTAAAGGTAGCACGTTCAGTGCCACCTAATAACCTACACTAAAAAGGATATTACAAGCCACCTTAAGAGACTTTATAAAGTTACTTGGCCTTCAGCTTCATTCCTCTTTTTGTTCATGGAACTCCTCAGTGACTTGCCATATCCTTATTACATACAGTAAGGGGCACCTTAATCCATGCATTCGTAGCATGGGGGCATATATTGGTGAATACTCTGCTCATATGAAAACGTATAAAAGATATACTTTCAGATATACTTCCAGGCAATGGATTATGGGATTTTTTAGTTCAGCGGGGTATTTGTAATGCGCCGCTGTAGACACGCTGCAATAAATCAACCTCTGAACATGCTTGGAGCGTTTTAATCCACGAAAGTTAATTCGAGTGGACGACCTACTTTGGCAACTGGGAAGGGCTTTCTATCTCATGTGGCGCTTTGGATATTGTAGGTAAATAGCGTGAGGCGTATTATGTACTTAGCATGTACATGGTGTTCCATTAGGACCCATTGTAATCGATTCACATTATGTAATGGTTATGACTCAATACAATGTGCCTTATCCCATCTGTATTTCATACAGGTTGGAATATAATATCGAGACCAGCACACACAGCATAAGTTATCCCGTCCCTTTTCTAAGATTTGTGAATTGAACAAGTCGGATTGCCGATACCGACTCTGATTGGGAGTGACGGATCCTCAATATCCACGAGGGTAAGCATACGTGTGAACATTCACACGTAGTATATGCCAGACTAGACCATGTTTAACAACTAGAGTTGCTATACCCGTTAAAGGCGTAGACAGATTATTAAAGTACGGGTCCTTCTTTGCCCCTCAGAGCGTTTCGTGACCAAGAGCGGCAAGCACTTTATGTGCGCATTGTCGTATAGAAGTGCCTAAACTCCCTACAGGGGTATAAACTACATCTCAGTTTGGAGATCCATGTGGTCAAGATTGGTAAGCCAAGACTGACATGCTATGTTAGGTCTTGAGAATGGTTAGAATGATGTCGGTTGACATTTTGTGCTGTATTTGGGGGGCTATTAGAGTTTCAACACTTTTTGTATCAACTTTGTTTCAACTGTACTGTGGAGCATCTAGCATGCTCAATGTCATTTGGTGGCCTCAGGATACTGTAGTTGACCCATAGTCAATGGTGTAATCAAAACACACTGTCATAGTTCATTTAAAGAGATGACGGTAATGTTAATATCATGTTAATATATGACATATGGTAAATTAACACCAATGTCTATTCTGTTACAGGGGGTGGTCCCTAATGCTGGCCAGGATGAGATGACAATCCTGTATAATGAAGCATCATTACAGCAAAATGTGTTCTCTATTAGCAAATTACTTAGAAGCCTGAAATTAGACTCAGTTGTCTTTGTTTTTTAAGCATATAACAGTACAATTTGTTATTGTCAGGCAGCCCCTGATGAATTTCCTGCATTTATTAAGATACTAATACATTGGAAAGAAACATGTTGGGTTTTTTGTATATTGAATGAATTGGTATGATTGGTATGTGATAAGTATGAATGGAGTTCTTGATGTGTTTTACTGTATTAACCTTTTTGCACAGCACTAGACACTTTATTAAAATAAGAGGTCGTTCTCAACTTGTATGCTTCCCTTGTAGAAACTTTCTGCTCTTTTGCACTGTGTAAACCACTAATCATTGAATTGTGGACCAGCATTAATGACATAATTTGTTCTGTTTTTGTATTTGTGATTTGATAGTAATAAAAATTGTAAGAAATTATTTGGTGCATCGATTGATGATAGGATATCCTATGGTTTTCTGGCCACTGTTTTGGTGGATTTAACCCCCCATGTAACATATCAGTTTGCTACCAAGCGTTTTGTTGTCTGCGTCTAAAGGTTGCTCAACCTATTTGAGGGATCGCTTTGGGGGTAAGGTTGCCCTCACGCCTCTTATAATTGTTGTTAATGATTTAGAGGAACCTCCACGTTGACCAGAGGGACGGTATTAACCTTACTGTGACACTCATGTGGTCAAAATTATCATGTTACCCTTTCCGAGAGGATGTGAGGCCACACTTACCTTTGTGTTTAACTGAAATTCTTGTTTTGTTTACTTTGAAAATTGACCATCTTGTTATGCACCAATTTATAAACCTAAGTTGATAAAAAAAAGTGTTGTTATATTTACTTCTTCAACTACTAGCTGGTAGGAAGTGGTGGTGGGCATTTGGCCGTTTATAAATGAAGCTTTGCGACACTTGTCTAGTACCATGAAGTCTTGGGAGGGGCGTGAGGGGCAAACAGACCTGATGTGTATGAGTTATAACCATATGTGTAGGATTTAGTGCCTTGGATGTGTGCCAGTGTTTGTGTTGGGTGTGTGGGTCATATGTGGTTAGAGTGGGTTTGCGGTTGTGCGCACTGGTTAGTTTTAACCATAAGGGGACCCAGAGTCGCGTTTGAGTGATAGGTCTTTTATTGTATTGTGTTGGTGTGTGTTTTTGTAGCGTTGATGGATTTATGGTCTATGTGCAAGGGTGTGTTCCCTCTAAGGTTACTTCCAGAGTCTCACTCTGGTTGAGTGTGAGGATTAGATTAGTTCTCGGTGTGTCTATGCGTAGTGTGGCTAGTCCCTCGTCATGTATAGTGGTCTTGCTTATGTTGGTCCAGGAGTTATTTCTTGTGTTAGGCCTAGGGCAGGGCTCTGCAACCTCTGGCTCTCCAGATGTTTTAGACTACAATGTGCATGATCCCTCACCATTAGTCTTTAGCTCCTGAAAGTTTCCTTGGGTAACTATGGGTATGTGGTGGGGTGACGCAGGTCTTAGTTTAAAACTAAAACCTAAAGGTGGGTATTTCCCTAACTTCGCAGGCACCTGTGGACTTACTATATCAAAAACCAAATGAGTTGCCTCGCGAGTACTAATTAGAAACAATTTCACTTTGGATTCTCAATTGGAGCTATGTGCGTATTCATGGCTCTGTTCAGGCAAAAGCACAGATATTATATATGTATGATCATATTACAAAATACACATACTAAAATACAGGGATAATTCAAAATAATACACTGTTGACACAAAACATTTCATAAAATTCATCAACATTTGGAATGGAAGTTGCAAATACCATAGGTGTGCAAAAAATATTTTTGTTGGTAAAAACCATCACAATCTAAATACTTTAAGCTTCCTAAAAAGACACATTTAATTATAATGATGCAAATATAAATACCTCATTCTTAACAGTCATCTACTACAGGTTGCAAGGAGTAACACCATTATTTCAAAATGCTTCTTGCTATTTAATGTAAATATTCCCTTTTTCTAGTTTCGACGGTGAAACCATGTAGATCCTCACTAGAACTGATGCACGTCTTCTTCAGGACCTGGCCTGACTGAATCAAAAGATGTTTCCTGATTTTCTCTGATTCTCATTAACCATCCAAAATAGCCTCTATCGGTTCTAAAAAAAACATAATCATATGCATATAAACCATTACAACTTATTTTTTACAAATGCCTGTTCATTATCCATGTATACACCATCTCTGCTCCCATTTATATATAGCAACAAGCAATTACCTAGTGCTCTCACTTAATTTCTTGACGTGAAAACCTCCATCTTCAATTAACTAACAGTATGCCATGATCCTGAAAAAAACATAACAAAAAATGTGGGTAAAAAACCTCTAATTGTTGTTAATGGTACTCATACTACATGCACACTCCTAAACAAAAAGGCAGATCCCACCTAGCTATATCACATTTTAATTCTTCTAGCGGTAAGTAGTGTTCTCTCTATTTCCTTTTTCTTTTTTACATGCATGTTTATTTTAAAAACATGTTTCCAGAGAAACAATATTTGTGGGTCTTAGTTGCTGAAGCTTACAAAAATGGTTGAGGTAAGCAACAAATCAGAATTTGAGGATTCCTTTGAGTGCACATATGATTTAATAAAGCATAGTTGTTGCCATTTACTAAATACGGAAATAAAGCATATTATCTTCAAATGATTTTGGCCTGGTAACGTGGCAGACATTCAATCAATCTATCATGGGGAAAATATATATTTTGGTAAATACATATTTATGCCAGGACAATTACAGTAATAAACACATTTAATAATGTCTCTTAAGTAGATTGCTTTCATATAACCCTGGCCTGTCTATGTTGTGGAAAATGCCTTTCATTGTGCTCAGTGTGTCTCAGTCCACTGAGTTGTCCACTGAATAATGTGCCTCTGAAATCATGCCAGCTGCATCAACATAGGTCTGTCTACCTGGTGGGAAATCCCAGATGTCAATTCAGGGTTCCAAATAATGTGTTTTAATTGTTTGTACTCAGACCATTTTGGCAGAATATATAATGTTCTTTGAAAACATATTTCTGTCTTCTAAATGATTTCTGTTGAATCATGTTGCTTCCGGATCTTCCACCAGGAAAATGTTGTTCAGTTTACATTACACTCATTTTTCTTTCTAATTCTCTTTCCCATGAGTCTTTTTCACTCATTCAAATTCACTCGTCCTTACTATTTCCCTCTTGAATTCTATTCAATCACGTTTCTTCACAATTCTTGCTCTCTTCTCTTTTGATCCCTAACAAAGCTATGGCCTGCGGCATCCTCACTAGCAGCAAATGGGTTTTCTTTCTGTAGTAACAATCAATATGCTGATAACATTTGCTGATTGCAAACATGTATGTTTCTCTATTCAATTCCCTGCTATCGATGTTCCCTTAAGATCCATCTCATTGTGTTTTTCAATTTGTTCAACATTGTTCGTTTCGACAACACACAACAAAAATGTCTCTGCCTTCCTCTTATATCAGCATGCAAAAAAACTATTTTGATTTGTTTCACTCCATTACTGCAAATCCCTTAAAAACACAGTCGCTTTACCTTCCAATATTTTTTTTTTCAAAGCTTGTTCTTTGAAGGTCTCAACATTTCTCAGACAATACGAGGTGTGGGGTCTAGCTCCCCTTCCTCTCCAAGTGGAAAATTCCAACAGGCCTTAACGAGGCCCACAAAACATGTTCATTTTGATGCCCACTCCTCTTTTCCACACCTGTAGTGGCTTTCAAATGCCATTCCATCTGGCCAGGACAGGTGGATAATTACCATTTTAGCTTAACAACTGGGCACCTCTTCATTTATGCCATGTATCCCCACCCCCAATACAGTAACTGCTTCGTTCTTTGGTGGATAATTTCTACTGATGATACCTAAATAAAATATATTGAAACACAAAGTAAGTGACTTTAATCAGAAACGTTGAATCCTGTAGAGAACCATAACAACAAAAAAATGAAAGTTGTTTTTTAAACCTGGCAAATCTTGACATAGAAAAAGGCAGGGACACGTGGAAGCAGTTGCTTACTATGTTCCTGCTTTTTGGGTCTTCTGCAGAGATTAAATGGGAACAGGCTTTGCTTCTCCTATCATAGCAGAAGAAGGCAAGCGCAGGAATCCCTGATGCAAATCAGGGTACACAACAGCACAATTAGGATGGTCCGATTGTGTGGAGCATACAGGTGTACCGTTTTAGGAGGGAGCACAACTATGGATTCAGTAACAAATTAATGAAAAAGTGGGCATGTCTTTCCCCCCTAACCATATCCCTGCCTGTATCCCTCTGTACTCTCTTCCTACATGTTCTCAGAAGTGTACCCCTCATATTACATCCTTCTAATTGTATTCATGTTGTTGTGCTTGTAAGACTGAGATTCTTCTCATTGGGACCCCTGCTCCCACTTTCCCTCTCTCACTCTGGCCACCCTCCTTGGGCCCTCTGCCCGCACCCTCCTTGGAGGCTAAAAACCTTGGGGTCCATTTTTACTCCACTCTCTCCTTCTCTCTTCACATCACGGACCCTGCCAAGAAGGCCCACTTACAGCTGCACCTCCTCATATGCACTCTACCTTTTCTCACCTTCCCCCAGAGGCTCACTGTCTTCAGAGCTCTGGTTTGCTCCAGACTGGACTACTGCAACATACTCTTTCTGAATCTGCCTAACTCTACTCTTCGCCCTATTCAACTAATCCAGAACAGGACTGCAAGACTTATCCTTGGCCTCAAGCCCAGGGACCTCATCTCTCCAGCTCTGAAATCTCTGCACTGACTCCCGGGGGATGCAAGCATCAAGTCCAAGACCCTTTGCATTATCCACAAGGCTTTCTGGGGCCAGGGCCCACACTACATCCAACTCTCTCTGCCTAAATACTTTGCTTCTAGAGCCCTTCACTCAGCTACCTCAGACGCTTCTCCCAGCTGAGGGTGGGGGGTAGATCTCCTGCCTCTGCAGGTGACTCCCACTGGAATGCCCTAGCTTCCCCTCTCAAACTTGAGTGGGAGCACATGAGGTTCCGGAAGCTGCTAAGCTGCTCAAGACCTTCCTTTTCTCCTCTGCTTTCTCTCTCCCTCTTCCTTGCTATTCTTCCTGTCTGCCTACCCTAACTGCCCCTCCAAAACAGTCTTCCTGCACTGCCTCCAGGCCTTCCACGCACTTAGGGGCTGTAACTGTTACTCCTACTGCCCCCTGCCTTCCATGCACTTAACCAGAGCCACGGTGCCCTGGCTGCATTTACTCAGACCCTAGTGCCCTGATTGCACATTTCCTCTACCCTCTCCCCTGCACTTCCAACCCTCCCTTTCCCCTTGAACTTTTGCTGTCACACTTGCACAATCCGAATAACAAAAGGCTGAGTAGGATTGTTTGTCCTGTCTCCCCCCACCCTAGTCTCCCACTTCCTTGTCTTGTGGCACCTAGAAACACTAAATACCATATCATGTCATATCATACTCTTTTACTGTATCCCCTTGTTGTACTGCATCCGTACGCACATACATGGTCAGTGACATTGACATAGTCTTTTGACAGGATGCTGTGAAGATGGTATGGTCCTCTTCCTGAGAAACTATCAGTGACTCGCCATGAACTAATCAGCATTGATCTGGTTTCACTCAATAAGCTGCCCTGTTTTTTGTAGGTGTCTTGAGACGGACTTACAGCTTGGGCATCCAAGATGTAGAAAGACTGACTGGCATAATTTAGTATGAAATATCAGGTCTGTTCCCCAAACTATGGAACCAATGGGATATTTTCCGCGCAATTACCGCTGACACTATTACTGCACGCTAATAGCGTCGAAGATCGGCATTTATGCAGTGCATTTACCCCAACCTTAGAGCTGGAGGTAAATGCTGCCAGCCCTCGATTGGACGGACCCTTAAATGCGGCGGTAATAGCGTTACCATTGAATTTAAGGGCTAGCGCCCACATCGTGATGAGGCCTTCAGTGTTTTGGTAAGAAATACATGCATAGCAAAAATACAATAGTTATGGCATTCCCGCAATCTGGTAGCTAACTATAGATTATGCATAGTATACAATGTGCCAGGAGCTAGAGGTACGGTAGTACATAGACCAGGGGCATGACAGACATTGATCACACAGGTAATCAGGAAATGATGTGTAAATGGATATGTCTGTTAAATGCATGAATGGTAGTGGTAAGGCCATCATAGTGTGGTGACTCCTTCTGGCTGGAGGAGATGTGGATTAACTGTTGACTTGCGTACCTGAATGTTGGTGGTGCTTTCGATTTCCAAGGTAAAGAAGTTCTAGCGATTGAGTGCAACAAGGTGGAAGGAGCAGAAGCAAAAGGATCCACAAGGTGGGTCAGGGATGGAAAAGATGAGCAGGGTAGAGGAGTGTAACGAGCTATGTGGGGAGTAGAGGGAGACAGAAGCAGCCAGGTATGGGGCTTACCTCATGAAAAGATTTCAAGCACAGTTGTAGAAATGCATAGAGGGATTGTTATGTATAGTTAGACAACCAGTATGCAGGTAGTGAGTGGAGGCAGTACAAAGGCAGAGAAAGATTCTAAATAGTGTGATCTACAACATTTTGAATCTAATGTTGGGGTCAGAAATAGTGAACAGGAAGGTCCAAGCAGTGATTTGAGCACTAATTGAGTCTACTGAATCTCAGAGAGTTGAGAGTATAAGTGGAATGGTAGTTGGAAATTAGATGGTTCTTCTTGGTGTTCGACACATTGAGCCTAGCATCTGAGTCAGTGAAGGTCATGAAGGTTTAAAGCTTCAGATATCTATCAAAGAGGACCCCAGGATTGCAAGCTTTGAGATGGGGTTGAAGTTCTTGAAGAAAGTATTAATCTGAAAAGAGGCTAGCGGGGGCATTATGGAACAAGAGATGCCTGACAGTGAGACATTGAGAAAGTAATTTAAAGCTATGGATAACTGTTCACATGAAGATACCAGACCAGGCAACAGCAACCCAAATGTTACCCTTTAATTGTGATAGACAAAATGAAAGGGGGGTAAAATCCCTTTCAAAGTCACTGTCAAACAGTACCAAAGTACAGCACCAGGACTCAGACATGAATCCTACCATGATACGATACCTTATAATATGGCTTTGGAGGACTGTCACATGTATGCCTTTGAACCAACTTCCATTGGTATGGACCATGGCAACCTAGGACAAGTCTCAAGATATGGGAGAAAGATGTGTATTTTAAATGAATAGGCTGGAAAACGAACCACACTTTTTGGGTGTTTTGTATATGATATGTGCAAGAGAGTAGAAATATATTTTCACCTATGCTAACGGAAGTTCAATTTCATCACCTATATAGGTGTAGCACAACATCGCTTAACATTTAATGACCCAAATAATGTATTCAAACTGATCCATTTAATATTAAAAGCTTTATAGATGAAGGTGAAGGATTTAGCATTGATAATGTATTATTGTCCATTGTGATTATTGTTACACTAGAGAGGGAACTTTGTGGGTATTTGGTAGTGAGAGTGAATGTAAGAGAAGGTGTATGGGTGAGTGACTGGTGGGTGAATGTGTATGAATGTCAATGTGTGTGTGTTTGTGTGTGTGCGTGTCTGGGTGAATGTTCTAGGTGGATGGCTGTGTGGATAATGCATCATGAATGTTCTGGGTGTGCATGTGAGTGAATGTGAGTGAAGGTATATGAGTGAGTGACTTGTTGGTGAATCAAAGTGTATGAATGTGATTGTGTGAGAATGTCCTGGGTGGGTGCTCGAGTAAAAAATGTAGCATGAATGTTCTGCATGCTCGTGTGAGTAAATGTGAGAGAAGGTTATTGGTGAGTGACTGGTGGGAGAATGGGTATGAATGTGATTATGTGTGTGTCTGAGGCATTGGGGGGTCTGGGGAGTATTGGAGCATTGTTGACATTGCCGTAAAGTAACATGAGATTTTGTTTTGGACATTTATGGTAAAGCAAGCAAGTATGATAGGCATTATGTTATGACTAGACTGGAATTTTGGTGCACCCAGTCTAGCTATTTCTTACTCTGGCATAACATTTTTTACTCGATGTCTATGATCAAGCAAGCATTATAAGTGTTATAACATTGCTAGACTGGCATTTTGGTGCATCAAGCCTAACTATTTCTCATTATGACATGACAGGATTGTTACTGAGTATCTATGATGTGTTCTTATTGTGGATTGGGACTTTCTATGGCAAAGCTAAAAAGGAGCATGTTCTTATGTGGACATAGCCAGCTTGGACTGTGTGCAACACATACATGTGTTTGTTCTCATATGGGAATAGTGGCATATATTGGTGCAGCCAGCATGGACATTTGTGAGCACAGCCAGCATAAAATGTTTTTATACTGCCATATATTCTGGGGAAAGGCAAAGACATGTACATGCATTATGAGATGATTCTCTGCACTGTTGGTGACTTGCATCTATTGAATTTTTTATGAGCTACACTACACAACCGATTGCAAGCTGTCCCGCTTTTTACCAAATTTTTCACAGTAAGTGTGCTGTATAATGCATCATTTCAACCCATTATCCCAAAGTGTTCTCGAAATGGTGGGGAACCCCGCTATCCCCTTTTTGTTGCTTTGGGCTCCCTCACTATGCTCGGTCTTTCTTACATACATGTGACAAATATGTATGCCCTTCAAATTGAAAAAAAATCACCTGCAGACACTTGTGGCTGGTACATTTGGGTGCAAGGGGCCACCCCTTGCTTCTACACCAGATGAAGGATTTAAGCTTTGATTAAAAAGCATACATCTCTCTTCTAGCACAGCGGGCGCTTGACCCAGCAGTGGCACTATCATAATGAGCATTGCGCATGAGTGGGTGTCCAGACCGGCCAAGATTGTGCCGCGTCCCATGCTTTGTTGAAGTGACTGAGAGGGGTCACTCAGCATGGCTCATGGATGGGGAGGGGAACTTTGTGTTACACCACTTAAGGAATGGATTGAGAATAGTATTAATTTGATGATTAGATACATTATTGATGTATTGTACAATCTTTCTGAGATGTACTGAATTGATGCTTTTGTTCTTTGGGTTCTATGTGAAATAAACAGGATTTGGCCTGGGTGGATAGCTCAGCAGCAATGTGGTGCCTTGGAAGCAAGACGACACAAAGCAACACAGGTTCGATCCCCGGGTCCGCGCTTAGAAACATCTGGGTGTTTAAGCGTGTTATAAAGACGTAACTAAGACCAAAAAAACAAAAAAAACTATTACGCAACCACAAAACAATTCCTGTAACAGCGCCTCGATGCCTGCAGGCTGTGTGAGCGCTTTAAAAATGTAAAATTAAATTAAAATACTTTATGGAGTTGAGCATTAAACATTGCAGAGACACCTAGAGGAAAATGGCCTAGAAGCAGAGATCTTTGAGGACAGGTTAAGGATTTAGACAGGAAAGCAAAAGGAGATTTGACTATCATCATCAGACAGGTGATTAGAAAATCCAAAGGAGATGAGCATGCCACAGGAGATGGAATAAAATGCAAAGAGCTGAAGCCAGGAAATAGAGGTTGGATCCACAGTATTGAAGGTTGCGGAAAGGTCAAGGAGGATGAGGATGGTGCAGACCCTTTGGTGATGGAGAGTGGTGTGAAAGTTAGAAACATCGATCAGGTCTGTTTAAGTGGAGTGACAGCTGCAGAACCCTGATTGAAAGGCATCTCAGTGTCCATTAGTGTCCGGTAGCAGGTGATCCTATTAAAAACTACATCCTCCAGAATTTAGTCGTTAAGAATATAGATAGGCCAATAGATTGAAGTTCTATTTGGGTCAGCAGAAAGCGTATTGTTGATAGGTAGAACATTGGCTCCCTTGGAAAAAAATTGTGAAGATCCCATTAGTGAGGGAGAGATTGAAGAGGAAGGAGATGTAGAAGCAGGCCAAAGGCGCTATTACTTGTATATTTTGGGGAACAAAATGGTCCACACAGTTGCAAAATGGATTGGATCTCTAAAGTTGAGAGCCAGCCCAACAAATAAAGTAAGAAAGGATCACAATGAGGACTAAATAGGGCTATAAGGGGTATGAAGAGAAGCAGGAGGATATGGCAGGTTCTGCAGATCTTGGAGATCTTTGAGGAGAAGAAGAGGACAGGACCTTATTACATGTTGGCCGTTGTGTAATTAACGTGCCAGTATTAACTTATACCGGCATGTTTCCACACCGGCCAACTACAAGTTTGCAGGTGGGGTGGAGGGATTACCTCCAGCTAAGAATCGCCAGTATTGCAGGCACCGGTAATACTGGCACCTGTAATACTGGCAAATCCCCCATGGAGTCCTATAGGACTCCATGAATGGGGATTAAAACTGTCACCCCAGCATTCAGATTCCGGCAGTAATACCGCCGGACTGAGTGCGGGTAACAGTATTTCCATTTGCTGGTGTATCTTGGTGGATTTACCACCAGGATACTGGCAAGGTTGTAATGAGCCAAGTCTTTGTCAGAAAGAGAGTATGAAATAGAGAGGGGATTGAGAGTTCAGCCTGGGTAGAGGAGGGTTTAGCAGGAGTGAGAAAGGGATGAAGAGACGAAGCTGGTATAGTGGCAGGAAATAGCAAAATCTAAGACCATAGTGAGTGATAGGAGACCATTTGTGTGGGCATGTGAGGGAAGCAAGATGTGTGCCATTGGCATGGATGATGTTGTATGGTGGTCTTAAGCTGGTGAGTCTCAGGAGTAACCCAGGGAATGGGTGGAATGAAATAGAGGTAAAGAAGGAGGAAGGGAGCAGTGCTCAAAAGGGTGATTTCAAAGCAGTGATAAAATCATTATAGGCCTGTTTGATGGGGACGTCGAAAGTGAGCAAATAGTGAGAATGGAGGATCTAAACTTGGCAAGGAAGGAAGGCAAAATGTCAGCTTTGTATTTAGTTTGAGTTTTTATAGTGCTTTCAGCAAAGCGCTGTACAAAAGATTATTGGAAGCGGCAGAAAGGAGGTGAGCTTCGAGACTAGTTTGGAAAGTATGCTAGGAAGGGGAAGAGCGGATGGAGAAAAGGAGTGAATTCCAGTGCTTGGGAGCAAGCAGTGAGAAAGAGAGGAAGCGGGAAGAAGCACAAGGAGGTTTGTTGATAGAGAGTTAGAACTGATTCTGAGAGCGCGAAGAGCAAGAGGGAGAGTAAGGGGATAAAAACGATGACAGGTTTAGAGGAGTGAGACCATGGATGCATTTTACAAAAACTGAAAGAAAATGAAGAAAGATGCAATCATTGAAGAGGAAAAGAGATACAGATAGAAGAGACGATGAAATAGAGAAGTGGGGAGAGAGAGAAAAAAAGAAGCCAAACAGAGAGGTTTATAGACAGAGTGAAGGGGAGCAAGTTTGGATGCAGGAAGTCCAAGAAATGGGGAAAGGCAATATTCTATGCCAGAAAAAATATGAGAGACGTTAAGAAGTTTTGTAGCCTGAGAAGAAAGATAAGGATAAGCACAGCAGATATTGTAAAGATAGAAACGACAGGAAAAAATTTGTTTTTGAAACATGAAGAGAGAAAGAGAGAGAAGTATCAAAAGTATTGCTTAGGTTGTGAGCAGAAGATGTAAAAGAAAGGGAAGAAGGGAGAAGCAAGGGAAAGAAGGAGGAATAGGCGGTAAAATGGTACAGGAGCAAAACAAGAGAAGATCAGTTTTGGAGGGATTAAGATGGAGAACATGGGAAAACATCCAAAGCTGGATAGCGGAAAGACAGATTTGAAATGGTAGTATGAAGAGAGTCAGAAAAAGAAGAGGAGGAAAGGCCAGTGATAGGAAAGGTCATGAAAGGATATTAGTGGAGAGAAAGAAATAGTGTGAAGGGCGAAAAGGAGAGGACCAAGTGACGAATCCTGGGGGACACCACAAAGAAGTGGGCGAGAAGACGACATCTTGAATTTGACTCACTTCTATTTTACCACGTAAGAATGGTTAGAGAGATAGGAATGGAACCAGAAAAAAATCAGTACCTGTGGAACCAAGAGAGCTAAGAGAAGAAATCAGACCAGAGTGATCCACAGAGTTAAAAACAGCTAAGAAATCAAGAAGAATAAGTACAGAAGAGAGCTTAGAAAGATGAGCCAAAAGGAGGGCATCAGACAAGTGAAGAAAAGCTATCTCGATAGAATGGGAAGGGAGAAAACTGGACTTGGGCTGGGGTTGGCAATCAAGGTAAGATGCAGGCTAAGAATAAACTGAGCGCTCACGGAGCTTAGAAAGGAATGAAAGGAGAGAGATGTGGCAGAAGTTAGCATGATGGGTATGGTCAAGGGAGGCCTTTTTCAGAATACGTAGAATTAACGTATGTTTGAAAGGGGAAGAAAAACAAGAGTTAGACAGAGAAGCGTTAATGAGTAAGGCAAGATAAGGAATATGATACGGGTAAACTCGAGGGATGAGCGAGGATGGAATCAGAACCAAGGGGGAGCTGGTAGGATGAGCTTGGTAAGTAGTATCAAAATTAGAAATGGGGGAGAAGGGTGAGAATGAATGAAGAGGGGGAGAATTAAAATCTAGTTTGAAATGAAGAGTGAATAGAAACAACTTTGGAAGCAAAGTCAGTGGAAGAGATGGAGAATATAACAGAAGGATACGGGGGACGAGAGGATGCAATGCTTTGAAGTAATTGGAAAAGATGCCAGGAGTGACGAGAGCGAGAAAGGGTAACCCTAGAAAAATACAGATTTTGGACTAAAAGCAAAGAGCCATCTTAAGAAGAGTGCAAAGTTGATAAATAGTAAGATCAGAAATAGATTGAGATTTCTTTCAATGACGTCCAGCTTTGCAAAGAGTAGAGCGGAGGGACGAGAGAGCAGGGGAAAGATCTGAGCGGGTTGGCAGAAAAGGGTAAATGGACTGGAAGGAATAAAGAGTAGAAAGGATAGTTGAGTGAATGTTTAAACTTGAAGTTTAACAACGAACTGAAGGGGAAAGTGGCAGATGGGGAGGGGTTGGTTGTTAGGTTTGGTGTGGTAAGGATTATAGGAGGATTATAAAAAGATAAGATCAACAGAGTTGCCCTGAGCATGAGTTGGAAAGTTGTCCAGGGAGCTCAGAGCAGGGTAAGACAGAAGTGAGTCAAATTCAAGTTATTGGGAGCTGGAGGTTTTCATGATGTTAAAGTCTGCCATGAAGTAAAATTATTGTTAGTAGAATGAGAGTCATGACGGAGGCCAAGTTTAGTCAAGAAAGATTTGAGAGTTCTTGCAGACCACTATATTGGAAGGATAACGAGGGGCCTGGGTCCAAGGAGTTGGGTGTTGGATGACAAAGTGCTCAAAGGATGTTTTGAGAATATCAGCTGGTGGCAGTGAAGCAGAGGGGTTTCTGCTGTGATGTTTGAGGAAACCCTGTCACCTCTCTTGGCCACCTGGGTAAAGTGGAAAAATTTAGCAGTGTCAGTGGGTAAGGCAGCTAGTAAGGTAGTGTCATGGGGGCAATCTAGGTTTCTGTGATGTCCATGATTGCAGTCTGAGGGCGTGTGGGAGTCAAGTGGTCAGTGAGGAAAGAGTATTTTTGCAGAGTGGTTGAGTGTTCCATAATCTAAGGATGAGATTAGTGGGGAAGAAGATAACTATGGGTGGACTAGAATGGGTAGGGGATAATAGCTATTGATAAGATTATAGATAACTTGGCAGACGGAATGCCATTTGGCAGCGATGAGAAGGAATAACATAGGGCAGGATGGGGAGAGGAGGATGGACAGACTAAATAGGATTAGGTAGGATGAATTTGGAGACTCCTGGATAAAGCAATGGAGATGGATAAAGGTTCACTACCAACCAAACATACAGTGTACAGGGTTACATGCCTTACATGGGGTTGTCTGTTGTGTTAGTCAGGGTCACTAGTGACCATACAAATAGAACACAGGGTCACTATGGACCGACAGTGACACAATATTATCCTAACAATTTCAAATTACATGCCCAAAGACTGCAAAAAGTACCTTTTCAATGGGATAGATTGATTAACCTGGGAAAAAGAAAACAGTGAAACGCTAACGTTTTCTTCCCTGGATCATATACTCTTCTTACTCCCACACGGCCGGGAAAAGAGGACCATGCACTAATAAACAACACCATAGAAAATGTAATAAAGAATTCATAGCATTCTGAAAGGACATGAGCTAGCCATGTGAGCCAAAAGAAAACCATTAAAACAAAAGGTGAGGCTATCTTCACCCCTTTCCAAGGACAGATGTGTGCTCAATGGGATAAAACAATGGTAAAAAAACGTCAACTGTTTTAACAACCAACTACCCTACTTTTTTCACATACCTCTCACGGCCACTCTCCTACACACAGTGGGTATCAGATAGCCATGAAAATAATGACTTAGCTAAAATGTTTTTGCTAAGAGGGCAGATGCTGAGACAACTTTTCACAAGTTTCTAAAGCTCATATTAGTCCTATTGATTGCTCTCGCATTCGAGAGATTAATTTTATCCTGGGTTGCTTCTGAATAGACCATGACTCATATGCTGTTGTGCATTTTATTTTTATTTGATTCACAATGACATGGTAAAGAACACGTTTGGTATTTATAGTGTTAGCTATACTGCAGGGAGTGCGCTGTGTGGTTTTAAATAATGGCATCCCAAATCCAAGAAATGAAATAGTGTGAAGACTTTTAATTGTTGTTGTGTCCCACAACCTTCTGGTTGTGCGTCTCTTGGTTTCTATTTAGGTTAGATTGTCTTTTGTACTTTTCTTGCGTTTCATCACCTTTGACTCTTCTATTGGGAATATTGAATTATGTATCCCAATCGACAGTTCCCTCCTTTTTATCAGCGCATCTCACGCTATACTCCTGGTTGGAAACTTGCTGTTGGTTTTAATACTGTAATTGAGGAATATCAAAAGCACAGCTCCCATCAAGCATTTAAACACTGGATTGTCAGTGCACCACACACTCTGTTATTGGTTGTTTTGGTCCTTGGCAGCCCTCACACTTGGAGATTATCAGAACCACAACTCCCATCAGGCATTGCACTAGGGTTGCACACATTGTGCTCTTCTCTTTTAGGCTCTGCAGATATTTAAGTCAGCAGCTTCATGCTCAGACTGTTTCTCTGCCCACTTCATTCAGCAATTCATCTTTGCTGCATTCCACATGCACAGTTTGTCCAGCCTCCACTTCCAGAGATTCAACACGGGGCCCGATTCTGAGGTGCGTGCAAACATAGGAAAGTCTTCTTGCATAAAGGAGGAACACTTTCCTTAAAAACACTATTGTGCAGGGACATGAACGCCTCAGCTTTTGCATGTGCCTGATTTATTGCTTGACAACAGCCCTAGCAATCAGGAATGCAGGGCAGCCACATGGAGGGAAGTCTCCTCCCAGCAGCGCTGGTTTAGCACATCAAAAAATGGAGTTAAAATACGGCACCTGTTAGGTGCTGTTAAGCTCTAGTGCACATTTATTCCCTTTGTAAAAATAGCATTTCTTAGACTGCAGGACCACATGTTTCCCCCATGACGAGACATTGTAACAGCTTTTGCAGCTGGAAAGCAGGACATCTTCCCTCCAATACGCCCACCCACTTCAGAATGGTGGCACTGGAAACTGGGGGGGAGTATGTCATATTAAACACACTCTTTTTATCATGAGCTCAGAATCAGCCCCTCAGTGACTTCCCTCTTGCACTGAGTTCCTGTCTTTGGACACCCGCACCTCTCTCCATCCACGCCCAATCCTTGCTACCTCCACCCTGCCCTCCTCTGCTGGTTGGGCTGTCTTTTCAGAGCCTTTGAGCTGTATCTCCATTCACATGACTGTGAAAAGAAACAACATTCTATGATGAACATTTTTGCCATATCGTCAAAGTCGCCTTGCCTCAGAAACCTGAAACAAAAGTCCACGCGATCAGTCTACTTCATGTATTGTTAGGTGATGGTGTTTCCCTGTTCTTTTTCTGTGCCACTGTTGTCCAGCCTATGAATGATGTGCTACAATTGCTTTTGGGTTTGTAGGGACATCTTTCATCAAATGTCCAGACTTTGCACAGTATAGATACAAGCTAGATGCTTTTCATTTTTACGTTTCTTTGTGACAAATTCTGACCAGCAACTTTTTTGCATTGGATCGAGGTGGCGATTTCAGTGTAAAAGTTGCAGACATGTTCTTTTCGCTACAAAAACAACCTTGAAGTAAGCTTTTTGTTCACCTTTTTCTTCACAAAAGCAGAGATCACCAGAACTATCAATAGTGTGGATGTTGTGGGTGAGTTAAACGACTGAGCTAGAGCATCCTTACGGTCATCCATAAGCCTCTAGCATAACATGGATGCTCTTTTGTCATCTGGCCAATTCAACTCTGCTCACCTGTTAAACATTGTCAAGTAATGATTTATGCTATCTGTTTAAATGAGATTTTCAGATTTAATTAGGAAGAAAAGCTTATACATTGCATTGTTTTATGGCTTTCTTCCAATGCCAGGGAAAACAAATCATATTATAAGTCACCCTCATTTAGAACAGGGAGGCAGGAAGGTGCATGAGGACAATGTGACACGCATTGTGTGTAGGAGAAGGCGAACTAACAAAGATCATTCTACCACTCTAGTGAGCATTGCAGGAGTTACAACTGCCCCATTTTGAAGAGGTTATGCAGACACTCAGCAGCCAATTACCAGAACGTTTTTCGACTTGACATTCACATGCTAGGCAAGCAGAAGGGCCAAGAATGATATGGGCAATGGAAACAGAGCTTAGAAGGGGAATGAAGGTGTCCTCAAATATACCTAGGCAAGTTCTGAAATCCAAATGGTGCCAGGGCTTAATGTAAACTTGGGCAGCCACTTTCCAACCCACCTGACTCTAAGCAAATGGGAAAATTACAAGATAACCATCCGATATTGAAAAGGTGCAGGCCATAACTATAAACACGCCTCAACAATGGAGGAGAGACCTGGCTTGAAATGACTGGCGGAATTTAGCCTGTAAATACTCTGCACCAGTGCTATGAAGAGCACAATGTACCAGTCATAGTGATTTAAATAGCACACGCTTAGCTACTGGGAGCCAGTGCAGATTGCGCAGAACGAGAGTCATATGGACATGCCTAGGGGTCCTGGTGGCTACTCTCAAAGCTGAGTTCTGCAGAACCTACAAACCCTGGATCAGATAAACGGGTTGTGCCAGAAAGAGTTACAATAATCCAGTGAGGATAAGACAAGGATGTCCACCACAACGGCCCTAAATGCGGTCGGTATAAGGGGGAGAACCCTGTGTAAAATCTTCAACTGGAAGTAACCCTTCTGACTCACAGCACCGATCTGGCTTTCAGCAGAAAGAGAAACCGAAATGTGTACCACTAAGTCTTTTACAGCTGCAACCGGAGTGGGAAACAGGCAAAGAGAAGGTGGTCAGAAGAGCAGAGTCCAGAAAGCCATGCCTGAATGGGGGGGGGGGGCACCACCAACACCTCGTTCTTGTCACCCTTCAGTTTGAGACAATTATTGCTCATCCACTGCCCCCACGGTACCCAAGCAGTGTCAGCCTGGGATAAATCAAGGCACACAATAATATGTCCATCATCTGCGCCGGAGTAACACAGGCAGCTGTGAGAGAAGATGACCTTGGTCAGGGGCTGAATGTAGATGTTGAACAAGGTCTCAGAGATGGTAGACCCCTGCGGAACACCCCAAAGGAGAGGAACAAGAGCAGAGCAGAGAGGGGGACGAGAAAGTGATTGATTCTGGTCAGATAGAAAGGATCTAAACCATGCCAGAACAGCACCCGAGAGGCCAGCGCCCTCAAGGCGCTCAAGAAGGATGACATAATTAATTGTTTGAAAGGCAGCAGAGAGATAGAGAAGAATCAATGCTCCCACACCACCGTGATCTGGAGGCACGTTAGATCATCTAGTGCAGACACTACGGCTCCTTCTGCGCCACAGCCTGGTTGAAAGCCGGACTGAGAAGGATAAAAAAAAGAAGAATCTTCTAAAAAAAAGAGGGGCCTACCAGAGATCCATTAATTTCATCAAGAAAAGAAGTAAAGAGACAGGGGTGAAATTGGAAGGGACAGACGGATCCAGAGAAGGTTTCTTCAGAAGAGGAGTAACCAAAGTGTGCTTTAGGATAGCCGAATAGAACCAGAGCTACGTGAAAGGTTGGCTGTCTGCGTAATCATTTTAAGATTGTTTATTACAAACCACCTTGACAATTGTCCTTGTGTCTGTCTCAAATCTAGAAACATGGTGGTAGACAGTTTTTCTACTGGCTTGTTGCATCTTTTAGCCACAGTTCTGTGAATGTGACATTGTTTGGAATACTTTGTTTTCTTATTACGCTGATGTAACTGTTTTTTAAGTTACATTTACCCATTTTTGGGCATCATTCTCAGGGGTGAAAAGTGGATAAACCACTGGTAATATGTTGTCACCTATAGTCCTGAGCATGTAAGAATGGAATTAACTTGCCCCTACTTTTCAACATATTGCCACCAACCGTTTGCTGTTTTCGGATGTTCTGTCCCAAATATGTGTTTTTGTGCTTCTCTCCCTTATGTGATGTCACAAATTGGTGGGCATCATTGATAGCTTTTTCTTTCTCAGCAGTACAAACATACAATATGACATCATAATACTTTGGCAAATCTAGTTGGTGTGGTATGTTCCAATAAGCCCAATTGCTTCTTCTGTCCAAACATAGCCCTAAATGGATGTACTCTTGAGTGCTGTTGGTCTCATTGCTGCAGAATGATGGGGGGCTTTGTTCAAACATTTCCTAATGTTGCTGGTGTAGTACTTCACCATTCCATCTAATTGTGGAATAACAGAGAGGTGAAATTGGTGATCAATATCTAATATGAAATTAAGGTCTTTGGGCACCTGGCCAACGTAATGTATGACATCACAGGTGATTGCTACCAGCCTAGGTATTCTGAATCAGGAGAATATGTGCTTCAAATGGGTTTGTACTGCCAGAAAGTGCAGAACAAATCCTGGTGGAGAAAGCTTTGCGTCCCTTTTCATATTCTGGATAGGTGTCCTATGAAATCAAATCTAGTGCAGTGGCAGGGCGGGAAATCCAAGACCTTATGCAGACCAGGTAGGCCAGTAAATCCAAGACCCAATAAACAGAAGAGTCAAAGTAAATGACAAAAGCGTGTTTTAGTATCAATTATATAAAACAGGGACAGTCATAAGTAACAGATCCTTAGAGCTCTCACCTTCGTCAATTCAGGTAACAGATTTGTAAACGTCAAACGTGCCATCATTAGCAAGGTTTGACAATCGTAGTTACAAAAACTTATGAGGTTAGGGGATTGGTTAGAAGTGTCTACATATACCATACATAGGGGTTAGTACCCTTATTGGTCACACTATATATGGTAGCACCACCGCAACAACCTCTAAATTGATAATATTGACTAGATGTAATTTCTCTACCCCTGGACTGGCTGGTGCATTAATTATGAAATATCGTGAATTGAGGCTAGGGATTGGTTGGCGTGGACTGCACCAACCTTGACTATTTGGCAGGTCATCAACACATGAGTAACTGTACTGGTAGGGGGACAGACATTGAGAGGCCGCTTTTCCCGATTAAAACTTACCATCTCTAACTCTCTAGGCTGTGAGTCAGGGCCTCTAGCTTTGAACTTAACATTGTCCCGTACCGTAGTTCCGAGGACTTTTAAGGAGATGCTGGCAGGTGCATTCCTGTGGCAGGTGCATTCCTATCTCTAGCATTAATGAATAGGCATTGTTTTCGACTCTAGGTCATGTGTGCTGAGACCACATTTTGAATCATTCTGCTCGTCTTTTGCTAGGATTTTCATCTATTTAGATATGGGTGTCTTTACCCTTTATGCCTTCTAGAAACTTGATCAAGCTACTTTTCTTCAGTATTGGCTCCTAATTAATGAGCATATGGTCTTTGATGAGTTGTTTTGTTCCTAGACTAAACCTAAGAGAAATGTTTTTGCCCTTGGGCATTATCTCCCGTTTTCCTCAGTGCCAGCCCAAAACTCCCCTTTTTACTGTAAACATAGTAGGGGTTAGCAGATGGCTTCTGTGCTGCTCGGCCTAGTGATTTTAGCTAATTCAGAAAGTCTTTTTGGTTTGCTAGCTCCGCCTTTCCCCTGGTGCCTTCCAGTCACTTGACTGTACCTTCGCCATTCATCTTGTTTTACATGGCCAGTCATTCTTGTTGCTCCTTTTGCATTTAAGCAAGCTTTCAAGTGTATGCCTCATGCATCTTGCACTTCTAACCTATTGGGTGCAAGCATATCCTTCATGTCTAAGTGCTGTTTGGCCTATTGTTTGCGTAGCTTTTTGGTGAATGTGTATCTGTTTTGTGTCTAATGCATCTACGTGTATAAGTTCCAACAGGGACGTCATTTGCTTTGGCACCCTGGTCACAACATGTTAATTTCTTCTTGACTATGCACATTCACCTCTTCTCCGATTACTTCAGGATAAGGCCGGTACGGTTGTCTGAGCAAATACCGCCTTTTACTTCATGATACGGCAGCAGAGAGGGGAAAGGCTCCATATATGGTGCTCTTCCGTCATTCCTTCGATATGGAGGTGGGGGCGGGACTGACACTGTACATGACATATTCATCTGCCTCCCGACACTAGCGGGCTTGGGTCTCTTTGGAGCTTACCTTATCAGCAACTATGCCCGCTGACAGTGAAAGATTTTCTCATGGAACAAACATTGGAGCCATCTATTATTGTGATCTTGTAAATTTTGTTTGCATTGTGATCACCACCTAGTTCCTGTTCTGCAAATGTACCCTCCACTGGCCCCACTGTGTATGTAGCCACTTCTTTGCCATTGGCCTAATTTGTGAGGGAATGACCCATATGATATCTCCCTTCCTTACACGGTCTGCTGGTGCCATAAGCAATTTTGCTGAGCATAGTGGGTCCACCAGCGAATGCCATAGCACACCTTCAATTTAACGCAATGCTACAAACCCACCTGTTGCATTGTTTCTGGTGTATTTTTACATTTCAACTTTGCCAGCCCTGGGTCACAATCTTGTAGATCACATGTGTCGCAGCCACCCTGAAACATGGGGTTAGGCTCCTTGAATTTGCCCATCGGATTTGACTCTTCAGCATCTTTGTGTTGCAGCCGCCCTGAAACATGGGCTTAGGCTCCTTCAATGTGCCCATCGGATTTGACTCTTCTGCATCTTTGTGTCACAGCCGCCCTGCAACATGGGGTTAGGCTCTTCGAAATGTGCCCTCTTGATTTGACTCTTTGCACTTTGTATCGCAGCCGCCTGCAACATGGGGTTAGGCTGCCCGAATGTGCCCATCTGATTTGACTCTTCTGAATCCTTGTTTCGGAGGCGCCCTGCAACACAAGGTTAGGCTCCTCGAAATGTGCCTATCTGGCCTTACTGCACACTGTAATGTAACTGCTCAGCAACATGAGGCTAGGCTACTCTACTGTGCCTACCTGATCTCTACTGCACTTTTGTGATGTATTACCTTCTGTTTGCTCTTGCCTGCAATCTAACTCCTGTAAACACCTTAACTTTACTGTTCATTTTTGCTCGGCTACCCTCAGAGTCTAACTGGGTACCAGGATCCCCCTGATCAGTTTTACCTCCACTGCATCCGGGCCTTCTCTGCACTTAGGGGCTGTAACTGTCCTCTGCCTCCTTGCACTTACATTGAGCCACACTGCCCTGGCTGCACTTACTCAGAACAATGCTGCCCTGACTGCACTTCCCCCTCCGTCTCCCTGGAACTTCTTCCTCTCCATTCCCCTGCACTTCGCGCTGTTGCACTTGCACGATCTGAATGAAACAAGGCATAGTAAGATTGTTTGTCTTGTCCTCCCCTCTGTCTTTCCTCCCTTGTGTTGTTGTGCCTTGAAACACTTGTGTACAGGCGAGTTATAAATGACAGATCACATATCACATATCACAAACCAAGATATAAGTTCAAGGGACATTCATACCCAGCAGACTGTGACTGTCTTTTCTTTTTGTAGGCATTTGGTGGAGTCAGGATCAATCTGAATGAATCTCAATTTATTTGGAAACCTCCAATCATTTACTAATTTCACCCCAAACCCTTGTCCCATTTGTGCAGTAGAATAAACCCCTTTCTACCCTACTTTAAGAGTCTTTAGTTGTCTTTTTAACCCTCTGCCTTGACATATTGTTTGAAAAGTACGATAACAGACCATGACCCAGGAAAGGTCTACCCTTACCTCATTGGCAGATCCTGGCACATTGGTCAGGAAGCATTCAAAGTATTCCTTGAAATTATTTGCACCACTACTATTTGGGGCCTGTCTCATAACCATGAAGGTTGCTAGACTGGGGACTTCATCGACAGTGAAAGAACAGCAGTTCACCTTGGGGGCCTCCAAGAGGGCCCTGGGTGAAGAACTAAGCATTCCAGGGGCAACCCAACAAGGGTCAAGACATACAAATATTTTTGTGGGATAAAGCCATCACTTACGGCCTGGAAGCTGATTCCAAGAGGCACATTTATTGCTGGAAGACTAGTGAACAAACAATGTAGTTTCTAAGATTGGATATCTAATCTCTCTTAAGCACCCCATAGATAAATTAGGTCAGCCAGGTTCTGAGCAAGCTGGAGCTGTCAGACCAGCATGTCACGCAGACCATCATAAAAGCTACTACAATAATGGTGAGGCTAGTAGAATTCTGTAAAAATACCACTATGGCAGGGTCATCTTTGGCAGTATAGTGAAGGATATGTTTCAATCTAAATGGCTGAAACTAGACTGCTTTCAGTGTGATATTGACATATGGGGCCGATTCATGGAACAAACGTGCGCCGAAAATCCCAGCGCAAGCGGGCGCAAGGAGGCGCAAGCGTGAGAAAGCAAGCGCACGCGTGCGATTCAAGGAAGGCGCTGCGCTACTTTCCCACTGGTTGTGCGCCAAATCCGTGCATGGCACAAGCTGGCGCACACGTCTCTAAACAGCGTGTGCTAAGCGCACAGCGAAAGCGCACATAGCGCAGCGCACACAACAAAAGTAGGCGGAACAGGGGGCGGAACACGCAGAATGGGGAATAATGCGTGAAAAAGAAGGCGTAACTGGGGAAGTACTGCAGGGAACTACACAGAACGCCCACACGCAGGCGAACAACCTGTATTCATGGATTCGAATACGGGAAACCCGCGCACGGCAAAAGACGCGCACAGGCATCAACGCGTCCGC